>NW_023416368.1:67937570-70350712 GCF_014108235.1 Myotis myotis
TCAATTTGCAAAATAAACTATTGGATTCCATTCAAAATCAAATTCAATTTCAACAATTAAAGCTCAACATTGCTGAAATCTGTTCGTGATTTGGTTGTCAACTAGGAAATGAAAAGTGATTGTGTTTCATGCTAGTGTGTGAACAGGAATCCTAAGATGAGGATCTAAGTAAAGGGAAATGTTGGTAGAGGGTAGCTGGTGTGTGAGCCAGTCCATGGGATACACATGTAGTTCAGAGTATTCCACTTTGTGGAATCAGAGCGACTTAGTAAGAGAAAACAGACTGCTCATCAATTCCAGTTGTAGCAGAACCAAAAGAATAATTTTGCAAACTCTTGCAAGTCAGAAATTCTCACTTTTCTCACCTATGAAATGAAAAGTATCCATCTAGTCTAGGTAATTTTTTAGGATTCTTTCTAAATCTAAAAACTAACATTCTTAAATGGAAGAAAAATCCACAGAATCAATGGAAGGGCCTCTAGTTTATCCTAAACAATTATAAAAACGATTTCATTTTTTTTCCTTTCAGTAGAAAAAAATAAAGCTTTGGGTGGATACATAAAATATTACATAAACTTGTACAAAATGTATTTGTTGTCACTTCAATCCAAGTATATTTATAGGTACCAATCTAAGTCTAGAAATTACAATAATAGCTGAAATCATAAATAATTTATAGCCTTCACCATTCCCCTTAACCTATGTAACTGATTTATGTTTTCTACCAGATGAAATAGTTTCTCTATGCTCGATTTTTTATTTTATAAGATTTTTTAAACATTATTTCACATATATTTTTTTTTAAAAATCACAATAATATATGATCACAAATTTATGTTATCCAGGAAACAAGTATCAATAAATCTAGAAGAAAATTAAAAGTTCATTTATCCTTGAGGATAATTTGAACAAAAAGCAAAGTCAAATATTTAAACCCCTTTATCCTCTAATCAATTTGACTAGAGATTCAGTAGATTATATAGATGGAAAAATTGTACAGAAGCATTTCTTTTAAAATTTTTAAACATTTCTGGAGTATTCACGTTTTTGTTCTTTATTTAAGCACTTCCAGCATCAAGGAACTTACCCTATATAATAAAAGGCTAATATGCAAGTTGACCGAATGGCAGAACCACTGGTCGCTATGATGTGCACTGACCACCAGGGGGCAGACGCTCGATCAGGAGCTGCCCCCTGGTGGCCAGTGCGCTCCCACAGGGGGAGCGCTGCTCAGCCAGAAGTCGGGCTCATGGCTGGCAAGTGCAGTGGCAGTGGTGAGAGCCTCTCTTAGGAGCGGGCCTAAACTGTCTGTCAGACATCCCCTGAGGGCTCCCAGACTGGGAGAGGGTGCAGGCCAGGCTGAGGGACCCCTCCCCGCTGAGTGCATGAGTTTCGTGCATCAGGCCTCTAGTTGCTTCATAATAAGATGATGTCAGTTCAACAATTAGAATGGATTCTTGCCTCCCTGTAACCTGTACTATTATATCTTAAGCTGGCTCAACACAGAACAGTAATGCCCTTTCTTTCTACCAGACAAATCCACCAGATCAAATAACAGGTGCCTTTTTCTTTATCACATCTCCTTCAATACTGACAGCTCTACTTTCTCCTTTTAGTCTACTTCCTCCAAGTGAAATCATTTATTATCCTTTATTAATTAATTCCTGAAATAGTTTGAAGCCATTTTTTTTTTTTTAATACCAGTGAGTTTCTTCAGAATGCACCCAGTCTCTCCTTGGGTCTCTGTGGTGCAACTGATTAGTGTGTTCAGCTGTTAACTGAAAGGTTAGTGGTTCGAGCCCACCCCATACTCTTAGAAAGCAGAATCCTTTGTTTCTCTTTCTCCTCTATACGTTCTCTCTCAGCTGTTATCAGAGCAACAGAATGCACCCAATCTGTCTGCTCTCTGTTAAATATTATCAAGTATCATATACTAGTACTCTCCTACTCCACTGTTATTAGTCAGGATTCTCCAGCAACAGGAAATGTACATATATATGGGGAAGAGGAAGAGGAAGAGAGAGAGAGAGAGAGAGAGAGAGAGAGAGAGAGAGAGAGAGAGAGAGAGAGAGAGAGAGAATGAATATATAAGTAATTGGCTTGTATATTTATAAAGACTGAGAAGCTCCAAGACCTGCAGTTGGTAAGCTGGAGACACAGGAGTACTGACATCTTAGTTCCAATCCAAATTCAAAAGTCTAAGAACCAAGGGAGCCAATGGTATAAATTCCACTTGGAAAGCCAGCAGGTTTGAGACCCAGGAAGAGCTAATGTTTTAGACCAAGTCTGAAAGCTGAAATAGACCAATGTCCCAGAAATTAATATTACGTATGTATAGACAGGTATGCACACATATATATGTATATGTAAGTTATACATATTATTAAATTAAGGTATAAAATAAAAATGGTACCTGCTTTTAAACCTATTCTAGATAAATCCTTAAGTTATTAAAAGAAACTTCGCCACATTACTAATGTAATCATGTTGCCAAAGTAGTATTTCTGCTCATTGATATTCTAAAAGAGTGCAAAATTCTAATTCACAAAGTGCATGCATGTCATTACATTTATACAGTTTTTCTTTTTCAAAATGCTCTTTCTGTAATAGCATGTTAACTTTATGTACTTAATTATCTAAATCACTTTGAAATACAATGCTAAGCTAAGAGTAAGATTCTGAAAACTGCTAATTAAATATTGCATCATTCAGAAATAAAAGATATAAAAATTATCGAATACAAATTTCATGTTATACTTTTAAGTAAGTCAACCATATTAATTTGTATAATCTTACTAAAGATGATTATTGGGATAATTTACTAAAGATACAAGGACTATCAGCAGAAACACTGAAAAAATATAATGGGGAATAACTATTACACTATGAAATTCATATTAGCCTGATAGCATACTTAATGTTTTATTTAATGATAATGACTTTCATTAGAATTTAAAAGTTCTATTTTATAGATATTATACAAAATAATAACTTTTGAAAATACTTGTCTGTATTAAAAATACGTAAAACACTTTTAATACAATATAAATTTGTGTTTCTTATTTTATTAGGTTAAATATATTTATTTTCAAATTTTTTTCTCGTTCTATCTCCATAGGAAGAAACATATCAGCTAAGTCTTGAAGAATGATGACATGCTAGCAAATTAAAAAAACAGAAATGTCATTTCAGGAGCACAACCCTGAAGGACCTGGCATAGAGAACAGTTCAATATAGATCAAGACCTAGTAGGAGGGAGGAGAGGAGAAGTCTGGATTATGGCTAAAGACAAGGCTGGAGTGGTGAGTTAGTGTTAGATGGTAAATGACTTCATAAAAATCAAGATAAGAAATTTGTCTGATATCCTATAGGCAAGAAAATCATTAGCTATTTTAAAATTGATTTTTTTGGAAAAATGTTTGAAAAGAAATCTCTGATAATCATATGAAAATGGAGGCAATGTATTGGTCAAAAATAGGAATTTAGTGGTGAGATCAACTAGAAGGTTGTTTTAATAGATCCAGCAACTAATGTCAAGGCCATAAACTACCTGAAAATAAGAAAAGGGGGAAGAAACTTTAGTTCTGGGTGATTTATTGGATGTTTTCTGGCTTTGGAGATAAGGTAAATAGTGGAGCGAACAATGTGTCTGAAATGTGTAGTTTGTAGTTGGGGTTATACACTGGAATATATCGGTACAGGAGACAATGGGCAATAGCCATCTTCCTGCCTCTGCTGGCAAAAGCCAAAGCAGCAATATTGGGCCTGCTCAGTGAACTATGTAGTCCATAAAAACAAAGACAGACCAACTGCTGAGTGTCTGGCCTAGTTTTGAGAACCCTGTACCTGTGATGCTACATAAGATGCTATGGAGTCCATGGGATTACTACATGCAGAGTTATCCAGCCAGCTGCCCCCAGAATTTGGAGTACAAAGTTGCTCTTCGAAATAGCACAAGTCAACAGGCTCAGATTTATTTATTGTGTTAGCAAATATCTATTGAGCCCCCTGCTACAGATCTACAGATTATGCACTATACTAAAAACCATAGACAAAGCAGTAAACAAAACAGGAAAAAAACCCTGCCTTCATAGAGTTCAGAGGAAAATGGATTGTCTTAATCATTTATAGAATTAACTCACCATGAGAAATTACTTGTGTGTATGTTAGTAATAAGAACTTGAGAAAGATACAAATATAAATTACAAGGAAACCAGAAATTTAATAAGTTTTAAAAATAATGTCAATTTTTATTGGCAGGAAAACTGTTTGGAATGGTGGGAGTACACTTTTAGTAAATTTATATCCTTTGTTTGTTTAAGTAAAGCTGCAGACTGAGAAGTTGTAGCTATATTGCCACAGTGTACAAAGGAAAGAATCCTGTATTCTAAAATACCCATGTCCACTGTGTAGACAAAAATATCCCTACCTTCCTATAGTCAAATTTTTTAAAATTTATTTTTATTGACTTCAGAGAGCAAGAGAGAAGGAAAGAGAGATAGAAACATCAATAGTGAGAGAGAATCATTGATCGGCTGCCTCCTGCACACCCCACACTGGGGACCCAACATGCAACCTGGGCATGTGCCCTGACCTGGAATCAAACCCTGACCTCCTGGTTCATAGGTCGATGCTCAACCACTGAACCATGCTGGCCAGGCCATGTAGTCAAATTTAATGAAATATTCTCAAGACCATCTGACTCACCTCATTTAATTATTGCTCCAAACATGTCTTAAAGGAATTGCCTCATCAAAAGCTCCAAGAGGATGTACACCATGAGAACAACTATTAACAACTGATTCTTTGTGTATTGTTCCACTGGCAGTCTTCAGTGAGTTTAATTAAGTTGCTAAAACTGTAAGTTAGTTTTACAGATCTTTGAAACAGTCTTGGCCCACAGCAAGATACTGTACCATAAAAAGCTAAGTATTATAGAAGCACAGTATCTATCTTATTAAAGCTCCATTTCAGTGCTCAATAGGGTACTTGGGATATATTAACAGTTATCCCCTGACAGAAACATCTAGCCAGTCTGCTGATACTTTTTTTTACTATCAGTACCTATAGCAGTTGTGATTGTGGTTGCACATGGTGAAACATTCATCTCTAGGTGATCTTTCTATGCAGTTCCTATACCTCATGGCCCCTTCCAAAACGCATGCAGTTAGGATATTTATTTGCTTCAGGAGTGGGAAAACATAGAAGAATGCAGAAATCAAATCTGATTAATTCTTAACTTTTGTATTTCATACATATAACCAAACATTTGTCAAATACATGATGTACAACACCATGTAGAGTTGATCTCAGGGCCTTGATGAGATAGGGATTTCCTGAGCCTTAGGAAGGTGGGTGTGAGAGAGGACGATCCCTGAGAAGTGGAATTATACCCTTACATAAAGCCTGGGAATGTGGGTGAGGATGAGGATGAGGCAGGTTTAGGAACACAAGAGTAGAGGGCGTTAATCCTATAATAAAACCTAGTGAGCAGGTAACATCCAGAACTTTACCACAACCATCATGCTGTAATGGAAAAAAAAATCTATTATGTATCCATACTGAAATGCCCAAATTTCCCAAGCTAAGAAACAGACCAACACAGCAAGGGCCTTACTTGTTTTTGGAAACAATGGACACTTTCACTGTCACCTGCTTGGGCCAATAACCCAAGATGAGGATGTGTCAAGTACAGCCAAGTACAAGAGTGAATCAGAAGATACTGGTATAAATGCATGATGACTCCAAGGACAAGGTATTCTATCCCAATATCTTTGCCCTTAGAAAGCCTTTTCTGACGTCCAAAATTTAGATACTGTCTCCGGATCAGATAAAATGAGATAAACCTCAAAGTACACTGAGATGAATTTGTGCCATTTATGGGAACATGGAACTTAAAATGGAAATCTAATGATCAGAGCATAATAATAGTGTTCTTGAAAAGTGTGTGCCCATTACAAAATTATCATATATGCATTAGAAGTAATTACCTATGCATTGCAAGCAGAATAATCTCAATTTAGGTAATTTGATATGAGAAATAAAGGTTCGTTTTACAAATCCATTGACACACTGATCAAAAATATATTTTCAGAAAAAATAAGCATTTTTAGAATAAATTATCTTATAAACTCTTAATAATTGTTTCTGTACCTGCACCATGCCAGGCTCTGGGCTAGCTTCAAAGCTGGCTAAACTGTCATTTAGTCAAACGCTACCTACCATAGTCAATAAAGGAAGCCAGTTAAATAAGAGATAGTGTTTATAAGGGAGTACTGATAGACAATATTTTACAACAATTGGTCTTAATTTGGGATTTAAGAAAAAGACATCAAATAAGAAAAAATAATAAGTTAAGGTATAGTACAATGGGGGTTATACAGAATTCAATGACAGGCAATGGAAGGAAAATCTTATCAAAACACAGGACCTTGAGAATATCAAGCTAAGTGAAATTAGTCAGACAGAAAAAGTCAAGAACCATATGATTTCACTCATATGTGGAATATAAAACTGAAAGCAACAAATGAATAAACAAGACAAAAAACAAAAACACTTCATAAACACAGACCAGCATATGGTTGTGACCAGAGGAAAGAGAGGTGGTAATAACTGGTAAAGGGGGTCAAATCTATGATGATAGGAGATTTTACTTTGGGTGATAACACACAATGGAATACACAGAGGATGTATCGTAGAATTGTACACTTGAAACCTATGTAATTTATTAACCAATGTCAACCCAAAACATTTAATTTAAATTAAAAACAAAACAAAACATAGATGCTAAACTCTGTAGACTGGGGCTCTAGGAAAGGAGCTGGTCCAGAATTGTTAAACATGAGAATGGCCTCAGTGCCGAGTCAGGTGAGCTTCACCATTGCTTCAGTTCTGAAGGTAGAGTTGGGTCACAGATCCTTACGGTCGAAACATCCTTCCCTACTGGGCAGCTTTATTCTGCTGGTTCTGGGTTATTTCCTAGAGGTGGTTTTCATTTTCTGGGCCCTGACTGCTTGCTCTTTGCAGACTCTCACACCTCTCCACCTCTCAGATTATGCCATATAGTCAGCAATTCCAAACACACAGAGCCTTGCCCATGATCAGGGAACTGGAGAAAATTCCTATATTAAAACAGTAACTTCAGCAAATTGAGATCTTATTTCAGTTCAAGGTTACAGTGTAGATTGGTACAACTGCAATATTTTCATGACAAATGTCCTTGTATACTAGTAAAGTTCTCTGTTATAGATTTAGATTATATTAACTTCTTCTTTGCCACAGTCAGTCTTTACCAACCACTACCATACTAAAGCAAATAAAAATAGTGCAAGCATTTTGGTTTCAGTGATCTGATTGACATTTATTCTCTTAGTTGGGAAAAAAATAAATCTAGATTTAGTTGGGGGGTGAACTTCATCACAATATTTAAAAAACGTACTCTTCATTGTTTTCCTTCTTACACAATCAAGCTCTTGAGCAAATAATATTTCAAATGGAATTTCCACACAAAATTCTTGTAGAAGAGAGTATTTTGTATTATTCGTAGGGGGTTAAAATTCAAATTTTACAATGTAATTTTGGATAAACATATATAAAACTTTTATTTATTTGATATACCTTGACCAAAAAAGAAAAAGCCTAGATATTATATCTCAATTCTTTTTAAAATATAGCAGAGCCCTAACTGGTTTGGCTCAGTGGATAGAGCGTCAGCCTGTGGACTGAAGGGTCCCGGTTCAATTCCGGTCAAGGGCATGTACCTTGGTTGTGGGTACATCCCCATTAGGAAGTGTGCAGGAGGCAGCTGATCGATGTTTCTCTCTCATCGATGTTTCTAACTTTCTATCCCTCTCCCTTCCTCTCTGTAAAAAATCAATAAAATATATTTATTTATTTATTTATTTTTAAAATATATTTTATTGATTTTTTACAGAGAGGAAGGGAGAGAGAGAGAGTTAGAAACATCGATGAGAGAGAAACATCGATCAGCTGCCTCCTGCACATCCGCTACTGGGGATGTGCCCGCAACCAAGGTACATGCCCTTGACCGGAATCGAACCTGGGACCTTTCAGTCCACAGGCCGACGCTCTATCCACTGAGCCAAACCGGTTCTGGCAAAAAGATCAATAAAATATATTTAAAAAAATAAAATAAAATATAGCAGAGCCCAAAATTCCTCTGTAATTTTTCCTTTCGATCATATATTTTACTAGAACAGACAATAAGAGGAAGATAAATTTAGACTAAACTTATAAACACCAAGAGTTTCATATTAAATTGACAACCCTGTACAATTATTTACAGAAATCAAAGCACTTGTTCATATCTACCCAATGCAGAGTCCAGTGTTCAATACAAGCCACCTTATAGATCATTTTCCTTAGAAAAATTCATAAGCCATGATTTGTGGTGTGTGTGTGTGTGTGTGTGTGTGTGTGTGTGTGTGTGTGTTTAACTTCTAAAACCTCATCATTAAAGCTTAAATCAATCAGCAGGTAGATTCCTTAGCAATTCTCTTTTATTGATCTAAATATTATTTAGAAGTAACCTTAGTTTCTAAGAGTAGATCAAAGGTATTTGAAAAATGAGAAACAAGTACATGTCCAAATACATGAAAAAAAAAAGTAAAAGAAAATTTTCTCTCATTATTTTCACTTAAGAAATGACTTTAAGCATTTTGCTATAAGATAGGGAGTTTCCTGGAGACTACTATTTTACTGGCTCTTGTAAATAGGTGAAATTTAAATAAAAAATTTTCATAGACCATTCAATACTCTAAAAATATAGTTGTCAATGCAGAAATTTTCTTTTCTTTAGACAAGTTTTGACTTTTAGCACAGTGGCATGGCTCAGTGATTGAGTGTTGACTTATGAACCAGATCACTGTCCGATTCACAGTCAGGGCACATGCCCATGTTGTGAGCTTGATACCCAATGTGGAGTGTGCAGGAGACAGCTGATCAATGATACTCTCTCATCATTGAGGTTTCTATCTCACTCTCCTCTTCCCTTCCTCTATGAAATCAATAATAATATATTTAAAAATTTTGACTTTTATTAATCATAAAAAGTTAATATCTGACTTATGCCAGATGAATAATTTCTAGATGTCTGCTATACCACATCATATCTAAAGTTAATAATAGTGTATTGTACACTTAAAAATTTAAGAGGGTGAATTTCATGATGAATGTTTTTATTACAATAACATAGATTATATACCCAGGCATATTAAAGCAAAATCTAAGAACTTTTCATATTGCTTATCTAAACAATAAAAACATAAGTAGAAAAATAAAAAACATAACATACAAATAACAAAAAATAAATTGTAACTATCATATGCGTAAAATAAATAATTTGTAACGTCTAGTGGATACAGAAACTTGTGAGAATAAATTCTCAAAGGTAAATGTACTATTTTATTACGTCATCAAAAAGCATAATATGTGGGGAATGAGAATAATCAAATAAAAAGAATTAAGACTATATTGATTTATATGTAATGGTTTATATTACCTTTAATTTCACAATTAAAAACTGTTTTGAGTAACCACTCTAAAGTAATGACAGTGTGGGAATTTTTCTAGGCAATAGTACTTTAAATCAAATACCATATGAGTTCACTTATATGTGGAATTTAATGAATAAAACACACATATATAATTAACCAATGTCACCCCAATAAACTCAGTAAAAATGGACATAAGATACTGGAGGGTAGGGGAGGCCGAGGGAATGTCAAGGGGGGGGGGGGGGAAGGAGACATATGTAATACTCTTTGTAATACTTTATGCAATAAAACAAAATTTAAAAAAAAGTACTATCATTATAAACCATATCTTCTGAATGTTATCATTGGAAAACAGATGCTATTAATTCCATTGTCTTTTTAAAAAAGTTAAAAATCACTATAGGCAGAATTGCACCAGAATTTTACAAAAATGAAACATTCATATACTAAAAATTATATTTGTAATATGTTACCATTGGTTTTAATTTAATTAAATTGTATACTTATATTCAATATTGCTCTTTATATGACCAACAATACAATGTCATAATCTTAAGAGTAAAACTCACTACACTCAAATTTAAAAGAAAAAAATCATATTTGAAGTAAAGAAAAATGCCCTTTTTTATGAAGCTGAAAAAACATAGCAATAAAATCTCTAAGTATTCAATTAATTATTTGCTGATCTGACAACTACCTACAATTTCATTACAAGTGATGAATTTCTCTCAAAAGCAAAAATAAGTAACCAAATAAACCTCCCAACTTCTGCCTCAGTAACGATCAAGTAAAAACCACGGAAACATTGTTAAGGTTTAATTCTCTCTGCAGGTTTCTTACTGTATTTTTTTTTCCTCTAATGAGTTCATGCTTCTCACCCAAGCAACAGCTGAGAAAAACAGTTTAAAAAATGTACTCAGACAACGTTTTAGACAAATCTCAGGAAAAATATGTATTGGATTTTTTTTTCTCACTTCTGGCCTCTTGCCCTCTCTCCACTCACCACCCCTCTGCGCCTGCCACACACACAAATAACACACACTCCCTCCCCAAAACATTACACACACACACACACACACACACACACACACACACACACCACAAACAATACACACACGTGCAGCACACACAGCAGTCAGACTCTTGTCACAGGGTTCATATGAAAAAAAGAAAAAATATTTCCTCCTGTAAATCTGAACTTTAGTTTAAATGACTTTAATGTCATCACCCTATTCATTCATTTGTGCTATTAAAGTCAATGACTTTCTTTAAATCTTTATTGGGGTGGACCAGAGTATCTGATTCTGGTATCCAGATATAGGAACAGATTATTTAAATGTACTAATCCATCAACTATACCTACGAAGATCAAGAGGTCAACATACACTTATTTATTTATTTTTTTTATTAAAAAGCCATGTACAAATACATAGAGAAAGATATTAAAACTGGGGGGTGGGGGGTGGAGGGCATGATGAATAAGAAAATGAAATTATTTCCATACCTCTAACCCTCAGAAAGTTAACTGCCATACATTTCCTTGATGAGTGGATATTGTAATTAAAATCATAAAAAGTAATTACAGTGACATTTTCAGCCATCTGCATGCACAATGTTAATTGCGCAGAGCTGCCCAAAAGGATATATTTAAACTAACTGCTGCTAATAAGACTGTCTGTTAAAAAAGTCAGCTTACTTCACAAATGAAACAACAGTAAAACCAGTTACCACTTGTCAGAGTAACAGCAGAACACTGAAAGGTGGGTATTTTGCTCCTTTGACTTGTGCAATCTGTTTCCTAGATGGCAGCATACAGTATAAGGTCAAACATCCACGCAATTACAATGTGAGGTCAGCTACCCTTTCTTCAGCATTTACACACCACCATTAAAGTTATATTGCAGCACTATTAATTATGCTTGATTGCCTCATTGTCTAGCCTGTAAAGCAAATAATTATGGAGAGTTTATATCCTGAAACATTCCTATATTGCTAGTTAGAAAAATATGCTTTCCAAAATTGTGAGAATTCCCCTCCTTTCACAAGAAGTAACTTTATCTAAAATTTAAAAGGTTTTGCCCTGGTTGGTGTGACTCCGTTAGTTGAGTGTCATCCCATGCACCGAAAGGGTGGCAGGTTGGTTCCCGGTCAGGGCACATACCCAGGTTGTGGGTTCCATCCCTGGTTTGGGGTGTGTGCAGGAAGCAGCCTATCTATGTTTCTCTCTCACATCAATGTTTCTCTATCTCTCTTGCTTTCCCTCTCCTTTCCTCTATCTCTCCAAAAATCAGTAAAAATATACTTTTAAAAAAGGTTTCGTACATCCATTTCACCTTCATTTAAATCATGCATAAAATATATTAAAATAGGGGAGCTTTATATTTTAAACTGCATGATTGATTACAGATAAAATTAAGTTATATCAATATTGAAACAAAGCTAAAGAGCCCATGATAAATCAGCTAAATTGAGGTATGACAGTACATCATAAAAAATAAATCTAAGGAATTAGATTACTTGGACAAAAAATATGCAACCAGAAAAGGTCTGTGGAATCACATGTTTTCAATGAAAGGACTTTGATGAATAACAAATAGCCTTTCAATTTATCACATGGAAGCCCTTCATGGAGTGGCTAAAGCGGCACATGGTATAAGTAATGCAAACTTAAACACCCTGTCTTCCATTTGCCCCATTTTGACAGGTCTTGGCTTGAGATCTAAAGCAACTTTGTGAAAGCATAGCCAATTTCATGCCCTTTCTTGTAGTTTATAATACTCCACCACCTCATCCCAAAATGAATGTGTCCTTAGCCCAACCGCCAGTTCTCAGAGCCATAAAACAACTTCTGTACTACCCTGCTATGACCAAGTACAAGATGAGAAGTAGACGATGAGGAGAGATTAAACACTTACAGAATAGTAGAAATTGGAAACAGAACAGATTCTCTTGAATTACAAATCACTACTTTTTTTGCGGGGGGGGGGGGGGGCTTATATTTATTTATTTTAGTTTATCTTTCTTTATTGTTGAAAGTATTACAGATGTTCCCCTTACAGATGTTCCCCTTACAGATGTTCCCCTTCCCCCCCCCCCCATTTTCCCCCTCCACCCTGCTCCCGCCCCCTCCCCGGGCCCTTACCACACTATTGTCTGTATCCCTGGGTTATGCATATATGCATATAAATTCTTTAGTTAAACTCTTCCCGCCCACCCCCACCCCCTTCCATCTGAAATTCCTTCAGTGCCTCAGGACAATTATTTGTGGAAAGCACAAAAATCTTTTAAAGCTGTGGTTCTCCACCCTTAGTATGCATCAGAATCATTTGGAGAGCTAGTTAAAAAGAAAAATCACAAGTTCCTTCCCCAGAACATGTGCATCAGTAGGTCTAGGGACAGACTAGAAAATTTGCATTTCTAACAATTTCCCAGGTGGAAATTCCTCTTCTGCTCCAAGGACCCCTTTGGGGGAATATTCAGTTAAACAGTTAAGCCACTTTGTAGAGTCCACAAACTCACTTCTGAACCTTTACTGAAGTCAACTGTTATTCATGGAAATCAAAGAGTGTTTTCCCTTTTATCAGATACTGTCAAATACACCAGCATGTCAGTTCTTACTCAGGACCCTCACTTACTACAGCTTTTGCAGAAATGTAGTTGGAGGGACAAGCTCCCAATCTGTTAAACTCTATAAAGGTAAAGATAAATAAACAAGGCCTGAAAAGGGGAATTATTCACATCCACCCTCGGATATTAAATGCAATCCTTCACCTCAGGCCACCAAAATGTAGCACATTAGTTGCAATAACTCTAAGGTGTCTCCTAATTCCAGACTTCCGGTTAAGAAATACGTAATTGATGCTGTGATATAAGAGGCTCCAGGTACTTGGACTTCTTACACATGTATGACTTTATTATAGGGACAAGGTCAGGGAAAATTATGTGGGGACTCCTTGCCACTTAATACAAAAGGGGCTAGTGATGGAAAAATGATTAGGATGGTTCAAAAGAAAGACAATAAGAAAAAAAAGGATAAAAATGAAAAAAAATCAGAAAAATTAAACTGAATGTTAACTATTCAAAAGATTGATTTAAAATATAATTAAAGCCCAGCTAGTGTGGCTCAGTGGTTGAGCGTTGACTTACGAAGTTGGAGGTCACGGTTTGATTCCTGGTCAGGGCACCTGCCCAGGTTGCCAGCTCTATCCTCAGTGTGGGCGTGCAGGAGGCAGCCAATCAATGATTCTCTCTCATCATTGATGTTTCTATCTCTCCCTCTCACTTCTTCTCTGAAATCAATAACAATGTCTTAATATATATAATTAAAAAGATGATAAATGATATGACTACTAATATTTTAATGAATCACTATATGAAGATTAACTGCTCTGACTGCCCACCAATTCTTCAAACTGTAAAAGCAGTGTGACAGATTTGCTCAATTTTTTAAAAATCTGACTATTGTATAAGAAAGAATTTATAATCCCTTGAGTCGATGCCAATCGGCTACAACTGTGTAGAACAGAGGTGAAGATTACGACTCTGGTTGACAGGAGGGCCATGGTGATTTGGCTCCACCCCCAACAACCAAGGTGGTTTACATTGATATGGGTAACATGGCGGGAGGGTGGTGAAGACATTTTAGTTAGATTGCTGGACACTGGTGCCCAATACAATGTCATACTAAAGCCTGATAATGAAAAGATAACATGCAATATAATTAAATTGAGGAGATATAGTGAGCAACAATAGAGGCCACAGGTAAAAGCATGGCTTAAAATGTAGGAATTTATTAATGAAAGTTTTGTCTGATTTTCTCCTCCTGCCAGAGTGTTCATATGGAAGACAATTACCTTATCCAATTTATTGAGGAAAAGGTTGTGCTACAAATCTGTTCTTCATGCTCTTTTAATGGAGCATGGTAAATGGAAACTTTTAAAATTATCTAAGCCCACTCAAGTGGCTAATTTAAAACAATTAGGAACCCTAGGGTTGGATACCTAAGGTGCACTAAGAAATTTTTATTTTAATTAAAGATCTTTTAGATGCAGGTATATCAATACCCACACATTCATTGTTTAATGGCCTGTGAGAAGAGCTGACAAATCCTGGAGATTCACTGCAGGTTACAGAAATCTTAATAAATAATAACCCCAGGCCACAAGGAGTGCACAATGTGATATTAATGTTTCAAACTGTGCAACAAGCTAAGGGAGACTGTAATTTTGTGACCAATTTGTCTAATGTTTTCTTTTCCATTTCTACTCGTACAGAAGAAATACAAAGCCATTTGGGGTTCCTGTGAGATACATGGAAAAGTATACTATTACTGTGTTTTCACAAAGATAATAAAATTCTGCCATTGCCACACCTAATGAGATAAACAGACTTTATTCCCTGTACATTAGATCCCCAGAATGTAATCATTTCATAACTGGAAGTTTGTACCCTTTGCCCAATATCTGTCTCCTCATTTCTGCCACCCTCTGGCCCTGGTAACCACCATTCTACTATCTGTTTCTATGAGTTTGGCTTCTTTTGATTTCACATATAAGTGATATAATATAGTATTTATCTTTCCTTGGATTATTTTACTTAGCCCAATGCCTTCAAGGTCCATCCATGTCCCAAATGGCAGAATTTTCTTCTTTTGTATGGCTAATATCCCATTGTATATATGTACATTTTCTTTGTCTATTCATCCATTGATGGGCAATTAGGGTATTTCCATACTTTGGCTATCCTATATAATAAAAAGGCTAATATGCAAATTGTCTTTATGGGCAGGAGTTTGACCGACCGGGAGCTAGATGTGCGCTGACCATTAGGGGGCGGTGAGGAACATGGAGACATCAGCGGAGGCACCGCTGGCCCCAATGGGCCCCAATGAGAGTGGGACCGCAGCGGGATGGTGTAGCGGGTGAGCGGGCAGCTCCAGGCCAAGGCAGGTGCGAAGTGAGGCCCCGGCCAGTGGTGGTGGCAGGCAGCCTGTGGAAGGGAGGCCCTGGTTGGCAGCCAGTAGCTGCTAGGGACCCTACCTGTGCATGAATTTCATTCACTGGGCTTCTAGTTATTAATAATGCTGCAATTGGCATGGGAATACAGATATTTCTTTGTTATCCTGTTTCCATTACTTTTAAATGTATACCCAGAAGTAGAATTGCTGGATCATATAGTGCTATTTTTAATTTTTAAGGAGGTTCCATGCTGTTCTACATAGTGGCTTCACCAATTTATAATTCTACTAACACTGAAAAAGAATTGCCTCTTTTCCCTACTCTCCAATACCTGTTCTCTCTTGTCTTTTTGATGATAGCCATTCTAACAGGAAATAGATGATATTTCATTGTGGTTTTCATTTGCATTTCCTAATGATTACTCATGTTGAGCATCTATTCATGTACCTACTGGCCATTTATATAGGTCTTCTTTGTAAAAATATCAGTTCCTCTGTCAATTTTTAAATTGGATTGTTTTTGCTATTGAGTTTTTTATGAGTTCTTTATTATACCAGTACATTGTGAATATTAGAGATAAACCGAAGCCAATTCAATTGAAAAGTATAGTTATCTATATATATAAAAGCCTAAGCAGCCAGCCAACTGGCTGACCAGCTGACCGGCCAGCCAGTAGCTATGAGACACAATGACCACCAGGGGGCAGATGCTCAACACACAGACATGAATATATGGAACAGACTGATGAATCTCAGAAGGAAGGGGAGGAGGGAAAGGCGGGAAGAGATTAACAAAAGATCTTATATGCATACTAGAGGCCTGCTGCACAGATTTGTACACCAGTGGGGTCCTTTGGCCTGGCCTGTGGGGATCAGCTGAAACCAGCTCTCCGACATCCCCCAAAGGATCCCGGATTGCGAGAGGGCACAAGCCAGGCCGAGGGATCCCACTGGTGCACGAATCCGTGCACCAGGCCTCTAGTGTATTATATTAATAACTAGAGGCCCGGTGCACAAAAATTTGTGCACTCAGGGGGGAGAGGGGGTCCCTCAGCCTGACCTGTGGCCTCTCGTAGTCTGGGACCCCTCGGGAGATAACGACCTGCTGGCATAGGCCTGCTCCTGGGTGGCAGAGGGCAGGCCCAATCCCTGGGTGCAGCCCCTGGTTGGGCTCAGAGCAGGGCCGATTGGGGAGTTGGGGTGCCACCCCCTGTCATGCACAGAGCAGGGTGGATCGGGAGGTTGCGATGCCACCCCTAGTCACGCTCAGAGTAGGGCCGACTGGGGGGTTGGGGTGCCACCCCGTCACACTCAAGGCAGGGTCGATAGGGAGGTTGCGGTGCCACCTCCTGTCACACACAGAGCAGGGCCGATCAGGGGGCTGGGGAGCTCCCCCCTGTCATGCACAGAGCAGGGCCAATCAGGGGGTTGAGGAGCTCCCCCCTGTCACGCACAGAGCAGGGCCCATCAGGGGGTTGGGGAGCTCCCCCCTGTCATGCACAGAGCAGGGCTGATCAGGGGGTTGGGGCACAGCCACTGTCACACTCAGGGCAGGGCCAATGGGGAGGTTATGGCTTTACCCCATCACACACAGAGCAGGGCCCGTGGGGGTGTGGGGTTGGGGCGCCGCACCCTGTCACACACAGAGCAGGGCCGATCAGGGGGTTGGGGCACCGCACCCTGTCACACACAGAGCCACAGGGCAATCAGGGGGTTGGGGAGCTCCCCGCTATCAGGCACAGAGCAGGGCTGATCAGGGGGTTAGGGCAGATAGGGAGGTTGTGGCCCTGCTCCCTGTCATACACAGAGCCGCAGGGCAATCAGGGGGTTTGGGCGCTGCCCCCTGTCACGCTGCTCCAGGGACCAGGAGGCCTGGCAGCTCCGCTGATCCCGGTGCTGGGTGGCATATTACCCTTTTACTATATAGGATAGAGGCCTGGTGCACAGGTGGGGGCCGGCTGGTTTGCCCTGAAGGGTGTCCTGGATCAGGGTGGGGGTCCCCACTGGGATTCCTGGCCAGCATGGATGAGAGGATGATGGCTATTTGCAGCTGGTCACACCCCCTTCAGGGTGGGGGTCCCCACTGGGGTGCCTGGTCAGTCTGGGTGAGGGGTTGAGGGCCGTTTTCAGGCTGGCGGGTGACTGAAGCTCCCAACCTGTCCTTTTTTTCTTTTTTTTTATTCTGGGCCAGCTTTAGCTCTGAGGCTTGGCCCCAGCTCTGAGGCCTCGGCTGCTGAAAGCAGGTATCTGGTTTGTTTGGGTTCTATAATTGTAACACTGTTGGGTCCTGGTCACTCCAGCTCTGAGATTCCGGCTGGCTGAAAGCAGGGATCTGCTTTTGTTCTATAATTGAAACAATGTTGCGTTCCTGCTGGCTGAAGCCCGGCTGGCTAAAAGCAGGTTTCTGGGGTTTTGTTTAGCTTCAATGTTTGTAACAATGTTTCTTAAACTGCAAGCTCAGAGGCCGGCAAGGCAGGCGGGGAACATTAGCTTCCTCTGTCACTGAAGCAAGCAAGCCTCCTGTTCGCTTCAAGCTGCCTGGCTGCCGGCCACCATCTTGGTTGGCAGTTAATTTGCATATCCTGCTGATTAGCCAATGGGATGGTTAGCAGAGGTATGGCTAATTACCATGTTTCTCTATTATTAGATAGGATATAATGTTCATAGGCCAATATAAACTCTAAACTAATATGGAATTCTAAGTGATCATTAGTCATAGGACCTCAGAGGATAGCTGATTAACCCAATTACAGTAGAAACTCAGAAAAAACATTGAAACAACTACACATTTCTTACACAGAACTGACTGGGGTATCTCTCAGAAAACCAAAAATAACTTATTGCTCTTGCCAACTCCAAAACCAAAGCAAGCAGTACAAAAATTGATTAGGTTGTTTGTTTCTGTAGAAATCAAATACAAACTCTGAGAAATTTGTTAGTCCCTATTTTTAAATTTACCAAGAAAAAAAATTACTGAATTTGAATAGGTCTTTGAGCAACAGCACGTTTTTTTTCTTTTTTAGACCTTCAAACAATGATAGACCTATCTAGCCATTTGTGACCCTACTGTTTAAGACTCACCTAAGATCTCCATGTTCCAATAATTTGGTAAGCATTTCTCAAAAGCTGACGGGAGCATGTGGCAAAATCCTACTACTGCCATCCAGTGATAACTGCTGGTAGTTTTGACTAGAAACTAACCTGACATAACTGCAAAGTACACTATTTGAAAACAATTCTTGGCCTGTTATTGTTGTTGGGAAACTTTCATTGAAGTTTTTTTCTTTTACAGAAAGATATCAATTCATTTTGAAACATGAGATAACCATTCACTTAGGTTTTTTCATATCATCATAAATGGAAAGAAGAATTTCCTCATGAAATGAAAATACTATACTCAAACACAATAGGAAGCACTCATAATATATTTGAACAAAGGCTTCCATTCCTTTGGACCCTATAAGCTTCTTCCTGTGGAGTTATATAAGGATGCAATGAAATGGTCTGCTTCCTATAACACATTATCAAAGGATGTCAAACAAGCAGCATGATTTGTAGATGGTCCTCAAGGTTGGAAGACCAGTCCAAACCACATCGACCCAAAAAACAGCTGCACTATTGAGGTAAAGATGCAAAAGATAAATCCACTAAATGGGAATAATTGAGTGCTGTTCCTTGCAACATCAGAGGAACCAGACAATAGCCCAAGTGACTTTTGCCAAGTCTTGGGTAGTAGCCAATAGAGCTGCATTGTTCCAATAAATTGGCCCAAGTTTATTGGAAGATAAAAGAACCCCCATTTGAGGTGCAGTATGATGAAATTTGTTATGGAATCAGCAGTGGGTATCAAAATGCAACATTTCTACTCTAACCCCCAAATAACTCCCAAAATAAGGTCAGTGACTGCTATTACAGGTTAGTCAACTGGCTTGGCCATATGCTAGTAATTAGAGGAACATAAAAGATCCCAACAGAAGCTTTTGGTGAGCTTGCACAAAACAAGATATATTGCACCAATGACAATTCAATCTGGAGATGAATCATATCCTAGCAAGTGAGAAGGACCTTGACAAGTATGCCCTATTGTTTGCCTGAGCTCTCTTTCTTCTGGCATGCTGTATCCTTACAGTTATTGAAAGCTTCATAGAAGGATGCTGTTATGAGTCTTTTCAATTATCTATACTAATAATAGAGAAATATGCAAATTGTCCAGGGCTCCATCACAATAACAATAACGAATGAACAGCAGGCTACATGGGGCGACCAGACCGGCAGGGGGTTTAGTGAGGGATGACCAAACAATTGAACAGCAGGCTGTGTGGGGTGACCAGGTTAGCTGGCCGGGGGGGGGGGGGGGCAGTTGGGAGCAACCAGGCTGCCAGGGGGGCAGTTGGGGGCAACCAGGCCGGCGGGGGGGCTGTGAGGGGCGACCAGGCCAGCAGGGGGGAGGCAGTTGTGGGTGACCTGGCTGGCAGGGGGAGGAAGTTAGGGGTTATCAGGCCAATAGGCAGAGGCAGTTAGGGGTGATCAAGCTGGCAGGGGGCAGTTAGGGGCAATCAGGCAGGCAGGCAGGTGAGCAGTTAGGGGCCAGCTGTCCCAGATTGTGAGAGGGATGTCTGACTGCTGTTTTAGGCCTGATTCCTGGGATTGGGCCTAAACTGGCAGTTGGACATCCCCCGAGGGGGTCCCGGATTGGAGAGGGTGCAGGCTGGGCTGAGGGGACTCCTCCTCCCTTCCCCCACCACCCCCCCCCCGTGCACAAATTTTGTGCACCAGGCCTCTAGTTCTGAATATAATTTTCAATTTATTAAATCACCACTTATATTATGGAGTAGTAATACTTCCTAAGGTTGTTTTGAGGAATAAATTAAATCAAATATGATCCAGAAATATTTGATATTACTTTTTAATACACTTTGCTTTTAATAATAATTTCAGATGAGATCAATTTGGCAGCACAAATATTTCTTTTTCTTTAATGACAGTGATTCCCTAAATTCTCATCTCTATGAAAAATATAATAAACATGATTCCGGGAATGTAAACTTTGGTTCAAATTAATATACATTACTAATGTGCTAGAATCTAATTTTCAAAGTGATGAAAATAATTTTAGAGTAAGTTACTTTCTTCTTGGACTTTTAATTAAATTTCTTTTATAAGGATTTGGAGATCTGATTTGAAAAGTAATTAAAAATTGGCTCTTGCCAAGAGGTCAGATACCAAGTTCCAATAGAAAAAGGCTGTTTAACAGCTGATGTTTATCATGCAACCTCAAAAGGAAACGAACTGGTCGTCTTTCTCATGCTCTCACGTACTTGGGTTATTATTGCTGATTACACTTGGAAACACCTTCAAACACAAAGGTGAACAGGAAGATCAAGAGGCAGAATGTTTCCTTTTCGCTTTTTCCGGCCTGATGCTGAACTCTCGAGGCTAATGCAGTACAATGACATACCTACAAGGTACTTCACTGACTTTTTCATTTCAAGTTTGAAAAGCTGTACAAAACAAGTTTTGACTCTTCAAAATTTCATTACATCTACATTAAAAAAGTCAGCATCTCAATAAAAAAAAAAAGTCAGCACTTTTGAGTCAGAGCTATTTTCAAGGACAAAAGCAACCTTGAGAGAGCAATATGCCATAGAGACCATCTGGACTGAATACATGACTGAAGCCATCACTGTCTGTTGAAATATCCTGAGGTTTCTATGGAGGCACTTCTGGTACAAGATGGGCCTACTGGACAAGGAGAAAACAGGAAGGAAAAATATACCACAAAAATAAATGTAGACACTTTCAAGATGGCAGTGAAGTAGGTAGATCTTGCATTTACTTCCTCCCAGGACAAAACTGGAAATACAACCAAATTGGGGAACAATCACCTTGAATAACCAACTAAAGACTAGATGAAAGGGAGTCTTATAATCAAGGATTTACAGAGAAAGCCACATTGAGGCTGCATCTGCACAGCAGCTCACAGGCTGTGGTCAGGGCTGAGCCTCTCAGTCAGCCAGCCTAAGGGCCAATCCCATTTACTCAACACTCTACTAAATTCTTTGGCCAATAAAATAAGAAAAATACATTTAAAAAGACCATACAGATTGGAGAGGAAAGGTGTAAAACTATCATATATTCATGTTGTCTTGATTGTTTATGTAAAATGCCCTTAAAATTTTACAAAATAGCCAGAATATCTAACAAATTCACTTAGCAAGGTTATAGTATACAATGAAACTTGTACAAATCAACAGCATACCAATTTATTTGTATAAAATAACAGTAAAATGAAATAGAAAAAGCAATATGATTTTCAATGGAAACGGAAAATATGAGGTGTTTCAGAAAAAATTAAAATAAATGCACCAAAAATTCACAAAATATTCTTAAAAGTAAAAAGACTTCAATAAATTAATCAATATACCATATTCATGATTCAGAAGGTCAGCTATTGTTTAGAAGTCATTTCTCCTCCAAATGACTCTATAAGTGCAATGCAATCCCATGAAGATTCCAGCAGCCTTTTTTGAAGAAATTGACTAGCTGTTTAATATTCACAAAATAATGCAAGTAACTTATAGGGGCCAAAACAATTAAAAATAGGAGGAGGAAGAGGAGATTTATAAAGTTACAGAACTCACATTACTTGATTTCCACACTTATTATAAAGCTACAGTTATAAACTATGACAGTGTGGTATTAGTGAAAGGAAAGACATTCAGATCAATTGGGCATAATATACAGTCTGGTAATAGACCCACACATATATAATAAAGAAACTTTTGACTATAGTGTCAGGATAAATCAATGAAGAACAGAAAGTCTTTTAAACAAATAGTTTAACAACTGAGTTTCCCTATGGAAGGAAAAATGAAACACTACTCTTACTTTGTAACACAAACTATATGAGTATTGATCAAATGTCTTGAAAAAGATATAACTACAAACTTCTAGAAGAAACATTATAGCATTGGAATAGGCAAAAACCAGACTACAAAAAAAGCACAATGTTAAAAATTAATGAGATTTTATCCAATTAATTTAAAATAAAGAAACCGTTCCTATTCATAAGACACCATTCCAAAAATGAAAAGGCAAGGCTCACACCGAGAGCAAGTGTTTGTAAATCAAAGCTGCTAAGAATGTTTATCTAGAATGTACAAAGGCCACTTACAACTCAACACTAAAGCCATCAACTCAGTTGGAAAGTGGATAAAGAATTTGAACAATTTACACCAGAGAATATAAAAATGGCCATTTAGCATAAAAAAGATACTCTATATTTTATCCATTAGGGAATTGTTAATTAGAAGCCCAATGTGACACAACTGCACAACTAGATGACCTCATTTTTAAAAGGTGATAATATAAAGTGTTGGCATAAATGCATCTTTACAACAGATGAACAACAGGAAAATGTGTAAATATTATGCAGTATATTCATGCAATGAAAATTCTCAGCAATAAAAAGAAACTCTTCATACACACAATAAGAGTGAATTTCAAAAATGTTATGCTAAAAAAGAATCCAGACAAATAAGAGTACATATAATATAATTCCATTTAAATAAAACTCTAGGTAAAGTAAACTAATCTTCAGTTGCTGAAAACGGGACGTTGGTTGCCAAAGAGAAGAGGTGAGTGAAGGGAGAATCTACAAAGGGATATGGCAAAACCTAAGGATATGGGTTATGGAAATGTTCTGAATCTTGATTTTGGTTTTAGTTTAGAAAGAATATATACAGTTTACATATATATATTCACATATATATATTCAAAACTTACTGAATAATAGACTTTAAGAGGATGTAGTTAACTGCAGACAATTTATATTTAAGTTGTTTATGAAAATAAAGAACCAGAGCCAGCTGTTGCCATATTTCATTGAAAATGGAAACCTTTACAGGCAAGATTAGAGAAAAAATATATACACATAATTTATAAATATATTATAAGTGGCCCCTCCAAAAGATATGCAAACATAAGGGAAGGAGAATGGAAATTCCTACTTAGAGAGATAGAGAAATGATGTAAAATATTCAACTGTCAACTAAGAGCTTATTATAGCTTTTTAGATAAATGATTGTGGGCACTGAATTGCTATGGCATTTAGATTTTATTGAATGCTTATATAAAAGTAAAAGAAAGTAAACTGTAAGTATCTAATCTTGAGTGAAAATACTTACATTAAACCTTTAAAAGGAATGAAAAAGAGCGTAATTTTTCAAAAACTTTTAAGGGAATATTGATACAAAACATTTTGAAGACTACTATCTAATTGGAAAGAAATTTGCCCTTTTTATAGCTTTCTTTCTTATGATTGTTGTTTCAGATAGTTTGTAGTGCTCATGGAGGCAGTGTTCTTATACTTAAGTATACATAAACTTACATTAAACACTTTATATTACACTTCTTTGAATTGTGCATAAAATAAAAACTCCAAATCATTATTTAATAAATATAAGCACTACAAGGCAGGAATCTTGGTCTTGTTCCACAAAGTATCCTAGATCCTAGTACATTGCCAGGCACATATTAGTTACCTAATAAATACTTGTCAATAAATTGAATGAATGATGTGAAATTTGACCATCAAGAGGTTTAAATGCTTGTCTGTCATAGCACACTACATAGAAACTCACATTTTATTTAGAAGATGGCCTGGTTAATAGCCATAAAAAAATTAAGGTTCATTTGAGCGGCTGCCAGGCTGAATAATATGCTGCATGTTGCTAAAATTGGGATTGCATCCATTAGCTAATGCAAATCTAAGAAGCAATGCCTAAGACCTGCTCCCAAGAGTTCTTACTATATTTCAGATTTTCCATCCTGGCATGTGCTATTTCTGCCAGAGAACAGAAGCATCAGAAAACAGCAATAGAATGTGATGATGTGTCTAAAAGTTTGTGCTCAGATGTACCATTTACCTGCTCATATTTGTTTGGTTGAAACAAAGCACATGACTAACTCAAAATGAAAGATGCATAAAAATGTGTGCTATATTATTAAGAGAGTGAATAATTATGAAAAATAATGTAATCCACCTCAAGCATAGGACTGATTTTGGACCTAAGTTCACATTTCTACTCTACCACTTGCCAGGGTGCAATCTTAGGCTAATTATCTGACTATGCAGACCTCAGTATTCTCCTCACTAAAATATGGGTAATAATACTACTTAGTCCATAGAATTGTAAGAATTAAATTCATTTATACAAGTAAAATCACTTGAAACAGTGTCTAATATAGAGTAAAAGTTCAATTATTGCCAGCATTTATTACTTTTCATATAGTAGATCCTCAAACCACGGTTAAAATGATTTCTTATTTATTGATTTGAGACAGGCAGATATATAGACAGACGTAGATTTGTTGTTCTACTTATTTATGCATTCATTGGTTGATTCTTGTGTGTGTTCTGACTAGAATCAAACTCACAACCTTGGCATATGGGGACGACACTCTAAAACACTGAACTACCCAGCTACCCACCCAGGGCTTAAGTGTGATCAAATAAGTTAAACCCTAAATTTAAACAAAGCTTATTATGAAAATTTCCAAATACACACAAAAACAAAATTATCTAAAGACTCTCCTATCCCCAACAGTTAAATATTTTGCCATATTGTATTCATATCTCTCACACCGTTTTTGCCTGAACTATTATGAAGCAAATCCCAGACATGATGGTGTCAATTGGTACATGTTTTTTAAAAAACTAAACCATAAAATAATGAGGAATGAAAATAAACACTAAGTAATTATTGTCTGGAAGGAAATTAGGAAATATAATCCAACCTCATATTATCAAATCTGATAATATTAAGGAAAATATATTTGCCTCAAATATTTTGACAATTTTCATTTCATGTTGACGCATTCAGCCTATAATTAAAGCCACAAACCATGAAATCTTTGAAAAATGTGTCAAAAAGAAAACAGTTCAAAACCTCATTTTCCTTTGTTTTAAATTCTGAATCCTAAACATAAGTGTAACTATTATTTAGTAATTACTATAAGCTGTCTAAATAAAAACAGAGAAAACACAAGGCTCAAATTCAGACACTTACAAATAGAGAAACACACACATGTGAACACATACATGGCTGACTTACTAGATTTTAACTTTTTTGAAAATAGGCATCATGCTTTACATCGTTCACAGTACCAAGTATATTATTAAGTTAATCAGATTTTATTATGAACTGAGTACTTCAGAAATCAGGATTTTTTTGCTTTCTGAATTTTATTCATATACCCTGCTTAATGAATTTTATTCATATTTTAACATCAGGTTTATTTGGGGATATATCAGTGGATACTTATTATCATCATTTTTGTTCTTTCAACCAAGAATTATTTATTCTTAATTTGTCTTCAAAATATTTTAAACTTTTTATAGACTAAATGAACACTGTATTGTTCACTAAAAGATAAGTAGCAATAAAGTGACATAGTATATATTTATTTTTATATTTGGAGTAATGTGTGAAACATATGATGATATATATATTTCCTAACAATATATGGTACTTTAAAAGGATTTTAAAAATCTGTTTCTTTAAAGTTTAATAAAGTTAAATATTCAAATAAAATGTATAGAAAGTATGAAAATAACTTTTTCCAAAGACTTTATTGCTGGGTAATCAATTCTGTCCTAAATACACTCTTTCTTAATATAAGACCAGATATATAATAGTAACCAATTATGTAAAAAATGATACAGACACACAAAGAATCTAGCAATTTTTAAAATGAAGGGAGTGGTTTGAGTTCCTGAAAGACTCGGATGTTAAAAATGGTAAAGCAGAAATAAATTATTAACTTTGTGGTTCATGAAATTACCTTTCCATAAGTCATCACCTTTTTCAAAAGATTACACTTCTTTCACTGATTGGCTAATTTATGTTTCTTAAGTCAACACAGGACCAGGAGTTAGGCTACTGGCTCTATTTATTTTGTGCAAAAATTGTGCCTAGTCACCTATGACTGATAGCTCAGCATAGATACTGTATCTCTAGACCGGGCTTTATCCAGAATCAGCCCTATATTTTCTTGTCTGAGACACTGAGGTGAAAGGGAGACATATTTAAACTTGATTGAACAGTGAACTTCAGTTCTTTCTAGCTACATAGGAAAACAAGTCTGCGCAGTTGATCACTTACTGAAAATCTTTTGATCTACTCCAAAGTAAACCACTATCATCAAAATGTTTTGTGGAGACTATGTAAGTATAACAGCTATTTCAGTAAAACTTTCTAATCTTTTGAGAATTAAAACTCTCTTCATTTGTGGTATTTGACATTTTCAACAGGAATATTGGTGTTTTAATTTTTTTATTAAATTTTTAGTTAGGTGTTTGATATAACTATTAAACAATGTTAATATTACTAAATCTCAAATCCATGCTAATTTTGAAGTAATGTGTTATTCCACAGAGGCAATTTAGTTACCCCTTTTTTAAATTCTAACTTTCATAATTTTAACTGTAAAAATTAGAATTCTAATTAGAATCACAATAAATATGATCTTTTCAGAAAATACGATTTATTTTTAAATAATTATCTGTTGAATTCAAGAAGTATATAACTCAGGTTAGTAATTTCATTTTTTTCTTTGTCTGAATCATTTTGATCTAACTGCTCCAATAGTTCACGAACTTTTGAAGAGCCAAAATAGAGACTGAGTTATCCAAATTTACATTGCTTGAAAAGATATCCAATTCACATGACCTTCAAAATTATACATGTGTTGTGTATTGATAAGTTTTTCAAAATCTAAATTATGAACAACGCTTTCAGAAACCTTTTAATTTTATGCAAACAATTACAATTATTTGGTTAAACTTTGGCACATAAATAATGTTATTTGCCTACTTAAAAAGTATTATTAGAATTTTTAATTTATTTATTTTGTTCTTCAAATTTAATACTAGATGAGGACCTAAAATATGGCTACTTTCCGTTATTTAAGTCTGAAGAATCTTAATTTCACCTTAAGATTTCAGGATCTTATGGGCAGTTAAAACTTCTCATTATTGTTTTGCTAATTGTGAGGCAGTTTGGTAATTTAGGCCAATAGAGCAAATTATTTAATTTGTAAAACGTTATATCATTTTCTCCCTTTCTATTCCTTCAAGTACAATTATTTGGAAATTAATATTATATTATATGTGCTGTGTATATCTTCTATTAACATTTATATGCTAATTTATCAAAAGAAACATGTAGAGAATATTTAAATTATATTTCAGGGATTATTTAAAGTTACGATGATAACAAGATTTCAAAGAAATGCAATGATTTTCGGTGCTTCTGGAACAGATAAAGAATATCAGAGATTAAAGAGTTGCATTTGAACATACCTAAAATTCATTTGTAAGTGTTTTGATCATCTATGTTAGATATAAATTTTGAATCTTATACATTATCTCAGCAAGTTTTACATAATCAGTGTCATCATATTTTAAAACAATTATGTATTATCTGAAAACATGTGGCCCATGTGGTTAGAACTTAGTATTAAAGAGACCAGTAACTGAGGTCAAGTTTACCTGTTTAATCTCCATTTTGGGTCTAGTGTCCTCAGACAAAAGACTTGGTCTTCCACAGGCAAGAAAGCACAAGTTCTCATATTATAATTTGGATAATAATTGACTGTATTGCTTGTTAAAAATAGAGTCTGGGGCCCTGTACTCAGCGGTTCAATATAGATGACATCTGAATTTATAGGCTGGATGTAAGTGCATGACCATTTTTGAGAGCCACTAAAATGAGTTACAAAACTAAAAAGGGAAATTTAATATAAGTCAAACAAGAGGCAAGAATCATAAAAGTAGTTATATTTCTGTACAAAATAAGCATATGTAATGCTTTAAAAATTACTTTCTAGAATGATGGAGTTAGATGGCCCCCAATATTTAAGATCGTTTAGGTAGGTTAAGATCGTTTAGGTAGGTTAGTTACATTAAGAAGGTAATGTGCCTCTGATCCATAGGTGTATTTTCCCTGTGTGCTTCACCATAAGACCATCTACTGAAAGCAAGGTTTAATTAAATGATTATGTTCTTTGATGGCAATCCTGGAACTGTTTCCTTGGAGGAAGATAGTATCCCTCTTAGATGAAGGAAATAAATAAATAAACCCAAGCCAGGATCCAAACACAGGCATTCCAATGTGATAACTCAAGCTAAAATACTGCTTCTTTCAAATATATGCCTGATTCTTCTAATGAAACTACTGACTATTTCTGTGCTGTTAGTCACCAACTGACCTTCCCTTTTTTGTATAGCAATATTTTATTTACTATAGATCCATTTATTTGATTAGACCCTTTCTTTTTTGCCTCTAAGTAAACTTTAATCATATTCATTTTCTATCCTTTTGACAGCTTCCTATTTCGATTATACATATTCACTGATAGGAAATTATAGGAGTATTGCAACAATATAGCATATTTACATCACATTCCACACTTCAATTAACATTATATATTATATTTAAAGTAGAGAAACAAGTATTAAATTTGCCTCCATCTCTACATCAGGAGTTGTGCATACCTTGTCTAATTTAATAGTCAAAGCAGATATTTTTACAAGAATACAACAGCACACAAAGGTTTTGAATTCTTCTTGGAGGCACCAGATATTTGCTCAACAGTTTCACATGTATTATTTTTAGTCTTGAAAACCTTCAAGGAAAATATTATCATCCCCATTTTCCAAATGAATATACTGAGGCTTTGAGAAGTAAATACTTTTCCCAGGAATGAAAAGCCAGGCAGTGGTGAAGTAGAATCCTGCCTAACTCTAAAACCATTTCTACCACAAAAATAAAAAAGTACCTAAATATGATTATCCTGACTTCATATTATGAAGCAAAGAATATATATATATTTGAACCCAATTAAGAGATACCAAATTAGCTTGGCAGGTTGTGGCTTACTGGTTGAGCATCAACCTAGGAACCAGGAGGTTACCGTTCAATTCCCAATCAGGGCATATACCCGGGTTGTGGGCTGGATCCCTAGTTGGGGGGGCATGCAAGATGCAATCAATCAATGATTCTCTGTCATCAGTGATGTTTCTATCTCTCCCTCTCCCTTCCTCTCTGAAATCAATAAAAAATATACTTTTAAAAAGAGGGAGAGATAAAATTAGCAGCAATATCTTAATAAAGATGCTCTTACTTAATAAACTTGTCCCTAGAATGGCTCATGATTAACAGAGTCAGACAACAGCAATTTGGCAATGTCTAGTGTAGGCAACAAGACATTCTGTGTTTTAGCCCAATTAGTATGAATGAATGCAGTGGTGCTAAGCAGTGAATTGCATGTAATAAAGGAAGAACACTCAGAAAAATTAGAAACATATTCGGGGCATTCTATCCAGAAGTGATTGCAGGCTGAGAAGACCTCCTGTGGGAGTAAGGCTGTTGATTAGGTAAGATTATTTTTTAAAGCAGGCTTTTCCTATTGAAAGGTATTCCTGGGAGAAAAACTTCCATCCAATAAATCTGACTTTTATTGTTTATCTACAATATGACTTACTGAACAAATATTAATAAAAGGTTACTCAGACTTTAGATTGCTTTTTGCTATCACACGACTACATTGTCTGAACTTTACATACTTTGATTCAACAAAAGTTATGAATCATGCTGGGTATAGCTTCAACTTTTACTGAATCCTCTTTTGAACTAATATATATTGAACTGGAAAAATTAAAGTAATTTTTTCCTTGAAGTGATATATAGGCATGTTGTTACATTTTTTAAAACCTCATTATATTGGCTGTACATTGCTTTTAATGTAAGGGCTGGGCTAAACATGACAGTAAAATAATAGCTAAACATACGGTCAGAGACAGCTTTACCCCCTAGGATCCATATAATTGAGGATAACTTACTTAATATTTTCTGTACCTCAGCTTTCCTACCTGAAAAAATGGGTGTGATAATAGCATCGATAATGTTAGAATCTCTTATAATTGACAAGGAACGCACTTAGAAGACCTGGAATGTAAATAGCATCCCCCAAAAATGTGAGCCATTATTAACAGTTTTAAGTAACAGTGCCAAAATTTGAATCCAACTCTAATTCAAAACACCTGATGCTGCTTGTAGAGATGAGGTTATTTGTATCCATTACTAATGTTAAATTTGTATATACATGTATATCCACATATATGTGTAATTATTCATAAAATTTATGAATAGTCTTGAATAACAAAATATTTCATGAGTGGAAATATAAATATATTCTGTTAAATCTTTATTTTTAAATAGCTTCTACCATACTAAAAAAATTTCATAATCTTACTTTCCTAAACAGTTACAGCCAAATGCTCTTTTATATGGCAAAACTCATCAAAAGTGTATTGTACTCATTATATCAAATTCCTCTCCTCTAATTATCTCTGAATCCACTCTAAATGGGTTTTCACCTACTCTACTTGTGAAGGTAAGCCATAACTCCCACGTGCCTGAATCCCAGTCTCCTTTGCCAGGAATGTCCCAGGGCTCAATTCTTTCAACTTTTCTCTTTCTTATGTATAGCCACTCCTTTGCTCATTGGGTCCAATATAATGGTTTTAATTACAATGCATTCAAAGTCCTCTTTTTAAAAATTTATATTTCAACCCAGCATCTATGCCTGAACCCCAGGTTTATATAACCAGCTGCCAATCCAGTGAGTGGAAAACCCATCCTCTTATTAGCTCACGCACACCCCAAACATTTTTTAAGTATAAATTAAAAAAAGTATTTATCGATGATTCCCCTCTTTCTCTCATACCTTACAAATGATCCAGTAACAAAGACTTTTGGCTCTATTTTCATTATCTAGCCACCCCTCATTACTTCCACTGCAACTACCCAGGTCCAAGCTACCATCATCATCACTTGCCAACTTTATGCAATAACCTCCTACTTGGTCACTCTGCTTCCATCTTTGCTTGAACTTCTACATACTAGGAGGAAACAGTGAATATGATTGCCCAAAACTGCACTGTTGAAACATCCATTCCATTGATGTATAAGAACCATCATCCTTTTGGAATTAGACAAAGTCATGCACTGGAAGATAGAAACATTAAAGGAGAGATTGAGAGAAAGCCTTTAGTCCTCATTTACAGCTCTCAGAGTATCTACCATAATAGCAAGAACAATAATAAATCTTAAAGTTGTAGAACCATTGCCATTTTCCAAAGTGCTTATAGTATACAGATCATAGGGCCTGGGGAGGATAACACCTCTTTCTTACATACCTCCCTATATATGTTGGCTTCTCTTAAATGCTAGACATGTTCAGATAATTAAAAAATTATCTGGAAAGTTATTTTGATGTTATACTTCTATTAGTAGCATTATTACATGGCACTCATTTAAGTAAGCATTAGGTTAAACCATAAGTCTCTTAAAATTTAAATAACATTGGATGTTGTAAAACCAAAGTAACAGGAAAAATATGGTTGATCATATTTCAATTTTATTTTTTCTAATTAACCTATTTAACAAACAGTACAGAAAAAAAGTTATCCAATTATCACAAATCACTTACTTTAAAAACTACATATATTTTTTCTGAAAACAAAAGATTAAAATCTTAACAAATGATGTTTGAGCAATAGAACTCATAGTTATTTTAATGAGTCACGTGATTCTGGGATTAAGTGGAATGGAGAAAACAGAAAGACAACATTTACAAAGCATTACCTACTGATTTTTCAGTAGTTCCACCAGACCAACACCCTGCCCTCTATCTACCCTAGATTTCTTCTATTATCAGAAACCCTGTAATGAGAAATAGCTCAGTCTGATTCACCAAAAAGGAAAGAGTTACAGGAATTTTTTAAAGTATTTCATAGTACATACTGTCAATCTCCCTGCCCCAGCCTCTTTTGAATTTTCTTCAAGGAGTCGTAAAACTGCATATAGCTTGTGGACCTGCCTTTCTCAGGCAAGGCATAAATAAGACTATTTTTCTTGGTCAATTCTCACCAGAGGATTTTTTAAAATTGATTTTTAGACAGAGTGGAAGGGAGGGGGAGAGATATATAGAGAGAAATATTGATGAGAGAGACACACACCGATTGATTGGTAGCATCCTGCACATGCCTGATCAGGGCCAAGGGTTGAGTTTGCAACCCAGGTATGTGCCCTTGATAGGAATCAAACCTTCCTGATAGTAGACCCTTCAGGCTATAGGCCAACACTCTATCCATTGAACCAAACTGTCTAGGGCAAGACTACTTCTTAAGACCCCCTTTTTTGCCAGCATCCCATCTTATCACAACACGTAGTTATGAATACACTCTTTCTCAATTATACTTTTACTTATGTCTTTTAGATATCCTGATAATTCTGTTGGAAGGAACCAGAACAAAAATATGTTAACAGAGCATGACATGTATAATGTACAAAACATGCAAATAATTATAAGCTATTTGTGCATAAGATAATGTGTTTTATGTACTTCTATTTTGGATAAAGCGGAGTCAACCTACTACAGATTGGCCTTTCATCTTTATTTTGCGGCAATTTGTAATAAAGCAACAGGGTATCTCAATGTATTTTATTATCTTATCTCATAATTACATAGTGCTACTTATTTTTAAATAAGCCAGAACTGAAAGCATTGCAGAAATATTTTTTCAAGTTTTGAAAAAAGCACTTTAACCCCAGCAGACAAATTGTTCAAAGTAATGTGTATTAGTAATGGTTTTTAAAATGTAAGAATCATACTGTATTTTATAGTTGGATGATTCTTATATTGTTGCCATCATTACAACAGTAATCTTCTTGAATTATTGTTAAATTCTTTAGAAATATTAGATATATGAATACATTCTTTTAAGCTTTCACTTAGCTGCCAGTTTCAAAATGTCATTGTTTTAAATGGTAAATAAGAAAACAGACAAAGTGCTAAAAGATAGCATTGTACCTGGGGACAAACACACCTTCTGTGTACATTTCGTCATCTATTGTACTAACTGCTATATGATTAATCCAACATGTAGATTATATATAACAAATTAAATATTTGCAGTGACTATAGTAGTCCCTTCAAAGCAAAAAAAAAAAAAAAGTCAGATTTATGAACCCTCAATAATAGGTAACTTATTGGTTTTCAAATGAGAATTTTTGTGGCAACTAAAGTCACAACTGAACTTAAAACAACTTAATGGCCAATAGAAGCTCTTCCAGATCTCACTCCCCTACAGTTCTTATTTTGTTTCATCCCAGATATTGGGGATAATAGGATGACTGCATATGGACATGCCACATCATCCTTCAATATATTCAATGGCTTCTAATTTTATGTCTTATGGGTTTGGTCTTTTTCTTACATATATTACAGATTCAAAGTAATTTAAATGCTTCAGACATGAAAATGGTTTTAGTCATTTAGCAGAGGGAAATAAGTACTAAATTATATTCCTTCTTAAAATCACAGGGTTACATAGAACTTGTCTGCTAATAACAATGAAGGAACAGATGGGTCAGCCTCTCTCTCAAATATGCTTCATTTCTCTACTGAAAGATACAGGAGTGCAACTTTATGATCTCATTTTATTTCCTTTAATTTTCTCAATTCTTTCTGTATATTTATAAAGTATTCAAAACAAAGTTTATGCAGTTTAGAATTTGATGTAGAAACTACTTTTAGAATAGGTGTAGTGAACTTTGTAGTGTGGTAAGTGGTCTATTGTATTTTTCTCTGCCACAGCCCTGGAATTAACCACTTCTCCAAGGGGCCCTGATTCTCTTAAAGAATGATATTTAAAAGCCAAGATCTGAATGTTAGGTATGTTCATTGTTACAGGGGAATTACTGCTTATATGCTCCTTCAGATGACAAAGCAAAGAAATATGTGTATATACTAACCCATATATCTATACGCATATATTCTTTATTTTTGTACATATGCATGTATGTAAGCTGGTATGTATGCATGTATTTACCATCCTCTCTCTCTCTCTCTCTCTCTCTCTCTCTCTCTCTCTCTCTCTCTCTCTCACACACACACCTATCTTCATATTGATACCTTCAGTATAATCCAGTACCAGAATTTTAGCCTTCTGATTATTTTTAACTTCTCACACAGTAAATACCATGACTAGAAAAATCTAAAATCTATGTGCTTATTTGCTTAACCTAGCATACATGTAGATTAAAACCTGCTAAATCATAGCTTTGTGAGAACAGTTTGCCAACAAGAAAACACTAGGTGTTTTGTTTTTGTTTTTCATCTTTTAGCTTTACAGTATTCAGAGACTATTTTCCCAAATTACTTAGGGCATGCCCCTTTTCCCAACCCACTTTACCATGGTTATGCGATTCAGTTGTAATTTAGACAAACTGGTTTGCTACACTCTCCATTCTCTGCTGGGTTCTCCCTACATCATAGCTGATTTTGTTAATTTAAAATTAAAAGTGGTAAAAGATGCTCTTTGTGGTATACAGTTGTATCAGTTTTGAGTGTTGTATCTAATACCACATTTCTAGGTTTATTGCCTTTCATTTTCCTAATTCCCTTCATATATTTGTAAAGTATTCAAAAGAAAATGTATGCAGTCTAGAATTTGATGTGGAAACTAATTTTAGAATAGGTGCAGTGAACTCTGTAGGGACTTTTCCATCATTCAAAAATTCTTCCATACTTACCGTTTTTATACCAACCCTCAAACCCTGGCAAATATTGATCGTTTTTTCACTCCTATAGTTCCACCTTTTCCAGATTTTCATATAAATGGAGTCACAGGTGATAAAACCTTTTGGATGTGGCTCCTTTTACTAAGTAGTATGCATACAAAATTTATCCAACTTGTTGAATGAATCAATAGTTCTTTTTATTGCTGAATAAGTAGTCTTTTGCATGGATGCACCACAATTTGTTTGCCCATTTAGTTTGAAAGACATCTGGGTTGTTTGTAACTTTTAACAAATACAAATAATTTTCTGTGCACACTCAAGTGAAGGTTTCTGAGTAAAGATAAGTTCCCATTTTTGCTGAATAAATATCTAGGAGTGGGATTGCCAGTAAGTGTCTGTTTAGCTTTATAGGTTACTGCCAAGCTGTTTTGTTTTGTTTTTCAAAGTGTTTGTGTATAATTGTGCAATGTATTGCAATAGTATTTCACTGTAGTTTTATTTTTCATTTCTTTATACGTAATGATACTGGCAGTTTTTCATATGCTTATTTACCATACATTAGTTGGGAATGTGTTTGTCTAAAATACTTACCTAATTTTTTAATCAGGTGTGGGTTTTTTTGTTTTTGTTTTTTATTGTCCTTTATATATTTTGGATAACTGGTCTTTATGAGAAATGTGATTTATAATTTTTCTCTCTAATTCAATAACTTGTCTTTTAACTGTTTTACACAGAACAAAATTTTCAGTTTTGACAAAGTCTACTTCATCTATTTTTTCTTTATAGATCATATTTTTGTTGCCATCAAAAAGCTCTTTGATTACCCCAAAGTCATGCAGATTTTCTCCTATATTTCCTTCCAGATATATTATACACTTAAATTTTTATAAAGGTCTATGATCAATTTGGGATTAAATTTTACATAAGGTATAAGGTATAGTTTATGTTTCATTTTTTCATAAGAATATACAGATTTATAGCACCATTTCTTGGATTTCTCTAATACATTTCTTTTACTACTTCATAAAAAAACTATTTGTATTTATGTAGATCTATTGCTAGATTACTTATTATGTTCCAGTGGTCTATTTTTCCTGGAATGTTAGCCAACTTCACACTCTCATTATTACTTTGGCTTCATAATAATTCTAAATACCAGTTAGAATTATTTCTATTTGTTTTCAGCTTTTCTAGGTCCTTTGCATTTCCATGGGTATTTTAGAATCAAATTGTCCAAAGCTACACAAAATGCCATTTTCCTGCAATGGAAATGGCATATGTCTCCATTTGTTTAGGCCTTCTTTCATTATGTTAGTACTATTTTATTTCTTGTGCTCCAATATCTGTCTTTTATTTCTTTCGATTTCCTTATTGCCCATGATTTTCAGTAGGATGTTGATGATAAAAGACATCCTTGCTTTGTTCCCAGTATGGGATGGGCAGTGATGGGGGAAGAGGGGTGAAAAAGCATTCGATATTTCAGCATTAAGTGTAATGTTGTATAGTTAAGTATAGCTGCAAAGCTCTTGTAGATGTCTTTACTCAGATTTTAAAAGTTGCCTTCTCATTGAGCTTTCCTGAATTTTAACATAAATGGTTGATATATCTGACAAGTGTTTTTTCTGTACCATATTTTTATGATCATGAATTTTTTAAAAATTTATTAATATGGTGAAATAAATTGATTGGTTTTTGAATATAAAATCAGCCTTGCATTCTTAGGGTAAACCTCACTTGGTCATGCTGCACTATTGTTTTCATATGTTGCTGTATTGGATTTTTGCTGTAAACCAATTCCAACATGTCATAATTTCAAGAGTTTCATCAAAAGGTTGATGAAACTTGGGGACTCAAAAGGGTTGAGTCACACATGTAGTCACCTGTTGGGAATGGCTAACGGCATTTCCCCAAACCTGAATAGGAAACTGATTGTGGCTGCCAGACAGTTAAAGGGCATCTTAATCTACATGTTATTGCCTCCTACTGGCCAAACCCCTGAACAGCTGTAGGCTATTCCCCAAACTGACAATGCCTCTGTACCCTTTGAAACCTTACCCTTTGAAGTGTATTATCTCCACCGTGCCTTAGGACAACTTGTGTTAATAAAAGCAAGGGTCCTAGACAAGGAGGTACTCTTCAGTTCCTTTAGCTGAAGGTCCTCTGATCCCCAATGCCTTTCAAAATTATATCTTGTCTCTGGACTCTTTATTAGTTCCCGGATTTCTATGTCATTTACGCACAGCGCCTTTTCCAGATTCCTGAACCCTTCTTGATGCTGGGACAAGAACCCCGGCAGATTTTCTTATATTAGGTTGAGCATTTTTGTATCCATGTTCTTAGGGATTATTATTTTGTAATTTTATTGTCTTGTAATGTTGGTGTTCTAGTATTAGTCTAATGTTGGCTCCATCAAAAAAATTAGAAAGGGTTCATTTCTATTTTCTATAAACCAGTCTATAAATCAGTTATTATTTATTCCTTGAATGTTTGGTAGAAATTCCCAGAGAAACTATATAACCAAAGTTCTCTTTGCTGACATATTTCTAACTAGAAATCCAATTTTCTCAATAAATATCAGCCTGTTCATGTTACTTGTTCTCTGAGTGAGTTTTGGTAGTTTTTGTCTGTCAAGGAATTTAAATAGTCATATTCATGAACATAAAATTGTCCATAGCACATTTTTTGGTAGTGATGTCCTCAGCTACTTTCAAACTTATAGTTTGTATCTTCTCTGTTTTTCTTTGTCAGTATGGCTAGAGTTTCACCTTATTGTTGTTCAAAGAATAAGCTTATGATTTTATTTAATTTATTCTATTTTTCTCTTCTTAATTTTATTAATTTCTACTATTATCTTTATTACTTTCTACCTACTGCTTGCTTAAAGTGTAATTTTCTAATTTATTATGATAAAAGCTTAAATTTTTTTAAAATACATTTTTATTGATTTCAGAGAGAAAGGGAGAGGGAGAGAGAAATAGACACATCAATGATGAGAGAAAATCACTAATTGTCTGCCTCCTGCACGCCCCACACTGGGGATTGAGCAAGCAACCTGGGCATGTGCCCTGACAGGGAATCAAACCATGACCTCCTGGTTCATAGGCCGATGCTCAACCACTGAGCCATGCCGGCTGAGCAAAAGCTTAATTTTTTTTTATTTTAGAACTTTCTCTGGTTCTAACGTATGTATTTAATGCTATAAATTTTTCTTTAAGCTGAAAGAAACTGAGTATTGTAGACACCAAGGTCGCTTGAGGATTGTTTGGGTTTCTCCTGTTTGGGTTTAATCAAAAAAGTCTATATAGCCTTGAAAGCTATTAAGATGAGTGATTAACTTTGTAATGCTGCACAGTATAAGCAATTTTAGATCAATAATATTTTAAAGCATTTATTATGAATTTCTAAGATACAGTATATGAGAAATGCAAAAATATAAATATCTATGTGGATACCTAAAAGGCTTAAAGTTTTAATTTTATAACTCAGTTAAGTTAGCACTTCTAATTTTATATCAATGATTCTTGAAAAAATGATAGTGGCCCATGGAACTCTCATAAGAACAATCAAAATGTAAGTGGGATTACAGATTGAATCTAGTGATGATAATGAGGAAGAGGAGGAAAAGGATTAATGATAACTACAGCCATTGAAATATACATTGCATTAATTGTCATAATAACTAAAGTATAAAAAGGATCTATGATTGTAACTCCACAAAGTGTAAATCAGGAGAGTTTAAGTAACTTGATACATTGTCCCGCAAGGAACAAAGATGACTTGAAACTAAGCCAAACTTACCAGAGTGATATATATAAAAGGTTCATCAAAAAGGGAAATGGAGAGAAGGTCCTAAATTTAACCAGCTATCCTTTATTTTATAGTGTACAGAAAAGTTAATTACTAACTGTTTCCTGGTCACATGCAACATATTTGTTCCAAAGTGTCACAGCCTTTGCAGATATATGTTTCTTTTCATGTCTCTCCTCTAATCAGGAACATGGTAAACCAGAGAGAATAAAGATGCCTTAAATACAGAGATGGAAGGATTTAGATCAGAGGTAAAAAGCATTCACAATTCCCTATAGATCCTAGGAATAGTTAACATTCTACGTTAGGACAGGGACCTCTTAACTTTTCCCAAGGTTTCCTCAAAAGATCAAAATATACTATAAAGTCATCACCATGTCAGTATTCCTTTCACATGGACCCCATTGGCAACGGTATAAGCAAACCAATCAAAAAGAGAAATTATAGATTTACTTCATTACAAATCAAACATGGAATTCGGCTTTAATGTAAAATAAATTGGAAACAAAATTGCAGGTCTCCTCACTGTGTCATCAAACGGCAGAGAGAGACCCAGCTCTTCTTATAAGAATATTAATCCCATCCTGGGGCCCTACCCTCATGACCTCACCTAAATCTAATTACCTCCCGAAAACCATCAGGGCTTAGGCATCATAGAAATTTGGGGGGACCCAAACATTCAGTCTATAAGAGATCTCATGGCTTGTATATTACGCTCAGGTAATTGCATATTCATAAATAAATTCACTCGGCAAAATTTACACAAATTAAAAATGGCTACATTTGTGCAAAGTAAAAATTCAGACCCTTTCCTCTTAATAAAAGCTTCTCTCCCGCACCTGCTCCTGCCAGCTTCAGGTCAGCAACCTTAATTAGTAAGGAAGGCAAGAATGACTTTTGGATCCTTCTTTGGGTCAGTCTCTCACACCTGAGGGCAGTCACACGGAGGCTTCCAAACGCTCAGGAAGGTCTTCTGTTGCATTTAGTCACACAGCACTGATGCTCTCTGGCCATGGAAGATGTTTCTTTGGGATCGGTGTAGGTTTTTAAAAGACCTCTCACTGCCAGCAATCTTTCTCCTGAAGTTTATCTCCGTCTGCTCTCAGAGTTCCTGTTACTCCTCCTGAAGGAAGATTTGGGGCCAGATCCCTTCAAAAATGACACGACTAACTCTTCCTACTTACAGCTGTCAATTGGTCCATGGCAAACACTCACACGTCCTATTTCCAACAAACTCCGGAAGTGTAATAAATTCTTAGAGTTCAGGCATTGGGAAGTGGAGCCACCCTCCTCACTCAAAGCAGTAAGTTCCATGCAATCTCAGCGTTAGCCTTTTTCCAACGTGAGTCCACTGTGTTTCCCAAACAATTGAGTATTCTTTTTAAAAATAAAAATAACAAGATTGGATTTCCCTTTTGGGTGGCTGACTTTCCTGGTACTATTGTGTGGTTTGGCAAGTGGCTGACAGACTACTATGAAGATTAATAAAAGAGGGGAGGTACCTTCCCATATAGCTTCGCAAGAATCAATATTTTCTGAATTATTTTTTCTTCCTTAACATTTGTTAACTTCTGAAATATATATTACACAGTGAGATCACATCAATTGCTATTTATCAGAACACTGATCAACTTTTACAAGAAAAAGCATAACAATATTAAATTCAATATCTTTATAAAACTGGGTACTCTTGAGAAATTTAAAAATTACCTTAAAATACTTGAAACATTTTAAAGGTTGTCAGCTATTTGTAAAGTTAACTACAATATCTTATTTATTCCTTATGATCATGCCATCAAAGCATTTTATTAAAGAAGTAGACAGCTGTGAACCAATTGATATAAAACAAATCAATATATAATGTATTCTTCCATCTCCTTCATTGCCAGGGAAAATTATGGCTAAATATACAACTAATGTCTGTAAAGAAAACTTATAGTGAATGCCTTCCACCTTTACTATGATACCATATTGTTTTCTTCAGTATTTTTTTTTGAGATTTATACATATTCACTCACTGAATAGAATAAAACTAATATGCAGACATTTGCTTAAAACAGTGTAAGATAAAAATTACCCTGAACAAACTTTAGTTTGGGTAAAATTTCCTTTCACATAGAAATATAGGCCCTGGCCAGGTAGCCTAGTTGGTTGGAGATATGCCAAGGTTGTTGGTTCGATCCTGGGTCAGGGCACATACAAGAGTCAACCAATAAATGCATAGATACGTAGGAAAACAGATCTCTCTCTCTCTCTTTTCCTTCCTTCTTCTCTATCTCTAAAATCAATAAATAAAAATGTTAAGTAATACAGAAATAAATAATTTCTTTACTATAGACATACAACTTATTTATGGATTATCCAACCAAGATTTTATTGTGCTTCAAACTGGCTTTTCTTTAAAATCATATTCTCTTGCTTTAAGTTAGTATTAACTCAGAGGGGGAAAAGTAAAAGCAGCTAGAACCAAGCATTGTTATAAAGGTAAAATCTGTTGGGAACAGAGCATCATGACATTTTCCATAAAAGTCTTTTGGTGCCTAAAAGGAAGTATAATGGTAGGCAAAAAGAGACCATTTTTCTTCCATTAACATCTCAAGAACACACAGTTCACTAGATAATTTTCATTGATTTCTTTTATTAAAAGCTAAAGAAGTTTTAATCACCAGGAGGAGGCTATTTCTATTTGTAAAATAGACGACTGTGCTTTGAGAGTGCTGGCTACTTCCCTTCCTAAAAATATCAAATTAAAGGAAAGCTGCTGAGATTTTAGAATCATCATCTAAGACCTGTGACATCAATTTATAGAAATTGTACTAATAAATCCAGACTCATAGATGCAGAAAACAGACTGACAACTGTCAGAGGGGAGGGGAATAGGGGGGTGGTGAGTGAAAAAAGTGAAGGGATTAAGAAAAAACAAAACAAAACAAAACACTCATAGACAAAGACACCAGTCAGGTGGTGATTATAAGAGGGAAAGAGAGGTGGGGGGAGGTATAAAAGGGTAAAAAGGGGGGACATAAATGGCGATGGAAGGAGACTTGGCTTATGATAGTGAAGACACAATACAATATACAGATGAGTTATTATAGAATTGTATGCTTGAACCTGTGTACTTTTATTAACCAACGCCACCCCAATATCCTATATAATAAAAGCCTAATATGCAAATTGTCCCCTCAACCAGGAGTTCGACCAGGAGTTCAACCAGAAGTTTGACCAGGGGACGGGGCTGGCTGGCCATCCCTGATCACCCCACCCCACAATCAGGGATGGAGCTGGCCAACCACCCATGGCCCCTCCCCCTGACCAACCAGCCCCAAATGGCCCTGATTGGGGCAAGCTAGCCAGACCCCACCTGTTCACAAATTCATGCACTGGGCCTCTAGTAGTAAATAAAAATTATTTTAAAATAAATAAATAAATAAATAAATAAATAAATAAATAAATAAGTATTAATGTGAGTGAAATGTAAGCCAGTCCCAAAAGTTGGCATACTGAAGGATTCCACCTACATAAAATGGGAAAGCAGGATAACTTAATGTCAGAGACAGAATAGTGGTTGCCTGAATATGAGAATGGCATGGGAATTGACTGGGAATGGGCACAAGAAAAGACTGCAAGGTCCTAGAATGTTCTACATCTTAATGAGAGTGACAGTTACATGGGAATATACATATGCCCTAAATAACAGAGCTATATTCATATATTTGTGTATTTGCTATATGTAAATTATACTTCAGTAAAGCACTATTATCTAAATTTTAAAAATCCATGAATTGCAGTTCTTCACACATTAAATGTCAGCATAACCCCTATTTTCAGTGTGAAATTCAGGACTGCATGTGTTCCTTGAGTGTGATCAATCACTTAGACCCTGTATTGAATTTGCTTCTCATTTAACCTTTAAAAAATGTGATTCTGTTTTATCCCCTTGAGATTACATTATAAGCATTAGGATTGTTTAACTGTTTATAAGAGACATAAAAAATATATGAAAGTAGAGTTAATTTTTGAAAAATAAGAATATAACAGTAAAAGAGAAAAGGACTGAGAGATAAGATGTGCTGGAAAAGCACTGGATTCAAAGTCAGAGCACTAGTATTCTGGACTGCCAACTGTTAAGCCAATGGCCTTGTATAAATATTGAGTCATCATTTTGATATGCAATATAGAAATAAGAACACTTGCCTTGCCTGACACAGCCTTGCTGATAACTTCAAATGAAATAAGGAACATGAAAGTGTTTAATTGCAAAGTAGCTATACAAATAGTAAGCAGTACAGTGCCTCCTTCACCTCCAGAACACCAATAGATTTACACATTATTTTCTATGGGACAAGGATATAGTCATTAGATTTAAATGCTATTTCAGGTTTGTAAATAATATATCATTGATGAAAATAGAAATAGTGTTATGACACCTTATTATTAGCTAGACCATCCATTCACAAGGAAAGTTGAGTAGAATTTTTGGCAGGTGCAAACCACATGGCACCAAGGTTTCTTACCGCAGTCTTGTTCCACCAGCTAAGACTAAGCTCCTGGTAAACAAGAACTGAGTCGCCTGTTTGCAGTTCTGCCATTGAATAAGGGTTGGGGGCCTTTGTAAAGCTATAAAAAAAAAAGGTGTGTGTGGAGGGGTGGGCACACAGTCAGCCTTATCAGCCTACTGAGCAACTGAGCTTCAAAAAAAGATTAAATAAAAACAGAAGTTCCTCTCTTTCAGCTGAAATGATTATGCAGAGCATCATGTGATGATCAGTCACACAGTGGGCACAGACACAGGTTACTTGTTTGGGGAGGACACTATTGCAACACTACAGGTTCTTCTTATTCACTTTGATTTATGCTGTGCTCTCAGCTCCTGGAAAATCCTTCAGACCAGTGGTCGGCAAACTGCGGCTCACGAGCCACATGCGGCTCTTTGGACCCTTCAGTGTGGCTCTTCCACAAAATACCGGCTCTTCCACACAATACCGACTTCTGCGCATGGGCCACGAAGTTTCAATCGCACTGTACATGCGCGCCCGCACGTGGTATTTTGTGAAGAGCCACACTGAAGGGGCCAAAGAGCGGCATGTGGCTCTCGAGCCGCGGTTTGCAGACCACGGCTTCAGACCAACCTGAGGGTGAAGTGATCGTATTGTGCCTGCTCTCTCAGAGCAGGAGGCACTGCATGATGGTACCAGTGTTCTGTCTTTTCTAAAAAGTCATACGAACAAATGGGGAGCTGTTGCCTACATTATTCAACATCCGGCTGGCGCTTCACTCAGAGGAAGGTGTTACACCATTTAGAATAGGATTTCTCAGTGAGAACTATTTCATGATGTGAAAGGAGATTTTTAGAGATTTACTCTAAAGGAAATGATCTCTAAACATAATTCTAAAAATATTTTTAAAAGATGTAATAACTTCTTTATGTATAGTCTATTATTTATTTGGAGAAAGATAATCTGAAGAAGAAACATTTTTATGTCCTGTTTTTCTCTATATTTTTAGACAATTAATTCTAAACTATCGGACTAATACAGAATATATGTGTAAGCAATCAAAGTTGATAGAAACTCTATCATTGAAAATATTTAGTATCTATAATGCCTGTTTTATGTTTAATTATGAATAGCTTTATTTTATATAACATTTTCCTTAGAAACATTATATATAAATGTAACATTATTAGTACTATGTAATATTATATATAATAATATATAGTAAGATATATAGTTTTTCCATTATGTATAAGACTGTATCTCATAGCTTTATTTTGTTCTCTTCATTCCAAGCATTTAGTTATTATTTAGATTCTTAATGAGAAAATTACACTGGAAAAAATATGATATAATGAAAAAAATGAATAATGTAAGCACATAAAACTATCTTGGAAATAAAGTAGAACCTCCGAAGACATTATTTTTCCAAGTAATGCATTTCCACTTATTGAAAGTTAATCAAATATGAGATTTTTGCCTCAAATGAAACCTCTTCAAGAAGCCGTCCCTTGAACTCTAGTTTTCACTTGAAGATTATCTCTTTCCTCCAAATTCTTTGGTACTTTGTTAGAGTTTTATGATAAAACATCACTTCTGCCTTTAATTAGTTGTGTATATATATATTGCATTTACACTAGCAAAACTAACAATAGTATGCAGCACAGCCTATTATACATATAAATTGTTCATTTTTACTTTCTAGAAATAATAATTGAATAAATTGACAGGGGATATAATAAGCTATTATATGTATAACTAAAATCAATTAATATTTACAGTAAATTATGAAGTTAAAAACCTGCATAAACATAAGAAACTTTGGACACTGGCCTTTGTTTTGGCCTTGATGAAGACCAGGTTGGACTTTTTCCATGGTGTGATGGATGGGGATGGGACATTGGAAACTCTGGGGCAGCCTTCTATGTCCACCCGAATACATCTTATCATACCACAATCTCCCGAACGTGGGTCCACGAAATGCTTTCCTCATGATCCCATGAAAGAACATGATTTCCACTGGAACATCATTGCTTTCAAATATATTTTCTCTTTTATACTTTAAAACAGCCCTTTGGCTGAGAGCACTCAACAAGATTAAGGTCACCAAGGCAATAAATGGTAGTGTCCACACAAAATCTGTCCAAACAAGCCTTCTAACTCTAATTTTCCCAATGAAAAAAAACTGAGAAAGAACTATGTAGACAAAAAGGATTTAGTAAAAGGCAGTGACAAATAGCAAAAAAGAAAATCATTTTCACATTTAATGGTATAGCTGTTATTTCAAAAAAATTAAATCTTAAATTCTTCTGGGATGATAGGTTAAAAAGAAAACACTTTAGGTGAAGAGAGCTCAAACTAGGCATTTACATTAAATCCAGCTATCCAAACTCAATAAATAAAAAAGAACCAAAGTCCATTTTTCTAATAGTCTCACATAATGACACAGGTTAGCAAATAAGGAAGATAAAACTCCTGTTGTCTCCTAATGCATAGCTTCTAGAATTGAGGAGTGGCTCAGGAGAACTCAGTTTCTACATCATCTCCAATAAACTTGAGATATTAGAAGTAAACTGGACTTTAGTTTGTACATGCATGCACTACAGCAAAATAACGTGTATACCATACTCTTACTTTAATTACATATATCTGTCCATACAGGCATTTAAGAAGAATATTTCACCACTGTGTTCTTAGCAGTTTTATTTACAATAGCTAAGATTTGGAAACAGCCCATGTGGCTATCAGTAGAGGAATGGATAAAAAAAGCTGTGAGACATTTACACAATGGAATACTATGCAGGTGTAAAAATGAGAGATCTCTTACCCTTTGGGACAGCATGAATGGACCTGGAAAATTATTATGCTAAGTAAAATGAGCCAATCTGGGAAAGACAAATATCACAGGAGCTCACTTATTTGTGGAATCTAATGCACAAAATGACTTGACCAACAAAATAAGACCTGAAGCATGGAGGCATGGAACAGACTGACATAACATGATGTGGGGTTGGGGGGATAAGAAGAGATAAACTTGCCCTAGCTGGTTTGGCTCAGTGGATAGAGCATTAGCCTGCGGACTGAAGGGTCCCAGGTTCAATTCTGGCCAAGGGCACATGCATGGGTCGCAGGCTCGATCTCCAGTAGGGGACATGCAGAAGGCAGCCAATCAATGATTCTCTCTCATCATTGATGTTTCTCTCTCTCCTTCTCCCTTCCTCTCTTTTTTTTAAAAAAGAAAAGATAAACCAAAGAACTTACATATTTATATGTATAGTCCATGAATATGGGCAAAAGGGTAGTGAAGACCTGGGGAGGTGAGGAGGATCTGGGAGGAGAGGAGTAAAGAGGGGGAGGGCGTGATGGGAGACATCTGTAATACTATCAACAATAAAAATACATTTTTAAAAAAGAAGCATATTTTATTAACATGGTCGTACTTATAAATATGAAAATATGGCCATATCACAATTATTATATGGTTCCAGTCTAATTCAAATAGATTCAGGTTTGTTAATATTAATCAAATGAAATTCAACCTGAATTTAATTATTAGTTTTAACTCAAGTGAACAATCCTCCAAAAGCCTTTTCATAAATATCTTGGTATTGGCATATTTCTGGGACTAGAAATTATGGTCCAGCCTTCCTCTCATTAATTAATTAGTTTTCTACCATTAGACAATGGGCACAGGAAACCTCCCTCTGCAGCTAAGATGTTATCGCTGCGGAAGAACTCGGTAAATGCCTGAGTTCTCAAGGCCAGTAGAGCTGTTTGCTGTGGAAAGGCATTTTTTCCAATGTTTCTGGGCACACTGAAAACAAACAAGGGGAGAGATCCCCTTCTTTAATAAATTTTGATTGATGGCTCTTGTGAGCTGAGTGTGGTCATATGGTGCCTAGTCCTGGCTGGCTCTGTCTGAAATAACAGACCATGTGGTTTGAAAGCCTAACTTAAATGTTCTGCCATTTTATTATTGGCAAGAGACAGAATTTAAATGAAATGTCAGTCAGGTTTCCATGTTTTCCTCTGCAGCTGCAAGCTTCAGCTAAAAATTCTCTACCCTAACTACATCATCTAGATTTTTATGAATCCTATAATCTAAATTCAAGCATTTCAATTTTCTTCAATATTTCAGGGCCCTGATGTATAAAAAAAAGCTGTAGTGGCAAGTGTCACTTCTAATTCATATATATTACATAAACACCCCCAATAGAGTTCTCTTTTCTGTTTCTATGAAATAGTATCCAATCCCTAAAATGCTTATTGTTTATTAAGAAGATACTAGAGGTCTGTTGCACAAAGATTCACGCAATGGGCCTTCCTTCCCCTGGCTGCCAGCACCGGTTTTCCTCCGGCACCTGGGACCCAGGCCTTTGGTCTGGCCGCAGCAGCAAGGCTTGGCTTCTCTGCTCTGGCCGCAGCAGCGAGGCTAGGCTTCTTCATTCCAGCTGCAGTGGAGAAGCCAAGCCTCTTCAGTCTTCAGTCATCTTCAGTTTTCACTCCGCGCCTGCATAGGCAAATTAACCACCATCTTTGTTGGGTTAATTTGCATACTCATCCTGATTGGCTGGTGGGCGTAGTGGAGTGACACCAATTTGCATGTTTCTCTTTTATTAGTGTAGATGTTTTTGCCCTGGCCAGTGTGGTTCAGTTGGTTGGAACATCATCCCGTACACCAAAAGGTCTCAGGTTCTATTCCTTGTGAGGGCATAAATTGGGGTTGCAGATTCTGTTGGTGGTTGGGGTGGGTATGAGAGGCAACCAATCAATGTTTCTCTCTCACATCAATGTTTCTCTCTCTCCTCTCCCTTCCTCTCTCTAAAAAACTATGACTATATCCTCAGGTGAACATTTTTAAAGAAAGAAGATATATATTTATTTGATTATCACATTTTCCTATTATTGTTTCTAAGATCTACAATTTCTAGATGAATAACAGATACCAAATAATAGAAAATAGATTTTTAAAATTCAACCAAATTTGCTCTCTGCAAGTAACATACAATTAACTTTTTTTTCCTCAAAGGTATTTTTAATTTTTCAATTATAATTTACATTCAATATAATTTTGTATTAGTTTCAGGTGTATAGCACAGTGACTAGACATTTTAATATTTACAAAATGGCCCCTTTGGTATTTCCAGTACCCATCTGGCACCATATGTATTTATTACAAAATTATTGACTGTATTCCTTATACTCTACTTATAGATATATGTGTGTATCTTAGAGCAATTTAAACATGTAGAATGTACTTACATACTTTTGTTTTCATTTATCGGAAAAAATGTTGAAATCTTTCGTGCAAATTACTGCAATCTCGTTCTCATGAACTCTTCCCAGCAGGCGCAAGGAACCATCTTCCCAGCTCCCAATTTCAACCCCATCATGGATGCCCAAATGCTGGGGGGGGCGCTCCAAGGATTTGGTAAGCTTGATCATTTCTATCATCTTTTATAATAATTACTTCTTGCTTTACCTTATTTTAAGACTGTAATATGGGTGTAAATATCTGATGTCTAACAGAAGACACTTTTTTAAAAGCTGGGCAAAGAAGTAGAATAAGAAGAAAAATAATAGACTAGACAGCCGTGTGCAAACTATGGCCCACGGGCCGGATCCGGCCCATTTGAAATGAATAAAACTATTGAAAAAAAAGACCGTCCCCTTTTATGTAATGATGTTTACTTTGAATTTATATTAGTTCACACAAACACTCCATCCATGCTTTTGTTCCGGCCCTCCGGTCCAGTTTAGGAACCCATTGTGGCCCTCGAGTCAAAAAGTTTGCCCACCCCTGGACTAGGACAATAATGGTGAAGATGTTTGTCTCACTCAATTGCAGATCTGATCTTGACATGTTTTTGCCTTAAATCCTTAAATGTCTCATCGCTAACTACTAAATGAAATCCGGAGCTCCCTGAAAACCTCATTCTGGCATAAAACATCCTTCTTTGCCCTTGTTTTCTTTCTAGCCTGTTTCTTTTGCTACTTCTACTTCTAGCTAAATCAAACTTCCTGCTGTCACCGCAACTGAAGTGCTTTTCCACATCTCTATAAACTGGCCCAATAACCCCCTCCCTTGAATGCTGTTTAATTTACATCCAAATTTTTTTCCTTTAAGAATCTCCTCAAATGAGTCTTCCTCTTTGAATCGTTCTTTGGGAACTCCAAACACAACCAGATATGCCTAACCCTGGGCACCCTAATCTCATTGTACGTGTCCCTTTTGTCTCCCTTAGGTCCCTGAGCTCCCAGAGCTTTGAGTCTGGAGTGCGGGTCATTGATAAATGGATGGTCAATGAATGAAATTAAAGTTTAGAAAAGAAATATATGGAGAAGGGAGGAAAATTGTTGGGGTCTTTAAAAACGATTTATTTTTAAGATATGATATGGTGCTGTTAAACATCCATCTACTTTCGTTAAGCAATAGCTATCCTAAGAAGACTTGTGGTGAGCATGAAGAAAAACATTGGCAACATTAAAGAAAATGCTTGCATAAAACATGCACAGCCTTTCATAAGAAAGCAATCTCTTAATTTTAAAGACAAGGTCACCTTCATGAGAACTGGATTCACTTTGTGTTTTATTCACTAGCAGAACCCCATAGGAAAATAATAAAGGACTTTAAATGTGTTCTTTAAAGTCGATTGAGGAGTTTGCAATGCTGTCATGCCTTTTAAAATATCAACAGTCACTAGAAAAAAATAGAGAGATAAGATAACAAAAAGTTATGGATTAACTTTTTATTCAGGAGAGTACTTTTTGCTTTAAAACTGTAGATCAGAGCAATCTATTCATTGAATAAAATTTTCTTTGCTCCAGTTTCAATTTTCCTGCCACTGTAATTTTAGGGACATAATATGGATTCATTGTGACCACTCTCATTTTTTTTTTTGTTTGTGAGTGTTTTAGGCTGAAGAAATGGAGGAGGTTTTGGTTTTAATTGCAGTGTCCACTCTAGCAGGCCAGAGGACAGACACAGCTAAAAATGCTTTAAAATTTTATCCGTTCTAATGACCCTGGCAAAGTGCAGCTATAAAAGACAATTACCAATATCTTCCTTAGTAGCTGTGATATTTTTGTCTAGCTTTATTAGGATATAAGTGACAGAAAAGATATGATACATAACATATATACATTGAAGGTGCACAATGTGATGATTTGATATACTTATAAATTACAAATTGACTAACAGAGTAAAGGTTCACATATCCTTCACCTCACATAATTACCATTTTTGTTGCTATTATGATGAGACATTTAGATTTACTCTCTTAGCAACTCCCAAGTATTCAACACAGTATTGTTAACTGAAGTCTTCTTCTGTACATTAGATCCCCATAACTCATTCCTCTATTTCCCTCACTCCTGGCACCTGATGTTCAGCTTTTTTAGATTCTATGTACAAGTAATAGTATATAGTATTTGTCTTACTCTGACTCATTTCACTTAGCATAACGCTGTCAAGATACATCCAGGTTGTGCAAGTGGCAGGATTTTCTTCTTTTTTACGACTGCATAATACCTCACTGTGTGTATGTGTACTTATGTATATACTAGAGGCCCGATGCACAAAATTCGTGCAAGGGGCTCCAAGGGCCAAGGTTGCAGCCCTGGTTGCCAGCACTGGCCTCTGCCCTGGCCCTCGCAGCAGCAGCCCCGGCTTCATCCAGAAAGTCATCTGGAAGGACGTCTGATCTAATTAGCATATTATGTTTTTATTATTATAGATCCCATTTTCTTTATCCATTCATCTATTTATGAATACCTAAGTGATTTCCCTATCTTGGCTAATGTGAATATTGCTACAATGAACATGGGAGTGCAACATCTCTACAATACAGTGATTTCTCTTTATTTGGATAAAAACCCAGAAGTAGGATTGCTATATCATTTAGTAGTTCTCATTTTAACTTTAAAGAAACCTTTATACTGTTTTCTATAGTGGCTATACCAATTTACATTCCCACCAACAGTACACAAGGATTCCCTTTTCACATCTCTCATCTTTTTTTTATAATAGCTATTCTAACAAGTGTGAGGTGATATCTCGTGCTTTTGATTTGCATTTGCCTAATTGATTTTGAGCACCTTTTCATGTATTTGTTGACCATTTGTGTGTCTTCTTTGGGAAAATGTCTATTCAGGTCCTTTGCCTATTTTAAGTCTAATTATTTGGTTTTACTATTGAATTATATGAGAGCTTTATATATGTTTTAGATACTAACTCATTAGATATATGATTTGCAAATATTTTCTTCCATTCTGTGGGCTACCTTTTCATTTTGTTGGTTATTGAAATAATAGAAAAAAAGAGAAAACTTATTGATCTACGCATGAGGCTGTCCAGAATATGCTAAAGTAATATGCATGCCAGAAAGTTATGAAAAGCAAATAAATTTGTGAGTTCATGAGATGATAACTGATAATAATAGTAAAAAGGGTAATGCTCAGCTTTCTTGGGGAAGTAGTGCTGGCTGGCTTGCATCTTTTTTCAAAAGATGGTACTGCATAAAAACTGTTAAACTTTCAATGAGGCAAGCCCTGCAGAGCAGGAAGCTGCAGAATACCTCCTTAGGGTATTATTTAAAATGCCTTCTAAGTTTTATGCAGGAGGAGTGTATGTGGAAGAGAAGATTTCCGATGCTGATTGGGCTGTTTTACAAGGACATTGATGAACAAGCATATGTAATGTAATTGGCATTTCTGCTAACAAAAATGCTGTGACTATAAGGTCATAGAAACCTAATCCAATATTTTTCCCAGGAGCAATAGTTCAGCCTTTACTAATTTGATGTTCATCATGACATTGTAGAAAACTACCACAAATAATAGGAACAAATTCTACATCATAAAAGTCTATAACTTGCTATGGTTCATTGTGCCAGGCTTTTCTGCTGAAAATAAAAATTATTTAGAAATTCTTGTCCTAATGCAATAAAGCAAGAAAAAGAAAAACATAACATTCTAAAGAAGAAATCATTATTACTTACAGAATATATATCTCAAAATTCAAGGTAATCAACTAAGTTATTAAAAAGTATGAGTTGAATGATTTTTCTGAATGTAAGATAAACATAAAATTCAATAACATTTCTTTATTTAAGCAATGATGTGTTAAGAAACAAAATAAAAATAACTTTAAATATTCATAGAAAGGCAAAAATAAATAATTTTAACAAAAGTAAGTTTCTTGTCATTTACAAAAATTATACAAATCTTTACTAAATCTTTTAGGAAAAACAAAAATAATTTGTCAGATATATCTTGTTAGTGACAGAAAGACAACTCTTCTGAATTGATTCCAGAGTATAAAATATAAAGTTATTTTAATTAAACATTTTTAATAAAATTCTCCTGAAATATCTCTGGAAGAATAAATGAGCAAGAATTGGTATGAACACTTTGAAAAAATAAAGAGTAATTCAGAGATGTAGATTGTGGATAATCTCAACAGAACAACAAAAAAACCGCAATTAATAATTACATAAATGGGGCTTAACTGGTTTGGCTCAATGGATAGAGTGTCAGCCTGGGTCCCAGGTTCGATTTCAGTCAAGGGCACATGCCTGGGTTGCAGGCTCAATCCCCAGTAGGGAGCATGCAGGAGGCAGCTGATCAATAATTCTCTCTCATCATTGATGTTTCTCTCTCTCTCTCTCTCTCTCTCTCTCTCTCTCTCTCTCTCTTCCCGCCCTTCCTCTCTGAAATCAAAATAAAAATATATTTTTTTAAAAAAATAGTAATTACATAAATGGGATAATAGTAAAAATAACAATGGAAAGAATTGAAAATTATTCTATTTATTATTTTAAAACATGTTAACTTTGGAATACCAATTATACATCTAACAGATACCTATGGAACTACTTAAGGTCCTTTGAGTCTAGGGCTTTGAGCGCATGGTACCATGTTACTCTATGCCTCTTCACTGGAGGCTGCCTTTTCCCCCACAAATTATAAAGTAGTCTTTGAAGGTGATTCTATGTCTCCCTTCCTCCATTTTCCAGCTTTCAGCTTTTCTCTCATCTACAGAAAACACCTTGCTCTTCCTTTTGTTTCTCATCTGCACAGTCAGGACCTGACCCACAGCGTTCCCCTGAGCCTGAGGCTATCCAGGATGGCTTTCATTTCCAAAAAGATGATCTACTTAACATCCCAGCCTTTCAATTCATTCTTTTTCTCGTCTCCATTAAATATCTCCTTTGGCCAAAGAAAATTTGTACCACAAAGAATTAAACAGGCAAGGAAGACTTTATTCAATTCTATTGCAGTCGGGATCAAGATTTTTTTCAACTGAGGCAAGAGATTGAACTCAAGTTCTTCCAAACAAAACACAGAAGAGTTTTTAAGCCTGGGGTGAGCTGGTGGAAAAGCACTCGAGGACAAGGGGGTTGGGAGCACTGGTCAATGTGATTGGGGCATCGGTATTTGTTAATTGGTCCTTATGGAAGTTAGGTTTCTACCTTCCAAGAGATGGGGAGAGAGTGGCTCTATAGTTCCTAATGGTTATATTTTAAAGGAATGGCTCCCATGTCCTTGAGGAAGGCATTTATGGGCTATAAAACTGGGAAGTGGTTGGGAGAAGACTTACATATGAAAAAGATAAAGAGATAATTTACAATTGCACGTTTTCCAAATTAAATGCTCTCAGAAAATGGAGATCAAGGGCCTATGGTCAGAAAGAAACCTATCTAAATTTTAGTGGAGGTGAGGAAAATATAAAGGCTTTCTTGATCACTTTCCTATGACTATAATTACAGCTAAATGTATCTAACCGAGTTGTGCCTTTGGGTGTGATGTCAGTTCAATGAGCTGGTATACAAGGGCTAGAGGCCTTCGGAGCCCCAAAACAGAGTCTCTGTTAGGAGAGAACATGTTCCCTGTAAATCATGAGAGTTTCACACCATCTCCCAGGAGGGTGCACACCCCTTGTACTTGTATAATTTCCTTCTTTATATCTCTTTCTTCTATTGGAGGTTCTTTTTGTCTTAATGTATTTGTGTCTTCATGTATGTTCATTATAAGTCATATCTCTCCAACTGTAAAACAAGAAAGATATTGTTCCCATGTAGGCAAGCCTTTTTGGGTGGGGCAGGAGAGGTGGTTGAGGAAAGACTGTATTTTCACTTCCCTGTATTTTTCACTGGATCTTTTAAAATGGACAATCTGTAGTAATAGCTCCAAAATAAGAGATAGGAAGAACCTTGGCTTCATCAAGTGTTTCTCTGGGCTCTCTCATTTTAGTTAAAATTGCTCACTGCTTGAAAGCACCCATCAGGTATAAAGCTTGCACATTGGTTTTAATCCTTAGATAATGGATTCTTCTTAACTCCAGAGTAGTGACTTTACTAAACTTCAATTATGATTCTTTTCCAGGCTGTGATAAAGACATGCTGATCAGCATTCTAACTCAACGCTGCAACTCACAGAGGCTGATGATCACAGAGGCATACCAGAACATGTATGGCCGGGTAAGGTCTCTTCATCTTGACCAATGTAACTTTAGAGCAAACACCTGAGAGAAGAGGTACTGTTCTTCTTTTCAGTCTCACAGATAAGAAAGATTTCAGATGGTGCTGTACATTTGAAACAGTTCCTATATCTAGCATGCTTCCAGGAATACTAGAAAGATACATCATCAAATGGATCTATGTGTGAGTTATTTTCACACTCACAGTGACTCCACTAGCCTTTTCTCAAAATTCCTTCAGCTTCAAAAAAGTGAAGTTCTTCTAGCCTTACTGGTTGATCCAATTAGCTAAAAAATTCACACTGGGAATACCCATGTCAAGCTTTAGGGAAGGCACAGAAAGAACTAATAATGAGCACTAGGTCAAAAAGTAAGCTCTTTTCCTGCAATTCCCCAAACTCTTAACCAAAGTGAATTATCTACTAGGTTTTCCTTTAACAGCATCCCGTTATAGAGAACATTTAAAAAGAATGGCAGTTAAAATAGTTTAAGGCAATAAAACTTTCCATAGTATTTTAAAGCAATCACATTCTAATTTCAAGCAAGTGCCATTTAAGATTCCTTTCTTGTGTTATGCATCTAAACCACACATTCAGGACAAAAACTCTTTAGGCCAAAAGGCCTGAAATATCAATTACTTTGTCAACTGAGCATTATCAATGAAACACTATCATAAAATTCTTCTCTATAGAGTTGTCCATATAAGTTTACTTCATCCTGAAACATCAGTCTTTGAACAACTATAATACATGAAATAAAGGACAGCCTCTGTTTTTTTCAGAATAAATTAATAGTCCAAAAAGCCATGACTACTAGTAAAATTAGTTGAATTAGGCCTTAGAAAGAAATGAGTTATGTTGTTGTTATTTTTTAAATCTAGATCAAACCATTACTTTAACTTATGTTCCTATGACACCAGTGCTAGCTTTTTTTGAAGGAGAATGTAAAAACTAGAAAAATTGAAGCATTAGTAATCTAATATTGTTTTAATATGCATATCGGTACCAGACAGGTCACTTCAGTAATTTTTTTTAACCAAAAGACTTACATACATCTTTGCTTTTTGTGCATCAGGTAAATTTAGGTTAAAGCATTGCTTTGTCAATCTCTAAAATATTACACTACAACAGATTAAAGTGATTAAGAAATGAAGTACTTGTACTTAAGGAATGTAAAATCTATTAAACAATTTATACTCTAGTGGAGCACTTGCACTCTATACATAAAGTCTCAAAATTTGTTAAATACTTATTTTACTGAATAATCTACCATTGGTAAAAGCATGGCTGCTACACTAAATCGCACTAACTGGAAGATAGGGACTCATGTTGGCTCCTTTCCCCCCGAAAGACCCTTGTCATAAAATCAGTTACAAGTCTTGTTAATTACTTTTACTCTCACGTGTCTCTCTTTCCCTCACTTATAGAGTCTTGGTTCAGGCTCTCAATATTTGAGGCCCAGACTAATGGTGACACTCCTAGCTGGTGGCCGCTATTCCCAGTCCCTTCTCACTCTGGTCTATCCACACTGCAGCCAGAATGGTTCCAAATCTAAATTTATACTTTCCCGCTTTTATCCCAGAATGTTTACCTTATTTCTCACTAACAAATGTCCATATGTCCATGGAATAAACCCAAATGCCTGTCCAGGCCATACAAAGCCTTGCTTGCTTGCTTTCTGCTCTCTATCTTCAGCCCTCTCCCTTTTCTTCACAGCTCATTAACTGAAGCCAATGGAAACTACTTGTAGTTCTACCAACTAACCATTCCCACTCCATCCCCTTAGTCTTGGTGTTTCATCTACTATATGTTCAACAGCCTGGTTCTCCACTCCACACACTGCACACCTACTCGTCTTCCCAGACACTGGCCGCTTTTCCTTACGCCACAGTTGCCCAGAGTGGAACAGACCTGAGCTGCTACTGCATCTTCACGTAGCTTCCCCTTGGTACCCAATGACACATTCGTGAGCTTTTTATATGTTTCCCTGTATCAGAGTCTAAATCCTCAAAAGCTGGAATGCATCTTATTCGCCCCTGGAGTTCAGCACGAATGTTTGTGTCACATGCCAAGACTGCTTAATGAATGTGTGTTGAATGACAGTGTGGAGGCATAGCTAATTGGACCTCGTCCTATAACATGCAAGAAGATTTGGGCTGCTTCTGGACACCCTCATCTGGCACACTCACTTTGCTCTTGGAGAGGGGCTTCCTGCTGGGCTACCAGAGGTCCCCGTGCATTATGCCACCATGGCCTTGCCACATTGAGTTGTTTAGTTTTCCTGTTATTCTCCCTGACTAGACTGTCACCTGGAAAATCAGGGATTGGGTTATTTTTTACAGAGTTCAGCCCAGAGTCTGACATAGAAGAAGCACTTCATTTATAGAACAAGGAAAGAGCAGGAATTATATTCTGCCTATGTACTTTTTTTCTTTAAAAAAAAAAAAAAGGAACAACATTCCTTTTTAATGAATATTCATACATTTCTTAAATTTTCCTTTTCCCTTATTCTCTACTATAGCTGCTCTCAGGTTAATCTACCTGAACTTCAATCAGGGCTTCGTGACCCTCTGCTGCTCACGCTCCGAATTCCTTCTTCCTTCACCAAGGGGTATCTTCTGCTACCTTTCCCTTTCCATGGCAAGAGTTTATAGATTTCCTGTATTATAAGCATTGATGTTTTTATTTTTTATTAACATGGATAATCAGGGGTTGACAGAATTATTTCCTTAGCTGCTGAGTAAAGTGTAATTCTAGGCCTGCTCCTTAAATACTCATGATTTGATATTTAACATCCGTGGAGCTGCTGAATACCATCAATAATTTTGCCTCATCCAAAGCAGAAATGGATCCCTAGACTCTGAAGCAAAGCCCTTTGGAATGCCTCTGACTGACATATTTATCAATATCATTAATGAGGTCACTCTGATCTTCCCCACCAAAGAAAGTGCTATCCTATTGGCAGTGCAATGAAAGCCAGGGGACAGTGAAAGGCTCTGAATCTGGGGAAAGAGGCTCTCCATCCCTGATAAGCTTGGCTCTCAATGATTCCTGCAGGAGTTCAAATTCAGCACTGAAGCAATTTGTTTTCCCAGTTTTCATTTAACACAGGGATGATCTGCGCTGAAACATCCTGGCATCTGGAATTCATTAACCCCATGGTGTTGGTTATGTAATTTAGTGCAGATGCTGACTTGCCCCAGGTCACACAAAGCTAGAGCCTGCACTAAGGTTATCTGACTCTTAATCAAGTCCACCAAAGCTTCTCAATAAAGCCTGTTGTTCTCAACTGAATAAACACCGGACTAACAAGGGCAGATATCTACACTGCTAATTTCCTCATATCCTTCAAGGTTTAACTCAATGTCAGCTACTCAATAGGGCCGAATCTGATTCCTCTATGTAAAATTGTCAATCACCCCCAAATCTGTGCTACTACTCCACCTCTCTTTCACTTTTCTCTATAATATTTATTGCTTTCTAACATATTACATAATTTATTTACATATTATAATTAATATTCCGTTTGCCACCTCCCTTTAGAACACAAGCCCAACAAGGGGAAGAACCTTTGTCTTGTTCACTAATGTGTCCCCAGCCTTTACAACAGTGGCAGGCATATGACTGGTGTTGCAGACTGAATTGTGTCCCTCAATATTTATGTGTGGAAGCCCTATCCCCAATGTGACTGTTTGGAGACAGGGTCTTTAAGGGGATGATTAGGGTTAAATGAAGTCTTAAGGGTGAGGCCCTAGTCCAATTAGGATAGGTGTCCTTATGAGAAAAAGATACCAGGGGTGTAGCACAAAGGAAAGGCCATGTGAGGACACAACAAGGTGGCCAGTTGTAAGCCAGGAAATGAAATCTCACTGGAGAACCACTCTGCTGGTACCTTATACTTGGACCTCCAGACTCTAGGGCTGTTAGGAAATAAAATTCTGCAGTAAATGCCCAGTCTGTGGAATTGTGTTATGGCAGCCCAAGCAGACTAATATAGTTGTTACTCAATAACGAGTTGTGAATGCATGAAGAGTTCAAATGCACTCTTCAAATCCAGCTTGTTCTCATAACTGTCCTCCTCACCCCTCCCCCATTCACCTCTCATTTTCATGGTTAAAACCACTGATCTTGAAGTATCAACATACCTAGGAAGTGCTGGCTAGAAAGTTAACTTACCTACATTAAAGGTAAAATTACCATGTCACTAGTACCAGTAGTAGGTATTTTATCTTCTTCATCCTCACTTTTAGTTTGGAAGTGATGGGGTAGATATAGGTTCATCCTCAAAGCTGAATTTTATTACACAGTTTGTCACAGATCAGTTTTATAAGAATGAATTAAATAATTTAAATGGTACAACAACCTTATCTTTCAAATGTATCATGGGTTAAATATACTCCTTTTAGTGAAATTGGGAACTCAACCATCAAAAAAAAATTTTTTCCCAAAAGTGTTTTCTATGGAATCAAAGTTTTATAAGTGTAGTAAAGCCCCCTGTGAATACTTGTTACATCCTGAACAATTATTTCTCTTTGAAATAACAAGTACAATCTCTGCCAGGGAGGGAGGGAGGAACTCAACGATGGAGGGAGGGAGGAGAGTGGGAAGAAAGGAGGGAGAAAGAAAACTCAGTACTGCTAAAGCCAGACCCCATTAGGCTGCAAAACACTCTTTAAAGCAGTTCTATAAATTTAAACTCCCACATGCAATATATAATGATTCCCATTTCCTTTAAATTCTCATAAAACTTCTTAGCGTTTGACCAGTCTTGTGGATGTAAATGGACTCTCACTGTGGTTTTAACTTGCATTTTCACTAATAACATGTAATGTTGAGCACCTTTTCATATGTTTCTTTTACATTCTGGCTCCTACTTCTTTTAAGAATTCTCTTTATAGTCTTTGTGTATATTTTTTGTTCAGTGGCTTGCAATTTATTTGTTAATTTGTAGTTATTTATCTAATTTGGATATTAGTCATGTCTTGTATATGTGGACTGAAAATACTTTCTTCCAGTATATGGATTCATTTCACACTATGTTGTCTATCTTGTATCAAGAAATGTGAAGGGTGTGAGACGTTAATATGTTTACAAGGTAGCAAGTGAACCATTCAATATGAATGACACAGATACTGGGGGAACCCAGGAGACTCCTGAGTCAAAAACAAAAAGACAGTTTAGCATTCACAGTAATAGTGGCAGCCAGAATGTCAGAAATTTTGTCCCAGTTCCCCAAGCCTCAATCCCATGGGTCAAAGCAAAGATGACTAGATAACACCTGCACATGCAGTGGGTTGCAATGCTGAAGAAAAACCATCTATAACAATAAAAGCGTAATATGCTAATTAGACCGGACAGCCGAATAACCTTCTGGACATCCTTCCAGACGACCTTCTGGATGAAGCCAGGGCTATGAGGGCCAAGGCAAGCTGCTGTGGCTGCGAGGGACGAGCCCCTTGCATGAATTTCATGCATCGGGCCTCTAGTAAGATTAGAAACTTGAATGACTTATAATAGGCAGAATGCACAGGGAAATACTATATCTTCCAAAGCTATTCACTACACAAACATCCTTGGAAAGGTAATCCAGAACAAAGGGCTGTCAGTGGCTCACCTTGTATAACATTCAGAAACATGAAAACTACGAAAAAATTGTCTCCCAATAATATCAGCCCTCATTTCTATGCCACTTTCACCGCTGACTTTTTTTCTGAGTACACCAATCCCTAAGCCACTTCTATTATTCTGACCAACAAAAGCTGAGACTAAATCCATCAATTTGTCTCACACAGCATTTAATTATCAAAAGATTTCAAGAAGCAGGGGGAGGTCAATTGGCAGTATTGATCCCAACCATGCCCCCATTGGGGCCTGGACCCAATGAGCTGAACAAATCCCATAAATCATCAGGGCCTATCTTGAAAAGCTGAGTGACTTTCTCTTTAAGTTTTAACAATGACCTTTCCACTTGGTTTGAAGTTTTCATCTAGATGCAGCAGGATGTATTTGCGATGGCACAGACTTTAACTTGGCCTACAAAGAGGAAGTCCAGGGCAAGTCTATCACCCATAACAATCTTGGCCAGTGAATTGAGGCTGCCCTGAATACCGACTAGGGCAAAGTAGTGTGATTAAACATTCTCTCTCCAGGGGCCAAGGCTGTTGTTACTACTTTACCACTAGAAACTTGCCAGGATTCTAGTAGCTGTAACTTCACCATATTTCCTGTTATTTCCAACTCACACTCAGAACTTTCTTTTGGAAGTGTCAGTTGCAGAATGGACAAAGGCATTTTCATAAAACTTTAAGAAAGTCATTATGTTCCACACACAGTCAATGCATTCAAACAAGTAGTCATTTTCTTTATGATCTAGAATTATGAGACTCCAGAGATAACCTGGGTGGCTAAACCAAAGTTGTTTGAAATACTATGCCCACTTTGGTTAGACTGCCACCCACAGAGTAGACCAACCAGTACACCCTGAAGTTGACAATTTCAGAGAAAGAAGCATCACATCCAGGAATGGTTAGGGTAGGGTCCCAAATTTTCAAAATATGTCTACATGACTAAAGGAAAACTGTTCCTCTCTATACTTACACAAATTCAATACTTCTAACACTAAATGTCAGTAATTCTTCTCCTCAAATTAAACAATTCTGATACTGACTACCCAGAGTTACCACAGGCCCCACAGATTACAGGCTCAATCTCACAAGACTGCCTCCCATTTCAGATGCTAACCGAAAATCCTAGACTGTTGCCTATACTTCTGACTAATTGAGTATAAATCAAGGATTCCCACAACCCTCTCCATGGTTTGATAATATGCTAGAATGGCTCACAGAACTTGGTAAAGTGTCAAGCTTAAAGTTACTGATTTATGAAAGAGGATATGACTCAAGAAGAACTACATGGAAGAGATGGGTAGGGCAAAGTATATGGGGAAGGGTGCAGAGTTTTCATATCATCTCTAGGCATGTACCTCCTCAGTACCTTGATGTGTTCAGCAACCCAAACCTCTTTAGTTAGGGTTCTTGTGAGGCTTCATTACAAAGGCATGATTGAATAAGCCAGTCACCAGCCCTTCTCTCCTCCCTAAAGATCAGGAGTAATGATCTTTAATGACCTGATCCAATCCTATAATCATATGGTTGGGTCAACCAGCCCGTTCCTCTAAGATTACCTCATTAGCATACACCTAGGAATAGTTGAAAGAGACTTTTTATAAATAACAAAAGATGCTGCTCTCATTCCTATCACTCAGGAAATTACAAGGTTTTAGGAGCTCTGTTCCAGGAATTGGGATGAAGACCAAATATATTTATACAAATATATATATATATATATATATATATATAAAATCACAATAACTATCCACCTTCCTCATGATCATTATTCAGGAGGGACAACTGCATTCAGGACCAAACTACATACAAAACTGTGAACATCAGAAAAAGGAGATAGAGTCAGAAATCTCTCTGAGTTGATCAATTATCACCAATGCCAGAAGCCTGTGAATGGTGGGGAGTATGGAAAATTCATCAAATACCTTGAATATGTCTATTGTTGAGTAGTTTTCATAATAAAAACCATACAGGGTCAGAATGCAAATAGTCTGGAAAGCCAAATACACAACACAGATTAATTTAAAAGACCAGAGTGGCATGTCCAGAGCCAGCTGATTGAACAGGACTAGCAGCACTGCAACCTGAAAAAGTCTCAATAGTTTTGAGTCAACTAGTAGCCCTAGAAGCCCATCTGAAAGGGCTCTGCAGGAGCAATGCCCTCTGAACTTTGACTTCCTTCACCACGAATAAAGCAAGGCAACTTTTTAAAAAATTGATTTTGAGAGAGAGAGAAAGAGGGAGAGAGACATCAATTGGTTGTTCCACTTTATTTATGCATTCATTGGTATAATCTTGTATGTGCCCTGACCAGAGATCAAACCCACAACCTTGAAATATCAGGACAGTGCTCTAACCAACCGAGCTACCCGGGCAGGGCAAGCAAGGCAACTTTTGAGTGGAGTTGCAAAGCTCATAAGCAGTGGTCACCTTGGCATCAGACACACAGAAGAGTTTGTATGTGCCCAGATCATAATGATGCATGTGTTATAATGAGCAGTATGATGATGGATCCAGGTAGCAATGGTATAATCTGGGCACTGCAGGCTTGATTGGCAGCTGGGTGCCATTTGTTATCATCAGGGAATAAGCCCTTATTGTGGACATCTATAAGAATGGCACGAAAGTTCCTGTCAGTTATAGTATGCTTCCATAGACCACAGCCCCAAAGAAACTCCCTTTTCATATGCAATCTTTTCCAACTGTTAAAACAAAGAGATATTTAGGCCTGACAGTGCAAGACTGGGTAAAAAGATTAAAAAGTTTATCAAGGGAATACTAGCCAGAACTGAGAACAGCCTTGATTTCTGCCCATAGAACAAAAAGCATCCGTTCTTGGTTCTGCACAGCTGGTACTGAGTTGAACAGCCACAGCAGCCCAGTGGACACCATCTGGTTTCAGTGAACCAGGTCAAGGCATTTAGGGCAACTGATTGACATCGCCATTGATTTAGCAGCTTGTTTCAAGCCCAAAGTGGGGCTTAAAATCTTTCTAAAAAAAAACAATAATAGCTGCCATTTTTCATGTAAAGCCAAGATGCTCCTGGGGCCAGGCCAGCTGTTCTCTTCAGAGTGCCATGTCCATCTGACAAGTGAAACTTGTTGATTTCTTCCCCTTCACTAGTCATTGGATCCCAGTTGTCCCATTAAAATGGGACTATCAGGCACAAGAGTCACAAGCCTTTGTAGATCAGGTATTTGGTTTCTGTAAGAGTTCAGTAGCAAAACAATAGCTGCTTTTCAAAGGTGAAGTCATATGAGGAAGGGAAGGCAGCAAGTTCACAACACCAAGAAGCACCTCTGGGTGTGTGTGTCGGGGCGGGGGGGGCGGGGGGCTACCTCCTCTTGCCAGAGGTTCTCATCAACAAAGCCTGTGTCACAGAGACTTTTAACAGAAAGCGATCACCGGGGTTATGGAGCCTTCCTATGTGTGGCTATAGGTGAAAGCACTTCCCTATATGTGGCTCTTTTCCTATCAAGAGCATCCCCTTTGGCATTTATAAGCATTCATAGCAGAAACAAATAAAACATAAATACCAACTATATTCAGCAACAGAAGTTATTAAATAGTACAGTGAATCAGCCAAAAGGGCTCCATTCACAAGCTCCTTATCTTCCCTTCTTTCACTGCAAACTCTTTCCACACCCATCATTTGAATGTGGGCATCCCCCAAATTCAATCAATGGGTCCCCATGGAATGGTGACCTGGCGGCTGAATCCAACACATTCATAAAAAACTGAGTCCTTCTACTCCGGAGTGCCCCCCAGCATATTCAGACAAGTATGAATGGGACTTTAGTCCACAATGGGACAGGAAGACCTTGGTCTCACCCCTTATGATTTCTCTCCTGATTGCAGCAGGGGTTGGTCTAGAAGGAAGGAAAAGACATGAGGGCAAAGAGAGGATCAGCATCAATAAGAAACATTTATCTTCTGATGATATGGGGCTACACAAAGTCCCATAGCAGGTGGCAAGTTCATCACTGCAGACACTGTATGCTTTAGCTATGTATACTCATGATTCAGTAGCCAGAGCCACATTTCTTTCTGGCCACAGCCATTGGTTTTGCACCTTTTGACTGATTTGGTGTTCGCTCACACATGGAAAGTTTTAAAAATAAATTTGTCTTTGAAATGGACTCTGTAGCATTTGCTATTCCATCTTCAAAATGACACCTCTTAAGTTTATGCCTGGCATTAACATAATAGTTAGGGGTATTTTCCAGGCAGTATATTATTATTATAGAATATATTTTATTCTATCTTGTTTTATACTCCCCAAAATAATCATTATGTTGATGTTTTATAAGTTTAATGCTTTAGTTTTATTTATAATTTTCAACTTCTTTGTTCATTTTTCTTCTAATGTCCAACTCTTTGTTGCTGAGTTCAATGTCATTTTTCCAAAAGACATTCATTTAGGGTTATTTTTTCCCCCAGAAATAACAAATAATTGTTTAAGTTATTTCAGTCTCTTCTTTCAGAATATTTTCATTTTTTCCCTCATTTTTAATATATTAGTTTAGATTGCTACAGAATTCTAGGCTAGATTCTAATTATTTTGCCTTAGGACTTTGCAGATGTAATTTCAATTTTTTTTCTTCCTGATCTCTTTTGATGCTTTTCTCTCTTCACACCTTTCTGGGTTACCTTTTGTTCTCTGGTTGCTTTTAAGGTATTTTCTTTATATTTTGTATTCTTCAATGTCACTGGGTTAGTCAACAGGTTTCTGTACTTTTATTTAACAGCTAAGGCTTAATATATTATACTAGAGGCCTAGTGCATGACATTCATGCACTGGGGGGGAGGGGGAGAGGGTCCCTCATCCCAGCCTGTGCCCTCTCGGAGTACGGGAGCCTTCGAGGGATGTCCAACTGACGCCTTAGGCCCGCTCCCCACTCCCTAAGCCATCAGTCTGACATCCTTAGCAATGCTGCAGAGGCGGGAGAGGCTCCTGCCACCACTGCTGTGCTCGCCAGCTGTGAGCCTGGCTTCTGGCTGAGCAGTGCTCCCCCTGTGGGAGTGCACTGACCACCAGGGGGCAGCTCCTGCATTGAGTGTCCGCCCCCTGGTGGTCAGTGCGCATTATAGTGACTGGGTGTTCTGCTGTTAGGTCTATTTGCATATTAGGATTTTATTATATAGGACTAGAGGCCCGGTGCACAAAAATCTGTGCACTTGAGTGGGGGGGAAAATCCCTCAGCGTGGCCTGTGCCCTCTTGCAGTCTGGGACTCCTTGGGGGATGACCACCTGCTGGCTTAGGCCTGCTCCCCGGGGGATTGGGCCTAAGCAGGCAGTCAGACATCCCTCTGGCTTCCCGGGAGCCCTGAGAGGATGTCCGCTTGCCAGCGGGGAGCAGGCCTAAGCTGCAGTCGCACATCCTTAGTGCTGCTGAGGAGACGGGAGAGGCTCCCACCACCACCGCTATACTAGCAGCTGGCAGCCTGGCTTGTGGCTGAGCAGAGCTCCCCCTGTGGGAGCACACTGACCACCAGGGGGCAGCTCCTGCATTGAGCTTCTGGCCCCTGATGGTCAGTGTGTGTCATAGTGACCAGTCATTCCCAGTCGTTCTGCTGTTAGGGTCAATTTGCATATTACCCTTTTATTATATAGGATAGAGGTCTGGTGCATGGGTGGGGGCTGGCTGGTTTGCCCTGAAGGATGTCCCAGATCAGGGTGGGGGTCCTGCTGGGGTGCCTGTCCAGCCTGGTTGAGGGGCTGATGGCTATTTGCAGCTGGTCACACCCCCTTCACGGTGGGGGTCCCCACTGGGGTGCCTGGCCAGCCTGTGTGAGGGGCTGATGGCTGTTTGCAGGCTGGCCACACCCCCTTTAGGGTATGGGGTCCCCACTGGGTTGTCTGGCCAGTCTGGGTGAGGGGCTGAGGGCCGTTTTCAGGCTGGCCAAGCCCCCCAGGCATCAGAAGCTCCCAGCCTCTCCTTTTTTTCTTTTTTCATTCTGGGATTTATTTACCTTCTATAACTGAAACTTTGTAGCCTTGAGAGGAGCTCAGAGCTGGCCAGGGCTGGCGGAAGGGAAGCTTGGCTTCCCCCATCATTGGCCACCAAGCCTCCTGCTTGCTCCAGCTCCGTGGCTGCTGGCCGCCATCTTGGTTGGGTTAATTTGCATACAGTCGCTCTGATAGGCTGGTGGGCGTGTCTTAAGGCATAGTGAGGGTACGGTCAATTTGCATGTTTGTCTTTTATTAGTGTAGATAGTATTTGAAATAGTATCTCTCTGGCATTGTCTACATTCTTTCCTCCTATAAATCCTACTCAAAAAAAGTTTGTTCTTCCAAGTTTCTTAACCTTATGTTCATATCACCTATTTCTTATTTGTGTCTGTGGAATTGTTTTGTCATTTTTTTTCAGATAGTTCTCCAATTTACTAATTCCATATTTAGCTGCTTATTAGCTATTCTTTAAAATATATGTTGTATTTTTAATTGTAGAAGTTTTTAATTTCTAGAATTTCATTTGCTTTCTTTTCAAGACTATCTTTTTTTCATGGTGTTCTTTTAGATTGTTATTGCCTCAAATTCATGGTTTTGAATTCTGCTATTTATAGAGTCCACCATCTATCCTTCTGGAAAACTGATTCTAAGTGCATATCATGTTTTTATTGTGAGAACATTTAAAGTGTATCTTGCTTTCTTCAGTGAGAATTATTTTTTTCTGAAGAGTCAGAATTTCTCTAGATTTCAGAATTCAAAACCATTAATTTTGCATTTGCTTATTCTTGGTGTCCCCAAAGAATCACCAGCTCAGGACTAACTTTCATGATGATTTATCATGATGGAGTTCTCAGTTCATATGAAAATTCAAGCCCAAGATCTATTCTTTTGAGTTCTCAGAGAAAATATTCTTCAATTCAAAACCCAGGCAATAAGAGATGAACTTCCTACCCATCTTTCAATGTGAAAGTTACAGATTTTCAATCTCCAGGTAGGAATTCGTGTACAAGGAAGGCTGACTTAAGTTATACACAAATTTTCCACTGTGAGTGAGTTGGTGCCCCTAACCCATTACGTTGTTCAAGGATCAATTATCTTTTTTTCCTAGTTCACATCTTTACTGAGGATGCCAACCTCATATAAGAGGTTTCAGACTTAGTTTCCCCTGTTAAAATGGCCCCAGAAACATTCTCCAGTCCTTATACAATATCTCACATTAGGCTTTGAAATCCCAAACACATAGTTATCACACCAACCTCTACTTTCCCCCAGTCACCTGCAAGATTATCATCAAGGTGAGCTCATTTGCTTATCTTCTGGTTTTCATCTCTCTCCTAGTTTTCACACCCAGGAGTTCCTCTTTCTTCTGAGATCAACTAGACCTTTGAATCAATGTGTGTTATATTTTGTTGTTTTTGAGGGGGAGAGTTTTAGCTTTTATATAATGATTCTCAAAAAAAAAAAGATTATCATTATTATTAGACAAAGATTAAAAATTCCAATTTCTATTAAAATGAATCACTAAACTGTGAAAACATCCCTAAAGTGAAGGTGTTCAAGAGAATATTCACCTTGCACAAATGTTTCTATAATATAAAACCGTGCAAGTATTTACACCATAGATATTGGGTTGGGTAAAATTAAGACAAATTCTAAGTTATACTTTACACTGGCTGACATCATTAAATGTTTAAACAGCAAGAATTATTTTTTATGATAATAGGAGAAAGCATATAAGTTGAAAGCATATAAAACTATAAAACTGTTCCCCTGAGCATATCCAGACACACAAAATGTTAGTCACACTTCTACTTCTTGCCCCTGGTGAAACATAATTAGATAAAAGAAAGAGAAACAAGAAGGAAACTGCCATTTTACTTTTAGTTTAAGTGGAGTGGTCAGAAGAGCTGCAATATGGGTAATCTGCAGTTTCATCAGCTCAATTTGAAAAGCAAGGACTCATTAGCTTAATGCAGGGCCAAGCTGTGATTCCCAGAGTCCCTTTAAGGCAAGTATTCGGCAACCAAGAAAGCAGAGACAGCCAGGCTGGGGAAAGTCACACTCCAAAGGTTGCCTGTGCAAAGTTATTTATATAACTCCAAGTGAGAATTTAAGACTCTAATTAGAGAACCTATTTGAAGGCTCCTCTTTGAACTTGCAAAGTTTAGCTATTCAAACATATTTTTTACTATCTATCTTCCCAACTGAAAGTAATACCTCCTTCTCATGGTCTTGACCATATCATACTATTTTCACTGCTGTAGCACTTAGCATTTTTTGCATGGCAGGAAAATTGTAATTTCTGTGTTTCCACACCCTCCAGTACATAAAACTGCTTGTTTATCTTTTGAACAGCCAAAATGACTTCAAACATAATAGTTGAATAACAAGTGGTCCTCATTTTGTACTGTTTTGCGAGTGTTTACAATTGTATAGCGGCACAATTCTGAGGGCCATGAAAGAGCTATGAATGAAACAGACCAATAGCCCTGCCATGATCAAGCTTGCATTCAGTAAAATGTGTCATGTCGAAAGGTAATAAATATTGTAGGAAAAAGAAGACACCCGGTGAGAAATACAGGAGGTGTTGGGAGACCAGGTGTAACTTTTAGTAGTATGACCAAGGCGGGCTTTGTGAGGAAGGCAGGGAGGGATGAGCCATTTGAATATCTAAGAAAGAACGTTCAGGGAAGAGGGAAGGGCAAAAGCAAAGACTCTGAGATGGGAGCAAGCCTGCTATTCCAGTCAGTAAGAAGCTCACTGAAGGTGGGGCAGAGAGCTCAGGAGCAAGGAGAAGAGTAAGAGGAGATGAGGTAGAGAAGTGACAAGGACATGTCATGAACCTTGTGAACAGTTTATTGTAGGGGCTTTGACATTTGAATGCAATCAAACACCTGGCATGTTTGCTTTATCCTGCGGTCAACTACACAACAATAACTGTAGTTTATCCTGGAGTTTAGAATGAGAAAGAAAGGGCATTTTGTGGAGAAGAGTGACTAATCACTAATCTGATTTTGTATTTTTACGGGATCACACTGTCAGAGGCATTGAGGGGAGACGGTGGGGTACAAGAACAGAAGGAAGACTCATTTGGAGGCTACTACTTTAATAGATAAGAGTAGTTAATGCTACCACAGTAATATAGGTGGTGGGCTGAACAAGGTGTGTAGCCATAAAAGAGGTAAGGCATCATCAGTTTCTGGATATACTTGTAAGAGACAATAAAATTTATGAACATTTGGGTATTACAAAAGTTGTGAGATATATAATAAAGTTCTGAGGTGGAGAGAGAAATTGAGATAGACAGACAGAAAGAGTGGAGAGACTGGGAGATAATCTAGTATGTCATTTTTGATCTGCGGTAAATTACTTAATTTTTCTTGAAAGACAAAAAGAGACATTTTTGAGTGCCTCATATGTGCCAGAAAATGTTTAAGAATGTCACTGAAGTTAAATATTTTTATACTTAGATCAAAACTCTGAGGTAGGTGCTCTTACTATTTTCAGTTAGACACAAAGAGGTAAGTAATAGGTTACTTAGTGCAATTTCACAGTTGGTACTTCACGTAGTCAAGATTCAAACCTAAGCATTCTACCTTCAGAACCTGTACACTCTAATGACATTAGATGGTATCTGATAACATTGATTTCACTGAGATTTTATAATTTTATTGCAATCTTTTATAAAATCAGTTTACTATACCCACGTACACACACACACACACACACACACACACACACACACACACACACACCTGAGTTACAAAACAAAAATACTAGTATACTAGTGCCATCTAGTGGCATCACTAATCTCCATCTACAACGGAAAATATACAGAGGTGTTCAGTATCAGTATACATAGTAAATGAGGAAGTATATACAGTAAATGTTTAGGAGGGACGATGATCAAAGAAATGTGACTAAAGATTAAATAAATCACGTTTGCAATTCCCAAGCAATCTTCAGGTTGAACAATTTCGTTATTCTTTAAATATAATCAGTAAATTATAGGGTTTGTTCCCCATTCATTCATTTCTTCTTTCACTGGTTTATACAGTTATTTGTATGTTATATATACTTTATCCTCTGCACATTTTGTATACTGCATACTGTACTAGAGTTAAATGATGAATTTAGGAACATTTATGAGCAAATCCATATTCTGATAGACTTTGGGAGGAAATCAATGCAAATCATATGGTCATTAAAATCTAGTATAAAATATGAGAAGATAGAGCAGTGCTGGCAAAGAATTAATCAACTTCACTCAGAATTAGAGGAAGACTCATAAAGGAGATAATTCTAATATTCCTACCTTTTCACCAACTGCCAAGTACCATTATTGATCTATTTGCATTTAAACCTTCAAACCACTGCCACTAAATTTAAATGTCCGTAAATGCTGCATTCACCACCCATGTGTTATGTTCATCACCTTGCTGATGTATGACTAGTGACTTCCTAGGACCTACATAACATAAAGAGACTAGAAGGCCAAAATGCTTGATTTAAAATACAGGCTCCATCACTCTTGTTGCTTTGTATGGAAATTGCTACTTAAGCTCAACATGCCACAGTTTCCTCACCTGTACAGTGGGATGATTGTAGTTCCTAATTCATAGGGTTGTTGTAATAAATTATTACAGCTATTCTGATAGTCAGACAGTGAGCAGTAAGTATTAGTGGTTATTATAATCATCACACTCTTCTGCCTGACCCGCTTCACATTCCATTATTGGGGTCTTTCCACTCTGAACTCGAAGGGATATAAGAATAACTAATATTCAAAGGCTCCTTTAAAACAGATTTTGCTTGGCCGATGTGGCTCAGTACTTGAGCTTCAACCCAGGAACCAAGAGGTCACTGGCTCAATTCCCAGTCGGGGCACATGCCCAGGTTGCGGACTCTATCCCAGTGGGGGCTATGCTGATCCATTATGTTTCTCTGCCTTCCTCTCTTTTTAAAAATCAATACAAACATTTAAAAAGTACATCTAAAACATTTAGATTTCAAAACAATTCAACATTTATTTAGAGCTAGCTTATCCCTTTCATGTGAACCTTTTATTCTACCCAAGCCAGTGCTTTCTCTGTCCTTAAATATTGTCTATTGTTGATCTCTCCTATGCCTTTGTCTAATTAAATCATCTTTCAAGGTCCAGCTCATATCTACACTTCCCATGAACCCTCATTTTACTGATAGCATCTTTCTTTTATGAATTTCTATAACTTTGTGAATCACAATGAACTGCTCATGAGAGCCTCATTTTGGCCTTTAATAATATGTACTAGAATAGATTATAGCTTTGCTTTAAGTATGTATATACTGTTCTTTTCTACTTCAGTGATGTTCAGTTGGAGTAAAGGAAAGAGCATCCCACCTCCAAACAGAATATTATATTAAATTTATCTGAATAATTTTCCAAACTCTTCCTCTCAACTAGAATTATCACATGACCCCACTAAATTGGTGTCTAATTACCTTATGACACCAATATTAATGTTGGATGTACAATTTCCCTACAATATACTAGTATGCAAACAATGCTAAAATATACTAAATTGAAAGGCCTCTGATTCCTTTTAAATGGCTTTAAAAAATTTTTGTATATATTTGGGAAAGTCCATATAGAAAAGAAACGGGTGTTGTATCCTAAACTTTTTTTAAAACAACGAAATGACTAACTGGAAATTATTGAAGGAAATAGTTCTAAAGGCACAAGTCTTCTAAGCGATATCCCATTTTGAAATTTTAAAAGGGGTAGGCTAATAAAAGTTAAATTCGCTAACATTAATTAAGGTCCTCATCTCTGAGTGATGCATATTGAGAAACCCGTCATTTAAAGAAGCCATCGTCGTTTGCTGAATTAATGGAACACAGGCTCAGAGCTGCTTTGTCACCAAAAGCTGAGCTGGTTCCTGAGTTCCCACAGCAGCAAGGATGCACCACAACACCCAGTTCTGCACCGTGAGCCCAGTTTCAGATCCACGTGCTCTCCAAGTGGAGCATTCGTCTCCTTGGGTTGACTTATTCACATGACAAATGCAAAGCACACAGACCCTTCTCTTTTACCGACTCCTTACCTTCTTGGAGGGTGTCCAAGTCAGGGTTATGTACACGCATTTGTACGTGTTTGCCTGATAGGTGGCCTGAGCCAGGCTCCTTACTGAAGAGTCCGAGACACGGGCCTCAGCACTGGAATCCCCATCCCCTGCGGGCCCTAGAACTCCCAAGATCTCTCGAGATCAGCCTTTCGCTGGGAAGAGTGAATTGGCAGCACCGGAGCTGTAGGCCAGGCAGATTAGTCCATTATCTGAGCCACTCCTAAGGCTCAGTGCATCCGAATCCATCCTTTCCCTCCCCCTCCACACACCAAAAAGTATCTCAGTATTTCTTCCTCTCTCCTCTCCATATATCGATCACAGATACACATAGAGAGGATTTTTAGAAATTAGCTCACATTGTAGAGACCAGCAATCTCAAAATCTCTGTGCTTGTTCAGCAGGCTTGGGGAGGATTTGCAGTTTAGTTCCAAGGTCTGCTGGCGGAATTCTCTTCTCCTGGGGAGGTCAGTCTGTCTCTATTAAGGCCTTCAACTGACTGAGACCCACCACATTGTGGAGAATAATCTGCTCTACTCAAAGTCTACTGCTTTAAATGTTAAACCCATCAAAACAAAACACACACACACAAAAAAACCCTTTACAGTAATATCAAGAATAATGATTGACCAAATAGCTGGGTCAAACATTGACACATAAAATGCCACCATGACACAAAATGAAGCATCACAAATGCCTTCTCTACCTCCCATCACAATACTACTTGTCTTTGTCTAAACACGTCCCAATGCCCTAATCCTGAAAGTAATTCAGATAAGAGATCAGAATGGATCTCTTATCTGAATTATTTTCACCCTCTTGTACTACTGCTTTAGGAACTTATGTGAAAAATTCTATTGAAAGCCCTAGGACGTATATTACCTCACATTTTTACTTATGATATCTTGGGTTTGTGGAATGTGAATCTCCTTAAAAACATGGTCTATGTTGTATTTCTCCCTCACTTACCACAATATCTGGGAAACAGTATTAAATAAATATAAAAAAAATAGTCATTGAGTTCCTGTGGATGTGAATATAAGCTTTACAAGCTCACATGCTCATATCCGTTTTATTTATTGCTGTAGCCCCAGCACTTGGAAGAAAGCCTGGTTCATAATCGCACCTTAAGAGCTATTTGGTAGAGAAATTAGAAAAAAAAATCAGTGGCAAATAATGAGAAAATTAAGTAAAACATAAGCTCCAAGAAAATGGAGATTTTATGGTTTTATATGTACTCCAAACACCTGACACAACTCTGGCCATAATTGCTCATTAAATGAATTGCATTGACCCTAACGAAAATTCAACAGATTCTCTGTATTACCAATTTTCAGCATATGGAAGAATGCTTTTACTTACTGAAAAAAAGAAAAATCAAATTATAGGAGAGGTGCTGTTAGATATAAAATAAAAATTATAACTATTTTGTTTATATTGTATTACAGCTTATTATGCCTCACTGGGATCTTTCACTTACATTCTATTGTTGAACCACCTCAGAACTAAAATAGTGCATATTTTAAAGTAACATTAAATGTACTTCATACATTTTAGCAAGAAATGATAAATTTTAAACAGATATATTTTTAACTGTACAAAAGATAAATTTAACATATATGTTTTTATTTTTTTAAATATATTTTATTGATTTTTTACAGAGAGGAAGGGAGAGGGATAGAGAGTTAGAAACATCGATGAGAGAGAAACATCAATCAGCTGCCTCCTGCACATCTCCTACTGGGGATGTGCCCGCAACCAAGGTACATGCCCTTGACCGGAATCGAACCTGGGACCTTTCAGTCCGCAGGCCGACACTCTATTCACTGAGCCAAACTGGTTTCGGCACATATATGTTTTTAAATACCCATCCTATACTAAATAAAATAAAAGTCAAAGTAAAACTATCAATTTCATACTTTTATACAGTGGGGCCTTGACTTACGAGTTTAATTCATTCCGAGACCAAGCTCATTAAGGAGCTCGTTAAGGAGCTCATTAACTCAAATTACTCTGTCAACTCAATGCAAAAAATCTGCCAAGAGATAGCTGGTATCTCAACAAACTCGTTAGTCGGGACACTCGTAAGTCAAGGCCCCACTGTATATGTCTTAAAAGGACAAAAATTCAGCATGCTTGTATTAATGTGACTATTTGAAGAAAGGTCTCAGATTACTAAAATCTTTTACATAAGCTTTTTGGCAATAGTATAACCAGGAACCCCCTGCTAAGAGATACTGCTACAATAAAATTAAAATAAAATAATAAAATAAAATAAGTATTTTATTTAAGGACTAATGTTTCATTAATTCCACATAAGAAAACTAAGAACTCCTAACCAAAATGTTTGTAGGTTTCAACTTTTATTTATCTTCACACTGAGGTCAAAAGAGGGTTGGGCTGAGATTAGTGAAAGAATATTGTTCCCTGTTCATTGACTACAATATCCATACAGATGACATCTCATGGAGAGATGTGACTACACCAGTCATTTTCAAACCCTCAAGTCCATCATCTTGTATAGTCCATGTTTATATGTATGAATCAAAACCAGCCTTGTTATTAAGTGAAATGACATGGAAAAGGAAATTTTACTAGAAGACTTTATGCAATTATCCCATTTCTCTTGTATAGCTGGTAACTGATACAATAAAAATATTTACTTTTTCCCTCATAGGACCTGATTGGTGACTTGAAGGAGAAGCTTTCAGATCACTTCAAAGATGTTATGGTTGGCCTCATGTACCCACCACCATCTTATGATGCTCACGAACTCTGGCATGCCATGAAGGTAGTGGTCTGATGCAAAAAGAGACCTGTAATAGGCACAGGCCCTTAGTTTGGTAGAGAAGAAAGCGCCCTGTGATGTTGTTACATATGATCTGGAAGAACAAAGGGAATATCTGAGCAAAGAAGAGACCATGGAAATGCTGTGGTCAGGAGAAGTGGCCCTGTCAGGAGAGGGGTCCTCTAGAGATCACGGGGTGGGATTAGCCTGTTCTTTTGTTATACAGATTCAGACTTCCTGGCCCAGCTGAGCTACCAAAAGGAAAAAGTAAATAAGCTTCAGGGTCTTATTCAGATTCTCCCTCCCCACCCTGTATTCTTATATTAAGGGGAAATGTTACCTCACGTGAATCTCTTTAAATTATTTGTAAAAAAATTTGGCTTATTAAGTAAAAATAGGATACTGAGTTGGACACAATATATAGATGGCATCTTTATTTGGATATTTTTGTGATCTTAAGTTAGTCCGTTACCAAAAAACTATTACTCAAATATATCTAAATTTTACTTCTGAAGGATTAGAATATTCTTTTTCACAGGAAAATAATTTCTATAAAATAAATCACCTACAGATTTGTTAGAAATTTTGTTGACTAGGGATAGGGAACAAAAAAGAGTTTTTACTTCTTTCCAAATGTTGATATTAAACACCTGCAGGACTATTGAAATCATTCCAATACAATGCCTGCCAAGGACCAAATTACCACCATCTGTGAACAACGTGGGACAAGAAAGAGGAAAGGAACAAAAAATTAAGGCAATCTGGATTTTAGCCATCGTATATTTGTAGATCAGAATAGGCACTGTATAAAATTCTTATGAATTTCAACTAATTGCTTTTTTAAAGTTACATATGTCAATTACTACATCTTGCAAAGTTATTAGATTAAAAACTATAAGAAGGAAGTCATGTTACTGTTTAGATCAGTGGTTCTCAACCTTCTGGCCCTTTAAATACAGTTCCTCATGTTGTGACCCAACCATAAAATTATTTTCGTCGCTACTTCATAACTGTAATGTTGCTACTGTTATAAATCATAATGTAAATATCTGATATGCAGGAGGGTCTTAGGCGACCCCTGTGAAAGAGTCGTTCGACCGCCAAAGGGGTCGCGACCCACAGGTTGAGAACCTCTGGTTTAGATGAAACTAATATTTTTTCTATACCACATAGAACAGTAGTAAGAATTTCTGAAGCTTTTCCGAAAAAGACATGTTGTCTTTAAAATTACTATCAGAGAAGAATACAAAGCAGGGCAAAATAGACTTATAGTTATGAATCTCAAAACAGAGGTTATTCTTGTATTATTATTTATTAGTTATTGTATTGTTTTCCATACGAACAACTGTAAACCTACTTTTGCCCCACTCTGTATATGCGTTAGACTGCAAGAGACCATGGAAGTACCCAATTCAAATGTTTAGGCAAATGGTACAAAATTCCATATCTAGGAAAAGGCAGGGAGCGGTCCCTAATCATCCTTAGGAAATTAAGGACCCTAGGCTCTAATTTCAGCTTGCCAAAACATTGATATTTGAGCAGCAAAAAATCAGAGTCCTGAGCATTGTTTAAATATCTTTTTCCACATTATTTAGAAATGCCCATGTTGTTTTATTCTAAATGAAGGAACAGGTTTCAAATAATATTATCTTCTCAAACAGCTGGTAAATAGCAGACGCAGACTGAATTGGGCTTATCTTGAACCTAAACACACTCCTGTTGGCCTCTGCCTCCTCTCAGAATTCCAGAAAGCTGTATCCCTTTATACTGCATAAGGTGCACTATTATTCCCAGTGCAAATACCTTGATATTTCTCTTTTTCTGTCTTTCCAGGGAGTAGGCACTGAAGAGAATTGCCTCATTGATATATTAGCTTCAAGAACAAATGGAGAAATTTTCCAAATGCGAGAAGCCTACTGTTTGCGTAAGGAAATACACATATTTACACACATATCAACCTTATATTTTTCAAATAAAAAAAACAAAATTATTGATGTATTTTAAAGGATTTTCTAAGACACTCTTATATTTGAAATATAAAAACAATAAACTCATTAAGTAAAAGTGATGATTAGGGTCTTAAAAATGAAATAATTGCCCTGGCCGGTGTGACTCATTTGATTGGGTGTCCTCCTGTGCACCAAAAGATTGCTGGTTCGATTCCCCATCAGGGCACATGCCCAGGTTGTGGGCTCAATTACCAGTAGAAAGTGTGCAGGAGGCAGCCAATTGATGTTTTGGCTCTCACATCGATGTTTCTCTCTCTCTCTCTTCCTCTCCCTTCCACTCTCTAAAAATAAAAAATCTATATATTAAAAATTTTTAAATTAAAAATGAAACTATTCCCTAGACAATTAAATGAAGTATTTTTTCCAGGAAAATAATTACAAGTTTCTATGAGGTGAATGTTTACATTAAGACAGGAAAATGCCCAGCACAGTGGTTCAGAGATCATTTTAACTCTTACTCAGGAGAGACCAGGTACATAGACAAAATAAAGCGATGTGCAATAACTGCTCAGCTAATTGTACAAATATGGGTGACTACTTCACTTTATATGCATTTTACAATCACTGTAATCTACCTCAAAATCAGATTTTTACACATTTTTAAACCTTTTCAAAAAGGTTTAATGCATTCCGTATTATGTGACATTGAATGTCAAGAAAATGTCCCAGGCAGTCTGCTATATTGCATTTGAACAAAAACAAATCTTTCCCAAAGGGAATGAAGTAAGACCCTTCACTTAAAATATTAAAGTAAGACAAAGCACTAGGGAAAAGCTCTGGGCTGAGCAGCAGTCTATGGAAATATAATTTATCATTCTAAATTTTGAGAATTAGAAAACGTGAAATGACTTCCAATATTGTTTTTCAACTTTGGAATGAAGTTAATAGATAATATGTTTTAAGAAAACAGACCCGTGCCAACGTTACTGTTATGTGGGTTAACTGTTTATTGGCTTCTTCTGAGTAGAAGGTATTAAAGGACAAAGAAATATCAACAGATTGATTTTATTTCCTTTGTTTTCCACTCTCAACTGAGGAAGTAGCATTAACTTAGTCGAAGTGCATCGCTATATGGTTCTATAATAACTCACAGCTTTAACATGGGTGTTTTCTTATTCAGAGTACGGCAGTAACCTTCAAGAAGACATTTACTCAGAGACCTCAGGACACTTCAGAGATACTCTCATGAACTTGGTCCAGGTATGATACTCAAAAATTCACACCATTTTGCACTATTAAAAAAAAATAGGTATGTTTCATTTTCAAAAAACAGAATGGAAACCTCCAGTTTAACAGTAAATTCTATATGATAACACTTACTAAATACCAAATCAATTAAAGCCACTATAATAGAAACATGAATTGGGCATAGAAAGAAGCAAATATAAATAGTACACCATCTCTGTAATTTTGCTATCTTCATTTGGGGGGATTCCTATGTCAAATCAAAGACAGAAAGTATGGTTTCCTTTAATGTGATGAAAAACTTCATACTGCACTTTACACATATTTTGTATGATTTAATTAGTGGATGAATAAATATATTAGCCAGGTTAGAGCACAAACTAACAATTCCATTCATTGCCAGAAATCATGGATTTTAGTTCTTGTGTGTATGTATGTGTGTGTATGCCCACATTATTGTTAGTTTTGAATTAGGAATAAAGAAGTACAAAAGAAAACATTGAGGAAGCCAAGTATATATTGCCCCAAGTTGAGGAGAATGGTAATTCACACTGATTGGGTTCCTTCAAATTGTTCGATTGAAAAGAGTGGCACAGTACTAGGCAAATCAAATTTAAAATTTTAATTAAAAACAAAATTAAGAATTTGCTTTATTGTGTTTTCTATTTGATTTTATTTAGATTTGCGTGGTTTGGCTGCATAGTTCATAAACTGCCAATCTCAGTGAATCAAGTCCTATTCTGAGGATTCTAAATCTAAAATTGTAATGTCAATGGAGAGTAGAAAGTTTGATTTTTTATAGCTCAACTTGAATTCTATGTAAGTTTAGAGTAAGCTTATTTTCATTTGTAAGAGAAGTTTAAGTGATTGTAGGGAACATTAATAATTATTATTAATATTTAAAAATAATCTCACTTGTCATGCCAATTGAATACTTTCTAACTAATTTTAATATACTTTTATTGATTTCAGAGAGAAAGGGAGAGATAGAAACATCAATGATGAGAGAGAATCATTAATCAGCTGCCTCCTTCATGACCCCTACTGGGGATTGAGCCTGCAACCTGGAAATGTGCCCTGGCCAGGAATCGCATTGTGGCATCCTGGTTCATAGGTCGACGCTCAACCACTGAGCAACACCAGCCAGGTTTCTAACGTTTAAATGTCATAAAATTAATTTTAATTAAAACGTTCTCTCGATTTAGAAGGGACATTATTTTTTTAATTTTCAAGTAATGATGCTACATAATATAAATTAAAACAAATGATTTCCAATAAGAATTTCACATTGGTGTATGTATTGTTGCTAATAGAAGAGTAAAGCAAATAATTCCATTGTAAATTTATGAGATGCATTCTGATATCAAATAAGTTTTTATTTTCTTTATATCCACATAGAGATGCATTTTACTTATTGAAGAAAAATATGTTTCCCAATAGAAAAAAAAAGTATTTCTTTAGGCCTACTATATCAGAGCTAGATAGACTACTGTATCAGACACCAGCTTCTCCTTCTGCCCAATTCTGCTTCCTTTCTCTCCCTCTATCTGTGTTGATCCCAAGCACATTCCATAATAAACAAGAGCATGCTGGTCTCCAGCTGAGAGTCACCTTCCCAGGGAACCCAACTGGCTATATCTTTTCCATTGAGAGATGAGGAAACTAAAGCCCTAGAGAGGTTAAATGGCCTGTCCAACATTACACATTCCCTACATGCGAGGGCTAATATGAAAACAGACTTTAGTGCACTATACCTCCATTGTTCACTTTAATTAACCTCCAACCCCATTTGATCCCACTCCAGTTCTACTTCTATTTGGTAAAATGTCAATGACCAATACATAAATAACCCCTTAGATAGAATCTCTGCACCTCCTTAAAGGTTGAGCTATAAACCACCTAAAAGTAACTGACATCTAAGAGTCAGGATCACAGTGTATTTTTATAAAGCACACATTCTTATATTTCAGGGGGAAAAAGCACTTCTGAAAATTAGACATGAGATAAAATAAATCAGAAGGGGGAAAAACAATGAAATAATGTTTTCCCTTGATGTAATAGGGAAGTCAATCTTATTCGTAATTGCAGTTCCTTTTCCCTGAAATTAAACAATAATGCTTTATTATTATAGGGTCTATAAGTATCTGTATTTGTATATATTATAGTATTATCTGTATCCAGTGGTCTGCAAACTCATTAGTCAACAGAGCCAAATATCAACAGTACAATGATTGAAATTTCTTTTGAGAGCCAAATTTTTTAAACTTAAACTATATAGGTAGGTACATTGTTATTAACTTAATTAGGGTACTCCTAAGGCTTAGGAAGAGCCATACTCAAGAGGCCAAAGAGCCGCATGTGGCTCGAGAGCCACAGTTTGCCGACCACGGGATAGACTCACGTATTTTAAAATAACACACAACAATTTATTTCATCACTTGGTTTCACCTAATTTGTATTGAAACTTTACAGGATAAAGTATAACTTCTTAAGTTAAATTTCTAGAGTTTAAACTTTAAGTGTGTGTGTGTGTGTGTTTAACCTTGAAATAACTTTTCAGTGTAATAAAATTTTTCTCTCAATATAGAATATAAAAAATGAGGGTAAATAGAGACCTAGATTTTATCAAAAGCCAAGAAAATTAATGAAGTTTACTTAAAGATTATATACTTACAAAGTTTTACATTTCCCGTAAAGTTTAAAATGTATAAAAATGTATATTTAATAGAAATTATTTTACTCATAATAGAAAATAGAAGTAAAAAACTTATAAAATGTGTATCTTCATATAATCCCCCTTAATATTCATCTTTTTTGGAAATCAAAAGTTCATGATAATTCATACTTCTTAGTAAAATGTATGATTTATCTTAAATTTTAAAATATTTTGAAGATATTCCACTGGCTCTTCAGTTTGGAACTCCTGATTTATGATTTGGCTCAGCATATTGAAAAGATTGGAAGAAGATATAAAGTGAATTAGGAAACTGAGACAGTTCATCCCTTCTCCTGACCACTATCTGTGGGTACACCATTTCACAGAGAATCTATCCACATATTTTACAAAAAGAAAGTGGAGTTCATTCCTAAAGGGGTATGAAATTTAGAGCTGATAAGTTGCATCAGGCAATTGAGGGGTGCTGCCATGTAACCATATCTCTTCAACCCTCTTGTTGGGATTAGTATTCTCTCTGTCCCTACCTGCCTATCTATCTATCTATCTATCTATCTATCTATCTATCTATCTATCTATCTATCTATCATCTCTGTAAAACAATAAGTCATGTATTAGATATCTGTTTCTCTTGGCTCTGTTATGATTTAGCTGTATGTCCTTGGATTTATCATTTAACCTTTTTGTGATTCAGATTAGAGAAATTCACTCTGTAAATTAAGGGATGTGAACCCATTCTTCTTGCAATGCCCTCCTAATGCAAATACTGTAAATTTCTTCAATTATTAATATGACATTCTCTACCTCCATCTGCATGGGGACTTTCGGAATCAGAGGAAAGACTGTCCATAGCTTTCACCTTTTCCACATCATGAAAATTAAGACACAACTCTTTTTGTGAATTAACAGAGATGGAGGGAATCGGAGCACTGGAGCCTAAGGAGGTCATGAAATGGGAAGTGCTGGAAATCACTGTCATATTTTCTGGGAGAGAAGATCTTTCACTGAATCTATAGAGTATTTTCCCTCAGGGCTATTTCTAATAAAGTAATAACTCAGCCAGAAAACGTTCCTCTTGAAAACTAATGCCAATCATTAAACTGGGCTCATAATACTTCCTGTGTGCTTTTATTAAACTAGACTTACAGGAGATCTAATTATCTGTCAAATAATGAAAAATGAGTCACTCGGAGATTAATTAATCAATATATGCAAATCACACTGGAGATGATAAATGTTTTCACAGAGAAAGAATGGAAACTACCAAACTGGATGCTTACTCCTCATCTTGGCTGTCAGAATTCTCCTTGTGACACTTTCTCAGACTTGTACAGTGACGCCTCTGGGGATGTCATTGCCAAAAGCCTCCAGTGATCATTTGTAGTCAGCGTACCTGCTCCAAATATTCTCAGCTATATTTTAATTCCCTTTATTTCAAATTTCCTTTCGCATTTTTATTTTGCCCCTAATCCAAATTCTGTACTCATTTATTCCATTTATCTGGCATTTATATCTTAGGCTGTTTTTTTATGTGACATCAGATTGATTCCGCCTTAGTGGAAAAAGCTAAATCACAAACTTATTCACTTCCTTTTACTCTATCAGTCTCCTTAAAGTGCTCTCAGCACTGTGGTAATTTGAAAATAATATAACACCCATATCTTACCAATCAATGAAAGTACATTCACTTTAAATGTTGTCTTCTATTTCTTGCTTATCTATGTATAAAGGACAGTTTTATATGTAAATACACAGATTTTAAAAATAAGAATTGCATGTGTGCGTTCTTAGTCACCTGATATTTTATTGTGTCTGATAGGCTCAGTAAGTTTTTCCTTAGCTGTACTCCGCTAGATGATACACATACACAACTTCTGAGTTATGATTAAACATATTAAATTTCCACAGCTAAAATGTAGTCACAAGAAAATTTCACTGGGAATATATTGATCTTTCCCATTTGCCTTCAATTTTTTGGTTCGCAAGAGGAAAGAACCAATATTTAATCTAATATGGAAAATTTAATATATAGAATATGTGGAACAGTCAATGTGAGAGTACATGTTCAATAGCATTTATATGTTTATTGAGTTAAATACTCAACTGTCAGATTCCTGGCCCTCCTTCTCTTTAAGATGGCACTTGGTGGAGAGGTGAGTGTGGTTTATGAGATGTCTTGGCAACAGGAGAGCAATAGTGTCCCCAGATCATCAAGATGTGTTCTACATCCTTGCTCATTTCAGCTATGGAAGGGTAGTTGTGGGCAACTCTGGACATTAGCATGTAAGGGGTAGAAGTCCAAGATATGAGTGTTTCTCAGTGTTCGCTGTCAAACCATACAGCTGGTGAATTTATGAGCTTTATGTGTTTATTTTTGGTCACCATTTGGTCAGAGCCAAGTAAACTCTCATGATGGTTTAGCCTCATCATTGCTTTCTCTGGAGCTGAAGAATCCTCCTAAAGACTAGCCATGTCTCTCACACAGTTCCAGCCAAGTGGTCTACCACATAACCCCTGGCTTCTGGAACAGTCTGTCTCTGCCATGGTCATAAACAGTTCCATCTGTCAAACTCGCCAACCAGAATCTCAGCTGGCATGCCAGTTCCTCCATCGGGAGCAGAGAAGAAATTTGGGACCCATTCATGTCACTTAGGTGTTAAGATTAATTCAAGAGAGTTATATTCAGCACCTCCCTCTGCCCAGTTGTGCTTCATATCACTGCAATGTGGCCCTTTCCGGAGTCTGAAAAGACGCTAGAAGAAACCACTTTATCCTTCAGTGTTTTCTTAGTACAGAATATATGGGGGGGGGGGGGATGAAATAAAAATTTTTAAAAAGCCGTTTCTCTACATCTCAACCCAAATGAAAGGCTAAATAAACTGATCGCTTATCTCTCCTACCTCCTTCTTCCCTCTTGCCTGCATATTACTCAGCGACCAGAGGATCCTGCATTGGGTCCTCCTATTTGGAAAGGCACATTCCTTAGGTCAACTTGGCCATGTCTATTCTTTATATAATGAAGGGATGGGGATAAAACAAATCACAAAGTATTGGCACTCCACCAAATCTAGATTTCATGGTTATTTTATTGTTGCATATATCTCATCTCATATGTCAGAGACCGAATATTAACTCATTCTTCCTCTGTGCATTTTCACTCTAACAATGTTAAATCTCATCTCTACCACCCACGGCCAGGCGCTGGATGCTCTTTTTTATGGTAAAGAAGATACTGCACAGAAACTTGGAAAAGTGAAGAACATTTCAACATCTTTGAAATATTACCACTGCTGCAAAGAAAAACAAAATAAAACAAAAGAACCCACATTTAAAGAAAAGATATTTCATAAAGTATTCAAGAAAGATAAGGCTAACTCTAAATAATGATAGAACTTTCTTAGGAATTACCAATGTGTTTGCGATTCAAAGGTTTTTGTCCCAATAATTCTATATAAATTGTCAGTTAAGTACAGTTACAAAGGAAAACCCGTGCTTACTTTACAGGGAAGCAGAGAGGAAGGTTACACAGACCCTGCCATGGCTGCTCAGGATGCAATGGTAAGTAGAACCAGCTCTCAGAATGACTGTAAAGACCCATTGATTATTAAACTGGTGTGGCCTGGGGAGGTTCTGGTGCTCCTTCCTGCATCTCTGATGTTTCAGGTCCTGTGGGAAGCCTGTCAGCGGAAGACAGGGGAACACAAAACCATGCTACAGGTGATCCTGTGCAACAAGAGTTACCAACAGCTGTGGCTGGGTAATTAGTAATCAGGTTTCTTTTCAGATACTTAACTGATTATATAGTAGAAAGCAAGTAATTAACGGGGAAAAAAATAGGAGTGTGGGGGAGGAATGTTACATATAAATAGAAGAAAAGCCAGTTATCTCAAAGGTACTGATTTGGAATTGTGTTTATACAGACATGCTTCACCTAAAAATATTACTAAGGCATAAAATTTCGCTATAATTTTATTTTTTCCAATAACTGCATATAACCTTTAAATAATGAACCTTTAAAAACCATCTCTAATTTTGATGGAGAACTTACTCAACTATATAGTGAACATAGCTTAATCAGCCTATTATGAGTCAAGATCATTACTTTTGACATCATGAATTATGTGAAGCTGCTGTATTGATCTAAGAGTTGCACTCATATTAGTTTGCACTTTGATTTTCCCCAAACTGCTGTACCTTTGTGTTTCTCTTATTTTTTAAATTCTTTTGTTTTCTTACGTATATAAGACATACAGAAATATATAAACATTTTTAAAAGATGGTCTACTTCAACCCAACTCCCACCCCTATACTTTATTTACCTTCCCTGTGTATAGCAATGTAATCAATATTTGTATTTTAAATGTATTATATTTATAAATCTATGATATTTCTATTGAATTATATCAATTTGTTAAAGTATTCCAGGAATTTCAAAATATTTCTGGGCAAGACATAGTGGATGCCATTAACGAATGCTATGATGGATACTTTCAAGAGTTGCTAGTTGCGATAGGTGAGTAATATTTTAGTTAGTGTACAGCAGACCTTTTATTCCACCACAAATGCTGATTGGCTCTGATTATGTTAAAGATGCATGAGTAAGCTATTGGTTGAGTCACTTTCTCCTAAATTTAGTTATTTAGAAGGGATGTTAACTTTATAGAGGAAAAGTACATCAGCTACAGATCCAATGCACTAAACTGGCACACTGACCACTTTAATGAATGAACATACTTCCCTAATAGCTGGTTCAACTTCCATACTAGGAAACATTGGGTTCTCAAATGTGTTCTCTCTTTTTCTTTCTCTCTCTTTTTCTTTCTCTGTCTCTCTCTCTCGCTCTCTCTCTCTCTCTCTCCCTCTCTCTCTCTCTCTCTCCCGTAATTGGGATCTCACACCTTTAAATTCATTTGTTTTCCATTCCCTTGTTAAAGAGCAGATTAATGCTAACAATATGGGTTATTTTTCTCCATGAGGAAAAGAGTGTTTTGATACCATGTCTAATAAATTGATGCCTTTAGGGGTAAGTCTTACTATAGAAAAAGATTTACCAAGTTGTTCCTTTAGTGGTGATTTCTTCAGGCTACTGTGAGGAAGTATACTTTCCGCTTCCTCCTAAGTGAATGAAAGTATCCCCACATAAAGGAGAAACAGTGGTAACTATCCGTAAAAACTGCTATTAACTTCCCAAGCTTTCCTCTGTGCTGTGCTATGGCTTGAGAGCACACATTGCAAACATTACAAATAAGGGATCGTTTTAATATATTGCTTTTAGTAGGCAAACATTAAGTACTCAGATATTTGTTGAACGAATGAATATTGTGGTTTTTCCATCTCTAAAGTGACAAAGACATACATGGGCATGGAAGCTGAAAAATAACAGAATTTTAAGAAATTTTAAGCTAGGGTTCCATAAAAAAGGTTTGGTGGGTTCTATGAAATCCCTAAAATAGTATACAAAATATGAACACTTGTGTATTTTTCTGAGAATAATGTACATACATTTCAGTAAATTTTCAATATAATTTAATAATTGCATACTCACATCTAAACTCCTCATTTTGCACACAAGGCCTAAGGAGGTTAAGCGACTACTCCAAAGTCTATCAACTCATTAGCTATCAAGATATAACTAGAACCCATGCCATCTGAATCTCCAGATAGAGCTCTCTTTCCACTAGACTGCAGCCACAAACAAAGTAAAAAGAACGAACTCTTACCATTCGCAACAGCATGGATGGACATGGAAAGCACTGTGCTAAGTGAAATAAGCCAGTCAGAGAAAGATAAATATCACATGATCTCACTCATTTGTGGAATATAATGAACAACATAAACTGATGAACAAAAATAAATCCAGAGACAGAGAAGCATCAAACAGACTGCAAACTTCAGAGGGAAGACAGGGGAGCAGAGGGTAAGAGATCAACCAAAGGACTTGTATGCATGCATATAAGCATGACCAATGGACACAGACATTAGGGGGGCCCAGGGGGGGGTGGCCAGGGAGAGGTCAATGGAGGAAAAAGGAGACATATGTAATACTATGTATAATAATTTAAACAATAAAGAATGAAAAAAATAAAAATAAATAAATAATTAAAATTAATAAAATAAAATAAAAAACACACAAAAAAAGCACAAAGCAGTGGGCGTCAGACAGAAAATAGTGGACATTAGAAATAACAAAACAATTTAACTGCTTCATTCATTCATATTAATTATTTATTATTTTGGTCATTGATTTAGGCACTGCATATGGGACAGTAAAACCACAACAAAAGCAACAAAAGTCCCCATCCTTAAGGCACTTACATTCTAGCAGCATTCTATTTATTTTGTATAGAAGTTATAGACATACATACATTACTCATTTCTTTCTTAATTGATTGACTTATTCAAATAAATAATATTGAATGTCTATAATCATCAACTGACTTTTATCAAGGACTACTGTTATCTAGACTCTTAGGCTGTTCTAATGCTATCATTGTTTTGATGAAATGATTTCTAACACTGATATAGACCAGTTATTTTCCATATAGTTTCTTCTTAAGAGATTTAGATCTATTCACAAATCTATATCCTAAAAATAGTGTTCAGGAAGATGAACCACTTGTAAGGGGTTATGTCACATTGAATTCTACAGTAATAAAAATCTATAACAGTGGTGGTAACCTGGGTCTTTTTGAAGCTCTATTAATTTTCAGATAAAGAGGACACATTTTATGGAGGAAATAACTGGGTGTGTGTGTGTGTGGGGGGGTGTCCCTCAGCCCAGCCTGCCCCCTCTCACATACTGGGAGCCCTCAGGCGTTGACCCCCATCACCCTCCAATCGCAGGATCGGCCCCTTGCCCAGGCCTGATGCCTCTGACAGAGGCGTCAGGCCTGGGCAGGGGACCCTCATTTCCCCCCATCACTGGTTCTGCCCCCAGCCCAGGCCTGATGCCTCTGGCCCAGGTGTCAGGCCTGGGCAGGGGACCCCCAGACCCCTATGATTGCTGGCTCTGCCCCTTGCCCAGGCCTGATGCCTCGGCCAGAGGCATAGACCCCCATCACCCTCCGATCACCTGATCGGCCCCTTGCCCAGGCCTGAGGCCTCTGGCAGAGGTGTCAGGCCTGGGCAGGGGACCCCCAGCTCCCCGGCGGTTGCAGGCTCCGCCCCTGCCCAGGCCTAACGCCTCTGGCCTAGGCGTCCAGCCTGGGCAGCAGGGACCTGCAGTGGCAGCGGCCCCGCGATTGTGGGCTTCGCTTTAGGCCCAGGCAAGGGACCCCTAGCTCCTGGGACTGCCAGCTTCGACTGTGCCCAGCTCCCATCGCTGGCTCCACCCCTACTTCCTGCTATCACTGGCCAGGGCGGAAAAGGCGCCTGATTCTCCGATCATGGCTGGGGTGCAGGGCAAAGGCGGCCCCAGGGAGGCCTTTGCCCTGCCCCCCAGCTCTTAGCTCCCCCCTGGGTTTCCATCACTGTCAGTGGCAGGGGGCTTCTTCCTGCTTTCCCTTTCGCCTCCCTGCATTGTGGCTACATATGCAAATTAGCCGCCATCTTGTTGGCAGTTAACTGCCATCTTAGTTGGCAGTTAATTTGCATATAGCCCTGATTAGCCAATGAAAAGGGTAGCGTCATATGCCAATTACCATTTTTCTCCTTTATTAGTGTAGATTTCTTTATGTTTTTTATTGGTTACCACTAATCTCAATGTTGAAATTGCAATACAGTATATAATGACAGATCCTACATAGAGCTCACAAAGACCTTTCCAAGACTGTAACAGAAAAATAGTGTGCTCATTGTTTCTCAAATTTTGGAGAAAATATATATTGTTGCTCTCAAACTTTCTTTTTTTCTCTGATTTTTTTCTAGTTCTCTGTGTTCGAGACAAACCAGCCTACTTTGCTTATAGACTACATAGTGCAATCCATGTAAGTATGACCCACATATTTAAAAAATTTCTCCAGAAGTCGTGTCTACTTCCTCAAGTTACTAATTTTACTTCCATTATTTAAATATTGATTGTCATTTTTAAACTTGTGTACAAGTATACTCATTAAAAAGAAAATATGTTCAAGTGAAAAATATATTATATACCAAATGATACCCATCAAATAAAAATAATCCTCTTCTTCCTATATCAAATTGAGGAACCTAAGAAATATGATTCCTTGGGGCCTAGCTTCTGCATGTGCTTTAGCATTTCTTAGCAACTGAACAAACTGGTAAATCCAAATGCTTTATTCTTTTTTCCTTAATCTTTACCCGAGGATGTGTTTATGGAAGAGAGAGAGAGAGAGAGAGAGAGAGAGAGAGAGAGAGAGAGAGAGAGAGAGAGAGGTTGCCTCTCAAAACCTAGGTATGTGCACAGGACAATGATGCTCTAACCAAATGAGTCACCACGTTGGGTTAAATGCTTTTGTATCTTGCTAAAGACCTTAACCTCATACTTACTGCAAGTGCAAAACATATGGCATAGAGCAGAAAATGTCAAAACATTACATACTCTGCGTAAGAAATTGCACATTCCTGAAATTTAAAAACACAAAATAATGTCAGTGGTTATATTTAAACATCAAATCTTATTTTAAAAATAATACTCAAAAAATATAGTTAGACAGCAGTAAACTCTAAAACTATTTTTGTTAAGTGAGAATGTTTTTCAGTAGTTTAGTATGCTAGTCAATTTCACATCCTTTGGTTCATTCATTTTTAAAGAAACTAACACTTAAATGCCTGAGAAAATTCATACCTTATCCATTATGTGCACAAAACATATGTAGAAAAAGAAAAGGCCTGATACAAATCATTATACATATGTCAAAGCCTTGAAAACTCAATGGAAATTATTTAAAACAACCCACTAGTACGGTAATTTTAATCGTAAGAGTATTTTTTTCTCAAATAAATTTTAACAAACTTCTTATAGTTTGTTAAAATTATAGTTCTTATTCCACCACACTGGGATATTATGCTAATTGTCAAGAATATTTCTGCTACATACATTGTGTAAAGAGTATTTTTCTTATTTATGTGCAAGAACCTATGTATCCTCAGAAAAGGAAGATTAAATGTTCATTATCCTCCATTTCTCTTTTATTCTATTTCCAAGCAGAAAATGTTGATTTGATTTTAAAAAATTATATAAAAGGGTGTATTGGGTAATGCTATTAGATGATTACAACAGTTTTCTTCTCCAACAATAGAATAAAGCTTCACCTGTGAGTGAAGATGGGAACATAATCACAATTACCGACTCTTATTATGCCCACATGAGGGCTACTTATTCTGCTGCTAAATAAAAACTGTACCCCTGCTGTGTGTTGCAATGCAAACAGGAAGTTATGTGTACCCCCAAATGGTATGAAAGTAAAGAGGGGGATTATATATTTATCAAATAATTAAATTTGTCATACATGAGGCTCTTAAATGTACAATATTGGTCCAAAGCTGTGTTCACAACCCCTAGCCAGAGAAAATCTTTGTGTCTTCCTCCAGTGAATGATATGTGAGTTAAATATGGAAATTTGGTTAGATCACTCATTTTAGTCACCTCAAATTAGGTAAAGCTTTTTAGTGGGCCTGCACCTAAAACATTGACATCAAATATTAGTTTATGCTGACTGGCCACTGGATGTCACCATTCCTCCATTTAAAGAGACAAGTTGTAAAACTATTCTTTCTGAAGCTAGTACACAAATATTGATTTTTTATTTTTATTTTTCAGTATTTGAGCTTAAATCAGCAAATATTTCAAGTACCTAAAATTTTAATTTTTATAATTGAATCTGACTTGGGCACTCCCTGAATGGTGATGCCCGTGGTTGAGGGATGCAGGGAGAAGAGCAAGTTGCTATAGAAAAGAGGAGGGGTCTATGTTAGACAGATAAATTATAAGGTACTATTCTCTAATTTTTTTTCTTCCCTTTTCTGTATCTTTTAGGACTTTGGTTTCCATAATAAAACTGTAATTAGGATTCTCATTGCCAGAAGTGAAATTGACCTGATGACCATCAGGAAACGATACAAAGAGAGATATGGAAAATCCCTATTTCATGATATCAAAGTAAGCCTCCCATACGTGATTTATTTTGACCCATAGTTGGTTCTTTTTGAAACTTAAATAAGAGATTTAGGTTAAATAACTTCATGTTATAATCTAACAAGTTAAGTAAACTGACAGGGATAATGGACTTCAGTACATCAGGCAGTCTAGTGCAACAAGAGTACTGAGGAAATCCCTCCACATCAGTTACAGATCTTATTCCTCTTTCACATGTTTTAAGCAAACATCATTGATGTAATCACACACAGCATTAATTTCCTAATTGTGTAATTGTGTTTTATGAGCTAAATGCTGAAGAACTGAAGTATGACCAGCATTGAGAAAAATACATTTTGCAAGAAGACCACATTGTGAAAAGGTTTCTAAGATCAGTTCAGCTGTCCTCCCATATTGTCATAGTAGGCAGGATAGCCATAGATGGTAATTTGGAGGAATTTAATGCTGATATGTAAAATTCTATGCATTCCTATCCCTTTAGCTTTTGAAAGGGGAAGAAGTAATGATTCAGAAGTAAGCAAGCCAGTTTTATCATTCTGATATGTTTGAACTTTACCCTGGATTTTGATAAAACCTAGCAAAGAATTATCATACTATATAGAACCACCTATGTAATTTGTGGTACCGAATAGAAAAGGAAAATGATAGATCCCTTTTACAAAAATTATAAAGAATTTCAAGATGGCACCAGTGGAACCTTAAACCAAGCACAGACCCTGAGGATATATTTTAAATTCTATTTCCCACATACTTACCTTGTTCACAATGGTTTCCACTGAAATTTTCAATTGCATGAATGGCTTTTTAATAGAAAGTGAGATACAGAAGCAACTCAACAACCCAAAGATCAAGAGACCACAAAAACAGAAGACCTGATAGGCCCCTGAGTAGCCAAAGTGGTTTTTAGGAGGAAGAGTTTTGGTAGACCAGTTGAGATAAATCTTATCCCTGTGTCTTTGATTAAACTCTTGTTAACCCATTTCAAACCCTAAATTTTTAGTGATGATAAACATTACTCATTGAGAAATGCATGTCATAACTCATTTTCTAACTAAACTAATTATAATACATTTACTGCAAATAATTACAGCCACGTCAAAATCTACTAATATTTACATATTAATATTTCACTTTACTATGTTGGTTTAAAGCAGTAAATTATAATTACATTACATTGTATAAGAGAACATTAATATGATGATTGATTCTTAACAAAGATAGGTTTTAGAATTCCATTTATTTACTACTCTCATTGTTTTGAAAAACTTAGAAATAATAGAAGCGAATAAAAAGAAGATAAGTTACCCTAATTGTCCACCACAGATAATAACCATCATAAAATTTATTTTAGATGCTTTCTGTCTTTTTAAATATATATATATATATATATATATATATATATATATATATATATGTTTTACCACTCAGAGGAGTATTTTTATTGCATAACTTGGAAAGTACATGAACTACTCCACATTATTACATATTGCTTTTTAATTTTTCATTATCATATATATTATAGCATAAATCTTCATGCTCATAAATAATTGATAATTATTTCCTTTGGATTGATTTCATGAAGTAGAATTACTTCATTGATTAATGTTAACATTTAGAAGTCTTTTTAAGGCATATTGCCAATTTGCCCCCCCCCCCACACACACACACACTATCAAGATTTATAGCAATATTAGAAAACTTCTTTCTAAAGTTGAGAAGACGATTTAATGCTACTTCAAGTTACTCTTCTTATAAATACACATTAGGGTTCAATCAACTGTATATAAACCCCATTCTATCGACCATGGTATTATATTTCAGCAATTTCCACTGGGAATAATTCTCAGGAAACATTAAAATCTTTAGATGAAAAAGTAAATACTTTTGAATAGGCTAATAGCCCATGGGTCTTTCATACTGTAGTTCAGAGAAGTTATGCTTCTTTTTAGAAATATTGTGACATTTGATTTAAAATGCATTATTTCTTACAGAATTTTGCTTCAGGGCACTACGAGAAAGCGCTGCTTGCCATCTGTGCTGGGGATGCTGAAGACTACTGAATCGGGGGAAGGCTTTGGAGCACTGTGCACGCCTCTTCATAGACATGTCAAATACAGATTTTGTCGTGAATTTGCATTGTTAGTAGCATTGTAACAAAACTATGAATCATATTCCCTCTTCTATCTTTAAAATTATTCTAAGCCAAAGAAAACTGTGTTGATACATTTATGTGAGACTGGGTTTTTACTTATTATCTAAATCAAACATTTATTAAATTGTGTATAATGGAATAATAAAAAATTATTACTTTGAATTCGATTTTATTTAAATATAAACCATTGACTTTGTACAACAAGAGATTCTGCTTATGGCTGCCCTTAGCATGCTTTGGGAGACTAATGGAAACACAATGTGTGGCCACGCCCCTTAGAAGAATTTTTAAAACTCTTGGACAAACGCAATAAATCTAGAGTGAACATGTAAAGCCATCTTTAAAAGCAGATAAAGTGTTCTGGCCCTGGCCAGGTGCCTCAGTTGGTTGGAGCATTGTCCCATACACCAAAAGTTTGTGGATTTGATCCTTGATCAGGGTACGTATGGGAAGCAACCAATCAATGTTTCTCTCTCTCCCTTCTTCTCTCTCTAAAATCAATAAACATATCCTCAGATGAGGATCAAAAAAGAAAAAGAAAAGAAAAGAAAGGTATTATACAGCACAATGCAGTCAGATATATGCTTGTCAGGCTCAGATGTGCAAGACACTTTGATGTAAAAATAAGAGTGTGTGTGTGTGTGTGTGTGTGTGTGTGTGTGTGTTTGATAACCACTCTGGTAAACGCAATTTATTTCTAGCTAATTTTTTTTTTAATGTTGGTGCCTAAACAACCATTTGCTCATTGCTTTTTGTTTTCACTTCTTAACATCAGCATCAAAGTCTTTTGAAAATTACTTCATGCTTTGTGCCATCAGTTTAGCCTCATCCCTTATGTGTTTCAACATTCAGTAAATTAGGAGCAGCAAGCAACAACAACAAAAAAATACTCACTGAGGTCAGATTTGGGGGAGAATCTAGACTAATGCCACAACGTAGCCTAGAGTAAAAGCAGAGATGAGCCCACAACAGAGGCTCCCAAAGTAAGAGGAAACACAAAAACTGAGATCATGGACAGCAGTGATTCATGAAGTCACCCAAGGAAAATGAGAACATATATGCAATAAATCTAGATGAACTGGTGAAACTGATAGAAGTGCTTTACTCCACTGCAACATTTTTTAGTTGCCTATTGCCCATTTCCTATAGATCTGTTTCTACTGGTGTCAGGAGAAAGGAAAGATGTACTCAGAACCCAGTGTCTGATGGGAGGAATGACACAGGGCATTTAGCACACAATGCCTGGGTACAACATAGGACAATTCAGACTTCTGAAATTACTTTCATTGTGTAAGATTCACAATGAAATATTACTCAGCCACAGAATGAAATCTCACCTTTTGCTACAGCATGGATGGACCTAGAGGGTAATATGCTAAGTGAAATAAGCCAGACAGAGAAAGACAAATACTATATGATTTCACTTGTAAGTGGAATCTAAAGAACAAAAATAAGTGAAAAAACAAAATAGAAACAGGCTCATAGATATAGAGAACAGACTGGTGGTTGCCAGAGAGGGGAGGTTGTGGGGCTGAGTTAAAAAGGTAAAGGGATTAAGAACAAATTGGTAGTTACAAAATAGTCACAGTTACACAAAATGTTAAGTACAGCATAGAGAATATATCAATAATATTGTAATAACTATGTGTGGTGCCAGGTGAATATTTGAAATATTAGGAAATATTTGAAATATACTTTGTAAAGTATATGATTGTCAAACCACTATGCTATAAACCTGAAACTAATTCAAAATAATATTGAATATAAGCTGTTGAAAAATAAAATAAAATAATTCAACTTATTGCTATGGTATATGATATTATATTATTTTAACTTGAGCTTGGTTTCTATCTTTTGAAATATCATTACATTTAAAGCTAAAAATAGTAATTGCTCAAGACATTTGACATAGCTACTATACAAGCTAAAATTCTTGGAAGAAAAAAATTGTTAGAATTGCTGTTGAGAATTTAGATAAAAAATAAAAAATTTCCTCAATGGACATCTTTCAATAAATTTTTCAATAAACTGTGAAATCTACACTTTAGCTAGGTAATACATTTTATTTCATCAGCACAGCAAGAAAATCAAATAAAAAACAAATCCAGACTTAAATGATGAGAGACTTTATTTGAAGAAAAACACACAATTACTGCTACAAGTGGAGAGGCCTAGTGCAATAGGGAAAGGGGGGCTGATGAAATAGAAAAGCACTCTGCCTGTGAGATTTTCGGTGGTCTCAAGGTCAGTCAGAACATAATTTTAATTTCTATGGATAGAAAAACAAGGCTAGAAATAATTATGTATGAAGAAATGGCATGAATGTGTGGTAATCTGGGGATGTCTTTGGTTGAGCTTCCTAGTCATAGTTGCTCTGAGATTGGACAGTTGATCAGGGATAGCTGATCTGAGAATGCCCCTAGGTGATTTTCAGGAAGGCCCTAAGGGTAGATTAAGGGTCAGGACCTCTGGGGAGGGGAGAAGCCTAACTAACATTGGTCAAGGCAAGCAAGCAGGTTTTTGTCAGCAGGAGGGAACAGTTCAGCTAATCATTTAGGAGGCAAAGAATGGGAGTTGGGAGTGGATATTGAAGATTATCATAGGAACACAAGGGTGTTACCTGTAAATCTAATCTATGTCACAGAAGAAAGGGTGGTTCTTTGCGGTAAACCATTTTGTGAGACACAAAAGGGCCGGAACATTTCTTGGCCCTTTCTGTTTTCTAGGAGCACAGTACTTGAGTAAAATGTAATATTCAGTCTATTGCTTTTTTTCTTAAGACTGAATTGAATGCTTTACTCAGCTGTTTAAATGCTAACACAACATTGTCATCTTCATCATCACATAATTCACTCAGTGAAATCCTGTAAAAGATTAAGAGTTTAAATTATTACCATTGTTATTTCTACTTAATGGTACTTTGCTGGCTATAGGATCTTTAAATGCAAAAATCTTTACTATACCTGATGGACTGAACAGTCAGTGCAAAATCCCTGATAAGAGTAAAAGCATCTCCCATATTTAACCTATGGGGGGAAAAAGACAAAGTAACATTTAAAGAATACATTGCTTTTTGGTGTGTCATCAATCTACAGTAAAGGAAATAATAAGTGACTACCTAATTCTGACCTTTCCACAAAAAATAAAAACACATATGGAAAGACTGCAGAGAAGTGTTTGTGTCCTTTGCACCCAGTATTTTACTATGCTCATTTTACTCCTAAATTGACTAAACTAGTAGAGGCTAAGCATTTCTATAAAAAAATTATGACTTGCAGTTTTCATATATCAGCATATTATTATTATTACTGAATTTAAGTATTTCACACATATTCAAAATGGTGCCAAATATAAGAGATGCCACTGAAAATGCAGTGTAGGCAGCTCCAAGGACCCGTCTCTTCACAGAAACATCAATATATATACTACACATATATATTATATGTATAGATGCATAATACATATATATGTATAAATGTAAAATATATGCAGGAACTGTCAGAATCAACATTGTTAGAACTCTGGAAAACAGTCAAAGGTTTAACTCAAATAATGAAAAAGGTAGGGGAAGCTTTGTGAGATCTTTATTTGCCCTCTCCCCACAGTTCTTCCAGCACAGGGGCAGTCTGTGTTCCCAGTGTGGCCCTGACCCCTGATTCCAGGGGGAGCAGAGCTGACCTTATTAACAAGGGGTGTGTTCATCAGTCTGTTCTAACCTGTCTGGGAACTGTGTGAAGGCCTGAGGTGAGGCACTTGTCTTTGTTTTGCCTAGCTTGAAACTCAGGAAGGACAAATGGAAAGTCAGGGGAACTACTGCAGCTACCTAGGGCGAAAGATTGCAGTTGTGTCAAAATGATTGAATAATGAAAGCCTGTGAGAAAAAGCTGGGAAAGAGTAACCAGTATATTAAACATTTAGAAAACCATTCTCATACCTAGGGCAGGACGCATGCTCAGGAAATAGCTGAGAAGACCCCCTGGCTGATCTCTAAGATTAGTGCAAGCAGGAAGTGAAGCGTAAGGCAGAATTGTCAATAAACTTAGTGTGGATAGGAGTATCTTAACATAGAGCCGAAATGCAAAAATTGGGAGAAATTTTTTCTTCCATTTTTCCCCCTCTTCTCCTCTTCCTCCTTCTTCTTCTCCCCCCCCCTTCTTGTGTTCAAAAACATCTTCGTCAAAACACTAGCTGAATACAAACTAAAGACACAAGGACTTCAGAGATCACACACAGTGAAGAATACAGACTTTAAAAAATTTATTTAGAAAAGCCACTAAGCAAAACAATAGCTATGGTGAACAGCTAGAAACAAAAACAACAAAACCTGAAAATCGAGAAAATTTCAGAAATACAACGTTTTAATATTCAAATGTACAGTTCTCAAAAACAATTTTGAAGCATGAGAAGAAACAAGAAAATGTGCCCATTGATAAAATTATCAGAAACTATCCCGTAGAAACAAAAAAGGTATAAGACATAAAAAGCAAATACAAAAATGGAAAAGTAAGTTCTTCCTCATCAGTAATTATTTTAAATGTAAATAAATTAACTTATTTGATGAAAAGAAAAAGACTGGTCAAATGGATAAAAAATAAGCATCATCCAACTATATACCCTTGGTTTAAGGAAAATGTTTAGCAGCTAGATAGAGGTAGTTGTTTGTACAACATTACGAATGTACCAAATGTGGCCAAATTGTTCACGTTCATATGGTTATTTTTATGTTATGTGACCTTCCCCTCAATAATAAGTAGTATTTTAAAATAGTTTTGAGTAAAATGCATCTTTATGACTCTTCTTAAGTAATTGCACCTTAAAATCATCCTCATAAGTTACAATGCCACAGCACAACAAACATTAATTACACAAACACACATATGTCTACTAGTATAAAGATGTTAAAATAGAAAAAGTCATACCAATTATCCAAAGTTAGTGCTGACAGGGAACGGTTTTTATAGAAGTTCAATACATAACCATTCAATGGACGCTTCCTTCCATTCGTATCATATTTATTCAAGCAAAGGAAAGGGATGTTTTGAACATTCACATCAATTGTTCGTAACATAGCCTGAGGAATGCAGAGATTTTAGACTGTTAGCATTTTCTTTTGAGATATGCTTCAATCTATTCTAAAACTTGATTATTGTGGTTCATGACATCTAGCTAACTGAAACAACCCAATATATCTAAATAAAATATTCTCAAATGCTCAGTGTTTAAAGTTCTCCAAACTTGAACATAACTGACCAAATAAAGTCAGTAAAACATTGATATTCAAAATATTAAAAATATTTTTAAAAATCACAAAAACTATATATCTAACTTATTCAGAATTTGAAGAGACATAGTTACTTTTATCATCTCAGAAATATATTACAAATATTTTAAAAATAGTTTTTCCTTAAAAGATATTTGTGAGCTTACAAACTTATTTTGGTACTAGAGGCCCGGCCTGCAAAGAACGCAAGTGTTCTGAGCCTGGCCTGGCCCCCCTGGAACTGGGGGACTCCAGCGGGGTTGAGAGGACTGGGTGTACCATCTTGTGGCTATGGGCACCTCCATCTTTGTGACGGAGTGATGGTTAATTTGCATATCACCTTTTTATTAGATAGGATCAGCTACATGCAACAATAATAGTGCTTGTTCTTTCTTTCCCCCCACATACATCTATTTTGTCCTGCAGGATATAAGTATCTGGTTTTGTCCAAGGATATACTCACAGTCATTGAAATTTATTTCCACCAACATGCTATGGATAAGCTGTCAGGTGTGAAGGTAGGACTGGCAGTCTCATTACTCCCAATCTTGTGGGGCAGTAAAGGGAGCAGCTCTTGTGTCAATTTTAAAAATTAAAGTGTTTGATACGGCCCGGCCAGCATGGCTCAGTGGTTGAACATCAACCTGTGAACCAGGAGGTCACGGTTCAATTCCGTGGTCAGGGCACATGCCCAGGTTGCAGGCTTGATCCCCAGTATGGGGCGTGCAGGAGGTAGCCAATCAATAATTCTCTCCCATCATTGATGTCTCTCTCTCTCTCTCTCTCTCTCTCTCTCTTTCTCTCTCCCTCTCTAAAATCAATAAAAATATATATATTTTTTAAAGTGCTTAATATGTAAGTATTGAGTTTCTACTCTTCACTGAGCACCATTTTTAGGTGCAGGGTTCACAAAAGTTAAGCAAATACAATCTTCCTCAAATATTTTATAGCAGGGCACCAATGTTTTGGGTTTTTTTATTCTATTTTTTAACATTTTTATTTTTTTCAATTACAGTTTATGTTCAGTATTATTTTGTATTAGTTTCAGGTGTACTGCATAGTGGATAGACAATCATATACTTCACAAAATGTTCCCCTCAATATTTCCAGGACCCATCTGGCACCATACAGAGTTATTATTGACTACGTTCTCTATGCTGTACTTTACACCTCCATGATTATTTTGTAACTACCAATCTGTGCTTCTCTATCCCTTCACCTTTTACACCCAGTCCTCCAATCCACCTCCCCTCTGGAAACCATCAGTCTGTTCTCTCTATCTACAAGTCTGTTTCATGTTAATGTATATTTTGAACTTAATTGTTCTGAGATAGCTCCCAATATTCCTCATTTCTAGCAGGTGATACTGATGTTGCCAGTCTCTGGTTCACACCTGGAGTGGTAAGGGCTTATGCTATAATGATTCACATAAGTAAGATAACATAATTCATACATGATTATTAACTGAGAAAATAACATTATTTTTGTTATCTAAATAAATTTTTCTATTTTAAAACTACTTATGTATACAAAAAAACAGAGAGAGAACATTTCCCCCCCACTTCAATGAAAACTACTACCATTATAGAATATGAATAAGATGGCGGTGTTTTACTGGACTCTTAGCTAGTATTATAATCAATAAAATTATTTCTCTTATATGATAAACAGGATATAAGAAAGTTACACATCAAAATTTACATACATCATTTATCACATCAACATCAAATAAATCTTGATCAGTTATGTTGGACAGGCAAGCAAATGGGGAGACAGCAGTTCTGCTCTCGGTCCCTGGCATCAAATGAGAAACCAGTTCAGAGTCTTCACATTCTTTACCTGAAAAGTCTAATAAGAAATCAAATGAAAAATCAAATAAGAAAATAATTAAACTAAATGATTTAAAACAAATCATACTTGTTTGTACCATTAGTACTAGGCAAATTATTTGTTTAAAAACAAACACAAAAGTATTTGAGAGGAAAATTTAAGAGTTGTATTGCCAGATGATCACTGAGAAGACCTTCATAAGCTAAAATCATTCTGGCATCTGCTAGTGGTTCTATTTTTTGTAGTTATCAATTGGTCCAATTGGCTAAGTCCTTGTCTACACTCAGACATTAGAAAGACACTACTGACAAAGTAGAAAGCATGCTTCATTGGACACTAGTGGATCTGAGGATCCCAGGTCAAAAACCAGGGGCATCCACCTGAACTTTAGAATGAATTTCATTATCAGTTCATTCTTCTCAAGATCCTATGGACCTATAAAAATTGCAAAATTACTCATAATAGGATTAAAAGTTGGCATCATGCCCACCGTCTTACACTAATGCTATTATTATTCATATTCCAGCAGAAGGGAGGAAATCCCTACTTCATTCATCAGGAGGCAAAAGTAACAGAGGAACATTTCTAGGTCTTGTGGAGCTCACTCATGTCACCCCAGAACTGAGTGGTAAGTTTGGGAAAGAAGCTATTATCATGTCCATCTTAAATTGTCCCCTACTATCTCTCTCTCTCTCTCTCTCTCTCTCTCTCTCTCTCTCTCTCTCTCCCTACCTACCTACCTACACCTACCTACTTACCTATCTGTCATCTGTCTGTCCTCTTCCCTTCTATCTTCCTCTATTTCTTCCTTCTCTGACTTCTTTCTGTGACAATAACACTCTTATTTCCGTGTCTCATTGTTTCCCGTTGAATAATTCACTGCCTTTATTCTGTTGTTTTCTCTGCCTCCCTTTGTCTATCATGTTTGTTCTTTTGTACTTTTCTCTATTGTTGTCTATTTTCTGTTGCACTCTCTTAGTCTGTATATCTCTCTCCTATCTTTCTGTCCATGTGTTTGTATCTTCCTATTTCTCTATTTATGTTTCTTTCTCTCTCTCTCTTCTCCTTCCCTGTGTGTCACTCTATGGATCTATTCCTCTATGTATTTCTACCTTTCCCACACACACTTCTCTGTGTCTTTCTCTGTCAGCCTTTCTTTTTTATTTCAAATATATATACTTTATTGATTGTTTGCAGAGAGGAAGAGAGAGGGGTAGAGAGTTAGAAACATCAATGAGAGAGAAACATTGATCAGCTGCTTCCTTCACACTTCCTAGTGGGAATGTGCCCGCAACCAAGGTACATGCCCTTGACCAGAATCTAGCCTGGGACCTTTCAGTCCACAAGCCGATGCTCTATCCACTGAGCCAAACCGGTTAGGCTCTGTTGGCCTTTCTGTTTGTCTTTTGATCTCTGCTTAAGATCCAACTGATTACTCAGAAGATACATACCATGTTTCCATGTTTTCTAATTCAACTTTATCCACATTACTCCCTTGTAAATTGTTCAGTTGATCCCAATTTAGGTGAAAAATACAAATGTCTAATGTTTGACTTTTAAGCATGCAAAATTAAATGTATGACTAGGATTTTTTATAAGTAACCTCTCAATTATTAACAACTATAATTATCTGCATTATTTGTTTTAATTAGAGGTGGTAATTGCACAACATTTTACTGAACCAAATGCTACTTCAGTATTATATGGTACTTGGAAATTACATAATTATATATTGTGTATATAAATTTCACCTCAATTAAAAAAAATCTTTGGGAAAATTATGCCTATTATTTGTCAGTATTATTTATTCACATGTCATTTCTCATAAATTGTATTTGTTTCCTAATGCTGATGTAGCAAATTACCACAAACCTTATGGTTTAATGCAATCCAACTATTATCTTATGATTCTGGAAATCAGAAGTCTAAAACGGGTCTCACTAAGCTAAAACGAAGGTCTAGTCAGAGCTGTGTTTGTTCTCTGGAGGCTCTAGTGGAGAATCTACTTCCTTGCCCTTTTCAGCTTCTAGAGGCTGCTGTACAGTCCTTGGTTTGTGGCCCCTTCCACCTTCAAAGCCAGTGTTGATTGGTCAAATCTTTCTCATGTCACCTCTTTCTAACTCTGATTCTTCTGCTTCTCTCTTTTCCTGAAAAGGGCTCTTATGATTACTTTAATCCAGGATAATCTTCCCATCTCAAGGTCAGCTGATTAAAAAAATGTAATTCAGCCCTGGCTGGTTTGGCTCACTGGATAGAGCGTCGGCCTGGGGACTGAAGGGTCCCAGGTTCGATTCCGGTCAAGGGCATGTACCTTGGTTGTGGGCACATCCCCAGTAGGGGGTGTGCAGGAGGCAGCTGATCTATGCTTCTCTCTCATTGAGGTTTCTAACTCTCTATCCCACTCTCTTCCTCTCTGTAAAAAATTAATAGAATATATTTTAAAAAATGTAATTCAATCTGAAATCTTAGTTTCCCCTTTGCTACATAACATATTCTCAAGTTCCCAGGATTAGGACCCAGATATCTTTGAGAAGAGGCCTTTATTCTGCCTGCCACAGTAATCATCTGAGAGAAAAATGGAGAAGAAATATCATTGTATTTACACCTCCAAGTTCCAAATATAGGTAACTGCTTGGGAATGATGCCATTGTAATAACCTGGTTGGTATTTAACAGGAAAGGAGTGAAGGAAAGGCTAGATACCATAGGTATGCCATTTATACAGCTTTGCCAAAAAGCTGCATTTAACACTCTCCAAATCTATTCCCACTTATTGATGAGGGAAAGGATTGGACAAAGGCAGTTTAGACACATGCCTAGTAAGGTCTGAGGGATGTGGAAAGGTGCTTCTCTGTCAGTCACACCTGGAAACAAGTCAGTGGCCAGGGTGAGCATGACCACTGCAAGCATGAGAAACCTGAATATTTAAACTTCTAAGCAAAGAACACGCTCTCTGTTCTCCTGGTTTTTACTCTCTCACACACAAGCACAGGACTCCTGGGACTCCTGTTGTGGGGGGCTGTGCTCTTCTGCACCCATGTGGCCCACAGCCATGTGGGACTCCCACAATGGACTAATGGACTTTAATTAGCTTGGATGCTGACCTATACCTGGCTGCAACATGGAACAGAAACTCTGGCCTTGTTTTCGGCTCTACCGGAGCCCCAGCTGCACCTCTTTCAGGACTGGCTTAAGGGAAATAGGATTTTGAAACCTGAGAAATGTAACTTCACACAAATAAAGTCCCTTTTCCCACATCTCATTCTCCGGTGGGGGCTTCTGAAAATTCTTATTTCAGCGGTACTTCAAGAACCTCTCTCCCATGAGCGACAGAGGAGTTTGATTCTCTGGTAACAGGAACATTTACATTCTTTTCCATGAAGTTGACTCATTACCAGCTAATTTATCATTCCATGGTTGAATTAACTGACTATTTCCTCCTTGTCCTTCATAAGCCTCTACATTCCAATATAACATGCTATCTGGAAATATGACTAAACCAAATCAGTCCTTACTGCTCCTTTTTATCTTTATCCTATTTTTTCTGATGCTTCTGGAAAACAGAATTCTGCCACCTTCCCATTTTCTTCTTAGCTCTCAATCCTTTTCTCTTTCCATTTGGGGGTCCTTGGTGTATTCTCTACTTCCAAACCCTTTACTTTATCTGGAATACATTACTGAATTTTTCTTATATTTTTATTTTCTTTTTCATTTATTCTATCCTTTACTCAAAGACATGGTCAAAGCCTTAATTTATTTAATGTCCCACCTAGTACTCAAGGAAGTAGAGCATACTGATGACCACTAACAAATATGGCAATATTCCTTTTCTTATATTCCCAAAGTTAATTTAAATTTGAAAATTTAACTAGTTAATAGCATCAATACCTACTTAAAAAATAGCATCAATAGGAAAGGAGATGTTTTAGAATAAGTTTAGAACAGCTTATAATGACATCAGAAAATATAAAAATATCTTAAGTAAAATCAAATCTATGGTGACTTAGCTAATTCCAAATTATATGATTTCAGTATATGATTTCCACAGCATAGATCTGAAAGATTATGCAAGTTTCCTGTGCATTCTTTTTGCAATAGTTTTGTCCTTATTTTGTAAAGTTAGTTTTATCTCAACATATTTACATTTATTTTCTTTTATGGACCTCACATTCTCTTTATGTACATTCACAATCTTACCAATTTCTGAGAGAGGTAGTTGGGATTCTTTTCTCATGTCAGCCAACTTGGAAATTGTTAGGAGGAAGGAACCAAAATTCTCTTGAATTCTGGTGTTGTGTTCCTCTACCACTGCAGCAAATTCCTTGGGAAGATTATCTAGAATTACCTAGGAACAATAAATTTGATTATTGTTGTTTTCTGTGTGTTGTTTTTTTTTTAAGCAGAAGATTACCAAAGCCTGTGAGACACAGAGTCATAATATATTTAAAAATATGGATGAGGATATAGTTTAAATTCTATTATTTATAAAAGTATAAATAAAAAACTAAAATCCCTTGTGATCCTACTGTTACAGTAGATAGTGAGTTACGTATTAAAGAAGGGAGCTAAACTGGCTAAGCCTGATCCACTAGGAGGTTACAGCTTCACAGACACCCAGGGATAGGCACATCCTTGGCCAACGTCCCAAGCAGGCAGAAAGACCATCCCCCAGGGAACAACTGGATTACAGGGGGAGGGATAAACACCATGTCCACTGTCTCATCCAAGACCAGGTGAATTCTCCCTGTAGAAGAACTCCAGCCTCTGCGTGCACAGGCTTGTACTTGTCCCTAGGGGGAAAGTCCTCTGCTGGGCACAAGCACAGTAGAAGCCAGATGAAGAAGCAGAACTTTGAGGCATGTGCAGTAGGAGCACAGTGGTGACCTTGTATGGGAGGAGTCTAGGATGGAAAAATCAGAGAAAAGAATCAGAGAGAATAAGGGCACAAAACCCCAGGAGATTCAGGAAATGCCCAGCATAGCCCCCAGAAGATAAAAGAAAGTGATTGGATATTTTAAAAGGAGGCCTACTCTTGCCCAAGCCCAAGGCAAAGGCCCGTCTTGGTAGCACCCATACACTCTTTCCCTTTAGCCAAATGGAAGCACCAAATGTGGACCCGACAGGAACAGAGAATTTGCTGGAATGCTGGACCACTGGAGCCTTTGATGAGGATAATGTCCTGCAGTTCAGCATCCTGGCCCTCTTCCTGGGCTTGGTGGGGGCAAGTGTGGGCCTGGGGACCCATAGGCTGGACTTCTTCTACAGCGAGAAGGAGTGGAGCCATCTGGCCATGGATGAGACATTGGGCATGGTGTACCTGGTCCTTTGTTTTCCCTCCAATAAATCTGCCACTAAACCTCAACTCCTCCTATGTGTGTACCTTACCGTACTTCATGTTCACTATGTTCACCTTTCCCATAATTATATCGTATTTTTTCTTGTCATTTGGCAAAGAGTAGAATTCCCAGGACAGTGATTGCCAATGGCTGTTAAACTGAGCATTCATGTCTTCTTGTTTCAAATTAAATGTTACTGTGGCCATTATTTCACCATTAAATGTAATTACTGAAATTATCTATAGTGTAATAAAATGTTCTATGTTATGCACTTGCTAAAAATATCTAACAGGAATAAAGTTTTCCTTTTTTAAACAAGACCTAAATCTTTTCCTCATTTGAGAAGTCACTTTATACCAAGAACTGAATGAGACATGGTTAAGACTTGACTCTAGTCAATGACAGCAAAATTTTATTATAGGAAAATACGATTGCATTGCATGTTATAATGGGAAAATATTACATTGAATTGCAAGGTTATGGTTATATATTTTTTCTTACCACTGAATGAGAAAATTCCTTTTTAAAGTTTTTCACACAGGGAGGAAGATAACGTCTTCCAAAAAGATTTGCTAACACCACCACTAATGTTTCCATCACTTCTTCAGAAAAGCTCTTTTGGCCTGTTTAAAATAAGGGGTTTAATTTTTCAAAACTTCAGAGAACAAAATTCATCATTTTAGAAATATAATGATGTCAGTTCTTAATAGCTAAACTTAAAATTTCAAGGGAAGACACCTTTGAAAAAGTCACTTTCCAGATGTTTGGTGATTTTTAAAAAATATATATTTTATTGATTTTTTACAGAGAGGAAGGGAGAGGTATAGAGAGAGTCAGAAACATTGATGATAGAGAAACATCATTCAGCTGCCTCCTGCACACCCCCTACTGGGGATGTGCCCGCAACCAAGGTACATGCCCTTGACCAGAATCGAACCTGGGGCCCTTTAGTCCACAGGCTGTTGCTCTATCCACTGAGCCAAACGGGTTAGGGCGTGTTTGGTGAATTTTTTAATAAATTATAATTCTATATAATAAAGAGGGAGTATGGTAATTGGCCCTCACGCCATTGCAAAGATAGCAGCACCCACAGCCAGTAAGAAGGGAATATGCTAATTGACTGCCCCGCCCTCAAAGATGGTGGCGCCCATTCCTCTCAGCCTCACTGGGGCACTCCCCAGCTGCCCAGGGCTGGCCTGAGGCACAGGCTAGCCTCAGATGGAGGCTGCCCAGCTGATGTCCGAGGCGCAGGCAAGCCTTAGATAGCAGCTGCCCAGCCTCTCAGGGCCTCCCGAGGCTCAGGTAACCAGGGCTGACTAAGGCTTGCACTGCCGGCAGTGGCAGCAGTAGAGGTGTGATGGGGGTGTCACCTTCCCTTGATCACTGGGTCGCCTCCCTCCCCTGAGGGCTCCAGACTGTGAGAGGGAGCAGACCAGGTTGAGGGACCCCTCCCTCCAGTGCATGAATTTTCATGCACCAGGCCTCTAGTGTTACTTTATAATAATGCAGACTAATTGACCTCCTACTAAAAGACTCTTGGTATCACTAAATCCATTCTTAGCTGAAGGAAAAAACAAAGAAACAAACAGCCATTTGGCCTTTAGTTCTGGAATTGGCCTGGACTCCATCATGGGCTTTAAATCCTCCCTTTGCTACTTTGTTCTACTCAGTTTTTCCACCTCTCTTCAAAACCTACTAAGAAATTAAGGTCTTATGCTGCTTTCCAAATTCCTTATCAGCCATTTGAGGCCAGATGTTAACCACACCCACTCTGCCTTTGGCACACATTACATTACAAAAAAAGCTCGCAACTACACCTATTGACATGCTCCTGTTATTTCTCTCCCTGAAATATTTGTTTCCTACATTTCCATATGAGCAAATTCCTGCAATATTTTAGCAACTAAATTTCAAGGGAAAACCTATGTCTGATTTTTGATTTTCAATCGGGCGCCATAGCTAACAAAGTGCCATGCCCACACTGATAGCCCCTCATGTGCGAACGTGGAAACAAGTCACAACTGACTCAACTACTGGAGAAATGCAGAACATGGAGAATGAGCTCCCAGATTTCAAGCAAGAAAGCAAACAAACAAACAAAAGCACCTTAAATTGATGTGTTTATATTGATAACATTATAGCAATTTCTTTCAGTTGTTTTTTTATTCCTTTAATTTTTTGATACATTACTCACAGAATTTATAAAATAAGTAAAATTTAGTGATTATTATTTTCTATGATTATTTCATGAAGAACTATAGATTAATAATGAATTAAAGGATTTATAGTTTGATAAATTAGTAGTTCTGAATTATATAATATTTTGATTATTTTAATGTCATTTTAACAAAAATTAGTAAATTACTGAAAATAAAATCAACAATAGGATATTAATTATATATTTGAGTTCATTTGAATTTAGAACAGATCACTTTACTTCTCTCTATAACAAATTAAATTTCATTATGTCAAAGTTAGGGAAAAGGGAAAAATAATTTACGATTAATAAAAGGAAATAATTACAGAGGATAATATTGCAATGCCAATATGTTCATACAGTTACATGTGATTTTGAACTGTTAGCTATATGTTTTACTATGATATAGCTAATGATTAGTACCTAAATGTGAGGATATCACAAAGAGGCCTGTTTTGCATGTCAATGGCCAGGTATAAGAAGGATAAATTAGTTATTTTACATATATTATTGCAATTTATTTCAACAGACTATATATATACAAACAAACAAAATATATATATATACATACATATGTATATATATATATTAAAAATGTCTTGTAATTCTTGATTAATTTATTATTCTAAGGTTTTATTTTTTTCATTTGAAGCACATTAAATAGTCATTAGAATATTTACAGTATTTTACAAATATACCATGCATATATTAATAATCTAATCTAATAAAGAGAAACATGCAAATTGACCATAACTTCACTATGCCCCAAGCCACACCGACCAGCCAATCAGAGCAACTATATGCAAATTAACCCAAGCAAGATGGCGGCCAGCAGCCATGGGCCTGGAGCAAGCAGGAGGCTTGGTTGCCCCAGCGATAGAGGAAGCCAAGCTTCCCGCAGGCCTCCGCTAAAGGCAACAAAGTTTCAATTATAGTAGATAAATAAATCCCAGATACCTGCTTCCAGCCAGCCTTCACTGGAATCTTGGTAGCTGGGGCCCGTGGCGAGCCTGCAAACAGCCATCAGCCCCTCACCCAGGCTGGCCAGGCACCCTAGCGGGGACCCCTACCCTAAAGGGGCTGTGGCCAGCCTGCAAACAGCCACCAGCCCCTCACCCAGGCTGGCTAGGCACCCCAGCAGGACCTCCCACCCTGAAGGGGGTGTGGCCATCCTGAAAATGGCCCTCATCCCCTCACCCAGGCTGGCCAGGCACCCCAGCAAGGTCCCCACCCTGATCCGGGACACCCTTCAGGGAAAACCAGCTGGCTCCCACCCATGCACCACTCTATCCTATATAATAAAAGGGTAATATGCAAATTGACCCTAACAACAAAACAACTGGGAATGACTGGTCACTATGACACACACTGACCACCAGGGGCCAGAATAGGGGTGGGCAAACTTTTTGGCTCGAGGGCCACAATGGGTTCTTAAACTGGACCGGAGGGTGGGAACAAAAGCATGGATGTAGTGTTTGTGTGAACTAATATAAATTCAAAGTAAACATCATTACATAAAAGGGTACGGTCTTTTTTTTTTTTTAGTTTTATTCATTTCAAACGGGCTGAATCCAGCCCGCGGGCCGTAGTTTGCCCACGGCTGGGCCAGAAGCTCAATGCAGGAGCTGCCCCACAGAGGGAGCTCTGCTCAGCCACAAGCCAGGTTGACGGCTGCCAGTACAGCGGTGATGGTGGGAGCCTCTCCCACCTCCTCAGCAGCACTAATGATGTCTGATTGCAGCTTAGGCCTGCTCCCCGCTGGCAAGTGGACATCCCCTGCGGGCTCCCGGGCTGCCAGAGGGATGTCTTACTGCCAGCTTAGGCCAAATACCCCAGGGAGCAAGCCTAACCCAGCCGGTGGACATCCCCAGAGGGGTCCCAGACTGCGAGAGGGCACAGGCCGGGCTGAAGGACCCCCCCCCAAGTGCACAAATTTTTGTGCACCAGGCCTCTAGTATTTTTATAAACATATAAATAGTGTCATAAAATAAGAAAAATGTTCAAAGTACATTAAGAGAAAACAGTTAGAAAGTCACACCTTCCAAAGTGAATTCATTCTGAGGAATATATGGTCATATGTAACTACACATGTGCTCCGTGTGTCTATGCACACATTTAATGAGTAAATATTTGGAAAGTGATAATTGCTTACCTTTTATCTTGGTTGGAATACAGAGCTTGTGAAATAAACGTTTCTTCAGCAAGCTTACTAAAACAAAGTTTGCAGGTTCATGGTAGTGCAAATGTGACACAAGACCAGAATAACCAATGGGAATACATTCTAGATTCAGATATTCCTAGAAATTAATTTTATCATGTTAACCTTGGTCTGCAGTTTTCAGCAATAACAATCAAAGAAGTTGTTAATAAAGTACCTTTTAGTACAGTAGAGTTAAACATATGTACTAACACCTTAATTTAGTGGAAATAGGTTTAAATCTTACCTCTCTGACCAAGAATTGCAAAGAATATATAAAATAAAACTTTAACATGCAATTGATCTTTGGTTGCTTGAAGGACATCAACGAATATTGGAGAACCGACAATGCCTATATATACATATATCAAAACATTAAGTTAGATATTAAGCACATTTTATAGTGTGTCTTCCAAATGTAATATACAAAAGATAACTAAACATTCCTATTGTAGAACAGGGTGCTATATATACTTATATACTACTTATAATAAATGATATGATTTTACATATTTTAAATATATTTTTATTGATTTCAGAGAGGAAGGGAGAGGGAGAGAGAGAGATAGAAACATCAATGAGAGAGAATCATTGATTGGCTGTCTCCTGCACACCCCCTACTGGGGATCAAGCCTGCAACCCGGCCATGTACTCTTGACCAGAATAGAACCTGCGACCCTTCAGTCTGCAGGCCTACCCACTGAGCCAAACCAGCTAGGGCATGTTTTTTATATTTTTAATTAGGCATTGAATATTGCTTTATTATATTACTCTAATTATTATTTATTTTAATTAGGCATCCCATAATGTTTTATATTGTATGTGTGTGTGATAGAAAATGGGAATAAAATCTTGAGGGGAAAATCAATAATCATTTTAATATATGATAAGTGACAAGTTAAATCTCTATATATAAAAGCCTAGCAACCAGAATGATGGAATGACCAGAACGACCCTGGAATGACTGGTGGATATGACATACACTGCAGCACCCAACCAGCCTGATCCAGGCCCCAATTCCCCCAACCCCACCCAGACGGCCAGGCCCCCAATTGGCCCCCAACACCTTGATCAGGGGCAGGCCCACCGGCCAACCACCCGCAGCCCCTCCTCACTGCTGGCCTGGCCTGATGGGCTCCCATCGTGGTGGACCAGACAGACCACACCTGTGCATGAATTTGTGCACTGGACCTCTAGTCTGGTATAAAAATGTAAAACCAAGAATTATGAATGTTTCAGTCTTTTACATTTTTAACCATTAATTATTTCTTTGATTTTTTTTGTTTTTAATTTTTTAAACCACATATAATTACAGAAAAAAATGTTTCTTTTCTAATATATATAGAACCCAGGGGTAATTATACAGGACAACCAGGGTCTTAATTTTCCAAATGTTTGAAAGCATGAAAATTAAAAGCATGTTTTTTGGCTGAATTAGGGTATTTATAAAGTAGAATCAAATGTTACAGGAGTTTATTTACAGCACATTAATATTTTATTCCCTTCAACTTATGTAAATTATGTAACATAAAATTGAGCTTAAATAATTATGTTTATTCAAGTTATTTAAACAAAATGAAACAGTGTACCTTTGCTTTGGCATCCTCCTTGTCATCTGCTTTGGCAACTAAAAGCATAAGTCTGAGAACCAAGGATATACTTAAAGGAAATTGACCCTTCAGTTTGGGGACATTCGATTTTAAAAGCCTTTCTATCTTAGGTAATGGAATATCATAGAAGAACACATTTCCTATAAGATCTTCTCCACGTCTTCCTGCACGACCAGACATCTAAAGAGATGATCACATAACACTTTTAAATCATTTCAAGCCTTGTCTCTATAAATAGTTAATATCTAACTTATCTATACCACATGAAACATTAAACTTTCAAAAATCTTGAAAGAGTCTTTGTTGCTTGGTATAGTAATTTTAGCAAAGTTCAATATATTATTTTACTTTATAAATATATTATCAAAGTGTGCTTGCTTTTGTAAGAAATGCCTGTTTTCAGATCATGACTTTTAAAGCAGGGGCAATTTCTGTCGTTTTTACCAATGTATTTCCAGAAACTAGTCTGAACTGAGAACACTGTAGACACTCAAATTATAATTATAGGTGCTTAGCACCTTTGGGTTCTCAGAAGATGTGGTTACTTCTTCTTTCTATCATTGTTGTTTGAGTTCAATAATATTTATCAAAGCAGGAATATTCTCAGGTAACTAATCTATTTAGTTAATCAATAAGTGTTCAAAATGTCTTTAAAAGTAAACACACTCATACAATGTCTTATATCCAGAACCATTTTAAAACATTGTGTTATTTTATTCCAAATGTTTTAAAATAAGTGTGGTTTTATTTTGGCTTACTGAATAAATGTCCTCAACCCCTAATACGCAAATGTAACACAGGAAGGTTGTATAAATACCTGTCGAAAGTTCAAGGCATCCAAAAAAACAGAATCTTCCATAAAAACAACAGATTTACATGGCATGTTAATTCCCAAAGCAAGGGTGGAGGTAGCTGTTACCACCTGAAGGTAAAGGATAATAATAATAATAATAGTAATAATAATAATAATAATAAAGTTAACATAGAATACATAAATGTGTGCATAGTCTTTAAATATTGACTAGGTTAGATCCTGTGAAATTAGTTTTCTTGAGTAAAACTCCAATGGGAAGTAGGTGTCACCAAAAATACAGATGCTACATTTTCTTTTAGAATATTAATGTTTTCCTTAATATTATAATTACTTAGGAATTTTAGATTGCAAAATGTTGTAAAATCACAGCCATCAAGTAAGCTTTTAATTTTTTGCATAAACAAAAGCACCAAGTTGTAAAAGGAATATTAGTTTTACATGAAAACATTTCTAAGGAAATAGTAGGGGATAAACTCAGAGAGCACAGGAGCCAGGTCACATCAAGATTAAAAAGTCACTCTAGCCTTGGCCTAATTGGTTGGCTCAGTTGGTTGGAGTATCATCTCATGCACCAAAAAGTTGTGAGTTCCATTCCCAGTCAGGGCACATACCTAGTTTGTGGGTTGGATCCCCGTTTGGGGCACGTATGGAAGGCAACCTATTACTGTTACACTCTCACATCTATGCTTCTCTTTTTCTCTCTCCCTTCCTCTCTCTCTCAAGTCAATAAACATATCTAGGGTAAGGATGAAAACAAACAAACAAAAAAACACTTTAAGCAGTTTAAGAGAAAGTGAAGCAACATGATATTATTAATATTTATAAAAATGCTTTGGTTAGTCTGTAAAATAATTTTAGGAGATAATGAATGGTAGATGAATGATCTTATAGGAGCTTTTCGATTATTCTGGAGAAGATGTGATGGTGTATTGAGTAGGAAATGGTATTCCCAACTGAGTTAAGATGCACTAATAAAGGGCATTTCCTGGGATTTTGCTTTCTTACCTCAAATTAAAAATACTATTTTGACTCACATTGCTTAGGAAAAACTGAAGCTCACAGCTAGAATTTGTCTTATCTCTATCTTATCCCAACTCCACTTGAGGTTACTCATACTCTTTCTTGCTTATCTTTTCAATTTGTTATGCATTTGTCTCTAAGTACTAGTTTAGTTCCAACACATAAGTTCAGCTATACAGTATTTTATTTATCTATCAACTCTATATTTTCTTTATTTCCAGTATGCTTTTCTCTTTATATATTTTTACACTGTGATTATGAAAAAATGTTAAATTAGTATACCTTTCTAATGGTGGAACATTCTGTACCTCTAGTAATGATTTTATCTTAAAACATATTTTGTTTAAGATAAACCTAGCCACATTAGTTTTCTTTTGGTTATCATTTAAATTTTTTTTCCTTTCAACTCTTTTTTCCCAATGTGTCCTATATAATCAACACCTAGTTGGATATTTTGTTAATCAACTTCAAAAATGTTTCTCTTAATTAGAGCCATTAAGTTAATATGAATCAGCTTATCTATCCTATCTAATAATAGAGAAACATGGTAATTAGTCGTACCTCAGCTACCCTTCCCATTGGCTAATCAGGGCGATATGCAAATTAACTGCCAGCCAAGATGGCGGCCGGCAGCCAGGCTACTGACACGAACAGGAGGCTTGCTTGCTCCAGTGACGGAGGAAACCAAAGTTCCCCACCTGCCGCTGCTGGGCTCTGAGCTGCTAAGAAACATTGTTACAAATATAGAAGCTAAACAAAACCCCAGAAACCTGCTTTCAGACAGCCAGGATCTCAGAGCTGGAGTCCCAACAAAGTTTCAAATACAGAAAGTAAACAAAGCCCAGAAACCTGCTTTCAGCAGCGAGGTCTCACAGCTAAAGCTGGCTCTCAGCTCCAGTGACAGCCATAAATCCAAGAATAAAAAAAAAAAAAGGAAAAAAGGAGAGGTTGGTAGCTTCAGTCACCCGCCAGCCTGAAAATGGCCCTCAGCCCCTCACCCACACTGGCCAGGCACACCAGTGTGGACCCCCACCCTGAAGGGGGTGTGACCAGCTGCAAACAACCACAATCATCCCCTCATCCAGGCTGTCCAAGCACCCAAGCAGGACCCCCACCCTGATCCAGGACACCCTTCAGGGCTAACCAGCCGGCCCCCACCTGTGCACCAGGCCTCTATCCTATATAGTAAAAGGGTAATATGTCTCCCAGCACAGCGATCAGCGGAGCAGCGAGGCGTCCTGGCCCCTGGAGCAGCGTGACAGGGTGCGACACCCCAACCCCCTGATCAGCCCTGCTCTGTGCCTGATAGGGGGGAGCTCCCCAACCCCCAGATCGGCCCTGCTCTGTGTGTGACAGGGTGCGGCGCCCCAACCTCCCCATGGGCCCTTCTCTGTGGGTGATGGAGCGGCGCCACAACCTCCCCATTGACCCTGCCTTGAGTGTGACAGGGGGTGGCACCCAAACCCCCCAATTGGCCCTACCCTGAGTGTGACTGAGGGTGGCATCACAACCTCCTGATCGGCCCTGCTCTGTGCATGACAGGGGGGAGCTCCCCAACCCCCTGATCAGCCCTGCTCTGTGCATGACAGGGGGGAGCTCCCCAACACCCTGATCGGCCCTGCTCTGTGTGTGACAGGGTACGGAGGTCCAACCCTCCTGATGGGCCCTGCTCTGTGCGTGACAGGGGGTAGTGCCCCAACCCCCTGATCGGCCGGCTCTGTATGTGACAGGGGTGGCACCACAACCCCCTGATCTTCCCTGCTCTGTGCGTGACAGGGGGTGGCGCCGCAACCTCCCCATCTACCCTGCCTTGAGTGTGACGGGGGCGGCACCCCAACCCCCAAATCGGCCCTACCCTGAGTGTGACTGAGAGTGGCATCGCAACCTTCTGATCCGCCCTGCTCTGTGCATGACAGGGGGTGGTGCCCCAACTCCCCAATCGGCCCTGCTCTGAGCCTGACCGGGGGCTGTGGGGCAGGCACCTAGGGTTTGGGCTTGCCCTCTGCCATCTGGGAGCGGGCCTAAGCCAGCAGGTCGTTATCTCCCGAGGGGTCCCAGACTGTGAGAGGGCACAAGTGGGGCTGAGGGACACCCCCCCCACCAGTGCACAAATTTTTGTGCACCGGGCCTCTAGTATATATATAAAAGTCTAAGTGACCAACTGTCCATCCATCCAACCATCTGACTGATCGACAGCCCAGTATATATGATGCACACTGGCAATTTAAAAATAAACGTTGACTCGTGTACTTCTATTATAGAGAAAGGGTGAATAGTGATATTAAAATATTTTGTATTTTAAATTTATAGTACTATATTATATATACTATTTTGACATGTAATTTTTTGCAGTAATGTAATTACTGCACGAATCTTTCTTTTAATTAATTTCCTTTCAATGTGCATGAATCCATACACCAGGACACTAGTTTAATATAATTGTTACTAGAAGCCTGTTGCAGGAGGATTCCTGCAAGAATAGGGCTTTCTCGGGCCGATTGTGCTGCCAAGCCCTGACGCCCAGGGCCACAGACGGGGGTCCTGGCTGGGGGCGGGGCTTAGGTGGCCCATTTGCACCACCAAGCCCCACTGCCCAGGGCCACACACAGGGGTCCCAGCTGGGGCGGGCTTAGGCGGCACACGGGGTCCCAGATGGCATCTCACACTGGCCCACCCTGCCTGCAGTATGCAAATTAGCCACCATCTTTGTTGGCAGTTAATTTGCATATCATGCTGATTAGCTAATGGTAGGTGTAGTGAAGGTACAGCCAATTACCATGTTTGTCTATTATTAGATAGGATATTTGTTGATCTGGCTACCATTTTATACGGTTAGTCACAGTGTTTTAAATTTTTTTCTCTGCTTTCTTGGTTCTAATTCATTCAGATGTTTTTCATGCCACTTATTTTTCCTCTGTAGTTTGGATGTTGAACATTCAATTTCTGGTCTTTAGATGGGTGCTGGAAAATTCATATAATCTGTATTTATCAAAGTTCAAAATTAATAATTAATTTTATCCTCCCTTTAGATATTACCTCAAACAACCTCCACATGCCCTAGCTAGTTTGTGGATAGAGCGTCAGCCTGTGGACTGAAGAGTTGCAGGTTCAATTATGATCAAGAGTACATGTCTGGGTTGTGGGCTCCATCCCCAGTAGAGGACATGCAGGAGGCAACCAATCAATGATTCTCTCTCATCATTGATGTTTCTATCTCTCTCTCCCTCTCCCTTCCTCTCTGAAATCAATAAAAAGATCTTAAAAACACACACACAACAACAACCTCCACTTCCGAAATATACATTATTGTAACATATATTTCTCTTTTTTTATTCCATGGTGTTATTTTTATTTAGATAACAAAAGTTTTAACTTCACTATATTTGTGTTTTTCTACGATTATTCATTTATATACTTTTAAACATCTTTCATTTTCCTGAAGTTACTTCCATTTTTCCAAATTTAGAATTTTCTTTTTGAAGTGATGAAGCAAAACGGCAAAACTCTTAGTTTTTATTTGTCTAAAATTCTCCACTTTGCCCTTATTCTGGAAAAATAATTTTGTTGTGTATAAAACTCTAAGTTGGACGTTACTTTCTTTAAGTTTCTGAAGATAAAATTTCATTTATTTCTTGCTTCCATTTTGCTTTTTAGATTTTTAAAAAATATATTTTTATTTATTTCAGAGAGGGAAGGGAGAGGGAGAAAGAGATAGAAACATCAATGATGAGAGAGAATCATTGACCAGCTGCCTCCTGCATGACCCCAACTGTGGATCTAGCACACAACCCAGGCATGTGCTCTGATGGAGAATCAAACTGTCACCTCCTGGTTCATAGGGCAACACAACCACTGAACAACACTGGCCTGGCTTCATTTTTACAAATCAAATGTCACTCTGTTATAGTACTCTATTTTCTCAGAGTGCTTTTAATGTGCTTTATCCTTAAGGCCATTTTCTTATAGAATATAGAACATATTAAAACAAAAAAGTAAAACTAGCAGAACTTCAAAGAGAAACAGAAAAATTTACATTAACACTTTCTATTCTCAATAATTCTACTTTCAATAATTGATAGAAAGTAAAAAATTACCAGTAATACAAATTTAAATTAACAAGCCTCCCAGACCACTGAAATCAGTACCTACAGAACACATTTTAATGCATGTATAGAATATATTGCTAAGTAAACTTTATTTCTAGAATGCTTTTAGATTTGAAGAAATTTATAAAGATAATACAGAGTTCCTATACTCTGTGTACCCAGTTTTCCCTACAATTAACATCTTAAATTGGTCCTATACATTATTATTAACTAAATTTTCCAGATTTTCTTAGTTTTTACCTAGTGTCCTTTTTATGTATCTACCCAGGGCTCCACATTACATTTGATAGGCATGTCTCCTTTGACTCTTCTTGGTTGTAACAGTTTCTCAGGCTCCTCTAAAAGAAATTGGCCTCTTTGGAGACACGACTTATCCCAAGACTGGGACTGAGCATCTTACTTTGCCAGAATGTAAGGAAGTGTTCAAAAACAAACAACTCACAATGAGGGAAGCATGCCAAAGGGTTACAGGAAGCAAGTAAAAGAGCTCTCAATTGCCAAAATTGGAACAATTCAAACAAGAAAAAAGTAAAGTAGCATTGAATTATAATCCAAAGCAGAAAATAAATAGCCATGTGTCCATATTGATATAAATATATGTTGGATACATAAATAAATGAGAGAGAGAAGGGACACAGCTCTTAAACAGAAGAATTCAAAATAATTTACTTCAACTATAAGGAGGTAAAGTATAACTAAGCTACCTACTACCTACTCCTTATGCATGGGCTATGCACAGTGATTTCCTTCCAAGGAGGGCAGTACGGAAAGTGAGATTAAAAGGTTACTTTATAGTGGAAAAGTCTAACAAATATGATCTCAGCCAGGTGCTAAAGATTAACATCCATAGTGATGTCATGTCCATAATCTATAACCCTGAGATAATATGATGAGAATGACACATTACTTCTGTGGTCTTCCTTCAAGAAACCCATAAGATCCCATGTGATCATGAGAAACACATCAGAGAAATCCCAACTGAGTAATAGTCTACAAAATAATCTGATCAATTATCCTTACAAGCATCAAGATCTTTAAAAACAAGGTACTAGTATATCTGAGAAGGTGTCACATCCAAGAAAGCCTAAAGAGGTCTGACAAGCAAAATGTTTCATCTTGGTTGCAATTGTGGAACTGAAAGAGGACATTGCAGGAATAACTGAGGAAGTCTGAATAAAGAATAACCTTTAGTTTATAAAAATTTGTCAATATTATTTAATTATAACAAACTAGAGGCCCAATGCATGAAAATCTTGCATGAGTAGGCCTTCCTTCCCCTGGCTGCGGGCACTGGCTTCCCTCTGGCCCCAGCTTCATCAGAAAGGATATCCAGAATGACGTCCAGAATGATGTCAGGTCTAATTAGCATATTACACTTTTATTATTATAGATGCACCATACTAATGCAAGATGTTAATAAGTGAAATTTTTTTAGCCATAACACTCAAAATTGTCAAGGTTAAGTAAACAAATGCAGTCATTCTGGAAAGAAATTTAGCAATGTATTTCTAAAACCTGAAAATCACTTTTGCTCTTCAAAACAGTGATTTCACTTTGCAGAATCAGCTGATCCCATCAACAATTGGAAATGATGATATATGTTTCTAAACAACAATTTCAACATTAGAATGTTTAAATGAAGTATATATGTATATTATGATGCACTGATATAATATTTATTATGTAATGCTAATTAATAATAAACTTAATTACATACTACTAGAGGCCCGGTGCACAAAATTTGTGCACTAGGGAGGGGGGTCCCCCAGCCTGGCCTGTGCCCTGTCACAGTGTAGGAGCCCCACAATCGATTGCCCCAAAGAGGTAGGACCTACCCACCCATCCGGGGCTCCTTGATGGATTGCCCCAAAGAGGTAGGCCAGAGCTGGGGGGCGCAGAGCTGGGAGGCGGGACCCCCAGGACCCAAGGCAGGCCTCGCTGCATGGAGGTGGGAAGAGGCAGGACCCTCAGGCAGGCCTTGGTGTGCAGAGCCAGGTAACCCCCAGGCAGACCTCACTGGACCCCAGGCAGGCCTTGCTGCACGAAGCTGGCAGGCCTTGCCTCGCAGAGGCAGGACTCCCAGGCAGGCTCCGTGCTGCACACACAGCATCAAGCCCAAGCCCAGCCCTACCCACTTGCGCATGCCCGCTGTGCGTGCAGCCATCTTGTGGTGGCGTGAGGGCATCACAGCATGACGACCACTTCGGCTTTTATTAGTAAGGATTAGCAAGGTAGACAGGATCCTTAACTGCATATATATTATTCATTAATTATGTAAAATGTATTTAAAAGGATGGAATAGAATATGCTAAAATGTTAGCAACATATCCCTTGCAGTGGAGAGGTTATGAGGAGGGAGATAGAGAGACTATCCTACTCAGGCCGAAAGAATGAAGGCACTGTTTTTAGGAAAGTTATCCTCAGAGTTCACCAACCTTGAGGTGCTTCAGTCTGAAAAGCATCTCTACAACTTGTCTTTGTCTGATTTCCATCGACCCGTGGTGATATCCAATGCCCCGCTTTAAAAAACCATGTAGTTTGTAGCATTGTCTTGTTCCTCTCAGTCTGCGTAGGATCTTTGCTAAAGTCTGAAATACCCCAAACAAAGAGTCTGTAGTGTCAAATGAAAGCATTGATCCTTCAACTTAACAATGATGTCATGTCTAAAAAGATTGTTTAGAGATAAATTCAGAGTTGGACACGCTTTAAACCATAGTATGTTTAAGCCCAGAACCCAAAGCCTATTTAAATAGGCTTTATATTTTAGTAGAGTGGTTTCACAGTACCGGACATTCAAAGCTCCATATCTTTCTGACACAAGCAAATGCAACCCAACCTTATATGTAGTGATCCTTTCTTCATCCATTTCTTCATCAGGAACATGTACCCCATTTTCTTCCCCATACCCACTGGGTGGTCAAGGCCTAGCCATGATCCCAACTGCTTAATCACTGTTTATAGCTATAATGGACTGAACTAAGGGCGCCAGCTCACCCTGGGAAAATGAAGACACACTGCAGGGACAGGATAAGAGGTGGGTGAGGGACCAGAGTGCCCTGATGCTAGTACCCCCCAAAATTCTCAGCTTAGTCTGACTTGCTACCACCTCAGTTTTATTTTATTTTTGCTGTTAATTCAACTCTAACTTGCTGGGTTTCTTTTTTATTATCACCTCCAGTCATGTCTGACCAGTATTTATTGTTCTCTCTCTTCTTTCTTTCTTCATGTCTTCCAGTTTATCTTTTCTCTGTTATCTTTGTGTCTGTCACTTTCCTCCCCCCACCTCCAATCCTTCCCTGTTTCTCTCCCTCTGCTTCTAACCTTTTCTCCTTTCCCTCTCTCTCTGAAACTCTCTATTTCTGTACATTTCTTTGTCCATCTCTGTCAGTCACTGTTATTGTATCTCTCTCTTCTCTTTGTCTCTCTTTCCTAGTCACTGTTATTGTTTCTCTCTTTTCTTTTTTTCTTTTCTCTTTTTCACCTCTTTACTCTCATTCTGCCTCTCTTTCTCCCCCTCCCAATTATTGCACAAGCCATAAATAAGTAATAACCATATATCTCTAACTATTACATGAACAATAAGGTCAACTAGCAAGCATTTTATGAGCAACCATTGCTTAGCATTTCTGAGTTAGCTGTGGCATCAGGGAGAAGTATAAGGCAATCAGAACTCCCCAATTTCAAGTTTGAAGAACTAGGTACAAGGTAGATAAAAACTGACAAGGAAAATTTTTCAGAAGACAGACAAATGTGATTTTGAGGTTCTTTTAGCAGGTTGTTGCTTAAGCCTATAGCTGAGAGAAAAGATTTTTACATTGGCTATTTATATATCTGTCTACATAAAGGAATAGTTATAATTAACTTCAATTAATAAAGACAGTTTCATAAATATTGGAGTTATACTTTGGCACAAATCATCAAGCTGCTTTTAACAACTGTATAAACTCACACAAATTATCTTTTTTAAAAATATATTTTATTGATTTTAGAGAGGAAAGGAGAGGGAGAAAGAGATCAAAACATCAATGGTAAGAGAGAATCATTGATTGGCTGCCTCCTGCACGCCCCCTACTGGGGATCAAGCCCGCAACCCAGGCATGTGCCTTAGGCCGGAATCGAACCTGGGACCTTTCAGTCCACAGGGTGACGATCTATCCATTGAGCCAAACTAGCTAGGGCACAAACAAAGTATCTTAATTTCTCCAGCCTACAACTTTAGTCTCCCATCCATTGTTTCAAGATTGATTTAGATTAAGTATGTTACTGTTTTATAAATTCCATATCAAAGTATAGACATCATACACACTTTTATGTACTAAATTGTGCTTCTCCAAAAATTGTGCACCCCCAGTACCTCAAGATGTTATTGTATTTGGAGATGGAGTCTTTACAAAGTAATTCAATTAAAATGAGGTCATTGGGGTGGGCCCTCATCCCATATGATTAGTGTCCTTAAAATAAGAGGAAATTTGAACACAGGCACATAAAAAGGAAGATGATATGAAGTTAGAGAAAGAAGATGACCATGTGCAAGCCAAGGGGAAAGACCTGGACAGATCCTTCCCTCAAAGCCCTCAGAAGGAAGTGACCCTGCCAACACCTTGACCTCAGACTCTACTCTCCAGAACTGGGAGAAAATAAATTTCTGTTGTTTAAGCCACTCACTCTGTGGTTCTTTGTTATAGCAGCCTTAGCAAGTCCATACACACACTTGCATTACCCTTGTTTTTTTTTCTCTTACCTGATAATCCACAACTGTACGGTCAGTGTAAGTACAGTCTGGAGAAATTTCATAATGTTTCTTAAGGTTTTTTTTAATTTCCTTTATTTCAGCTGCTAATAAAATGATTCTTTGTATTCTAGCACCTGAATCTGAATTAAAAAAACTGAATATGAAAAAGAGGAAAATGCGTAAATATATTGATTATGGCATGTTCTTTTATTTTTTTTTTTAAGTTTGAGGTTATGTATATAAATGCCAGGTAATTCAAACCCAAAACACAATATCCCTATTAGAGGATATTCATCAGGCCTTAATTACCTCAATTGTGTCTTTATCAACTTACCATTTAAGTACATTTTAAACATATGCATTAATATGCATCTAACATGAAATAGAAAAACCTCCTGCACCTCTCCCATATCTTATGTCAACCAAATTTTAATTTATTTTCTATACCCAGTGGAACAATATTTTTCACATTAAATATGATGGAAAAATTCAGGTATCCTACTAACTGCAAACAAATGCAAATTCTTAATAGTTGAAGAAGTATAGAAAAATGTTATCTGCTACTCTCTTCTTTTAAACACATACTGTAATTGATTTTCAATATGTGCCAAAATTAGCCGTGAGCGATGTATTGGAGCACTTCTCAACAAGTCATTGCTCTGGTGAAGTGACATATGGAGAAAGGGTCAACAGTCTGTTGGGCCATCAGAGTAGACCTGATTCAGTCATCCTATCTGCAATTTTACTCTAAGATCCAAACCCATTTTATATGACCACCCCCACCTCAGAAATATATCTGAAAGTCAGAAAAGAATACTTTATTGTATTATGGTTATTATTTCTCTCAAGAGTAGGTAAAGACAAATGCTAGAAAAGAATCCTGAGGCGGGTGAGACTTGTGTAACTATTATCAAACAAAGTTATGTAACAAAATTCATACATCATGTTTTTCAGGTTAATTTGTACATTAGAATGAAACAAAAATACAGATATTTGTTTATATACTTTATGTTAAGACAATAAAGTCATAAAAATGCAAAAGTCATATTCCCTTTGTTATGTTAAAAGAAAAATGTGTTAGTGAACTTGTTCTGACTAATTAGCTGGTTGATATTCTAATGGGTATCTTTTTAAACAATGTATTTTTAGCAATATGCAAGCTTGTAATTTCTAAAAAACAAATTTATAACTTGCATTTCTAAAAAAAAGAAGCTAATATAATAAAGAAAATTATTATAAACTATTGTATAATTACTAAAATATTCAAAGAAATTATCTCTTGGATGTCCCCACAAAAGTGAAGTATAATTAAATTAACTCAATGTATCACAAAAAGAGAAAAACAGTCACATTATGTTATAAAAACAAGTTTGAATTTATAAAAAAAAAAGCTGAACACCCATGCATTTTATTAAACATTTAAAATTCCACAGCTCAAGTAAAAATACTTACGCAGCAATGTTTCTTTTTTGAGATTTTCTTGCTTTCCATAGTTTCTTGTTCAAAATTTTCTTCTCTCTTTCAGAATTTGGATTGTTGTGAGTAATTTTTTTGCTTATCAAATGTGTAAAAAGTCGTGAAGCTGAAAGTTCCACTGAGTGAATGTTAAATCTAAATTAAAAATATATGAGAATTTTTAATAATTGCATATTCATATCAATCTTATATGTATCATATATATTAGATACATCTCATATTACTTACATCTATATCTCATATATGAGAGAGATAGATTATACATATAATCATATAAGTTTTATTCATAATCTATCTTTAATTTGTTTGCTTTGTAGATCTTGCTTTGTTTCAAATGGAATATAACAAATTAGATGTAGGTTTCCTCAACTTTCCTCTTATCTAGAATATATACACTTTGAGACCTAATCCCTTTGTAGCCTGGCTGGCGTGGCTCAGTGGTTGAGCATCAACCTATGAACCAGGAGGTCATGGTTCAATTCCCAGTCAGAGCGCATGCCCGGTTGTGGGCTCGATCCCGTGTGGGGTGTGCAGGAGGCAACTGATCAATGATTCTCTCTCATCATTGATGTTTCTTTCTCTCTCTCCCCTTCCTTTCCTCTCTCTGAAATCAATAAAAATATTTTTAAGTGTCTTTAACCACCCTAGCCATTATTTTCTCTTCTCACTAAACCTTGAAGCACCTAATGTCTTTATCACACATTTATTTAAGATGTATATATTATGTTATACTGTTGAGGGACGGACTTTATAATTAATAATTTACTGATTTACTCTCCTATGTTTCCAGAGGTGACAAATATCTCCTCATATTCACTATTAGCACCTACAGAATTTCTTGAATTCTGAAATGTTGAGTAACTGTGTGTATATTTACTGGCTAAACTATTGAGTCTAACTATTTCAAGGTCATATACAACCACTCTTCCAAGGATATCAATTCCTTAAGGGCAGTCATGTCAAAGATTGCTTCTGCATCCCTGAGTCCTGGACTTAGCACCAATGAGCAAAGTAAAATGAACTGAATGTAAGCTCATTTCATACATATAGACTAACAAAATATTTTCCAAAGGAAAATCATTATTTTAAGTATAATGAAAACATGATTGCTAATTGTTTGATGTTGCTACTAAGCCCCAGCTCACTTTTCTTTTAATGCTCTTAAGGGAAAATAGGAAAAAGGAAACTAGCAGAGTGAAGGTCTTCCTTTTTAGTGAAGAGTTTAGATGACACTACTTTTGCAAACAACCTACAGAAAAAATACTGCAAGGTCATATGTGTGTATATGTTATGCATGTGTGTGTTATTGTACATGCTCTCTTTGGCAAATGCACACTCTATCCTTTTTTTCCTTATCTTACTTTGATGATATATAGAACTTTTCTAAAAAGGATGGGTGGGCCAGAAATTCTACATAACTAAACTATACAATTAGGTTTCGAAATATAATCTAATGAGAGGTGTTCCTTTCTCTCATCCTATACCCAGCTTGGTATTATAAGTATGATTTCAACATAAATAGAGTTATAATTTCTCAAAATATGCTCTGGCCAGGTGGCTAAGTTGGTTGGAACATTGTCTACTGTGCCCCCCAGAAAAGGTTGTGGGTTCAATTCCTAGTCAGGGCACATACCTAGTTACAGTTTGATCCCTGATCTGAGAGCATAAGGGATGCAACTAATCAATGATTTTCTCTCATATTGATATATCTCTCTCTTTATAGAATTAATAAAAATATATACTCGAATGAGGATTAAAAGAATTCTCAAAATTCTACTATTGTGAATCAAAGGTTATATATATTCTTCCTCAATGATTGTTTTCAAAATTCTTCAAATTCATACAATATTAACTATAATGCTAAGAAAATGTTACTTACGAAAAAAATATTGCAGGCAGCCTATTCATTTCTTTAAGTTTTTCCACAAAATGAGGAAACATCCTTCGCTTTTCAACTTCTGCACTGTCAAAAGTTTGAGGCTTAAGGTACATGAATAACTGATTCACCTGAATAAAATTATAAGTAAAAGATAAGTCAAAATACTTGTGATTGTGAAGAAGAGATAGATGATACAATCAGCTGGCATTTGAGACTGAAAATCAAATTGGTAAGGCTTAGTGCATTTTCATGGAGTAAGTTAGAAATTATATCTAAATAATGCAAATTTTCAAATAAAATTAAAATCTGAGAAAACTTGAATGCCAAATTTCTACAATATTGTAATCATATCTATGTTATATCATGGCATGGTGTTTATGGAATGGGGCAGAGATGGTTACAAATTGATGTTGGTTATTAATAGGGTGAACACAGAGCACAGTAAGTCCTAACTGTCTACAAATAATATTTTTAACAAAATATCTAACATAAAATTAAGGAAAATAAATGTTTAAAACTAAAATTTTAGGTTAAAAGAATGTAAAATGTTAACAAAAATTGATAGACAAGATACAATAGATGAGAAGAGGATTTTCATGTTATGAATGACAGCTTATTGCCATGAGGCATGTCATAAGCTCTAAGGAAAAGAAACATATCACTTGTGCCTAATGGAGAGTATATTGGATGGAACTAATTAGAGCTTAGAGATTGGTCACCTCCTAAAATATGTTGAGTCAAGAGCAGTAAATAAAATTAAGTTTGATCTAAGCTGGTGTCTATATATCCCAGTGTGTTAAAAGCCAGATAATAGCAATGATAGGCCAAAGATTCTCAACCATGTCTGCACATTGAAATTTCATAGAATTTTGTTTTAATGTTCCACTGCCCCCATACCACACAAAGCCAATCAAATCAGAAATTTTAATAATCGGCATTTTTATAAGCAGCTAATGTTGACAACCTTTATCTATACAATAGCAATGCTTGACATTAGTTGGTTTTCACACTTGTAGATTAGGTAGTCTGCCCAAGTCTGGGTGTAATTAAAATTTAAAACAAAAACCAAACACGGATTCCTTCCCCTGTGGAAAAAGAATACAGAAAATATGGGTGGATTGAAATTCTGCTTCCATTACCTGAAGCATGCTGATCGTGAAGTGATCACATCTTAACCATGACTTTGGGCCCCAAGCAGTCAAGGTTGTTTGATATTACACATGAGTATATGTAAATGCGTTTGACCATATTCCGTTCCTTCTAACTGGTCAATCAGCCCTGGATAACTATGGCATGTGTCACTGCTTGTACCATTGAGATATTGTAGTTTTTAAGGAAGTAAAATATTATGAGGATTTTATCATAACAAAAAAGTAAAGTTAAAGAATAGAAATTGTAGTAAGGTAAATTAAATAATACTTGTAATTTATTTGAACTATCCATGTTGTTGTCAACTGAAAGAAATTGGGTGTTCACCTATTAAATACGTAAAGTAGACAAAAGGTCTTCCTTAGGGAAATATTAGAGAAGAAAATCAGGGTAATGACCCACTGGTATCAGAAATCAAAGAAGTCCTATCCTCTATGAAAAGCAATAGCTCAACTTGAGATTCAGAAAATATGTGGTACCCAATTATTCTTTGCATTTTTCCACATCTAGCTAACTAAATTTAAGCTAGAATACTAAGGCATGGCAATGGGGTACTCATGTTCAAATGCTTGAAAGCTTTATGAGTGATTCTTCTGAACCTAAATGAAAAAGTCAGATCCATTTCATATTAATCTAAATTTAAAGAAATCCTAAATGTTTTTAATTACCTTGCTTGGGTCCAGCTGACTCCAGTGAATTATTTCCTTTTTCAGTTCCTCTTCATATTTCTTAGCATCTGCCCTCGTTATGACTATTTTATTTTTGAAGCAGCTGAATTCTTCAGGTTCTAACTCCTTGAAAATGAAGAACCACAAATACAAAGGAAAATGAAGTCATCATTTTTTCTAAAGTTTTCCATATCCAACATTATGAAGGAAATCTCTTAATCAGTCATCCACATTCAGTTACAGAGATAACTGCAGGTAGGCCAACAGTTCTGTTCTCTATGCAATGGTTGCATTTTATTCTGTTTTCATTAGAACATACCAACACATAATTTTTTTAAAACTTCAATTAACTCTAGAGGTAAAAGAAATAAAAAGTTCTGAAATGTTTAATATATATATATTACATATATATATTAAACATTATATATATTAAACATATAATATAAATAAATATATATGTTACCATGGCAAGGCATTCTAAGCATTTTATAAATAACAAGTCAGTTAATCTTAAAAAAACCCAACAAAGTAGATATATTTTTTTGGTAAGGAAAATAGGGATAATAGAGAAAATTTAACTTATTTGCCCAATTCTAGAGCACTGTGACTCTGGAGTTTAAATTCTTAACAAGGAAATATGCTGCTTTTATCTAAACCAGAATAAATACCATTCATGAATTTGCTTATTATTGATGGGCTGTCATAGCCAAAGAACTAGAGATATCAGCCATAGAAGTATATATTCACACACTTTCATTCTTGTCCATTCTGGCCAAACATGTGCCATCGCATCATAAAGCAGTATGCTTTCCCGTGGAGAAAATCCAAGGTCTAAAGGGATTCCATACTTCTTTATCTAAAAACCATAAAATACAAAATTATTAATTTTATATTCCATATATAGGTTTTTAACAATCTGGATACATACTCATTTTCCAAAGTGGTTTATACTTACATGGTTGACTGTAAGTGCAGCACATGGGTGATAGTGTTCAATGATAAACTCATTATCCTTTAGGGAACACACATACTTTTCTAGATCATTGTATCGCTCTGTGTACCACACTGTAAGTATAGGATTGAAATGATCATTAAAATCTGTTTGCTTTCAAAACCATGACCTAATTATGATTTTACAATTATGAGCAGGCCTAGGAAGAGTTACGCATGAGACCATTGCCAGGAGCACATTAGAAACAGGGCTGTGCATTGGGAGAACCTTGAAAAAGGACTCAGTATATCTACACTGCGAATCTGTGCTTTACTTTCCTTCCTGGTCTTAGTCTTCAATTATATCATCATTGTCGGTTCCTGGTATTTATTTATGATTTCATAATTTATATAGCATCTATGTATTTTTGTAAAGCATGCCTGTGTAATGGGGTCTGGCATAAACAATAGATATATAGACATACAACTAATTAGGAACATTGGGTATCACTATTACTATTATTATTGTATTATCTCTCTATCTTTAGGAATAATATTACCAGGTCAAAGAAAGAATATGTGTCTTCTTCCTCCCACCCCCCTTCATTTTCTTTAATCAAAGAAGCTGATATTTAAGGCGTTGGTGGTATAGTGGTGAGCATAGCTGCCTTCCAAAGAAGCTGATATTCTAAATACTTCTATTAATATTACACTGGCTTTATTATTTTTTAGCACTTACCATTACCTAACATGTTGTTTATTTAATTTTATTTACTATTCATCTTGTTTAATCTTTATGTTCACATTAAAATTTAAGCTCCAGGTAAGCACAGAGTTTGCTTCCTATTGTCACTCTAGGGACAATAAAGGAACCCAGCACACATCAGGAACTTTAATGTTTGTTAAGTGAAAGCATAGTGTCACATATGGGGATCTGTAGCTTTCCATTAAAAGTAGCCAGAAAAATATGATTTTATAGTACTTCATAGAATTTTCATGAAAACAGTCTCAAGTATATAACATATAGAAATATTCATTAATTCAGTAGTAAAACATTTAGAGTATATGTAAAATAAAGGACACCATGATACAGATTAAATATATATGTATATATAACATATAACACATTACATATATTATCTATTTACTTAAATATACTGCATATATATATTTAAAATGTCTAGTGTTTCTCAAGGAAAATAAGACATTAAAATAGTTACAATAGACAGTAGAATATGTCATAATGTAGGACATACTATTGAACTTGAACTAAAAGAATTAAGGTTGTACTTCAGTTGTGCCTCTAGACAATATCTCTTAAATAATCAATAGATAAAATTTGGTCAACTGTAGATAAGAGGTCATTCCAGAAAAAACTAATTAAAAAAGAAAATGCAAGTTTTGAGGAACAATGAATAATCCAAATGTCAAGAAAATTCATGAAAAGAAAAATTCCTGTAGTCTGAAATGGGAATGATAGCACAGAATTAGACCATAAGTAGAACAGTATATTTTGAAGCAAAAGTTTATCAGGAAACCAAAACTGAACTGCCCTCTAGCCATGTTTTTGCCTTTATAATTTTTCTTTTTTTACAATATAGAAAGTGAAACATTTATCTGTGCTATAATTACATCTTTAACCATACTGAATTGTAGAGGAATTCACATTATTTAAAAATATATCATATTTGCAAAGAGCTTGATCTTCAAGTTTATTAGATCTACCATTAGCTGTGTGAACTTCAGCATGTCATTAATCTTCTAGAGCTAAGATTCTTATTTAATTTCCTCTGTATATTAAAACAAAATTTCCTCTCTGTCTATAAGTCTGTCTCTGTTTTGCTTATTTGGGTATATTGTTCATTAGATTCCACATTTGAATGAAATATGATAGGAAAAAAATTATTTCCCTTCAGATTTGTAATAAGAATCAAACTATTCTACATATATGGCTGACAGCAGTTGGGTGGGGGTTGTGGGCCTGGAGATGGTGAAGAGACTGAACAAAAAAAGAGAGAAAGAACTCATTGACAACAGGGTGGTGATTATGAGAGGGAGAGCAGGGGAGGTGGAAGGGGTATGGGAGAATAAGTGGTGATGGAAACAAAATAAAATTTGCAAAAAATTGATTTCCCTTCAGATCTGTAGTCCAAATCAAATTCTTTGACTTACAGAAGATGCTTTAATATGTTGCAAGCACATAGAGTGTGCTCAATAATTCTGAGCCCCCCCTCTCTTAGTTAAGATAGTCTTACCCAGTCTAACTCTGTAGGATGGCTTTTCTACTCTTTTTCTTTGTTGTTTCTTTGAAACTTTCAAGACATTTTGCAATGAACTAGAATTTTCCATTTTGCTTTCAACATGTTGCCAGTATCTTTTAATTAACACCAACCATCTAGTTATGAAGAAAAAAAAGGTATTATTCACAGAAAATCCCCCATATCATTTGTTTTCTGAGAAAAATTATTAAACATCTATAATAATAAAAGCATAATATACTAATTAGACCAGACAGCCAAACGACCATCCAGACGTCATTCCGGATGAAGCCACCACAGCAGGGGCCGAGACAGAGGTGGTTAGGGGCAATCAGGCAGGCAGGAGAGCAGTTAGGGGCCATCAGGCAGGCAGGTAAGCACTTTGGGGCAATCAGGCAGGCAAGCAGAGTGGTTAGGGTGATCAGGGCAGGCAGGTGAGTGGTTAGGGTTGATCAGACAGGCAGGCAGAGGGGTTAGGGGCAATCAGGGAGGCAGACAAGTGGTTAGGGGTGATCAGGAAGGCAGGCAGGTAGCGATTAGGAGCCAGTGGTCCTGGATTACAAAAGGGTGCAGGCCAGGCTGAGGGGATCTCCGCCCGCCCTGTGCATGAATTTCATGACCGGGCTTCTAGTTGATTTTAAGAGAATAAAAATCTCTACATTTTATGCATACTCAAACTATATTTATACTCACACAGTTAAATCAATTACTTTTATGCAATCACCAAGAACTGATACTTTGAGGTTTCTTATTAAATTCATTTACCCAATTAAATGGGTATATCCATTTCTGCGATATGTGTTGACTAATTTTTAAAAACATTTTTGGTGTTTTGCATAGAAAAGTAATGGGCATAGCCTATTGAAGGATGGTTCTAAACTGCCATATGCTATTCTCTGAGAACCCAAATATCAAGCTATAAACAGGAAAATTAAAGCACTCTCACACAACATTGTTGAAGAACCAGTATGTAAGTTACATCTAGTCAAAGGATGAGTGCAAATGTCTTCTAGTTATATATAACAAAATTTGAAGAGAATAAGTTTTACTTGAAGAGAGTTTTTGTTTTGTTTTAAAGAGTATTTTAAATAATCTGTCTGTATTATTATTATCATTAATAGCAATTAAATGAATACAAAACTCAGTCTTACTCAGTGAGATGTTCAGGATTACTGATAGTAGCAGAAAGTGCCAGAAAGGGACATCGAATCATAACAAGAAGATGCTCCCAAACTTCAGCTCCAATTTCTCCCCCAAGACAGTGAACCTGGCAATGTGGTTAAATAGACTCAGTATTAAGTCAGTTCCACTTTTTCTCCCAAAATACTAATAGATTATGCTACTAGAACTTATTATTTCCTTCTCTCTCCACATTCAGTAATGTTCATTCACTCCTGACAAAGTTGTTGATCAAAGAATCCCAACATGACTTTGAGGAGAATTAAACTGGATTTGAGAAGAATATATCGAGAGATGACTTGTTCTATTATGCATGATGATAGCTGAACTGTGAAAAAGACTTATCACATGTCATGGTAATAATGATTATAAGCAAGAACAAGTTGAGCAAAAAAACACACTTTGTATGTCTTGTTTACAAATGAAATATTGGCTAAATTATAGCAATTACTATAAAAAGATAAGATGATGAAAAATCGCTATAAAAATACAACATTTTACTCATGTATCACACTAATCCTATCACTGAAATACAGATAAAAATGTTTATAAAACAAATTAATTTGAAATAAATTGATTGGAAATTAATTTGAAATAAGAGCATTTATCCTGTACCAGATAGAAATCTAGAGAAAGCCTAGTCCCCTGACTATAGAAGTTCATTCATTATTAGTTTGATACAATGATATGGACAATTAATCTATCTATATATATATATAAAAGGCTAATATGCAAAGTGTCCCCTCGGAAGTTCAACTGGGAGTTCAATCACTCGCCATGACATGTGCTGACCACCAGTGGGCGGCGTGGAAAATGGCGGATGACCAGCAGCAGCGGCAGGGCGCTGAGGGAGTGAGGGAAGGAGGAGGTGGGGAGGTGAGGAATCTGATCACTGGCCAGGCCTAGGGACCCTAACCTTGCACAAATTTTGTGCACTGGGCCTCTAATAATAATATATGAAAGCCAGAAAATTTTAAAAGACTTGATTTAAAATAATCTCTGTAAAATTTTCAGCTAACAATAAACCTGTATTTAGCAAAATTAGATTCTTATGTAATTATAGCCTATCTATAATAATAAAAGTATAATATGCTAATTAGACTGGAAAGCCAAATGACCTTCTGGATGTCCTTCCAGATGACCTTCTGGACAAAGCCAGGGCTGTGAGGGCCAAGCCCCTTGCAGGAATTTCGTGTATCAGGCTTCTAGTATTTATAGAATGAGAACCCAATTTCAAAAGTCTTATTTATGCTTAATTTCTAATTTTTACTGAAGCCTTTATTTATGAAGCATTTATCCACTGTGAAGTACTTTGGAGAAGGAAAGAGAAGCTTTCAAACATCTTTTAGTCAGCCTTAGCCAGTTCGACTCAGTGGATAGAGCGTGGGCCTGTGGGCTGAGGGGTCCCAGGTTCAATTCCAGTCAAGGGCATATGCCCAGGTTTTGGACTCAATCCCCAATAGGGGGCGTGCAGGAGGCAGCCGATTGATGATTCTCTCTCATCATTGATGTTTCTATCTCTCTTTCCCTCTCCCTTCCTCTCTGGAATCAATAAAAATATATTTTTTAAAAAGCTTTTAGTCAAGCTTGGCTGACATGGCTCAGTGGTTTAGCATCAACATATGAACCAGGAGGTCATGCTTTAATTCCTGGTCAGGGCACATGCCTGGGTGTCAGGCTAGAACCCCATTGTAGGGCCTGCAGGAGACAGCCGATCAATAATTTTCTCTCATTATTGATGTTTCTATCTCCCTCTCCCTTCCTCTCTGAAATCAATAAAAGTATTTATTTTAAGAAGCTTTTAGTCAAAACAGAGAGAAAAGAGAAAAAGAAAAACATGTATATAACATCAGAAATAAACTGGTAATAAGGTCGTTTCAATAAAGTGTGTGTTTGAATGGCCAATAGTTTGGAGATGCATGTGAAATTTATAGTGATGAAGTGAAACTTGATAAGCACTCTTTAGTATTTTAACTAAAGATGCAAAGACAAGATTTAAAATAAGCATTCTGCAGGGGTTTTTTTCCTTCATTGTTATGTTACAGGACAATCAATCTCATCTTTTTTCATGTACAGATAGATACCTCTGTGTGTCTGTGCGGCAATAAAGCTCAGGAAATGGAAGCAGGCTGCCTGTGTTCTAACCGTGGCTCTGCACTTAACGTGGGTGAACTGGGTAGAGCTCATCTCTCTTTGTCTCAGTTCAGTAGCCATAAAAATAGTAACTACTTTATTGTGTTTTTCTGAAGAATAAATGGCATTATAGCTGGATAGTTAGCTATTAAAATTTTATGTATAGCAATATGTGTAATAGAATTATTTATATCTCAGGGGTGGAGAACGTCTGGCCTGAAGGCCCATATAAGGCCCACAAAATAATTTGGTCTGACCCTGCCAAGCATTAGGGATGAGTTAATTCAATGTTTGACCAAATATAGGGGGCTAATTTTTAGGTTGATAATTTTTTATGGCCTGTGAATGATGCTATAAATATCTAAATGGCCCGTGGCAGAAAAAAGAGGTTCCCCTGATCTAATTGAATCTTTGCATTCTTTTTAAACCTTTTTTTTATTGTGAATGTAACATTTAATAATTGTATAAAATATAGTTTCATATTAACAAAGTATGATTCAGATTAACTAAGTAAAGAAAACATCCTCATAAATCAAGACAAACATTTCCAGTATCTCTGAAGTCCACGCTAGAACAACCTCCTTCAGCAGTTACATTGTTTTTTTAAAGTTATCACTTGGTTTTCATTATACTTCTTTACATATATACATGTGTGTTCACAAACAATAAAAGTTGATTTTGCTGGTTTTGTAAGGTTTTTTCATTTGAATTATATAGCATGTGTCCTTTGCTCAATATTACAATTTTAAGGTTATTCTGTTATATTTATTTTCATTGATCTATGTATTCTGTTGTATAAATATACCACATTTTGTTATTATTTCCACTCTAATGGACATTTGAGTTGCTACTCTTAACATGCGTGAGGGTTCTTAAATTGTCTTATTTTTTAAGTTCGTAAATCTTTTTTTTTTTTCTAGTCCTCAGATATATAACTCGGATGGGAATTCCTTGTTCATGAAGTATGGTCATCTTCATTAGATATTGTTAAAAGGATTTCCAAAGGGGCCCCCCGCTCACAGTGTATGGGCCTTCCCATCACTCCACTTCCTCCACAACAGGGACACTGTCAGATTCCCACCTTTACTGCCTCATTGGTGTGTTTCATTGTGATTTTAATTTAGTTCAGTTTCTTTTCAGGGGTGTTTTAGACATTGGAAAATCTCATTTTGTGATTGCCTTTTCTCTAAATATTTTAAAGAAATCCTTATATATTTTGAATGAGAGGTCTTTGCCAGTTTATAAATACAAATACCTCCCACTCAGTGGCTTGTAATTTCATTCTCTTAATTATATATTTCGATGAATAAAAATTCTTGATTTTAATATAAATTTGTTAAGCTGTTTTTCATAGTTTGTGCTTTTCAAGTTTGTGCTTAAGAGGTCTTTCTCTACTCCTAAGTAATGAAGATATTCTCTTCAAATAACATAAAGTTTCATCAATTTGCCTTTTATATTTTTGTGTTTAAACCATTTGAAACTGATTTTGTGTATGAGGTGAGGAAGAAATCTATTGTTTTTCCTCTTCCATTTTTTCCAATACTATTACCAGTGCCACATTTTTCTTAAATACAATGTCTATTTCTAATGCTGGCTGATTTGTCTATATCTTTATCCATTTCAAAAGATATCACTCCATTATCATAGGTCTACAATAAATCCCAATACCTGATAGAGCAAGTCTGTTCACCTTGATCTTCTTTTTTAAGTGCATTTTTGGCCTATTTTCACCTTCTTTTTCAAATGTATCTTGATTATTTTTTCCCTTTTGCATTCCCATGTGAGTTTCAGAATCAAGTAATCAGTTTCCTCCGCACAACACTCAAATGTGCACACACAGTCACACATACAAATACCACAAAAGGACAGGAAGAAAATCTGAGTTTTTATTGAGATTGCAATAAATTAATAGAAAAATTTAGAGACCTAATTGTCTAAAATGATATATTTGTGTCCAAAATGACCTATCGTGTAAAAATGATCTATCATAACTATAATCATAATCAGAGCAGTTATAATCATAATATTGAATTTTCCAACGAGAAAACATGAACTATTTCCTTAGGTATCTCTATTCATTTTATTCTTTTAAAACATCTCATTAAATATCACTCAGTAAAGTTTAACAATTTATATATATAAAAGCCTAAGCAACTGATACAACTGGTTGACTGGTCACTATGATGATGCACTGACCACTAGGGGGCAGACGCTTAACACAGGAGCTGCTCCCTGGTGGTCAGTGTGCTCCCACAGCCAACCTCCTGTGGTCCCTCCTCCCAGCTGGCTGGATGGTCAGTGCTCTACGACAGCCAATCCCTGAAGCCTGCCAACCTCCCACAGTCTCAATTGGCCTGATTGCCCTGATCATTGGCCAGGCTGAGAGACCCCATCCATGCATGAATTCATGCACTGGGCCTCTAGTCCTATATAATAAAGAGGTAATATGCAAATTGACCATCACTCCAACACACAAGATGGCCAGCAGGGGAGGGCAGTTGTGGGTGATCGGACCAGCAGGGTAGGGCAGTTGGGAGGGACCAGGCCTGCAAGAGAGGGCATTTGGGGGAAACAAGGCCTGCAGGGGAGGGCAGTTGGGGGCAACCAGGCCTGCAGAGGAGGGCAGTTGGGGGGACCAGGCCTGCAGGGGAGGGCAGTTTGGGGGGACCACGCCTACAGGGGAGGGCAGTTGGGAGAGACCAGGCCTGCAGGGGAGGGCAGTTATGGATGACTGGGCCGGCAGAGGAGGGCAGTTAGGGGCGACCAGGCCTGCAGCGGAGGGCAGTTTTGGCGGGACCAGGCCTGCAGGGGAGGGCAGTTCTTGGGGGACCAGGCCTGCAGAGGAGGGCAGTTAGATGTGACCAGGTCTGCAAGGGAGGGTGGTTGAGGGTGACCAGGCTGGTAGGGGAGGGCAGTTAGGGACAACCAGGCTGGCAAGGGAGGGAAGTCAGGGGTGACCAGGCTGGCAGGCAGAAGTGGTTAGGGGCAATCGGGCCAGCAGGGGAGTGGTTGGTAGCCAGCAGTCCTGGATTGTGAGAGGGATGTCCGACTGCCCAGTGGGATTGGGCCTAAATGGGCAATCAGACATTCCTCGAGGGGTCCCAGATTGGAGAGGGTGCAGGCTGGGCTGAGGGACACACACCCCCACTCCGTGCACGAATTTTGGGCACCGGGCCTCTAGTATCCTTATAAAAGTCCTGTACATTACAAAGTACTTTGTATAGTTAATGGTAGCAGAAATGATATTTGAAATGCTTGTTTATCTAATTTTCTCAATATGTGTTGCTGATATGAAAATTATTTATCAATTTGAATTTCAAAAGTTGAAAAAGATATGAAGATATGCTTGACCTAAATGTAACTATGCTAGAAATAGATAGTTTTTTTTTTAAAGAAAGGTGTATTTAAAAATATACTTTCAATTAACCTATGGACCAAAAACTAAATAATAATGGCAATTAAAACATATTTTAAAGTGAATCATAAAAATATATGTTTCATGTGTTGTTAAAGCAGTGCTTTAAGGTTAATGTACAACCTTCAATACATTAATGTGTTAGAAACTAATAAATACATGTATTAGAAAAGAACTCAAATTTCATGTTCAAATTATATCATCTTCCTATATTTGCAGCCTCCTTTGTTTATTTCTGTCCGTTTCCTTGTTTTGTTTATTTGTATTTTGTTTTTTATTTCCTTCTGGTATCATTCAACAAATGAAAGCTAGCTAGCAACATGAAGCACTTTAACTTTTAAACCAGCAATAGAGTGACATGACCCATTTTAGCTATTAATGCAACCAGTATAGGTAATAGGAAAATACCTCCTAAAAGATAGTTGGTTTTGTGGGATAGAAGTTCTATGGCTAAAAGAAGAAAAGTCTATTGCTAATGTCATTGGTTTGTCTAGTGCTTTCTGGGATAATTTCCCTCTACTATTATCACTCTTCTAGAAATTTTTCCATTTTCCCTTTTAACTACTTCCAGATCTACCTTTTAACACCCACACATTCAATCTATCCCTTCCATAAACTGAATGTTTACTTTAATAACTGTCCATAGGATTGCCATCTTTACTAAAATACATAAACTACATATTTTATGTACATACAAATATTTAGTGGAAGAATAGTAATGAAGTTAGCATACCTCATCAAAGATGACATATCTCATCCTTTTCATCCACTTTTGATTACGAGGTGATAGCAAGAGTATTTCCAAGCACTGAGGCACTGTCACCAATATCTGTTTTTTTAAAAAAGGAAACCATTGATTTGATTTTTTTAAACCTCAAGCTTTAACTTCTTTTTATTGTTGACACTATTACAGATGTCTCCCATTCCCTCTCTTTTCTCCCCTCCACTCATACCCAACCCTTCCCTTCCTTTTAAACATCAATAAAATATTTAGATGACACAGTATGTTCATATAAGCATTTCCATTAAAACAACCATCTCATCTGTGTAAAAATAAAACAAATGTAACAAATGTATGTTGTGGTTGATATATTTAAAAAAATAAGCTTATTTCATTAAGAAATAGCCTCCCACATAGTACATTGGGAATATAAAATCATCTCAGTTTGAAACCATCATCATTGAAAGATTTGAAATTTCCTCATATTGAAATTTCAGAAAAGCATTTTATTTATTATAGAAAATACAATTTATTGAAAGTTAACCACTTTATTAAGAAAAATTATATAAACAATGTTCAAATATAAATATATTTCACAGGGTAATTGTGAATTGAATTTATCCTCACATTAAAACCTTGTAGTGCCTACCAAAGTGCCTTAGTATGCATTATTATTCATTATGCACTCGTGTCGGTGACATACCTGACAATTCAAGGTGTCGTGACGGTAATCTCTTGTGAACACTCCACACACCACTAGTCCTTTTGGCAGTGCTTTGGTAAACAGACTGCAGATAGTTCCTACCACTTGATTAACAAGAGCCTTAAATCATAACGGACACAATGTGCTATTCAGTAATTATTGACAACACTGAACAAATTGTTTAAAGCAAACTAGTATCTGGAACAACTTTACAAGCAAAAAGTACAGTACCAATTTTATGTAACTCTTTCTTTTTTCTCTTTAATCCTCACCCAAGGATATTTTTCCATTGATTTTTAGAGAGAGTGGAAGGAGATAGGGGGAGAGACAGAGAGAGAGAGAAACATGGATGTGAGAGAGACACATCAGTTGGTTGCCTCCCGACTAGTGAAGGATCAAACCTATAACCAAGGTACATGACCTTGATGAGAATTGAACCTGGGACCCTTCAGTCCGAGGGCCAATGCTCTATCCACTGAGCCAAAGAGGCAAGGGCTATAACTTTTTATTATATGAAGCCTGTTGCACAAAGAGTCACGCAATAGGCCTTCCTTCCCCTGGCTGCCGGCACCGGTTTTCCTCTGGCACCCGGGACCCAGGCCTTTGGTCCGGGCGCAGCGAGGCTTGGCTTCTCCGCTGTGGCCCCAGCAAGCCTTGGCTTCAGTCTTCAGTCTTCACTCTGCCTGGACCCTTCAGTCTTTGTTCCACACCTGTGTATGCAAATTAACCACCATCTTTGTTGGATTAATTTGCATAGTCACTCTGATTGGCTGGTGGGCGTAGCGGAGTGACACCAATTTGTATGCTTCTCTTTTATTGATTTCAGAGAAGAAGAGAGAGGGAGAGAGAGATAGAAATAGCAATGATGAGAGAGAACCATTGTTTGGCTGCCTCCTGCACACCCCACACTGAGGATTGAGCCTGCAACCCAGGCATGTGCCTTGACTGGAATCAAACCTGGGATCCTTCAGTCTGAAGGCTGATGCTCTATCCACTGAGCCAAACCATCTAAGGCTATATAACTCTTTCTTAATAAAAGAATTACTTGCATAAATGCTTCCCACTGGTTCCATTTTAAAGTTTTCCTTAATGTATAATAAATCACAGTTCTTATTAATGTGATGGCAAAAAACAATAAGCAACAATCTATGCCACAGAAATGGGATATTTATTTGAACAGGTGAAATCAGATGATGAAATTTTATTTAAAATTCTAATTGTTTCTCCAACAATCTGCACATTCCTTAAGTTCCCTGAGCCTCAGTTTTCTCATCCATAAAGTGAGAGGACTGGGACATACAACAGAGATGATCCCTACCAACACTGGCACTCTGAATTTCTTCTCTCACTGCATCTTTAAGGCCTGCAATGAAGTATTCTCCTTGGGAAAGAGAGAGGAAGGAATATACCAAATCCCTTCAAGATAAAGAAAAAAATTCTGATTCATCCAAGAGCCTCTAGACATCATCCAAGAGCCTCTAATAGACATCTTTTTTTTTTTTTGCTATAAAAAAGAAAAGAAGAAGAAGAAGAGGACTATAGATATAGAATTTGCAGTAATCAGGGATTTTCTACAGAGCATGAAAGCAAAATAAGAATGGCTGTTTTTTCCCTCTCACACTTTCTTTTATGAACTTATCTATCCTCTCTTAACCCTGGCACAGATATCAAATGGTTTCTTTGAGCAAAATTCTCAAAAGTGTTAAATCCCTATTTTTAATAAGTGCTGGACCTAAGGAGGTTTAAGCAATAAAATGAATAAAAAATAAGGGTGAATGATACCATTTATTGGTCATTGTTTACACCCAGACATATTCAAAGATGCCTTACATACATCATCTCCCTTAATGCTTAGAATAAAAGTACAGACATATTCAAAGATGCCTTACATACATCATCTTCCTTAATGCTTAGAATAAACGTACCACAGCCCTCTCCACCCCTCCTTATCCATAAAGCATATGCTTCCAGACTCCCAATGGGTGCCTAAATCCAGGGGTAGGAGCGAACCTTATATATAGTACTATGTTTTTTTCCTATACATGTATGCCGTTTCACTTGAAGGAAGCATTTTATAGCTTCTCCTTGGCATATCCAAATTGCCAGTGTCACTGCTTTTGCACTTGGCACTGTGAGGACATTATTAAGTAAAATAAGGTCACTTGAATACAAGCACTCCGATACTTTGACAGTTAATCTGATAACCAAGAGGGCTGTTAAGTGATTAATGGACAGGGAGCGCATACAGCATGGATACACTGGATGATTCATGTCCTGGGTAGGACAGAATGCAAGACTTCATCATACTACTCAGAACAGCACACAATTTAACACTTATGAATTGATTATTTTTGGAAATTTTCATTTAATATTTTTGGACCATGGATGACCATGGATAACAAAAACTATAGAAAGCAAAACCATGGATAAGGGTGGACTACTGTAAAATGTAAGCATTATTATCCTCTTTTTACAGGTAGAGAAACTGAGGTAAGAAACTAGCTCAAGACCACACAGCCCATAAGCACTCACATCCATGACTGCAATGCTGGAGTCTGTATGCTCTCGTACCTCCCCAGGATTAAGAGCACAAACTATAGTTGAGGAAAATTACAGTAAGATACAGAGTGTCATATGCACACAGTACCTTTGTTGGAGCAACATACACAATCACCCCTTCATCACTCTCTCTCAGGATTTTCTCCATGCAGTAGTAAGAAGCATAGGTTTTCCCTGATGATGTCGGGGCAACAATGACAGCAGATTCATTGTTATCTACCACATCAAGAAGTTCCCTCTAGATTTAAAGACAAACAAACACATTTCATTTTGAAAATATATACTTAGTGTCAAATTTTAATTTAAAAACAACTATATTTTAGGCAAAATGGTATTCACAGTTCCTTATGAGACATAGTAGGGTAAGGGTGGCATAGATGCAGAGAATACTGACAGCTGTCAGAGGGGAAGGGGAGGGGTGCTGGGTGAAAAAATGAAGAGATTAAGCAAAAAGAAAAAAAAGAATAAAGAAACATCATAGACAGACAACAGTATGGTGATTACCAAAGGGAAAATGGGGTGGGGGAGGTAGAAAGAGTAAAGGGGGGTAAATGATGATGGAAGGACACTTGACTTGGGGTGGTGAACACACAATGTGATGTGAACCAACTGTTTCCATCGAGTTTCCTCACTTTTCCATGCTGCAGATCTTTTCAGGAAATACCTGCCATGTGTCTGGTATAAAATGATGCACCCTGGGATCTGGATCACTTCTTTCTTCTCGAAGTAAGTAATGGCCCATATATGTTAACTGAAACCGAGCTGCTCCCATACAAACTGAATATTTAGAAATATCCTTCTCAGTACTTGATTCCTGTACCTAAGTAAATATGACATATTAGATTTTCATGTTTACCATTTTTATCCTGGGAAAGGAAATTACCAGTCATGGTGAAGTTTGCTTCACCAAGATTATTTTATGTTTTACAAGTGTTCAGAATTAGCAGTGAAGAATAAGATATAGATACTATATCTTTACTATAATTTTAGATACTATTTTATGTGCAGTACCATGTTTTATAGAATGTAAATAAAATGCAGTATGAAGTTAATCTTTTAATTATAAATCAGCATAAACTTTGAATATTGTTAAATATGAACAATTCCCTACACACACATACACATATACAGAATAAAATATGTGTTTAAATTGAGGACCATAGCACCCCTAGTACAAATAAAACATTTATTCTATGTAAAAACACACCCATAAAAATTATTAGATCTGTGTCTATACAGGATGATACATAGCTAATCATCAATTTAATCTAATAGACATTAATTCTGAATACATCCCATAGAATATTTTACACACACACATAATATTTTCTATAGCACCTACCTGAGGATATAAAGAGTGTGCCAAGTTGTCAAATCCAACGTATTTTAAATATTTGGCTAATTTTCGTCGATCTGTATTTTTTAATAGTTCTGAATGCTTTTCATGAATTATATGAATCCTTTTCATCAAGTTAATTATTATGTTCATATCTCTGGATTCTGTTTCTGTTTAAAAGAAACATTGTCATACATAACAAGTTATACAAGATATTGATAATAAAACCCCAAAGCTGATTTAATTTTATTGCAGGATAAGAAAAGCATAATCATATGAATCACTGATAATAACTGAGGAATTCATAGTTTCTAGTCAATTACATTACAGTGAAGAGCGTGGCCTCAAGTAAGAGTAGGATTGCCAGCTTTAGCAAATAAAAATACAGGCGATACAATTTGAGATATATATTCATGACATTTACTTACAGTAAAAAAAAAATTGCTATTTATCTGAAATTCAATTTTAACCTGCCTATATTTGATTTAGGAACTTCAAAAGCTCCATTTCTAAACCTCATTTTCTTTATATAGAAATTGGGGACATTAAGTCTCACCTCATATGGTTACTATAAGGATTAAATAAATTAATTTATATAAAATGATACAATAATGGCAGCAGTTATTATTAACCATAAGAAGTAATATGGAGAATGGATGAATGGACATTTTTAAATTCTTTTTGTTGTTATTAATACTCTCCCAAGATTATTTTTCCCATTGATTTTTTAGAGAGAGTGGAAGGGAGAGAGGGAGGAGAGAGAGAAACATTAATGTAATAGAGACACATCAATTGGTTGCCTCTCACATGTGACCCACAAGGGCCGGGATTGAACCTGCAACCCAAGTAGGTGCCTTTGACCAGGAATCAAACCCTCAACCCTTTGGTGAGCAGGCCAATGCTCTAACCACTTAGCACACCAGCCAGGGCAACATTTTTTTTTTCTTTTAATATTTACTTTCCTGTGAACACAATTAAAAGATAAATATCTTTCATTTTCTCTCCAATCAAAAATATTCATTCTTTGGTTCTCATCCAAACACTGTTATGCCCAAATTTACTAATTATTTAATTTGTGCATACCTCTTGGAGTAAGGATGTTGTATTAAAGTTCTTGCTCTGTCACTGACATTTGGGCATGTAATTTGTTCTCCTAGAATCTCAATTTCTTACATGTAATATTAGGGTAATGGAACCACCTCAGAGAATTGTGAGAATTTATATACATATACAAGGTGTCCCCCCAAAAATGTATACACACTTTAACAGCTAATAGCTCAATTTTAAAAATGCAATGCATTTTAATAAACACTGCCTTTATAATTATTAAAAATGTGTACACATTTATTTGGGACACCCTAAATATGCTAGGCCCTCGAATAATATTTTATTCTACATCATTTCATTATAATGTTAACGAGGTGCCTTAGGAACTTAACTTCAGTTAATATCAATTAGCCTGTAGTAAAATTAGTTTCACTATACATTGATTTTCTTAAAGTCACAGAACCTACAGATGACTTTACATGAAAATTTACTGTATATAGCTTTGGTTGTGGTTATCAACACTATGTTGCAGTTAGTTCAGCATGTGCCTAAGTCCCTTAGGAGACTATCATTAAGCACCTTCAGAGCAGGTCCTATGCTCTTCTGGTCGGAAGCCCATGGACACCTAATAAGGTACTCAGCTCCTGACTGACCTTGAAGAACTATTTACTGAATTGAATTTCAGGTAAAATCTATTCACCAATATGCATCACATTCACGCATAGCCATGTTATTATTGAATCAAACAAAAGGAAATCTTCTTACCCTTTAGACATCAAGTTTCCAAAGTCATACAGGCCAGAAGAATCAGTATATGTGGCCAATATCAATTCTTTTGCTCTGGTCTTACTGACCTTTTATTTTAAGATATTTCTAAAACTAATATTTTATGTACCTGGTTTTGAACAGCATTCCATCCATAATTTGAAACAGGCATCCAATCCTACCATTTCTGCAGCAAATTTTACAGATTTAACAGGGCATGTTTGGAGAAAATCTTCTAGTTTTTTTATTCCAGAATTAGGATTTTCTTTCATTTCCTTTTCAATATATACTGACAAGTTTTTCCATCTTTCTTCCTCTTTTTTCTCTAGTTTAGCTAGCTGTCTCTTTTGGTTTTCCTCAATAAATTTTTCTGCATTTGTCTTTAAAAAAATAAGAAAAATCAACAGTAAAACAAATGTTTCCATGATAATACATTTGATTTTTTTTTCAATACACAGCTTTTATTGCATCTTTAAAATGTCACAAAGAAGTCTGAGGAATCATTTGGCATCTTGCTGTTTCTACAGCTGGACAGCTTAGATCAAATATTCATCAGTATGCTGAACTGTTCCCTTTTTAGAAACATAGATACTACCTGGTTTGCTGAATCAAAGCAGCTAAATTTTATACAAGTCCAATGCCATTTCCTTCAAGAATTAACTCATCTTTCTGAGCATGAGCTACTCACCTGACCTCTGCGGATATACTTTTCACCCAAGAGATTTCCAGTTTCAACAAGAGAACCATCTTCCTGAGTATCAATCTCAATGGGGAAGTGAATAGACAAAGACCTTGTTCTGTAAGGGAAGCCCAATGTAACACCCTTGCTCATGTTCTGTACGTGACTACAGACAGTGCAAATAATAGCCACTTCCTCTCTATTTCTCTCTATTAGGACTATCTGGAGCCTCTTCTTTTTCTTTCCAAGGAGTCTGAGTTCTACATTGATGTGATTGACGTCCCTTTGCAGGGTGCCTAGGGCCTTTCATAGCAACTGTGTGTCCCTTCACAGCGATGTCCCATTTTCTGGAATGTTGACAGTCAGATTGCTGAGAATGGTCTTCCTCTTCTCAGTACATGTGGCAAAGAGAGAACGTCTTTCAATACGATGTTTTTTGAAAGAAGTATTTAATATCTTAAGCCACCAGTTCACTACTTAGCACATGGAAGTAGAGTATCACCGAGGACCTTAGGTATTCTGAATAATTAAATGCAAACATCTATATTTATACAAGCATGATAATTCCACATTCCCTTCTTTCTTCTTTCTATCCTGAGCTATCACTTTCTTTATTTTCTTACTTTTTTATTGTTTTTTTAACATATATATTTTATTGATTTCAGAGAGGAAGAGAGAGGGAGAGGGAGATAGAAACATCAATGATAAGAAAGAATCACTGATTGGCTGCCTCCTGCATGTCCCACACTGGGGATCAAGCCCACAACCTGCAACCCCGGCATGTACACTGACCGGAATCGAACCCTGACCTCCTGGTTCATAGATCAATGTTCAACCACTGAACCACATTGGCTGGGCTTATTTTTTTTAATGGTGACACTATTACAAATGTCCCCCATTTCTCCTGCCTTTGCCCACATCTATCCAGCCCCCATTCCCCCCTCCCTCTGGCCATCACCACACTGTTGTCCACAGGCTATGCATATACAGTATATTCGTTAACTAATCTCTTCAGCTATTATTTTATTAATCCATATGCTGAAAAACAGTCTTCTGGCATTCCAATCTGTAAGGTTGGTTCTAAGAAAAAAAATTTCAAACTAATATCCAATTAGGATATATATCTTTTATTAAACTAGGCTAAGTGTGGTATAATTACAAAAATTGGCCAGGAGAGTAGCATGCTATGCTTTCAGTGGTTCTCAACCTTCCTAATGCCACGACCCTTTAATACAGTTCCTCATGTTGTGGTGACCCCCAACCATAAAATTATTTTTGTTGCTACTTCATAACTGTAATTTCGCTACTGTTATGAATCGTAATGTAAATATCTGATATGCAGGATGTATTTTCATTGTTGGTGACCCACAGGTTGAGAACCACTGCTTTATAGAAAAACCAGTGTCACTTTTGCTCAGTGATTCCAAGAAGAAAAATAATAAGTCGAAAAGGGATTCAAAGTCATCATGTCTAAAATTGTAATATCTGGAGTACAGTATGCAAAAGAGAATGCTGCCACAGCCAATCGCTGTAACAAATTTTCTTGTCCAGAACTGAGGGCAAGTCCTTATTTAACTCTCCTTCCTTCACCTCCCACCTCTGTAATATGGAGACAATGGGCCATCTCAAGAACACCAGAGTACCAATTAAGTGATGTTAACTCCTCCTGGGAGTGACACAGCCTAACCAGAGGTAAAAAGATATCTCTGAAGAGAGAGGTCTACATCAATAACATCCAGAAAAAATGAACTTCCTTAAGCACAAAATAGAGAATAAAGACTAAGAAAATATTTTAAATGTATATGACAAAGATGTGATGTTGTAAATAGCTCTTAGCAATGAATAAGCAATAGTAAAGGACATAAAAGAAATTGATAGGAGAACAAACACAAGTGGACTCAAAATTTCAGAAAGATTCTCATATCACTGGTGTTGAAAGAATTGAAATTAAAACCTCTGGTTGGGAGGAATAAAGAAGAAAACAAGCACTCCCATACACTGATGGTGCTAATCATTATAGCTGAGTGGATAAACGGGCAGGTTCTCGGGTACATCCCGGGTCGATGACTCACTATGTAACTCAACACAGTGTTTTTCACATTAGAGTTTGATAACTCAATAATGTATTATTATTTGTAGTAATGTTAAAATAAGAACAAAATTTTGGACAGCCCTCTTATATGAGAATGTATATTAAAATGAATATCAAATGTATATCAAAAGCCCTAAAATTTTTCATAGCCTTTGATCCAACAATTCTCTAAGTAATTAAAAAACTGTAGAGAGATTCTGATAAAATTATGTTTATCACAGCACAGGTTATAATGGTAAAATAATGGAAACATAAATATTAAAAATGGAAATATAAATATATTATGGAATATTAAGAAAAATACTTTTTAAAGTTTATCCTAGCTCATTGAAATAAAAAGTTCTTCAAAACACATTAATAGGAAAAAATTATAAAACCATATGTAAATTTTAAAATTGTTTGTGTGTATATTTGCCAGACAGTAGGGATGAGGGGGATGGGTGGAGATGGAAGAGGGTGTAGGAGGATACATTGAGATGGAAATGAATAAATAAGTAAATAAATAAATAATAACTTATACAACTCAACATGAGGAAGACATACAATTTAATTTTAAAAATGGAAAAATGACAAGGCTGGTGTTGCACAGTGGTACAGCATTGAACTATGAACCAGGAGGTCATGGTTTGATTCCCAGTCAGGGCACATGCCCAGGTTACAGACTCTATTCCCAGTATGGTGTATGCAGAAGGCAGCCAATAGGTGATTCTCTGTCATCACTGATGTTTGCATCTCTCTCCCTCTTCCTTCCTTTCTGAAATCAATAATAAAAATATATATTTTTAAATAAATAAAGGACCTGAATATACACATCTCCAAAGAGGACATACTGATGGCCAATAGACATATGAAATATGCTCAATGTCACTAATCATCAGAGAGATGCAAGTTAAAACCACAATGAGATATCACCTCACACCTGCCAGAATGCTACCATCAGTAAATCAGCAAATAGTGCTGGCAAGGATGTGGAGACAATGGAACCCTGCTGCACTGCTGGTGGGAATGCAGATTGGTGCAGCCACTGTGGAAAACAGTATGGAGTTACTTCAAAAAATTAAAAATAAGGCCCTGGACAGTGTACCAAAAGGTTACCCCTGAAATTGCTGGTCAGGGTATATATCCGGGTTTTGCACTCGATTCCCTATGGAGGAAGTGCAGGAGGCAGATGATCGATGTTCTGCTCTCACACTGATATTTCTCTCTCTCTCTAAAAAAATAATAAAAATATTTTTTTAAATTAAAAATGGAACTGTCTTTTGACCCAGCAATCCCACTTCTGGGAATATATCCTAAGAATCCTGAAACACCAATCAGAAAGAATATATGCATCCCTATGTTCATAGCAGTGTTATTTACAACTAGTGACCCAGTGCATGGATTCGTGTACATTGAAAGGAAATTAACTAGAAGGTGGCCTGGGGGTGAGACTAGGTGAGATGGGCTGGACACGCCCTGGATCCAACCTCCTGCAGTTCCTCCCCGGCATCTGCGAAGTGAGCAGGGTCCCTTTGACTGATGGGGTCATTGGGCCTGGCCTGTGGGAATCAGGTCAAAAATGGCTCTTCGACATCCTCCAAGGGGTCCCAGAGTGAGAGAGGGCACTCTGAAAAGTTGCTATTGTCCAGGATGTGGAACACAAATGCAAGTGTGTAGTAAACCAGATTCAGGGCCAACAGTGCCCCAGCAACAACATAACCCATGACCAAAGGTTGAATCGGACTCCCTCCTATGGTTTTGGGGCGAGTCACCTGAGAACCATTGCTGCAAAGTCACTGCAGCTCTGTAGCTCCTGTGTTGAGTGTCTGGCCCTTGGTGGTCAGTGTGCATCATAGTGACCAGTTGGACCAGTAGGAGAGACACTTAGCATATTAGCCTTTTATATATAGATAGCTAAGATCTGGAAACAGCCTGAATCTCCATCAGTACATCTATGTATATAAAGAGGTAATATGCAAATTAGGCTGAGATGCCGTAACAGTCATGACCTGTCAGGAGGAGGTTATAACATGCAGATGAGGCCCAGAGCGTAGATGGAGACAGAGACAGGGGGCCCTGCCCGAGCCTGCATGGCGGCTCGGGCAGCCCGGAGCAGACACAGGCAGTGGGGCAGGGGGTCCTGGGGCTGGCCGAGCTGCCACACTAGCTTGGGTGGCCCTGGAGTGGACACAGGCAGGGGGACATGGGGGGTCTGGGGAGAAAGTCAGGCCCGGGTCCCGGCCGGCCGCCGTGCCAATCAAGCCTGACTTCCACTGCAGCCGGTGCTGCGCAAGTCAATGCCTGGGTCCCAGCTGCCCACCGCACCAGTCAGGCCTGACCTCCATAGCCGCCTGAGTAGTAGGCAGAGGACAGACCACTGAGGGTCTTATATACCATAGCAGGGAGCTTAGATTTTATTCCACAGAAGGAGGAAAAGTGAAGAATGTCAAGCATGGGAGCATCCTGGTCTTGCTTTCCTTTCAAATGAGCCATTCTGGTGGCTGTGGGAAGGATCAATTTAGACAGTTGCAGTGTTTTAGGGCCCAAGAAAAAGAGAGGCTGATGTTTGGAACTAGGATTAGACAGAGGCAGTGGATCACAGACATATTTATGAGGAAACCTTACAGAACTATTTGGCTGATTACACAGGAATGAAAGCAAACAAAGCAAATGGTATTAGCCCAGGTTTCCAGTTTGGGCAACTTCGTTGAATGGGTGATTCTAATAATTGGGAGAAGGTATTGAGGAAAAGGAACAGTGTAAGGGAGCTTGTTTAGTTTAGCAATAGCCAAACAATTAGGACAGAAGACAGACTTAGTGCTCTTTCTTTGCTGCAACGTTTATTTTTCTGCCTTTAGCCACCACCATGTAAGGCTAATGTGCCATCTTTTCTCCTAATCTAGGATATTATCTATCTATCTATCTATCTATCTATCTATCTATCTATCTATCTATCTATCTGTCTATCTACTACACATTCCTATCACCTAAATTAGCTTTCCTGCATGATCCCTTAAAAATACTTATCAAAGTCATTCAATGCTCTGTGAGTATGGGGACTTTCAAGATGTGGAAACATTATGAACCTATATACATTAATAAAGAGATATTGGGTGCTCAATTTTTAACAATAAAAATCAAATACTGAATGTGGTCATGCCAGAGGCATAATTTTAATGAGCCAATATCTCTTTACTGAAGTGTCACACTTCAAAAGAGATCCTCTCAAATAATCCAATGCATAACACTCATCTGGGTTGCCTGTTAAAATGTAGGACCACACCTTGAAATACACTCCTTCTAGAGCTCATTTTGGTGGATAAATCTCCCTCCAAGTAAAGCAATCCTATATAATAAAAGTGTAATATGAAAATCAACCGAACAGCAGAACAACTGGTCAGTGGGGGGCGGGACCAGTGAGCAGGTGTTGCCAGGCTAGCCAAGGCGCATGCCAGCAGGCAGAGGGAGGGGATGGCGATGGGGTGGCGATGGGGGGGGGGGTGTCACTGCTGGTTAGCAGTGACAGGGCAATGGGGGCTGGCGCTATCCCATGATCGCCCACCTGGTCGCCTCCTGCAGAGGAAGGCCACGGGCAGCGGCAGCAGCAGGGCGATTCGGGGCAGGGCCACCCAGCACCATCCCAAGATAGGCTTGCTGGGGTCGCCTTACCCAGAGGGAGGCCACCAGTGGCCATGGCGCAATTGGGGGTGGGGCCAGCCACTCGCTGCCCACACCATCTCAATCAGCCCACCGGTCACCTCCCGCAGAGGGAGGACACACTGTGGCTTAGGCCCGCTCCTCACTCTCCTAAGTCATCAAGGGGTCTCCAATTGGAGAGGGTTCAGGGTAGGCTGAGGGAACCCCCCCCCCCATGCACGAATTCCTTGCACCAGGCCACTAGTGAGTAGATAAAAAAGCTATGGTACATTTACACAATGGAGTACTCACAGCCTTAAAAAAGAAGAAAATCTTTTTTGCAACAGTGTGGATGGAGCTGGAGAGTATTATGCTAAAGTGAAATAATTCAGTCAGAGAAAAAGAGATATCATATGATCTCACTTATATGGAAAGTCTAATGAACAAAATAAATTGATGAACAAAATAGAAACAAAGGCGTGGATACATGGAACAAAATGACAGCTAGCAGAGGGGAAGGAGGTGATGGGGACTGAATGAAAGAAGGTGAATAGATTAACTCAACATATATGCATAATCCATAGATACAGACAAAAATGTGGTGATGGTCAGAGGGGAGAGGGTAGGGTAGGTGGAGATGGGAAAAGTGGGGGAAAACGGACATCTGTAATAGTAACAGCCATAATAATAACAAAAAAAGTATATTTTTTTTAAAAGTAACCATGGGAGTGTGGCACAATTTTATTGATTTTGTGATACTTTTCTAGATAACCTAAATTTACCGAATGTGTTTGACCTTTATAATAAAAAGCTGTTTAAATTTTCAAAACAATGCGCTATTATGAAAGCACATTTAATGACACTGAAAAATGATCACTTTATATTGATAGGTGGGGAAATAAAAGTATATAGGGGGTTTTTTTTGTAAAAAAAAGCACATAATGAACAAAAATGAAACTTTGTAGGTCAATATGTTAATAGTGTTTATCTGTAGAATGTGAGTATAGACTTTTCTTTTCTCCCCTTTTTTCTTACCTGTTTTTCTACACTTCAAAATAAATCATTAAACAAAAATATAGCATGCCATACTATAGATTATACAGCCACAAAAATGTGTTTTAAAAAATTTTAATAACAGGAAGGGAAAATGACTACAGGAAATGCACTAAAATGTTAAAGTCCTATTAGGATTTTGTTTTCTTCATTATACTTTTAAATATATATATATATATATATATATATATATATATATATATATATATATATATATATTTCAGAGAGGAAGGGAGAGGGAGAGAAAGTTAGAAACATCAATGATGAGAGAGAATCATTGATTGGCTGCCTCCTGCATGCCCTCTATTAGGAATCGAGCCTACAACCTCGGCCTATGCTCTGACCGGGAATTGAGCCATGAACTTCTGGTTCATAGGTTGACACTCAATGACTGAGCTACACAGGCCAGGCATCATTACACTTTTTTCCCCCATTTTACAAGTATTTTAAAAGTATCTTTTGTAATTTGTGGTTAGTATTTAGAGTATACTTGATTTGACAGTTATTATTTATTTTTAGAAAATGCGCCGAAACCGGTTTGGCTCAGTGGATAGAGTGTCGGCTTGCGGACTAAAAGGTCCCAGGTTCGATTCCGGTCAAGGGCATGTACCTGGGTTGCGGGCACATCCCCGGTAGATGTGCAGGAGGCAGCTGATCGATGTTTCTCTCTCATCGATGTTTCTAACTCTCTATCTCTCTCCCTTCCTTTCTGTAAAAAATCAATAAAATATATTAAAAAAAAAAAAAAAAAAAAAGAAAATGGGGTTTTTTACTTCTCTGATAACACATGTGCACAATGATGGATATTGTTAATGAAGATCCCATATGGAATGAGTTGAACTATAGGATCCTCACAAGACCTAATAGATCAAGAATGTACCTGGTGTTTTTTTTTCTTTTGTACTGAAGAATTTTCTGGGGGTGGCAGAGCACTTCCTCTTGTAATCCTTATTGATTTGTTACTTCCTACCAAAGATTTTCCAAAGACATGATAAAAATGATGTAATTTCTGCATGTCCCTTATTCCTTTGGCGTCCTTGGATTTAGCTGTAGGAAATAAATACATCATTAAAGTATGCTGACAATGCTCTTTATAAATAAGAATTTCATTTAGAAAGCATTTGTGAAAAGGCTTTGACAAACACTTGCAAACACTTAAAACTTGCACTAATTATAGACACGTTAGAGATTGAGATAGACAAACTCAAATTATTTGAGCCATCTACACTAATAAAAGAGAAACATGGTAATTGGCGTACGACCGCTACCCTTTTCATTGGCTAATCAGCAAGATATGCAAATTAACTGTCAGCCAAGATGGCGGCCAGCAGCCAGGCAGCTTGAAACTAACATGAGGCTTGCTTGCCTCAGTGACGGAGGATCGTTGGAGGAAACCAACGTTCCCCACCTGCGGCTGCAGGCCTCTGAGCGGGCAGTTTAAGAAACATTGTAACAAATACCGCCGGACTTCAGCCAGCAGATTCGCAACATTGTAAGCAAAGGCCAGAAACCTACTTTCAGCCATGGAGGCCTAAGAGCTAGAGCCAAGCCTCAAGGTAAAGCTGGCCCAGAATAAAAAAGAAAAAAAGAAAAAAAGGAGCGGTTGGGAACTTCAGTCACTCCCAGCCTGAAAACAACCCTCAGCCCCTCACCCAGACTGGCCAGGCACCCCAGTGGGGACTCCCATCCTGATCCAGGACACCCTTCAGGGCAAACCAGCCGGCCCCACCCATGCACCAGGCCTCTACCCTATATAGTAAAAGGGTAATATGCCTCCCGGCACCGGGATCAGCGTGACAGGGGGCAGCGCCCAAACCCCCTGATCGCCCTGTGGCTCTGTGTGTGACAGGGGGCGGGGCCCCAACCGCCTGAGCAGCCCTGCTCTGTGCCTGACAGGGGAAGGCGCCCCAACCCCCCCCCACCCCCCACGGGCCCTGCTCTGTGTGTGATGGGGTAGAGCCATAACCTCCCCATCGGCCCTGCCCTGAGTGTGAGAGTGCCGGCGCCCCAACCCCCTGATCGGCCCTGTTCTGTGGGTGATAGAGGGTGGTGCCCAACCCCCTGATGGGCCCTGCTCTGTGTGTGACAGGGGCAGCGCCCCAACCCCCTGATGGGCCCTGCTCTGTGCGTGACAGGGGACGGTGCCCCAACCCCCCAGTTAGCCCTACCCTGAGCGTGACTGAGGGTGGCATCACAACCTCCCAATCTGCCCTGCTCTGTGCATGACGGGGCGGCGCCCCAACTCCCCAATCGGCCCTGCTCTGAGCCTGACCAGGGGCTGCACCTAGGGATTGGGCCTGCCTTCTGCCACCTGGGAGCAGGGCTAAGCCAGCAGGTCGTTATCTCCCGTGGGGTCCCAGACTGCGAGAGGGCACAGGCCGGGCTGAGGGACCCCCCCTCCCCACCGAGTGCACAAATTTTTGTGCACCAGGCCTCTAGTATTTAAATAACATGGTACAATCTAAATCAGTGTCTTGTCATTTTCACTTTAGTACAACCTACTAGGCATTATGGGTACATCCCATAGAATAAGTCAATGGTGAGGTTACACTTTCCTTTTCTTCTAGGATACCGAACCACAAAAGAAACTTTAGCTCTTTGGCATTTTGGATGGCTCTGGGCATAGTGTCGAGAACAAAGGACATGAACACTCTGGAAGAGCTTCCAATTTAGAAACAGGGTCTCTGAAAACCACCCCCAAATTAGGTCAGAAACATTTGGCTAAAACAGCTAATCAAATTCCAGGAAATGTGCAGCAGTACTGCACACAACTAAAAGGAATTTATCGTTCTCCATGCTGTTGCTGGAGTAAATATAACCCAATTGTGTTGCTCATGTGGTTTGAACATCTTAGTGGCTTCCTGTTGCTCATCTATCATTCAGAATCCTCACTAAAGGCTGCATGGTTCAGACCCATCTCACATCACTCTCTGTGCTACAGGCCCTCTGGCTACTTCCTTATTGGCCCCACCACTACCACACACCTGCATAACTATCTTCATTGCTCAGATTTGGTTTGAAAATTCCTCAATCCCTCAAGCCTACCCTTGGTATACCCTTTGCACCTGATTGTAGTAGTCATCATAATCTCTATATATAAAAGGCTAATATGCCAAGTGTCCCCTCGGGAGCTCAACCAGGAGACCAGGAGTTCGATCACTTGCTATGATGTTTGCTAACCACCAGGGGGTGGCACGGAATGAAGGAAGGCCCCAATTGGCCCTGATCGCCAGCCAGGCCTAGGGACCCTACCCATGCACGAATTTCATGCACTGGGCCTCTAGTTTTAAATGAGTATCTCTGCAGTGGTTTGTTTAACATCTTCTATTTCCTGCTAAACTGTGAGCACTACAAGAGCAGGAATATATCTTTCATGTTCCCTGCTGGATTCCCGGAGCCCAGCCCAAAACTAGGCAAACAGTAACTCTCAATTCATAGGCTAGATACTGAATGAGTATGTCAGAGTCCTACAATCCCAATCCAGCTGCCACTTCCCAATCTATAGGGAATCCTAATGGTATCCAACTGATTTTTTTAATTTTTCCTAAAATGCTTTTCCTGTACCAGTTTTCAATCCAAGAAGATAACCAGATTAGAGGACTATAGTGGCCCATAATATTTAATTGCCAAATTAATTACTAAATCATTTGAATATCTGTTACGTATTTCACTTAATTAACAATTATTAAATAGTATTTTAAAGCAAATAATATAATTAGTAATTTGGACAAACAATGAAAATATAATGTGATTAAGGAAGGTATTAGGTCTCATGAGATAATACAACAGGAAAGTTTGAGAAGAACAAATAATTAAAGATACATTAATAATAATATAAAGTAATTTGTTGTAGGAACCTAAGAAACATTTTTAAAAGATTCCCCATCTCAACAAAACAACTCCCCCACCCCAATTAGACTGATTGGAATCTCATTTTTCATATTATAGAAGCCAGTTCTTCCTGGTTCTGATGTAAAAGATGTTGGAAATTTGTATGCTGGCCTGAGAGAGAGAAGACTATAAATTAGATTTCACTAATCTCTGATCACTCATTTTTTATACATTAGATACAATTTAATCTATAAGAATGTTGAAAATGTTGATGATATTAGTTGTACTTACCATCACTGTTGCACTTTGTCCTTTCAAAATCATCACTGAGAGGTCTAGAAGAATGCCAGTGTGTGAGTTCATCAAATTCTTTCTTCTTAGAAAGAGATGTGACAACTGGGTCATCACTAGGAATACAATAAAAAGGCATACATTATAATACACATATAATTTTTTTTTCAGTTTCTACTATAAGCCATGAACTTATTTAATAGGTCTCTACCCTTAATTTTATGATTATAAATGAAAAAAATATATTTTAAAACATCTCATGAAGAAATAGTCAGGAAGTGTAGAAAGTGCTGGGGAAGGCACATGGGCATTTCTTTAATTATTGTCAGCTGAAGCCAGTGGCATTGGCAAAGCCACATTCTGGAAACACGTTTTGCCAAAAGGCAGGAGTGTTGTCAGCTTGACCTTCAGCCCACGTGCCAGGGGGTGGGTTTTGTTATTTAAACCCACCCAAGCACCAGGAATGAATATGACTCAGGCCCACCCAAGAATTCACATAATCTCCTTTGTCTTGACTTTTAGTAAAACTTCCTGTTTTTTTTGCTGTATAAAATAAATACACTGTATTGGCTCAGGGTCACTGTTTCTGTCCCTGTCCCGATCAGAGGACAGTGGTCCCACCCGGCCTCAGCTTTTTTCTTCCATCTCTGTGTTTGTCTCTTTCTTTCATTTTCTCAATCCCAAGCCATCCCTACTCAGGAACCGGACCGCTCTCTAGCCACACTGGATGTGGAGAAGAGAGACATATTTACAAAGAAGTGGACAAGGATATCTGTAGCACTGTCCTCTTTATAACAATAAAAAGTGCATATTAAGAATTTATTTGTATGTAGGATTGAATTAGGCACCAAATAACAATAAAGGGTATATAACATCACCTATAAGATATGAAATTTCTAAAAGTTGAGAGACACTTCTGGATTATTTTAGCTTGTTTGTGTGTATGTGCATGTACTTGTAAAATATTTCAAGCATAGAGAAAAACAATTAGAGAGTAAGTGATACACATGAACCAAGATATTCACTGAGTTCCTGTTTTGTGCCAGAAACCCTTCTAGATGCTAAGAATATGTTAATGAGCAAAACAGACTTTTAAAAAATGTCTGTGGATTTTATACATAAACAGGATTGCAAACAACAAAGAAATACAAATATACAGGCAAAAAATGATCATGCATCACTTAAGTGATAGGACACAACCTAAGAAATGCCTTGTTAAACAATTTCCTCACTGTATGACCATCACAGAAAGCACTTTGCCCAGCCAGTGTGGCTCAGTGGTTGAGATCGACCTATGCATCAAGAGGTCACAGGTTTGATTCTCAGGGCACAGGCCCGGGTTTCGGGCTTGATTTCCCAGTAGGGGGCATGCAGGAGGCAACCGGTCCATGCTTCTTTCTCGTCATTGACATCTCTTTCTCCCTCTCCTTTCCTCTCTTTCTAAAATAAATAAAAACATTTTTTTAAAAGAAAGCACTTATACAAACCTAGATGGCGTAGCCTACTACACACCTAGGTATATGGTATAAGCTACTGCTCCTAATGGCAAGTATTTCTGTATCTAAATGCTTCTAGACACTTGCAGGGACAGGAAGAGGGCTGTGGAGGGAGGTGCCTTCAGAAGGAAAATAGATGCCAGGAAGAGGAAAGAAGAGTAGGGGAGAGAAAAGGAGAGCAGAGATCAAAAACAACCCAGAGATATATAATTTATGAAAAGAAATAATAAAAAGGAAAGGCAGAGGGAGAAAGAGAGCAGAAAGGGACTGGGAGGAAAGAGATAATGAGAAAATGATGGGAAATGAGTTCGTGTGCACGTGTGCGTGTGTGTGCGTGTGTGTGCGTGTGTGTGTGTGTGTGTGTGTGTGTGTGTGTGTGTGTGTGTGTGTGTGTGTATGTGTTTGCAGGGACTGGGTCATGGGAAGGGCAAGCTCCCGGCTGTCCTCCTCCCCAGCCCACTCTTCTCACTCCCTTGTCATCTCAGGGCCACAGCCTTGGGGAGGAACCGGACAGCATGCTGAGCCTCCTTGTCTATTTAAACCACCCAGAGCCTGCAGTAAGTTCAACATCGTAGTTGTGGATGGTCTAGTCTTTTCTTTCAGCATTACAAACTTTTTGCTTATAATCCATTAAAATATTACAAGACCCCTGTTGTATATGCAGCCATCTTTGACTGAACTGTCATTACTCTACATACTATGCCAGATGGTGAAAAGCATGAAGGAACAAAAATAAAGCAGGGAGACAGGATTGTGAGTTCTGGGAGGAGGAGATGGTGTGATCTTAAGAGGAATTGTCAGGAAAAGCTTTGCTAGGAAGGTATTTGAGCAATGGGTAAAGGGTTGTCCGAGTCAGCATATTTTGAACAAATAGAAGAGCAAGTAGATAGGCTTGAAGTGGGACTATTGTGTTCAAGATACACAATAGCCAAGACATGGAAACAATGTAAGTATCCATTAACCGATGCATGGACAGAAAATGAGATAAACAGATAGATGGTAGAATGATAGATAGATAGATAGATAGATAGATAGATCAATTTATAGATAGATAGACATGCACAATGGAATATTACTCAGCCATCAAAAAGAAAGAAATTCTGCCATTTGAGACAACATGTATAGACCTAGAGGGCATTATGCTAAGTGAAATAAGTCAGACAGAAAAAAACAAATACCATATGACCTCACTGCTTTATGGAATTAAAAAAAAAGAAGCCAAGCTCATAGAAACAGAATGGTAGTTGCCAGGGGTTGGGGGTTGGGGAAATGGGAAGATATTGGTCAAAGGATGCCAACTTCTAGTTATAAGAGGAATAAGCTCTGGGAATGTAATGTACAGCATGGTAACTTTAGTTAACAATACTGTATTGTATTCTTGTAAGTTGGTAAGAGAGTAGGTCTTAAGTGTTCTCATCACACACACAAAAAGGGCAAAGTGAGGTGGTGACTTGTGTTAACTAACCTTATTGTGATCATCTTGATTTGTGTGTCAAATCATCACACTGTACACCTAAAACTTACACAATGTTACCTATGTCAATTTTCTCTCTATAAGGCTGTGGGTGGGGGAATAGGAGGCCAGCATGGATAGAGCAAAAGAATCTGGGAGTGATTAGTAGGAAATGAAGTGAAAGTCTTTTATATCTGAATGAGTCAAAATTTCTTGGAAGGTTTCGAGCAAAGGAGAGGCATAATCTGATTTCCCCCCACAACATCACTGCTGTGCTGAGAACATAGTGGGGGAGGCAGGTGTAGCAGGAGGCCAGCTAGGGAACTACTGCAACAATAGAGAGATGATGGCAGGCTGTACAAGGTATGCAGGCTGGGCAGAAATAAGAAAAGGAATTACTCTACATGTGTTTTTGATGAACAGAAATGGGAGTTTGGCTGAAAGATTGGATGTGCTATAAGAACGATAAAGAGTAGTTAGGCATGCCCTGGCCAGTGTGGCTCAGTTGGTTGGAGTGTCTTCCCATGCAATGGAAGGTCAAAAGTTTGATTCCCAGTCAGGCACATACTCAAGTTGCAGGTTCAATCCAGTCCCCAGTGTGTGTGTGTGTGTGTGTGTGTGTGTGTGTGTGTGTGTGTGTGTGTGTGTAGGAGGCAACCTTTGGATGTTTCTCTCTCTCTCTCTCTCTCTCTCTCTCTCTCTCTCTCTCTCTCTCTCCCTCTCTCCCTCTCTTTCTCTCTCTCTCTTTTATCTTCCCCTTCCTCCCTTCCTCCCTCTCTAAAAAACAGTTCTGGCCCAAGAAATGGAAGAAAATACAATATAAAGACGGGAATGCTGAAGGAAGATGGGGTTCCTGCCAGAAGATCAGGAGTTTGGCATTTACACATGGAGCTTTGTATGTCTACGAGACAGCCAACTAGAATCAGGAGTTCTGAGGATTGAGTCAAGATACAATTTGTGGAATTCAAAGCAAAAGACAAACAAACAAGCAAAAAAACTAGAAATATAAATGGAGGACTTGCTAGCAGGAAGTTGATATTTAAAGAGACAATTGAATACCATCCTTGCTTGAATATAAAGCAAAATTCACTAAAATTACAATGAAAATTTATCTCCCAGTGTGAAATTTAATTTACATATGTACAATATATGCAACAATAAATCCAGTTAATTCACTATACTGGATATAATGATTGATAGGTAGATGATTGATAGATAGATAGATAGATAGATAGATAGATAGATAGATAGATAGATAATTACAAACAGGCAACATTTTTCCATAAATACCTGCTTAGAAAAGGTAGTTCTGACAAAATATCTCCAGCATAATCTTCTATAATCTCAGCTTTCAGAGGAATGAGTCCTAATTTATGACTTCCTTGATTTGATCCTGGTACTATTTAGAAACACAATTAATATTTGAACAGAAAATTCTAAGAATTTACCAATGTGATGCAAATATTTGTGGAACAGCAAAATTAAACATTTTCATCATTGTTTTCAAAATAAATAATACTTCAATGGAATTGTTGCAAATCAGGTTGTTTAGATCAACTTTATATTATACCCATTAATTCACAAAGGTATGTATATTGAGTGAATTGATGTATAATTTTTATTTCAAGTAAAGTTGATGGCATTTGAGAAACAGTGAAGAAATCAACATTTAAAACTTGTCAGCACCTCTAGGTGATGTTTTTTTCTGTGTAAGAAATGGTCTGGATGTTGTCCTCACAGGCATAGATCCTCCAAAATCGTCATCCTCTGATAATGTTAAGACTGTGTTCCACAATTCCTCGTATCCCTGTTTCAAAGTGTTACCCAATTCCAAATTGAGCCCTAGGTAGGAGAGAAAATATGTTCAAATTAATAATTAAAATCTGAGTGATAGTCACCATATTTAATATGTTTTATGAGTATATGAGTTATAAGTGTATATCTGGGAGTATCTCATAGCAGAGGCTTAAAACAAAACAAAACAGGCTTTGGCATATTTTTCATGTTGTTACTAATGTTATAAGAGAGTAAAATATCTTTGAACTCTCTGAACTTGTGTGACTTTTTTCTAGAACCAGACTCATAGAAGCATTGAACAGACTGTCCAACCTGTGAGGGAAGGCGGGGGGTAAGGGGGTAAGAGATCAACCAAAGGACTTGAATGCATGCATATGAGCATAACCAATGGATGCAGATGGGGTGGTGAGGGCATGTGCTGTGGGGGGGGGGGAGGCGGGCAGCAGGGAGAGGTAAATGGGGGGGGGGGAAGGAGACTTACATAATACTATAAACAATAAAGAATTTAAATTTTTTTAAAAAGCTGGTAAGCAGAGGAATAGACCAGGAATTAAAATTCCCTCACCCGTCGCGTGTTATACTCCCACTACAGAAGCCTTTCCCTGTCTTGCCTGACCTTAAGAATTATTCAGGGTGCTTATTAAAAATAAAATTTTTCAAAACACTGTTCTAGAAAACTGTGAGTCAATGAATCTGGGATGACGTCCAGGAGTTTGCATTCTTTACGAAGCATCCTAGGTGGTGCTTACACTTAGGCGAGTTTAGGAATCGCTACCTCTATTTTAAAAACAAAATTATTTGTTTCTGCTGTAATACAGACTATTTGTTGCTGAATGCAAAAAAAATTGACAGTTTTAAAGTGACACATATTTCCCACTGTTCCATATGTACGCAAAAAAATAAAAATCTTTAATATTTGGGGGGAAAAACACCTCTCCTTCCCTCACTCCCTCCCTTACCACCCCGCCTCTCAAAAAAAGCACTAGAGTAGTTCTCATAATATACGCACATGTAAATATACATATATATATATTAGAGGCCCATGGGCGGGGGGTCCCCTCAGCCTGGCCTGTGCCCTCTCCAAACCGGATGTCCGACTACCAGTTTAGGCCCAACCCCAGAAGTCAGACATCCCTCTCGCAATCCAGGATCACTGACTCCTAATCACTCACCTGCCTGCCTGCCTAATGTCCCTAACTGCTCCCCTGCCTGCCCGATCGCCCCTAACCATCACTGCCTGCCTGGTCACCCTAATGGCCCTCCCCTGTCGGCCTGATTCACCCCTAACCCCCTGCCAGCCTGATCTCGCCCCTAACTGCCTGATTGACCTTAACTGCCTCTGCCTCAGCCCCCACCACCGTGGCTTTGTCCAGAAGGAAGTCGGATGTCTGGAAGATGGCCAGTCAAGCCAGTCTAATTAGCATATTACCCTTTTATTAGTATAGATTATCTAGGATAAGATTGCTTAAATGGGGGGAAGCCTTTTTCAGCAGGAGGAGATGCTCTTGGCAGACAAAAATACATAACCCTATATCTGGACTGATAGCCAGCCTTATGCACTACACTGCCAAACCGGTTATTAAACAATTGAACCACTTTCTTACACCTTACAACAAATAGCTGTTGCCCTTAAAACCCCTTCTCAGCCCCCACCTTAGGTTCTGCCTTTGCAGTTCACCCAGATTAGGTTCTGATTGGTCGGTTTCTATGCCAGTCAGTATCAAAAGCTCCACCTCCTAGGCAGCCATTGGCTCCTCTGGGAAATCCAGAATGGCCCACCTTCACATAGGCGCCAGCCCTTTGGTCATGTTCCCAGTCTGCTACCAGGTGTATCCCTGGCCACTCTGAGAAGTGGCACCTCAGGTCTGTGCTGGTGGCAATTTTGAATTCTCATCCCTGACCTAACTAACCTTCCTACAGTGCAAGCTCCATGAAGGAACTGCCTTCACAGTTCATCCAGATTAGGTTCTGATTGGTCAGTTTCTATGGTAGCACCGCATGGTGACCAGTCATTTGGTCGTTCTGGTCATAACGGACACAAGCAATATATATATATATATATATATATATATATATATATATATATATATATATATATAATCTTTGAACTGTTATTGGTGTTGCTGTATTTTTCTATCTCTCTTAACAAAACCAGATGGGCCAATGAGAAGCCAGCCCGTGGCTCCAATGTGATGGGTGAAGGAGTCAGTAATCAATATCAGGTGTTCTGTAGGTCATGCTGGAAGTAGTCAGGCAGGGCTTCTGAACTGTACATCCTCATTTCTTCACATAATATTCCAACCTGACACATCTTGTCCAAAACAATCAGCAGCAAAGCTATGGTGTCACATTTTATAAGATATACAAATTATCCAATATATGAAAGATATACAATAAGTGATAACATTTATTGTAGAGCTCTAACAGTAGCTCCCATAGTCCTATTTAAACTACCCACCCCACTAGCTGATATTGTCTCATATGTAATTTTGAGGGGGGAAAATTTCTTACAAAGTGCACAATGGAACCATTTACCTCATGTGGAAATAAAAACTTTCAATAAAAAATATTTGCAAAGAAAGCTTCCTATCCAATTGTAGTTAATCAATGAATAGTCCATTGCCATTGCTTGTTAGATACAATTCTCACCCACCCACTAAAAAATAAAATACTTAACTACACAATTCTTTAAAATATATCTCCTCAGGAGACATCTGTAATACTATCAACAATAGAAAATATACATAAAAAATTATTCTATACTACAGATAAAAATTTAAAAATAAAATATACCTCTATTATGTTCAATTTCATAATAATAAGCAATATTTTTCCACAAACTATTATCAGTTAAGTCAGGTAGGCCAGTGAAATTCACATTCCAATTATTCCTTGCTTTTAAATGTTTTAAGATGAAAAATTGACATCTTTTTAGCTGGAAAAAAAGAAGAGAAAGAGACATGTCCTAATGATATAAAATCTTCCCAGAATGTTTATGACTTCCTTAAACATTCCTCAAGAAAGTTTAAGGAAGGCATGTACTATGCCTTAGAAGGCATGTACTATGCCTTTTTCCTCTAGAAAAAGGAACTAGACTACATATGAAAACACAATGTGATTGCCCTGGCATTGACAACATCTACAACTATATACAAATGACTTACTTAATTTATGCTTCATTTTTTTATAACTGTAAGATAGTATGGTTAATCTATATACCTTCCAACATACCTTGCAGCTCTGAAATGAAATGATACTTTGAATTTGTCAACAATAAATATGCCTTCATTGACTCAAAATAACAGTCATTACAGAAAAGTAGTGGGTACTTCATTATTATTTCTAAAGTTTCAATTAAAAGTTGCTTATGGCATCATTTAATGAGTTAGGGCCTAAATAAAATACAATGACATATCAGATGGGATTTCTTAAATATGCAATGAAAATGTCACCTGTATACATAATACCATTGTGCTGACAACGACTAGGTAATATAATCAACAGTGCAGTTTTGCAGCCATACAACTGTACTTTAATTTATTGTATTACATAGGTTTCTCAATATCTCACAAAGGGACTGTTTTAGCTTTCTGTACCTTATTCAGTCCTTTATCTCAGACTATACTAAAGCTAATGGGAATCATTTTTACTTAGCAGGCTTAAGTATAATAAAATAGGTTATATAATATTTTCTCTGCTTAAAATTTGCTCCAAAATGCAACTGTTTTCTTGACCTAAAGTGTTAATCCAAAATAAGACTGCAATACACTCTACCAGCAATTTCAACCAGTGCACCACCAGAATTTTTAAAACATGCAATACCTGACTCTCTCTCTCTCTCTCTCTCTCTCTCTCTCTCTATATATATATATATATATATATATATATATAGAGAGAGAGAGAGAGAGAGAGAGAGATGGTTATTTCTTCAAAGAAACTGTATACTAGTTAAATATTTGGAATTCTTCAAAGTATGGTGCATTTTATATGGAGTTGCAGTACTTATTCTCATTGACTACTTTTATATATGACAGAACTATTTTTCCTAGAAACAAGCATTGTTTGGTGGCAGTAATTTTTAGATGTGTGCAGAAATAAAAGCAATATTAGAAAAAATCAGATTATTCTGCCTTCTAATGTGTGCCTTATTGAATTTACAATATTTATGATATTCCATGTAGTTCACATACCATCTTTAGAAATGGTACAAGTGTTCTGTCCCAAGTATAAGTAATAATTCTACTCTTGGCTCTTTGAAACAGGGGTAAATGTTGAAGGAAAATCACACTAAGACAGTGCATTCTGCAAAGATCTGCTGCTTCCTTTAGTGGTAGGGGTTTCTTCAAGTCCTAAAAAACATGAGTTTAAAAATATCAAACACCGGCAATGTAAACATTCAGGCATGCAAGAACAGTATTTTAGAGCATCTTACTCATAATGTCCCTACATGATAGATGTACTCCTATTCAATTATTTTGTTTTAAGAAAATTTTTAACAAGTGTATAATTTTTTTCTAAACCGCATAAGTAATTATTTTGCTTATAACTGAAGACTTTTCCAAATAAACAGAGGCCCAGTATTTAGAGCATCTAATGCTTTCATTTTTTAACACGGTGGGGATGAGCACCTGCATGGAGGCATGGCTAGTATGTGTTTACAACCTCAAAGTAGAAATACAAGGGGTGTCATAAAGCTTCTTACTGTCACACCTGTTCCTATGCGTACTAAGGCAGTGCAGTCTAGCAGGAAACAAACAAACAAACAAATAAACTTTGGTTTGTAGCCTAGCTTTGCCACCAATTAGCTGTTTGACTATTATTCATTTATTAAGTAGAATGGCTATAATGATTTAATGATACTGTATATAAGGTACCTGGCATTGACACATAATAAAGATTTAGTAAAAGTTAGCTTCTATTATTAATTGACATCACTATTATTATTGTTATTCTTTTTTTATTTTTCAATTGCAGTTAACATTCAATGTTATTTTATAATAGAGGCCTGGTGCAAGAAATTGATGAACTAGAGGGGGGTGTTCTCAGCCCGGCCTGTGCTCTCTTGCAGTTTGGGAGCCCTCAGGGGATGACTGACCGTCAGCTTAGGCCAGTGATGGCGAACCTTTTGAGCTCAGTGTATCAGCATTTTGAAAAACCCTAACTTAACTCTGGTACCACGTCACATGAACCTGACTAGAATCTGGTGACTGAACCTGGCTGGAGAACCTGGACAGAACCTGGCTGGAGAACCTAGCGAGGGAACATGGCTACAGAACCTGGCTGGAGAACCTGGAGAACCTAGCAAGAGAACATGGACACAGAACCTAGCTGGAGATCCTAAGCAGAACCTCTCTGGAGATCCAGACCAGAACTTGGCTGGAGATCCTGGCTAGAGATCCTGGCTAGGCTGCTGATCAACTGAACGCTGTCTCTGTGTCATTCCTTCTTCGCCGACTCCGTCCACACCTTTGGGGACCCCTGGACCTGCTGGGGCAGGACCCCAGCAGTCACATATAGAAATTTTTTGATACTTGCAACCATAGTAAAACAAAGACTTATATTTTTGATATTTATATTATATATTTAAATGCCATTTAACAAAGAAAAATCAACCAAAAAAAATGAGTTTGCGTGTCACCTCTGACACGCGTGTCATAGGTTCGCCATTACTGGCTTAGGCCCATGGGCCTAAGCCAGCAGTTGGACATCCTTAGCGTTGCCACAGAGGCAGGAGAGGCTACCGCCACTGCCACTGTGCTCCCCAACCAAGAGCCAGGCTTCTGGCTGAGCGGCGCTCCCCCTGTGGGAGCGCACTGACCGCCAGGGCGCAGCTGAGTGTCTGCCCCCTGGTGGTCAGTGCATATCACAGTGACCAGTCACTCCACCTTTCGGTTGATTTGCATATTAGCCTTTTATTTTATAGGATTAGCTTCATGTGTACAGCATACTTGTTGGTATTAACAGAAAACATGGGTTCTGCACACTAGGGCAGATGGTTAGTTATCCAGATTCAACAGGTGCTAAATTCCTGTGGGATATCACCACCCATGCCTTGAAACTGGTCTATGACTTTCTCAGCTGCAGTGATGATCAGCTGAGAACAAGAATGAAATCGATATTTGTCCTTTGGTCAGGGAAGAAAGAGGTGACACGCTCATTTCAGAAAAATAAAATTATCCCAACTTGTCTGTAAAGAGCCCGGCGTGCCATCATAAGAATGTGATCAATATATTTATCACTGTTTATTCAACAAACACATGACAAACACATATTTTCTGTTTATTCCTATAGCTACTACTCAAAAGCATTGCCACATCTCAGATGGAAGGGTGGAATAGGGTGTGGGAACAGATCAACCAAAGAACTTGTATGAATATATGCATAACCTATGGACACAGACAATAGGGTGGTGAAGGCCTGGGGAAGGGTGTGGAGTGGGCTATAAGAGGTCAATGGGGGGGGGGGAATGGACATGTGTAATACTTTCAACAATAAAGATTTTTTTAAAAAATAATAACATTGAATAATTAAATTAATTTTGAAAGAATCCCACCTGCGTGTTATGATTTTCTGTGCAGATGTTTAGGTTTTCATAGTCTTGGGAATCATGTAAAATTTTTTTATAGTGTTTTAGTGTCACAGCACATGAAATAGAGCAGACAACACTTCTTACATCAGCTCCTTCAGGCCACCGATTGAGAAACAAGGGCAAGGTCTGATGTATCTGCAATAAAAAAATTTTTAAAGACCTAGTGATTACAAGGGACAAGGTTCAAAGCTCAGGTGATATTTAACCCTAGAAAAAGAAGTTTAATTTTTCCCACTAATAATATTACTACTGAACTTATACTTTCAAATAATTAAGGAAACATAGAAAATAAATGCCTAAGGAAGAATAGAACAATTGGGAAAATGTTTAATGAGAAATGATAATGAGTGTATCTAGCTAGGTTCTAAGTATATTTTAATATTAATAACTATTTCTCCTACTGATCTGTATACTCTCTAACAAAACTGGATAGGCCATACCCAGTTTGCAAATCCATGAATGATTAACTTGTAAATTCTTCAATGTTGCCAGTTCAGACAGTTTTCAGTGGCCATTGAGGCAACTGAGACAAAGATGATGTGTTTGCCTGATGTAAAAAGCTATGTTCTCATAAATTGATAATTATAAACCACTGTTCCTGAAAGTATTATCACTACAACCTCCATGCTTTGGAGAAAGTTGGAAAGGAGCAAGAAATTGAAAAGTTCACAAAGTAACTAGAAAAGAACAGGATACAGGCTTACGATAGTTTTTTTCTATCAATGGCTGGGTATTAAATTCATTCATTTAAAAATGTTTGTCTAGCCCAGCCGGCATTGCTCAGTGGTTGAGCATCAACCTATGAACCAGGGTGTCACGGTTCAATTCCTGGCCAGGGCACAAGCCCGGATTGCGGGCTCAATCCCCAGTGTGGGGCATGCAGGAGGCAGCCAATCAATGATTTTTCGCTCATCATTGATGTTTCTAACTCTCTCTCCCTCTTCCTTACTCTTTGAAATCAATTTTAAAAATTAAAAAAAAAATTGTCTAGTGTCTACATACTATGTAAGGTGTGGAGGAATTTTAAGATTGATAACCTGGCCTTTTCAGTTTTGAGCAGAGTAGTGCCATGATATTAAATTTACTTGTTTAAAAGATCACTCTGATTACTGTGTAGAAAGTAAATCATAGGAGATCAAAAGCAGAAACAGAAATACAAGTAAGTTGATGTATCTTAGTCTACTGCATTTTTTCATACAAGAAAGATTTGATAGAATCTCTAATGTCATAGTGATAGAAATGGTGACAATTTGGCAGGTTTGGGATGCACAGTGACAGGATTTACTAGTGGATTGGGTGGGGGTATGAGGGAAAGAGTGAAGTCAAAAATACCTCCTAGGTTTATATACTGAGCAACTATAAGCATAGCGATAGCATAACTGATATGTGGAGATTTCAATGGAATGGGTTTGGACTCAAGGTCTTAAACTTAGCTATGTTAATTTTGTGATGCCTATTACAAATCCATGTGATAACCAGCGTAGCTCAATGGTTAGAGTGTTGGCACATGCACCCTCTGGTCAAGGGCACGTACCTGGGTTGCAGGTTCAATCCCTGGTCCAGGTCAGGGTGTGTGCAGGAAGCAACCAATCGATGTGTCTCTCTCACATTGATGTTTTACTCTCTCTCTCTCTACTTTCTCTCTCTCTCTCTCTCCTCCCCCCGCCGCCTCCCTTCTACTTTCTCTAAAACTGAATGGGAAAAAATATTCTCAGGTGAGGATTAACAACAACAAGAAATCCATGAGGAGATGTTTAATAGGCTGCTGTCTATGAGAGACACTAAGACAACACACCTAGTCTTTCAAAAAGAAGACTGTGGAAGGGAAATATCAGATAGTGAGGTTGGAGTAATCAAAAGGATAAAATAAACACTGACTTAGGTTCCTCATGAGAGATTACTCAAGTATCAATGGCTTAACTTCCATATTAGCTACATAGCTTTCCTTTTCAGAAAACTAGAAATTTCCTAGCTTTTAGGTATAGATTTCCACAGTAGTCACCCATATATTAAAAAATAAAAGTTTGAGATCTTAAAATTATCACGCTAGCTTTTTTCCTCCAATTTTACAGTATGTTTTACATAATTTTTTTGGGTAGAACATCTCTAGGGTTTTGTAATCAATAAATTTAGCAAGACTCCCTTTGCCTCAGTGCTGTGCAGCTTAAAGAAGAAAGTCTATATAATCAGCAAGGACATGAATGTTGATTTAAAAAAATGTCTGTCTTCTAGAAGCGATAAACCATTAAAAGTACACTGCCTATGTGCTGGACTTCAGTTTCCAAATAAACGTGTTGTTACCTCTTTCTGCATTTCTCCCAAGTTAAGTTTCAAATGATCATAGAGAAATATTTCTCTCTCCAGTGACCTTTGGTCATACTCTATTATGTAGGCATGTAAGGCATGCTGCAGTTGTATCTCATGCTAAAAAACAAAACACATAAGTAAGTCGTCTGGTTCAAATAAAAATACCTATTGCAAACCTCTAGTTAAAGTAAATACAAGGTGGAAAATAATGTTTATTATTATTTGACTACAGACAAAAAAAAATCCATTAATTCAAGCTAAAATAGACTTCTACTCCTTTTGTTTGAACTACTCACTGCTGAGGTTACTAGAATAAAAGAAGAGAAATTAAAATGCTTGTAATTCTAATAAAACCAGCCTAATAAAACTAAGAAAGTACTGGCTTTATTAGTACTATAATTGTTGTAAATTGCCCCACACTGATATGTTATCTATTTACAAAAAAATGAAAATTTTTAAGTAATATTTTCAAACCTTAGTATTTATTCACAGCTATTTTTTAATAGATACAACTACTCAAAATAATTGCAAAAAAGAAGTGACAAATAAAATGATGAAATATTTTCTCTAACAGCTATCTTAATTTTAAAAGTGATAATACAGACTAATCATCCCAGATTATATATATGTGTGTGTGTATATACATATATATGTATATATGTATATACACACATACACACACACACTTATGTGTAAAATATATACACAAATGTATGCAAATTTAATAATAGGAGTGTATAAATGAATGTGTATGTGATGTGAATGTGTACATATGTATGTACAGATACATGTAATTTATGTACAAGGCACTGACTGGGAATTTCCCACTGTGTCCTCACATGTCCTTGGCCTCTGAACTGTTCCTCTGCAGTGCCTATTGTACTTGACCTTAGCCCATACTTTTCCTCCCCACTTCTCAAAATTGCCCAAAGGCTTAATATGCAAGAACATAAGCTAACTTAAATTCTGCTCTTTTCCCATGTTAGAATATTCCTTCAGAGTGTTCTTATGCCCAGAATTTTTGAATAAACACTTACGGCTATTGGTTCTCTGGTTAATTTTTCCACATTGATGTTGCTCATTTATTCTGGGTAATTTAACATAACTTACCTTTTCAAAAAACTGTTTGTGCATATAGAGACTTGAGGCATAGTATCCATAAATTCTAAGGACATCTGACTCTATTCCTGAAATCTGTACAATATTGATTTTCTTCTGAAGAGCATGCATGATCAAAATGTTTAAAAAGTCTGTTTGATGTTTTGTTATTCCCTTATCTGAGACAATGAGGAAATATGGATAACATTCTTTAAGAAATATCTCCCATTCTGGTGTCAGACAGTTGGAAAATTCTGTATGAATAGTGACATCAGTGTTATATTCTAAATGATAAATCAATATGGTACGAAGGGCCAGAATTTCAGGGTAATTATAATACAGATTTTCTGCATCCTGTAGATAAATGAAATCAATGTTAATTTTAGAGATAAAAATAGAATATCTAGTCATTTTTCTAAATATTAGCATTGCATATAAATTGTTGTATTAATATAATACAAAGAGTTAAAAATTCAAGGTTATTAACTTAATTTTTCTGAATACTGTAGAAATGTCAGATAAAGACTCATTAGCTATTTCCCTATTAATAATACTTGGTATTATTCCTATTAGTATAGACTTTAATTACAATCTGAATAAGCAAAATATATAAAAGAGTAAGTAATGACTGATAACACTTAAAAATAAATATTTTTTCTTAGCCTCTATAAAATGAGAATAGAAAATTAAATCTGTTTGTTACCTTAAAAAAAACTAATACAAATTTGGCTTCCTTTTGAATGAAATCATGCAGAAATTGTTCTACAATATAAAAGAAGTGAAGAGTTTGTCCTTTCTTCAAGTTCACATTAAGAAAACAATCGATGAGTAATGAATCTCCATCAATCAAAAAAAATTCAGACTCAACAAAGTCTTTAAGTAAGCTCACCATTCTGAATAAAAATATGAAACACATAATGCAAAGATTATAAAGATAATAGTAGCTTGAGACAAAATCCCACAGTTCAATTGGTTTCACAAATTTTATTCTAGTTTAAGCAAGAATCTTAAAGAAAAACTAACCACACAGTTCTATATATTGAAGTTACAATTTTCCAGGGTGTTCCTATTATTTTGCAATCATAAATAAGCCCTAGTTAAAGGTATGACTGATTCTATTGTAAAACTTAAATTCATTGGTGTAAGCATAAATTTATGCAAAAAAGTGCCTCTCTATTTTAAATTTATACTTACTGTTTTTGTACTTCCAGTGTGAAAAATTAAAGCAGTCGTAATCTTTGGTCAATTATATGTATGGGACTATCTCATTGTGATTTTAAATTAACATGTAATGAAGAGCTGTAAACTCTTCACCCACTCCAAAAATTTTCTATAACTTATATCGACCCTGTGAGATGTTGTCAAAACTTATCTCCCAATCTCTCCCTCATAGGCAATCACTGCCTTGAATTTAGTTTTCATCATACTCTTTCTCACTTATTAAAAGTTTTTATGACAGTATATGTATGCCTTGTTTAGGATCTTTATTAAAAGAACAATGTCTTATCTGACTTTTATGGAATTTTTAAACTTAATTACCAATTACTATTAAAATTCTAGTATATGGTTACAGGAACCTATATTTAAATAACTTTACTGCTGTATAATAGCAATTATATATCTACATCAATATTTATCTTTATCTTTCTCCTTTCAATGAGCATTTTTTCTTCCATTTATTGCTGTTACAAACTGTGCTGCAATGATCATTCTTGTGTCTGTTTCCTACTACACAGGTGAAACTCTAAGGTCTATTTATAAAAATGTAATTACTAATTTGTACATCATAAGGCAATAGCAAATTATTTTCTAAAGCAATCATATAGAGTTACACCTACATTAACAGGTGTCAGAAATTCAGTTCATCTACATAATTTTCAACACCTGGTGTTGTACAAAACATGAACTACATGCTTCTAGTTTTAATTTTTTCTTCTGTTTTTTCTTTTCTTCAGTTTTGTGGCTAAGATGTGTGAAGCTACTACATGCTACTAAAAAAATAAATTAAAACTGCAGAAACTTGAATTCTGCTGTGCATTTTTTTCAGAATTTACTCTTTGCACATTTTGACACATAAAGTAGTAAGTCAGACTGTATTCTCTGCTGTCAGACTGCTGAGATTAGAATCCTGGCTCTGTTGCATACACGTTCTGGGAGTTTGTTTATTTATTTATTTATTTTTATTTTCTAATATGTTTATTTTTTAATTAAATTTATTGGGGTGACATTGGTACAAAACCTTACAAGTTTCAAATGTACAGCTCACCAAAACATCATCTGCACACTACCTCATGTGCCCATCACCCCAAGAAAAGTCTCTTTCAGTCCCTACTCTCCCTCCCCCTTCCCTGTTTGCTCACTGCCACCTACCCACACTCCCTTTCCCTCTGGCCATCACCACACTGTTGTCTGTGTCTACGTTTTATATAATGTGTGTGTGTGTGTATGTGTGTGTGTGTGTGTGTGTGTATCTATATTTTTTTTGCTTAAAACCTTCACCTTCTTTCATCTAGCCTCCCCTAACTCTATTCCCCTCTGACGGCTGTCAGTCTGTTCCATGTATCCATGCCTCTGTTTCAATTTTATTTGTCAATTTATTTTGTTCATTATATTCCACATATAAGTGAGATCATATGGTATTTCCCTTTCTCTGGCTTATTCCACTTAGCAAAATAATCTCCAAGACTATCCATGTTGTCACAAAAGGTAACTTTCTGCCTTGGTTTGGCTCAGAGGATAGAGCGTGGGCTAGTGGACTGAAGGCTCCTGGATTTGATCCCGGTCAAGGGCATGTACCTACACTTCGGACTCAAACCCTGGCCCTGATCGGGGTGCATATCCTGGTGGGGGTGCATGCCGGAGGCAACCAATCAATGTGTCTCTCTCACATCGATGTTTCTCTCTCTGTGTCTCTCCTTCTGTCTAAAAATCAATGGAAAAATATCCTCGGATGAGGATTAACAACAAAAAGAGAAGATTCCATTTATTTGTTTGTATGCTTACTTTTATGGCCAAGTAGCATTCTATTGTGTAAATGTACCACAGCTTTTTTATCCACTCATCTACTGATGGGCACTGGGCTGTTTCCAGATCTTGCCTATTGTAAATAATGCTGCAATGAACACAGGGGTGCATATAGTCTTTCAAACTAGTATTTTGAGAGTTTCTTCGGATATACATATTCCCAGAAGTTGGATCACTAGATCAATAAGTAGATGCAGTTATAATTTTTTCGAGGAAACTCCATGCTGTTTTCCACAGTGACTGCACCTGTCTGCATTCCCACCAGCAGTGCACAAGGGTTCCCTTTTTTCTACATCCTTGCCAGCACTTGTTGTTTGTTGATTTATTGATGGGACTACGTCAAACTGAAAAGCTTTTGCACAGCAAAAGAAAATATCAACAAAGTGAAAAGGGAACCCACTGAATGGGAGAACATATTTGCCAGTGATACATCTGATAAGGGGTTAATTTCCAATATATAAAGAACTTACACAACTCAACACCAGGAAAACGAACCACCCCATTAAAAAAAGGACCAGCTCTGGGACTTTCGATTACTTGCTTCTCTAGTCTGTGCTACAGTTTCTAAACTTAAGTGGGAGCCAGCACCAGTTTGGCTCAGTGGATAGAGCATTGGCCTGCGGACTGAGGGGTCCCAGGTTCAATTCCGGTCAAGGGCATGTACCTTGGTTGCGGGCACATCCCCGGTAGGACGTGTGCAGGAGGCAGCTGATTGATTTTTCTCTCTATGGATGTTTCTAGCTCTCTATCCCTCTCCCTTCCTCTCTGTAAAAAATCAATAAAATGTATTTAAAAAAATAAAAATAAACTTAAGTGGGAATTAAAAGCAGTTACAATTTCATGTAGTTGCTATGAGGATTCATGAGATAAATATTTATATAGTTTATAGAACTAAGTATTCTTATGTCATAATATATGCTTAAAATGTTCATATCATAAATGATATTTTGTGTTTGTGTTTTATAATTGCATTCAATTGGCATTACAGCATCTCTATTCTAAATTATTTTAGAAAATTGGAATGTGGAGGTAAGTATATAAGATTAGATTAAATAAATCACCTATAACAATAAATTCTATTTTCTTCATCCCTAGAGGCTAGCATATTAATGGGCACATAAAAATGACTGTTGAGGGAATTCAATGATGCATTAGTTTGGTGTATTTGTCCTTGTTGCTATTAAGTAATGTTTTGATATTAGTTAAAACACACCAAATTTCAATTTTATGAAACTTTCAAAGATTTTGACATGTAATATGGTGCCAATTAAATTGCTACTTTATTCTTGTGCAAGATTTAAAAAATGAATTTTTCCTCCACTTATACCCTTTCAAGTTTTCAGTATATTATTCCTTGCTACTGAATAAAAGTGATATAGTGGAATCCTTCCCAAGAAAAGAAAATATTTACCTATTTTCAGAAATATCAATCTTTTTCCCCACTTGCAATTTACCCAAAATGATTCTTAGCACGAAGAAATAAAAAAATATGCCACACAGAGGAAATGAATTATTTCTAATGATATATTACTTTGAAGGATTTGTGCTGTACTTACTTAGATTTTGACAGAGTTTTCCAAATCATCAATGAGAGGGCCCTCAGAATTTGCTTACATTCAGTTAATCCTTTAAAATAAGTAACAAGTTTAATACTCAATTTTAACATAATTTTAATTGATAATTCCTTCTGTTGCTAAGTTTGAGTATACTTATATTTTATACAAGACTGAATAAGCATGGGTGAAATATTCTGTTACATGTCAAAAGATAAACAGATTATGTTAAAAATGAAAATATGTCTATATTACTTACTATAAAGAATAAATATGGGCAAGGTAAGCCAATCTTACAGTTTTAAAATTTGATTTCTCATAAACACAAAATAGTAAATTCCTAGTCGCAGATGAATTTTAATGATAAACATAAATACAGGTCCACAAAGACAAGAATGTCCAAAAAACTGAAAATTTAGCACTTTCAAAATTAATTCATATAAATATATAAAAAGATATCTTTAAACAGATATATAGATATAGATACAGTGTCTAATTCAAAAGTTTTCTCATTAAACATAGATAATAAAATGGCAAATCCTGTATTTTTCTACTCTTCTGTATACTGGGGGAGGGGAGGGGAGAAAATTTGATTTAATTCTTTGAAATAAATTACTCTTGCAAATTTCTTTGTAATATCCCATGTCCTTGTTAAATGCATTCTATTAAGAAATTAGCACTTGGAAAGAAAACAAATATTCATCTATTTAGAATGTGAGGTCTCGGGAAAAAAGAAGCAGGAATATTGAAACACTGTAGTTTTTTGGCATTTTTGTTACAGCATAAGTAGCCTCTCACATTGTTATGACTGATATTAATTAATTGAGCCCTCACAACTGCTTCTATTTCAAAGAAAGTGAATTTGTGCATGATTGAGGAGTGTTAGGTATTATAAAAGAATATTTTAAAAAATGTGGGGTACCTAGACATGCCTATATACAGGTCCAGATATATTAATAATAGGTAGCTCCTCACTCCTAAAAAGTACTTTGGAATTTATTAATCAAATAATTTATTAATCAAATGGTAAGGCTACTCTGGGGTGTATATATTCATATTCATTAAAATTGTACTTATTTAGTATTTGTTACAATTAACATAGAAGTCTCTAAATGTCTTCATTGTTTTGTGACCTATAATTTCATACTTCCATTTTATCATTACTATTTTCAGATCTATGCTGAGAGAAGCAACCCAACAAGCTAACACTGTGATTTGATACAGATGCAAGATTTAAAGTTTTGTGTAAGATAGCAGAAACATTTTCTGTTACTAGGTCTTAAGTTTTGCTTATTAAAAGCCTGACTAACTGGTGGAGACATGTGAAAATATTCATTTGGAAGAATATTTTAAAGTTTAGTCTCAATTGTATCAATAATTTAAAAAACACATTAAGTTGGTCTACTGTATTTCTTTCACTTATTTTTATTTTAGTTTTTAAGAAGGTAAGAAATATTTCAATTTGAGCTTAGGTGAATTATTAACATTTGCTATGGGTAATGTTATCCATACACTAGAGGCTCAGTGCATGAATTCGTGCATGGGTGGGGTCTGACCGGCCTACCCTGATTGGGGCTGATTGAGGCCAGGCCAAACCAGGGCAGGAGGGGGGGGGGGCGCGCAGATGGTCAGCCAGCCCACCCCACCCTCAATCGGGGTGAGGGGGCCGATCGGGGCTGCAGTGCACGTAAAAGCAACCAGTCGTTCTGGTTTTTCTTGTTCTGGCGTTCTGATTGCTTGGGTTTTATATATCTAGATCATCCAGATAAGAATTCAAAAATCTTGAGAATTTAATCAAGGTGGTTAATAAAAGGTGGTTGGTGATGGGGCCACCCTAAATTTCAGTTTATAATTTTTAGGGGGAGGACTGATAATAATTTAAAAATACAGAAGAGTATAAAAAATAATAGCAAACATCTATGTATCAAACATTGGAATTGATGTTAAAATTTTGTTCTTTTGCTTCAAATTTATTTATTAAAGGGGTATAAACATTGAAGATATAGTTGTATTCCCATTCTGCTGCCATAGTTGGCCACCGACATTGTGATATTTCTTTGCCATAATTTTGTATGAACACATATAATATCCTTCTTTGTCTCCTTCAGTTAAATGGTATCATTCCACAACTTGTTTTCTTCATTCAACTTTATGATTTTGAGATCTATCCACATTAATACACATTTTAGCAGCTGATAATACTCTACCATACAATTATATCACCTTCTGAAGCCAAATTCCATAATGATAGACATTTAAGTTGTTTTGTTTTCTTGCCATTGTCTTACAAATTATAGCATATTTTACATTACTTTTTCCTTTCTTTATTTTTTAATTGAATTTATTGAGTTGATGTAGGTTAATAAAAATTTTAATATTTCTCATGGAGCATAAGCAATAGAAATTCTCTAAGAGGTAAAGATTAGAGGGTAAGCAACTTTACTAGATAGTATTAAGTTCATATTCAATGTATTGATATTGTCAAACTTTAAAGTATTTCTAATCTGATAAATGTGAAATAGCATCTCAGAGTTCTAATTTATATCACTACCAAGGATGAGTATGCTGTAGAATATATATCTGTTTTTTTAACATTTAAGTTTCCCTTTTGTGATTTGCTTATTGATGACCTTTGCCTATTTTCTACTGAGTTGTCTTCTCCAATTAATTTGTATACAATCTTTAATTTTCCTGGTTAAATAATACTTATATTTATATATGAATTTATGGTTTCATTCCAGTATACCCCTTTAACATTGCTTGACATCTTTAATATATAAATACTCTTTATTTGATACTAGAGGCCCAGTGCATGAAATTAATGCATGGGGGGAGTCCCTCAGCCTGGCCTGCACCCTCTCCAATCTGGGACCCTTCAGGGGATGTCTGACGGCCAGTTTATGCCTGATCGCCCCCAACTGCCCTCCCCTGCCAGCCTGATCGCCACCTAACTGATTGTTCCCCCACACCAGCCTGATCTCGCACCTAACTGATTGTTCCCCCACACCAGCCTGATCTCGCACCTAACTGATTGTTCCCCCACGCCAGCCTGATCTCGCACCTAACTGCTTGCTCCCTCACGCCAGCCTGATTGTGCCCCTAACTGCTTGCTTCTCCATGCCAGCCTGATTGTGCCCCTAACTGCTTGCTCCCCCACACTGGCCTGATCTCATCCCTAACAGCTTGCTCCCCCATCAGCCTGATTGCACCTAACTGCTTGCTCCCTTGCAGGCCTGATTGCCTCTAACTGTCTCTGCCTTGGCCCCTGCCACCATGGCTTGGTCCAGAAGGAAGTTGGATGTCCAGAAGATGTCCGGTTGACCTGGTCTAATTAGCATATTACCCTTTATTAGTATAGATGGTCAAATTTACCAAACTTTTAATTTTTTATTTGAAAATTTCTTTTATCTTGTTTAAGAAATCAAGCACTTGTTTTATTTTGTTTAAGAAATTTACCTCAAGATCCTTAAGATATTCTGATGCATATTTTTTTTTTTGTAGAGGCAAGATAAAAGAGGAGATTCAGATTGAACATGTATTAAATTTAAAGATTAATTTGGTCAGACTAGATATACTTATAATATCAGATGATAACAAGGAAGAACATAGGTATTTCTACATTTATTCAGTACAAATAAGTTCTTCTATAATGTTTCATAATTATTTTCTCATTAATATGTCTTTTTAATCCTCACCCAAGGATATGTTTGATTTTTAGAGAGCGGGGGGAGGGAGAGAGAAGCATCGATGTGAATGAGAAACATCAATCAGTTGCCTCCCGTAAGTGCCCCTACTGGGAATCAAACGCAAAACCTAGGTATGTGCCCTGACTGGGAATCGAACCTGCAACTTTTTGGTGTACAGAACAATGCCCAACCAACTGAGCTATTTGGCCAGAGCTCTCTTTAATATGCTTTGATAAGTTTATTCCTCCGTATATTTTATGGATATTTTGTATGGATAATTTGATGGTTTTCTTTCTTTGAATATATTTTCCAATTAGTCATTTTTGTACTTAGAATCAGTATTATATTCTGTACTAATGGATATTTCCATACTGATGGGATTAGGATCAATATTTTTTAACATGTCAATTTTACATTCCAAAAGAGATTTCTCTTATTTCTCAGTTGTGTGTAGATTATCTTGGACATCTTAGGTAGACTTTCTTCACTGTTCAGGGTAGAGTATAATAACAGTTATTTTTGCTTTCCTCCCTATCTTTGCATATTTTATTTACTTTTCTGATGTTTTTTTACACTAATTAGGCCTTCCAATATAATATTAGACTGTTGTGATGAAAGCAAAAATGCTTTCTTCTTCCTCATTCCAGTGGCAAAGCAGATGAAGTTTTACCATTATTCAATGTTTGATATAGATTTTTAGCAAGCTGCTTTTATTAATTTTAGGTAACTATCTTATTTTCCCAGTGGGTGAAAAAATAGTCATGAGTAACTATTGAACTTTATTAAATGTTTTTCTGCAGCTACTGAAGTATTTTCCTTTAATCTGATAATACACACTATTAAATTATAAAATTTTTATATTGAGATATATATTAAAACTCAACATGGGTATTTATTTTTTTACAATTGCTAATACTAGAGGCCTGGCACACGAAATTGGTGCACAGGTATGGTCCCTAGGTCTGGCCTGCAATCAGGGCCATCTTCCCTGGCTGCCTGCAGCTAGCCCTGCCCCCTGCTGCCACCCACCCCCGGTTCCCTGTTTGCCATTGGACGATCAGAGCCTGCCAGCTAGGGAAAGGGACCGAGATGTGGTCAGTGAGCCTCATAGTGACTGGTCCAGTGGTCGTTCTGGTCATTCTAATGTTAGGGTCAATTTGCATATTACCCTTTTATTATATAGGATGTGCTAATACAGGGTGGGGCAAAAGTCAGTTTACAGCTGTTTATATGGAAAATAATACAATAAAAATAAATAATGTTATAAGAATAAATTCTGTTTCACATACAACTGTAAACCCACTTTTGCCAAACCCTATAATTAAGTTAGGAACTCAAGCTTAACATTCCAGTACCCTTCAACCTTTTGAGTCAAGCAGAGTCATGGGGACCTGCTTTTAAATTCACAGTACTATAATCAGAATCATGTGAGAACCTTATTATAATTGTTGATTCTCAGTCCCTATCCCTAAATATTTATTAATTTAACTGGACTTGTGAAAATTCAAAGAACTACACTAGAGTGGAATGTAATAAATCTGTATTTAAGTTAAATAAAATCATCCATACACACTCATTTAAAAAAATTTTCCTAACCTAATTTTTATTTACAGTATAGATTCCAAGCCAAGCAAACTACTCAATCGGGGTCAACTAAAAACCAACAACAAACATCTTATCCTATATAATAAAGAGGTAATATGCAAATTGACCATCACTCCAACACAAAAGATGGCCACCACAAGATGGCCTTCAGAGGAGGGCAGTTGGGGGGAACCAGGCCAGCAGGGGAGGGAAGTTAGGGGTGACCAGACCAGCAAGGGAGGGCAGTTAGGAGCAATCAGGCTGGCAGGGGCATAGTTAGGCATCAATCAGACTGGCAGGGGAGTGGTTAGGGGGTGATCAGGCTGGCAGGCAGAAGTGGTTAGGGATAATCACGCAGGTGGGCAGGTGAATGGTTGGGAGCCAGCAGTCCTGGATTGTGAGAGGGACATCCCTCAAAGGGTCCCAGATTGGAGAGGGTGCAGGCTGAGCTGAGGGACACCCCCCCCACCCGTGCACAAATTTCATGCACCAGGCCTCTAGTTTAATATAAAAGAGAAAAAGTGTGAAGGCACTGATATTGTTCAGAGAGAAGGAGAAAGAAAGAGAGGAGGAGGAGGAAGAGGAAGAAGAGAAGAAAGGGGAAGGAGGAAGGATGAGGGAGGGAAATTCATCCATGGGTGCTGCCTCACCTGATTTTTCTAAATCATGGCTGTTTTCGCCTGTAGTTTCAACTTCTGATGGCTTCTCTTCATTAATTCCAAACTCACATGGTAACTGCCCATAAGCTGTCTCTTCTACTACATCTTCTGAGCTTAGATGATCTTCTTCTTCAGATTGATCAAATGAGGACAGGCTCTCCACGCTCTCACTGTCATCAGAGCTGTCACTTTCAGTATCAGTCTCACTTTCACCTTCGCTGCTACTAGGGCTTGATTTTTCATTTGACATAGTAGGTTCAGAAGCCATGGTTCTGTAAAAGCAAAGCTCTTAATTATCACTTTATTTAAAATAACATCACAATATAGTTTACTTCTTCCAGAGGTAAAATCTGTTCAATTCCTTCTTTTCTCTAAATCTCCTCCATACCTAGTTCCCTAATGAGGGTACTTTTTCATAATCCTCTTCGCAAATATGTTTGCAATTAAATTACTTAAAAGAGATGGAGGAGTTGCATCGTAGGGGAAAACCTATTCCTGAAAGTATATATGTGAAAGTCATATTTACAGAGACAAAAAAATAATGTACACATTTAAAGGAAGATTTGATTTATGAAAACTAATAAATGGTGACATTTCTATGTAAATTTTAACTTTGGAATAGTCTACATAGATAAATTTCTAGCATTTTAAATATTACTTTGATTGTATTCTTTTATGTCATAGCTGAGCACATAGGCAACCAGATTATAATCAATTAACACTCTATCAATGCTTAAATTGCAGGTTTCTGTGTACTCAATGACTTTCATCGTTTTTTTTCAAGTGAGTTTATGAAATATGCATTGTCTCACTGTATAAACATGTGTACTCTTCCTTTATCTGTTCTTTTTTAAATAGTAAAATATTTATGTGGTGACATTAAGAAAGCTACAAAAACTGGGATACTGTCTTGGTGGCTAGCAGGTAGCAGAACTTCATGTTATATCAAAATGTTTATTCTCCAGCTTATGGAGGAAAGGATCAAGTGTGGTCCCTCAGAAATCAAACTAATAAAGTTCCACTGTATACCAAAAGCAAATAGATACAATCATAGGTACTACAGATATTCAGATTCACAAGACAGTGACAAGCAGAAGGAATGATTATCTGTAAATAAACTTCAATCTATTAATAGTGTTACCAAGAAATTTTAATGTCATGGACTCTTTAAATGAAATCACAGATTTATTACCAAATTACATAAAAATAAATTACACATACAGAATTACAACAGTGTTTTATTTTTGTAAAAAAGAGCAGCTGAGAGTAAGTTGGCTATCCTACCAGTCACCCTACTGAGTGCCTATAATAATAAAAATTAATTAATTAATTAATCTACCCATTAATTTTTATTGGGTATTTATGATAGCATCAGGCACTATTCTAGGCAATGGCCTCAAGGTCTTTAGCTTCTAAGAAACATTCAATCATCTGTCAAAATTCCATATTCATTTATGATAAAAAAAACCTCTCACCTAGCCAGAGTGGCTCAATGGTTGAGCACCAACCTATGAACCAGGAGGTCACAGTTTGATTCCCCATCAGGGCACATGCCCAGGTTTCAGGCTTGATTCCCCAGAGTGGGGTGGGCAGGAGGAAGAAAATCAATGATTCTCTCCTATCACTGATGTTTCTATCTCACTCTCCCTTCCTCTCTGAAATCAATTAAAAAATATATTTAAAAAAACAACTCTCAACAAAGTGGGTATAAAAGCAATATGCCTGCATAGAAACATTGAACAGACTGTCAAACCTCAGAGGGAAGGCAGGGAAAGATGGGAAGGGGAGGTAAGAGATCAACCAAAGGACTTGTATACATGCATATAACCAATGGACACAGACATTAGGGGACTGAGGGCATGTGCTGGGGGGTGGGAGTGGCTGAGGCGAGGTCAATGGGAGGAAAAAGAGACATATGTAATACTTTCAACAACAAAAAAAATTTTAATATATTTTTATTGATTTCAGGGATGAAGGGAGAGGGAGAGAGAGATAGAAACATCAATGATGAGAGAGAATCATTGATCGGCTGCCTCCTGTATGCCCCCCACTGGGGATCAGGCCCACAACCCAGGCATGTACCCTTGACTGGAATCGAACCCGGGACCCTTCAGTCCACAGGCATACACTCCCATTGAGCCAAACCAGCTAGGGCTACAAAAAAGATTTTTTTAAAAAAACAAACAAACAATATACCTGAACATAATAAAGGCCATATAAAACAAACCTACACTAATGTCATACTGAACTGTGAAAAGCTGAAAGCTTTTTCTTTTTACATCAGGAAGAAGACTGTAAATAGGGAAGATGCCCACTATCACCACTCCTATTGAACATAGTATCAGAAATCCTAGCCACAGCAATGAAACAAGGGGGTGGGGGTGGGAGTTATCCAAGTTGGAAAGTAAAAACTAAAATTGTCACTATTTGATATATGATACTATATTAAAAAACAACACTAGAAAGTCCACCAAAACCTGTTAGGATTAATGAATTCAGTGAAGTTGCATGATATAAAATTAATATTCATGACTCTGTTGTCTTCCTATATAAAAATAATGAATTATCAGAAAAAATGAAGAAAACAATCCCGTTATAACTACATCAAAAAACATAAAATAGCTAGGAATGAATTTAAACAAGAAAGTAAAGGACCTGTACTCTGAACATTATGACATGGATGAAAGAAATTGAACACACGCACATATATATACTCATGGATTAGAAGAATTAATATAGTTAAAATGTCCAATCTACCCACAGCAATCTACAAAGTCAATGCAATTCCTATCAAAATACCCATGCATTTTTCACATAACTAGAACAAAAACACTTAAAATGTACAAGGAATCACAAAAGATCCCAGATCTTGGCCACCAGGAACTCGTAAAATGGCTGGTTCTATCTGTGGCCTGAGGAGGTGGTTTCTTTCGGGATCCACCACCTGAGAAATACTTCTTTCCACTCCAGCTTCCAGCATCCCCCCTGACCCAGGCTCGGCCGCAGGCCATTCTGCAACTGGTTCTTGTGCCTCCTTGGATTGCACGCCTGCTGGTCCAGGTGTGTTGACACAAAAGTACCCCCTTCCTGCCGCAGGTTTGGTAAGAGAGCTTGATGTCCACATGGGCCAGGCAGTCCCGGCGGAAGCTGTCAAACCGGCCATGGCTTTTGGCTTTTGAGCTGCTCCGCGAGGAGCGCCAAGTGCTGAGGTTCCCCGGGAGGCAGGGAAGCTGGGTTGATGGCAGCGCCACCTCCCGCCCCGCCCTTCCACCCCTACTGCCGCCATCCGCGGTGCCTGTGCCCCGGGCCACGAAGGAGACCTAATAGGGATGCTTCTCCGGGGCAGAGGTCCTGGAGATGCGACAGAGGAGCCTGGGCAGAAGGCGGCGGGAGAAGAAAAGGAGAGGGCGGGGAAGGAGGAGGCGGAGAAGAAGGGGACCACAGCAGAGAAAGAGGCGGAGGAGGGGTGGGGGTGGGGAAGGTTCTGAGGCAGCAGAGGCGGTGGGGAAAGCGGCAAAAACCATGTAAACAGTATTTAAAATCTAAGTTTACAAACCCCCACTGAAGGTAGGTTTCTCACTAACACCATTGTTTCTCTATCAATCAATCCTGCCGAGCTCATCATTGTCTCATCTTCAACTTCCCAAAACAGTTAGAAATAGATACTTAAATTAACGTGTGTGTGTGTGTGTGTGTGTGTGTGTGTGTGTGTGTGTCCTTTATGTGTGCCTTGTCTGTTACATTATGCTAGAAGCCTCATGTAAAATTGTGTATCAATTTCTTTTTAATACTCAAGCTGATCCTGGAAAGTCTTAGCATGTTTTACAAGTAAAATTCCATGTAAAGCAGCCATGTTGGCATCCATCTCAAATGGATATTCGAGTTAGTTTATTTGCAAAGAAACTGTCATGGGACTACACCACCATCACTTCTCTACCCCCAAGTCTAAGTAACCTTCACGTATAAGTTAACTCTTAGGAGTCAGTTGTTTCTTATATGGTCCTTCAACATCAGCTGTTTTGTTTTGTTTTTCTCACCAATTCATCTACACACAAGGCATAACTCCCCCTTTACCTGTGACCTGTAGTTTCCTTTTCGCAGTCCAACAGCCAGCAGCAGTTGCAAGACAGGGGAAGTGAGTCGGCGGTGATCAGTCGGAGCTACACTATTTCTTTAACTGAACCCAGCGCAGCAACTTCTCTGCATCAGCTCACAGCATTAGCTTTCGTTTCCTGCAGAGGCTAAGAGGAATGATTGAGCATTATTTTTGGCCACACCCTCTAGAAAAAGAAACATTGAAGGCAAAGGTCTGATACATACACACCTACCTCATTACCTGACCGGCTGTTCGCTACTCCAAGGACTTGGTTCAACCATTTCTTTAAACTCACAGTTGCCTACCCCTCTACCTTTTTTTATTTGCTTTTAAAGTTCTACCAAAACTAGAGTAAGAAAGGAGGATCTCTTGGGGGGAAAAAAGTGATCTGCTGACTGGAATGGAATGTCCAGTGGAAGGCAGAGCCAAGGGTAGAGAGCTTTTGTTCAGCAGCAGTGCTCTGTAGAGAACCAGCACAATGAATCTCCCTCGTGGCTGTAATAGGACCGAGAAATAGTATTCCACTGTCATGTGCCTATTTTCTTCCTGGTTTTCATGTTCCAGGCATAAAACATTCTGAAGGTTAGAGAAAATGTGAAGGTTAGATGTCATAATCCTAAACAAAATATTTGGGGGGTGGAATTCTAAACAAATCCTAAATAAAATAATAGCTAACCTTATCCAGCAAGATATGAGTTAATCATAGATTTTAAAGCCCCCACAAAATAAGTTTACATCTTTTCTCAACCATTTCCTAACCCTGTAAAGACCTTAAATGTCTCCAATCAGCTTCTTCAGCAATAATAATTAAAAATAATAAAATTTTAAAAATGGAAATAATGCCATTCTTTTTGGGGGCTTACATTAAATAATAGCCTATATATGAGACTGAGACAGTGTTTTGTAATCAAAAGAAGAGATTTGGAGCCAGACAGACCTGGGTTTACGCTATGTCCTATGAGCCGTTTTGAACCTCAGTTTTCTCATTTTTAAACAAGAATGATAATTACTTTGAGAGGTTGTTTTGAGAATTAAAAAAATTAAAAATAACAGTGCCTGTGACACTATAAATGAGATTGCTTATTATCACTATCTTTATTTTATTATAAAATCATATTATAAAACATCTATAACACTTAATAGATAATAAATACAAGTGTTTCATTATAATGTAAAAATATGTGTAGTCAAAGCTGACTGAATGCTAGCTTCTATCATGAAAATACAATCAGAATAAGGGGGTTTGATTTTGAGACAGTAGGAGGAGCGAGCTGAGAAGCACGCCTTCCTCCATAGAAGCGAAGGCTCCAAGTCCAATCACCATCCTTCCTGATGACCTCTTTTCATAGGTTGTCTGCCCGTTATCTCTAACGGGCTGACCCTCTTTTTAGTTAGGTTTCAAGCATTTAGACAATAGCACAGCTTAAGGGCTTTGCTGGTTCTTTCTACAGAAAACATTTGGACTCTGAATATAGGTTTGAATGCATCTCATTATATTAGGGTTTGAGTTCATTGCTGAAGACTCAGAGTTGGAGACTATTGGAAGAGGTGCTTTTATGTTTTCCCTCTCTATGAGCTCATCTCGAAGGAAAGCTGCACAGAGACGGTGATATTTGAGGTGGATTTTAAAGCATGGCGCAGATTATATAGAGCAACTGTGGGGAAATTCAGAGACACATAATTGGTTCAAAAAGAGGAGGATGCAAACTGTACTTTGGAGGGCACTCTGTGGACTGGTTTAGTTTGGACAGATTATTAAAAATATAACATGTTGACATAAAGTAGGAAATATGGCTTCAAAGACAGGTTGATGCCGGATTATAAAGGTCTTAAATAACATCCATGGAGTTTGGATTTTATCACTGAGAAAATGTAATGGTTTTGAGTGTATAATATGCCTCTGTAGCTCCAAATATTGAACATTCAATAATGACTGTTGTGTTTCTAATTTTCATCTTTAGTTTGGATATCTCTCCTTAACTCATATTTCATCTTTCAGGCTACCTACTAGCAATGTTAATGAGGCATTAACAAATCTAAATATGCCCCAAACTAAAATCATTATTTCTACTCCTCAAATGTTTGCCCTGATATATCTTATGTAATTTAATGGCATCCAAGTCCATTCTTCCATTCAAATGAGAACTACCTCTTCTCCTACCAGACCCATACTTAATCTGCTATTAGATCTTGTCCATTGCGTCTCCTAAAGACCATTATATTCATCCCTCCTTCCTATGCCTAGCACCACTGCTTTGTTAAGGCTCTCGTTTTATCACCTCTGACTCTGACCATTTTAAGAGCCTCCCTTCTAGTCACCACATAACTGCTAGAGTTTCATTCCAGAAGAGTGGGCTGGACATTTTATCCACATGCTCTAATGCCTCCAATGGATCTCCATGAAGTGTTTAACAATAATTTTTTAAAAAGTCTAGCTTAGCCAGTGTGGTTCAGTGGTTGAGCGTAGACCTATGAACCAAAAGGTCACAGTTTCATCCCTGGTCAGAGTGTATGCCCAGGTTGGGGACTCAATCCCCAGTGGGAGGCATGTAGGAGGCAGCCAATCGATGATTCTCTCTCATCATTTTTAAAGTATATGTATATACTTTTTATTGTTGATAATATTACAGATGTCTCCCTCATCATTGATGTTTCTATCACTCTCTTCCTCTCTCTCTCATATCAATAAAAATATATTTTAAAAATTCCAACTGACTATGTCTTCTTCAATAATTCTAAGCAGATATTAAGTCTACCTCCTCTGGGTTCCCAAAGTGAACTGTATTACATATACGTATCTCACTTACCACAATGGGTGGAATGATTAAACAAATTGTGGTATGCCCACACCATAGAAAACCACTCAGGGAACATACTATTGATAATGAAACAACTTGGACGGCTCTCAAGGGAATTATACAGAGTGAAAAAGAAGCCAATACCAAAAGGCGACATACTATATTATTCTAGTTACATAGATCTTGAAATGAAAGAATTACAGTAATGGGAACAGCTAGTGGTTGCTAGAGCTTAGAGACAGCCTGGGGTGAAGGGGTGTGGAATCAGATAAGTAGGGGAAAAAGGTAGGAAGGAGGGAGGTTTATAAAAGTACAATAAGAGGGTTATTGATGTTTATGGAACTATTCTGTATCTTGACTGTGAGAGTGGACATGCAAACCTACACATGCAATTAAACTTCATAGAAGTAAATACATACAAATGAGTGCATGTAAAATTAATGAAACCTGAATGAATTATATTTATATCACTTTCTACATTCTGATATTGTACTATACTATAATTATGCAAGATGTTACCATTTGAGACATGGGGTATATGGAATCTCTCTGTATTATTTTTGAATTACTTTTTCATTTGGGATATAATTGACATATTAGGATTAGGCATCCTACCTAATAAAAGAGAAACACGGTAATTAGCATACGACCGCTACCCTTCCCATTGGCTAATCAGGGCGATACGCAAATTAACTGCCAGCCAAGATGGCAGCCGGCAGCCAGGCAGCTTGAAACTAACATGAGGCTTGTTTGCTTCAGTGACAGAGGAAACCAACGTTCCCCACCTGCCGCTGCAGCCTCTGAGCCTGCAGTTTGAAACATTGTAACAAATATAGAAGCTAAACAATACCCCAGAAACCTGATTTCAGCGAGCCGAGCCGGGATCTCAGAGCTGGAGTTATACATTGTTTCGATTATAGAACCCAAACAAACAAGATACCTGCTTTCAGCAGCAGAGGCCTCAGGGCTGGAGCCAGAGCTAAAGCTGGCCCAGAATAAAAAAAAAAAAAAAAAAAGGAGCAGTTGGGAGTTTCAGCCCTCAGCCCCTCACCCAGACTGGCCAGGCACCTTAGTGGGGACCCCCACCCTGAAGGGTGTGTGACCAGCTGCAAACAGCCATCATCCCCTCACCCAGGTTGGCCAGGCACCCCAGTAGGGACCCCCCACCCTGAAGGGTGTGTGACCAGCTGCAAACAGTCATCATCCCCTCACCCAGGCTGGCTAGGCACCCCAGTGGGGATGCCCACCCTGATCCAGGACACCCTTCAGGGCAAACCAGCCAGCCCCACCCATGCACCAGGCCTCTACCCTATATAGTAAAAGGGTAATATGCCTCCCAGCACCGGGATCAGCGGAGCCAAGAAGCCTCTCGGCACCGGGATCAGCTTGACGGGGCAGCGCCCAAACCCCCTGATTGCCCTGTGGCTCTCTATGTGACAGGGGACGGGGCCACAACCTCCCTATCCACCCTGCTCTGTTCGTGACAGGGGAAGGTGCCCCAACCTCCTGATTAGCCCTGCTCTGTGCCTGATACGGGGGAGCTCCCCAACCCCCTGATCGCCCTGCGGCTCTGTGTGTGACAGGGTGCAGCGCCCCAACCCCCTGATCGGCCCTGCTCTGTGTGTGACAGGGTGTGGCGCCCCAACGCCCTCTCCCTCCCCCACGGGCCCTGCTCTGTGTGTGACAGAGTAGAGCCATAACCTCCCCATCGGCCCTGCACTGACTGTGACAGTGGTGTTGCCCAACCCCCTGATCGGCCCTGCTCTGTGGGTGATAGAGGACGATGCCCCAACTGCCCCCCATGGGCCCTGCTCTGTGTGTGATGGAGTAGAGCCACAACCTCCCCATCGGCCCTGCCCTGAGTGTGACAGGGTGCAGCGCCCCAACCCCCTGATCTGCCCTGCTGTGTGTGTGACAGGGGGTGGTGCCCAACTCCCCTATTGGCCCTACTCTGTGCGTGACAGGGTAAGGAGCCCCAACCCCCCTGATGGGCCCTGCTCTGTGCATGACAGGGGGTAGCGCCCCAACCCCCGGATTGGCCCTGCTCTGCGTGACAGGGGGTGGCGCCGCAACCTCCCCATCGACCCTGCCTTGAGTGTGACAGGGGTCGGTGCCCCAACCCCCCAATCAGCCCTACCCTGAGCGTGACTGAGGGTGGCATCGCAACCTCCCAATCCGCCCTGCTCTGTGCATGACAGGGGGTGGCGCCCCAACTCCCCAATGGGCCCTGCTCTGAGCCTGACCAGGGGCTGCACCTAGGGATTGGGCCTGCCCTCTGCCACCCGGGAGCAGACCTAAGCCAGCAGGTCGTTATCTCCCGAGGGGTCCCAGACTGCGAGAGGGCACAGGGCTGGCTGAGGGACTCCCACTTCCCCCCGAGTGCACAAATCTTTGTGCACCCAGCCTCTAGTATAATATAATGGTTTAATATTTGAATATATTGTGAAATGATCACCACAAGTCTAGTTAACATACATCACCACATACTTACAATTTTTCCTGTGTTGAAAACTTTACTGTCTTAGCAATACAGTATTATCAACTATGGTCACAATGCTGTATGTTACATCTCATGCCCTTTATTTTATAACTGTAAGTTTTACTTGGAAAAAATATATATTTATTGATTTCAGAGAGGGAGAGAGAGATACAAACATCAATGAGAGGGAATCATTGATTGGCTGCCTCCTACACACCCACTACTGAGGATAGAGCCTGCAACCCAGGCATGTGCCCTGATTAGGAATCGAACTGTGACCTTCTGGTTCATAGGTGAAAGTTCAACCACTGAGTCACACCAGCCAGGCTCGAAGTTTTACCTTTTGACCCCCTTCACCTGTTACATTCACCTCCCACCTTCTGCCTCTGGCTACAGCCAATCAGTTTTCTCCATCTATAAATTCAGTTTTCGGTTTGGTTGTTATTTTAGATTCCCTGTATAAGTAAGATCATATGGTCTTTGTCCTTCTCTGACTTATTTTACTTACCATAATGCCTTCAAGTTTCTTCAATGTTGTCACAAATAGCAAAATTTAATTCTTTTTTATGGCCAAATAATATTCCATTATATAGATATATTTTTCTTTATCCATTCATCCTCGTCTTGGTAAGTGTAAATAATGCTTCAGTGAACATGGAAGTGCATATAACTTTTCAAATTAGTGTTTTGTTTTCTCCAGATAATTACCCAGAAGTGGGATCATGTGGTACTACTATTTGTAATGTATTTGAAGAATTTCTATACTGTTTTCATAAAGGCTGCATCAATTTCCATTCCTAACAATCATGAACAAGAATTCCTATGTCCTTGCCAGCATTGTAATCTCCTGCCTTTTTCATGATAGTCATTTTAACAGGTATGAGGTAATATTTCATTGTGGTTTTGATTTGCATTTCCCTGATGATAGTGATGTTGAGCATCTTTTCATGTCCCATTGGCCATCTGTATGCTTTTTGTTTGTTTTGAAAAATGCCCATTTTTAAATTAGAGTATTTATTTGCTTGTTTGTTATTGCGTTGTATGAGATCTTTATATATTTTGGATGTTAACTTTTTTCAGATACATGACTTGCAAATATTTTCTCCCATTTGTAGATTGTCTTTTCATTTTGTTGATGGTTTCCTTTCCCATGCAGAAGCTTTTTAGTTTGATGTAGCCTAACATGTTCATTTTTGCTTTTGTTGCATTTGGTTTGGTGTCAAAATTGAAAAAATCATTACCAAGTTCAATTTAAGCTGCTTACCACCTATGTTTTCTTCTAGGCATTTTATGATTTTAAGTGTTACATTCAATTCAATTCTTTAATCTATTTTGAGTTCATTTATGTTAGTGTAAGATAGATGTCCAATTTCATTCATTTGCATGTGGCTTTCCAGTTTTCCTAACACTATTTATTGAAAAAGTTGTTCTTTTCCCATTATATATTACTTTATGATTTGTATGTGTGAGTGTATTATTTCTTAAAACTTCATATACATCTACAATTTTCTCAAATAATTTTTAAATAAATGTCTCTTACAGAATACCCTTTATAGGATCAATGTCATTATGTGTGTTTTTTCATGTAAAAAAATGGAAATGCATTATGGTGATAATAATAATTCTCCAATAAATCTTACTAGGAAGATTTCACAACATTACAACAAATGGAACATAAAATGCTTTCAAATTTTCTATGTAACCTGGGTGTTTATAAATTTCCTAAGTTACTCTCTAGGTTGTTGCTAAAAATCAGAAAGGAAGCTTCCCATTAGACCCACCTCAAATAATTTAGGTACATACTTTTTTCTTTCTTTTTTTTTAAAAATTTTTTTAAATATATATTTTATTGAGTTTTTACAGAGAGGAAGGGAGAGAGATAGAGTTAGAAACATCAATGAGAGAGAAACATCGATCAGCTGCCTCCTGCACACCTCCTACTGGGGATGTGCCCGCAACCTAGGTACATGCCCTTGACCGGAATCGAGCCTGGGACCTTTCAGTCTGCAGGCCGACGCTCTATCCACTGAGCCAAACCGGTTTCGGGGATACTTTTTTCTTTTAAGAGAATACCACATTGCAAAAAGTAATCTTATACTCTTCCTAAATATTAGGGAGCCAGATTGGCTAAGACATCTGGGGAAGAAGAAAAATCACATCTCCACGAGACTTATGAAACCAAAGTAGGAAGTAGAAACCATGACAATATATTAATATTTTGTATCATTGTAGTAGAGATAAAGAACAATAGAAACCACTTTTGTTTCTAAGAATCTTGGTGTTCAGAAATGGTTGTGGTGCAAGTTTTTAAATATTGAGAATGGATGTAGCCAATGAAAGTAAAGACCCCTAATATGGTACTTCAATGATGGGTCAGTCCCAGAAAACAGAATTCTTCCATTTCCAGACAAAATGAACCACGGGTATTTTCCTAAGCCAATAAAAGCTTTGTATAAAAAATTTCACCCAAAACATCATCTTTAAGTAAAACATCTGGGTAGCAGGGCAGAGTGGACCTTCTGCTCTGAGGAGGAAAGGCTTTGTTCATATTTAGGGCCTAAAATAGAATCCAGAACTGTGACCTGAGGCTGAGGCTAGAGAGGAAAAATGATTACAGTTGACTCTTAAACAGCATAGGACTTAGGGGTGTGAACCCTGTGTAGTCATAAATCCACATATAACTTTTGACTCCAAAAGCTTAATTATTAATAGCCTACTAATTACTGGAAGCTTTACCAATAATTTTAACAGTTGGTGAACATATTTTTTTTGTGTATTACATGTATTACGTACTATCTTCTTATAATAAAGTAAGCTAGAGAAAAAAAATGTTAAGCAAATCAAAAGAGAAAATACATTTACAATACTGTATTTATCAATACTATAAACTTACATTGTTTACAAGATGAATGGCTTGTCTGTACCTACATCAATATTGTCTCATATGTAGTAAAAGAAATTCACATTTATTTATAGGTATATCAATTCATACACTGATAACAAAAAAACAGCATATGATTGCTTTATGACAACCTAGTGTAATCAATAGGATTGTTTCAAGGTCATCTAACCTATACACTAATAAGTGATTCATTATAAAATTTTACAACACACAGTATTACAGTCATTCAGAATATAGTATTGGAAACCATTTTTTTTTTAAAAAAACCACTTACCTGTGATGATAGGCTGATATGTAGTTTCTCCAATTACAAGAAAGATATACTGCATTGTAAGGTAATACTTTGAAAGGGAAGTTATAAGACAGTAAGTAAACATTATTAATTTTATATTAAATACCACTTACCTTATACTTATGTAAGAATAGGCTATCTACTTCCATAAAAGCCATGCAGATAATGTTCTACACGTTAACTCTGTAGGCAATGGTGCTAATGACACAAGAACACCTCATACAGTTTTGCCATGGAGTTATTATCATCATACAAAGACACTCACACACATATACAACAGATGCATTTATTAACTGTACATTGTAAAAAAAAACCCCAGATGATTATTTACTATTCATCAAGTGGAAATGGATCATCGTAAAAGTCTTCATCCTTGTTTTCTTCACATTGGGTAGGCTGAAGAAGAGAAAGGGAGGGTGGTCTTGCTCCCTCAACTCCATTGGTGGCAGGGGTGAGAGAGGAGGAAGAGATAGAAGGTGGGGCGGGCAGAAGAGGCAGCCACACTCAGTGTAACTGTATGGAAATACATCTTCATTTTGTCTGATTTTTTTGTTTTCTTTTTCTAAAAATGTTTCTATAGAGTACCAGTCCTTCTTCCACCACTTGCCTTAGTTTCAGTGCCAGTGCCATATAAGGGTCCATGTTGTAAAAGAAGTCAAAGTTGTCTTGAATAATCAGAATCCTTCTGCCTGATTGTCTGATGTCAATTTGTTTTCTGGCTTCTTCCTCATCTTCTGGCATTGGTTCAGAAGCACTCATCTCCATCAAGTCATCTTCTGCTAATTCCTCTGGTACATTGCCTAATAGCTCTTGAATTTCTCTAGGATCCATATATTGAAACCCTTCACCACAATCACCACCTTTTTTTTTTTTGCCATATCCACAATCACTTTCATAATTTCCTTGATTGGCTCTGTCATATTTTATGGTAGTAAGTAAAAAATAGACTAGTATTTACATATATTTTATGCATTCATGACATACGAAACTTTTACTTAATTTTGTTGATCTTCTAGGCTACATGGTTCATTTGTGAGTTTTTTTAAATTATTGGAATATCCAAAAATATGCAATGTATTCATTGAAAAAATTCCATATATAAGTGGACCACACAGTTCAAACCCGATATTCCAGGGTCAAATGTATGCATAAGCTATCATATAAAATAAATGTGTGTGTGTAAATGGATTTTCAGATGCATAGACTGAACATAAAGAGACCAATGGCATGTAGATTAAACCCATTTTATTACTTTGTAGTTTTCAAACAACTTATATACAATTAAAATTAAGCCAAATCATCAGCTATATTTATTTTTCAAACATCAGAGGATTTATACCAAAGTTCACATTTACAATTTTTAATTAGTAGTTTAAGATTACTGGAAGATACTATTTTAATGGCCATAAATCTAAGTCATGTAATCACATTTAGGTCAACTAGAAAGAATCAATTTTAACTTTAGGATAGTGTTATCATTTATTTTAGCCTTAATAGAGACTTTACAAACTATGACATTGTGGAAAAAAATGTTCAGAATGTAATACTTGTTTAAGTCTCACAGAGTAAAAATTATTTTTGTCACTTACAAAGTCCTTGCATTTCCTCAATCAATCTGAAACTAGCTGATACATAAGCATTATTATTCAACTATATAAAGAAACCAAAACTCAAATATAATATACTTTTTTCAGTAGTATTCATAAGAGAACATGGCAGGTTTGATTACAACTCTGACTCTAAAGTGCTTGCTCTTTCTACGTCATCATATATGTATTTGTGAAAAAAAAACATGAGAATCATAAAATATGACTTGAAAAATACCCATGAAAATATTTTAAGTGTTTTGGAAAGACTGTTTTCAGACTTTGTTAAATTTTTCAGAAAAGGTTTTGCTCAATTGTTCAAATGCTAAGACCACATTGTCATCTTCATTTTCACATAGCTCACGCAAGGAAACACTGCAAATGAAAATAAATATATATGAAACACACATTTCAGAGGAGTCAGTATTGTAAGAAGGCAAGCAGAATCAAGTAAATCTCACTAGATGATGAGATGTTAGCAAAATATGAACAAGAAACATATTTTGCAAAAAACCCATGCACAAAAAAACAACAAAGATCACAAGACAACTGGCAGTCTATTACTACAGCCCATGTCTATTACTAAGAGGATTTTAAAACCACCTAATTCCAAGTACCCTGATCCTTCCTTCCTCCCTTCAATAGCCGCCACACAAACTCCCCTTCTCTTCTACAGGTCGCCTATGGAACCTACAGGCAACTACCTCTATGAAAAGCAAAATATTCCTTCCATTACCTGGATGTATGAGAAAATAAAGAACACATGGTGTGGTAAACAGAATAATGGCCCCCAAAGATATTCAAATCCTAATCCCTGGAAATTTATGAATATGTTTACTTCCATGGCAAAGGAGAATTAAGGTTGCAGATAAAATTGAAGTTGCTAACCAGCTGTGCTTGAGATGAGGACATTGCCCTGGACTATCTAAAAAGGCACAGTGTAGTCTCAAAGATCCTTATTAGTAGAAGAGGGAGGCAGGAGAGAATAAATGTCAAAGGGATGCAATATGATACTCTACCCACCAATGCTGGCTTTGAACATAGAAGGGGGCCACGTTCAAGGTAAGGCCAGCTGCCTCTAGAAGCTGGAATAAATAATAAAACAGCTTGTCCTAAAGTCTCTATAAAGGAATGCAAGCCTGTCTACGCCTTGATTTAGCTCAGTGAGATCCATTTTGAACTTCTGGCCTATAGAATTGTAAGAATAAATTTGTATTGGCTTACGTAGTTGGTTGTGGTCATTTGTTACAGCAGCAATGAGAAACCAATAGACAGGTGACAAGAAAGGAGAGATGAGATTCAAAAATGAACACTGCAGTTGGGCTGATCAAGGACTGAAAACAACCAAGATCTGATTTTTATCAGCCTTTTATAAACGTATCTACCTTAGTTCCACTAGAATTCCAGTTTTGTTTTTCCTAGTGTCTTCACTGACAAAATGAATGACCAGATCTATATTTACAACTTTGAATTTCTTCCTAGTCACAGACCTATAATCATGACTAATGGACATTTCTTCCTGAACGATATTCCACAGATATCATAACACTATTGTTGGTTGTTAGTCTCCAACTCTCCTCTGAACGCTTATGTTTCCTATATATCATTAACTAAAATAGAAACCTTGGCATCTTCTCCAACTGCATGACATTTATTGACTGACAAGTTCTTTGATTCTATGTTTAATTTTACTTAAGTAGAGTTGGTATACAATATTATATTAGTTTCAGGTGTACAATATAGTGATTTGACATTTATAATCCTTACAATGTGATCACCACACTAAGTTTAGTAATCATCTGTCACAATGCAAGGTTATCATAATATTATTGACTATACTTACTTTCATCTCTTTCACCCATCCCATATCCCCCATCCCCTTCCTCTCTGGCAACCATCAGTTTGGCCTCTGTTTCTCTGAGTCTGTTTTTGTTTTGTTTTGTATGTTTTTGTTTTTTCAGATTCTACTCTCTCATAAATATTTCTCTAACCACTCTTCTTCAACATTACTTCTATTTCCTTAATTCAGACCCTCACTTATTCTCACCTGCATGACTGTTACAGCCTTTGAGCTTCTACCATTTACATAAACCATACACTGTAGACTCATATTACACTCATTCTATGCACTGCCTACACATTGCTCCAAATAGTAAGCTCAAACTCCAAATTATGATAATGAAGACCCTTTCATTCATACACACACACACACACACACACACACACACACACACATTGTCTTTAAAGCTGCTTTAAGCAACTCCCCATCCCTATCACAATCCCATATTCTACATGCCACCATACTGCACTTAAAGCCTATGCCTGACATATCAGGCCCTTTCCCAATTCTGTCCTTTGAAAGCACTATTCCCTCTGCTCCATTCTTTATGACTTGGTCAAAATGTTACTTTGAGAATCCTTTTCTGAATTCAAGGTAGAGTGGGTCACCTTTTATCCATCATCCTAGTACTTATTACCTTTGTAATATTTTCTCTCAGTACATTGTAAGATTTTTTTAAAGCAAGAATATGTTTAATAATTCTATCTCAAATGTTTAGACTACACCTCAAACCAATAATACTTTGATACTTTTATAAAAGTGAATGAATGAATGAATGAATTAATGATTTTCCTAGGCTCAGCTTTTGAGAGAGCTCCAAAGTCTCTTAATATTGGAGTGCTCTGCTGGCCCTAATGTGGATAACTATGAACACGTAAGGAATACTCAATCTAGAGCAGTTCCCTCTGCTTCACCATTCTAAAAGTTTCATTCTCCATATAAAAAGTCCAAACATGTCTGATTAATCTCAGATAAAAGAAATAAAATGACCTTATTAGCAAAAACCCCATAAACAAGGGATTCATGGCAAATTATATGTGTATGTGTACAATTTTTTAAAGATATTATTTTATTGATTTTAGAGAGAGGAAGTGAGAGAGACAGGGAGATAGAAACATCAATGATGAGTGAGGGACTCTTTGATCGGTTGCGTCTTCCACGCCTCCAACTGGGGATCGAACCCACAACCCAGGCATGTGCCCTGACCTGGAAATCTAACCATGACCTCCTGGTTCATAGGTTGACACTCAATCACTGAGCAACACCAGCCAGGCATATATATATGTGTACAATTTTTAAAGTCACAGAAATAGGAACATTCATAAAGTATTGAAGTGCATGCAGACTGGAGGCATCAGGAAGATTAATATTTAACGAGGCAGCACTAGATGGTCCTAAGGAGAACCTGCTAGTGGAGCCTAGGAATGGGGGTATCCACACAATATTTGGAATTACTTGGGTCTCCACTGGGCTCTGTTAAAGATTAAAATAGGAAGCCAATATGAGAGATCAGAATTGGAGGAAGCCTGGAAAAAACACTAGATAAAGCAAGAGTCAAGAATATGTAAGTGGATACAAACCAGAAACCTGATGGAGCCCTAAGGGGCCCTCTGAAGTATCATGTGTCTGATGTACACTGATGATGGAAATTGAGAAATTCAAGATTATTGAGGTTTTAGAATATTGCTGTCTATTGGTGCACAGTGCCTGGGGCTGAGACTGGTCTGGATGCTACTTTATGTCAAATGGATTTGGGAATTAACTCTAAGGTAGAAATAATGTAACAGGATGTTGAGAAGTTCTGAAAAGTTTTGGGGAATTGAAATTCATAGCACTTAAAAGGTTCAATGATACCTGTAAGTATGAACTTAACATTTTTCAAATTACCACTAAATTACTGGAAAATTTGAAATCGGTATTTAAAAGCTATAACAAACCTGATAGATTGAAGGGTGAGTGAAAAATCTTTCAACAGCTCATAAGCGTCTCCTTCATTCATCCTAAACAAAACAATATTTGGAAAAATCAATGGTGCAAAAACATTAAGGAACTTCTTATTCCATATCGAAATGTTAGATTCATCAATAATAATGGATTGCTTTTGTCTTCCAAGAGGTATTTACCAGAATCGTTTCTACCACAGACTCCCAAAAGATAATTTAACCTGTGGAAATGATGACTATGAATTCAATAACAAGTATCACAGCCACAGATGACTAACAAAAATCAGAGTCTGACCATTTCAGGAGAAATCCAAAGTAGGAAAGTAAAACTCAACAGAGTGAATGAGAGCTAGATACTCAAATGGGAAGAAGTAAATAAATTGTTTACTAATATCATGGCTGCTTTATTTACAACAGTGAATTTTATTTTTTAAATGATTACTATTTCTCAAGAGTATTAGAAGTTACAAATTCTTTAATTTAATAAGGACTGTTCAAAATTTAGGTAAAACGCATACTGAATCCTGATTGTGTGCTCACTGCCTGGGCCAATTTCCCCATTCCGAGGTAAACTCAAGAGGATGTATTCCTGCTTACTATTTTAAAAATGGTTTCCCTGCCTAAGAACTAAAACAATTGTCTTTTTTTATTCAGTCCTCAAATGTGTGAATTATATACTTTCTATATAGTTCTATCATGAAGAGCTTGTAATTATTATTGTCACTCAGTTTCAAAATATCTAGTAATGAATAAATAGGATACTTAATAAAAATATATTTCTACATTTGTACTAGTGACGGATTCGTGCACATTGAAAGGAAATTAATTAAAAGGTGGCCAGTGGGGCGGGACTGGGTGAGAAGGACCGGACACACCCTGGAGCCAACTTCCCGCGGACCCTCCCCAGCGTCTGAGTCTGTAGAGTGAGCGAGGTAACCTCCGGCAGGTGGGGTTCCTCAGCCTGGCCTGTGAGGATCAGGCAGAAAACAGCTCTCTGACATCCCCCAAAGGATCCCGGAGTGAAGAGGGCACTTTGTAAAGTTGCTGTCCTACAGGGTGTGGAAAGCAAATGCAAGTGTGCAGTTACCCAGATTCGGGGCTTAAAATTCATTAAGTTCATTCATTTAATATACAAATATGGAAACAGAGATCAACCTAGAGATAGAGATGGAGATGGACATAGATATAGAAATAGAGATGAAAGAAAGAGGTAGACATGGGCAGGGATGTGGACATGGAGGTAGAGAAACAGGTATTGATTTACACGGAGAAAATTAAAACATACCTGTTGTCCTGGACTAATCCTGTCAAGGAACCATGCTTATAGAAATCAAGTGCATAAGCATTAAGTGGCATTCTTCTTCCTTGGCTATCAAATCTGTGCGGCCAAAGCACAGGAGCCTGAGCATGACTGATACCAATTGTGCGTAGAATGACCTGAAGAAATACAATTTTTCTTAATTTATTCATTCATAATTAAAGTTCATAATTTCTTACACTGTGCTTTTCAGTTACTTCCTTAAACCAGCATTTCTAAAGCACACTCTTTCAGTGAGGGAAGAGGGTGTCTTTCATACACACTGGGGTGTGCTACCCTAAGCAACCCCAGAAAATAGCTTGGATCCATCTATGAACATTATTGCTGCACAGCATATTGATGGCAATTTCAACCACCCAGCCTAGAATACAGCAAGACTCACTAGGAAAGGAAAGCTAATTGAAAAATTCATCATTATCCTAATTGGTACAGGAAATATCTTTATAAACACAGCATCAGGGAGCTTGTACCTTGTATGTCTCAGGAGAAGAGTTCAATTGAACAACTCTAACACTGTTTATAGTCCAATTACCAGAATAAAAAGGAAGGGGAGAGGCAAGGAAGAAAGAAAAGAAGGAAAATAAGTAAAGGAAGAAAGAAAATCAAGAGTTTTCTATGTCTGCTCTTTTTTTTGAAAACTGTACTTTGCGGGGCCAATAGGAACGCTAGTATATTGTCGGTAAGAGTGTAAACTGGTACAATTTCATTCTAAATGACTTGGTAGTAGCTTGGAAAGTTACTGTTAGTAACATCCACTTGGATATTTTTATTCCATTATGATCTAGATAATCATTTTGACCCTAAAACTCCAGAAAATGTATACTCAAATGAAACTGTTGCACATGTGTACCAGATGTTCATAGTAACTCTATGAATTATAAAGACTAGAAACAAACACAAACATTTATTTACAGGAGAATAGATCAATACATTGTTTTACTTCCACACTATGAAATATTATGAAGTAGGAAAAATAAAATAGAGCTTTATGCCCATGAATGAATCATATGGGCATAGTGTTAGGTGTATAAAGCAACTTCTAGGAGACCACAGTAAGTATTCCTTCACTTTTTACAAAATTCAAAAGCAGAAAAAATGAAATGAGATTTTGGTATCTGACATTTTAAAGGAGAAATAAAAACGCAAAGTTTAGAACAGTTGATATCATAAGGAAAGCGGAGAGATAAGTGAATGAAATAGAGGAGGGGCACATGGCTGTTATTAGTTTTATGCCTTATAGTTTACCTCTATGCCATTTAAAGATATGTATGTATGCATATTTAGGAAGGCAGTAGAATGTAATGAACAATAGAGCAAAATATGTTTTAAGATATTATAACTTACACTAGTAAAGTAAGTTTGTATAAAGCAAGTTGGATAAGGCACAGGGCATGTTACATTACCAAGCAATACGCTGGAAATATTCACAAGAGCAAGATGCTTCAAAATAGATGAAATAGACCTGCCCCCTTCTCTCAAACACATCAAGCACTTCATGCCCTGTACTTAAAAGATCACTGCTAATTGATGGTGATTGCACGGCAGTAAGACATAGACATTATATCCTATTATATCTGTGTCAGTGTCTCTTCAAAAGACATGCAAAATTTCGCACAAGGAAACAAAAGTGAATGGTACATAATGTTCATAAGTTGAATTAACTGTATGATAAAAATAAGTGGAAATTATAGTACTTAAAAATTAATATCTTTTTTCAATGTGAAATAAAATTATTCCAAAATCTCTTAGGTAAGTAACTGTTTGTGATTGCACAAATAAAATACAGGGGGGGAAATCTTCATAAAAGTACTGGTCTTATAAGCTAACATGCACTCCTTTATTATTTCTATACTCGGAATCCTCATTCTTCAAAGGCAGTTTATTATAAGACACTACTCATATGGGGTAAAGCTCTACAGAGCTATCCGCATAAGAGCTTCACGCAGGATCTGGAGCAGTGGACTCCAACTTGTTTTGGCCTTTTTTGTTTGGTTTAGTTTTGTTGTTGTTGTTTTGTTTGTTTGCCTCAGACACCACTTCCTTTATTTTTTCCTCAATCACAGTTTACATTTACATTATTTTGTATTTGTTTCAGGTGCAGAGCACAGTGGTTAGACACCCATATACTTTATAAAGTGGTCTCCCTGATATGTTCAGAAACCACTTGGCACCATCCATAGTTATTACCATATTATTGACTATATTCCCTATGCTGTTCTTTATATCCATGTGACTATTTTGTAACTACCAATTTATACTTCTTAATCCCTTCACCATTTTCACCCCAGTCTTCCAAACCCCCTACAATTTGTTTTTAAATCATGTTCCTTATCAGTAAAAATAAGTTTATTTCCTGCTTCTTTCATAAATGCTTTATTCTCATTATATAAAACAAATAGCCTCCCCAACTTACTGTTGTACATTTCCTTAGGATTTTAAAATGTGCAGAGCTTTCCTATTGAAAAAGTGAATGACTTTAAAAACTGCTTAACATTTTTTAAATTAGATCATCTTGAATTATTTGAATTCAACAAAATTGAAGGTGGATCTAATCAAGTTGTTAATGAAAAGAACATTAAAGTATTTTTGATGATCATTCAGTGATTTGGGAAATACAACTCAGAAGATTTTAGAATTGTGTATTATTGTTATAACAAAAGTTGTTCCATCTCTACCACTTATCTATTTAAATAAGGTTTCTCAGGATTCAAATTAAGATTTGATGCTGAAACCCTGACTCTTTCTGAAAATAACTAAATATTCATAGTTATATGGACTAATTAAAAAAGAAAGCCTCACTCATCTCATTAATATATACATTTCTAATACAATAATTAATTTACTTTTAGTAATTACTTCTCAAAATTTATATTTTATCTAAGTTTCTGTGATCAACAGAAAATAACCATTACTTTGGAATTACATACTATTTCAGCTAAGAAATATGAGATAGGGTGACTTCATTAGGATGATCACATTAAAGGAAAATTGTGTGGAGAAATGCAGAATCCAAATGCAGGAGAAAGAGAACTACACCAAATTTTAAATCATTAAAAATTTAATTATTGACTTGCCTTTAACTTGAAAATTATGGCATTGAAACACTTCTTTTAACTTGAAAATTATGGTATTAAAACACTTTGGACTTTTATTCCATTCTATACATTTAAAAAGAATGATGCAATGGTTTATTTTTTTTTATTTATTTACTTATTTATTTTAATCCTCACCTGAGGATTTTTTTCCATTAATTTTTAGAGATAGTGAATGACAGAGAGAAATATAGATGTGAGAGAAACATATCGATTGGTTGCCTCCTGCAGGAGCCTACAATCAAAGTATGTGCCCTTGACTGAAATCAAACCCAGGATCCTTTGGTCCTCAGGCCAACGCTCTATCCATTGAGCCAAATTGGCAAGGGTTGCAATGGTTTTATATTAACACTAGAGGCCCGGTGCACAAAATTCATCTTGTGGTTTGGGGGGGGGGGGGTTGGGGTGGTTCCCCTCAGCCTGGCCTGCACCCTCTCGCAATCCAGGACCCCTCGGGGGATATCTGACTGCCAGTTTAGGCCCAATCCTGCAGGTATCCCTGTGGGATCTGGCCAAAACTGGCAGTTGGACATCCCTCTTGCAATCAGGGACCACTGGCTCCTAATCACTCACCTGCCTGCCTGCCTGATCACCTCTAACCACTCGCCTGCCTGCCTCATCACCCCTAATCACTCTTCCTGCCTGCCTGGTCGCCCCTAACCACTCAATTGCCTGCCTCATCGCCCCTAACCACTTGCCTGCCTGCCTCATTGCCCCTAACCACTCACCTGCCTGGCTCATTGCCCCTAACCCCTCTGCCTGCCTGCCTGATTGCCCCTAACCACTCTGCCTGCCTGCCTGATCATCCCTAACCACCTCTGCCTCACCCCCACTACCAAGGCTTTGTCTAGAAAGACATCCAGAATGATGTCCGGAAAGTCGTTCAGCTGTCTGTTCTAATTAGCATATTACCCCTTTATTATTTAGATATAAATGTTTTTTGGAAGCTTCAAACTACATCATTAGAAATTATTTAAATAAATAATAAAAATGTATGTGTCCATTTAAAATGTATGAGGGTTTCTATAGTTTTAAAAAACTCTTTCAAGTGCTATCAGACTATTTTACATGATAGAAGACTAATTTTAGAATCAAATGGAGTTGAGATATCAGTGTCATTCCATAATATCAAATGTAACAAAATTTATTTTCTTTCTCAAAATTTGTATTAAGATATAAATTATATTTCTGAAAGTATATTTCAACATTCTGATTATTTATTCAGCATATTCCAAGTATGTTGAGTTCTTTGTACTCCATTTTGGGCATCAGTGATCCAGAATATATATGGGATTTACAGCAACTATAGCAATACTGGGAAAGCCCAAAGGTAATTTTATGTGCTCTTTTCATAGCAAGCCTGTGTCAGTATCCCCTAGATTCTTCAAGGATGGAAGACAAGTGATGGTCGTGGAAGTTTTATATAGTGGAGCAGGGTCCCTCAGGCCAATACTAAGAAACAGATCATACTGGCCTAAGAGCACAATTTTCTGGATATTCCTATAGACACCCCTGGATTCTTTTTTAAAAATATATATATATATTTTATTGATTTTTTTTACAGAGAGGAAGGGAGAGGGATAGAGAGAAACATCAATGAGAAAGAAACATCAATCAGCTGCCTCCTGCACACCTCCTACTGGGGATGTGCCTGCAACCAAGGTACATGCCCTTGACCGAAATTGAACCTGGGACCCTTCAGTCTGCAGGCTGACACTCTATTCACTGAGCCAAACCGGTTAGGGCACCTCTGGATTCTTTTACTATTTTCAGTTTGGACATGAAGTGAAAGCTGCCTAGAGATATATATTCATTCTTTTCTTAAAGACCATTTATTTATAAACTCCATTTTCTACTTACATGGCTTGGAGTTGCTGGTTGAAGCAAATCACCATCAGAGTTCCCAGAGAGACAAACAAATGGAGAAATAGCAACTCTTCCTTCCTTGCAGCTCATCAAGTGAGACACAAGTTGGGAGTCTTCACATTCTTTCCCTGTGAAATCTGGCCATAATAGGTTGGGATAAATTCATTTTTAAAAATTAGCCAAATTATCAAGCCTTATGTACCTGCTGTGGACCATGCAATTTTCCAGAACCTATATCATAATGAAGACTGAGTAAGATATATCATATAAAGTAAATAGCATATCTTGGCACAGGATATATTCAGTAAATGTTAGCTATTAATATTATTATCAATACAAAATTTTGTTTTATATTTTATATTAGTTGTTTTGATCAACATGTAATAAAAATCTAAATCTAAATATATTTTTACTGATTTCCTAGAGCAGTGGTTCTCAACCTTCTGGCCCTTTAAATACAGTTCCTCATGTTGTGACCCAACCATAAAATTATTTCCGTTGCTACTTCATAACTGTAATGTTGCTACTGTTATGAATCGTAATGTAAATATCTGATATGCAGGATGGTCTTAGGCGACCCCTGTGAAAGGGTCATTCGACCACCAAAGGGGTCGCGACCCACAGGTTGAGAACCGCTGTCCTAGAGGAAGGGAAAGGGAGAGAGATAGAAACATCAATGAGAGAAAATCATTGATTGGCTGCCTTCTGCATGTGTCCTATTGGGGATTGAGCCTGAAACCAGGGCATGTGTCCTTGAATGGAATCACAGCTGGGACCCTTCAGTCTGCAGGCTAATGCTCTGTCCACTGAACCAAACAGGCTAGGGGCAAAGACTAAATTTAAATTCTATGCTCTTTAACACATAATTATTGTTATTTTCTTGGTACTTTTTCCCACCGAGCTCAGATTTGGCCTCAAAATCTATCTAGACAGGGTGTTCCAAGTAACCACTATCAGTAGGATTGGAAATATTTTTTCCAATCCTTTTCTTACAAAGTACCAGATTACACATTCAAAATTGGCTCCAATTTATAATGGAGGCAAGATATTCACTTTGCCTCCTCTGAGATGCTCACAGTGCACCACTGTTATTATCTGCTTCTGTTCATGTTGCTTCCCACTTTAATAGACCCAGAAAGCTACAAGTCTTTGACTTTTTTTCAATTGAGGATGTTAGGATATAACATAATCAGGAAATTACTACCCACAGCTCAACCCATTCCCTTTATCCTAGTAACTTATTTCCTCTTTACTTTCCCCTAGATGAATAGTTCCATCTAATAGCTTGTGAAACACAACAGCAAAGACTAATAGTGTGTGCCTATGTGCTAGGCACAGTTTTAAGATATTCACATATGTTACCTTAATTATTTAAACCTCACTCAAACTAAGTAGATAATACTATTGTTGAGAAAATTGAAGCATGAATATGGTGATCATTTGTCCAAGGACTCACTGCTAATAAGTAGCAGAGCCAAAGTATACATCCAGGTATCTGCTAAGAGTCAATGTTTGTTAACACAATGTATATTTCTTCTCAAGGGAAAAAAGGTGACTAAATAGTCTCTAGGTTCTCCTCATCTCATAGATGTTCTTACTCCAGGATTGACCCAAAAGCAACCTTTAATCAAGATGGTTTATGAATGACTCTATTGAGTTTCAATCTCCATTGCCCTTTTAATTTTTAATAATTCCTTTCTTTGGAAAGCAGAAGGAACCTTCTAATTCTAAGACAGCCTGCTATTTCCAGGGCTCTGTTCTTCTTCTGGGATAAAATATTCTTAGGCAAGATTATTTATGTTTTAAGTTGTTCCACAATGAAGATAGATATACTTACTTATTTTTGACAATGGAAGTTGATATTCCTGTTTCATATCAGCCAATTTGGAAACAATTAGTAGGAAGGAGGCAAAGTCCTTTGTAATTTGCATGTTATATTCATGTAAAGCAGCATTAAAATCCTCAGGGAGATCCTCAAGGAACACCTAAATGATCAAGGAGATCATCAAGAACTCAAAATGGTGAAGTATTTTGTGAAGAGGTCCATATACATTCCTTGAAAACTGAAATTTTGGAAGAAGGCCAAAGATCATTGCAATATGATTCTTCAATTATCTATTTCTTTAACAATATAACGCTTTTGTTCCTTCATCTATGAAATTAAGGTAACATTCACTTTAGTTTCCATTTGCATTTATCAAAACCAATAACTTTGCTCCTAAAAATATGCTTTCATGCTACTTCATCTAAACCACTTTTTAAATATAAGCATGGCTTCAAATGAAGTAGACTTGTGAATAGCTCAAAACAAATCTAGTGATATATTTGGAGAGCAAGCAACAATACAAAATATATTTCTATGCCTGGAATAAACCTCACTCCTTTGTGAAGGTTATGAAAACCTCACTGGATTCATTTTGTTAATTATTCGTTCGCATTACAATTCTATTGAATAATAGAGAAACATGGTAATTAACCATAACTTTGCTAACCTTCCCATTGGCTAATCAGCAGGATATGCAAATTAACTGCCAACCAAGATGGCGGACGGCAGCCAGGCAGCTGAAGCGAAAAGGAGGCTTGCTTGATCCAGAGAAGGAGGAAGCCAACGCTCCCCGCCTGCAGCTGCTAGGCACTGAGCTTGCATTCTAAGAAACAATGTTGCAATTATAGAAGCTAAACAAACCCCATGCTTTCAGCAAGCCAGCTGAGCTGGAGTTGCAACAGTGTTTCAATTATAGAAGCAAAACAAACCAGATACCTGCTTTCAGCAGCTGAGGTCTCAGAGCTGGAGCCAAGCCTCAGAGCTAAAGCCAGCTCTCAGTTCCAGTGAGAGCCATAGAAGGTAAATAAATCCCAGAATAAAAAAAAAAAAGAAAAAAAGGAGAGGTTGGGAGCTTCAGTCACCCGCCAGCCTGAAAACGGCCCTCAGCCCCTCACCCAGACTGGCCAGGCACCCCAGTGGGGACCCCCACCCTCAAGGGGGTGTGGCCAGCTGCAAACAGCCCTCAGCCCCTCATCCAGGCTGGCCAGTCACCCAAACGGGACCCCGACCCTGATCCAGGACACTCTTCAGGGCAAACCAGCCGGCTCCCACCCGTGCACCAGGCCTCTATCCTATATAGTAAAAGGGTAATATGCCTCCCAGCACCAGGATCAGCAGAGCCGTGAGGCCTCACACCCCGGGATTAGCGGAGCCACGAGGCCTCCCAGCACTGGGATCAGCAGAGCCGCGATGCCTCCTTGCACCGGGATCAGCGGAGCCTCCCAGCACCGGGATCAGCAGAGCAGCGAGGCCTCCCAGCACCGGGATCAGCGGAGCAGTGAAGTCTCACTGCCCTGGTATCAAGCGGAGCCGCAAGGCCTCCCAGCACCAGGATCAGTAGAGCAGCGAGGCCTCCTAGCACCAGGATCAGTGGAGCAGCGAGGCCTCCTAGCACCAGGATCAGTGGAGCAGCGAGGCCTCCCAGCACCAGGATCAGCGGTGCAGCGAGGCCTCACTGCCCTGGTGTCAAGCAGAGCTGTGAGGCCTCCCAACATTGGATCAGTGGAGCCGCGAAGCCTCCTGGCCCCTGGAGCAGAGTGACAGGGGGCAGCACCAAAACCCCCTGATCGCCCTGCGACTCTGTGTGTGACAGGGGGCGGGGCCACAACCTCTCTATCCGCCCTGCTCTGTTTGTGACAGGGGAAGGCGCCCCAACCCCCTGATCAGCCCTGCTCTGTGCATGATATTGTGGAGCTCCCCAATCACCTAATTGGCCCTGCTGTGTGTGTGACAGGGTGCGGCACCCCAACCACCCCATGGGCCCTGCTCTGGGTGTGATGGGGTGGAGCCGCAACCTCCCCATCGGCCCTGCCCTGAGTGTGACAAGTGGGAGTGCCCCAACCCCCTGATAGGCCCTGCTCTGTGCATGAAAGGAGGGAGTTCCCCAACCCCCTGATCAGCCCTGCTCTGTGGGTGACAGGGTGCAGCGCCCCAACCCCCTGATCTGCCCTGCTTTGTGTGTGACGGGGGTGGTGCCCGAACTCCCCTATCAGCCCTACTCTGTATGACAGGGGGGAGCTCCCCAACCCCCTGATTGGCCCTGCTCTGTGGGTGACAGGGGGTGGCACCCCAATCCCCTGATCTGCCCTGCTCTGTGTGTCACAGGATACAGAGCCCCAGCCCCCGTGATGGGCCCTGCTCTGTGCGTGACAGGGGGCAGCGCCCCAACTCCCCAATCGGCCCTGCTCTCAGTCCTACCAGGGGCTGCACCTAGGGATTGGGCTTGCCCTGTGCCACCCGGGAGCAGGCCTAAGCCAGCAGGCCGTTATCTCCTGAGGTTTCCCAGACTGTGAGAGGGCACAGTGGGGCTGAGGGACACGCCCCCCCCCCGCCAGTGCACAAATTTTTGTGCACTGGGCTTCTAGTCCTACCTAATAAAAGAGAAACATGCAAATTGACCATAACCCCAACACGCTTCCCATTGGCTAATCAGCAGGGTATGCAAATTAACTGCCAACCAATATGGCGGCCGGCAGCCACGCAGCTGAAGCGAACAGGAGGCTTGCTTGCTCCAGTGATGGAGGAAGCCAAGGTTTCCCCACCTGCTGCTGCTAGCCTCTGAGCTGCACTCTAAGCAACTACGTTGCAATTATGGAAGCTAAACTAGCTCCAGAAACCTGCTTTCAGCCAGCCGGGCCTCAGAGCATAGAGCTGAAGTGATGGCAACAGAGTTTCAATTATAGAAGCCAAACAAACCCAGAAACCTGCTTTCATCCCTCAGAGCTGGAGCCGGCTCTCAGCTCCAGTGACAGCTATAGAAGGTAAATAAACCCCAGAATAAAAAAAAAGAAAAAAGGAGAGGCTGGGAGCTTAAGTTGCCCTCCAGCCTGAAAACGGCTCTCGGGCCCTCACCCAGACTGGCCAGGCACCCCAGTGGGGACCCCCACCCTGAAGAGGGTTGACCAGCTGCAAACAGCCATCAGCCCATCATCCAGGCTGGCCAGGCACCCATGTGGGACCCCACCCTGATCCGGGACACCCTTCAGGGCAAACCAGCCGGCCCCCACCTGTGCACCAGGCCTCTATCCTATACTACAGGCAGGGCGGGACAATGCAAGCTGCCATCCGGGCCCCATGTGCAGCCCTGGGCAGCGGGGCATAAGCCCCTCCCCCAGACAGGACCCCTGTGTGCCACCTGAGCCCCCAGCTGGGACCCCCGTGCCACCTAAGCCCCGCACTGCTAAGCCCCGCCCCCAGCCAAAACCCTATGAATATTGGAGAGCAGGAAAGTGCTGCTGGGCCCTGGGTCGCTGTGGTGATCCGGCCATCAGTAAGTAGAAAAGTGCAGCCTGTAGGCAGCCCCCAGCTGCGCCTGATCTGGGAGCAGGGAAGCAAGCCTGGCCTGCAGGCAGATCCAAACTTTGCCTGCTCCCCGGTCGCCATGGTGATCTGGGAGCAGGGAAGCAAGCCTGGCCTGCGGGCAGCCCCAAGCTGGGCCTGATACGGGAGCAGGAAAGCCCAGCCTGTGGGCAGCCCCCAGCTGGGCCTGCTCCCCGGTCGCCATGGGGATCCAGGAGCAGGAGAGCAAGCCTGGCCTGCAGGCAGTTCCAAGCTGGGCCTGCTCCCCGGTTGCCATGGAGACCTGGGAGCGGGAAAGCCCGGCCTATGGGCAGCCCCCATCTGAGCCTGCTCCCCGGTCGCCATGGCGATCCGTGAGCAGGAAAGCCTGGCTTGCAAGCAGCACCCCCATCCTGGCCATAGCTCAAGGGAGAGTACAACATGTAGTGGAGGCCAGGAGCCTGAGAGATCAACACAGAAGGGCTCCTGCTCCAAGCCTCCATGGTGTGGACACACACACACACACACACACACACACACACACAGGACACCTACTCCGAGCCTCTGCTGCCAGACTGTGGCCATCAGTAGAACATCCACTGAGGGCTCCCGGACTGTGAGAGGGGCAGGCTGGGCTGAGGGAACCCCACCCCCCAGTGCACAAACTTCATACACTGGGCCTCTAGTATTAGAATAATAAACAAAATCAGCAAAGTTGCAGTATATAATATCAACATTTAAAATTGAGTGGTGTTTCTGTACACTAAGTATATGAAAAGGAAGGCAACCTCATTCACAATAGCATCAAAAAGGATAAAATACTTAGGAATAAATTTAACCAAATTAGTGAGACATCTCTATACTGAAAAGTATAAAACACTGATGAAAGAAGTTATAGCAGATATGCTAATGAAAAGACATACCATGTTCATGGATTGAAATAATTAGTACTGTTATGATGTCAACACTTTCCAAGTTAATCTACAGATTTGATGCAATTCCTAACAAAATCTCAATGGTATTTTTTACTGAAGTAGAAAAAAACAATCTTAAAATTCATATGGAATCATAAAAAAATCCTGAATAACCAAACTTATCTTGAGAAAAAAAGATCAAAGCTGGAGGCATCACACTTCATTTCAGAATACATTACAAAGCTACAGTAATTAAAACAGTATGGTACCAGCATAAGGACTGGCATAAAGATCAATGTAATAAAATAGAGAGTCCAGAAACAAATCCATAGATATGTGGTAAGCAGATCTTTAACAAGGGAGCCAAGAACATACAATGAGGAAAGGAGAGTCTCTTCAACAAATGGTGTTGGCAAAACTTGATATACACATGTAAAAAAAAATAAAATTGGACCCTTACCATACACTCTATATAAAAATAAACTCAAATGAATTAATGACTTAAATGTAACACCTAAAACCAAAACTTATAGGAGAAAATATAGGTATATTGGTCTTAACAATACTTTTTCTTTTATATAATAACAGAAGTATAGGAAACAAAAAATAGACAAGTGGGACTATATCAAGCTAAAAAGCTCTGCATAGAAAAGGAAATAATAAAGTGAAAAGGCAGTTCCAGAATGGGAGAAAATATTTCTAAACCATCTATGTGATAGAGGCAAAGAACTTGAATAGACATTGCTCCAAAGAAGGCATACAAACAGTCATCATGTGTGTTAAAGTTGCTCAACATCACTAATTATGAGGGAAATGCAGATCAAAGCCACACTGAGATATCATCTCATACCTATTAGGATGACTGTTATCAAAGACAAAACAAACACACACACACACACACACACACACAAAGATAAGAGTTGAAGATGTAGAAAAATCAGAACCCTTAGACACTGTAAATATACCACAAATGTAAATTGGTATAGCCACTATGGGAAACATAGGGAGGTTTCTTCAAAAAATTGAAAATAGAACTACCATATGATCCAACAATCTCACTTCTGGGTATATATATATACAAAGAAATTGAAATCAGAATCATGAATAAATATGTTGATCCCTATGTTTACTGCAACGTTATTCACAATAGTCAAGCAACACAAATGTCCATCAGTAGATGAATGGATAAGATTATGTGGCACATACATACAACAGAATATCATTTAGTCTTTAATAAAAGGAAATATTGTCATTTGAAACAACATGAATGAACCTAGAGGACATTATGCTAAGTAAAATGAGCTAATCATAAAAAGACAAATAACTACATAATTCTAATTATTAAAATAGTCATGCATCAAAGTAGGGAACAGAATGGTGGTTGCCAGGGGCTGGGTGGAAAAGGAAATGGGGAATGGTTTTTCATTGAATATAAAGTTTCTATTATGAAAGATAAATAAGTTTTAGATATGTTCTGTACAACACAGTACTTATAATTAATAATACAGTATTGTACACTTTAAAATACATTAGGAGAATAAATATCATGTTATGTTCCTACCAAAAAAAACCCACACACAAAAGCACAAGAAAAATTGTGGAGATGACAGATTGAGTATCTGTATATTTCATATTTTTGAACTCATTAAGATATATACACTAAAAGTGCACAATTTTTAGTATCAATTATACCTCAATAATGCTAAAAAATAAGGTAAACATATGTTTATCTACTTAGTATGTTATCAAATCAACTACAATATATTTACCCTGTTTTAAGCTATGTTTAGGACATATGCTAAGTATAAGTATACATTTATATATGAAAATAAACAGGAGTGAAAAAAATTCTCATTTTTTTTAGCTTTCATTATTTTGGTTATAAAGTCAGCTATCAATCTTATTGCTCTTTTCAAGGAAATGTCTATTGCAGTTCTAGCTGATCTATGATTTTCTCTTTGTTTTTTATTTCCATTAGTATTAGTTTAATGCTTATTTATATTTATCTTTCTTGAAGTTGACTACACTTTTGAAACTATGGAGGGCTATCTTTCATCAGCTTCAGAAAAACTCTCAGCTATTAGCTCTGAATACTTCCCCACCATTTTTCTCCTTCATCTTCTTCTAGGATATCTCATATATAACATTAACCCTTTTGAGTATGATTCACATGTCCCTTATGCTATCTGCTTTTATTTTCATTTTTTTCCCTCCTGGTGCTATAGTTTGAATACTTTCTATTGAGTTGTCTATCAACTTACTGATTCTGACTTCTGATATGTATATTCTAATCAGATATTTTTTTTCAATACACTTTATTGATTTTTTACAGAGAGGAAGAGAGAGAGATAGTTAGAAACACTGGTGAGAGAGAAACATCGATCAGCTACCTCTTGCACACCTCCCACTGGGGATGTGCCCACAACCAAGGTACATGCCCTTGACTGGAATCGAACCTGGGACCTTTCAGTCCGCAGGCCAATGCTCTATCCACTGAGCCAAACCGGTTACAGCTCTAATTAGATTTTTTTTTTTTCAATTTTGTAATGTCCATTGATTATTTGGTGAAATTCTCCATCCTTTCACCACTTTTAGCTATCTCTTCCCTATTTTCTTGAACATATTAATTATACTTAAAATCCTTTTATCTTAACTCCAGTATCTGGAATTGTCTGCTTTCCTTCCTGGTAAATTGGTCATATATTCTTGTTTACTCAGTTGTGTGTGTTTTTTTTCATTTGGGGGATTTTTTTGGTGTTTACTTTTTACCCCAGAAAATGTTTTAGGAGGACATGAGAGGCTTTAAATGATGTTATCTTCCACCAGAATGAGTTCTACCACTTTTCTGTTTGGGCAAGTGAATGAAGGCATTATCACTTCAGTCCAAGTGTAGATTGAAGTGGGTTGGTTCTTTTTTCCATTTTTAATAAGTCTCAGTCATCATCTGATTTATCTCTGTTTTTACATCATGGTCCTCTTAGGATTTTAGTATGAGGCTGATCGCACTCGTCTTCTAAGCCCTAAAAGATTGCCAAAAATCCACCTCTTTCCGCACTTACTTTTATATCTTACAGCCCTAAGTGGCTCAAATATGTCTTGAAGGGGATACAAACATATAAATGAATGTCGAGCCCCTCCCTCCAATAAGATTTCATTTAAGAAATGCTATAAGACTACAAAAAAAACTGGTTCAGTGCCCCAATATTTCGTGAAGATCTGGTACCCTATAAATGTTCAGTGGTTAAAACTCACTAAGTCTTTCATGTTTCTAGTCTGTCACTCCAGCCGTATGTGATTACTAATAGCTTTATTGGTTGGTTTTTCTGTTTTGTGTGTGTGTATGTTTTACTTCTTTATGGCATAGCAGAGGCTCTCTGCATATGCTAAATACAATTTTCAACTCATTTCTAGAAAAGAGAAATTCTTTGGAAGAAAAACCCTAGTTGGAGATTTCTATCACACCTTGGATAAGTTCTTGCCATTTTATCATTTTAGCCAATCTAATCCTCATTATGTTCACAGCTCTCCCTTACAATAGGAGTGATGGTCATCTACCTAAAAGTGCACAAATTTACAATAATACTTAAGGAAAAAAGAGAGAGACAGAGGAGACCTCTACTCAAAACCATATTTTATTGTATTTTTGTAATGATGACTTTTTGTAAGAATAGAGATACTGAATTTCATTTTAGAAGTTAACTATTTATTAATTTAAACAAAATATTAAATAATAGTTCTATGATGTACTTGTGATTATAAAAATGTGAAGCTAATATAGTTGTGCCTAAAGTTGTGTTCACTGGTCTAGAGAACATTCTGTGAGGCATATGATTTGTAATTTGACATTGAAGGTTAGACAATGTAGATGAACTCTTCTGTTTTTGTTCCTTCTCACCTTTTACTAAAGTTATGTGGTATAACCAGCCCATCCCACTTTCTCAGATTCTAGTGGAGTACATTACTAACAGTATTTAATGTTGATTTTTATAGGAAATCATGATCAAGAAAATGTTGCAAATAATATTGCAAAAGGGTTTTCCTGTTTTTAGTCTATGTGAGTCAAGAAATGATTTCTTAGATGACTGTTCTAATCTTTTCTTTAGGAAGGACTTTCTAGCTCATAACATATACTTCCTGTCCACAGACCTACCTCCAGGTAAAAAAAAAAATTTAAGAGAACTGTAGATTCAATGACAGTAATTATTAGTTCATTTAATGTACAATAACCTACATTTTTCCTTTGGCCACTAAATACTATAATTTGGCACTTTCAAATAGAAAACATGAGTAAAGTTTTTTATCCTATATTTTCCTCAAGGCATTTAATCTTTTGATAGATTTATAGGAGGAAATTTATGAATTACAGAAAGAAAAAATTATTTGTATATAAAACAATTGAATCCTACATTTCACAAAATTCTACTGCTGTTGACTCATTTATGGTAGGATTTATTGATCTTAAATATTTAGTGTTATCAGAATCATAAATTTTACCTTTGATTGATAAAACTTGACAGTACTTTCTTGGAACTTTGCTGGAATATATCTTCTTCCAAACAAATTTGCCAACACCAACACGAGCTTTTCCATAACATCTTGAGAAAAATATTTTGAGCCTACATAAAACAAAGTATTTTGTTAACAAATGTAAAAAAAGTATGTTAACACCATATTTAATGTTTAGATTGAATATTACTTTGTATTTCATTTCATGTAAACTAAAATTTTTGACAAATACAGCAACTAAGGAATGATTCTTCTGCTGGCAGTTTTATGTCTATGCCTTCTTTTTTATTCTTGCTACTCCCACTCTTCGTGGGACCTTAGCTATTCTAACCATGAATGGCCTTATCTCCTTGCCTAGATTCTTCCCTCTTTAGTCTATGATCAGTTTTCCTAAAGCATTTTATGATCACATCTCTCACCTATTCAACAATCTCCGATTATATCTCAGTGTATCATAAACAGAATCCAATCTCCTCAGCCTAGCAATTAAGGCTTTACAAAATTTAGCCGACGGATAACCTCTCCCTACCTTATCTTTCTGCCATTCATATTTGGATATGGTCAACTTGACTTACTTTCAGTCCATCACAACACATGAGAATTATATCGCAGTGGTTTAAAAGGCGCTAAGTTAATAACTTGGGCTTTGGAGTCAGACTACTCATATTTGAGTCTTGGTTCTGACACTTACTAAAAATTTGTGACCATGGCAATTTATTTAACTTCTCTGTGGCTCAATTTTTCTCATTTACAAAATAGTGATAGCCATGTTATCCACCTTATAAAGTTACCAAACTTTCTATCTCCGTGTTTGTAACCACATACACTGCCCTCTCCACATATACACATAGTAATAAACACAAACTGCACATCCTGTAACATAAGATTATTTCTCCTTTCACAGAGCCTTTGGGAGGACAGTTTCCTGAGTATCCTTGTTTCACCAAACAATGCATGTTCAGAATATAGTAACTAGAACCATTGTGCAAAATGGAGTATTTCTATCAACTGATGATAGAAAACAAAGTAATGTTGCAAAAGGCAGACTTCACCAGGCATTAGGAAGTCTAAAACTTTTAAATACAAAGTGGGAAACATTTCTCTCAAGGACACTGTTTAAGGGGTCTTTTTAATTATAAAAATCAAACACTGATTTAAATGTAATATTATTACACAGGCATTGCAAATGGAATTAACAAAAATTAACATAATATTGGCAAAAATAAACCTAGGGTGAAGATAAGATTCTAGATTATGCAATTAATATACTATGAGCTATTTAAATACAGTATACAGTTATATTCAAAGATAAAAGATTGGGAGAAAATATTCATAAATAATAGCAAATATGTTTAACATAATGCTTTCCTTTTTCTAAGCATATACTAAATTTAATTAAAATAAAATGTTTATGAAAATATTATATATTATTTAATGTGTTCTGAATCCTGGAGTCAAGGAATCACTGAAGTTAATAAGAAGCTGACATTTTAAAATAGGAATCACAAAATATACCTACATATAATCTATATTAGTAGGTATATAAAAGTTTATTTTACCTAATTTGGTATCTCTAAATTATCTGAATATTACCTTTTATTTTCTTGGTAGAAAAAATATTCCTGAAATGCTAACTTCACTATAGCCCCTATTGCTAATTTTAGTATACGCAAGAAACATTAAGCTTACCTTTATGGGTTGGCTGACAGAGATTATGGAAAAGGCCACTTACAAGAAAACTGACAAAAACAAGATTAGAAGGCTCATGATAATGCAAATGTGATACAAGTCCAGCAAAACCCATCGGATTACCTTCTTGATCTAGATAGCCCTAAAAAACAAATATAATCTATTAGTTTGACTCAATTCACCATTTTTATTAGTAAGTAATGCATAAGTGCCAGTTTAAAATAGTAATTAATCTATACTAATAAAAGGGTAATATGCTAATTAGACCGAATAGACCAGACATCTTCCAGATGTCATTCCAGACGTCCTTCCTGACAAAGCTGGGGCCCAGCCTAGGGGAAGCTGCCCATGGTCCCGGGTGCCAGAGGAAAGCCAGTGCCAGCAGCCAGAGGAAGGAAGGCCTACTCTTGCACCAATTTTCGTGCATAGGGCCTCTAGTGCTAATATAAAAGAGATTGATAATCATAACCTGGCCCAGTGTTGATAATTATATAAATTAGAAGTAATGTTAATCATTGGATATAACATTCTAAAGACTACAATTAGTTCATCATGATAAGAAATAGAGATTTTAGCAATCTTATTTCACAAAAAGAAGTACAATCATACCTCTTTCACCAGGAACTGCAAGGAAAATAAGAAGTAAAGTTTTAACATCTCCATGGTTTTGGGCTGTTTGAAGGACAGCAATGAATGCTTTAGTACTGACAGCACCTTTAAAGAAGAATACTTGAAGTCACACCATGTTGGTGATACAAGATACATTCTTAAATAATATAGGTGTAACATAATTTTTAAAATTGTTCTATATATTATGATGTTTTGACATCTTAAAAAACCATTCTGGCTGGGGAAAGACCAACCCTCCCAGGTCTAGTAATACATAAAGATAACAACTTGTCTAAAAGCATGCCTATCCTATGCAAACCAACCACACTCAAGTTTATATCCCACCTACTCCCTTGCCTAACTCACATACCAAGCCAATATTCCTCCTGCCCTAAATCACCCCAGAGCCAGAGCCAGAGACCAGGCAGTTAGAGGTCACTCACATAGCCCAAAGCCTTCGGAATTATTCAAATTAGTAAATCCTAAACTGTTCACTCTGACTTGTCTTGCCTTTCCTGTGGAAACTCACATCAAGGCAGTGGCCTAAGCCTGCCCCCTGCTCCTGTCTTCTGCCTCCTGCCCACCCTGGTGTGTTCTGCATGTAGTCCCGGATGGCATGCTATGCCTCCTGTGGCTAGGACCTATAAGAATACTTTGTTTCTCTGAGCCTCTCCTTTGCCTCCTGTTGTGGCCTTGTTGGCGAAGGTAGCGAGGCAGGTATTAAAGGAAAAGGGAACAAAACTGGCTAAGCCTGATTAACTGGGAAGCTACAGCTTCACATACACCCAGGGGACAGGCGCATCCTTGGCCAAAGTCCCAAGCAGGCAGAAAGACTTTCTGTCTAATCTCCCCAGGGAACAATGGATTACAGAGGGGGTAGGGATAAGCAGTAAAGGGGAAAGTCCTTGGCTGGACGCATGTACAGTAGAAGCCAGATGATGAAGCAGAACTTTGAGGCATGCGCAGTAGGAGCCACACTGGAGATAATAAAGGGGAGGGGTCTAGCCTGGGAAAAGGATCGGATAGGCTAAGGCCAGGAAGCCCAACAAGATTCAGGGAAGGGACTGGATAGAGAGAGGGCCCAGCACAGCTCCAGGAAACAGGTTGTATAGTTTGAAAGACAGCCTGCTTGTTTCCGAAACCCAGAAAATATATAGAAGATCAGCAAAAACCTCGGGGCACCTGCTACTAGAGCCTGCCTGCCCTCTGCATCCCTCAGGGCGTATTATTTCTTTTCACCCCAATAAGTCTTGCCACTGTGCTTGAACTTTCACACCTGTGTCGCTGAAATTCTTTTCTCTGACATCTCAAGAGCCCATTTCCTCTGGCAATAGCCTCACCTGATTGACCACCACATAAAAGAATATAAAATATGATAGACATTACCTATATCTATTATAGCACATATACCAGCACTATATAGGATTCAATTAGATTTCATATTACTTGTTTTACCATGTTCTTAGATGGCATATCTATCCTTTAACAAACAGAACATATAAAATAGAATAATCAGAAATGAATGATACTGCCAAATAATCTGGTAATAAATGCAAATTGAGTTTAAAACCTTATAGCTCTTGGATTGTTCTGGAAGAAAATAAGTACCGTATTATTCCATGTCCTACAATATTGTACAATATACAGAGCAGACAGGGTCCTGTGGGAACCCTAATCAGTCAGTGTATGCCAGATGTTCAAGGCCACTCTAAGTGTGGGAATCCTAATCAGTGTGTTCAAGGCTAATTTTCTATACGCAGCTACAAAAGCAGGGATGCAGCAAGCTAGACACTGCACAGAGATGACTTTCTATAGCCCAAATACTGAGGTCACCATTAGGCATAAAGCTTTTTTTGTTCGAGCTTATTTGAGCTTGTATATAAGTTGCCACTGACCAGCCTGTGGTTGGCTTTTATATAGCTCTTACGTTGGGGGCTTCATTGTAAAGAAAGATGTATTACTGACTAGCCGAGGTGAGGTTGTTTTGCTAGGATGGTTCCTATGCTTGCTACTGTATTAGCAAGGATTGCTTTGTGTTTGCTATTGTGTTAGCAAGAACTGCTTTTTAAAAAAATTTTAAATATATTTTTATTGATTTCAGAGATGAAGGGAGAGGGAGAGAGAGATAGAAACATCAATGATGAGAAAATCATTGATCGGCTGCCTCCTACATGCCCCTACTAGGGATCGAGCCCACAACCCAAGAATGTGCCCTTGATCAGAATTGAACCCAGGACCCTTCAGTCCACAAGCTGATGCTCTATCCACTGAACCAAACCAGCTAGGGCAAAAAGTGCTTTGTTAAATGGCTCCTTAGCAGCAATGGCTACTTGGGCTGCAATAAAGACGCTCTTATACGCCTATAACTTCTCATGTCTTCTCCGTCTTCTAAGACCCAACATCTAAAAAGGTACAGCCCTTGGCAGAGGAACTCAAACCCAACAGGTCCCTTTCACAATGCACATTCACAAAGATGAAAATAAGATTATTTCATTATGAATTTTAAATCTCTCATTCTGGGATTAGACAGAAAATATTTATCTGAAAAATAAAACCTTCAGAAAAATTTGTAACCTTGTTCTGAAGTTCAATTTAATATAAATATAAAATAGTGTTAAAAACCAAATACCAAAAAAAAACACCCAAAAAATGCACACCTATGCCTAGAAAAATGACTTTAAGATGACCAAAATGATAATGTAATTGTCTTTGAACAGAGGAACTAGGTGTGGGTATAGTTTTCTTCTATCAACTTTCTACATTATCCAAATATTATTTGATGAATTTGGGCTACTTTTTTATGAAAAATAGACTTTTACTATAAAATAATCATAAAAAAATATTTTTGTTCCTAATGGTGAAAACAGGAATTTAATCCAGATCTTTTTAAATCCATAGCCAGCACCTTTAACTACTATAGAACAATGACTATCACACATGGAAACCATAATCTCGGGTGATGCCAAATGCCCATCCAGCTACAAATTCTACGATTGAAACAGGAGACAAACAAAACTCAGAGACCCTCCACTCCCAATTCTTTATTATTCAGGATAGTACAAAGCATTGAAGGCTGATGGAACTGCATGTTATTGCTACAGTACCTTTGCCTGGGCATCCTCTGGGTCATCTCCCCTCGAAGCCAAGACCATGAGTCGCAGCACCAGGGTTATGCTGAAGGGAAACTGCCCTCTCAGCTCAGGAACATTGGATTTTATGAGTTTTTGTATTTTGGGGAACGGAATATCAAAGAAATATACATCTCCCAGCAGGTCCTGACCTCGTCTTCCAGCACGTCCGGACATCTGGAAACAGGGAGAATAACAGTGTAAGATTTACCTACATACTTTTAACATCACATTTAAAAGCAAGCCTTTACATTGGGTTGGAACAAGGAAATTGTGCCTCTGTGCCACCATTAAATTACTTCATGTAAAATCCAATTATGTAGCCCATAGGAAATTTAACAAGGCTGGGACAGAGCTGAAAATCAGACATTTATCATTATTATGCACTTAATTTCATGCCAAAAACTGTGCTAGGTATTTGTATAATCTATAGAAGAAACAAACAAGCAAGCAAGTAAATAAATAAATAAATAAATAAATAAATAAATAAAACCAAGAAGAAAGACCAGACCCTCATCTCAAGTTTATTTACAGCTTAACTTATACCAGTTCTCTCCCTTCCCATCTCCTCCTCCCTCATCCTTTTCTCTCTCACTCTCTCGCAGACAAGTGTACTGGTTACAAACCACCATTAAAATGATGCACAAGTTGAGGAAATACATGAGTGAGGTAAAATTCTGAAACACTACTTGTAAAAGGCAAGTTAAGAACAAACTCTTCACAGAAGTTATATGAGTTCTGCGTCTTAAGTGCTTAGAATGTGCTAAGTCCTTGAAACTTTTTTTATACAAACCTCACAACTATATGAGATAAATTGAATCATTATCCCAATATTACAATGCAGAAACCGGGACATGGGAATATCAGAAACTTGCCCATAGTCAAATACCCAGGACATCCTTTAAACGATCCAAGATTCAAACCCTGACATTTTAACTTCCAAATTCATTATCTGAAATATCATAACACCTTGGCTCAGGAGTCCTAAATATGAGGTTCCCAAAGTTGATATGGGAGGAGAGTTCATGCACAGCTTAGAAGCAGGGGGAGAAATAAAAAGAATAGGGGTTATTACATTAGGAGGGGGTGGACAAGAATGTCTGATGAAAGGTAGTGGAAAATAAACTGCCCAGCAAAAATTCAATGCCACTAGCTGAGACTAATGAAAGGGGTTTTCCAATAGATCATGTATCAGCAGCAAAAAGGAAAGCATTAAAGAAAGATCCACAGAACAATGTCATGTGCACAGGGAATGAACAAGGGAATGCTCACAGACACTTTCAGTGTGTATCTTCCCTATAAATCACTTCATTTAAATTCTTGCAAATCTATGGAACAGTAATTATTATTCCTATTCTGGAGATAAGAAGGATCTGGCAGTTTGATTATCTCACCTGAGGTCACATGTCTGGATAGTGATGGTCACATAGCCTCCAACTCATGAGCTTTACATTACACCACAGCTAAAAATGACAGGCAAGCATGACTAAACATCAAGGTGTGCTAGCCCATAAGTTGCAGCATGTTGGTAAACTAAAGGCTCATATTTTCTTTATTTTGTGGCCATATTTTATTAATGTAAGAGAGAATTAATGCAGATCACAATACCTGTCTGTAATTTAAAGCATCCAGATAGATTGAGTTTTGAGCAAAAACCACAGATTTACAAGGCATATTGATTCCTAAAGCAAGTGTCCCGGTAGCTGTCACTACCTAGAAAGAGAATAAAGCAATTACCTTATAAAATAAGATTTCTATGAAATGCCATATAGTTACTGAATTTTGAACTTCAATTAAACCATAGTGGTACTCTTGCTCTTCCACAAACACATCAAGCACATTCCCAGCTCAGGGCCATCATACCAGTCACTCTTTGCTGGGCACATAATATTCTTTTCCAAATAGTCTTTTATCTGGTTATTCCGTTCTCTGCTCAAATAGCAAAAAGAAATGTATGGCCTACCATATTCAAAATAACCACCCCTGTCATCATTATTTCTCTCCCTGCCCTACAGTATTTCTCTTCATAGCATTAATCATTACTTCGAGTAATATTATGTGTTTACTTTGCCTGTGCCAGACCCCAAGCCCCATTCAGCATTGTTTCCCCACACTGAGGACCTGGTGCATGAGAAGTGTTCAGTAAATATTTTTTAACAAATGATTAGAATAGAAAGGGAATTTCCCTGTGAGAATGTAATAATATTTTTACAACCCTGGGCAATTGCTTACTTCATCACTACAATTTATTTGTGAAGGTTATTTCTATGTGTTAACATATCTGTACTAATAAAAGGGTAATAAGATAATTAGACCAGATCGACTGGACATCTTCTGGACGTCCAACTTCCTTCTGGACAAAGCCACAATGGCAGGGGCCAAGGCAGAGGTGGTTAGGGGGAATCAGGCCGGCAGGGGAGCAAGCAGTTAGGGGCAGGGGAAGCAGGCTGGTGAGGGGAAGTAAGAAGTTAGGGGTGAGATCAGGCCGGCACAGGGGAGAGTAGTTAGGGGTGAGATCAGGCCGGCACAGGGGAGAGTAGTTAGGGGTGAGATCAGGCCGGCACAGGGGAGAGTAGTTAGGGGTGAGATCAGGCCGGCACAGGGGAGAGTAGTTAGGGGTGAGATCAGGCCGGCACAGTAGTTAGGGGTGAGATCAGGCCGGCACAGGGGAGAGTAGTTAGGGGTGAGATCAGGCCGGCACAGGGGAGCAAGCATTTAGGGTGAGATCAGGTTGGCGTGAGGGAAAGCTGTTGGGGGGAATCAGGCCAGCAGGGGAGGGCAGTTGGGGGCAATTAGGCCGGCAGGGGAGGGCAGTTAGGCGGTGATCAGGCAGGCAGGCAGAGGTGGTTTGGGGCAATCAGGCAGGCAGGCAGGTGAGCCGTTAGGAGCCAGCGATCCCGGATTGTGAGAGGGATGTCCGACTGCTGGTTTAGGCCCGAACCCGCCGGGGCCTAAACCAGCAGTTGGACATCCCCCAAGGGGTCCCAGATTGGAGAGGGTGCAGGCTGGGGTGAGGGTCTCTCTCCCCCACTCCATCCTACTCCCCCCATGGTTCACTGGTCCTCTAGTCTAAATAATAAGAGCAAAATAAAGTTCCATTTCTTCCCTGAATTGCCAAGACAACTGACCAGAAAAGGAGTAGGGAAAACCTTAAAGTTTACTATATGATCCACTTTGGCTTATTTTTTTCATATTTTGCTGGATATTTCTAATTGCCCTCTCTTTCTCTTTATATTGATTATCATATATGTGCCATGGTTAATGTTAATTGTTCTGTGTATGAGGTAATTTTCTCTATTCTGTAACAGAGATTTATACATCTGTCAAAATGCAATGAAGTATTTAATAATAATGAAAATGAAAAAGGTAGGAACATTACATTTAGAATATACTAGAATAAATGCCTTTTAAAAATGTGTTCTTTGTAGCAAAGCCATCACTATTGCCATGTCACTTTTCTATCATGATCTATCAACTACTATTTAACAGGTACTATTTTAGACACAGGATATGCTGATTCAAATAGGTGTGCCTCTCCCCCTCAGTTCATAATGATGCAGAAGAGTGTGTCCCATTATTGACTTTTAAAATAAATAACTTGTTATTATTTAAGAGAAAAGCTAAGCAAAGTTGTTAATGATCTATTTTGAGCTTGTTTTCCAGACTACAGATATACTCTTTAATTATGGTGTCAGATTTTCCTCACATTTATTTATTAAAATTAAAAGATACCCAGAGTAGGAAAATCAATCTCAAACTCAATATTTCTTTCTCTAATACCCCTCTTTCTCAACACACACACACACACACACACACACACACACACACACACACACAATGCACATCCTACAAAAAATTTAATATGGATAACTTGAAAGGGTCTATTTCAAAATAGTATTAAAGACTTAAATTACTAGGTAATTTTATAAACCCTCTTTGTGAATTTATCCAGACTATCCCCATGCGTTTCATGGGACATAAATAAAACATAACAATGGTTTGGTTACGAGCTATTTCAGGAAATCCTCCTCTTGTCCACTGTCAGTGATAAGAGAGCATTTAGGAGTGACACATCTAAGAACTCTGCCAAGATATGCCGTGGGCCATGAGGAAGCGATACATTCTTGCTCTTCTTTTAGCTATTTTGAGAAAAGATCTGATTAAAATGCCATCAAAAATGTTGTCCAAGCCCATGAGAGAATGTCTATAGCTAAAATTATATGAACAGCTGACAAAATTCCCTAGATACTATGAAAGAAAAAGCAAAGCGTTGTTCTAAGATCAGCATAGGTAATATTTGGAAGTGTCTTTTTAGGGACTGTTTTAATTTTACAAGAGATAATAAACTGAATGATACATTTCAAACCCTCTCTCTCAATTAAATGAGATGGGAAATATGATTATTCAGTTTTATGTAGGCACAGCTTCAAATGTTAGAATGAAAATATTTACTTACCCTAATAAATCCTTTCCTAAAAAGAATTTCAACTAACTGTTTTTCTTTGGCAAACAAACATCTGTGATGATATCCGATACCCCTTTCTGCCAAAGCCTTCAGTTCTGCACCTTTCCTTAAGAATTTTACTCGATCAAACACCATCTGCAAAAGCTGAAAGAAGCAAGAGTTTTTAGGATTTTGATAATTTTTCTCTACTTTGAATTTTAAATCAATAAAAAGTGTTTAAGTGAAAATAGCAGGCACAATATGCCATAATTTGGCTACATGAGGCAACTGTTTGAAATTGACTGAACATGAGTACAAAGAACATTTTACAGCAGCCACATTAACTATAGGAAACACTTCCAAATCTTTGAGCAGAAAATCTTGCACTGTTTCACCACCACCCCACTTCCCTACCACTTCAGAGGTGGGAAGTACTGACAAAGCAGTAGATAAAAGACCCAGAGGATGTGTCCTGCCTGAGGGAGGTCAGCTCTCTAGTGGAGCTGTAGGAGTTCCCGTTCCCAGGGAAGGGGGGGGGGGGAGAGAGAGAGAGAGAGAGAGAGAGAGAGAGAGAGAGAGAGAGAGAGAGAGAGAGAGAAAGAGAGAGAGAGAGAGAGAGATCCAAAAAGAGCAGGTTCCTTACCCTATATGGTCTGGGAATGTTTACTTGTCCTAGTAAATTGGTCACAAATGATCTTAAAAATATTTATGCCCTAAGGAGGAAATCCACTTGTGCACAGAGTAATATGTACAAAGATAAACACTGCTTATGAGGAAAAAAAGAAAAAGAATCCCTAAGGCACTTTAGCTATAGTCAGCCATCCATACAGTAGAATATCAAGGATCTATCGAAAATGATGATGTAAAATACTTGGTTCTTGAAAAGGGAGAAGCCATGTAGTTTACAGAAGAATGTATACAGTGGAATGGAGATTTATATATATATATATATATATATATATATATATATATATATATATATATTGTGTATATATCCACACTTTGTGTATGTATTCATGTGCGTGTGTGTGGTGGGGGGGGGCACAAATAAAATATACAAAAGGTTCGTCTAGAAGGATAATGATTACTTCTGATTGATGGCATTGCTACTAATTTGTATTTTCAAACTTGTCTACCATAGGCATCAATTATTTTATTTAGAAAAACATTTTAAAAAAGAAATGGCATACTACTTGTAGATATTCTAATGCTTTTCTTGGTGGAATGTTTTGACTATAATATAGAAAGCCTCTGATTTTGAGAGATTCTGTGTACATTGCATAAAGTATACTGGACCACAGGTGCCCAAATATTCAATGAGGCATGTGAGACTCAAGTCCAGAATTCAAGCTGCAAAAAACAGTATCACAGAAACAAATAATGAAAAGGCAGGCACTCTCATGGGTTAATGATTAACAAGCAAGAAATAATCTATAAATCCTTCTTAGACCTTTTTTCGGCAGAGCCCTTAAGAATCATGGGTGGCCAAGAGGTCATAGACAGAGATGTCTAACCTGATAGGGATTTCTCTTCGTTTTTACTTTCCACGCTATCACTGAGAACTAAGAGCTGATGTGAAATCATTCCCTGAAGCACTGTTTCATTGGGAGTGCTCACCTCGCTGTCCACTGTCTTTCTGTCAGCATAGGTGAACTCCGGAGGGATTTCCAGGTTCTTCTCTAGAATCTTGAGTAGACTGTTATGTTCAGCTTCATGTATTAGGCTTTTATCCATTTTCCTGGGCTTCTTCTGGCTTTTTTCATCTCTGTTCATAAAAATAAATTGTCAGTAATTAGTAGTCAAATGTGACTACTATAGGAAGCCCAAGACTTCCCAAATCTTCCTTGTAACCCAGATATTCACACATGTGTACATCTGCACTATCCTGACTCAGTCTTCTTCCTCTAGTGAACTTCCTCACTGGCCTCTGAAATTTGTTTTCCCTATCAAAAAATTTTATTATGTACCCATATTTTCTCTGTTTCCTTGTTAAAAGGAGTCTTGCCAAATCCACTTCCACCACATGACCTCGCCTCCCCTTGCTAAAGTGATTCATCTGCTAAAGTGATGATCATTTTCTCTTTCCTAGCCTTCATAACACTAGGCTTGTGAGCAAAGCAGATGTCCTCCTTGCCAACTGCAGGCCATTCTCCTCCTCTCCTTGTGGTGGCTGCTACAGCTGCTCTGAGTTTGGTTGTTAAGGGCTCTTGGCTTTTCCATTCCCTGGAGAATTGCCCTCAATTGACAACAGTCTCCTGGAAATTCCTGGGAAGTTACACCTTCTCTTGGAAATGGGGAAGTGGCCCACAGCTAGTAACTGACTGAGAGGAGGTACAAAAGTCAGCCACCTTGACGAAAATTGGGGCAATTCTGTCCTGCCCCCAGGTCTCTCTGTTGGACCAGGCTTAGGCAATATTCTAGCAAAACCCGAATCCTTACTTATCCTCTTCATTTTCCATCTTTTGCTTCTCTCACTGTCTTACAGTCCCTCATGAGCACGTAGTTAAATAAATCCCTTACACAGATATACCCATGTCAGAAGGTGCCACTGAGAAATCTGACCAATGACCTGTTATCCTTTACTCCAGGGTAATAGCCTTTGAGAGATACCCAGATCACTTATCCTTTCTTAAATGTTTCCATTTGTCTGTTAACTGTGTATATAAGTCAACTCCAAATACAAGAAGATGAGCTCACTTGTGTGCTATCATCAAGTGTTCTCACTTCCAGCTAACATTACCCTTAACTCAAGGGAGAATGCCAAGACTATGGAAAGGCCTGCCCCTAATGTTTGTGGAAGGTGGAACAGAGGAATAATGAAAGCCCACATACTGTTGTCTATTTATAAGTTTTAAATCAAGGATATACACTATCAAATAATACATTCCATCCTCCTACCTTGACAAATATAGCTCCATAACATCTTGGAATTTAAAAGGGTAAGAGTAAGCTCCAGGTGGCAGGCCTCCTAAGCTCCACAGACTCACAACTTGATGGGAATGGATGCAGATGGAGGAGGGCCACAGGGGTACTCTCCAAAGCACAGGGTCCAGAGCAAGGCCCCCACTCACCCTCACTATAATGATGTGGCTAAACAAGGTACTAAAACATTCTTGAGATTTTTAGAGTTTGAATTACTGGTCACTCTTTAACTTGAAATGATGGCTTCTAATGACGTGAAGAAAAGTTGTCTAATCAGAATATCAGTTTCTGAAAAGGCTTATACCTCCTATGCTGTCTCTGTCTGGACTTTTCAGGTCTTTAGAAAGGAAGAAGGAAGACTACTGAGTGTGAGATAATTTAATCAAGTTGATATTAGCAAGATCATTTGTTAGCTAGATTGGAGAGTGGTAAACCTTAAGTCTCTGGGGCCCAAAAACAGACCTCTACAAGGAAGACATGATGGGCATCTAAACCAGGCAGTGACTAGAGATAGAGAGGATAATGAAGAGAATAAATATTTTGGACTAGAGTTGTCAGAATCAGACACCAAGAACGAAAAAGAGGAGTCAAAGGAGCAAAATTCCACCAAGCATAAAACTGGCATTTTAATCCATTCTCAAGCTCAGTCTATGTCACTTATGTGATTGTGATGGTATATCAGTGACACTTCTATGATGTGGTCCACAGCAATGTGGGTAGACTTTGTTTAAGACTGCTTAAGGCTGGCTAAGAGTGAGGTATGCTTATTTTGAGAAATGATTATGCCAGTTATACGGTCCAACAATTCTAGGCTGTGGTCCTGCTTTTCCCAAGCCCTAAATAAGACTGATCTACGCACCTTAGAAATATATCATTACTGCCACTTATCTTTACCCTATTCTCTTACCCAAATTTACCTAATTTGCAAACATGCCCCAATAACTACAACTTATTTGTAACACATTCAATGTATGTTTCCTAATGGGAATTGTGAAGTATTTCCACCTTTAAACCACCACTTTGCTTAGTTAAATACTTACAGTATCTTTTGTTTTTCGATAGATTTTTTAATTTTTCGAAGTTTGTTAGCCATGTCATAGGCTTCTTTATCAGCGTTGGGAGGCCTTTCTCTCTCTTGCTTCTCCTCCAAAAAAGTGCAGACACTTCTAGCACACTTCTCTACAGCTCCTAACTTGAATCTGGAAGCAAATGAAAAGAAAGCTTGCCTTGAAAATAGTACTGTAAATACAATGCAGTCATATTTCCACCTACTGCTACCATCCTGACATATATCTATTGAGTTTTTAATATCCATCTTTATCAGTTTTATCCTGAATAGGCACACAAGGTGTTCTGGATCAGCAGACTCCTTAGTAATTACCTTATAATACATAAGAAGTTCCCCTCTGTTCCCTCCTGAGGCAACAGCAATGAGAGCCCATGGATATTTTCCCTGTCTAGTAGGGAAGGGACAGAAGACAATGAATTCATTCTCTCTCTCTCTCTCTCTCTCTCTCTCTCTCTCTCTCTCTCTCTCTCTCTCCATAGATATATTCTCTCTCTCTCCCTCTCTCTCTCTCTCTCTCTCTCTCTCTCTCTCTCTCTCTCTCTCCTCTTCCTCTCTGAAATCAATTTTAAAAAATTAGACTAGAAAGATGTATTTTTAAATTCACTCTTAGAACAAATGGACACCAAAAATAGTAATGAATACTATATTACAATAGTAAAGTTAGTAAAACTTTCCTCAATTTAAAGTAATGAGTATAATACAAATTAAAAATAAAAGCAATTTAAATGACTAATGCCCAATAAATTTAATTTAAAAATAAAATTAAAATAAATGACTTACAAAAAAATTAGTGCTGGTAACTTCTCCATTTTCCTAAGCTTTTCAACAAGAAGTGGAAACATTTGAATCATGTTTTCTGAACTAGAAACTGGTTTTGGACTAAGATTCCTCAGGACCTGTTTGGCCTGCAGTAATAAAAAAAAGAATTAATTTGTTTTAAGTTCTGAAGAATAAAGAAAGAAATTTTTACTTTTGACTAAAATATTTTCATTGTTGTTTAATCTATGTTGCTATGATCTTTAAAGTAATATATGATAAAAATAATACATATTAATTATATCATAAACCTTTGCAAAGAACCCTCAAAGAAGTTTACAAATCAACAACTAGAGAACAAAAAGATAATTGGTAATGTATGTACACAGACATATGTGCAATATAAAATGCAATTTTTTAGCAAAAGAAATCAGTTTTGTAAGTAATACTGATTTCACTATGGCAGGAGGCAGAGTGAACTTGTTTTTCTCCAGGTCATGTAGAAAAATTATTTCCAAATACATTTTAAAGATTTGTAATGACAAAATATGCAGGAAAAAATATAAGTAAACTAGAGGCCTGGTGCATGAAATTCATGTGTGTGTGTGTGTGTGTGTGTGTGTGTGTCCCTCAGCTCAGCCTGCATCCTCTCCAATCTGGGACCCATTGAGGGATGTCCGACTGCCTGTTTATGCCCAATACCACAATCCAGGGCTGCTGGCTCCCAACCGCTCGCTTGCCTGCCTCCCTGATTGCCCCTAACCGCTTCTGCCTGCCAGCCTGATCAACCCCAACCACTCCTCTGCCAGCCTGATCAACGCCTAACTGCTACCCTGCCAGCCCTATTGCCCCTAACTGCCCTCCTCTGCTGGCCTGGTCTCCTCCAACTGCCCTCCCCTGCAGGCCTGGTCCCCCCGCAACTGTCCTCCCCTGCTAGCCTGATCGCCCACAACTGCCCTCCCCTGCTGGCCATCTTGTGGTGGCCATCTTGTGACCACATGGAGCGGCCATCTTTGACCTCATGTGGGTGGCCATCTTGTATGTTGGAGTGATGGTCAATTTGCATATTACCTCTTTATTAGATAGGATTAGCCCTGGTTCAGTTGGTTGAAGTATCACCCCCTATACAGTAAGGTTGTGGTTTGATTCCCGGTCAGGGCACATACCTACGTTGCAGGTGCGGGTGCATACGGGAGGCAACCAATCAATGTTTCTCTCACATTGATGCTTCTCTCTCTCTTTCTTCCTTCCCCTCTCTTTAAAATCTATAAAATTAACATATACTCAGGTGAGAATTTTTTAAAAGTAATTAAATTATATTATGTTTCTGAATGGGGAGAGATCATCTAAGTTAAAATATAATAGAAAAAAGTCACATGAGAAAAGTCTAATATATATACATCACTCCCCAAAAATCAGAAACTTCAATATGTGGCAATAAAACAAACTTCAAAAATATAAAGACCAGTGATTACTTAAAATAAATATGCATAACTTCTCTGACTCCAGGTGAAGGTTTCAATACACAAATAGTTTATACAAATTAAAATTTCAAAGCATTAAAAATATCCAAGACGATAAAAGAGTAAAATAGTCTTCTCAGCTACTGTTAACAAAGATTCCAATAGCTATGTTGCCACAGCCCCAAGAACACTGACTCGGTAGATAGTGACACATCTGTTCTTAAGTGTTAAAACATCTATAAGGAACTAATAGCTTTTATCAGATATTATAGGAGACAAAGACCAATTTCCTGCCTTTCTTTTTATTTTACCACAGAATCACTAGACTTTCTGTTCAGTTTATAATCCTAAAATGAAAATTAAAGATGAAAAACCCAGAAAATAGTAATGACTGAACAAAATAACTCAAGAAAACAAAGAGGAGAGGGTACTTCACCAAAAATGTGTGGAAATTACCTCCTCTACATTGCCATTTTTAATCCAATTTGTTAATTCTGCCTTTAAGCTCTCTTCATATTTCCTAGCATCCATCTTCTTAATGACTATTTTATTCTTAAAATGAATGAAATTCTCTGGACACAACTCCTTGAAAAGAAATACCACAAAATTAAATAAAATCATAAAGAAAAAACAAAACAAAAAAACCCTCAAAGATGTTTCTCAATTATGAATTTCATAGACAACATTATAAGCTACTTGAAAGTACAGGCCATTGAACTTCTTTTTCCCCCATAGTTTCTAGTACAGAATCCTAGTAAAACAAAAGAGCTCTCCAAAGGAAAGAATGCAGAGCAAAGCCAAATAGATAAAAACGGGCGGCAATTAGAGAATAGGGAAGGAAGGAGAGTACAATGAAATAACATGGAAGTACATAAATCCGAGATGTAAGAGGAGGCTACAATATCTCAGAAACTGAAAGAACAAATATTTTCAGGAATTCGATGACATTCCATCTCATTAAAGTAAATCATATATGTTAGAATGAAAAATGTCTGAGAAGGGGCAATTGTATTTTAGAAAGAGTCCATTGATAATTTTAAGAGATCAGAGGCAAGGGTAAGAGTTTGTCTTTCTGAAAGCAATGTTACCGTCCACGATAACAGAATTCAAATTAATTGCATATTTATTAATTACCTGGGCCCTGGGCCAACTTTTCCAGAATTCAAACATGGTGTCATAAAGCTGGATGGTTTCTCGAGGCGAAAGCATAAGATCAGAAGGGAATCCATACCTTTCAATCTATGATTAAAATTAAATTGAAATTTTTAATATTCCTTTTATTTTATGTTCGAACCTTTGCCTCAGAGTCACTATCATGAACACAAAGACATTGAAAAGCACTTAGCTAAAATTTTCAAGTGTTGATAAGTGCTAGATACAGAAAAAAAAAAAAATACTAACCAAGAGTGTCCCTGATTTACTGAATAGGGGAAAAAAGGGCCTCCAAAAAGTTTTTGGTATTTTCTAAGACCTTTTAATTCAAATCAGAGTACTAGGAAGCTAAAATATTTGTGGACTCGGTTTGGATAAAAGAAAAAAAAAAAAAAGATCTCTCTTCAGCAGCTGAAACTTAAATTGGTTTAATTATGAACATGATTATTTGCTTTGAGGACCAAACCAGGCTAAAAGTTGCCAATTTTATTGGCCTAAGTTCTAAAACTAAGCCTATCAGAGCCCAGATATAAACCCACCCCTTTAAGTCAATTAATTTTTTACAAAGGAGGCAAAAACATACAATAGGGTAAAGATAGTCTACCCAATAAGTGATGTTTAGGAATACCTGCAAAAAACAAAACAAAAAAACAAACCAGAACACCTTCTTATACCATACACAAGAATAAACTAAAAATGGATTAAACACTTAAAATGTTAAATTCAAAACCACAAACATCCTAGACAAAAACATAGGCAGTAAATTTGCAGACATTTCTCATAGTAATATTCTTTCTGATATATTTCATTGGGCAAGGAAAACAAAAGAAAAAATAAACAAATGGGACTACATCAAACTAAAGAGCTTTTGCACAGCAAACCATCAACAATATAAAAAGACAACCCACTGAATGAGAGAACATATTCACCAATGATACACCTGATAAGGGCTTAATATCCAAAATTTATAAAGAACTTATACAACAAAATACCAAAAACAAACAAACAATCCAATTTAAAAAGGAGCAAAGGACCTCAAAAGACACTTCTCCAAAGAGACTTTCATGGCCAATAGGCATATGAAAAGATGTTCAATGTCAATAATTATTAGAGAAATGCTAATTAAAATCACATCACCTCACACCTGCCAGAATGGCTATCATCAATAAATCAACAAACTACAAGTGCTGGTGAGGATGTGGATAAAAGGGAATTCAGTTGGTGGGAATGCAGATTGGTGCAGCCACTGTGGAAAGCAGTATGGAATTACCTCAAAAAAAACAAACAAACAAAAAAAACAAAACCAACAAACACCAGAAAATGGACTTGCCTTATAACCCAGCAATTCCACTTCAGGGAATTTAGCTGAAGAAACCTGAAATAGTAATTCAAAGGAATATAGGCACCCCTATGTTCATTGCAGCATTGTTTACAATAGCCAAGATTTGGGAGTCGGCCAAGTGCCCATCAGTAGATGAGTGGATAACAGAGACTATTTACCCAATAGAATGCTGCTTGGCCATAAAAAAGAAAAAATCATACCCTTTGTGACAGCATGGATGAACCTGGAGAGCATTATACTAAGTGAAATAAGCCAGTCAGAGAAAGACAAGTACCATATGATTTCCCTCAGATGTGGAATTTAATGAACAAAATGAACTAACAAGCAAAATAGAAACAGACTCATAGATAGAGGACAGGCTGACACCTGTCAGGTCAGGCATATGGTGGAGGGATGGAGCAAAAGAGGAAAATAAATGATAAAATTCATGGACTTGGACAACGATGTGGTAATTGCTGGGGGGAGGAGGAATGAGGGAAGTGAGGGAGTATGAGGAGATAAATGGTGATGGACAGAGAACTGACTTGAGGTGGCGAGCACACAGTTCAGTGTACAGATGATATGCTGTAGAATTGTGCACCTGAAACTGTATAATTTTGTTAAACATTGTCACTCCAATAAGTTCAAAATATAAAAATGAAACTAAGGCTATCATATTACTTTTAAGACACTCAAGGACACTTCTCCTCAGGTCACTTGGTTCTACTTTAAGCCTTCCGGATATGTATGCCATTCATTTTTCCACAAATATTTCAAAAGTATAAATAAAAAATTCCTGCTCTCAAAAAGTATGCATTGTATTATTTTTCTACTGGTTTCAAACTACTATTGCTACAAATCAACTGCCTGGGAGGCTATGATCCCTGAGATGTTAATAGGTATTCTTCAAAAGAAAAGAAGGGAACATCAGTCAACAATAAAAATAAAGTTTAAAAATAAAATAAGATGTCACCCCTCCCCCCGCCAAATAAAAAAGGAAGGTGTGTTTTTTCACAGGTGTCTGATTAAACACACTTGTTTAAGATTTCCCACTGCAAACATTAAATCTCAAAAAAATAACTACAGGCAGATTTGTCCAAAATTATTTGAAAATAGGATACTTGTTTTAGTAAATAGCTGTTAACACATTGGAAACTCTGGGATAAAAAAGCCATTCCCACTACAACACAGTTGAAAAAAAAATGTTTGGTAGGATGAAAAGTCGGTAGACTTTGAATCAGAAGATGTAGTTCTAATTCCACTATAAATGCTAGTTTCTCATCAATAAATAGGAATTAAAATATCTGTACTCCCACTTTACAGACTGTAGTAAAATCAGATAGGATAAATGTATCAGCACGTGTTTTTTAAGCTTTTAAAACTAGTAAGTGAATAAGTCCTAAAGATCTAATGTACACTATAGTAATTATAGACAACAATGCCCTATTACAAGCACCAAACATGCTGAGATGAGATCTAATTATTCCCACCACAAAAAGAAATTATAATTATGTGACTTGGTTGAGGTCTTAGCTAAGGCTACAATGACATTCATATTGCAGTATATAAATGAATCAAATCAACACACTGTACACCTTAAACTTACACAATATTATAAGTCAAATATATTTCAATTCAAAATCAATTAGTCTTGTAAAAACTATAGGATACAAACAATTACATGGAGTCATCATTTAGCATCTCTCAGTCTGAGCACTGAAAGCTAGCTTGATAGTAAGGACCCATTTATGTCAAAACAGCAAATGAATATATTATTTTGGAACATTAGCATTTTATTCTCTTATTACTACCTTGAAGTGGTAATTTATTTTGCCTAAATTAAAGTAAAAACATAAAATAAAATAAATCCAAGATTTATCATAATTTTCAAGATTAAATCTTCTATTATGGTAACTAGAGTGGTTAGGATTTCTTAAGTCTCTTTGCCTTGTTCAAAAGTCTGAGCTTCCTCATTTCTAAAACAGAGGACAATTCTGCCTATGACATAGATTTGTTGTAGGAATTAAGTTAGGTGATATATATAATAGGCTTAGTAAAATACCTGGCACATACTTGATGCCCCAACTGTCAATGAGATTGATTAATCAACATATAGTTCTTAATTTTAAAAATCATATTAAGAATACTATGGCCAAAAGCTGTGAATTTAATTTGGTTTCCCTCCACTATAAAATAAACTAATGAGCTGGCAAAAACTGAGCCAGTCTAGGTAAAAAAGAAAGAGAAATAAAAGGTCACAGTGTATTATACAATTGTACACTTGTAACTTATATAATGTCATAAACCAATGTCACTCCATAAATTTAATTTTTAAAAAAGTCATAGATTTGCATCCTTCTTCACTTGTAAGCACATGGTATTATATACCATGATATTATTTTTGCAAAGTGCATTGTCTCTGACTCTGTAGGTGATGGTAAACACTGATCGTGCAGAACAGAGATAGGCAACAGTTCTTTCAAGGACTTCCTGGGGCTGAGCTGTCCAGGAGCCAGCAGCTGTTCCTGTGTGGCATAATTGGTGGCAAAGGCCAAACTCTACTCTTTGCCAGAAGCAAGCCTTATGTGGATGAAAGGCAATTCCCTCCCCTCAGTTGGATTAAGGTCAGCTCCTCACTAGCCCCACCCCTTTTCTTCTGAAACCATTTCTATGATAGAGCTACAGAGGAGATGACCAAACTGGGTGGTTCTTCTCTTTATGTTGCCACAATGTATTATGCTTTTTCTTGCCACTCAGTTCTTTCATATTAATCTGAAATATAATAGACAATGATTTGCTCATTTGGAAAGGTCTACTTGCTTTATATCCCTGCTACTTTAGGAAGTATCCTACATAAACACATGCTTTATACACAGCTGTCAAAACGCAGTTAATAATGTCTACACCTTTGTGTCCATCCTGTATTCCTGTGGCAAAAGTTTAGAAGTCTTAAGAAGACTCATTCAGCACCATGACCTTTGCAGAAGTCATATGGGGTCAGAGCACACTGTAGCAGTTCCACTGCTTTCCAGTTATTCCATTAATAGCTACTGAAAATAGAGGAAAGGCACTTGGACCAAAATGCCAATCTTGTCAACTACTCCAAACCACTGGACTCTTTGCTACTTCACAATAACCTGCCTTGAATCATCCAACTCAATATAAAATAATTTTTTAAAATACTATGCTGCTTTTAAAATGCCAGGTAATGATGGAGGTGGGGGGACAGGGAAGAAGAGAGAAAGAATTCTTTTATTATTTATGTGTGGCTTTTCATCTATATTCTAGTTTGGGGTTTAGGTTAGGTCACTGGAATTTTAGCCATATTTTTGTTTTATTTTATTTTGGATTGGGCCACTGCAGCACAAAAGAGAAACATCCAAAATAAAATCCAATTAGAAAATCACCATCATTAGGATTCATTCAGTTGCTTTTTAGAAGCCATTGCATCATAGCCCAAATGCTATAAAGTTATTCTCATTCATCCCCTCATTCAGGTATTTCTTCAACTGATCATTCAGAATACTGGGTTAACCAGAGTTTGAATGGGCCATTCCTAGGAATAGGAGGAGAGAGCAAACTCTGGAATCAATCTGAGATTGCATCCCAGTCCCACCACTCACTTGGTGCAACAGTGAGTTAGTTAGTTCAATTGTCTATGCTTCACCTTCCTCATTTAGGAAATGGGAATATTAATATGGTAGCCATGCTAAAATTGTTGTGATTGTTAAAAGAGACAAAATATGCAAAATTATTCAAACACAAAGTAAGTGCAACAAGCCTCTAGTATTAAATAAAGACTGGCTATCTTTATTTAATACTAGAGGCTTGGTGCATGAATTCATGCATGGGTGGGATCCCTCGGCCTGGCCAGCGACTGGGGCCGATCAGGGCCATCTAGTCCAGTCCAGGGCAGGGGAGGGACTGTGGGAGGTTGGCCGGCTGCGGGAGGTTGGCGGTGGGAGCACACTGACCCCTGGGGGCAGCTCCTGCATTGAGCATCTGCCTCATGGTGGTCAGTGCACATCATAGCTACCAGCCAGTCGATAGGTCATTTGGTCGACCAGTCGTAATGGTTGCTTAGGCCCATGGTCAGCAAACTTCAGCTCGCGAGCCACATGCGGCTCTTTGGCCCCTTGAGTGTGGCTCTTCCTAAGCCTTAGGAGTACCCTAATTAAGTTAACAACAATGTACCTACCTATATAGTTTAAGTTTAAAAAAATTTGGCTCTCAAAAGAAATTTCAATTGTTGTACTATTGATATTTGGCTCTGGTGACTAATGAGTTTGCTGACCACTGGCTTAGGCTTTTATATATATAGATAAATGTAGTAAGCACTTTTATATACACAGCAGTTTGTTAGGGACTAAGGACACATGTGTCTTCAAGGAGTTATTCTAGTAAGATAAAGAAGACATGCATGTGAACAGCTTTAGCAACAAGCTAAAGCTTGATTATTGTCATACAAGAAATACAGAAAAGGTGCTATGGAGAGGTTATTACATCCAGCTAAGAAAGTCACAGGAGGATTCTAAATTGGTTTCACATTAGAAGAGTCATAAGAGGTAAACAGGTTCTGGACAACTAGCATTTGACATCTGGGGTGAAATGTTCCAGGAACAATATAAGTTATGAGGGCATTGAGGTAAGATGCATCAAGTGGATAAATGGAAAGGACTTTGGAGCCAGGTCATAGAATAAGCCACGCTAGGGGTTGTGCGTTTAGCCATTTCCAAAGGAAAGCTACTGCAGTCTTGGCAAAATCAGAATTATCTTTATTACTGATTTATCTAAATTAGCTTGGTGGATCCAGAAATACCATGTAGGCAGGACATGGAATTAATTCCTGTGCCATCTAAAGTTTCATGTGCCTTAAAAATTATCATATTAGAAGGCTTAATGTGACAATAAAATTCAGAATATATTTAATTTGCCAGGTCTTGGAAGGAAGACAAACTGTTAACTAATTATCACTTTGAGAAGCAACCAGAGCTTGAATAAGCCATTCCTGGGAATAGGATGAGAAAGGAAGAAACGTACACAAGAAAATTAAGAAATCTTCTCCCACTCAAATCCCAGCACTAAAATGAAGTCCTCTTATGACTTCCATATTATTGCTTCACTACTAAAAAACCATGTTGTGATTAATAAGCCAGTGAAAAGTCTCTTTTCCTCATTTAACCTAATTCTTGGTGCTCAGATTCTCACATGTGCTAGATATTGTCCACATGTATTTGTAGCCACACTAAGAGAAGAATTAGTTTCAGAGAAGTAGACAGGTAGACAGGGATGATAAAAGAAAGAAAATGGGCAAAGATAATGTCCAAGGATAAATAAAATTAACCAAAAAATATTTTAGGTTAAAAGTTTCAGTCATTTTTAAGCTTTATGGATGCAGACACTATTAAAGAAAGAATGAAAACTGTAAAATTATTCTTGTGACTTTCAAAACAAAGTTTCAATATCTGTTATACAGCATCTATATCTCAATTTTGCTAAGTTTCAACTAGGCATCTTTTCAAATGATATATATAATTTTTATTACTAGGAACAAAGATGGCTGGAGTATTACTTACATGCTCTGTTGTTAGTGCGGCACACGGGTGAAAATGATCAAAGCAAATGTCATTATGTTTTACCGAACATATATGCTTCTCTAAATCATTGTATCTCTCTCCATAGAGCACTAAAAATGAAGAGTGAGAATTTCCAAATGAATAAACACACGAACGACTGGGATAATTTTAAAGTACAAAATAAAACTCCCATAGATGTATCAAACATACCAAGTCTAACTTTATATGACTGCTTCATTTGAAAGTGGTCTTTGTAAAAATTGGCACGATAGCCAGCATTTCTTTTAGAAGCAGTGTTCTTTTCTATTATATTGTCTGCTTGTTTCCAGTACCATTTTATCGATTGTAGCCACCTTAAAAATAAATTTACATATTATTTAGGCATAACATGAAACTACTTTCTGTGATATAATATTTTTAATAACAAAAATGTCATGTGCCTTAAAAACTACTTAAGGGAAGAATAGGCTCTGAAACCTGACACATTGAGATTGAATCCCAACCTCCTTATTACTGGCTATGACTGTTGTTATATCACTTAATATCTCTAAGCCTCATTTCCTACATTTTAAAATGGAAATAATAATAGTAGTTTTGGGCCCAGCTGGCATGGCTCAATGATTGAATGTTGACTATGAACCAAGAGGTCACGGTTCAATTCCCGGTCAGGGCACATGCCCGGGTTGCAGGCTCGATCCCCAGTGTGGGGCATGTAGGAGGCAACCAATCAATGATTCTCCCTCATCATTGATGTTTTTATCTCTCTCTCCCTCTCCCTTCCTCTCTGAAATCAATAAAAATTAAAATATGTATATATATTGTGTTGAAATTCTAAATTCTATTTAATAGTAATAATGGAAGTAGTAAATCATAAGGATTGTAGGCATTTAAAATAAATTGATATATGCAAAGCACTTAGAACAGTACCTGGTACATTGGAGTCTTTACTCTAATTGTTATTATTAGTGGGCAAAAATATAGCCCAATGACAAAATGATACGGGGCTTTCAACTAATAAGGCTTTGCTATCTTTCTAACATCCACAAAGTGGGACAATATAAGAAATCTCAAGGTCAGTGAGAGAGTGTGCCATTATTCCATTTTATTTTTGGTAAAGGAAAAAAAAAAGGGGGGACCTAAATCAGTTACTTCTGGGGAACATTTTTGAGGCAAGGGGAAATTTCTTACTCAATTGCAGATCTTATTGGGAGAGTCCTTGATTTTCCCTTATAGAGTGTGGCCTTGCTCAGCACCTGCCAGGAGGTGCTAGTAGACTCTTTCCTTGAATATCCATAGATAAGCTAACAAATTCACCAGAAAGTTATGAAACATTTCAGAACCCATATACAAAATATGATATTCAAACGTTCAAAATAGATAGCCATTCTATTCAAACGGGAACCTAATGCCTACTCAGTGAGATGTTCAGGGTTGCTTATTGTAGCCGAAAGAGCCAGAAAGGGACATCGAATCATGACAAGGAGATGTTCCCAAACTTCTGCTCCAATCTCTCCACCAAGACAATGGACCTATTAAAGACAAAAATTTCTCCATTAAAAAGTTCATTTAAAAATAGTTTATGAAAATAAGGCATGGCAGGCTGATTCCCTACATAGTTTCCTATCACATTTCATCAACCATGCTGAATTTATATACATATTCGGAAATTAAGGCAATAGAAAATCTTGACACATAAATTTTCCCTAATCCCCATAACCATTTCATCAATAATTCCTCTTGATCTTACCTTCAAAAATGTATTTGGTATTATGCATTTCTCCCCATGCCTACAACCAACCAAGTCACCATCACTCCTCAGCTGCACTACCACACTATCCTCCTGACTACCTTCCTAGCTTCCCCCTTCGTGCCCCCTACATTCTTCACATCACAGCCAAAATAATGTGTCTAAAAGATAAGTGAGTTAGGCCATGTTCCTAATTGACCTCCATCAATATCTTCCCATTACATATGGAATAAAATATAAAGCCCTTAACAAGGTGTATAATGCCAAGCATACTTTGGTCCTGGCTTGCCTCTTGAGCTTCATCTCAAGCCACTCTCCCATCTTCTGCCAAATCTGCTCCAGACATACTGTCCTGTTCTTTATTCCTTGAACAGAATGTCCCTACTCTAGGTCTTTCACATATATTGCTCCTTCTGCTTAAAATGCTCTTATTCCCTCTATTCAACCTGTATAAAGTTCAGCTTGATGTCACTATATTAGAAAGACTTTTCTGACTGCCCACTCCAGAGCTGTCTTCCTACTCCCTCCCTGCCATTATCACAATCACAAAAGCCCCTCTTTTTCTTCCCAACGTGTACCAATATGGGTTGGTATAGTCATCTGTGCACTTAATTGTTTAATTCCCATTTGTCAATTACTCTTATGACCTTAGACAGGGGCATCCCCAGCACCAATAGTGCCTGGCATTGTGGAGGCACTCCTTAAATATTTGCTGAATATGTAAATGAATGTCTTTTGACGAAATAAAACAAATTCAATTAGACTCAGTGAAGATTCTCAAATGTGGTCTTCTTTGAACAGATAAAATCAACTGGAAAGGACTCACCATCAGAGCCACATAATTTTTTTAAAAAGTTCCCATTTTTGCCCATTTGGTTTTTCCCTGGTCAAATAATATATCATTTTGCTGAATATGAACTTTGTGCTTTGTACTAAATAGCACATTTTCCTGACCCTACCAGAATAAATATTAGCCTTCAACACTTTTCAGCTTTACCCTTATATAAAATTGTCATATTTCATAACTTTGAGGTTAAAGTACAACTCAAGGTTCTAGATTACAAAGATAAAATTTTTGTACATTTTCTGAGCAGGGATACTCAAGGCCTTTAAGATGCAATACATATAGATTAACCAAAAATCAGTATCAAATAAATCATAAGCACAGCCTGCTTGGTAGCTCCAAATTTATGACAGGAAAAGTTAAGTTAAATATAGATATATTTTCCCCCTTTAAATTGAAATTTCCTTGAAGCAATGGAATATATCTTTTATAATGTTTTAAGTTTCACCCTAGTTGGTGTTGCGCAGTGGTTAGAGTACTGGCTCACACACCAAAGGCTCCTGAGTTCGATTCCTGGTCAAGGGCATGTACCTGGGTTGCAGGTTTGACCCCCAGCCCAGTTGGAACAGGTGCCTGTGGGAGCAACCAATCTATGTGTCTCTTTCACATCGATGTTTTTCTCTCTCTATCCCCCTTCTCTCTCTCCCTCCCTCCCACTCTCTCTAACAATCAATAAAAAAAAATATCTTTGGGTGAGGATTAACAAAAAGACAAATATACATAATGTGTTAAGTTTCTTTGAATAAATATTTCTTTTTTAAAAATATTTTTATTGATTTCAGAAAGGAAGAAAGAAGGAGAGAGAGAGAAACACCAATGATCAGAGAGAACCATTGGTCAACTGCCTCCTGCACACCCCCTGCTGGGGATTGAGCCCACAACCTGGGCATGTGTCCTTGATCAGAACTGAACCTGGGACTCTTCAGTCCGCAGGTCGAAGCCCTCTCCACTGAACCAAACCAGCCAGCGCTGAATAAATATATCTAATAATAATACTATAAAATTTTTTTAAATATTTTCTATTTGCCCCTGTAAATTTCCATTGTTTCCTACCCTGCTCTCTCTGGCAACCTATAGAGACTACTTCAAAAGGGCTTCAATGTTCTCCACTTCCATTGTATTTGGCTAATGAAGACCCTTGGCAAGTGGTCAGAAAAAGGGAGGAGAATAAGAATGAGGTCTTCATTCTATTGACTCCCTTCCTGAAAGATTACCTTGAGCCAACTGTATCCCTCAACTAAGGTAATTGGTCCTTACATGTGGCCAACTCAATCCGAATCTCCTTTTCAGTCTCAGTAACTGCTGCTTTGCCTTGTCCTTTTATTTTTTTTATTTTTAAAATATATTTTATTGATTTTTTACAGAGAGGAAGGGAGAGGGATAGAGAATTAGAAACATCGATGAGAGAGAATCATTGATCAGCTGCCTCCTGCATGCCTCCTACTGGGGATGTGCCTGCAACCAAGGTACATGCCCTTGACTGGGACCCTTCAGTCTGCAAGCCGGCGCTCTATCCAGTGAGCCAAACCAGCTAGGGCTGCCTTGTCCTTTTAAATCTAGGGGTAAGCTACTAGCTCTGAATGACTGTACTAATCTTATTCGTTCCCTCATGCGCACCTTTGGAAAATACTCTTCTTGAATTATATTTTAAGTGTGCCACCTGTTTTCAGTTGGGGCCATGACTGATAAGATAGCATATAAGTAGCATCATTGTTAGAGGCCAACTTCTTTGCTTTAGGGATTAAAAATTGAATGTTGACATCTCTGTCCAAAATTTATGCAATGGTGGTTATTTCTGCTCCTCTGAAATAGTAGTCACCAATGGCAGGTTCCTCTCCCATACAGAGCTCTGCAGCATACACCAATATACCCTATTGAGTTACAACAGGAAAATGGAGCCAAAAGATTGGTTATGATTCACTAGGAAAACCATTCAGAAGGAAGTGCATGTAGACAAAGGGACAAATATCCTAAGTACCAGAGATCTTCATTATACTAGTATGCTGTTGTACACTAGGAAATTAACCCAGAAAAATAATACCAAACCTACCTCATCAAATATAACATATCTGATCCTTTTCACCCATCTTTGGCGATGAGGAGCTAACAGCAGAATTTCAAGGCAGGCAGGCACTGTAACAAGTACCTAAAAGTAAAAACATTGCATAAACAAACATTTAGAGCATTTCCTATGTATACACATAGTTATAAATATATAAAAGATAGAGTTATAACTCCTGAATGTACCAGCTGGTAAATAGGATATTGCTTCGGAGAGTGTTGGAGTAAAACTGTGATATATTAGTTGGAACCTTATGAAATTGCAATTTTACAGGTCAAACTGGTAAAATATCAGATTTTAAATTCAAATTCTTACTTATGAGTAGTCAAAGTCATAAAATAGAAAGTTAATTGTCACATGTTTGTTTCCTCAAAATCTGACCCTAATACACAGTTTAGGATGAAAAAATGTTTATGAAGAACCAACAACTATGGAAGTGGGGGGAAGGGGGATGGGGGAGAGGGAGAAGCTAAACTTCAAAACAGGCCTGATGAAATCTTAACCAACCTGGCTCAGAGTTCTGGAGTGAATATTGGCTGTCAGAGCAGTTCTACAGGAAGCCAAAATGGCCTGGTGTTTACTAGTATACCCCCGCCTAGCTCACTCACAGATATGAACTATGGAGGCAGAATTGGGGGAACTGACAGCTAGCATTTGTTTTGAACACACTCCCCCATCTGGACAGCAAGTCCTTCCTTAAAAGGTGATCTGGGTAACACATATCCATTTCTGCCATGCAATGTTCTATAATCATGTTTTCACTTTTTGTTTAGTTTAGGTTGTTTATCTATGAGTTCAATAAATCAGAAACAAAATATCTATGATTTGCTTAACATCCAATTTTTTATCCATAATACAACATTTAAAAAATTACAATGAGCACTAGCAGGTTTAGCTCAGGGGCTAGAGCATCAGCCCTCAGACTGGAGGGTCCCAAATTCAATTCTGGTCAAGGGCATACCTCTGTTGCAGGTTCCGTTCCCAGCCCTGGTCGGGGAGCATGCGAGAGGCAACCAATGGATGTGTCTCTCTCACATCCATGTTTCCCTCTCTCTGTCTCTCACCCTCCCTTCCACTCTCTCTAAAAAAATCAATGGAAAAATATCCTCAGGTAAGGATTAACAACAACAAAAATTACAATAAGTATCCTACTCATCAAGAAAAGTAAGAGAACCCTACTTACCAAGAAAAAGTAATTCTAACTGGAAATTGGTGTTGGTTAATTTTTTATAACATTGGTTCTTCAAATCATTTTGAATTAAGTTATAAACCAAGATGATGCAATGAACTATAACTAAAATCTGAAATCAAAATGTAAGTGTCCTCCTATTATCCACTCTTTGGATTGTAACAATATTAAATTTTCCCTAAAGCCATTTCACCTTGTATATTCAACTGAATTATTTCCATAAGGCCTTGTGAATTTCTAGTGAAAAAGTCATATAAGTACTATTATATAATTTGAGAACAAAAGCATTAATTAATATGTCCTACCTGACAGTTTAGGGCATCATGACGATATTCCCTTGTAAAAATACCACATAGAGTTTCACCATTAGGCAGATTTTTCATGTAACGATTCTGAACAGTTGCTGCCACTTGATTAACAAGGGCCTAGTTGACAAGGACAGAGATTCATTACTTAAAGTACAGGTAAAACAGGTAACAATAGGAACTGTATAAAAGTATGTCCCGCTATGAGTGCAGGAAGCTTAATAACTGCTTATTTTTTACTCGTCTACTCTAAATACACTAGTGTGCTTTTTTTGAGATACTTTACTAAACATGTGAACCTCACGGATAAATCCCAACATAAAGTAAAATGGGGAAAAATGGCTTCATCAGAAGGAAAAAATAAAGAGGAAATGTTGCTCAGACATCAGGAAGAAAAAAGACACACACACAAAAATCAGCTAATATCTGAATGGCCAAGATTTAGAGACAATTGTGAGGCTGCTATAGGGAAAAGGTCAAGTGAGGGATAGTCAAGGTAACTTTGTGGTTTTTATATTTGGGGATTTCCCCCAGGCATGTTAAGTTTGAATATAAACATGAATAAGTAGAACCATGCTCTGGATCAACCATGTAGCCTGGTCAGTAGAATCTGAGTGTGTGGAAACCTACAAACATCTTTCTATTTCACACTTTACACCAAAAAAACAAAATTACACATAGATTAACCTGTAAATTTTAAAACATAAGCATAAAAATAATAGAAAACAAGAACTTCATATATTTTGTATGCTTGAGCACACATGAAAAAGCTAAATGAAAATATTGATAGATATGACTATACAAAAATATTAATAAAATATTGTCATCATTAATGTAACCATAATATAATAAAAAGACAAAATGACAAATAAAAGTATATTTATTATAATCTAAAGAGAAATAGTATACTAACTATACAAAATTCTGATCCTATATAATAAAAGCTTAATATGCAAATCGACTGAATGGCAGAATGACTGGTTGGCAGGGGGCAGGGCCAGCGAGCGGGAGGCGCCAGGCCAGCCAAGGCAGGTGCCAGCAGGCAGAGGGAGGGGACAGAGATCAGGGGGAAGCGGCGGAGGGGTGATTGGGGGGGGTGGGGCAGGGCCAGAGCTGCCCCCTGGTGGTCAGTGCGCTCCCACAGGGATGTCCGCGGGGAGGGGCCTAAGCCGTCAGTGGGACACCTTGAGGGCTCCAAGACTGCGAGAGGGTGAAGGCCGGGAGAATCCCCCTAGTGCACAAATTTTCGTGCACCAGGATTGTAGTAAATTAATAAAAAGACATTACCTTTCCCGCCAAAAAAAAGAAAAATGGGCAAATACATTTACAATTGGTTTATGAATAAAGAAATTTCAATACCTCCAAATCACACATAAAGATGCCCAAATCACAAAAATCCAAATTGAAATATGAGATAAAAGTTTTCATCTATCAGTATGGCAAAAACTTTTTAAATGATTAAAAGACAAGAGAATGTGTACTACTATGTACTGCCAGTGGGAATAAAAATAGATTTAAACTTTTTGAAGAGTACCAATTCCACTTCTAGTCAGTTTAACTTTTCTTTTTTTATATATAAATATATTTTTATTGATTTCAGAGAGGGAGAGTGAGATAGAAACATCAATGATAAGAGAGAATCATTAATCGGTTGTCTCCTGCAAGCCCCTTATTGGGGATCAAGCCCATAAACCCTGGCATGTGCCCTGATCAGGAATAGAACTTTGATCTCCTGGTTTATAGGTTAACACTCAACCACTGAGCCATACTGGCTGGGCCAGCTTAATTTTACTTGATATGTTGTATTACATTCCAACAATGAATACTTACTGTTTTCATAAACATGAAAAACAAAAAAGCTACAAAAAATAATAAAGTGCTAATTCCAGCCAGGTGACTAACTTGGTTGAAGCATCATTATGTCCACCAAAAGGTTGCAGGTTTGATTACCAATCAGGGCACATATCTAGGTTGTCAGTTTGATTCCCATTTGGGGCACGTGTGGAAGGCAACAGATCAATCTTTCTATCTCACATCAATGTTTCTCTTTCTTCCTTTCTCTCTTCTCTCTTCTCTCTCAATCTCTCTCTCTCTCTCTCTCTCTCTCTCTCTCTCTATTCTTCTCAAAACATAAAATTAAAAATCTAAAATGCTAATTTCAACTAATATATTGATTAATTTGAGGCTGACCACAAGTCACTCAATACTACACATTTTTCTAGAAAATAGAAGTCTGAATTCACATTAATCCATAGAATTAAAGTTATCTCAACTAGATTTGCCTTTCTTAGTTGTAATCATATTTAAAACAAAAGATGGTGAATGAGGATATATAAACTTATACTTCCTATAAATAAAACCTCCTGCGTGACAAAAATCATACCTTCTATTTTTAAGTTCAACATTATGAGTTCTGACATAAAAGAAAAATGACAAAACAACCTGACGAGAAATGGGGCAGTCACTAAAGCCCAACAGCTGATTAAATACATCCCATAAATTCTGCAGAGGCACTAGTAGGTTCTTAAGTGACTCAACAGTGCCCAGCAAAGTATGGGTACTTCTCTCAATTCAAGCTGAATGACAAGATCACAAGACCAGACTTTTTCCTCATGATGGTTCTAAGGAAAGTACTATTTGACCTCCGAAACTAAAAAGAGAAAATGCAGGTTAAAATAAATTAAATCATGGAAACAGAGAACAGATTTAGTTGCCAGAGGCAGGGGTGGAGGCTATATGAAATGGGTGAAGGTGGTCAAAAGGTACAAACTTTCAGATGAAAGATAAATAAGTCTTGGGGATGTAATGTACAGCATGAGGACTATCGTTAAAAATATTGTATTGTATATTAGAAAGTTGTTAAGAGAGTAGATCTTAAAAGTTTATATCATAAGAAAAAATGTAACTATTTGAGATGATGGATGTTAACTAAACTTATTGCTATAATCATTTCACATTGTATACATATGTCAAATCATTATGTTGTACGTCAATTATCTATATATAGAAAAGCCAAGCTACCAAAACACCAGAACAACCAGAATGACCGTTTGCTTTGATGCACACTGCACCCCCTATTACCCCTCAACCATGATTGTGGGCAGCCAGCCAGCCAACCTCCCGGCCCGTCCCCTCAGCCTGCCCAGCCTGATCGGCCCCAATCGGGGTGGGTCAGCCAGATCCCACTCATGCACGAATTTGTGCACCAGGCCTCTAGTATATCAAAACTGGAAAATGAATAAATAAAAAGTGGAACAGATTTATCACATGACTACATATATTATTTTAAAAGAGGGGATTCAAGAATGAAAGAGCAAATTAAAGTCACTTGAGCACTACCTTTGTTGGTGCAACATACACAACCACCCCTTCATCGCTCTCCTTTAGCACTTTCTCCATGCAGTAGTAGGAAGCATAGGTTTTGCCTGAGGACGTTGGAGCAACAATCACAGCTGATTCATTATTATCCACAACATCAAGGAGCTCTCTCTGCAGGATTCAGAGCACCATTTGTGTCAATAATGTGAAGAACATGTCACCAAAACAAATATATTAATACACTTTCAGTATAAATTTCTGAACCTCAAAAGGAATGACTGGGAGTTGCAAACACATGAAGAGATTTATAGAAAAACCTGAAAAATTCATGATATTCTCTCAGAAAAGATAATTGTTATGCTTTTGAGCAATTTAAGGTGTGTTTGTGTGTGGGGGGGGAAACGGAGAGTGAGTCTGAATAAAATATCTTGCTGTTGAGAAGACCTTTTTTCTAATTATTAGTCATTAAGTGCAGAATGGCTTTGAGAAATTCAGTTCTAAGAAGTAACCAATATGTATTTTTATGATGGTAAGAAAGCAGCTGAGGAAGAGAAAAAAATCAATGATTTATTATTTTATTACTAACCTTCTAATTTCTAAATATAAGAATGCCAGGTACCTACAGTGGGGCCTTGACTTATGAGTGTCCCGACTAACGAGTTTTTCAAGATACAAGCCATCTCTCGGCCGATTTTTTGCTTTGAGTTGCGAGCTAAAATTCGGGTTATGAGCCAGCTTCAGATACCCCACTGCTAGTTGGCGCAGCGAACGTCACAGTGAACGCCACAACATCAGCCCAGCATCACGTGTCTCACTTGTTCACTTTTTGATTTGACATACGAGTAATTTGAGTTACGAGCTCTGTCACGGAATGAATTAAACTCATAAGTCAAGGCCCCACAGTACTTCGGAGGGCATGTGGGATCTTCATCCCTTCAGCCTATCCTTTTATGCATCAAAACGATGACTACTCAAAGAATCATGTCTGTATGATGGGTAGTGTGTGAAAAAACATCCAGGGCCCCAATCTGCATGCTCTCTTAATCTAGGTCCACTCTGGAACACACCCCAAAGTGAAGGGAGCATCAAAAGAATTAGAATGTTCATAGGATTAATGAAGAGAACTTGACTGCCTTGTGTCCTGCACTGAAGTAAGCACTGGTTCTCCTGCTCCTGAAAAGGAGGCAGGGATTTTTTTTAAGGTACCCCACCATCATCAACATAAGAAAGCTAAATTAATATCAAACATGACCAACCAAAGTGGTATAAAACTAGAAATCAATTACACAAAGAAAAGTGGAAAATTCATAGATATGGAAAGACTAAACAACAATGGGTCAAAGAATAAATCCAAAGAAAAATAAAAAATCCTTTGAGACAAATGAAAATGGGCATATACCAAATTCAAGGAATGTAGCAAAAAAAAAAATGCTCTAAGAAGGAAGTACTTAGCAATAATGACTTTTGTGTTAGTAATGTGAAGAGCATGTTACAAAAACAAATATATTAATATACTTTCAGTATAACTTTGCAACTATGTGGAGAAAAGGGAACCTTTCTGCACTGTTGGTGAGAATGTAAATTTGTGCAGCTACTATAAAAAACTGTGTGGAATTTTCTTAAAAATTAAACATACAACTACTTTATCATCCAGCAATTCCACTTCTGGGTATTTATTGGAAGAAAATGATAACACTAACTCAAAAAGATATATGCACTCCCAAGACATGAAAACAACCTAAGTGTCCATCAATGATTAAATGGATAAAAAATTGTGATATATAAATACATATATATGTATATACACAATAGAATACCATCTAGCCATTTAAAAAAAATGAAATCTAGTCATTTGCAATTAAATAAATGGACCTTGGACCTTGCAAAATTATGCTTAGTGAAAGAAGTCAATCAGAGGAAGATTAAAAAAGAAAGAAAGAAAGGCCCTAACCGGTTTGGCTTAGTGGATAGAGTGTACACCTGCGGACCGGAGGGTCCTGGGGTCAATTCTGATCAAGGCCACCATACCTCAGTTGCAGGTTCCTCCCAGGCCCGGACCCTGGTTGGGGCACATGAGGCACCCAATCGATGTGTTTCTCTCACACTGATATTTCTCTCTGTCTTTCCCTCTCTCTAAAAATCAATGGAGGCAAACAATCTATGTGTTTCTCTCACATCAATATTTCTCTCTGTCTTTTCTCTCTCTTCCACTCTCTCTAAAAATGGGAAAATATCCTCAGGTGAGGAGAGAGGGAGGGAAGGGGAGAGAGAGAGAGAGAGAGAGAGAGAGAGAGAGAGAGAGAGAGAGAGAGAGAGAGAGAAGAAAGAAAAAGAAAGAAAGGAAGGAAGGAAGGAAGGAAGAGAGAAAAGAAAGAAAAGAAAGAAAAGGAAGAAAAGGAAGAAAAGGAAGAAAAGAAAGAAAAGAAAGAAAAGAAAGAAAAGAAAGAAAAGAAAGAAAAGAAAGAAAAGAAAGAAAAGAAAGAAAAGAAAGAAAAGAAAGAAAGAAAGAAAGAAAGAAAGAGTTCAGATTGGAGGTTGCCAAAGAACCAGAGGTGGGGGTGAGGAATGGGACAAAAATGGGTGAAGGGAGTATTAAAAATAAATTAATTTAAAATAAATAAATAAGAACCACTACAAGTAAAAAAAAACTTGGAGCCCACAATTATGACTAGTGTTAAGTTATCCTATATCAAAAGGAACCATGGGAGATTAAATTTTCTTGGGGAATTAGAGCATAAGATGTACTACTATCTAGGCTCTGACTGTGCAATCTATGTGTAGAAAAAAATGCCTAAGACTCAGAAATGTAAACCTAAAGTTATCAGTGTAGGCAGACTGTAAGCCACTGTGGGGTAGGACTAGGTCTTGGGGTTGACTGCAATCTTGGTGCTGAACAAAGTCTCTCATTTCATTCTGAATTCCTTTGATTTTCCAAAGCAAAATCCTTGGGGCATCACCCTTAGAGATAAAATTTTTCATTTTGGTACTAAGTTTTTTAAAAAAGTCAACACTTAATTGTTCCGAAAGAAAATGCAATGTAAAATAAAAGTAAACATTTCTGATATCTTCCGCAAAATTAAACAACAACAAAAAGATGAAGTCAGATTCTGAATAGGACAGTCCATTAGATTGAAACTATGTAATTGCACTTTTGTAGGTAAACATGTTGAATTTATTAGCAATTTTATATTGTTTAGTCTATGAAGAAACACACCATGTCATTCCTAATTTTATACCCATTAATACCAATTTTACACTTATTTGTAGAAGAATAGCTATTATGGTAACAGATGAGGCATGTAAATATATAAACACTTGTCTACACAGTTTAATGTGCCAAATTTCTCTGTGCACAATTTATAGATTTACATATTAAATCCTACTGATAAAGGGAAAACTTGGAGGCTGCTCCATAATGATACAACTGGATGACACACAACTTCAAAAATATGCATGTGAACTCATCAGAGTACCTCCAAGGAATGGTCTAGTAATAAAAAATGAACAAAATAAAAATTTCACTTTCTTTAGGTTGAAAAAAGTCTACACTTGACATTCCCAATAACAAAATAATTTTAATGATATGACTCAATATTAAGAAGTTAATGACAAATATAATAGGTAGCACCACAATAATGAAAAAATCCTCAGATCACATTTAATAATAAATACAAAGGCCTGTTTCATTCAGTCATTACCTGCCATGTGTCAGGAATAAAATCATGAACTCTGGGATCTGGATCTTTTCTCTCATCTCGTAGCAAATAATGGCCCATATATTGTAGTTGAAACCGAACAGGCCCAATGCCAATTGAATATTTATTCTTTTTCTTCTCCTTTATGCCATCTTCTGCAACCTACATTATTTTAAAAGTTCATTTGAAAGTGATTTTAAATTATAACATCATTCAAATAATTAAAACATTTATTACTAGCACATTTTATGAGAAAAAATTTAAAACTTTTGTAAATCTTGTAATATCTTTGCTGAAGTATTTTAGCACCTACTCATCATCTTAACCATGAGTAAATTAGCAGACATCAAAGTTTTCAAAAACCCATCAAGATGTTTGCAGCTACAATCTAGTATATGTAAAGACAATTGAAGAATCCCATTATACTGTTTAAATTTTTTGCTAGAATTAAACATAGGCTTAGTTTTACAGGTCTGCATAGATTATCTGGCATTTAATGTTTGTCCAAACACTTGTACAAGCTTTCTAACTCCAGATTGCTTCAAATTTGGGCAGCTAAGTTACTAATAATGATTATGAATTCAAAGTAAATATTTTCAGTAAAAAACACCTAGAAGAGGTGATTTGTATTTTCAAGACCCTTTATATATACCTAATAATTATTCTATTAAAATGGAACTATTTTAAAAACATTACCTCAGTTGGATTTAAAGAACTTGCCAACTCGTCAAATCCTAAATACTTAAGGCATCTGGCTATGAGTTGCCAATCTGCCTCTTGCAAAAATTCTGGGTGTTTTTCCATCAAGGAGTGGATCCTTTTCATCATTTGAACAGCTATACTTAAATCTTTTGCGGTTTCACCTTGGCAAAGAACAACACACTTGTTATAAAGACCACCAAAAACAATAAATTTATGTTATCCGAGAGTAGTCATCCAGGCTATCAATTTGACCTAATTAAATTCACTATCTTAATATTGATGGAGGTTTTGGAACACAAAATACTAAATAAAATAATATTAAAGTGCAACTATATAAATATCATCTCTATGGATAAAGTTGAAGAAAAAGAAAAATCTTATAGTTCATGATAGAAATAAGATCATTAAAGCTCAAATTTGTGCAAGTTCTTGGAACAACAAATGTTTTCTCCACCTATTAGTTTCACACCTTCTCTACTGTGTTCAAAGAAAAATATTCGGATGACTTTAAATACCTAGTTAAAAACTTAGCAATATTTATTGAGATCTACTCTTGACCACAAATAAGTATTTGGCATAATCAATGGAGCCTCTCAATTCAATCAGCATAATATATCTGCCAGAACAGACTTTGCTAATTCCTCTTCGTTGCTTTATAACAGTGATGGCGAACCTTTTGAGCTCAGCATGTCAGCATTTTGAAAAACCCTAACTTAACTCTGGTGCCATGTCACATATAGAAATTTTTTAATATTTGCAACCATAGTAAAACAAAGACTAATATTTTTGATATTTATTTTATATATTTAAATGCCATTTAACAAAGAAAAATCAACCCAAAAAATGAGTTCACGTGTCACCTCTGACACGCGTGTCATAGGTTCGCCATCACTGCTTTATAGTCATGCACATATAATCTTTTTATACTCACCACTGCTAATCTTTCCATACTTACCATTTTAAGGCTGTCTTTGATTTTACCTATCTTCTAATCAACCTATGTTCAACAAATATTACCAAACACCTACTAAATGCTATAAGAAGCTACAAAAGAAATTTAGTATGTTATTATTCTTATTCTCCAGGAGGGTAAGCCACTGTTCACTCTGATTTCTCTTACAACATGTTGGTTTGGGAGAAACACCTAAGCCAAGTCTCAGGCTTTCCACTGTAATGGAATCCACAGTGAAAGGGTGACTTTGCTAGAACAGATTGAAGTTAGTAGAATGAGAGTGTGGGGAATAAAGAACCTAGTGAGCCTGTGTTAAGCGGATTCAAGGGCAGAGAACCTCAAGACGGACATCAATTAACTTTACTCAGAACAATTGTCAGTTTGGAGATATGGCACATGATCATTTCACGGGCTATCAATTTACATATCTCTACCCAGTCTTATTTCTCCTTTATCTTCTTCTTCCCATCTGTTCTTTTCTTTTCTATTATCTATTATAGAAATTGCAAAGCAGAGTGCATGGAACCACAGCAACTTCTGGAAGAACTCAGTAAGATAATAAACATGATCCCAATTTTACCCAGAAAGAAAATGTTCGTATTTCAGATCTCAAAGATGAATGACAGATTCTTCCAGGGTGCCTCAGCATCTTTGTGGGTTCCCTTAACCATTCCTACAACTTTGTAATTTCTTCAAACCTCTCTTTGATTTTAATTTGTTTATGAATGTGCTGAATACTTGCCACTGGGACCCCTCTGAGCTTTCGTTGCTCATTGATAAAATAGAGGGAAGAATACTTGGAGGAATTGTGTAAGGATAAAATCAGATAATGGGTCTAAAGCTTCTAACACAAATTTCCACTTAATAGGTGACTGTTATCATCATTCTATTTTAAAATTCTCCAATTCATCAAAATAAAAAACATAGGATCACATACCTTTTCCTTGGCTTCTACAATGTTCTTTCCATGCTTTCAAGCAGGCAGTTAACCCTACTATTTCAACTTGATATTTCACCAAGTTACTTTTACATGATTTCAAAAAATCTTCCAGGTTCTGTATTCCAGAGTTTAAATTATCTTTCATTTCCTCCTCAATGGAGTGTGAGAGAACACTCCACTTATTCTCTTCCTTTTGTTCTTCCTTGGCAAGTAATCTCTTTTTATTCTCTCTAGTAATTATTTCAGCCTTTGTCTCCTGCCCAAAAATGAAAAGAAACATATCATGAATCAAGTTGGAAATATTCCAATATTTCATGAATGAGACAATATTTTTAAGTGTATATTAGTTTTTTGGACCATCATCCCATTCTTGAATAGGCACAATTTTAGTCTGTGTCTGTTTCTTAAAATTAAAGCCTCTTGTAATTGAAAACTTATGACATTTTAATTTAATGACTATAAAAATTAGGTGATTTTCTAGGTTTATGAGTGATCTATATTATAAATCAAAGAGTAAATATAACAAAATCAGAAACACCAGGGCACTATTTTTTTCACGTCTTCATGCACTGGTTCCTGCTGCTACCTCTAGAATTGGTTCCCTCTTGCATTCCTCCATGGTCACCTACTTGTCCCTCAAGGTATTTCTTCCATGAAGCCTTTCCTAATTCTCTTAAGATTAAGTCATGTATTCCTCCTCTTCCTGGGCAACTATGAAAGCACTCATCACATGTATTGTAGCTGTGATTTCACTTGTCATACTTCCTCTCTAGATTAATATCCTTGAAACTGAGTTGTCTAGATGTTATAAGTCAAAATATTTAGTTTATAATATTTGATGAATGAATGAGGAATATAAAGAAAACAACGGAAAGGAATGGGAAAAAGAAGCAACAGAAGTACAACTGATTTGCGCTATCTAGATATGCATCTCCAATTGACTTAAACACAAGATGGAGCCATTTTTACTAGATTTTTACCATTTAGGTTTATTAATATACAAAGGCAAGTTAGATAATTGCTGTATTCGCAAGATAATTCTGACAAATCTTGCACTATTCTGGTCAGTCATGAAATTAATACTTAAACTTTGCCTATAATGAAGTCAATTTTAGTTGCCATCACTTTCTCAGTGTTTAATTCTAATCAATAAATATTGAGTTTTCCCGATGTTTTAATCTTCCAAATGTACTGTCTTGGGTTAACTCAGCATGGTTTTGTCTCAATAGGACAAGGATGTCCCTTGGCTCTTTGCCTTTGAAAATGATTTTTTCTTAAATATGTAGATCTATTACACTGCTGCCAAAAGACCACACTTATATAGTACTGAGGGTATTTAATTCCCATGAGTTTACTTAATTTCTAACAATGCGGAAGGAAAAAAAGCATGGAATTTTTTTGTCTTTAGAACCTGTACTATGTAATGAGGATTTTTACAAACTTGACATTTTATCACCTCTCAAAAAAAAACAAAAGACAAAAACAAAAACGAAGAAGGTACATCTTGATAGCCCTAAATGAAGAAAGCTGTAATTGGATGTTCTCATTAATAAAATTGGCTATAAAAAATGTCTTCATGACAGACAGAAAAATTATGACCACCTAGTTCAGCTTGGGGAAGCTGCTTTTTACTATAAGAACAAATGTCCTCATTTCTTCATGGACTTCCTCTTTTAATTTCAGCTTTATTGAGACATACTTGGCAAATAACATTGTAAGATATTTAAAGTGTAAATACTGGTGATTGATATACATATACATTTTGGAAGGGTTCCCCGCATTGAGCGAATTTACCCATTCATCACCTCACATATTTATTTATGGTTAGAACATTGAACATCTATTTTCTTAGCAAATGTCAATCATACAATACAATGTTATCAACTATACTCACCATGTTTTATGAGCTCCTCAGACATTATTTCTTTTAGAACTGAAAGTTTGTACCCTTTTACTAACCTCTCCCTATTTCCTCTAACTCCCAGCCCCTGGCAACTTTCCTACTATCTGTTTCTAGCAGTTTGACTTTTTTTTTTTTCCTTTTTCTTTTTCTTTTTTTTTTTTTTTTAGATTTCACATATAAGAATTGTTTGTGTGAAAATGCCATTGGAATTTTTTTTTTTTTTTAAATTTTTTTTTTTTTTTTAATATATTTTATTGATTTTTTTACAGAGAGGAAGGGAAAGAGATAGAGAGTCAGAAACATCGATGAGAGAGAAACATCGATCAGCTGCCTCCTGCACACCTCCTACTGGGGATGTGCCCGCAACCCAGGTACATGCCCTTGACCGGAATCGAACCTGGGACCCTTCAGTCCGCAGGCCGACGCTCTATCCACTGAGCCAAACCGGTTTCGGCACCATTGGAATTTTGATAGTGATTGTACTGAGTCTTTAGATTGCTTTTGGTAGTATGACATTTTAGTAGTATTAATTCTTCTAGTTCATAGGCATAGAATGTCTTTCCATTTCCTTGTTTCTTTTTTAGTTTCTTTTATCAATATCTTATAATTTTCAGTGTACAGTTCTTTCACCTCCTTGGTTAAATTTATTTCTCAGTATTTTATTTTTTTATTAAATCGTCACCCAAGAATATGATTTTTATTGATTTTCTCACTGGGGGGGGGGGGAGAGAGAGAGAGAGAGAGAGAGAGATGAGAGAGAAACTTTGATCAGTTGCTTCCCATGTGCACCTCAACTGAGGATTGAACCCGAAACCTAGATATGTGCCCTGAATAGAAATCAAGCCCACAACCTTTTGATGTATGGGATGACACTCCAACCACCTTAGCAACCTGGCCAGGCCAGTATTTTATTATTTTAAATGAAATTGAAAATGGGACTGTTTTCTTAATTTCTTTTTCTGATAGTTCATTGTGTATAGAAACGCAACAGATTTTTGTTTATTGATTTGTACTGCAACTTTACTGAATTTATTTATTGATTCTAACAGCTTTTTGGTGGAGTCTTTGAGGCTTTTACATATACTATCATGTCATCTGCAAAGAGATACCGTTTTAGTTTTTCCTTTTCAATTGGGATGCCTTTATTTCTTTTTCTTGCCTAATTGTTCTAGCTGGACTTGGACTTCCAGTACTATCCTATATAATAAAGAGATAATATGCAAATTGACCATCACACCCTCGCACAAGATGCCCGCCCTCATGTGATCAAAGATGGTCACCCCCATGTGGTCACAAGATGGGCAGCAGGCGAAAGCAGTTAGGGGTGACCAGGCTGGCAGGGGAGGGCAGTTGGGGGGAACCAGGCCTGCAGGGGAGCAGTTAGGCATCGATCAGGCTGGCAAGGGAGTGGTTAGGGGGTGATCGGGCTGGCAGGCAGAAGTGGTTAGGGGCAATCAGGCAGGCAGGTGAGCAGTTGGGAGCCAGCAGTCCCAGATTGTGAGAGGGATGTGGGATCGGGCCTAAACCAGCAGTTGTACATCCCCCAAGGGGTCCCAGATTAGAGAAGGTGCAGGCTGGACTGAGGGACACCCCCCAGTGCACTAATTTCATGTACTGGGCCACTAGTCCTATCTAATAAAGAGGGAATATACTATTGACCCTCACACTGTCAAAAAGATGGCAGTGCCCAGAGCCAATAAGGAGGGAATATGCTAATTGACTTCCCCACCTTCAAAGATGGCGGCATCCACAGCCAATATGGAGGGAATATGCTAATTGACTGGTCCACCCTCAAAGATAGCAGCGCCCACAGCTAAAAGATGGTGGCACCCAGTCCCCTCATCCCTGCTGGGGCTGCAGGCATGCGGCAAGGCCAGGCCTGCCCCAAGGCGGGCCCAGCCACTCTGCATGCCTGCCTCTGGAGTCCCCCCCTCCCCTCAGTTCCCCAGCCACCCAGGACCAGCCAGAGGCACAGGCAAGCCTTGGATAGTGGCTGCCCAGCCATCCAGGGCTGCCCGAGGCTCAGGTAACCAAAGCTGTCCGAGGCTTGTGCTGCCAGCAGTGGCAGCAGCAGAGGTGTGATGGGGCATTGCCTTCCCCTGATCACCAGGTCACCTCCCACCTTTGAGGGCTCCCAGACTATGAGAGGGGGCAGGCTGGGCTGAGGGACTGCCCATCCAGTGCATGAATTTTCATGCACCGGACCTCTGGTCTATATATGTAAAAGCCTAAGAGACTGGCCAACTGGCCAACCGGCCGGTAGCTATGATGTGCATCGACCTCCACGGGACAGATGCAGGAGCTGTTGAGCAACAGCAACTTTGCAGAATGCCCTCTCGCACTCCGGGACCCCTCAAGGGATGTCAGACTGCTGATTTGGGCCCATTTCCCACAGACCAGGCCAAGGGACCCCACCAGTGTAAGAATCCATGCACCAGGCCTCTAGTTTTGAATAAAAGTGGAAAGAGTAAACTTTCTTGTCTTATTCCTGATCTTAGAGAAAAAGTTTTCAGGTTTGTAACTTTCTTATTATATAATGACCTTCTTTCTCTCTTATTATAGTCTTTGACCTAACGTCTATTTTCTCTAATGTAAGTATAGCTACCCCTGGGTTTTTGTGTGTGTGTTTTTTTATATATATATTTTTATTGATTTTTTACAGAGAGGAAGGGAGAGGGATAGAGAGTTAGAAACATCGATGAGAGAGAAACATCGACCAGCTGCCTCCTGCACACCCCCCACAGGGATGTCCTGCAATCAAGGCACATGCCCTTGACCAGAATCGAACCTGGGACCCTTCAGTCCGCAGGCAGACACTCTATCCACCAAGCCAAACCGGTCTTGGCTACCCCTGTTTTTTTTTTTCATTTACATGGAATATCTTTTTCCATCCTTTTACTTTTAATCTATGTGTGTCCTTATAGCAGAAGTGAGTCTCTTGTAGGAAGCATATAGTTGGGTCTTTTGCTATTATTCATTCAGCCGGTGTATGTCTTTTGATAGGATAATTTAGTCCATTTATCTTTAAAATAATTGACAGGTTCTGATTTACAATTACCATTTTGTTAAATTTTTTTCTGGCTAATTTTATAATTCCTTTGTTCCTTTCTTATCTTTTCCTGTGTGATTTAATGATTTTCTATAATGCTTAGATTTCTTTCTCTTTTGTCTATATATTATATGGTTTAGCTTTGTGGTTACCATTTGGCTTATGCAAAGTACATTACATTTATTTACATTATTACACTGTCCACCTGAAGCAGGTTATAGAGATGAGAAGAGGCAGCAGTTTTTAAGGTATGAAAATGGATTCCTTCAGGGAAAGGATGGGAGATGGGTGTTTTAGTTGGCTGCTTCTGGCTGAGCCCTGGAAGGGATAGCTAGGCAAGTATAGTTCAAGCCTGCTAAGAACTGTGTCTTTGTTTTGTATTGTCTTATGGGTCTTGTGGAAGCAAGCCCCATTGGCATTCAGAGTATATATGTTGGGAGCCTATTAAAGTTGGGGTACTAAATGTTGGGTCCAAACCCTTCCTCCTGAGGGAGAGATGAAAATTGTGTTCCTTCCTAATTTTACAGGGTGGGGTAAAAGTAGGTTTAAAGTTGTGAATATGCAAAAGCACAGAGTTTATTCTTTTATTATTATTTATTAATTATTGCATTATTTTCCATATGAACAACTATAAACCTACTTTTGCCCCACCCTGTATGTCACTGTGCCAGGGGTGGGGCTTACTGCAAGAGTTATATCTCAGCTTCGTCTTCCTGTTTTATTGGGGGTTTTTCTCATGCACCCAATGTGTAAGAGTCCATTTAGCTAGCTTCTGGATTTCCTTCAGTGGGAATTTTAAAGGGAATAACTAAGCAAGGTATAAATTCAGTGTGTCCATGGGAGGAGGTGAGTTCAGCAACCTCTTATATTGCCATCTTGAACCAGAACTCCCAAAGAGCTAGATATATTTTTACTGTTATCTCAATGTTTTTACATCCAAGCCTTTAGTTTTATTTTTGTTAATAAGTATATATATTTGAGATATGCAGATTAGAGCATCTTAGCAAGTAAATAAAATAATAGGTGATTTTTGTTAATAAATATATATATTTGAGATATGCAGATTAGAGCATCTTAGCAAGTAAATAAAATAATAGTATATATGCATATATACTATATATGCATATATATACTATATATATTCGTATATAGTATATATATGCATATATAGTATATATGCATATAGTATATATATGCACATATATAGTATATATGCATAGCATTGTAAGAAACTACCAGAGACTGAACAAAATAGCTTAAAAAGAGGCAAAAAAAGTAAAATATTTTGATAGAATTTACAGAACCTACATTTGCCTTTTTGGTCTTGGGTTTACTGAAATTCTTCTTTGGCTTGACATCTTGAGTTACAATGAGTTTGGAAGAGACTGATTCTAATGAATTTCCATAAAATCGCTGAAAAACTTGATACTTTTGCAGAGATTTAAGGTAATAAGGATCTCTAGAGTTTCCTGAAAAGGAAAAGACAAAATGTAATACAACTGCATTTCTTCAATAGTATTCTCATGAATTATTCACATCATCCCAATCTAACATGCACTTTCTTTTTGAGTTTGGAACAGTAACTTATTGTTCACTTTTGTTAAAGAGGGGATCTTTAACTCAGACTATCTCGTCTGTAGAATAATTCCTTACTTTATTTAAAGGATATAAATGATAAAGCATTCTTTCATTATCTACCTCTCAAAGCAAATATCAGGATGCTATGACAGATTCTAGGCATTCCCTTTGTCATATGTCTTGTGACTAAAGTTAAGAAAAGGAAAGTAGAGGCAGAGTCAAGAAGATAGCCATTTAGGATATGCTAGCTTCTTGCATCACTTAAAGGAAAAATCATTACTCCAGACCATACCCACAGAATCAAGAGCTTGGAAGCTGAGGAAAAGTTACACTATGGTAAAATCTAATAACAGAGTAAATCTTAACAGTCAAGATGTGACATACTCCCTTACCCAAGAAAAAGTACAATACTCAAAGGGAATAACTACGCTAGTTAATTTTTCTATGTCTACATATATCAAATCAAACCACTCTGAAGGATATTAATGGTTCATCTAAAACAGTGGTTCTCAACCTTCCTAATGCCACGACCCTTTAATACAGTTCCTCATTTTGTGGTGACCCCCAACCATAAAATTATTTTTGTTGCCATTTCATAACTGTAATTTTGCTACTGTTATGAATCGTAATGTAAATATCTGATATGTAGGATGTATTTTCATTGTTACAAATTGAACATAATTAAAGCATAGTGATTAATCACAAAAACAGTATGTAATGATATATGCGTTTTCCGATGGTCTTAGGCGACCCCTGTGAAAGGCTGGCGACCCAAAAGTTGAGAACCGCTGATGTAAAAGATCCCCTTGCATCTCGCAGGATCTTGATAGTTGTTTATAGCAGGTTGATGACTATTTCATATGAGCATGCTTACTGTGCACACTCCTAGATTCTCCTGAAAGTAAGTTTTGTCAACTTGCAGGAAGGAGGAGTGGGTGTGAGCATAGAACAAAGGTGAAATGAATGATCCAAGGACACCAGATCCCTAATTCAACCTCTGTTGATGTACTGCTAGTGCAGTGGTTGGCAAACCGCGGCTCGTGAGCCACATGCGGCTCTTTGGCCCCTTCAGTGTGGCTCTTCCACAAAATACCAGCTCTTCCACAAAATACCAACTTCTGAGCATGGGCCACGAAGTTTCAATCGCACTATACGTGCGCGCCCGCACATGGTATTTTGTGGAAGAGCCACACTGAAGGGGCCAAAGAGCTGCATGTGGCTCGTGAGCCGCGGTTTGCCGACCATGGCACTAGTGGTCTTATGGGGCTCCATTTATAGTTCCTACCATCCTAAGCATGAAGGCAGATAAAATGATGGCACTTGTTAAACATTGTCAATTGGGTGGTGTGAAAGCAACTGCAATTGCTTGAAAGACTATGGCCTCAATATTTTTGACATCAAGGAATACACAGAATTCTTTAATTATAAATTGTCTTTGCTTAAGACAGCTCCTAACTTTTGTGGGGACAAATACCATCTTTGTGTACTTCCTCCTAAGACACCGACATACCTATGTACATATGACTGTCAGTAAACGAAATGGGACTCTTCTCTACCATCTTTACTGACATTCACCTACATATTTTCTGGACTAGTCTTACTCAAGAAATATAATTTGTGGCACATAATATGCTGATATTTCATTCTGAGATAAAAGACAGAGAATGAAATTGGTTTTAGTTTATTTCACCAGAGTCACAGAGCTCACCATTAAAAGCGGACTTTGCCCTATCATAATCATCACTAAGGGGTCTGTGAGAATGCCAATGTACAAGTTCATCAAATGCCTTATGTTTCACCAGTGAAGTTACAATCGGATCATCCCTATGAGATAAAAAGAAATATATTCATATTTTAAAGTACAGGCATTCTAATATAACATAACACAGATTATAATTTGCAATCATATTATTTTTAAAAATTAAGCCCCCTTTCCTCTTTCTGTGATATGATATAAATAGCTGAACCCAAAGAGCAGTTTATTATAGGCTTAATAATCCAGAATCCACTTGATGTTTTAAACAGTCCCATCAATGTCAAAAAATATTAATGAATTCATTAATTAAAAACATGCAGCTCGAGTGATTTTACTCTAAGATTAAAACATGTTGATTTTCACCTAGTATTAATCAAAGGACATTGATAAATTTGATATCAAACTCATATATTTTACAAACACATATTATATCTAATATAATCTGTTATAGTTCAAAGAATCTTTAATGATTAATTTTTCTACTCCATACAAGTGTTTATAGGGGCACTTTTGGCCCTATACCTCTTTAGGAAAGGCAAATCTTTCAAAATGTCTCCAACAAATTTATCAACCATCTCAGATGACATTGGAATAAAACCCAAATTGGGCATCTTTTCCTTCGAGGTGTCTGCAAACAAAATATTAAGACAAGGCCAAATGTGAAACTTTCATACAGGACTATTACACATTATTTTCTAAAAATTTACATTAAAAAACATTTTTCATTGATCTTATTTACATTTATTAAATTCCAGGCCTTCCTAGAAAACTATTTCCTGCATTAAAACATTTTGGAAAACAGTAGAATATAAACAAGTAGATATAATTTAAGTAGGTAGGTAGGCAGGTAAATATCATACATATCACATGCATGCCACATGTATATGATAGTTGGCATATAAAAGCTTTTATTTAGTATCTGGTTCATAATTCTAGGTAACCTGCCATTGCTCTGCTCATTACCCCTTGGTGTTCACTGTTTCTATCTTTGCCGAACACCTTCCTGCCTGAGCTCTACAGCTCTCTGCCTGAGCACTTTTTATCTTATGGTCCATGTGGAGCAGTGCTAAGAATTTAATGCTCCAGAGTAGTCCTCAACCAAAGGCGGAGAGTCCCAGTATAATGTAACTGTAGTTGCCCACAGTGGAAATCTATTCATTAACTTGTCCTGCATTTATTTTCCTCTCTTCCTTATCTAATCTTACCACTAACTTATTTGATCTTTCTGGGATCAATAGACTACTGGCACTTTAGTTTCTGCCTGGTGGAATTTATCCTGACACAAGGAAAGAGGAAAGATAGATATATATTCTCTCTCCATGTCATGAAAAATATCCTTCTATCAGTACATCCTAAACCCCATTAGCTTTTGTTCTCATTCATTCTGGGATCATTTTCTTCTTCCTGAAATTCATCAAATAGAAATATCATCAGCGATGCTTTGATGATGGGTAAATCAGTTTTGTATTTCTGAAAATATCCATATTACTCCTTCATTCATAAACTCTATTTTAAGAATTATATATAATGTCACTCTATTCTGACTTCTATTATTATTATTGAAAAAGTCTATTACTAGACTTTTTGTTCCTTTATAAGTAACTAATTCTTTTAAGATATTTATTTCTATATTCTACAATTTTATTCTATTGTTTCAAGTGAGTGTATTTGCCTAAGAGTGTGAATATCTACATGCTTAATTTATTCCACTTGGGATTCATAATACATCCTGAATGTGCAAATTCTTATCTTTCATCAATCCAAGCAAATGCCCAACCTTGATCTCTTCAATTATTTCCCAACCCACATTGACTCAATCTCTCCTTCTGAATCTTCAAATGAAAGGTTGACTTCTTCATTCTATCCTTCATATATGTGTTAATCCTCATCGAAAGGTATGGTTACTGATTTGAAAGAGAGGGGAGGGGAGGGAAGAGGAAGAGGGAAGGAGGGAGGGAGGGAGGGAGGGAGGGAGGGAGGGAGGGAGGGAGAGAGAGAGAGAGAGAGAGAGAGAGAGAGAGAGAGAGAGAGACAGACATTGATGTGAGAAAGCACTTCCTGTGTACGTCTGGACCAGGATCAAACTCGCAACCTTCTAGTGTACAGATGACGCTCTAAACAAAAGCCACACCAATCAGGGCTTCTTCATATATTTTAACATCACTTTTATATTTATTATTTATATTTGTTTGTTTTTTATTTATTTATAAATTGTTTTCCAGTTTTATTGAAGTGTAATCAACATACAGCTGTGTAAATTTAAGGTGTAAAATGTGTTAATCTCTAGTGCTATGTAATTCTTTTGATCAATTTCTAGTTCACAAATTCTCTTTAGCAAAATTCAATCAGCTTCTTAACTCATCTGTTGATAATATTTTCATTTCTAAAAGTTTGGTTATTTTAAAATGAAAATGATGTTTTATAGTATTTTATTTTCTGATGTGTCAAGTCTCATATTTTTTTTAAAACATTTAAAACACATATATAGCATATTTTAGATTTGGTAATTACAAAATCTGAAGTATTTAAGAGTTCTAGTTTTTTTCTCTTATTGTTTTTCTTAGGGCTTATTTCCTTTGTTGTTTGAAAATTTGTATTTACACTAATATTTGGCAGAAAATCCTGTAAACTAAGGTGGCTTAGAGTTATCTGCTAATACAGTTAATCGGAGCCCCAAATGCTTGGGAGGGCAGATCAATAACCAGAAACTCTCAGTGATTTACTTGGCATTACCCAGGGAGCAGACTTTCTTTATTTTAGGCCCTGGGATTTCCATTTTGTTGTTTTCAGCTTAGCTATCATTATATAAAAAGACTAGAGACCCGGTTCACAAAATTCGTGCACTGGGGGGTCGGGTTCCCTCAGCCCAGCCTGCCCCTCAGTCCGGGAGCCCTCAGGGTATGTCCTACTGACGGCCACAGTCTGGCAGCAGAGGCCAGAGCAGGCGTCCTGCGTGTGTGTGTGTGTGTGTGTGTGTGTGTGTGTATGTCTACTGGGGCCTGCCCCCAGCCGCGCCACATAGGCTCGGAGCAATTGCCGTGTGTGTGTGTGTGTGTGTGTGTGTGTCCCCACTGGGGGTCTGCCCCCAGCCACATTGGAGGCTCAGAGCAGGCACTGTGTGTGAGTGTGTGTGTGTGTGTGTGTGTGTGTGTGTGTCTGCTGGGGGCCTGGCCCCAGCCACACCGTGGAGGATTGGAGCAGGCGCTCCTCTCTGTTGATCTCTCAGGCTCCTGGCCTCCACTGATTGTTGTACTCTCCCTTGAGCTGTGGCCAGGGTGGGGTGCTGCCTGCAGGCCACCCTTTCCTGCTCTGGGATCACCGCCGGCGACCCAGGAGCAGGCCTTGCTGGGTGCTGCCTACAGGCCGCACTTTCCTGCTCACTGATCGCTGGATCGCCAGGGCACCCGGCGTCAGGCCCTGTTGGGTGCTGCCTGTGGGCGGCACTTTCCTGCTCTCTAATCGCCATGGGGTCCTGGCTGGGGGCGGGGCTGCACACAGGGCCCAGATGGCAGCTCGCGCTGTCCCGCCCTGCCTGCAGTATGCAAATTAGTCGCCATCTTTGTTGGCAGCTAATTTGCATATCACACTGATTAGCTGATGGGAGGCGTAGCAAAGGTACAGTCAATTACCATCTTTGTCTATTATTAGATAGGATGTTTGGTATCTCAATGGTTGGCCATAAGAGATTATTATCACTTGATCTATATACTGTCAAATTAATGAAAATGGCAGTAACCTATGTCTGGCTTTTTTTTTTTTTAATCACAACATTAGTTACAAGCAAAACATATAACATTTCTAAACTATAATCATAGCATATCACCCTGATGAAATGACAACAAGGGTAATTTATTATTAAACTGCATAGTGCCAGAAAAGTGTTTATACTTGCAGCATTTAGGTAATGGTACTTTCAAAATATTTTCAGAGAAATGATGCTTTATATATATTTCAGATTAACTTAGAGTGTTATTACCTTTGATTGGTACTGGGTCCTTTTTAAGAAAATTAAGTTGTGTTGTTCTCAGAGGAAATGGCTTTCCAACATCAAACTTTCTGACCAACTTTGATACAGCATTCCAGAGATATTCATAATCTTTCATAATGTCATTTCCCAAATTCAAATGTAGGCCTAAATGATAGTTTAAAATACTAACTGTTAAAAGTCATTCACACATATGCAGAAACATGCATTTTTATTAAATTCATAGATCTCTGAAATACTTGTCAAACAGTAAAATTTTCAGTGGGTTCTACACTGAACCAATATGAAAATGGTCTCTAGATTGACTATGATATTGTAGATTTAAAATGTTATCTTGTCCTATTTTATAACAAGTATTAAAGGTATGACTACCTTAACTAACAATAACGGTGCATATCTAGTTATCGTTTAAGGTAATAAAAATGTTAGGTCACACATAACGTTACAATCAATAAAACTGAATAAAAACTATGATTTTTCAAAAAATGTATAGAGTATTGCTAAACTTATATGTAGCCAATTTATTTCAATGCTTGCAATATGAAAGAACCAAATCATAGGGGGTCAAAGAAACATCAATAATGCCCAGCTGTAGTTCTCCTAGAATGTGTTTTATTTTTTATTATTAAGAAGCAACAGAAAAGTTATTCTAAGAAAATAAGTCAAAGAAAGAAAAACAAATCAGATATTACAAATGCATAAATAAGCTTTATCTTTTGAAAAATATTCCTTAAATATCTAATAGTAAATGATGATATTAATCAGAGTAAATATTATGGGAAAAAGTTATGCATTTATTTAATGAAAAATTAAACTTAAATTACCAATCTTTTTTCAAAAAATATCTGTGGAATAATATTAAATTAAAAGAAGTTTTAAAATACAATACCCACTTAAACTGCAACTACATAAAACATATACATGTATAAACAAAGATTGGAAGGAGAATGATTGTTATGTTATATATTGGAAATATAGGGAAATTATTTTTGAAGTTTTAAATTTTTTATATTGTTTATCTCTGGATGAAAGTATAATTATTACAATATGCTAAGATAGTACCTTGAACATTTTCATTTTCATAGTAAAAAGCAATATTCTTCAACAAAAGCTCATCACTTAAGTCACAAAGGTGAATTAAATTCAGATTCCAAAATTCAAAAATGTTTCTATTATTTAGGATGAAATATTCACACCACTTTCTCTGAAAATTGGAAATTAAAAAAACCAAGTTATTGACCATTTCTATATTAGCAATAAGCTATAACATGACTTAAAAATGTCTGTAATCCAACAGATAGGCAAATTGGCAGGGCTCTTTTCAATTCTTATTAGTGTAAACCCTTTTAATCTGGGTAGTTATGAATAATTTATACCTTAAAAGTCAAAGTATAACATAAAATTAAATTGACCAAAATAAAATGAGTTAAGTCTAGTTCCTTATTCTGAAGCAGAGAAGTCCATATTTAACTCTTACTACCCTTTTTTTCCATGCTTTCAATATGAAAGAACACAGAGTCCCAACGCTTTAGAAATATTTTTGCTTTCAAATGTGCCTCTGTTCTTTACTTAGGTTTTAATGTTTTCCAATTTTACTTTCAGGTCAAAAGAGCATTAAAATAAAGAGCATTTGATTGTTCAGGGACCTAGAAGATGTTGAATCCTTCAAACTCAAAGATTCTCATTTGTCTACACCAGTGGTCGGCAAAGTGTGGCTCGCGAGTGTGGCTCTTCCACAAAATACCACGTGCGGGCGCGCATGTACAACGTGATTGAAACTTCGTGGCCCATGCGCAGAAGTTGGTATTTTGTGGAAGAGCCACACTCAAGGGGGCAGAGAGCTGTATGTGGCTCGCGAGCCGCAGTTTGCCGACCACTGGTCTACACTGATGTCCACCTACCAGGTTGATGATCTGGGGCTATGTTCCCACCTAACACAGACAGAATGTCTTCACTGACCACATTTAGTCCAGGGAAGTGTATGAGGAAGCAACCTCAGCAAGTGAGAGCCTAGTCATCCCCTCAGTCAATACTAGTGTTGGGAGAGTTAAGTTCCAAGGAGGAAAACTGAGGCTTCTCTGCTCCACACTTGACTGGTGAGTTTAAAACATAAGAGCAAGGGTTTAAAGCATGGGGAGAGGAAAAACAAGCATCCCCAATATGAAATCAACCAAGATCTCTAAAACAAAGAAGCCTGGGGGTGAGGGCTGGCAGGAGGCACCCTGGTATTTTATGTAGTTCTGTGGCCTGCAAAGTGTTTATTAGAGATAGCCACTTGCAGTGGATGCTTCTTTGAAGTGAATGCCTGGGCAATCAAAGCCTAATTCAGATACAGTACTTGGATTACGAAAAGAAAATTAACTTTCAGAGTTTACAGTTGTTTGTGGTGATGCTGGTATAAACAAACCGATTGCACTGCTAGTATAGTTCTCAGAGAGGAGCAAATTTAAACTACAATGAGATATCACTTCACATCTTCCAGAATGGCTACCATCAATAAATCAACAGCCAATAAGTGCTGGCAAAGATGTGGAGAAAAGGGAAACCTGGTGCACTGTTGGGAATGCAGACTGGTGCCACCACTGTGGAAAGCAGTGCAGTTTCCTCAAAAAATTAAAAGTGGAACTGCCTTTTGACCCAGAGTACACACTTCTGGGAATATACCCTAAGAATCATGAAACACCAATCAGAAAGAATAGATGCACTCCTATGTTCATAGCAGCATATTTACAATAGCTAAGATCTGGAAACAGCCCAGTGCCCATTAGTAGATGCGTGGATAAAAAAAGCTATGGTACATTTACACAATGGGATACTAGGCAGCTATAAAAAAGGACTCTTACCTTTAGTGACAGAATGGATAGACCTGGAGATTATTATGCTAAGCAAAATAAGCCAGTCAGAGAAAGACAAATAAATGCCATATGATCTCACTTATATGTGGAATTTAATGAACAAAATAAACTCATAAATAAAATATAACCAGAGGTATAGATACCTGGAACAGACTGACAGATGTCATAGGGAAGGGGTGTGCGGGGGACTGGATGAAAGAAGGTAAAGAGATTAGCCAGAGGACATGTATGCATAGTGCATGGACACAGACAACAGTGTGGTGATGACCAGAGGGAGGGGGGGCCTGGGTGGAGGTAGGCAAAGGGGGTAAAATGAGGGGGGGGGGTGACATCTACAATAGTGTCAACAATAAAAAAGTAATAAAAAAGTATAGTCATACAATCACAGTGGTAGGCTACCATCTAGGTTTATTAAGTGCATTCTATGATGTTCATACAATGAGGAAATCATCTGACGGGGAATTGAACCATGGTCTCCTGGTTCATGGATTGACACCCAACCACTGAGCAACACTGGCTGGGCAATCTTTGCCATTTTAGAAGCGTTTTTAATTGGCCCACTTTCCTCTCCAACTTTATCTAATGTCACTGTCCTTATTCTCAACCTCTTACATATAAATTACTCTTCACCTATATTTTCTCCCTTCCACTCACTACTGAATTCATTTTAACATACAGTGTGCTTCCCACCACTCCATTAATAGGTCTCTTAATTATGATCAACAGTAAGCTCTAGGCCATTTAACTCAATGTATTAATTTTAGTTCTCAACCTCCTACAATTCTCTACAACATTTCCACTAACATTCAGAACAATCCATTCTCCTAGGTTTCCTTCCTATTCATCTAAGCAGCTTTTTCTCAGTATCTTTGTCAGTATCTCAACCTTTTCTTAACTATTTACTATTAGAACTAGAGGCCCGGTGCACAAAATCTATGCACTCGGGGCGGGGGGGGGGGCCTGTGCCCTCTCACAATGCAGCTCTCACAATGCAGGTGCCCCACAATCGAACTCCAAGACGTAGGCCTTGCCCACCCACATGCACCCACTGCAAACACAGCCTCCTGGTGATCACTCATTGCGGCGTGAAGGCATCACTGCGTGAGGGTGTGATGACCACATAGGCTTTTATTAGTATAGATATCTCAGGTCTCTGACCTAGGCTTATCATATCTCTCTCCCAAAATAATTTCATCCACAAGATAGCATTAATTGATATCAATCGATCTATTTGGATATTTCATTGGCACCTTAAACTCAGTATTTCCAAAACTGAACTCAGGATCTTCCTCTGGAGTGTCCTTCATACAGTACAATGGCGTCACCCACCCGCCAAATGCTCAATCTAGAGAATTAGAGTCACTTGACTCCTCCCTTCTCCACATGTCCCACACTCAATCACTAAACTTGTCAATTCCAAAACTTAACTCTTGAATTTGCCTGCTGTTTTTCATCCTTTTTTTCCACTTCCTTAGTCCCTAACATTATCGACAGTTATATGAACTAAGGTAATAGTCATTGACCTGGTGTCCCCAAATCCAATGTTGTGCCTCTACAATGTTATCTCTGCATTACAAGCCAGAGAAAATTTTGAAAATGGAAGTGCCACTCATCTGCTTGACATTCAACCAATCAGTTGGTTCTCATTGTGTTTACAACCAAGTTTTATCTCCATTCCCTTAACAGGATCTACAGAGTTCTAAATGATTTATTTCTTAACCACTCTTCAGGTTTCCCATAGTCTTTCTATTCCAGTTACACTTCATGAAGTTCAGTTCCTTGGTCACGCCATCCTCAGGGTAATCATGCATGCTGTTTTATCATCTGGAATCTAGTTTTCATCCTCTCTTCAACTTGCTAACTCCTACTCATCCTTTAAGACTTGGGTTACTTCTCTTCATTTCTTAAGAGAAGCCATCCTTTTCAGACTGAGTAGAGTTCTTCTGTTATCATATTCTAAACCAGGGGTCCTCAAACTACGGCCCGCGGGCCACATGCAAATACAAATATTGTATTTGTTCCCATTTTATTTTTTTACTTCAAAATAAGATATGTGCAGTGTGCATAGGAATTTGTTCATAGTTTTTTTTTTAAACTATAGTCCGGCCCTCCAACGGTCTGAGGGACAGTGAACTGGCCCCCTGTTTAAAAAGTTTGAGGACCCCTGTTCTAAACCATCCTATAGTCCCTCTTTCATAGCAATTTTAAAAATTCAAGATCTGTCTTAGCTGCAAAATGTAACTCTATGAAGGTGGTGGGGTGGAAGGAGTAAGTGTTGTCTCATTTTTTCTCACTGTAGTCCCAGTGATTCACACAATTCATGTGCATTAGATAAATATGTATGGACTGGCCTCCTAACTAATTGGGATATAGTATCAAAATCATTGTTTTAAAGCCTACATCAATTGATCCACTAATCTCATTGCTGGATATCAGTCTAAGTCAATACCTCCAAATTAAAGGGAAAGGCTTATACTTAAATAACCTAGAGAATAGCAGCATCTATAATACAATAATTTAAACCCTCCTAATATCTCATAATAGAGAAGTGGGTAAGTAAAATGTGGTACATCCATTAAAAAATAACTGGTAGCCATTTAAAAAATGATGCCAAGAATGTGAAAGAAAACAGAAAAAATATGTGAAAAAAATATATAGATTTCCAATGTTAGAAACAGTAACAAATAACAGAAAAATCTAGGCATTTAAAATAAAAAAATAAACCAAAATGTCAATAATTGCCAAAATTGACTAAATGGTGGGGTTTTTTTGTTGTTTTTGCTTTCTATTTTCTTAAAGTCTACACATTTTCTATAACTATCCTCTATAACAGACAAAAATAATACACTATTACATTTACTTATTCAATTCCTGTCAAGAGCAGAACGCAGCGGTCACCAATCCCTTATAGTTTATAACACACAAAAAAACTAATCTTGACAGAGATTAAAAGAAGGAAAATAGATTTTTTCCTTAGACTCAATATACAGAATGTTGTCTATTATTACTACCAAAGAGAGTAGTTGGAATTAGGAAATGATTTGATTTAGGCCATTTGACTTTTAAAGCCCCCAAAGGGCTGACATTGTTCTCATATAAGTCTATTTTTGCAGGTGATTGTGGTTCTATATAGATGAAACAGTTGAAACAAAAAGTAAATAATAAATTAACAAAGAACATATTTACCATTTTTAGGAAAGTCTGAATGTCCTCAATCCAATCGGAAGTGATGACTCTGGTACAAGCTCTTTGAGAAAGAGGTAAGTGGAGTAGAAAAACCACACTGAGACAATGCAGCTTACACAGGTCTTCCATCCACTGCAGGCTTAAGCAATCACCTTTCACCTGCATAAAACAGAAGGTAAGCCAGCACACAGTGGCTGTGAGAGACGCATACGGCACCACAGCAGTAGCTAGCCACATTCATTTCTGAGAAAGTTCTTTTCTTCACACATAAACTTGGCTGAGTTTATACAGCTGTGAGGTAAGGGGGACAGCGAACTGCCAGTTCAATAGCAGTTTGCATAAAGCATTTTTTAGTATTCTCAGTTAAGCCAACCTTTACGCGAAATGACCGAACAGCTAATGAAGTAATGATCCTGAAAGACTCAGCACTGACAGACCACACATTAAATGCTCTAGTCTGGCCCTAGCTTGTTTTGCTCAGTGGATAGAGTACTGAAGGGTCCCAGGTTCAATTCCGGTCAAGGAAACATGCCATGGTTGCAGGCTCGATCCCCAAAAGGGGGCATGCAGGAGGCAGCCAATCAATGATTCTCTCTCATCATTGATGTTTCTATCTCTCCCTCTCCCTTCCTCTCTGAAATCAATAAAAATATATTTTCAAAAAATGCTCTAGTCTGTCCAACACATCACATTTTAAAACTTACAATGAAAATTACTAAAGGGAGGAAACCAGGACATTTCTAAAACACTTATCGAATTAGAAAAAGGATTAAGTGGACATATTTAAGATGATAGGACAAAGACCTCAAAGCCATCTCCAAATTTACAAAACTAAGACTTGTTTCAGAGTATCTCCAAAGGGAGAAATAAGGCCTAAAGGTAGAAATTCCAGAGAGATACATTTGGTTTAGTATCATTTTTCTGATAACAATTTAAAATGGCCGGCCTAATCATGTACAAATATTTTACTAAGAACTTATAGGTGGGGCAAAAGTAGGTTTATAGTTGTGAGTTAAGCAAAGCACAGAGTTTCTTTTTCTTTTTTTTTCTAATTCTCACCCAAGGATATTTTTTTATTGATTTTTAGAGAGAGAGGAAAGGAGAGAAAGAGAGAGAAACGTCAATCAGTTGCTTCAGGATGCCTCTCCCCCTTCATGGGGGATCAAACCCACAACCTAGGTATGTGCCCTGACCGGGAATCAAACCCACCACCTTTTGATGTATGTGATGACACTCCAACCAACGAAGCCATCCAGCCAGGGCAACGTTTATGCTTGTATTATTATTCATTAATTATTGTATTATTTACTGTTATATTTTCCATGCTAATAACTGTAGAAGTACTTTTGCCCCACCCTGTCAAGCAGATATTGAAAAGCCAAATATTATATAAAGGATGCTAGGTTAAAGATAATAAGCACTGCTCATTTCTAAAATTGTAGAAGACACAAACTTCATGTTTCTTTAATAAGAATACTTAACCAATAATCCCCCAGCACTCAAACTGTTTAAAAAATAGTATGTGTACAAATGTGTGTGTCTGTGCCTATGTATGTGTGCCCAAAAATATAGGGATAACTATTTAGTTGAGAGCAAACCTATACTGGTCAACATATTCTTAATGAACTCTATCAACCATCAAAAGGTTAAGATTTTTAGTGTCTCTCCAGCGAGGATGGCACTAAGATATTCTTTCAAAATACAGTTTGGTATCATGGAACTTGAACAAGACAGACCCAGGGTCAATCCACACTGCTCTTTAATACCTTTGGTTTAAGGAATGTTACCTGCAATATCTGAACCTCAGTGTTCTCATATGTGAAAAGGGATCATAGTACCTCCCTTGAAAGGCTACTGTGAGAATATAATGACACTGAGGCATATAAAGCGCCAGAACACTGCAAGATTGTAAGCTCTCACCAAGTACTACTTTCCTTTTTCATTTTCCCTTCCTCTGGATGGTTGGACAAATTTGATTAAATATGTAATGAGGGAAACATCTGCTTAGTAAAACACTAAATCTTATAGTGGCACAATGTGTGTTTTTTAATAAACAAAATCTAGATTTGTTTATATAAACAATTTGTATATAATTTGTATATAAATAAATTAGGGAAATAAATGATACCAAATGGAAGAAATGGTAGGTGGAAATCAATAAAATTTCAAAAGTTGAGAGCAATGGTGTTTCACAGTAAAGTAATAACAATCACACCTGTTGGATGTTAGTTTCCTGAGCAGAGGTGGTCTTCTTTCTGTTTTCTAAAAAGTCATGGTACATTCTCAGAGTCAAGGAGCATGAAGTAACACAAAGAACACGCCGAATGTCAGATCCTTCTGGCCAGAGTTGCTTAAGCAGATAAATTATTTCGGATGCCTGTCACAGAAGGAAACTGTAAAATGTCATGGTACCTACAAAAATGTTTATTCATAAGTGATCTTACTAGAAGAAATCATACAGAAAAGGATAGATTTGACCACATGAAACTATAAATATTTCTATTAAAAATTATAAACATTTTAATGAGAAAATCCAACAAATATTTCAGTGAAATCCTTAAACATTTAAATGTGTAAAGAGTGCCTATAAATCAGTAAGAAAATATCTAAACCTTTAATAAGACATGAGCAGATAATGCACAAAAGAAACACAAATATAATAAAAGAAAAAGTGTTTAATCTCTTTAGTAATAAAAAGAACAATTAGATATCATATTTTTACTTTCAAGTTAGCAAAATGTATTTTAGTGATAATAGCACTGAAATGTGATGCCATTTCTATCATAGTTTCTAATAGTTTGCTAATGATAATATAAATAGGTACAGAATTACTGCAAAGCTATTTGGCAATACTTATGATTATCATTAAATATGGTGAAACTTTTTTATTGGCCATTCAAGTTCGAAATCTAGGTTGGGTAAATAATACAAAATGTCTACCAAGATTTATGTACCAAGTTGTTCACTACGAAGTTATTTGTAAAAGCCAATTTTCAAACAATTTAAAAGTTTGGCATTAGGGAAATATTATGCATCCAGTAAAAAATAAAAATTGTGAAGAATTTTTTATAACTAAAAAACGTGTAAATAGTAACATTAATATAGAAAGTGAATAAAAAGGATATATGTAATATGTCTCAATTGTATAACAATACAGAGAACACCATTGAAAGAATATATTTTTTAAAATGTGACTTTCTACCTCTAAGTGGAAAAACTATGTGTAAAAATGGTATAATGAGTATGAAAGGTTTTCAGAGGAATAACATTATGACACATTGAAATCTAGATACACTTCTATTAATGAAATTTAAGGCTCCCCATATTCCAATATGAGGCATTGTGTTACAGGAAAATTTTTATATTTTTTTATTTTTTATTTGTCTTTATTGTTGAGAGCATTAAAGATGTCCTCTTCCCCCTCCATTTCTCCCTCCACCCCACTCCCCAGGCCTTCACCACATTTTCCTAAAATCCTATCATACACACATAGATATATAGTTTTGTGGAATTTCCATATAGCTAAAAACAATTTTCTATAGTAATCAACTTCCTAAAAAATATTAAACATTTATATCTATAAATATTCTTCATAAAGTCATCCCCTCAGAATTAAGAAGACAGACTAATGATACTACAAAATAACTGTATAAGGGAACCATTGACAGATTCCAGCTCTACAATCTCTCCCGCTCCTGAGCCCCACTTGCCTCAAATCAAGGCTTTGTATTGTAGTGACCAAAGAGAGACTGACCAAAAGTGCAGAAAACATAAAGGAGAAACATTAGTGAAAAGTGAATTGGAAGAACTACTAGCATTAAAGCTACCCCAGTCTGAAAATACAATAAATGGTAACCAGGTAGCACAGAACACAAATTACAGAAGACAAATTTCAAATGACTGGTATGCACAACTTACAGCACCAGATGGCATATAAAAGGGCCAGGCACACGATTTAAAGAGACAGACTGGGTGTATAAGGGCCAATATAACCTTAAAAAGATAGGAACTACTTAGTGAATAGGAGTCACTTAAAGGAACAATCTTCTGAAAACACAGCTCTGCGTCCTTGGCAGATCACCCCTGCACCCAAGCCTTGGGCCACCCCTGCCTCACCCAGGCCTCCTGCCTCACCCAGGCCTCCTGCCTCCCCGGGAGGCCTCCTACGTGTGCCTGTGCCCCGGGGGCTTCTCGGGGGCTTCCCCCACTGGGAGACGGGGCTGATAGAGAAGTCAGCAGGGGACCTGGACGCACTGGCCTTAGATGGACGGACCGACATGGGGTACCTCGACACTGTGACCAGAGCAAGAAGGCTCTGCAGAGCGACCACTTGGAGCTGAACCTGGCACCAAGGCCATGCAGGGAGCCACAAGGCCTGGGAGCGGGCCGACCCCTCGCGCTGGCCACCAGCGGGCCACCGTGGGTGCCGCCTGCAGCTGACCTGCGACCTGAGCTCCCAGCCCACTCCCCGCGCCCATCCACACCAACCGCAGGCTGCGGGCCAGGGCGCTGGGAACGGAGGGCAGGCTCCCCGGCTCCTCCCGCTGGGCGCCGCAGCTGGACAGGGACGGAGCCCTGGGCCTGCGGCTGGGAGGCCTGGAGAGACCGCCCCGGGCGGCAGGGGCGTGGGCTGCCTGCAGGACGCGGGGGGAGGACTGCGGCCGCTGCACCTGCTGGGAGACCCAGTCACCAAGCCCCAAGCCCCAGCTTTGGCCCTGTCCCGCCGCAGCCCACCCGCCCGCCCTGCTGTAATTATTTTCTATTTTTGTAAACTCGCTGCTTTTAATAGGTTTTTCCTGCCTGCGTTCTGACCGGAGGGACTCTTGGTCTGGCCTCCCTTCTGTCCAGGCAGGCGAACTGCAGAGACAAACTCGGGGCCACCGGACTCTCCGGGCGCACGTGGCCACAGGGCAGGAGGCTCGGACAGTAGCCTTAGGACACATCCTCTGCCCTGGGCCACCGCGTCCCAGCGCCTCCCGCTGGGCTTCCCTGTTTGTCCACAGACCTCCCCTCCCTTCCCCCCCAACACACACACACACACACACACACACACACACACACACACACACACACATATCGAGCTCCACCTGACCAGTCTGTGTGCCCAGAGCGAGGAGCTGCTGCCCAGTGGAGGGTGCCTTCCCAGGCCTCCCCTGAGCTGGTCCTCCTCCCACTGGGAGGGGCCAGCCTCACCAGGACTGGCCTGGAGCCTGGCGGCCCCTCCTGGGCCAACACTGTGACTTAGAGATGATGTTCCTGCCGGGGCCATGGCATCCCTGCTCTGGCTGTGTCCACCAGCCCCAGGATTGTCCGGGGCCCTACCCTCAGCTGGCCCTGACCACCCACTCGGCCACCTGGGACATGGCTGTGTCCCTTCCCGACACCCTGGGAGGGAGTGGGCCAGTGTGGTGCGGTTGGAGTCCATTGCCTGCTTGCCTGGGCAGCCAGCCTCCAAGCCTGACCACCAACCAGAATTCTCAGTGCATTGATTTTACTTGACATCTGGGGAGTGGGCTCATTGTGCCCAAGAGCATCTGAGGACACCACATGGCAAACCCTCTCCAGTCCTGGTGGAAGGGGTGGGTGTCCTTGTTCGAGAATGACCCGGGGCAGTGGATGTTGGACCGAGGCCCAGGAGAGGGTGCAGGGACGGCAGAGATGGCTGCGAAGCCAGAAACACCTTAAACTGCAACATCCTGTCTCATCCCAACCAGCCCGTCTTCTCCTGCACCTCGTACAGTTGGGTAGCAGCTCCAACTCCCACAGCCAAGGTGGGCTGTCGAGCCCACTGGCTGAAGGGAACCTCCATATGTCCCATTACTAACACCTCCAGTCTGTGTCTGTCAATCACCATGAAATAAAAGTCTGAACACGTTAAATAAACAAACACAAAAACAACATAGCTCTGGGGAGAAAACAAAGCTAAAAGGAAGAAAGAAGCATCCTATAGCAATTAAGTAGTGAGGGGGAAAAGAGGACAAAGCCAAATACTAGGTCACTGGAAGATAAAAAAAAAAAAACACAAAAAAACACCACAAAATCCTAGGACTCACAACTCCTTATCCACCACCAAAATAAATAAAAACAAAATTCCCCCTAATATTGCCTTGACTCTGCTAGATTGACAGAAAGGGGCATGATTAAATTGAGTTAGATTAAATTATTAAATTAGAAATCTTGGAAACATTAGGGGAAGCTGTTTACAAGGTATTTGAGAACCTTTTTTATAACTAAACAATTCATTCAAGTAAAATATTTTTAAAATAAGTTCCAATACCTCTTCAATCATATTGTTCCATCTTAAATTTCCAAAAATAGGTTCAAATGCCAAAGCCCTACATCCTTCTAATTGTTTAATCAGGGCTTTATAAGCATTCTCAATCTTCTTTTCATTCTGTAAAAGGAAGACAAATCACATAAATTGTTAAAAATATCTAATTACTTTCTAATAGAGAAAAATCAGATATTGAAGACATAATTATTATATTTCTAAGCAAAAAAAACGTTTTACACTAATTATTGATCATCAACACTGCTTTTAAACCCTTCCAGTCAGCATTGTTTTGTTGTTTTCAAATGAATTTTTGTCTGGGAACTTAGTGCATTTAATTTTTTAAACAATTTTATGAAAGTGTAGTTATCATAACATAAAGTTTACTCACTTTAAGGGTACAATCTATGGTTTTAGGTAAATGTAGAGAGTGTCTGGGAGAGCACCTGAGAAAAGATCATCAGCTGAGTCCAGCAGCCCGGCTCGGCAAAGCCATGGCCTGGACACATACCTTGCCAAAAGGCAGGAATGTTGTCAGTCCTGACCTATATAGCTCAGGTGCCAGAGGGTGGGTGCCATTATCTAAGTTCAGCCAGGCACCAGGGGCGGATGCAATTATCCAGGCTCAGTGAGGCCTGACAATTATGAGAAGCCACAAGAATGAAGAATTACAGCTTGATCTTCGGTAAGCATGATTTCACATAATTTCCTTCGTCTTAAACTCTAGAAAAACTTCCTGATATCATGCTGCATATAATAAATGCGCTGCACTAGCTCTGGGTCACTGTCTCTCCATCCGAGAACAGTGTCCCACCTGGTCCCAGCTTTAACTACTGTCTCTGTGTCTGTTTCTCTTTCTCAATCCCCAGTCGCTCCTACGCAGGACTAGTTCACTCTCTAGCTGTGCTGGCTGCAGCTGGAGAACCGCCACAGGTAAATGTACAGAGTTGTGCAACCATAACCATAATCTAATTCTACATTTCTAAAATCTCAAAAAGAAACACTGTGCCCATTCTATTTTATTATGAAAAATGTCAAACATACACATAAGTAGAGAATAGCATAACCTCCTCCCAAGTACCTATCATTCAGCAAAGGCCCTTAGCAACATACATTGCACTTTTATTTGCATATCACACAGTCTTCAAATTGATAAATAACCTCTTTAAGGTGATTGTATAGTGGTTGGCAAACTGCGGCTCGGCAAACCGCGGCTCGTGAGTCACGTGCGGCTCTTTGGCCCCTTGAGTGTGGCTCTTCCACAAAATACCGACTTCTGCGCATGGGCCACAAAGTTTCAATCACACTGTATGTGCGCGCCCACACGTGGTATTTTGTGGAAGAGCCACACTCAAGGGGCCCAAGAGCCACATGTGGCTCGCGAGCCGCAGTTTGCCGACCATGGGTTTAGTAAGTTAGAAAATAAATTGTTTTATCAAAAATAAAATCCTCCATTAAGCCCTGGTCTGTGTGGCTCAGTTGGTTGAGCATAGTCTCATGCAGCAAAAAGTCACTGGTTCGATTCCTGGTCAGGGCACATGCCTGGGATTGTGGGCTCGATCCCCAGTAGGGTGGGTGCAGGGGGTAGCCAATTGATGTTTCTCTCTCACATTGGTGTTTCTCTCTCTCTACCTCACCCTTCCACTCCTTCTAAAATTTATAAAAAAATCTTTTTAAAATTCCTCTTAAAGAGAGATTGGGAAGAATATTCATAGGGCACTCTTCAAACTCAGATTCAAATTGCTCTAACAGAATAAAATGAGATAAATTGATTATAGGTCCTCCTCCCAATATAAAAATGAATCCCAGGACTGTTCAGCTAACAGTAAACAACTAGAGTTTGATGACTGGAGTTCTAACTAAAGCAAAATAAACGATCTTATCAGGTTTTATGATAACCAGCTGGAGGTCTCCAAAACCATGAGGGAGTGTGTGACACTATCCTCAAAGAGTAAAAATGTTAGCTGACTCAAAAATCATATAGAATTATCTTCATTTTAAAAATTCACTCTACATGGTGAAAATTAAACAGAAATTAGATTTCTTTATAAAATCAGTATGTATTCTTGACCCAAGAGTTCAATATAGTAATTGACAAATACACCAATACAACAAAATAATAAGATCATGGAATCAAAATCCTAAGTGCTTATTAATCTTGTTAATGATTTAATGTTATTAAACTTATTTCAATTATTTTCCTTCATCATCAACCTTCTCCATGGTTTTCTCATTAAAAGCTGCTGTTTTTAATATCATTTTATCAGTATGTCTCAGCAACAGAGGCATATATTTTACCTCCTGTTTAATGCATTTCTGACCTTCATACCGCACAGTAATTAAACAAATAAAGGCTGGAGTCAGACTGCCTCATTTCAAATCCATACTCCGTTATTAATTTGGTATTAATTTGGTAATTTGGCAGATTGCTTATTCGGGTATCTATTTCCTTATCTGCAAAATAGATGATACTAACATCTACCTTGCAGGATTGTTGTGAGGGTTAAGTAAAATGATTCATGGGATGAACCAAGCACTATTGTTATGACAGGAAATGCTCAATAAATGACTGTACTTGTATCATTATTATTATTAATGCTCAATACCTCTCTGTTAAATCTATGATAATTTCCATAGAAGAGGTAAAAATATAACTGAGTCAAATAATTTAGAAAATTATTTAAAATTATAGAAGAACTTTTGATATAAATTACCTGCTTGAAAAACGTTTGTTGTCTGTGCCTGCTTAGCATAAAGTACGCATAAAGTCGAAGAACATCAGATGCTTGTCCTGAGGAAAGCACAGCATTGACCTTCATTGACCAAGACTGAATGATTAAAAAGTTGAAAAGATGTGTTTGTAGATCGTTCAAGCCTTCATCTGCAACTATCAGGAAATATGGGTAACTCTCTTCCAAAAAATTTTTCCATTCTTGTGATAAGCATCCAGAAAATTGTGTTCGAACATCAATGGTGTTATTATGCTGAAGATGAAGAATTAAAGCAGTTCTCAAAGAAAGAAGTTCAGGGAAGTTGAAATATGCATACTCAGCATCCTGTGTGGGAGGGATAAAGTACATTATTTTGAAATTATCATTTAGTAGTTTACCAGTTTAGTTAACACATATCACTAAAGTTATTAAAGGAATAGGTTCCAACACACTTCTGCTCTGTTTTAGAGACCTTTAAACCTTGACTGTCATCTCACAAATGCATGCCATAAACCACAATTTGGATGTAAATATGTGTACCCCTTTTAAGCAGGCACACAATACTCGGGATTTATCACACTTTCCTTTCCCATTCTAATTCTTTTCCTCTCCAATCTCATTTCAAAATGAAAAAAGAAATAAAAAGGACACAAAAATATGTCAAAGCAAATGGTGGATATAAATTATCCAGGAAAAGGAAGCTGTGGTGGATCATTTTATTTGAGAAAACTGTCCCCAGGTCATTGAGACCCTCCTGAAACTGCACAGGTTTTTCTCAATAGACCAAAAGTAGTGTAATAAACTGATTATAAGCGTTAGGCTAGAAACCTGGATCTTTATTCAAAACACTGCATGCAAGCAGTCAGCAATATTAAAAAAAAAATCTAACAATAGTGTGGATTGCAAAATGTTATTGAACAGACATACACCAAACTCCTTCAGGGATAGGATGAGGAAGGGGTGGTAGTGGTTATACATATCTGTATTTGAATTGTTAAAATTTTATGATTAATTGTATTCATAATAAAAAAGCAGATCAAATATATTCCCTTGGAGGTAGGTACTATAGAGCAAATAATAAAAAAAGCAGTGTTAGTGAGTTTTGACATTCTTTTGGGATCAAATACATTGACTGCTGAGTTTTGAAGACAGAAGTTAGAAGTCTAGAATCCAGAGATCCATTAGACCACTGTTTAGGACCTTTCTCATCCTCTTTCATGATTCTGCATGTTCTTACAACAAAGTTCCATTATTGTGAATAATAAACAATTTTTTGTAACTTCTGAATACTGTGATTATGGGTAATTGTTTTCTGTTCTTCCTTTTAACTTTTCTAAATATTTATAGATATATTTCAACTTGTAATAGGAAAACACTTTTATAATAGAAATTTTAGTTTTAGTTCTCAAATCATAGAAAAGGATTCAACTGTCACATGGTACCTTGAAGAAAACTATGGCAAATTGTCCTCCTTTACTAATAATATCCACAAGGTAGCGTTCAACCAAATAGAAGAAATGGAGCTCCTGTCCCTGCTTTAATGATTCTTCACATATGAACATGACAAGCAATGAATCTCCATCAATGAGAAAAAATTCAGATTCAACAAAATCATTGAATATACTGGAATAGCTAAAATAAAAAGAGTTAAAACAAAAATTAGATATAAATTAAATAAGGTCCAAAAAAAAGGCAGCAGCCTATTATTAGCTCAATATCACTATCATCAATAGCTGAATTTACTGAGTAACCATTCATGTCAGGCTCAATGCTAAAACATTTCAAATATACCCATATACATGACTATCTTTCAAAAAAAAGAAGGCAGGATCAGTCCATTCTATAGAGAAGGGAACTTAGGCACAAAATGATAGGGAAGATTATCTAAAGCCATACAGCAAAATCTGGATTGGACTCAGGAATTTAACACCCATATTTTGAATATGGACCTGTGTCATATTTTCTTCCTGTTTAATCAATTTCATTCCTTTATAAAACAATGGGTTCATTGACAGCTGTAGACAAAGAATGCAAGAAAAAAATGTTCCCATTCACCATCAACCAGCTCTAAAAGTTGTGTTAAATAATCATATATACAACTATATACATATTTAATGCACTATAATATATACTAAGATAGATGATGAGATAGATAAATAGAGATCACTTTAAGGTCAAATAGATAAATAGAAATAGGACATAGAATTTTATATCTCTTTTATTACCACAATATTACTCACTCAGCTTTTGGCATTTCACTCAAAATTAACTCTGAAATTTCCTCTAAAAACATCCTATATTTTTCTAAACCTAAAAAAAAAGAAAAAGAAAATGGGTTATTTACAGTCTGTCTTTTTTTTCAAAGAAAAAAAACTTTTAAAATCTAATAAAACTGTACAACATACAGTTTTAGAAATTATGCAGAAATTATGAATATTTTAAAATGAAAATTACCCATCCTTGCTGCTACCTGTGCCTCCAACCTGAACTGGAAAATATTAAATATAGCAAAAATCCTTTATTTGGGTACCTCTAAGCGGCAGTTATTAATGAAAATGGCAGACCTACAAAAAAGAGAAGAAAAGTTAGAAATGTATTTATTCCATTAACAAATCGTATTGAATGACTACTGTGTGCTAAACAAAACACAGGACACTGGAAATACAAGAACGGACCAAAGTCAACATGCTGTCAGTTCTCATGAAGCTTAAAATCTCTCAGGAAAGACAGATATTAATCAGAGAATCATATAAAGAGTGGAAAATTAAAAATGTGACAAAAAACAAAGAGGTTGGAGGAAGCTACCCCAAAGAAGTAATGCTTAGTCTGACTTCTGGGGATCAAAAAAGATGCAAGGACTGTAGCATTCCAGGCAAAGAGAGTACCTGAATACCATGTGCAAAAGCCCTGTGGCATGAAAAAGTGTGGATGGAACTAGATACTGAAAAGAAGCCAGCCAGAATGGAGTGGAGAAGGTGAGGGAAGAGCTAGCAGTGGTAGGGAGGACTACAGAAATATAAGCACACTCAAAGCCTTTGAGGGCATGTTTCTGATCCTAAAATGCACTGATAGATTTTAAGCAGATAGTATTACAACTGGTTTTGCCTATTGAAAGGTTACACTGGCTATAGAGACTAGACAGGATGAAAGCAAGGATCCAGTTAGTAGAGTAGAGAGAAAACCATTGTTAGAAAAATCATGACAGTAGTTTGATCTAATAGAGCTTGGTGGTTGTTTGAAGCACATACTGATAGTAAATATTTAGCAGGTGAGTTTGACAAGATCTGATAAGGAATCAGGTATGAACAGAGAAGAGGGGATAGTGAACGTCGGCAAGAATAACTCCCTAGGATTCTACCTAATGCAACAGGATGAATAAGTCGGCCATTCCCTAGGCAATAAACCCTGGAAATAGGTCACATTTCAGGGAAATATCATTTGTGGTCAATGAGAGTTTGACTTGCTTTTGAGCCTTACCACAGAAATGTCATGTAAGAAAATATACAGTACAAGAACTCAAATACAAGGTCTGGGCTAGACCTGAGTATGTGCGTAATTTGAGTACTACGATAAGTAAAGTCAGTGTTGAACATAAAGATACAGCATCATTCACGAAAAGAAAATGACCGAAAATCCAGTTTTGCAGACCACTAATATTTAATAAATGTCGAGAGAGGAGGAAACATCTGCAAAGGTAACTAAGAAAAACACTACAATGGCAGAAGAAAATGCACTTCAGCATTTTGTCACAGTAAACAATATTGAGACATTTCTCAAATATGCATATAGTGTGTTAGGACCATGAAGCTCCGATGACAGCTGATAGGTAGGTAGGGAGGTAGGTAGGTAGATAGATAGATAGATAGATAGATAGATAGATAGATATTATATGACATTAAGGAATATATAATGGTGAGATACACATTGATATTAAATATTAAAATAATAATGCAGTGAAGCATGTGGCTGTAAAAATGAGTACATTTGAAAAAAGAAGAAATTACTATGGGCTGGAATATTTAGAAGACAACAGAGAAAGGGGCAGAAGCATATTTTCTCACTCATCCAGTTATTCCATCTTTTTTCAAAGACATCTAGAGCATCTACTCATCACCAAGCATTGTACTTGCTGCAATATATCGAAATATGCATAAAATATGGTCCCCTTATGTTACCATCTGGTAAGGGTTTAAAGAGAATTAAATCAAACAGTATAATGTAATGTGTGATCAAGCAGAAATAGCCTAAGAAGCCATGAGAGAACTGAAAAGGAGTTCTTTAATCAACTAGAGGGATCAGGGTTCTGTGTTCTGAGGTTTCAAGCACACATTGAAAAGATGATGAAAAATTTTAGCACGTTGGAGAAGGTAAGAGATATAGAAGATCACATTCCATGTAGCAAAGTAGCACTGGTTTAATGTACAGAGATGTGAAACATGACAAGTTTGAGTTTCCACAAGTCACTCTACATGGCATAACGCAGGGTAACCTGATTGTAGATGAAAATCAGGTATGGGCCAGATGATAAGATCTTTTGCCCAAGGAAGAAGTTTAGGCATTTCCCCCAAACTCTCTGCCATCCAATTTGTGCAATCCTCAGCCTCACTAATTGCACATTTGCCACACTGTCTTTCTTCAGTTCTGCAAGTGATATGTGCTCAAACGGAAAAGAAAAGTCAGTAAGAAACAAGTAGACAAGAGAAACTTAACCCCAAATATCTTACAAAAGGGCAACTTCAGAAAAGATAGCGTCAGATTCTACAAGATGAAATAAGTCCCAGATGTTCAGTGTCCTTAATGTCTCAGGAATTTTTTATGGTACTCCTAGGACAAAATAAATATCTAATAGTTCATTTATTAAGTAGTTAGCTCCAAACAAATTAGTAAGTCCTAACAACCTCCTTTGAAAATATATAATACACATAAATTGAGAGAAATAATAGTTTTTACAATTAAATAACAATTACTAATGAAACGTGTGTGTCTGTTGGACACTGTACAACTTTTCAACAATGGCCATATGGTAGAATAAAACACTCCTTAATTTAACAATTAAGACCTCCTGCCTACTCTCTTCTCACATATCCTACAGAAAACTTCCTCTATTAAATTTTACCCCAAATTTATACCTGCCTTAACATTTACATAGAATTTACAATCATATGCCCAGCTCACTTTTATTTAAGGAAGTGGCATGATAAGAAAAATAAAGCCAGCTACCTCCATAATAACCTCTGAATGAATATGCATTAAAAAATTAGAATTATGCTCAGCTGGCATGGCTCTATGGTTGAGCATCGACCTATGAACCAGGAGGTCATGGTTCAATTCTGTGGTCAGGGCACATGCCAGGGCTGCAGGCTCGATACCCATTGTGGGGTATGCATGAGGCAACCAATCAATGATTCTCTCTCATAATTTTTTAAAAAATATATGTTTATTTCAGAGAGGAAGGGAGAGGGAGAAAGAGATAGAAACATCAATGATGAGAGGGATTCATTGATTGGCTGTCTTCTGCACTTCCCACATTGGGGATGAAGCCAACAACCAGGGCATGTGCCCTGACCACAGAATCTAACCATGACCTCCTGGTTCACAGGTCAATGCTCAACCACTGAGCCACACGGCAGCAGGAAAAAAAAAATTTTTTCCCCTAGGGAGAAACTTTTCATGGCTCCTGTTTGTAAGAAGTGCCTCGAGAGGGGAAGGGCGTGAGTGTCCCATGAGTACTCATTAATTTCACTCTTTTGTTGCCTTCTCTTGTCTATGTCTGTTATGTTGTTTGTCATTAGAAAGAAAAAAAAAGATTTAATAAGGAGAGAAATCCAAATCTCTCCAACACCATGGAATATATTCTTTGGTTACTAATCAGAAGTTTCTAAAAGACAAATAATCTAAGAAAATCCTAAAATAAACTCTGGTCATTGAGCAGATGCTTTTCTTAATATTTGTCCTACCTGAAACCTGACAAGATATTTCAAAGAATTTATTAACTCTATGATCAGAAATTTGGTAAGCTTAGAAGTCAAGTAAATGTTTTAAGCCTTAGTTTTCAAGGTCTTTCTGATATTAACCAGAAATGTAAACACAGGCCACCACTGCCCAATACTAAATGAACCAAAGGGAAAGAATCACAAGTGTCTGGAAAGCCCTCCCCTCAGTCTCCTTAAAAAAATGTTTCTCAAGGATGAATGCAAATCTTGCCACCGGAATGAATATATTTAACTTGTTACAACTATAGTAAGTTAATGGATTTTGCCTTATTTTATTTGTCTCATGGCTAACAAATGCTTAATTAAAACTACCAGGGCTCCAGTTGTCTGTCTATATATATATCTGTGTGTTGTCTACTTCCGGAGAATGAATAAACCTATATATATAAAGAGCGAGGGTCGTAACAAGCAAAACGACCGAAGGCTTGACCGAGCACCAGGCTGGGCGCACAGCAGGCAAGCGGACTGAACTGCTGACCTCTAGGAGAGAGAGAGAGGTGGGGCCGATCAGCAGCGGCAGTGTCTGCTGGCTAGGCCTGGAGAGAGAAGCAGGATGATCAGACCCTGCTTCTCTCTCCGGACCTTGCCAGCAGTCAAGCCTCTCTCTCTCTCCCAGAGGTCAGCAGTTCAGCCCACTTGCCAGCAGCCTGGGATGGCTGCTGATCAGCCCCACCTATCTGATCAGGCCCGGAGATGTTGACTGGCATAGAAACCAACCAATCAGAACCAAATCTGGGTGAATTGCAAGGAGCCAGTGGCTGCCTAAGAGGCAGAGCTTTTGACGCTGATTGGCATAGAAACCGACCAATTAGAACCTACTATGGGTGAACTGTGAAGGCAGAACCTAAGGTGGGGGCTGAAGAGGGGTTTTAAGGGCAACAGCTGTTTGGTGTAAGGTGTAAGAAAGTGATTCAATTTTTTAATGACCGGTTTGGCAGTATAGTGCATATGGCTGGCTATCAGTTCAGACATAGGGCTATGTATTTTTGTCTGCCAAGAGCATCTCCTCCTGCTGAAAACGGCTTCCACCTATTTAAGCAATCCTATCCTAGATAATCTATCTATACCTATCCTAGATAATAAAAGGGTAATATGCTAATTAGACTGGGTTGACTGGCCATCTTCTGGACGTCCGACTTCCTTCTGGACAAAGCCACGGTGGTGGGGGCTGAGGCAGAGGCAGTCAGGGGTGATCAGGCCAGCAGGGGAGGGCAGTTGGGGTTGAGATTAGGCTGGCAGGGGAGGGAATGGAATTTGGGGGCAAGCTCAAGCCTGCAGGGGAGGGCAGTTGGGGGTGAGATCAGGCCATCAGGGGGGCAAGATAGGGGTGATCAGGCTGGCAGGCAGAGGGGTTAGGGGCAATCAGGCAGGCAGGCAGGTGAGTGGTTAGGATCTAGTCGTCCCAGATTGTGAGAGGGATGTTTGACTGCCAGTTTAGGCCCGATCCCTGTGGGCCTAAACCACAGGAATCGGGCCTAAACCAGTAGTCGGATATCCCGAGGGGTCCCAGATTGGAGAGGGTGCAGGCCGGGCTGAGGAACCCCCCTCCGCCACGAATTTCATGCACCGGGCCTCTAGTTGGTTTATAAAGAGCTCTACTTAATAGGTTTAAATAACTTAAGCTCTTATATAAATAAGAAATAGAAACTGTCCTAGTTATTTCAAAAATTTTCCTCAAAATTAAGCTGGCTAAAATTGAATTTCCTTTAATAAGGGTTATTTTTGAAAATTAGGCTTTTTAATAACAATGGTGTGTTTATGTAAAGCTAAAACTTTATTTCTCTGTTAAACACACCACCCACACACACACACACACACAAAAACATCCCTGTACTATGGATATGTTCTTTAAAAAGATTATAAAGAAAACAAAGATTTTATGTTTTATATAAATAATGTTCTATATTTTTTATAATCAGGTCTTTTATTGTTTAACTAAACCAAGTATTCTTAATATTAAAAGAGCTAAATTTTACAACTATGCAACCTTCTGTATTTGTCTTTGAAATGTTTTATTGTCACTTTGAATAATGAATAATTAAGTATTATTTCATTATGTGTTGTTCCACAATGACATGTGATTTTATTTGACCAAATGTTTTAAAACTTTTGATGTTTTTGACAACTTCCCAAGATCAAATGTTCTAAATAATGACTTTGGGATGTTCCAGAGGCTCCTGAAACATTTTAAAGAAAATTTATCTCTCCTCATAAAAAGGGAAAAATAAGCTAATTAGGTTTATTTGGTATGTTAAACACACAGGAAGCATAGTCAAGTAACTAATGCCAATTAGCATAGAGTATTTCTTTCTCTGAAAGTTATAAATTTTATCATGCCTTTGAAATGTAAACACCAAGAAACTGAGCAAATCATTGCTCACAGAGACAGAAGGGGGGAAAAAACCCAAACAAACTGCTATATAACTTCCCTTACCAAAGCTGGTTTGTAAAAGAGCTATGTTTTTACAAACCTACTAAAAACAATAATGATAAAATGAAGTGACTGTATATAAAATGTAAGATGTATGTTTTTAATAGAAGAAAATAGGAAGCATGAAGATTCTCTTTTGTTGAGAGAAAAAAAAATGATCTTTTGAGATAAGGAAGTTATAAAGATATCTGAAGGGTTATTTTAGCTATTTGGGTTTTTTTTTTTTTTGTCTGTTGGTTTTTGTTGGGGTTGTGTGTGTGAAGAAAGAAAAAGGGAAGTAATTTTGTTCTAAAGTAAAATGTTTGTTTCAAAATAAGAAAAAAAAATGATAGGTCAAAAAGTGAAAGGTATTATGTATGTTCCAGAAGGTTGATGGAAGTTGTAGAAGGTTCATGGAGACAGGAACTTAAACAAATAATTAATATATGGTTAAACTAAGTTTTGAATGGATAACTAAGTCAATTGTATCATTTATATATGTATGAATATGAACTCTCACCAGATTTTTAATTGTAGCCATGTTTTAGTCTTTTATCATTTATAGAAAATTACTATTTTATTCTGATACTCTGGAGGAAAAAGTATTCCTACAAATGTGTCTCATCTTCAAAGATTCATTAAAAAAAAAACCTTGACAAACTGTAAAATGCAGGTTTCTAATAACTAAAAACATTAAAACATTAGCACTGGAATAGATAAAATTTACACAACTCTAAGGGAAAACTGGATGCATAAAACTGCTAACAAAAAGATAAAGATCAATAAGAATTAATAACATGGGGCTAAATGAACTGATAAGAATTATAATAATTTTATTATTTTATATGCAATATCACTGTTTTTTTAATCTTTGTCTTATCTCTCCTAAGATACCTCTGACCTACAGCAATTTGATAAATTAGACATTTGTAAATAGAATAAAAACATTTATTTAAAAAATATATTTTCCTTCCCACCTGATCCCTCTAAAATTTCAGGTAATCTTAATGTTTGCACAAATTTAGAGATGTTGACTCTTGGATTCATGTTTCCCAATTTATTATTATTTTTTTAATCCTGACCTGAGGATATTTTTTCATTAATTTTTAGAGAGAGTGGAAGGGAGGGAGAGAGACACAGAGTGAGAGAGAAACATTGATGTGAGAGAGACACATCAATTGGTTGCCTTCTGCACACTAGGACCGGGGCTGGAGATTGAGCCTGCAACCCAGGTACATGCCCTTGACCAGAATAGAACCTGGGACCCTTAAGTCCTCAGGCCGAGACTCTATCCACTGAGCAAAACCAGCTAGGGCATGTTTCCCAATTTAAAGAAATTGCTTATACCTAATTTGAGGGCTCAACCAATATAGGATTTGGAATTTTAAAATTACTTGGAAATGAAGCAGATGACAGCTGTTGTGAACAACTAACCATAAGATTCCAGACTAGACCTGTATCACTTATATCTTCATATTTCCCTTATTTCCTTACTTTAACTCCTTCATATCTGATAAATAATATGAGGGCAAGCCCACACTTTAAGAATTATTGTTTTCTTTTATTCCCTTTAATTTTTGACTGGGAAAGGAACTAAACATTGGACATCATCTTTTTGCTGTTGTTGTTAATCTTCACCTGAGGATATTTTTTCCATCGCTTTTCAGAGAGTGGAAGGAAGGGAGGGGAGGAGAGAGAAAGAGAGAGAAACATCAATGTGAGAGAGATACATTGACTGGTTGCCTTCTGAACACGCCCCGACCAGTTGTGGGGAGTGACCCCACAACCCAGGTATGTGCCCTTGACCAGGAATTATAGAAATGTTTGCTGTTATAAAACTTTATTTGCATAGTTTGATGGTATAGGCACACTTAGATAAGGGTTGCTTAGTGTTCTGAAATGACTACTCAGTCCTATGAGACTTCAGATGAGAAACTTCAAGGAACTACAGAAAATGTTTGCCCTTAAAGAAAAATGATGGAAAAGCCTTCCCTTTTTTCTGGTGCTCTTATTGCTCAAATGTGGCCTAAGGTTCCAAAGAAAAAGAAAACCACTTCTCTGCTACATGGGACCTGCCATACCAGGAATGAGCCTTCCTGGTGATGAGGAACCAACAATGACATGACATACTCAAAATGAGCCACCTGAAAACAAAGAACCAATGACGCTTTAAATAACTGATCAATGCTATTTTCTGATGGATCAGTGACACTTTGAAGGAAATATCTTAATCAAAGGCGGAGTGGCGAATGTAAAAGAATAATAAATGGAGCTGGAGCTGCCATGCCAGAAGAACTGCTCTGCACATCTTATACCTCAAACAGTTGGACTGTTAAAACAGGGCAAAAAAAAAAAAAAAAAAGCTTTAGACTAGGCCTAAAGCAACACTGCATCCCAAAGAACTTTTTGCAAAGATAACAAGAAAGCAGATATTATGACTACCAGACTAAAATTTTTAAAGACTGTTTGGAATTAGAGCCACTATGTTATGTCATCTGCACCAATAGAAATGCCACTCTTCTATTGACGTAATGGTTCCTCTTTCCTTTCTCATAAATACCTTTGCCTTTGTTTCCTAATCAGAACATAATTGGGGTTCTGCCTATATGAATTCTTCCCAAATAGCTCTTCTTATTGATCTCAAATAAATGCTTATTTCCTCGCACTTTGGAACAATATCTTTAGGTTAACAATATCTATTTTAAATGGTTGTCTTAATGATCTAGTACTATATCTCCCAGCCTACTATATTTGTAGACTGTTTCTACAATGATTAATGTGTACATAATCATAATTCTGTAACTACTATTTACTGGTTTTCCATATTTGATTCAACATAGAAACAAATCACAAGAAGTTAGGAAAGGGATGAATAGTAGAAAAAGAAGTATACTAAATTCCTCATTTTTATTGCAAAATATCTGTAAATAACATCTAAAGTTAATATATAAAAAAATAAGGGGCCGAAACCGGTTTGGCTCAGTGGATAGAGCGTCGGCCTGCAGACTGAAAGGTCCCAGGTTCGATTCCGGTCAGGGGCATGTACCTGGGTTGCGGGCACATCCCCAGTCGGGGGTGTGCAGGAGGCAGCTGATCGATGTTTCTCTCTCATCGATGTTTCTAACTCTCTATCTCTCTCCCTTCCTCTCTGTAAAAAATCAATAAAATATATTAAAAAAAAAAAAAATAAGGGTATCTGATATCAAGAAGCTAACTTGCCTTTCCTATAAGTATCACACCATTGGGTTACCAACCAATATATGTAGGAAGTTTCATTTTCAGTAGCTGGAGGTAACCCAGAAAATACAGAGATGGAATGATGGAATATCATAATTTTACAACTCATAATGAATTAATACATCTTAGTATTTTCAGGTGATAGCAGAAAAATATAGAGGCAAATATCTGCTTCCATATAGGACAACTGCACCATTACTGAATACTCTAGAAAATATATACATACATGCATGCATAAACAAACCTGAATTTGACCAAAGCTCTAGTAGCAACCACAAAACATTTATAAGACAGAGCATGTTAAATGATATCTAGAAGACTCTCTATAAGACTGGGTGAGGGAGGAACCCACTTATTAACAAATAAATTATAAGAGGATGAAAGAGATTATAACAAACTTAGAGACTTATCCAATGACAGCAGTGTCAGCACCTTATCTGAATTCTGATTTGAAGAATCTTAAAAAGAGAGAAGGCAAGAAGGGAAAAAAAGAGTGAAATTGTGCATATGTATTGGGGGTGGGGGAGATGGCCCAATCTGGATAAGAAGGCGTGGGAAATGGTGGAGCCATCTGATGGAAGGGGTCAAGTTCTTGAAACACTGGAGAAGAGCTGACCAGCAATGGGCCAAGTTTTAAGACGGGCTCCATGACTCCAGCTACCCCAATCTATAAGCCCTCTCCTGAGTGTGGGCAGGACCTGTGAATTTAATGGCTAGCCTCTCCCATGATTAGTTTACATTATGTAAGACTCTTATCAGAGCAGACAGGGGAGAGGTTCTCCTGCTGGCTTGGAAGAGATAAACCACCCTGTTGTGAGGGGGCCATATGCCTAGGACCTGAGGGTGGAATCTAAAGGTTGAGAGTAATCCCCAGCCAACAGCTTTCAAGAAAACAGGGAACCCCAATCCCACAGGTGTAAGGACTTGGATTCTTCCAACAACCTGAATGAGCACCCAGAGCCTTGATGAGATGACAGCCCCAGAAGACACCTCCATTTCAACCTGGTGAGATGGTGGGTAAAAGATTCAGTTAAGCCCAGCGGGTGTGGCTCAGTGGTTGAGCATTGGCCTATGAACCAGGAAGTCACCATTCGATTCCTGGTTAGGGCACATGCCCCGATTGGGGCTCAATCCCCAGTGTGGGGTGTGCAGGAGGCAGCCCATCAATGATTCTCTCTCATCATTGATGTTCCTATCCCTCCCTCTTCCTTCCTCTCTGCAATTATATATATATTTGTTGTTGTTGTTAATCCTCACTGGAGGATTTTTTCCCATTGATTTGAGCATATTTTTCCCATTGATTTGAGCATATATATATATATATATATATATATATATATATATATATATATGACTCAGTTACCCCAGGCCAGGACTTCTAATCCATGGAAACTATAAAATAATAAATTTCTATTGACTTAAACCACTAAATTTGTGATCATTTCCAATGCAGCAATAGAAAATACATGCCCCTTGACCATGAATACATCCTTTTAACTTTTATATAAGAAATAGATTGTTATTATGTTAAGCCACTGAAATCTGTGCATAGGAGTCACCCGGGAGATTTTATTAAAATGTAGACTCTAATTCTGCAAGTTTGGAGTTGGGCCTGCCTGAGATTCTGCACAGAGGACGAGGCTGCTAGCTGCTGTCAACCTCTAGGGTTTTGTTTTTGTTTTGGGCTGTGCTAAGATGTGACATCACATGGTGTCCTCAATGCCTCCATCCCAGCACAGTTTCTGAGAAGAGAACCCCTTAAATGCCTGATACTCTCCCCTCTCCTTCAGACTTCAGACCTCCACGCCCATCACCCTTTCCTCTGCTTCTCTCCCACCCTTGCATCCCCAGCCAGCAAAGCCAGTCTGCCGCCGCCTGGGGAGGGAGCCCGGAGGCACCCACACCTCCCTGCACTCGCACCAGTGCACGCGCGAGCCGGAGAGGTGCTCCAGGGCCACCTCCCCCTTTGATGGGAGACCTAGGACCCCCGCGGGACATCTCTGCTCCAGGTCCCTTCTCAGGGACACCCCTTGAAACACACACCACCTCCAGCCCTACGTGGCCCCCGCCCCACCTCCGGTACCACCCATTCCTCACCCCGGACTCGAAAACCTGGGACCTGCTGCGTCCAAAGAGCCGCTGGTTGGCGCGTCCCCCGGAAAGGGAGTGACAGAGAGGGGACCGTAGGCAGAGCCCCAAAGAGGCTCAGGGCTTTGAGCTGAGTGGAGCCGCCTAGGCCACTCCTTTAACAACTATGGAGTAAGTTTCGTTTTCCCTTCTCACCTCAGAGGCATTTAAGTTTCGTTTCTCAGCATCAGGAATGGGGAGATAGATTAGGGAGAGTGGGTTTTAGCGTCTTTCCCTTCCATCTGAGCCGTGTGAAAGATAGCAGAGGCAAAATGCATTCTTCGGAATTTATACATAAATACAGGGAAAGGAGACAAAGCAGCTGGGACATCTTAAGCAAGGTAAAATCAAGCAAAGGTGGAATTTGGAAACGATGAAACATAAGACATTGGAATCTGAAACTCCGCCATCAGATGTGGGGGTCTTGCTGCTCCACCTTTATCCAAAAAAAAACAAAAAAAAAAAACAGTGCATAACCATCCATGAAGCATCTATTATGAGAAGCTGATGATTACTGTTCTGGGTGAACTATATTGGGAACTTTCCTGAGCCAAGAAACACAATTAAAAAATAAATTGAAAATGCAACATGCTTAACTTTTATTTCTGTCTTAATCGATGTAATTTTCACTTAATGTCTGCCTGTTGATGGTTGCAATTTGTGTCTCAACACTAGCCTCTCTTTCTAGTGTCCTAAATTTCATGAATGCTATAAATGTACAAATAGATGAGAATTCCAGCAAGTGGGATGTGGGAACAGCAGTGAGTTTTGAGTATTTTAGCAACAGTGGGAAGCCACCGCTGCTTTGTCTGCAGAAATGGTAAGTGCAGAGGTATAGGCACTTGTTCCACAGGGAAAACAGAGAAGAGAGAGCACAGTGAATGGCATACTTTCTGGTTCTAAATTGGTGAGCCAAGATGCTTGGTTGTTGTTGGTTTTGTTGTTGTTGTTAATCCTCACTGGAGGATTTTTTCCCATTGATTTGAGAGAGAGAGAGAGAGAGAGAGAGAGAGAGAGAGAGAGAGAGAGAGAGAGAAAGGTGAGAGAGACACATGGATTGGTTGCCTCCCGTACTCACTGGAACCTCCAACCAGTCTGAGATCAAACCTGCAGCTCAGGTACATCCCCTCGCCTGGGAATGGAACCCACAGCCCTTCGGGGAGGTGGCTAATGTTCTAACCACTGAACTCACTGGCCAGGGCAGAGAGTCAAGTTGTTAAAATAAAAAGGTGGGGTTGGAGAGGATGGCCATTTTTCACATCTATCATGCTTTCATTTATCCATTTGCAAATTTGGGCTGTTTGTTGATGATGACATTGAGAAAGAAAAGAAAGGAACTTAGAACTTGACACAGGGCTGGACTAAAGTTACACTACATTCATATCCATCCCTCACGAACTTCTCTAACGCACTTGCCTGTGGTAAGCTGAATAATGTCCTCTCACCCCCTCCTGCCAAGAAGTCAGTGTCCTAATTCCTGGAATCTGTGAACATGTTAGCTTTCACAGCAGAAGGTACTTTGCAGAATAAACCAAATTCAGGATTTGAGATGGAGATGAGGATGGGTTGCCCAAGTGGACTCAAAGGGTCCTTATAAGAGGGAGGTGGGAGTAAAGGGTCAGGGAAGGCAATGTGAGGACAGAAGTCAATGACAGAATGCGATGGCTTTGAAGATGGAGGCAGGGGCCACAATGTAAGGAGTCGGGGGTCTCTAGAAGCTGGCAGCGGCAAGGAAACGGATTCTCTTGTAGAGCCTCCAGAAGGAGCCAGCTCTGTTGACACCTTGACTTCAGTCCAGTGAGACTGATTTTGGATATCTGACCTTCAGAATTGTAAGAGATTCAGTTTGTGTTGTTTTAAGCCAGAGTTTGTTGTAAGTGCAGCAATAGGAAACAAATACACTATCGTGAATTAATAGAGCAAACTGATAGCAGCAGATAACAAAAGTAGCAATTTCATGATGGGTATGCTTTTATTTTTGTCATTTTATAGATGACACAAAAGAAGGCTTAGAGGGGTAACATAACTAATAAATGCTGCCAAGATTCAAAACCTGATCTAACCCAAAGGTCTATCTATGGTCTTTTCTATTACATGATCTCAGACAAATGCTTCATATTCTATAACTGAAAGTTTTTCACAAATGGACAAATAGCCCTAGCTGATTTGGCTCAGAGTTTAGAGCAGCCGTGGGCAAACTACGACCCGTGGGCCGGATCCGGCTCGTTTGAAATGAATAAAACTAAAAAAAAAAAAAATGATCGTACCCTTTTATGTAATGATGTTTACTTTGAATTAATATTAGTTCACACAAACACTCCATCCATGCTTTTGTTCCGGCCCTCCGGTCCAGTTTAAGAACCCATTGTGGCCCTCGAGTCAAAAAGTTTGCCCACCCCTGGTTTAGAGCATCAGCCCACTGACGGAATGGTTGAGGGTTCGATTCCAGTCAAGCTCATGTACCTCAGTTGCAGGCTCAATCCCCAAACCAATCAGGGTGCCTGCAGGAGGCAACACAACCAAGCAATGTGTCTCTCACATCGATGTTTCTCTCTGTCTCTGCCGCTTCCTCCCACTCTCTCTAAAAATCACTGAAAACAACAATATCATTGGGTGAGGATGAACAACAACAAAAACAGGACTAATAATTTTGTTTTGCTTTCTTTTTTAGTTAATTATTGAGATGTTAATTTTTTAGTGTACATAATGCTTATATGCTGGTTTCAATTTTTAATGAGAAGTGAAAACAATAAATATTGACTCAATCTTTTCAATTTCTGACCCCCATATATTTAACCAACACACGAAATCTCTAGTCTAGATTTTCTTTTCCATTTCAATAAACTACCCCCTGAACACACCCTGGAGTTTGTCCAAATTTTTATCATCACAAACTCTATTTCTACTTTTCAGACTCCTTCCTTTTACTTCCTGCACTTCAGCCTCTTGGGACTCCTAGATGTTTTTCTTATCAGAATGACAGCCATGAGTCAACAATTCAACCTTTCCCTAATTAACATGTTCAACTGCTTGAGCCTATAAACTGTCCTCTATCTTTCTTTCTTTTTTCTTTTTTTTTTTTCTTTTTTTTGCCTTTGAACACAGAGAAATGTCACAGTTTGTGTCCTATCAAACTATTTACAAATACATCTCATGCCTTTTTTTTTATTTTCCCCCAAGCTTTTGGAATATTTTCCAATAATGGTTACAACCCTACAGAACTTTATATTTGCCTCAAGTTATTTCTAATAGAAGTTCTCTTTTTTAAATTCTCTCTTAATTTTATGATAACTCCATACAACATCCCTATGCAGAGTCTGGGAAGAATACACCAGGGGCCACCCACACACAACATAACTAACACCCTATAATCTGGATTTGGCTCCTCCTCAAGCATCTCAGTCCATTATTCTTCAGTATGTTGTATCTTCAACTTCACCCTGTCAACTAGAATGTATTGTTCATTCAACTGAAAGACTCAAGTCACTTCCACTTTAAAATAAGTCAATCAGAGAAAGACAAGTATCACATGATCCCACTCATTTGTGGATTATAATGAACAACATAAGCTGATGAACAAAATCAGATCCAGAGACAGAGAAGCATTGATCAGATGCTCAAACCTCAGAGGGAAGGTAGGGGAGGGTGGGGGTAAGGGGTAGAGTTCAACCAAAGGACCTGTATGCAAGCATATAAGCATAACCAATGGACACAGACACCAGGGGGGTGAGGGCATGAGTGAGGGTCTGGGGGGGAATGGGGAGATAAGGACACATATGTAATACCTTAATCAATAAAAAAACAAAACAAAACAAAGAAACCACTTACAAATATGATCCCCTGCTCTGTGTCATCCCTTCTCTTTTTCACACAGTACCCTTTAGTGGTCTATGGCCATGGTCTACACTTCTTCACCCTACTCCAAACCCTCAGGCCCCTTTAGTCCAGATCTGCTCTGAAACTGTTCCATCAAAGACCACCAATGATGATCCAGGGACTGATATTGCCAAGCAATGCTTGTTTGGTCTATGATTTACTTACTTCTTTCTCTGAAATATTTAAAACATTTTTAACCAATCTCTTTTCCAACCAGCCTCTTCTCCCTTGGTTTCTTCTTTAAATCTATTTCTCTTCCTACCTCTTCTATCTGCATTACTGGCACCATCGCATAACAACTGATAAATTAGAAACCTGGGGACCATTGTTCATCTCCCTTAAATCCCAGTGAACTTGAATTCCTAACACTTATGGAAACGAGAATCTCTTCTCCCATTTTTTAAAGGCTGGAGCAAGCGTCATCATTTCCCACCTAGATTACGGAAGCAGCCTATTCCCTTCCTGACTCCAGTCTGCCCCTCTATTCCAGGGGTCTTCAAACTACGGCCCACGGGCCACATGCAAATACAAATATTGTATTTGTTCCCGTTTTGTTTTTTTTACTTCAAAATAAGATATGTGCAGTGTGCATAGGAATTCGTTCATAGTTTTTTTTTTAAACTATAGTCCAGCCCTCCAACAGTCTGAGGGACAGTGAACTGGCCCCCTGTTTAAAAAGTTTGAGGGCCCCTGCTCTACTCCATTGTCCACTCTGCTGTCAGAGTTACCTTTTAGCATAAAAAACTGAGCACATCAAGTCCCTATTAAAAGACACTTCGACATTTCCTCTAATTTACCTATTAGCATTTCCTCTCTTTTTAGAACCCTCTATCTGATATGCCTCCTTACACCCCATTGGTGAGGGAGTGATTCCTGCCCTATCGGTATGGAGATGGCCAAACACATGACACCTGATGCTGGCCAGATGTGTTTTATAGCAGTTTTTTAGTCACATAACTCACAGCCCAGAGCAGGAGGAGCCCAAACACCATGAAGGACTACACAGGCTTTACCTCAGGAGCCAAGAGAACAAGGTGGAACTGTGGGAGGCAGACTTTGTAATAACTAGAAGGTGGGGTGACTCCAGGACTGAGCAGAATGACTTCAGATTTCATCACCATTTTTAGGTGAACAATTAAAAATTCATGAATTGTTTATTTCTAGAATTCTCTTTTTAATTTTTTGGACCACAGTTGACCATGGGTAACTAAAATCACAGAAAGTGAAATTGCAGAAAAGGGGAGACTACTGTACTAGTCATTTATATAATAGCAAATTACTTAGCCAATAGGATGGAGCCAATAATTTTAATAACATTGAGTATTAGATATGAGGGCCTTAATGGGCCCCAGAGTATTAAGGTTGTGATAATGCACTGTCAGAAGTCATTCACTCATTTCAGGTTCAGGAACATACCAAATTGGACTATTAAATGAGGAAGCAGTAAGGATAATCATCCCTTACTGCATTAAGTCATATGTAATTAGGCCTTATAGTTAAATTCCTGAAAATTATTTGTCAAGAGTGAAGCAAGCTCATGCTATATTGTTTTGATTGTGACAGTTGTTTCAGAAGCTTACTTGACATGTAGCTTTGTAAGGAATTTCCATATGACTTATTTTTCCAAAAATCTAGACAGAATAGATTTTTAAAGCCACAATTGCTGCATGCTTTCTAAAAAATATAATACCAACATCTTTCATTGTAAAAAGAGTTCATTCTCTACTAAATTTGATTAGGTTTGAATTTATGGTCATAACCGCAATATTAAATTTACAAATCATAAGGAAACATGATAATACATTTATATGAATACCCATGAAAAAGTAATTATGTCAGCAATAATTTACTTACCTCTTCCTCCTGCAGAAACAAATAAAACATTCAAACAAAAATCACAGATGCATCCCTGACCAGTTTGGCTCAGTGGATAGAGCGTCGGCCTGTGGACTGAAGGGTCCCGGGTTCGATTCCGGTCAAGGACATGTACCTTGGCTGCGGACACAGCCCCAGTAGGGGGTGTGCAGGAGGCAGCTGATAGGTGTTTCTCTCTCATCAATGTTTCTGACTCTCTCTCCCTATCCCTTCCTCTCTGTAAAAAATCAATAAAATATATATTTTTTAAAAATCACAGATGCACAAGGGAGGGGGAGGCAGAGGTAGGTGGAGATGGGCAAAAGGAGGAAATGGGGGGTACCTGCAATAACATCAGCATTAAGAATATTTAATGAAATGTCATTGTGAGATAACACTTAGTGAAATAATAATTATTCATCAACCAAAGTGGCAATAAAAATTTTCAAAGATGCAGGTATAAAGTTAAAATGAGCACACTGGGTCTGTGATATTTCCACCACAGGCTTTTCAACACATGTTGATTAGTCAATGAGAGGAAACGTAGGGGGCTAAAGATATGCCAGTTCTGTGAAAATTCTTTCTCAAAATAGTGCCGAGCAAATTGTTAGTCCAACAGAAGTAGACAGTGACCAGACCTCAGAATTTTGTGTGGCAGAGCAACTGTCTCCAACGGTTGACATTTTAAAAATACTTAAATCCCACTTTCATCCAACAGCTGATTTCCTCCTTCCCCATACTCTCCCCTCATTTGTTTTCTGTAAACAGCACACCCTTCCGCATTAGACTTCCTTTTTCCTCTGATAAGCAGCTTCTGAAATCGTTATACAGCTGCCCCTACTTGTCTGGCAGTGACCACTCCACTTGAAACTTTGACAGTCCCTCACTAAGTATCTTTATGAAGCATGCAATGTAAACTACAAACTTTAAAAGAAACAAAAGGCCAGTATTTTTGAGTTAGTTCAAATAAGTCTCAAGTCATTTTTATTTTTACTTTTTTAAAATTGATTTCAGAGAGGAAGGAAGAGGGAGAGAGAGATAGAAACATCAATGATGAGAGAGATCATTGATGGGCTGCCTCCTGCCTGCCCCACATTGGGGATTGAGCCCACAACCCGGGCATGTGTCCTAACCAGGAATGGAACCTTGACCTCCTGGTTAATTGGTTGAGGTTCAACCACTGAGTCACACCAGCCGGGCTCAAAGCCATTTTTAGATATCTAATTATTGTGGTATATTGGCCTTTCTCCTCTAGTGACCAAATATTTTAAAAAAATAAACTGTCTCATTCAGTCAAGCCTTTATTTCACTTTATATTAACTCAATTTAAAACTTTAAAATCTTCTGCCATAAAAAGGATGCTTACATTTTTTATAATTCATTCATATTATAAATACAAATGGTTTCTTCTTCTTTCCATTATCATTTTATAGTGAGTTTTTCTATGCTATTATGAACATTTTATAAACATCACTTTCTATGATCACTTTAAAATTCCATGAGTTGCTTAACCATTGGAGATTTAGGTTACTCTAAAATTTTTGCTATCTACACTAATAAAGGACAAAGATGCTAACTGACCGTACCTTTGCCATGCCCAAGTCATGCCCACCAGCCAATGAGAGCAACTATATGCAAATTAATCCAACCAAGATGGCGGCCGGCAGCCACGGAGCTGGAGCAAGCTGGAGGCTTGGTTGCCCCGGTGATGGAGGAAGCCAAGCTTCCCGCCTGCCCTGGTCAGCTGTGGCCTCCGCAAAAGGCAACAAAGTTTCAATTAAGATAAATAAACCCCATATACCTGCTTCCAGCCAGCCTCCACTGGGAGCCTGGGTGGCTAGGGGCCGTGGCCACCCTGAAAACAGCCATCAGGCCCTCACCCAGGCTGGCCAGGCACCCCAGCAGGGACCCCCACCATGAAGGGGCTGTGGCCAGCCTGCAAACAGTCATCAGCCCCTCACCCAGGCTGGCCAGGCACCCCAGTTGGACCCCCACCCTGATCCGGGACATCCTTCAGGGCAAACCAGCTAGCCACCACCCATACACCAGGCCTCTATCCTATATAATAAAGGGGTAATATGCAAATTGACCCTAACAGCAGAGTGACTGGGAATGACTGGTCACTATGACACACACTGACCACCAGAGGGCAGATGCTCAATGTAGGAGCTTCCCCCTGGTGGTCAGTGTGCTCCCACAGGGGGAGGTCTGCTCAGCCACAAGCCAAGCTGACAGCTGACAGTGCAGCGGTGGTGGTGGGAGCCTCTCCCGCCTCCTCAGCAGTGCTAAGGATATCCGAATGCAACTAGGCCTGCTCCCCGCTGGTAAGTGGACATCCCCCAAGGGCTGCCGGGCTGCCAGAGGGATGTCTGATTGCCAGCTTAGGCCCAAACCCCCGGGGAGCGGACCTAAGCCATCAGGTGGTCATCCCTGAGGGGTCCCAGACTTTGAGAGGGCACAGGCTGGGCTGAGGGGCCCTCCTGAATGCACAAATTTTTGTGCACTGGGCCTCTAGTTATAAATAATGTTGGGATGAACATGATATCACATATGTCCTCAAAGAAGAGTAGGTGAGGATAGATCAAAGGATATGACCATTTTAAAGCATGAGCATTTAAAGTGTGGAGAAGTTAAACCACTGATAAACGGATATAAAGATTTGAAAATTCACAGACAAGAGCTGATCTGGAGTAGAGGACACTTTGTTTCAGGGCTTTAAAATCAGTGATGATCATTTTTAATGGTCTGAATAAAAACATACTATGTGTGCATGTATTGCTTTAAGCCTTTAAGTTCTGGAGTGATTTGCTATCTAACAATGTATAATTGATTCACATTTTAATTTAGGATTTTGTGAGGGCAGAACATCCAAGTGTAGCTATAGAACCAGGGTGTTGGAGATGAATAGAGGTTAAGGTACATAGACATAAGTCAAATAATGAATATGAAGCAATATGCCACAGTGTGAAATAAATAAACAAATGTGTGCTATGGTCACCCAGGATAATGGCAGGACTTGGGGTAAAGAAGAGAACCAAGAGTCCAACTGGATCCAAAGTATTGATTAAAGAGGTAGGATAGGGGATGGTCAACTCGAATGTCAAGAGCTTCAAAAGAGCAGAACTTTTTATAAGAAGAAGAAATAATTATTTGGGAGCTGGACAGGGACCCAGTGAAAGACCACTGATACCATGTTTCAACCTCAGATGCTCCTGGAAATGGGCTCTGTTGATAAATGTGGAAGTGCATGGTAAACTGCTTCCACCATACCTGGGCGAGGTATGATGAAGACAAGTGCAGATCAAGAGAGAGAGAGAGAGGCCAGAAAGAGTTTGGCAGCTGTTATTCACAGTTCCCTGGGGAGGGCCACTCAGAGGAAGCACCAAGGTCCATAAAAAAGCAGAAGGAAAGCCCAGCCTGCATGGCTCAGTGGTTGAGCATTTACCTATGAAGCAGGAGGTCATGGTTTGATTCCCAATGAGGGCACCTGCCCAGGGGACATGCAGGGAGCAGCCAATCAATGATTCTCTCTCATCATTGATGCTTTTATCTCTCTCTCCCTCTTCCTCTCCCTTCCTCTCTGGAATCAATATATCTGTAATAATAAAAGCATAATATGCTAAGTAGATAGGACAGCCTAATGACCTCCCGGGCATTATTTTGGATGTCCTTCTGGATGAAGCGCGGTGGCGGAGGCCTAAGCAGAGGCGGTTAGGGGCAATCAGGCAGGCAGGCAAGCAGTTAGGGGTGATCAGGCAGGCAGGCAGAATGGTTAGGGGCAATCAGGCAGGCAGGCGAGCAGTTAGGGGTGATCAGGCAGGCAGGCAGGTCAGCAGTTAGGAGACAGTGGTCCCAGACTGTGAGAGGGTACAGTCCGGGCTGAGGGACCCCCTCCTTGTGTACGAATACTTAAAACAAAAAGAGTGTAATGTGTATCTTAAAATAATAACAAAACAGTGCAGCACTGGAAGGACTTTTTTTTAAAGCTAAAAATATAACATCAGTTTGCCTGAAGTTACAATATAATTTAGAAGATGCCTCAATTTTTCTTTCATTCCAAAAAGAAAGGTTACAGGAATATTATAGTCTTTCCAAATTAGATAACACATAAAATGAATTGAAAGCATACTAGATTGGTGTTAAGAATCACAAAAGGAGCAAACTTTTGTAAAGATTAGAAATTGTGGATTATACTTGCAAAAGATTTTTTAAAAATATAACTCACCAGATGTAAAAATACAATTGAGACACGAGTTTGAAGTTCTATTAGCTCATAAAATTTATATATTTGTGTTTCAAAACATTAAACCTTACTTACAGAAAACTACATATGATCTCTGGCTTCCAGTTAAATTAAAACATTACAGTATAATACATCATGTTGCTTTAAGTTATACTGCACTTATTATATGATGGGTCTACCAAGGAATTTTTATACAACACTAGAGGCCAGGTGCACAAAATTTGTGCAAGGGAGGAGGGTCCCTCAACGCAGCCTGTACCCTCTCAAAATCCGGGACCCTTCAGGGGATGTCCGACTGCCAGTTTATGCCTGATCCCGCAGGGATCCCTGTGGGATTGGGCCTAAACTGGCAGTTGGACATGCCTCTCACAATCCGGGACTGCTGGCTCCTAACTGCTCGCCTGCCTCCCTCCCTGATCACCCCTAACCACCTCTGTCTGTCAGCCTGATAGCCCTAACTGCTCCCATGCCGGCCTGATCGCCCCCTAACTGCCCTCCTCTGCTGGCCTGATTGCCCCTAACTGCCCTCCCCTGCTGGCTTCATTGCCCCTAACCACTCACCTGCCTGCCTGATAGCCCCTAACCACTCGCCTACCTGCCTGATTGCCCCTTACTGCTCGCCTGCCTGCCTGATCACCCCTAACCGCCTCTGCCTCGGCCCCTGCTGCCGCAGCTTCATCCAGAAGGACGTCTAGAATGACGTCTGGAAGGTCGTTCGGCTGTTCAGTCTAATTAGCATATTACACTTTTATTATTATAGATTACTTGTAAGGACATGGATTTACTACCATGTTCAGAAATCAGGCTTTGAAAAAGAATGTTGTTTAGTTAATTAAGATAAAATAAGCCATTGGAGAAATAAAGACTAGTAAAGTCATATGTTAATTATATCTCAATTTAAAAAAGAGAGGATAGTTACAGTCTAATATACATGGTAAGAAAATTTGGAATATAAGCAAGGTAAAAAATAATAACAGCAAACTATTACAGAACGCTTACCAAGTTCCAGGCACTGTTCTATGTCACTGAACTGTATTAACTTATTTAATCTCCACTCTGACCTTATGAGGAAAGTACTATTATTATCTCTGTTTTGCAGATGAGGAAGTAGATTCCAGAGGAAATTTTAAAAACTTATCCAGGGTCACACAGCCTAGTGAATGATTGGTTTGGGATTAGAACCCAGGTAATTCCCTCCAGAGCCCATGTTTGTTTGTTTGTTTGTTTGTTTGTTTTTTCATCACTTTGCTAAATTTGCCCCCCTGTTCATAGCAATACAAGTTAATGTATTGCTGATTGAAAATTATATCTTACATGATGGCATAAAATGTTTTTATCCTACTGATTTAAAGCAACAAACAAACCAACTTAGGTCATCCTACATAATAAAAGCCTAATATGCTAAATGTCCGGTTCTCCGGTCAGTCATTTAATCTATCAAGGAGTAGTATGCTAATGATATGCTAAGGCTGCTCAACTGCTCACTATGATGTGCACTGACCACCAGCGGGCAGATGCTCCGACTGGTAGGTTAGCTTGCTGCTGGGGTCTGCTGATTGGGACTGAGTGAGATGTGCCAGACACACCTTGGAGCCCTCCCGCAGTCCCTCCTCAGCTGACCAACCAACTGCATCCCTCCCTGGCCCAGATCGTGCACTGGTGGGGTCCCTCGGCCTGGCCTGTGCCCTCCCTCTCGCAATCCAGGACCCCTCGGGGGATGTTGGAGAGCTGGTTTCAGCCCAATCCTGAGGGCCAGGCAGAGGGACCCGACTGGTGCATGAATTCGTGCACTGGGCATCCAGTCTAGAAATAATTTCCCTTTCTCAATCCCTCTGATTATCTGTGCCCAAGTTCAATGTAAAAGAAAGTCTAGTAGTTGGGGCCTGAACCAATCATATTTTCTAGTACTGAGTTAAGTGTTTTACAGAAATTATTTCACTTAATTCACATCACAACCTAATGAATTAGTTATTACTATCTGCATTTTCAGATAATGCTCAAAGACATTAAGTCATTTCCCAGACATCACATAGCTAAAGTAGGACAGAGCTGGGGCTTACCAGGTGTACCAGTTAATAATGCAGATTTTGTAATCAAAGAAAACCTGATAATTTCAAGAGAAACATCAAAAGTGCTTTATTCAAAGTAATGTTCAGCACATTGGAGAAATAAAGACTAGGATAGTCATATGTTAATTATATCTCAATTTAAAAAAGAAAGGAGAGTCACAGTCTAATATACATAGGAAGAAAATTTGTTATGTAAGCAAGGCAAAAATAATAACAGCAAACTACTACAAAATGCTTTACATGGGCACTAGACACTAAACGTGCACCATGCCAGCAGTCTGTATTTCTTCCAGAGTCCAGATTATGGAAGTTTGGCTGACCCAACTTGGCTCTAGACCAGTGGCCGGCAAACTCATTAGTCAACAGAGTCAAATATCAACAGTACAACGATTGAAATTTCTTTTGAGAGCCAAATTTTTTAAACTTAAACTATATAGGTAGGTACATTGTTATTAACTTAATTAGGGTACTCCTAAGCTGGCCTTTGCTAAAAACATCCTCAATCTGAGGGGTCAATCTCAGCAAATGTACCCCTACTTCTTCTAATGCCACTTCTTCAAAATAGATTAGCCCAGGCCAAAAACCGACTTCTGAGAATGGGCCACAAAGTTTCAATCGCACTGTACGTGTGAGCCCGCATGTGGTATTTTGTGGAAGAGCCACACTCAAGGGGCCAAAGAGCCGCATGTGGCTTGCGAGCCATGGTTTGCCGACCACTGCCCTAGACCAACTGTCTCACACACAGAGCTCAATGTTCTAGTGCTGCTGAGCTACAGTGAACCAGTAAGAAAGACCTAGGTATATTCTGGACTAGAAAGTGATTAGAAAGTGATGGAGGTAAATATTGTCACATATTGGCAGAATACCTCATTTATTTACTTTGTCCGGATCACAAAAGAGGAAGGAGAAATTTTCTTACACTTCTGAAAATTTGTATTCACTGTCATACTATCATTTTATGTCTATCATCATTCGGTTTTACTTCCCTCCCAGCAACATGGATGGACATTTGAATGTGTAACAATACATCTTTGGCTTTAGTGCTATTATTGAACACTAGAGGCCCAGCGCATAAAATTTGTGTACTGGGGAGGTGGGATGGTGTCCCTCAGCCCAGCCTGCACCCTCTCCAATCTGGGATCCCTTGGGGGATGTCTGACTGCTGGTTTAGGCCCGATACCTGTGGGAGATGTCCGACTGCTGGTATCGGGCCTAAACCAGCAGTCGGACATCCCTCTCACAATCTGGGACTGCTGGTTCCCAACTGCTCGCATGCCTGCCAGCCTGATCACCCCCTAACCACTCCCCTGCCAGCCTGATCGATGCCTAACTGCTCCCCTGCAAGTCCGACCACCCCCAACTGCCCTCCCCTGCTGGCCCGGTTGTCCCCAAATGCCATCCCCTGCCAACCTGGTCACCCCTAACTGGCCTCCCCTGCTGGCCTGGTCCCCCAGAACTGCCCTTCCCTGCAGGCCCAGATGCTCCCAACTGCCCTCCCGTGCTGTCCCAATCACCCCAAACTGCTCTCTCCTGCAGAACCAGTCGCCCCCAACTGCCCTCCCCTGCAAGCCTGGTCACCCCCAACTGCCCTCCCCTGCAGGCCTGGTCACCCCCAACTGCCCTCCCCTGCAGGCCTGGTCACTCCAAACTGCCCTCCCCTGCAGGCCTGGTCACCCCCAATTGCTCTCCCCTGCTGTCCCAATCACCCCCAACTGCTCTCTCCTGCAGGACTAGTTGCCCCCAACTGCCCTCCCCTCCTGTCCAAATCGCCCCCAACTGCTCTCTCCTGCAGGACTAGTTGCCCCCAACTGCCCTCCCCTGCAGGCCTGGTCACTTCCAACTGCCCTCCCCTGCAGGCCTGGTTGCTCCCAACTGCCCTCCCCTGCAGGCCTGGTCACTTCCAACTGCCCTCCCCTGCAGGCTTGGTCCCCCCCCAACTGCCCTCCCTCCCCTGCAGGCACAGTTGTCCCAAACTGCACTCCCCTGCAGGCCTGATCACCCACAACTGCCCTCCCCTGACAGCCATTTTGTGGCCACATGAGGGCGGCCATCTTGTGAGACGGCATGATGGTCAATTTGCATATTATCTCTTTATTATATAGGATATTTACAATATCTACATGCAAATATGTTTGTCTATGTATATAATTTAATATTACCATTGGATTAAGGTGCTGGGAATTTATCTTATACAAAGCTTCCATAATTAAAAGTTATCTTGGCTAAAATATTTTTTTCTGTTCTCATGCCAAAGTTATTGCCAGAGCTAATCCAGGGTACAAAGTGTTACCTACTTAACGCGTTCTACTTCAGTTTTCCTTATCAAAGCTAGATGCTTAAAATCTACTCCAGCTTTTGGTGTTATAGCACATAGTGTTCAGGAATGGCTCTGTACTTTAGTTTTCCTACCTATAAGTGTAAAATCAACATATCAATAAATTGTAAGCATTTTATGAGCTCTTACATATGTGTATGAATACAAAATTTGATTGCTAAAGGAATGTTTCAAAGGCACATATTCAAGTAATGATGGTTATCTATAAGAAATTAACAAGGCTTAAAAACATTAAGAAATCAGAAGTCAAGGAATTAAAAGGGTAATAGGCACAAATAATTGTATAAGGGTTGAACTAGAAACATTATTATTGCTTTACAATTAAAATCAGCTATATTTTTATATACACCAAAATAGTAAATGTTTCTTTACTTCTACCCACTTTATATGAATGAAACAAATAAAAAAAAATTCTAACACATAAAAAAATTAAGCTTCAATAACTTACCAAAAATATAGCGCAGGCAACTTATCCATTTGTCCTAATTTTTCAATGAGAAGGGGAAATGTTTTTATCATGTCTTCTAAACTCGAGAACAAATCAAGACTAAGATTCTTCAGCATGCTTTTGGCTTAGAGTTAATGAAGATTACATAAATTTAATTTTTTAGTAATTTTCCCCCAAAAAACTTATATCCAGAAATCATTCTTCTTAAGAATAAAAAAGTCATTAAAAAGTTTCATGCTGTCCCAATAAATTCAATAAAAAATAATTGAAAAGTTGCATGCTAGAAAATATAAGGACAATTCAAAGACAGAACTAACAAATTGTATTAAAATGATAAAGAAGGTGATTTTCATATTTTGGGGGCAAAGTTTCTCTTGTTAACTGTTTGGAGTTACATAACTTAGCCAATATCATTTTCTATTCTACTTTTCATTTTAGAAATTTCATTTAAATGAGTTATCCTGTGAGACTGAAGTCGGAAAAAAAGAAGGAAATCTTTAGCCCAGTACCAACTAAAACATGTGCCCTTAGCACTTTGGTTCTTTCAGATTGTTAGAATAGAGAAAAAAATAGAGAATCTGTTAGGAGAATCAATTTGCTGATGTTGCTTTCACAGAAAAACAACTGACTCCAAAGTAATAATCGTTTGTAGAGGATGGAAAAACTGAGTGGCCAGATTATTATGACCACCTGACGTTTGTAGGCAAATTAGCCGTACACTGCATCGTAAGGGATATGGAAGCCGAAGGCCTGTTGGAACACCCCATCATGCTTCCTTGGGCCACCTTTTGCCTTTAATACTGCAGCGATTCTTCTTGGCATTGACTCCACGAGATGTTGAAAGGTGATGCGAGGAATCTGACACCATGCCTGATGAATAGCACTGTCCAGTTCTGTGAGATTTGATGGTTGTGGAACCAGCTGCCTGATGGCTCTTTTAGCTTCATCCCACAAATGCTCAATTGGATTGAGATCTGGTGATTGTGGGGGCCACCTAAGCAAGGTAAAGTCTCCCTCATGTTCTTGAAAGCACTCCTGAACAATATGAGCACTGTGGCATGGCGTATTGTCTTGTTGGAAGAAGCCATCTCCATTGGGATACGCCATCAACATGATAGGATGAACTTGATCAGCAATGATACTTAGGTATGTTGTGCTATTCAGATGTTGTTCCACATGAATTAAAGGGCCCAAATCATGCCAGGAAAACATGCCCCAAACCATAACACTGCCCCAACCAGCTTGAAGGGTTGTACTCATGCATGTGGGGTGCATGCTTTCATGCTATTTCTGCCAAATTCTCACTCTGCCATCTGCATGATGCAACTGGAAACATGATTCATTTGACCTCATGACTCTTTTCCAATGCTCAAATGTCCAATCCTTGTGTTCCTGTGCAAATCGGAGATGTTTTATCTTGGTAACTACAGACAGCAAAGGTGTTCGAATAGGCCTTCGGCTTCCATATCCCATACGATACAGTGTACAGCTAATTTGGCTACAAATGTCAGGTGGTCATAATAATCTGGCCACTCAGTGTGTGTGTGTGTGACGATACAGCAAGAAATATTGAAAGAGGGCTCGGGAAAAGTTTCAGTGACAGACTATTAAGTGGCTACTGTAAGAATCAGAGATATCCTTGGGCATTAAGATTGGTGGACTTTTGATTCTAGTCTGCTAACTGTACACTATGTTTATTTGCCCTTTTAACTGCAATGGTAACACAAATAAGCAAAGGTTGAGTGATGTCAAGAAATACGGCTTCAAATATTTTAGCCTACCTTTTTGGCACAGTCAGAATGTTAGGTTCCATTAGCTGTTAACCATGAAAAAAAAAAATGGAAACCAAAGAACTGCCTATTCTCTATCCTGCCAAATGTTGTGTAACAAGGAAAATTGACTTTATCAAGAAAATATATTCTAATTATTCCTCTCACAGATGCTTTTAGTCTTACTTATGTTCCAGGCACTATTTTAGGAACACAGGGGGGAAAAAAGCCTACTGTCATAAAGCTTATATTATAGACTCCTTTGATTTCAAACACCAATATTCCTATCTATTCTGTGCAAAAGGACTAGAATAACATTTCTCAAACTACGACCTTTGGGAAAAATTTTAAGGGTAGATAATCTATAGGAATTGCCCTTTTAAATACAATGCATCTTTACTTCAAGCCTTCTATTATATTAATGTGCACTGTGACTCTCTATGAATACAGCATTACAATTCTCCCCAAGTTGTTTGTTTTACAAAATACCTATTACTGGTTCATAGATTAGAAATGCTGAGCTAAAGGAGATACACTTTGGAAGAATTGGTTCATTGAAAAGTGTAGCATAGTTGGAGTTCTAATCACAGCTCTAATTACTAACTCCCTAGATTTGGGTTTTGTTCAACTAGACTATGAGAATGACAGTGCTCACACTCTTTTCTTTCAGTCGTTCTAAGGTATATCAGCTAAATAAAGGTATAGAGGAGAACAAGTACGTTTACTATAGCCTTTTAGTGATACATAGAGTTGATAGAAGTTAAACATATTGGAATTTTCTTTTTATATACTGCACTATGCAACATAAACATAAAGAACCATCCTTAACAACTTTCAGCTTGGATCTATGAAGCCAGATAGATAGTAAACACTGTATTCTAACAGCGCTGTATTGTACCAGTAAATGTGTACATTGTCTTGGGAGGTGAGGATTTTGTATCTCATAAGTTACTTATTACAGGTGGCTACATTGGCTTTCTATGAGTGAGAGTAGCCTGTATTTAAGGAATTAGTTTCCTAAGAATTATCAGGTTCTTACTGACAATATGCTTCTATTTGGGTTTAAAGAATAATAGTGATGCAATTTACAAAGTGTCTCTTATCTATATATATATATAAAAGCCAAGCAACCTGAATGACCAGAACAACAGGAACAACCGGTCGCTATGACACACACTGTGGCCAGCCAACCAGCCCAATCTGGGGCGAGGCCGGCCTGCCAACTTCTTGTGGCCCCTCCCCTGGCCAGCCCTGCACCCAATTGTCCACCCATCAGGGGCGGGGCTGGCTGACCTCCCACAGGGCCCCCTCCCCACTGCTGGCCTGGCCCCTATCTGGCCCAATCGGGGTGGGCCAGGTGGACCCCACCCATGTATGAATTCATGCACTGGGCCTTTAGGCCTTTTATAAATGATTTAGTTTCCTCATCTCTAAAATAGAAATAAGTATCTCTGTGTCACAGGTTTGTTGTGAAGATTAAATGAGATAATGTATATAACTCACTATTAAAATGACTGGTGCTTTATTAGTATCCCTCTGTAAAACTGATTACAAATTTACAGATAATCTTCTTAAGCTTATCAACTCTATGTATCACTAAAAGGCTATAGTAAACTCACTTGTTCTCCTCTACACCTGTAATTAGCTGATATACCTTAAAATGACTTAGGTTAGCAATTTTCAACCCGTGTGCCACAAGAATTTTAAAAGCATGCAATACCTGACTATTTAGTCAGGGACACTGACCTCTTTTCCTTTAGATTGTGAAATTAAAAAATGACAACAACCAGCACAACAATAGCTTTCCTGTGCGAATGAATCAAAAGTATACCTTTTTTTTGTTTGATCAGAAAAAAATATGTTTTTAGTATGCTGCAGAATTTTAGTAATTAGCTTATATGTGCCATGAGATGAAAAGGTTGAAAGTCACTGACCTAGTTGATGTAAAAGATGATATAGGAAAATGATATATAAGAGAAAAGATCATTGATTTCTACTACATCCTCATTCATAAACAATCATAACTCCACACTGCTCTTATTTCATTTTGCAAAAATAAAAAATGGGATAAAATAAGATAAATAAATAATGAGTCTAAAGCCATAGGGGCTGGTAAGCATTTATCTGCAATGAGTGGGAGGAGACTGAAAGCAGTTCTCTCCCGACTGCCTGGTGCTCACACCCTGGCGGGGAACCGAGAAGCTGTGCTTTTATGGCAGACTAAGTCGTGGCAAAGACTGTACAGCTCTTCTCTTTGCCCAGGAACAAGCCACATGTGGATTGTAGGCAACCCCTCCCCACAGCTGGATTAAGGACAGCTCACTCATCCTGCTCCAACCCTTCCTTTCTGGGTTGGAGCCCATGAGAGAATAACAGATGAGAGGCCCATGGTTGGATGTTCCCTTTCATTCTTCTCTTGTTGCCTCAATTTAATCTGCTTTCCCTCATGATTGAGCATTTTCAGTTTTAGCTTGTGTAAATAAATGCACACCCCAGAAACTTAATCACAGTTGTGCAAACATTTTTTTAAATGTATGTCTCTGTTTCTATCCCCAGACATGATGTAAAGGAGTCCAAATTTAAGAAGACTCATACAACAGCAGAGCCATGCAGAAGTCATATGGGGTCAGAGCACACCGTAGTGGTTACATTGCTTTCCAGTTACTCCATTAATAGCTACTGAGAACAGAGGAAGATACCTGGTCCAAATGATAATCTCGCCAAGTACTCCTAGGGACTATACTCATAGCTGATTAAAGACAGCCTGTCTTGAACCATCCTAAGCAGAGTAAACCATAAAAAAAGTAGAAAATACTATGCAATTAGAAAATGACTGGGACTTTTATAATGAAATGTCAAAAAATCATTTGAAAATGACGCATCTTTATCATATATCTATTCTCTAGGCTTAGAGTTGGTGAGTAGAAAGGCATGAGGGGCAGGAATGTGTTCTATAGCATTTGGTTTGGGTCAGTACAGAGCAAATGAAAAGTTTGTCAAAGCCTAATAAAATTCTATTTGAAAACTTCCATGACACAGAATAACTTTTACAGACCTTTGATCATCACAGCCCAGTCATCACAGCCCAGTCTACACAGCCCAGGATGCTCCGTAAACAACACAACTAACCCCCTTAGATTTGGATTTGATTGCCTTCAGTGCACCCAATTTTTTCTTTAATTCCCTAAACCATTAACCTCCTCCTGGCTAGCAGTGTGGTAATAATGGTCTCCCAAAAATGTCCATGTCCTAATTCTCAGACCTGTGAATATGTCAACTTACACAGCAAAAAGAACTTTACACCTCTGATTAAGCTAAGAATCTTGAGGTGGGGCGGGGGAGGGGGGTACCTTGGATTATCTGTGTTGAACTGTTTAATCACAAGGGTCCTATTAAGAGGGAAGAACTGTTAAGCAAAAGAAACTAGGACTTGATGATTTGGGAAATTGTCAGTATATCCAGTTTGCAAAGGATACTAAAATTAGAAGATTCACTGTCAGGAAATTATTCTAGCAAGAAAGCCAAGAGTACGACTAGACAACCTTTTGCTACTTCCTCAAAAAGTTCAAAAGATAAGGGTAGCCCTGACTGTGTAGCTCAGTGTTTGAGCTTTGACCAATGAATCAGGAGGTTACCGTTCTATTCCCTATCAGGGCATGTGCCCGATTGTAGGCTCAATCCCTAATGTGGGCATGCAGAAGGCAGTGATTCTCTCTCATCATTGATGTTTCTATCTCTCTCTCCCTTCCCCTCCCTCTCTGAAATCAATAAAACTATATTCTAAGAGAACAAAATAAAAAGATAAGGGTAATTAATCACTCAGAGTGCCCATGAAGAGATTAGGAATGTGGTTCAACCTTCTGAGCAAAAGTCAAGAATATAAATAGGATTTTCAATGAAGATTCCTGTCCAATGGAATGGATCCCTGTAATTACATAGGAGATCCACAAGTTATCAGCAGAAACACTGCCAGCTTAAACAGAAAGGGACAGAGCTAAATGAAAGAAGGCTCTAGGACTCCCAAAATTCTACAGGCAAGAAATAGTCTGTTACACTACTCAGCTACAAACATGTACTACTTTTCCCCAGAGCCACAAAGGATTACTCCCAAGCCTCGAAGTCTAACGGAGTTTGCTTTGCTAGATTTTAAAATTTCTTGGGACCAGTGATGCTTTCTTTCTTCTACTTCCTTCCTTTTTGAACTGGAATGTCTATAACTGCTATGTCCCACAGTTGTATGTTGGGAGCAGATAACTTGTTTCCTAACTTTAAAAGATGCAGACAGATGGAGAGGAATTTTGCCTCAGGATGGTTCATATCCAAAGTCTCAAACATACCTGATCTAAATAATTTAGATGATGAGATTTAGATGGAAGTTTAGAACCAAGTTGATACTGTAATGGTTTGAGTCTTTGAGGGACTTGGGAATGGGGTAAATATATATCTCATATAAAATAGATGTGGATCTTTAGGGACACAGAGTGAACTGTGGCAGACAAATAAATGGTCCCCAATGATGCCCATATTTTAATCCCCAGAACCTGTGAATATTACTTTACATGGCAAAATAAAATTTCCATATGTGATTAATTTAAAGATTTTGAGATTGGAGATCATTCTTGATTATACAATGTAATCTCAAGAATCCTTATGAGAGAAAAGCAGGAGGTCAGAAAGGGGAGAGGGTGTTGAGCTAATAGATGGAAAAGGGAACTAAAAGCCAAGTAATGCAGACATCCTCTGGAAAAGGCAAGAAAACATATCTCCCCCCTAAAAGTAATGCAACCCTGCTAACACCTTGACTTTAGAGTTTTGACTTCCAAAATTTGTAAGAGAACAAATTTGAGTGTTTTGAGCCACTAAGTTTGTGGTGATTTATTACAAAAGCAACAAAAATCCATTAAAATATTCCAGTCACTTCTATCTTTAAAATAATTAAAAGAGTGAGCTTCTTCCCTATTTCATCTCTTCCTTTTCAATATGGTATCTTTACTTCTTCAAACTCCTAAAAATGATTGATCTGGTCTACCTTTAGACCAGAATCTGCCCTACAGCTCATCTGCCAAATATCACCGATGATGATCTATTGGTTGTCTAATCCAAACAAAACTGTTTAGTCCTTGACTATTGATCTCTTGACAATATTTGAGATTTTATATCAGCCTCTCCTTTGAAAGGGCTTCTTCTCTCTTGATTTCAGCTACACTATTCTCTTCCATATCTACTTTTCTTCTTACATTCCTAATCCAGGATTAACAGCATCATCATATGTTTCTAACTGCCCAGGTAAGAAACCTGGAAGCCATTGTTGATTCCTCATTTCCCTCATCCCTCAGTAAGTTCTAACTCATGACAACTAAATTCTTTTTTTTATATCACCTCTTCCACTGACTAGAATGAGCTTCATGTTTTGCCATCTGTTTTATTATAACAACCTATTTCCTTCCTGGCTCCAGCTTGTTCTCTCTGTTCCATTTTCCACTCTACTGCCAGAGTAATTTCTCTAACATGTAAACCTAATCATGTCACTCCCCGGTTTAAAGTCCATTAACATTTCTTCATGGCTTTCAGATTAGATCTGCCTATTCATATTTCATCTCTTTTTAGATCTCCCAAACACCATAGCTTCATGATGACAAATAAGTATTTTAACTCAGATGATCTACCTAATAACAATCTCACCACATATTAGCTTCAATATACTGGATAAGTTAGTTAACTAGCCTCTATTTTTCATCCACAATATGTGAATAATATGACCTAACTCACAATATTGTTAAGAGATTAAATGAATTAGTTTGTGTAAAGAGGCCAAGTACAAAGCAACAGGATACAGGTATTGTCATTATCATCAGCAGCAGCAGCTTTGGGAAATGCTGGGAACCCTGAATGGACGACTAGAAAATATATCCTTCCCTCAGTTACAAAGCACAAAAAAGTCTTAAAAGCCGTGCGTTGAGTGATAAAGTTGTATCAAACCAAATGACTCAAATACCATATTTTCTAGTCACTCCTTTCTAGTCCTTTACTAAACATGTATTTATCAAGGATCTATTATGTCCCAGGTATTTTTCATACACTGAATATGGAAAAGTAAACAAAATATAAAAATCCTTCTTCGGAGCTTGCATTCTAGAGGAGAATGTAAATAATAATAAAAGTAAAAAGAACATTGTGTTAAAGGTAAGCCATAAGAAAAAAAATGCACAAGAGGGAATATACAATACAGTATTGCAGGAAAGAGAAAGTTAAATTTTAGATAAACAGGGAAAGCCTCACCAACAAGGCGACATTTTGACTAATGATCTGAGGGAAGTGATGGGTGCTGCCATTCTGTTCCCATGTGTGACTAAGAGATGGCAAAGCCCTGAGGTAGACTGAACCCCAGGGGTTCAAAGAACAGCAGAAATGTCTGTTTGGCTGAAGCTGAAGGACAAGAGCGAGAGTGGGAGAACATCACATCACAAAGATAAAGGGAGGAGGCCGTTTGTGCATGACCCCAGAGACCTAATAAGGACTTTGGCTTTTACTCCAAATATAACAGGAATGTATGGCATGATAAATATGTTGATAATTTCAGCCTTATTTAAATTTGTAATGAAATTTTGAATAATTCACAAACACGTTTTTTTGCTTTGAATACTTTTTTAAAATCAAGAAATAAAATTTAATGTAAAAAGAGTATATAAAATTCCTTTAAGTGTTTGAGAATTCCACAGTTTATATATGCTTTTTTCCCCCTAATACTGATATGACCATTGTTCTAATAGCTTTTGTCACCATTTGCTTATGAAAAAATATTAACTCAAGATAATTTCATTCATTTGAGGATTATAATGTCAACATTTATTTGAAAAGTTCATTCTATATCATATTCATTTAGGTTTCAGTTGTGTAATCATTTGTACAATATTCTATTTTTAAATCATAAATAAGCATGGTACTAACAAATGCATATGTTCTATCTATGGAAAATCAATTATCTATAAATGTTGTAAGTAATCTTCTTAGCCTTTCTCCTGCAAAAAGGCTCTTGATTCAGAAAAGATACACTCCAGGGAAACTGCAGTCCCAGTTACAGAAGTCAGATGAGAGCACTGGGTCTGCAATATTTCTGTCACAGGCTTTTTCAACACCTGTTGATCAGTCAATCAGAGGAAACCTCCAGGGCTGAAGATATGCCAGCTCGGTGAAGATTCCTTCCCAAAATAGCAATAGCTGAGCAAATTGCTAGGCCGACAGAAGTGGACGATGGACTGACCTCGGGATTTTGTGCCACAGAGCAACTGTCTTGCATGGTTGGCATTTTTTCAATGTTTAAATCCTTCTTTGGCCCAACAGCTGATTTCCTCCTTTACTATATTCTTCTTTCACTTCTGTTTTCCCAGGGCATGCCATCCACATCCTTCCACACTGGACTTTCTTTGGTCAGCAGCTTCTGAAATTATGATACAGCTGTCCCTAGTTGTCTGGCCGTGACCACTGCACTTGCAGGTTTGATCTTCCCTCACGAAGTATCTCCATGAGGCAAGGAAAATGCAGACTCTAAGAGAAACCAAAGGCTATGCATTTTGATTTAGGTCAAATAAGTCTGAAAGACATTTTTAAATATCCAAATTAATTTGGATTTGCTTTATCCTTCTAATGGAGGGAAAACAATAACAAATGGCTTCATACAGTTTAGTGACGTCATCATACTTTTTTGAGATATCAATCCAACTCCATTTCCATGAAAGCTTTCAGCCATGCCGAGACTGTTTTATTGTTAAATGTGAACTGAAGAACTACTGGTTTCCTTCCTGTTTCCTTTACCATAATATAATGAGCTTTTTTTCTATGCTAATATAAACACCAGGAAAACACTTTTTGTGACTACTGCAACCTTCCATGCACTGACTAAGTCATTCCATAACTTGTATTTAAGTTGCTTCAATTTTTTTGCTATTACAAATGATGTAGAATTTGAATGTGTTGTTATGCAAAGCTTTTCCTGTAATAAGGATTATGTCCTCAAAGCAGATCTAGGATGGAATAGGTCAAAGGTATGACATTTTAAGGTTAGCCAGATGAAGATGAATGCTCAAATGCAGAATATGTCCACCTGTAAATGGATCTTATGATTTTCAAATTAGCAGGCAACAGCTGATCCACAGTAGTGGAAACCCTGTTTAATAGGTTAAAATCAATAAAATTTATTTCAATTCTCCGAATTGAAACACACTGAATTCAAAATTTCCTTAATTTATTATTCTCCATTTTATACCCAAAAGATTTCAAAAAGTGTTACTATCTAGTAAGTTTGTCAGTCAATAAAATATTTTAAATGATTAAGATGACTTTAGGTTCATTGTGTGGTAATTTGTTGGACATGTTCATATTTTTACAGTAGGGAAATATAAGCACAACAAATTTAAAATACAAAAAGAAATAATTGAAAGTTTCCTTTAATCTTACAAATATAATAACTCATATACAATGTGTTGATTTCACTTAACAATATATTTAGGGTATGTTTTCCATAACACTTCTAATGATGCCATATTAGAAAGTACGTTTTTAAAATTATTAATATTCATAAGGACAAGTATAAGGAGTGGAAAGAGTAATAATCAATTCCTGGCTGGGTGGCTCAGTTGGTTGGAGTGTCATCCCATACACCAAAAGGTTGTGTGTTCAACCCCAGTTGGGGCACATATGGGAGGCAACAGATTGGCTTTATCTCCTACATAAGTGTTTCTCTCTTCCCCTTCCTCTCTCTCTAAAATCAATAAAAACAATATCCTCAGGTAAGGATAAATTTTAAAAGAAGAGTAATAGTCAAAATGTCATATTTTCCTTATGTTGCCATTTTTCAAAGTAGCAATGCAACACCCATACTGGAGTAAAGCCCTCCACCCAACCCTATTCACAACCCCAATCAGAGTGCATTTTCTTTCCCAGATTAGCCACTGTTACCTTCCAGGAAAACTTTTAAGTTTATAGTTCAGGAAAAAGAGAGAAATTATAAACATAGAAAATAATATATATACATACATACATACATAGATATACATAGACTAGAGGCTCAGTGCACGACATTCATGCACTGGGGGAGGGAGTCCCTCAGCCCGGCCTGCACCCTCTCTCAGTCCAGTTCCCCTCAGGAAATGTCTGCCTGCCAGCTTAGGCCTGCTCCCCACTCCCAGGGCCAGCAGGCGGACATCCCCCAAGGGGCCCTTAGCACTGCGGGGAGGCAGGAGAGGGTCCCGCCACCGCCGCTGGGCTCACCAACCCTGAGCCCAGCTTCTGGCTGAGCAGCGCTCCTCCTGTGGGAGCGCACTGACCACCAGGGGGCAGCTCCGGCATTGAGTGTCTGCCCCCTGGTGGTCAGAGCACATCATAGCGACCAGTTGTTCTGCTGTTTGGTCGATTTGCATATTAACCTTTTATTATATAGGATATACATATAATTATACATATCTACATATGATGATGCTACACACAGTTACGTATAATACTTTTATCATAATCTTATCTTCACTATAGTCTCATAACTGCATACTTACTCATTCCACATCCTTTGTCCTCCAATTTATGTGCGCCTAAAGAGTTTTTATTTTGCTGAATGAAGTGAATGAAGTAAAATAGAGATCCAGTTTTTTAAAGTCATTAGAATTGAATGAGGCCAAGAAATAAACCAAAATATATGTAGTTTATTTAACATATGGTGCCATTTCAATGTAATGTTCTTCCTATACAAGCAAAGGATGTAATTTCATTATTCCATTCCTTGTTTTTCCTCCATAAGTAATTGTTCAGCAGTCTTAAAGAGCTACTTCTTGCCCTAACTGGTTTGGCTCAGTGGATAGAGCATCGGCTTGCAGACTCAAGGGTCCCGGGTTCGATTCCAGTAAAGGGCATGTACCTTGGTTGTGAGCACATCCCCAGTGGGGAGTGTGCAGGAGGCAGCTGATCTATGTTTCTCTCTCATCGACGTTTCTAACTCTCTATCCCTCTCCCTTCCTCTCTGTAAAAAATCAATAAAATATATTTTTTTTAAAAAAGAGCTACTTCTCCTCTAGTAATAATAAAGGTGTGTGTGTAATTGCATGCACACACAAACACATATACTTTAATATATCTTAATATCATGGTAAAGTGGAACCATTCTCTTCCCGTCCCACTAAGATGGAAAATGGAGAGTAGATATTAGATTTTTTCCAAAGACTCATTTATAATCCATGGAGAAAGCCATATAGCTTTTTCTCTTTTGACTTATTAATATGGCAAATTAAGTATTAGAACTTTGATATTAATTAAGCCAACCTTTATTACTTGGATGCAACTCAATTGTTCATGATGTATTCTTCTTTTAATATATTCTTCTATTTACTAATAATTTTTCCAGATTTCATATCACTATTCAAAACAGCAATTGATACTTTCCTCTCTTTATTCAATTTGATATCCATGTGATTCTGTCTTCATAAAGAAAGGTTAAACTTATTTTGCTTAAATTCAATAAAACTTGCTTTTGAAATTAATGTTACTGGCTTTTAAGATCAGGGGAATAAAACTTCTCTACAATTGAGCCCTACAGGCCAAATTGAAAATGAGATGATTTCTGATTAAGGGTCATAATACCTAACGGTGCTCAAATACATAGATAGATAGATGATAGATAGATAGATAGATAGATAGATAGATAGATAGATAGATAGATAGATATGGAATCTATTCTCAGACAACTTCAACTCTACTTTTATTACTATGTGGTAAAATCATTTTTACACAAATTAGCACATTTCTCAAGCAGCAGAAGCATATAATCCAGAGGCCACCCACTAGCTTGGGCTACACATATGCAGCAGATTTGACCACAGTTCATAAAATATAGCTCATGAGGGACAAATCTGAAGTTTACTATTATATACAATTGGATACCACCAGCTTAATCAAACAAGCTTTTGACACATACCTGTTTCTGTGACTTGTCTCCAAGCCAGAAATAACGTAAGAAGAAAAAGTAGGAAGACTGGCCATGATTTGAAGGACACTTATTCCCAGATGGGCCAGTAAGTGGCCCATTAGGACAATTCTGCAAGTATTTTGTGCCTCCATTTTTAGTTTTGTCTTTCTTTTTTTCTTTCTATGAAGAATGTACCATCTTTTAAAATATATGTTTATTAATTTCAGAGAGGAAGGGAGAGGGAAAGAGAGATAGAAACATCAATGATGAGAGAGAATCATTGATTGACTGCCTCCTACACACCCCATACTGGGGATCAAGACCACAACCTGGGTCTCTGTCCTGGCTGGGAATTGAACCATGACCTGCTGGTTCATAGGTCGAAGCTCAACCACTGAGCCATGACGGCAGGGCCTTTCTTCATTTTTTTTTTTTATTGAATTTATTGGAGTGACATTGGTTTGCAAAACTACACAGGTTTCAAGTGTAGAACTCAATAAAATATAATCTGCACAGTGCATCACGTACCCTTCACCCCCCCAAGCGAAGTCTTTCTCTATCCCTTTCTCCCCCTTTTCCTACTTCTACCTCTTCCTCACCCCCTTTCCCTCTGGCGTTCACCACACTGTTGTCTGTGTCTATGTGTTATGTATATATGTTTTTCTTGATCAGATTTTTCAGTTACTATTTTATTTATTGCCCCATGATCCCTGTTTGCTAGTCGACCATGCCAGGTACAGAGGGAAAAGCAAAAATGTTCAGAAAGGGGGGTCAGCTCCTTGAGATTCAGAGTATTTTCAGGGCTTCCTGGGTCACCAGAAGGAGAAAATGTTTTTAAAAAGGACAAATGAGCAAGTCTGCACCGCTTTTTACACCACTTTGATCAAAGAAGCATTGATGATTTGTATCTATTATTTTTCTGAACCAAAATCCTCATAATCTGTAAGGAAGTTTGTAAACCACTTACCAAAAATATACATACTGTCTTTAATACAATACACTATCAGGCAGACTAATAGATAATATGAAAATAGAGTGATCGACAACTGGGAAGTCTCAATGAAAAAGAAAAATCAGTGTGGTCACAGAGTAATGAGATGTTTGAGTTTGCAATTTTGAAAGTGAAGCATGGCTATAGGAGCATGTCTAAGTGGCTAATGGAGTAAACATGTGGCAAACAGCCTCCAACATCACCTCCAATGGTCTTGCCAACTAGTACTCATGCCCCAATGGAATCCCCTCCCAGGTTGAATAGTGCTGACCTAAGTAACCAAGGAATAGTGCAGAAAAATGGAACGCGACCTTCAAGGATGGGTCATAAAAGACATTGTGGCTTGTGCCTTGCTCCTTTTTGAATCACTCACTCACTCTGGAAAAATGCAGCTGCCATGATGGGAGGAGATGCAAGCAGTGATATGGAGAAGTCCTAAAGGCTCCTGCCAACAGCACTACATTTCCAAGCACATGAGTGAGCCACCTTGAGAGTCGATCCTCCAGCCCCAGTCACGCTTTTAGATGAAAGCAGCTGTGGGCAACATCTTGACTATAATCTCATGATACCTTGATTCAGTATCACCCAACTAAGATCCCACTGGGGTCTTGACACACAGAAACTGGGCGAAATAGTACTTACTGTCTTAAGACACTAACTCTTAAAATAAATGTTTATAAAACAACAGGTAACTGACACATGAGCTGAGAGGTGGAGCAGGCCTATTTATGTCATCTGTAAGAAGAAGAAGGGAGATGAGGATCACTACAAATAAGCAGCTCAAAGAACCAATATGCCAGTGAGTGGAGTAAACAGACAAATATGTTCTGATATCTCCCAGGATACTGGAAGTACGTAGAGTGAAGAGAATCGAGAACCCAACTAGATCCAAAGTCTTAATTGAAAAAGAGTGAATGAAGGATGGGCAGCTGAAACGTAAGCTCTTCAAAGGAGCAGAAAATTTCCTAAGAAGAAGTAATCATTTGGAAAATGAACTGAGACCCAGTGAAAGGGTCACTGACCTTACTTTGTAATCTTAGATGCACAAAAGGGGTATAAAAGTGCATAACAAACTATAACACTGCATTAATCACACCTTTAATATCAATTGAAAACTTGATATAATAATTTAAGAGCCTTGGCCAAGAAACAGTTATAAGGAAAATAACTTTTGTTTTTCAGATTCTTATAATATTTTTAAAACAAGCATGGTTTGCTGTACTACTCACCATATACCAGAAAAGTCACATTTCTTTATCTTTTTTAATAAAATTATATCTAGCTTTAAGGTCTTCCTGAGGACCACAGGCTATATTTTTTTTTTTTCTTCTTACAATGTTATCACTTTCCTGGTATCATAGCAAGATTTAGGAACCAGGCATTCCAGAGAAATGTGGGAGAGGCCTCCTTCTGGTCAGGCCAACATGAGCATCCTAAGATTCATGGTGAGGTTCCTGTTCTGACCCCATGGCCTGCTAGAAAGGAGAGGGATCCACCTCTTTCACTGCAGTTCCCAAGGTCACGATGCTGAATGCTCAGCAGCAGGCTTCTATGCCCAGACCCTGCTCAGTGTTATGGCCAATTATCAAACCCACCACTCCTCTGTCCTTCCTGGTTCCAATAATCCTATGCTGTCCCAAGCTGGACCAGCATCGTCCTGTAGAAGCACCATCCCCCATCTCCAGCAGATAATCCAATAATATATGATTTCAATCATCCATACAAATCAATGGCACATGCTGCTTTCAATTTTTCATTTCTTCAAAAGGTGTCCATTTTCTCCTGTAACAAAGGAGCACTAAACATAATGAAACTGGGCTATACTTCCTGGAAAGAGAAAGGGGAATCGTATTTTCATTCATTTGTGAATGACTACACAAAAACAAGAAAAGGTGAGTTACTAATTTCTAGAATATGTATCTTCCTGGGTATGTTTTAGTAAGAGAGAAATAGCAGCATGAGTGTGCGTGTCCTCAGCGCACAATTTAGGTGAGGTTGTAAAATGAACCTGGGATTTACAAGTTACTGCCTGGATGCAGTCTGGTCCAAAGAGGGGGGGAAAAAAAAACAACAAACTGATGGCTCTTACATAATTTTCCATTAATATAACAATAAAATCTGTTAGAACATTGAGATGAAAGTTGAGTCATATGCTTAGCACCCATTTATCTTAAATGTAATAATAATAATGTTAATATATTCATAGTTCCTATGGTATTTTTAACCACTTGCCTAATTAATCTCAGCAATGCTTTCCATAACTAAGGTAATATCATGCAGAGGTTACTTATTCCTAGAATCTCTTCCACATTCATTTTGACTTAGGATGAAACAGATGCCTTGCTTAATTTTTTATTATGAAATTTTTAAACATCATAGGTACAGATATCAATATAACAGACATTCACATCAATATCAAGATGTAGCAGATGTTACTATATTTCCATATTCCTATCATTACCATTTTTTAGGAAACTAGCACTAGATACATTTGAAGCCTCTGCTCCCTTCCCTGATCCAGGTCCCAGAAATTTCTCCCAGTGCCTCATCTTTTTCATCTTCTGTGCTCTTTAGATTAGAAACTGAGTCAACTCTAATGGTATTATCTAGACCAGTGGTTCTCAACCTTCCTAATGCCACGACCCTTTAATACAGTTCCTCATGTTGTGGTGACCCCCAAACCATAAAATTATTTTCATTGCTACTTCATAACTGTAATTTTGCTACTGTTATGAATCGTAATGTAAATATCTGATATGCAGGATGTATTTTCATTGTTACAAATTGAACATAATTAAAGCATAGTGATTAATCACAAGAACAATATGTAATTATATATGGGTTTTCCGATGGTCTTAGGCGACCCCTGTGAAAGGGTCGTTCGACTCCCAAACGGGTCGCGACCCACATGTTGAGAACCGCTGATCTAGACAAAGGAAGATGCACCACTTCATGTCCAAGTGAACTTACCAGGGAGGTTTTGTGTGTATGATTATTTTCTGCCCCTTAGATTTGGCTCTGCTAACTGACCTGTTCTTGTCATAGATACTTGTTACTTGGAAGTTCAAAATGTGAAAGTATGTTACAATGAGATTCTACAGAATAATAAAGGGGTTGTGAACAATTTTTTGCAACCATAAGAGGATCCATACTGGTCCTGAAAAATACTCACTCGCCATTTATTTATTTCTTCAACAAATATTTGTTGGATACTCATGATGGGACAGGCATTGGGCTAAGAACTCAATGCTGCAATGTGTGTAAAATCCATTCCCTGTATGTTTGTCTATTTAATCCTATTATGAACTATGTCTTTAATACACATCATAGTCATATAATAATTGTTAATTAACAATTTGAAGTTAAAAAAAAGCAGTGGACTCTTCACTCAGTTTGACAAGTGGCTAAATTTGTTAATAGTTGCTGGATTTACTATTTTAGGAGAATCTACCATATGACTCAAAGTTAAATGCACTGAGCTGAAAATTATAGTAAGAAAAGCATTCCTTATGAGCGTCACACTTCCTCCTGAGAACCGCTTACTGTACTTCCAATTGATTAAGAATATGTTAAAAAGAAAGGTGATGAATTTCAGACACAACGTCAGGGTGTAGAGCAGTGGTTCTCAACCTTGGCTGCACATCAGAATCCCCTGGGAATCTTTTTAAAATCCTGATTCCTGGGCCTCATCCTCCGGAAATTCTGTTTCTTTGTTACTAATGTTGTGGCCCCACCCCATAACAAAGAAACAGAATTTCCGGAGGATGAGGCCCAGAAATCAGGATTTTAAAAAGATTCCCAGGTGATTCTGATGTGCAGCCAAGGTTGAGAACCACTGGTGTAGAGGAATAAGAATAAATCCTGTGTTTATTAGATTCACAAAAAATTCTTTCTACCCTAAGCACCTTCAATTTCTAAGAACCCATCCCTCAGACCTGGGGTTGCCTCCCAGCTCACTGCTGGAATTCCTGATGGTGGCAGTCTGAGGAAACATGAGTTCAGTTACCAAATATAGTTGAGTGGAGTAAGAGGACAGATGCGATTCTGAGGCCACAGTTGCCTCACAGTGACCACGGACCAAGCAGTCTGTCATGAATAGGCAAGGCCAACCTCTGCTCCCCCAGAAAAGTGGAAATGCTCATCTGAACTACATCACCTTTTCAGAGTCTTCAAAGTAACCAAGGATTGAACAGGTCTGTAAGATGTATCCTAATATACTAACTAGGAGAGCAACATTTGTTAATTTAAAAAAAAATATGATAGCAGTTTGCCTAAAGATATAATACTACTTAGAAGCTGCCTTGATTTTTCTTTCATTTGGAGAGGGAAAGTAATGGGAATTTTGTCATCTTTTCAAAAACAGAATTTATAAGATTTATCTGTGTGCTTTATTTCTACCTTTGCCGTCAAATAATTGCATTCTCTATTAGAACCTTAAGCATGCTAAATTGCTGACACCAATACCAAAAGGATTAAATGTAATTATGGAACCAACATTTGTCAAGATTGTATATGTGTTTTGTTTACAGAATATAAGAATGCAGTTCATTTGAACCTCGCCCATACTTAAGCTAAATACCGATGGCTTAAATGATACACTTTAGCTTTTAGTAACATTTTAAGTTAATTACACTTTCAAGGGTTTTTTTAAATCAGTTGACAGTAATAGCAGACATTTTAAATTATATCTATGCATAAAGCTTACATATTTTTCTGGAAAGATAAAGCTTACTAAAAGAAACTATGATCTAGTAAAATGTAAACATCACAGTGTAAATTTATATCATGTTGTTTTAAATTACACATGAAATTATCTTGAATCCAATACATGAGGTTAATACAAAATGATTTCAGGTTCATAGTACCTTTTCAGATTTGCTAAAAATACTAATTGCCTTTTAGTATGAATAATGTGGTCTTGTGCCTGACAATATAATATTATTCAAAATCTACTTAATCATGTATGTGCAGAAATTCAATTCTTATCGCTTGATAAATATGCTTTCAATATTTTCTCTTCAAAGAAAGAACGTAAATGTCCACCTCAATTATTCAGATTTTTAAAATCTGAGTCTCTTTGACAAGTTATTGCTAACAGTAGAGAAGACCGAAGAGATTTGCAAGCTAACCGTTGCTCCGTAAATGCATGATTACATATTCCTAGAAAACAAATTAGTCCTCTCTCGTTCCAGTGTCCGATATGGATTAGGATCTATATCCTGGCGACTCTATAGTCAGTTCTATTTGAGCTTCTCTTGTTTTTTGCTAAAACTGAGGGTTGAAAAGGTCCTATAGCAACAGAGTATCTAGATTACGCTGGATAATTACAATTACTTAGATTTATCTCATTTTTTAAAAATGTAGAGAGGAAACATTAGTCAGGTTTCAAAATAAATCTGGCACCTTCTTAAGGATATACCGGCTGAAATCTACTTCCAAGGCAAGAGCCTCCACTTCGTTAATAATGTGTGCGTGGAGAATATCAAAGGGTATCAAGGTAACTAAGCTGCAGTCAGGAATTTAGGTCATCTAAAGTTCACGTTGTGTCCTGTTAAATTCCAGCAAAGAAAACAAAGATGGAGGAAAACAATTCTGATTGTAATTTGTAACTGTTAAATCATATTAGAGAATAGAGAAACAAATTTAGTAAATAGGTTTTGCATTTAGGTGGCAGGAATTAAGCCCTGAATGAAGACAACTGCAGTGGAAATGGATGACTTAAAAGTAAAAATCTAGATATTTGCAACTGATTCAATATGGTGGACAAAGATAATAACATGAAGAGGCTCCCAGGAATAACTGCAAACACCCTCTCTCTGTAAAATACTCTATATATGGCTGCTATGGGGCATTAAATGAGCTATTATATTATGGTCCTAAAACTGAGATAAAATATACTGATTTGGTGAGTATTGAAAACAGTAGAATAAATATGACATATCTCCCTGTAATAACAATTTACTTAAAGATTAATGAAAAAAGAAATCCGCATGTATTAATAAGAAATAAATTATAAAAATGTGCATTTCTGCATCTAATATGATTTTAGAAATGTTTTATGTTTGACGTTTGCTCTATGGGGCCCTTAGTGAAAAAGATCATCATAAATAAAAGAGGAAAGAAGAAAGAAAGGAAAGAGGAAGGGAGGGAGGAGGGAAGGAATAAAGACAATTTAGGTGATACAAACTATTTAACACTTCATGAAGCAGTATCTTTTCAGAGAACTGCCAAATAGGGCAAAAGGCAGGAAGCGTTTATAGGATAAAAAATAAAGGACGAGAAAAAGAAATTGGGAAACTATCTGGTTGGCTTGGGCCACCTCATTTGGGGTGAGAGGTCACAAGGAGTCAGTATAAAGCCCAGCTGGCTTGGCCTTTGGGATTGGCTGACTGGATAAACTGCTTCTGGTCAAGCAGAGCATTAACAAGGACATGAGAGTTATCTCTAAGTTCATGGGCCAGGGTAGCTCCATCCTGGGTCTTACAGTGGTTCTCAACCTTCTGGCCCTTCAAATCCAGTTCCTCATGTTGTGACCCAACCATAAAATTATTTTCGTTGCTACTTCATAACTGTAATGTTGCTACTGTTATGAATCGTAATGTAAATATCTGATATGCAGGATGGTCTTAGGCAACCCCTGTGAAAGGGTCGTTTGACCGCCAAAGGGGTCGTGACCCACAGGTTGAGAACCGCTGGTCTAGAGACCGCCCGTGATTCTAAAACAAGAGGAAAAAAAGTTTAAAAACTTTTCAACTTTGGTTTTCATAGTTTAGGGTTTATTTTTAAATGGTCTTAGCATTGAATCATTGTACCAACAGTTTTTACTACTATTTTAGTAGTTGTTTGAGTATGAAAATAAACAAATAAAATTACTAAATTTAAAATCACTCCTAATTTTAGCTCCCCCCCCCCAAAGAATGAGAAATAAAAAACAAAAGTTTCTCCTAAGTGTCCCACCCATCAACCCTGCCCCTGCTTAAGCCCCATCATAGAAGTAGTAAGCATTAATTGTTTGGTGCATGTTTTTCCAACCTTTTTCATGTATTTATTCCTAACCATATATACATTTTTAAATGCCTATTGAAATGGTACTATCTGGACTCTCTTAAGTCCCTGGCCCATGGGGTATGGGATATTGTGTGATACTTGGTGTCTGTCAGCCTTTCAGTAACATCACTTTTTCTTTCAAAATTTTCAATGTCTCTACAGTGTATTTCACAAACAGATGGCAAAACTTGCCCCATTATCTAACAATGGTTTTGAAAAAACAACTGTGTGGTTAAATATAGGTTTCAACCCTAATTCTACCATTCCCTGACAGCTCAACTTTGTCCAAATCACTGAACATGTTTATGCTATAGTTTGGGTACTGGGAATAATAACAATGAAAATAATGTCTACCCCATCAATTGTTCTGAGAATCAAATAATTTACTATAGGCAATTAAACCAGGCAATTCGTAATTCAGAAGCTGTTGCATAGTAAGTCTCAGGGAGGCTAGCTTTTATTGTTGTAATTGAGTTCTTTCTACAAGACTGCTGCTATTTCTTGTGCGTGTGCCTTGTCTTCCCCAAGTTCTTCCCAAGTCAGGGAAATATTGGACATTTCAACAGCCTGTAGTGCCCTGCCTCACAGGGATCACAGAGGGCATGACCCACGGTATGTTTTTACTGGCAAAAGAGAGGATTACCCTGGATATCACAGATCTGGTTTTTATAATCATCCTCAACAGTCAGCAACTCTCAAAGCAAATGCTATTCATGTCTAAATCTGCCTCTCTATCTTTTCTATTATTTGTATATTTGCATATGTATGTGAATTTTATACGACACATTACATATTCAGGAACTCAAAAATAAATGTTTTCCCAACTACTAGGATAACAATGCCAAGACAATGTTTGATAAAATTTTTATGTCACAATGTGTGATATACATACTGAATATAAAATAGTCATTGAAAACTTACATGTTCCATATTCCATAGTAGAACATGAGTCCAACAAAATTCAGATTATATACAATTAGAAATAATCTATAAATTAAGTGGCATAAAATTCCTTAAGAATAAAATATGCACAATGTTTCAACAAAATAGGTGACCATGAAATTTTACATTTGAAGCGATATTTGCTTAGGATAAGCCAAGATGCGGATAAGCTTCCTGTGGAAGTTCAAGGTGGAAGGGAGCCTGAACTGCCTCACAGTACTTGCCGGCCCTCCCAAACTTTTGCTTCACCTCATGTTTGCAGGGAATATAGTCAATAATATCATAATAACTTTATACAGCACCAGATGGTTACCAGACTTGTGGTGATCACATTGTAAGGTATAGAAAGGTTAAATCACTATGCTATACACCTGAAACAAATACAATATTGTGTGTCAACTGTACTTTAATTAAAAAAACAACAACAAAAGATTGAGTTTGGCATTATGCATAAATGTCAAAATTCACCTGCAATAATTTGCCTTCATAAGACCATGAGGACACCTACAACTGCCTCCATGTTACCATCCAAGAACCTAAAGCAGGTATAACTCTCAATATCAAATACCAGTTCTATTTTTCTCCATCATCTGCCATGATTCAGATACTTTGCTAAGCACTAGCCATACAAAGACTGTTGGTTGCAGCTCCTGCTTTCAAGGTGTTCACAGTCTAATGGAAAAGGGGCTCTCTAAACCCATATTTATAATTCAGTTAGATGCTTGGGTCCAACCCCAGCGGGTCCAGGGGTTCCCAAAGGTGTGGATGGAGTCGGTGAAGAAGGAATGACACGGAGACAGCGTTCAGTTGATCAGCAGCCTAGCCAGGATCTCCAGCCAAGTTCTGGTCTGGATCTCCAGCAAAGTTCTGGTTAGGATCTCCAGCCAGGTTCTGTGTCCATGTTCTCTTGCTAGGTTCTCCAGCCAGGTTCTGCTGCCAAGTTCCCTCGCTAGGTTCTCCAGCCAGGTTCAGTTACCCTGTTCTAGTCAGGTTCTCTTGCCAATTTCTGTAGTCAGGTTCAGTCCAAGATCTTTTGCCATGTTCTCTCGCTAGGTTCTGTCTCTAGGTTCTGAGGCCAGTTTCTGTCCAGGAACTTTTGCCATGTTCTCTCCAGCGAAGTTCTTCTGTCTCTAGAGAACGTTCTGTGGAGGTTCTGTGCCTAGGTTCTGTCTCTCTTGGTTCTGTATTCTAAGTTCTGTGTCTTGCTGTCTTATTACATCTGTATTTATACCAGTTGATTCAATCCTATCAATCTCTATTACAAAGGTTAGGGCGTTTCTTATCTCCATTACAGGGAGTAAAGATTATGTAGCTTAAGCATGATTGTTCATAGTTAAAGTGATTAATTACCCACCTGGCACTAGTTAAGAGGTTTTATTCCCTCCCTAACTTCAGGGGAAAATCCCTACTTGGGGAAACAACCAAGAAGGTGAGCAAACATATTAAGAACAGTATGCCATATATGCCAGGTCCCTTGAAACAGCAAGGATGGACCGGCTCCCGGCAGTCAGATGACTTATAATAAATACTGTGCAAAGTGCCATGTTCAGAGGAAGGAGCAGATTAATGCTGACTTGGGAATCGTAGAAAGCACCCAAAAGAAGTGAAATTAAGTAAAGAAGTAAAGTTTTCAAGGATGAACTGGGATTTGAAACACAGAAACAGAGGGGAGGACAAAAGAAACAGCATGTGCAAAGCATGAAGACATGAAAGAACACGGCATGTTCAAGGACTGACTGACAAGTAGACCAGTGAGGCATGACTGAAACATGGGTCAGAATGACAATGGAATATGAGGCTGGAGAGCCTACATCAGAGCAAATCGCCCAGAGGCACACAGATGACCTGCATATGCTGCTTTAGACCTTCTCTCATCAGCCCAGTGGGGGGGTGGGGGGCGGGTAGGCACGGGGACTACTGGGGGAAAAGTACCAAAGGAGTGACATGACCAAATTTGCAAATATGATCATTCCTCCCATTTCAGATATACAGTTATTTGTTTAAACTATTTTAATAGCAATTATCATGTTCCTCCTTGTGTTTGTCATTTTTACTCTTGTCTAATCCCTCTAATCTCTCCTACTGGATAATAACATCATTAAAGGAGACAGACTATGCCTGGCTCATCTCTGCCCTCCGTGACGCTTCCCTTGCACCTCGTAAGTGATAAAACAGTGGTTCAACCGAGTTCATGTTCCACTTATCATTCCAGAAAAGGCAAGTGGCAGAAAGAAAGAATGACTCTAAAATGAGCAGAGCCAAAGAAGAGCCATTTCTCCCCTGGTGAAGAAGCTAGAACTACACAAATTTCAAGAAATTAGAAAATAGTTGCTGCTTATAAGAGTTTTAGGGGAAGTGACAATTGGGCTAAATTATTAATGATGAAGATGATGAAGACCCAGAGGAGAAGAAGACTAAGAAATGAGTTTCCAGGCGATTCAAATTTCTTAGAAGAGGGTAGAGGGAAGGGGCACAAAAGTTTTAAAGATGTAGGAAAATATTCCTCCTCAAAATTTCAAAATCTTACAATTCCACTTGCTAAAATGGAACACTTAAATGTTTTGGGCATCTACCGCCCTTCCTCTTTACTCATTAAAGACTGAATAACTAGCTCTTTCTTAATGTATTTCATTTCTGCCTCTATCACACCAGCCTAGAATTGCCCAAAGCACTGTTTGAAATAAAACATGAAATCTCAGGGAAATAATGATGATGTTTGCAGTATTTCTTTTGATAATGATCTTTTTATTTGGGGGGTGTTGACTGACACAGAAATCTCTGACGCACAATTTTCCAGTGAGTGTGGGCCACCTGTAAACCTCCCTTGTCCACACATTGAATGAGTATTTTCCCTAGACGACATGCATGTTCTAGCAGCAATAGCTGGGTTGTAAATTAAACCCAAACCATATATGCCATAGAGCTATTTTTTTTTTCACTATGCAAGCAGTTTTTAAGCTACACCTAATCCTGACAACTGGATCCCATCAGATGGCGCCCCTTTAAACCCAAAATGTAAGTTAATAAGCAGGTGATTTAATCTGCCTCCGGCAAACACTCCCTATTTAAAAGAAGAACTGGAAATTGCTTCATCATTCAGAATTTTGCTAAGCTTCCTCATGTAATGTTTTTCATGAAGTTTTAAGACGTATCAGATTATGTTCACTTTACATGAAATATAATTAATAGCAGAACTCTGATTTCTGGCCCACAACTTAATTAGTCTGATATATTGCTTAGAGTGCTTGGTTGTTAGAACGATAATTCAATGGTAGTAAACTGTGTGGTTAAGATCATGAGCTCTGGAGTCACTGTCTGGGTGTGAATCATGGCTTTTTCTTACATTTTCTGCCTCAGTTTCCTTCTTTCTAAACTGGAGCATATTGTGAGAATTTGAAATGAAACAATCTACAAACTACATAGTGGCTCTTGATACAATGCCTGCCTCGTGGTTCGCTGTTCATTGTTAGCCATTATCATTGTCATGATCATCATTATTAGTGCTTGTGTGTTATATGAATTCATTAAGAAGCTGATGTTCCATAGCAGGGTTTGGCAAACTTTTTTCTGTAAAAGTCTGGGTAAATATTTTAGGCTTTGTCGATCATACAGTCTCTGTAGCAACTACTCAACTCTGACACTGTTCCACAAAAAGAGTCAAAGATAGCCATACTCTAAATTCAGTCAGAAGTCAAAAGGTTCTGCCTCTAAAATGATCCAGTCAGACATTTCGTTGTCTTAATACATCCTTCCAGATCAATCATTTTCATTTTACCTTTTTTTGTTTTCACTATGTCTTTAGTCTCTTCATCTCTTTATATTCAAATTCCTACCTATGAATTCCAATCCAGCATAGATTTTAGAACCCACCCCTGTCTTGCAATATTTTCAACAGTCTTGTCTACTTCCTTTCCATCTTACCTATGTGCCAATACCTGGGTGATCTACCTCCATATCCGCACCGGGACTGCTGAGCTCTGGTGGAGGGAAGTGCCTGATCACACAGATTAATGACACTACAAATACATTACATCTAATTTCAAATAACCCCTCACCTATATATCCTTAAGGGAGAAATTGTCTCCTGTCCCTATAAATTTCCAAATGCACAGAAGCCTCAAGATAGGATCTCTCTTTCTTTCAATTACAAATCTCTCTCTCTCTCTCTCTCTCTCTCTCTCTCTCTCTCTCTCTCTCTCTCTCTCTCTCATATGCTATATTACTTCTCTCTTTTTCTCTCTCCAACATGCTATATTACTTCTCTTCTTTGACAATGGAAGAACTGTCCCCTTCCAACCTGAAGCCATCTCTCTCTATATATAAAAGATTAATATACTAAGTGTCCATCCGACTGGTAGCTATGATGCACATTGACCACCAGGGGGAAGATGCTCAACACAGGAGCTGCCAAGCTGCAGTGACTTGGCAGCAGCAGTTCTCGGGTGACGCACCCCGGAACCAGAGAGGTGGGAACCCGATTCCTCACAGGGCCGCACAATTCCACCTATTGCTAGGACACTGTCGGTCCCGAATCTGGTTTACTGAACACTTGCATTTGCGTTCCACACCCTGTACAACAGCAACTTTGCAGAGTGCCCTCACGCACTCCAGGACCCCTCTGGGGATGTCGGAGAGCTGGTTTCAACCAGATCCCCGCAGGCCAGGCTGAGGGACCCCAGCTGCCAGAGGAACCCCGCTCACCCTTCAAGCCATGGCGCCACTCCAGGTGCTGCCGGCTGGCCAGAGAGGGACCACAGGAGGTTGGCTCCAGGGTGGGTCTGGCCCGTTTAGCCCAGTCCTGCCCCACTGGGGGGAGCAGGCCTAAGTCAGCAATTAGACATCCCCTAAGGGGTCCTAGACTGTGAGAGGGCACAGGCACAGGGGGGAGGACTCCCCCTCCCCCCCGCACACAAATGTCATGCACCGGGCCTCTAGTGGGCTAATAATTCCCAAACCAGCTCTGTTTTCCCTTCTCGGGGCTCTGGACCACTATCTCAAATTGCCTTCCAGTATCAGCACCAGAGTTCCAGAGTGCCCTCAGATGTGAAAAGTGCAAGTCAAAATTAAGCTGCTTTTTTTTCTTCAAAACTTGCTCCCCCCTTGTATTGAGTTATTGGCACCATCCACCCCATTGTCTGAGTAAGAAATCTATAATCCTGCCTCTGCATCATCTCTTCGTTCAATCAATCGTCAACTTCTGTCCTTTCTATTGTCTATGAATTGGTTGAATCCTCTGTTTTCCGCCTCAGTGTCACCTGTTCACACTTCCATCATCTTTTTTATCTACTATCAATTGTGTTCCTTAGTTGCGAACAACAGAAATATTATTTGGCCAACTTGAGTGCAAAGAGATTTATTAATAGGAGTTGTGGCAACTCACAGAATGAATCCAGGAATCTATGCAGGAGGCAAGACCGCAGAGCTGTGCCACAAAAGGGCTCCTGTGTGGCTATCCCTGCTGCCAAAGCTGAAGAGTTCACACCACAGCTTCCATCTCCAACCCTGGATACCCCCCTGCACAGCTGCCACTGCTGCCCTGAACACTCCGTGGTGCTGCCTCTGCTGTCACCATGTGTGTCCAGCTGTCAGAAAGGTTTCACCAGGGATCCTGCTTCCAAGTCCAAGAGATGGATGCAGTTAATTGCCAAGTCCAGGCCATGTGCCAAGACTTATGCCCAGGTTCCAAGGTGCTGGGGAAGCAAATATTTGGAGATTTTACATCCCGTTCCGATACAGAAACTCAGTTTCTCACTGAGGCTCTTAATATGAGGAATTATCCAAAACTAACAAGGTTCAGATGGTGGGCAATCAAAAATAAAACAGTGAGAAACACACACAACCCCTAACTACTACAGACGCCTCCTCTTCCCCTCACTCTGTCTCCTGCTCAGGCTCCAATCAATATTGTTTCTTAATTGCAACTCTGGGATGTTTTTCACAGTCTTCCTTTGTCTCCTAACTGTGCATAGGATAAAATTCAAGCTCTTCGCATGGCTTCAGGCCCTCTCTGACCCATTCCTGCTTTCTAACCTCATCTCTGGCTATTTTCCCCATCTCCAGGTGATTGCTGTTTAACGGAACCTCTCTGAGTTATCTGAGTCTACCATACTTTCTCGGGGATGCAAGACTGTACATTCAGGCCCTGCATAAGGGCATTTTGGTCCATGACAGACCCCGAAGAGGTCCCATAGGACTAAAATGGAGCTGAAAATTTTCTATGGCCTAGTGATGAGGAAAGCTGTCATAAAGTCTTAGTGTTGTAGCTTTAAGGCATTACTGTTTTTCCCAGGATCTCAGTCAACCAGTAGTAATTGGCTAGAAATGCCTGGGGCACTCACCTGGGCCCCATAAGCTTCCCACAGACATCTGTTCTTTCCAAGCACATTATACCTGGCTCTAGCCTGGTGGGGGGGGGGGGGCGGTTCAAAGACATTTATTTATATATTTTTTAACCCTCATCTGAGGATATTTTTCCATTGATTTTTAGAGAGAGTTGAAGGGAGGGGAAGAGACAGAGAGAGAAACATCAATGTGAAAAAGACATAATTGATTGCCTCCTGCATGCACCCCGACCAGGGGATCGAGTCTGCAACCCAACTACATGCCCTTGACCCTTGACCGGGAATCAAACCCAGGACCCTTCAGTCTGTGGGCGAAGTCTCTATCCACTGAACCAAATGGGCTAGGACCCCTGTAGTTCTTATTACGACTGCAAGACACCCTTCTGTGATAAACTATTAAGAAACTTAGAAGAAAAAAGAGTTTATGACTTAGAGGGGCACAAAGCCAGTTCTTAAATAGAGGGCTGGGGCGAGGGGGGAATGATTTGGGGGTGGGTGCCTAGGGTTTGGAGCACTCACTCTTTATTGGTGACTTTAAAACATCAGGGCAAGAATTTAAAGCATCGGAAGAACAACAACAAAAAAAGCAACCCAGATGGTCAGTTATCGAATTCAGCCAACAACTAAAACAAAGGCGCCTCAGTCACAGGAGGAGGCACCTGGCTCTTCATCTAGTCCTGTGGCTGTTGTTCATTCCAGATACCCTTTGTTGAAGCACATGCCTCTCTGAGAAGGATGCCTCTTCGAGGACAAAGGTGTCCTCAGCAACTTCCACATGTGTGTGTATATACATAAGGGAAGGCCTGTTTCTTTAAGAACTTTTCATGGAACAGCAAGAAACACCAGGAGCATGTGCCTCGTTAAGGAGCCCGCACCAGCTGAAATTAGTAAAACTGGCGGTTCATGGACAAGAAGGCCTGCCACATGACAGTGTACTGTGAGGCATGGTGGACATCAACACACATCACACTAGGGCAGTGGTAGGCAAACTGCGGCTCGCAAGCCACATGCGGCTCTTTGGCCCCTTGAGTGTGGCTCTTCCTAAGCCTCAGGAGTACCCTAATTAAGTTAATAACAATGTTACCTACCTATACAGTTTAAGTTTAAAAAATTCGGCTCTCGAAAGAAATTTCAATCATTGTACTGTTGATATTTGGCTCTGTTGACTAATGAGTTTGCCGACCACTGCACTGGGGGGAAAACCAGAACTATTTCCAAGGTCATCCCCGATGACACAGGGTCACGTCCGTGCTGCGTCTGGAATGACAAAAATGTATACACACTTTAACAGCTGATAACTCACTTAATTTTCAATCCTTTTCAGGTTTAACTAATTTGAAATAATGGGTAAAGCCTGACTAAGCTTTGAACAAAAAAAATTTATCCCAAAGTGCCACCAGACTATTTATTATGGGGACACAGAAAAGATAAAGTTTATGGTACAAAACCGGCGACAGTCAACGAATGCCACACAAAAAAATGAACAAAATTATTCTTGATGTTTGTGATTCCATTGCTTTGGTTTATCAGCAGTGCCTTGACCAAAACAAACAAACAAACAAAAATTTCTGTAAATGCTTTTAAATTTGGAAAATGAACTGTATGTTAATAACACTGACTTTATAATCATTCAAAGTGTGTATACATTTTTGGGACCTCCTGTATCGACATGGTCTTTTGTACCTCATGCCGGACTCAAACCCAAAACCACCTTCCCTGGGTTTACTACTTACACACTGGTACTGCCCGCACTGGGCATTGCACTCCTGCCGAGGAAGATAAAAAGCTCCAGGATGTGGTCCACACCCTGCCGCAATCCAAGGGGACCCCAAAGCTGCAGGTGCTGGAAAGCAAAGTCATGGTCTCCCCAGACAGGCCGTGCAAAGAGGGCATCAGGGTGCACAGGACTCTGCGGCTGAGCCGCCGCTTCATCGATTGCTTCCCAGGATCCTTTGTGACCCAGGCGTGCTGCAGCTGCAGCGCCTCTGAGGCTGCACACGCTGCCACCGCCCAGTGGATAAGTAGGCACTTCCAGATGCGCAAGGACATGAAGCCCCGCCTTCTAGCAAGGCCATTTTCCATGGAGACATTACTGTGCCATATTGCACAGGCAGAAGCAAAAAGGGAAAACGGCTCCACTCTTAATACCATCTTGGCCCCTTCCGGAGGAGCTGAGGGTTGCAGAGCTGCGGCAGGGGAGGCGGCTGTTGGAGGCTGGCCTCTACTCTTCTGGCAGCCGCCAGCAACAGCGATGTGGCGGATGGGAAGAAAAAGCCTCAGAAGAAAAAAGTTGCAATTGGAGACTTCAGACAGAAGGTGCCAGATCTACCGGTGCTTGTGATATCTGTCCACGGTGGAACAGGAGGATAAAAATGCGATTGTGCTCTGCCAGGGGTGTGCTCTGTGCCCCGTTGTCCCTTCTAGATGCTAACATAGCACTTTGTTCTCTCGCCACAGCACTTGACACACTACTAAAGCATACATGTTTATTACTTATTTGCGTCCTTTATAGACTATTAAGTTCAATGAGGGCAGAAACCTTGTCTTTTCCAAATTATATCTGAGTGCCTAGCACACTGCTTGGCATGTCCTCCTAGATACTCCACAAACATATCTTGAATGGGGAATTCTCTTCTATGTGGTCTATCTATTCCAGAGTCTGTTTCAAAAGTTAATCACTTCAGAATCAAAGGTTTTGTTCTCAATATTTACCTGGACTTTCAGCTTAGCTCCAGGTGCGGTTGACACAAAATCGTTAGATAGGACAAGGGTCTCAAGGTTTGGGCCATCCTTACTAAAGGCTATTTTTGCTAAAAGTGAAAAGGTAACACGGTATTTTGCAGACCAGCTGTAAACCAGATAAGCTGAAAGGAACACAACCTGATAAGTGTAACCAACTTCAAAAAGAAGAAATCAACACGCAATTGACCAAATAGTGTATACCAACAATGGCTAAGCCTCCTTCTGGGAGGCAGAGGTGTGGATATGAATTCCTTGTCTCCTTTACTTGCTGCAAGAAAATTAAACTACCTTGTGACAACCATGTCTTGATTTTTAATAGAGCACCCCAAGTGGTGGACCCCTTGAGTTCAGTACTAAAATGTTCCCCAATCTCTATCAGTACTGAGTTCGGTAGAAAAAAAATGGATGAAAACAAAACATACTCAAATATTCAAAATACATTGAATATAGCTATTCTCCATAATAGGCTATATTTAACGAATTATTGAGGAATCAGAACGGTTCCATTGGGGAACACAGACTGAACAAAGGAATCAGAGTAATGTTTGGGTTGATAAAGAGGCGGGCAATGATGAGACCACTCTAATGGATTTATAAGATTTACTTGGACAACAGTGGGAAATTTGGTTCAGTGGGTAGAGTAGGACTAGAATGTAGAGAATCTCATAATTCAGGCTCAACCAAGTGAGTCATCTTTCTAAGTGGACATCTAAGATGCAAGTGTAACATTCAACTAAAGGAGATATAGTAGGTTCCTAATGAGCTTTAGGATCTCTGGTTACAAACCTTCTGCTGAATTAGTAGATTCCTTGAATCATCCTTATGTGGCAGCAGGTCCTCGAGGTGCATTTCTGGGACCTTCTATGTAATGCTTTTTGAGATTAGGGACTTTCAGGGGCCAAAAAAATGCAAGCTGACTCTCTTGGGTCATGTGAGAGAAAATAACATTACACTTAATAAAAGAAAATCTCATTACTCTAGGCCAATGGTTCTCAACCTTGGCTGCACATTAGAATCATCTGGGAATCTTTTTAAAATCCTGATTTCTGGGCCTCATCCTCCGGAAATTCTGTTTCGTTGTTATGGGGTGGGGCCACAACATTAGTAACAAAGAAACAATTTCCGGAGGATGAGGCACAGAAATCAGGATTTTAAAAAGATTCCCAGGGGATTCTAATGTGCAGCCAAGGTTGAGAACCACTGCTCTAGGCAGAATCCCTAGATGGGAAATTGCTTCTAAACAAGCAGTTCCATTCTAGCCTCACAAGGCATACTTAACTTCTGAGAACGAATGTCTCACCAAGTTCACTCCCACCCAGCTTACCCAGTTGAGTTTCACCACACCCAGCAAGCCTCCTTTTATTGATTTCCAGACTCAACTGTGAGGCAAAATTACTTAGGAAAAAGACTAGTTTATTGATTTTTGGAGAGAGGAAGGGATAAGAGAGCAACATCGATGCAACATCAATCGGATCCCTCTGGGCATGCCCTCTACAGTGGATCGCCCCACAATCCAGGCATGTGCCCTGACCTGGAATCCAACTAGCAACTTCTTAGTGCATGGGATGATGCCCAACCAACTGAGCCACACCATCCAGGCCAAGTTTTCTAGGTCTTCCCTCTATCATTCTATGAACAATATGTAGAAAAAGGGCAGTACACTTAGAGTAATGAGAGAGTCACTCCCTCACAATATTTAGTTCAAAATGCAGTGGAAGTTAAATTGATGCCCAATTATTTGGCAGGTGTCGAAACACCTTTTATTTAATGCTGGTAACATTCCTATTCAGGGCACATAGTTCTCTCACATGTCTTTGACAGTAAGATAGGCTCGCATAGCAACCAAGCTCTTTTCCTTTGACACCCTAACCAAATTCTAGGTTATTTATATATTATTTGTTTAATGTATTCTCCAATCCCCCATCTTTACCATACCACATGACTTTTACCTCTTTAAATATAAGGATTGTGTTAGCCATCTGGATCAAGGGTCGGCAAACTTCAGCTGCTATACCAAAGCCATCCTACCATCTGTATTTGCATGGCCTGCAAACTAAGAATATTTTTACATTTTTAAACTGTTATAAAAAAATCAAATTCAAAAGAAAAATAATGTGTTTGGCACGTAAAACATAAAATTCAAATATTAGTGTCCATAAATAAAGTTTTATTGCCACACAGTCATGCTTATTTACTTATGTATTTCTATGGCTGTTTTGATATTCCAATGTCAAATTTAAGGAGTTACAATAGAGATGGTACAGTCAAAAGTATTTACTATCTGGCTTTTACAGTTTGCCAATCCCAGTTAGAGCATGACTACACCTCTAGCGCCTGAAACTTTATAAGTGATTATTAACTATGTGTTAAATTAACTGTTGAATTAGTGAATATGAAAGCACATGGCTGAACAAAGAAAAGGATGAAACAATAAGGTTTCAAATATTTCATTGAAAGCTTAAAATAAATGAAGATTGGAATCAAAATGTACTTTGTGGTTATTTTATAAACAGGGTCAAATTTACTAAAAATATCAGTAAGTTACTAATCTCCTAACATTAACATAATTAGAGTTTTCATAAGGCCTATATAGGAATGGGAAGGGAAGGAGGCTCTGAGAATGCCCTATTACACTCATAGTCACTTATAGCGCCTACTATAAATACCATCTTCTTGAATTATTCAATGCTGGTTAGTAACATACTCAATATTCACTTGCAGGGCAAATATTAAATTAAGATGGTAAATGCAAGTACACTTAATGTTTCTTAGTTAATAGAACAGATTAAAATTGTTTTTCAAACACTACAGTTGACTCTTGAACAACATGGGGGTTATGGGAGCCAACACCTCTCCTCTTTTGGAGTTGAAAATTCGTAAATAACTTTTGACTTCCCCAAAACTCAACTCCAGTTGGACCTTTGCATCAGGGGACTCTACCAACCATGGATAGAAAACAGTCTTTTCCAGTCTGCGGCTGCGAATCTGCTTTTGGGAATCTATAGTTGGGAATCAGCTACAGTTGGGAATGAGAAAAAGCTGTTTCTCACCACAGGTTTGTTCAATCTGCAAATGCCAAACTGAGAATAGGTAGGGCAGGCCATATCTAAATAGGAAAGAAAAAAAACTCAGTTCAGCCCCATATTGTTAAAGGGTCAACTGTATACAGGGTGTCCCCCAAGAAATGTATGCACACTTTAACAGCTGAGAGCTCAATTTTGAAAAGGAAATACATTTTAATAAACTCTGCCTTTATAATTATTCAAAGTGTTGGTATACATTTTTGGGGACCCCCCCCCCATATTTGTTTACCTTAATGTTTCTCCCAATTTGTAAATTAGTAGTATTAGGCTAACACACACAAAACATTACTGCTCACAGCAATTCTGTGTACGTTGTCTTTCAGAACAGAAGTAACCTGATTTCCAGTGTCTCTGGCCTTCCTGTGGAAAGCAGACAGGGTGTATGAAGACTATTCAAATATGTCAGAGACTTCCTCCCATGACTCCTTCTATGATTCCCTATCAGACATGCAGGAAGAAAGCAAGAGTGCTGACTTCTTCCCTGAGCTCTCCGCTTTTCTCAGCCAGGAAGAGATCAACAAGAGCCTTGACCTGGCCCGGAGAGCGATAGCCAACTCCGAGACAGAAGACGGTGACTCGGAGAAGGAGATCTCGCAGATTTTCAGCACCTCCCCTGCAGGCCTCTGTGAACACCCTTCCCTCAAGGAGACCAAATCGGGGGAGCCCACCTCCTCGGAAAGACCTCCGGATAACAGGCCAGAGCAGACTGAGGGGCTCTCCTCCCAGGGCTCCAAGAGGAAACCTGCCCGCTCACCCCTGCTCGCCAGACCCAGCTACATCCGGAGCCTCCGAAAGGCTGAAAAGCGCGGCGCCCCCACTCCGGGCGCAGGTGGAAAGCCCGCACCGGCTTATCAGCGTGAGCCTGGCCCCCAGAGCCAGCTGTGTGACAAGGCGGCTAATTTCATCGAGGAGCTGACATCCATATTTAGAGAAGCGGCCAAGCCGAGAAACAGGAGCCCAAACGGGGAGTCCTCGTCACCAGACAGTGGGTACCTCTCTCCCAAAAATCAGCCGTCAGCCCCGAGGAGTGCCTCTGCCAGCCAGAGCCCCACCGAGGACCAGCAAGAAATGGAAGCGGAGGTCAAGTTGCCGGAAGCCAGGCCCTGCTACCCGGCAGACCGGGACGAGGCGGTGCCGGGCGGTAGCATCCCTCAGCCCCAGCCCCAGAGCGCACCCCACTTCTCCTCGGCCCCTCGCTTCATCCAGAAGCTGCGGAGCCAAGAAGTGGCAGAAGGAAGCAGAGTTTATTTGGAGTGTCGAGTCACTGGAAACCCAGCTCCTCGAGTCAGGTAAGAATGTTTGTTTTAATGTTGAATGGTCAAATGAGTGGTGTTGAGTTTTGATTTTGCTTTAATGTGGGAGAAGAGGGTTCCTGTCTGGTTAGCCCTCTGGAGCCTGAGGTGTTGTTTTCAGGTACCTGCAGGGCAAAAGCCATCCCAGAATTGCAAATACCGTTGACCTCCGTGTCCCTGGTGGGTGGGATATACTAGTATTTGTTGTCATGAACCACCTAATACCCTGGGAAGGCAAAGGACCGGACAGGCATAGAGAGTACAAACAGTTCGTTATATTGGACTCTGGAATTCATAACAGCCAGGGAAACTTAAAATGTGCAACTGAGTTACTCAACGTACTGTGAAAAGTGTGGGCCTGATTTGAATGAGTTGCTGAAGACGGCCGACAGTGTGGCTAAAGCTCCAAGTTGTCTGGGGATACACAGACGAAAGGCACAGGTGTACCGAGGCCAACCACAAGAATAGCCACTGAGTTTATAATCTGGTGTAAGCCTGGGCTCAATCGGCACATTTTCACTTAAGATAATCACTTCCACACGCCTTTGTGCAAGCAAAGAGGGCAGAACGTTCCTAACAAAATTAAACCAAACTGGGAGCGCTTCAGCTCTGTTATTCGCGCACAGGCTGCACACACTAGAGCCTGCGGCCCAGAAAAGAGTAACAGTTACATGAGCGTGCAGTTAGTTGGCATCAATAAACGCATCGCCATGTCCATTATAATTTCTATAAATTCTTCCTCCTTCATTGCAGAGTTTATACCTTTTGTGCAAAAGGTTAAGAGGAGGGATCCTGGAGTCAGACTCCAGGGTTTCCAGTCATGGCTCCACCTTTTGACCAAGTAGGCAAGTTATACTCTGGAACCCAGTTTCTTCATCTGTGAAATGGAAATCCTAGTAATACCTACCGAATTCTATTTCATGATGCCTAAGTACAATAATATGTGAAAGAGTAAAACAAGGCCTTGCACTAGTGGCTCTATGTTGGCATCACCTATTCTTTTTATTATTTCTCAGTTCTTAAGTTCATGTGCCAAAATAAAAGTAACATTTCAAGCTAGGATTATACTGTAAAAAAAATAAGCCATTTATTTTCAAAGTTTTGCTTTTATTAATGAGAAGTGTTTTACCGAAATTACATAAATATTAAAAAGTAAATTCAAAATTATGAAATTTGGAGAAATTATAAAGGACATCATTGTCTAAAATGCATTGATATAGTATTTCACAAAACACAAACTTTATTCCTCATCCCATATCCACTAATAGATACTTTGCTAGAGTTGTTTGTTTGTTTTGACAAATCATTGCTCACAAAAATGGTGTAAGCATTAGCATAACTGGCTAAAAAGTGGTATAATTAGAGGCAGGGAATTTTTTTCCCAACCAGTTTGTTCAACTAATTCACCCTAAGTCAATCTTTACAGTAATTTGACTATATTTCTTTTAGAAACTGACAGCAGGGGGCAGTAATAAACTTCTTAATGGGTTCATTCAATTAAATATGTCATCCTAAATTCTGTCATTTTAATACTTATCTTTTCCATTAAAATATGTCTTATAGTTTTGTCTAAAACAGAAATAAAATTGAGTATTTCTTTTGGATTCTATTTAAAATTTTTTAAAGCCCACTAATCGTGGGAACAAATCATTCTTCATTAGAAATATAGTCACATGTCAAACAGTTCCACAGGTTTTCAAACTACATATGACTCCATTTACATTTACCTCCAGAATAGGCCCCTTCCAAATGTATTACCATGGCAAGTAAGTATACCACTCTCTTTCAAAAATGACAAAAATCAACCCATTTAACATTAAAGGATTAATTCAACTGTACCAAAGTTCACGTAACCATTTGGTAATTTGAGGGGCCATCAGATTCATGTGTCTACCTCTTTTTTCTTTATGGAAACAGGAAGGCATTAATTAGTAGCTACAGAATTATTAACTAGTTTTCTCTGTTCATCTCTCTGTCCACCAAAGCCCAGGACCAATGTTCATTAGTCATTACAAGTTGTGCAATTCTTGAGTGATTAAGTTTTGATGAGAATGCTCCATTGTTTAAATGACCATAGTTAGCTGATCATTTTTATATCCTTCTGTGTTTGGGGGTGTTGTGGGTGTAGGGGGGGGTGGATGGTTTTCATTTATTCAGTGGTTGGTTGGTTGGTTTTTGAGGGGCAAAGTAAATGTGCATTGGATTCTCTTAATTTCTGTTCTAAAGATACTGGTCACGCCATGGATTTGTAAGTGCACCAAATGCCTAAGAACATTCACTGAGTTCCTTTTCTGCACGAGACATGGCTGTCTAATGAGAAAATCATCTTTGAAGGAAATTTTGTGTAAGGAAGACCTTTAAGAAAGAGTTGCTGCACTGGGGCATTTTAGAACCTGACCCATACTGACTAGTCCAGGGGACTCGGAAGTAGAGATTAGGTGGACCTATTGATTAGTAGGCCACCTCCGAAGGTCCCAGAAGCAGGTGACAGAACTGTGGGCAAAGGCCTCTATAAGCAGAGGCCCAACAGACCCTGGCTGTTCAATCAATGTTGAGAAGTTGGCAGCTGTATGGGAGGTGAGTGAGGTGTGGTGCAGTTGTCATTGGTAAAATCCAGACTTACTTAAAAGTAATGCACCGCAGGAAAATATGGAAGCAGGTATCAGGTTGCAGATACAGGGAGCGGACTGGAGCACAGGGAGAAAATTCTGCCCTTTAAGCATTTAGATAAGTAAAGGGCAAGGCTACTTACTGATTCAAAAGGACAGAGCAGGAAGTAGAGACTTAGGCATGACTAAATAAGGCAGGACTTTAGTGACTAAACTTGTGCTGGGTCCAGAATAGGGAAATAAATTGCTAGACTGACAAGGCTGGGCTACTATACTGCTGGTCTGGAGTTTCTTAAATTTTGCCTAAATACAAAGCATTTGGTCTGGGAACCTGGACATAGCGAAACTCACAGATGTAGAAGAAGTAGCCCCAGCTAAAGGAAAGATTAATGGGAACAGTAGGATCAAAGCCAGGCCAGTCATCTCAAGACATTTCTACTTTATGTACAATCACTTCACCTTCCCAGAAATATAACTGGCAAGAGATACCAGTTGTCTTCATAAATAGAACTGAAAAAATTCTATTTTCCTCCTCTGTTCTTGCATAGTTCCAACAAAAACTCAACAAAAGAGAGGAAAACTGATGGAAGGAAAGCTTATGTGTAATTGAAGTTATATACAGTTTAGATAACACCCAGTTATATACAATTTAGACACTACTCAAATTATAGGCAAATTATTTGTTGACAAGTTTAATTATTACATTAAATTTTTAAAAGTCAGAATTTCCCTCCATCGCTCACCTTTCCTGTTCTCAACTTTAGTTAGTTGGGGAAAAATTCATAAAGGATTTTAGTTTAAAATTACCCATAGTAACATAAAAATAAGGCCTTATGTTTTCAGTTTATACTTAATATTTTATTCTGGTAACTATATATTTTAAAGCATGTAAATAAAAGGAAATTAAGATTTAAATTATTTGCCTCGTATCAGAAAATCATTATTAGTTGTAGAGACTGGATTATAACTCAGGTTTTCTGATTCCTGATCATGTCCTGTAGTGATTCCAAGAAGATTTAACCACTGTCACTGTTGTTTTGCTGCTTGTGCAAGGCTTACTGACAAGCTCCAGAAATAAAGATAAGTGGAATTGATATGTTAAAAAATCTCTTAGGATTGGAATTCATATTCTGAATACCTTTAAAGAAATGGTGTCCTAATAACTTCCATGATATTGTTCTATATTTAAAGAACATAGCAATTTACAGTTTCTCTCTCTCCAATAAGTTAATACTATAAAACAATTCAATCACTCATATAACTAACTCCAAACAAAACATCATTTCTAATTTATGAACAGTAGTCCAAACCATCCTTATATTTCAAATTACATTGTAAGGTAAATATGAAAATACTCCTAAGGAAAAAAAAGTCTATTTTAAACACCCATTCTTTGCAGTAAAAATGGGATCTAGCAAGAGTCCAGCCATGTTTAATATTCTAAGTATAATTACTCATAGCTAATCATAACATGCCTATTACGTTGTCATTATTAGCTCAGGAAAGATTCAATTAATGTACATATAAAAGCAATTAAATTATTTCATTTTATAATCAAAACTCAGCATGTCCAATGTCTCCAATTAGTTTACATTAGCGAGACTTTGATCATCATCAAAGGCCAGAGCAAGAAGATTAGCCATATCAAAACTGCAGTGCTCTCTGTAGAAATTTCCATCTCCCCCAAAGAAAACAGAAATATATACAGGCTGCCAATTCGCTTTTCTTACTAATGTCATGTGGTATATGTGGTACCTGACCGGGTATCAAACCATGACCTTCTGGTTCATAGGTCGACACTCAACCACTAAGCCACGCTGGCTGGGCTGGCATGGTTCTTTTAATGAAACTGTGATCACAACACAGTGCAAAGCAATCCAGTGCCTTCTAATCTCAGTCAGAGTAGAATCTATAGTCCTTAGAAGCAACAAATAGGCCCCATCTCTCTGACTTCATCTCCTACTACTCACTCACCCCGTTAGTCCACTCCAGCCACAACGGTGTCCTGGCTGTACTCCAATGTGCCAGGCATGCTCCTGACTCAGGGCCTGTGCTCTTGCTGTCCCCTCTACTCGGAATGCTCTTCCCCCAGATATATGCAGGGTTGGATTCTTCATCTCCTTTGTACCTCTCCTTAAGTATCACCTGCAGAGTATATAGCCTTCTTTGAGTACACTATGTAAGAAGAACAGGTCCTGCCCACCACACTCTCTATTCCACTCTCTGGTTTTGTTTTTCTCCATAGAACTTACCTGATGCGCTCTACATTATACTTGTTTAATTTTGTTTGTTTGTTTTGTCTGTCTTCCTTGGTAGAATATAAATTCCTTGAGTATAGGGACTTCCGTGTGATTCTTACTGCTGTGTCCCCTAGGCCTATAATGGTGCCAGGAATGTAATAGGTGCTCAAGAAATATGTGTTGAATAAATAAATGAATAAATTCCACTCCTAGGTGTATACCTGGAAGAAACTTTTGTTCATGTGTACAAGGGTACTTCATAGCATTGTTTCAAAAAAAAACAAAACAAAACAAAAAACAAACAAACCCACTGGAAAGAACCTAAATATTCATCAAAAAGAAAATGGATATCTCTTTGAGATAATGATTTCATTTCCTTTGGACATGCACCTGGAAGTGGGATTGCTAGATCAGAGGGTAGTTCTATTTTTTAATTCTTTGAGGAACCTCCATACTGTTCTCCACAGTGGCTGCATCAGTTTACCTTTTTACCAACAGTGCACAGCGCTCCCTTTCTTCACCTTCTCACCAATGCTTGTTATGTCTGTTGTTGGATGAATGGATAATAAAAATGTGGCACATACCGTATTTTTCCATGTATAAGACACTATTTTTTTCTAAAATCATTAGACTGAAAATTGAGGGGCGTCTTATATACGGAAGTCATCCTAGGAGGGAGCCGCGTGGGTGCGTAGCTGCCCATACCTTGTCAAACGGGCTTCCTCCAATCATGAGCCTTATTGTTACTGACGTCAGCTGATGCCTTAATTGGAGGTGGAGGTGGAGAGTGCGCAGATGCAACAGGGACCCTAGCGTTCTGAGCCCATAAAGATGTCAAAAAATAAAAAGATAAATACCGGTAAGCGATTGTCTTACTCTGCAAAATTCAAACTGAATGCAATCAGCTATGCAAAAGAGCATGGAAATAGAGCTGCAGAGAGACAATTTGGACCTCCTCCCACTGAGTGTATGGTCAGACAGTGGAGAAAACAGGAGGAGCAACTCCTTAAGATGCCAAAAAAGAAGGCCTTAAGAGGACAACCAGCAAAACGGGCAAACTTGGAGCAGAGGCTGAAGACTTGGATTATGGAGCAGCGCCAGAGAGGCTTAGGTGTGTCAGCCAAGCTTATTCAGTGTCAGGCAAGAATGTTTGCAAGCGAAATGAACACTGTTGATTTTACAGAAAATGAACATTGTTGATTTGGCAAAATGGTGCTTCAATTTCATGAGAGAAGGGTTAGCCATGAGAACAGGAACAAAGTTAGCTCAGAAAATGCCACCAGTTTATCTGACGTCAGCTGATGCCATATGGATGATCTCACATATATAGACGTGATTCAGAAGACAGCAGTGATACAATAGAAGTTGGAGAAATTGATATGTCTGGAACTAATAGTGATGAAGAAGAGAACAGTGATGCAACAGGGGCTGAATAAAGTGATATTCTACATAATATCATAGTACTGGTATGTAAACATTACCTGCGGTAATTACTAAATAAAAATGTGTTCTGTTTTATGTTTAAAATATTGATTTCTTAATATTAGGTTGGAAAAGTTGGGGGCCTCTTATACATGGGGACATCTTATACACGGAAAAATACGATATATATATAATGGACTAGTATTCAGCCATAAACAGGAAGACAGTCTTGCCATCTGTTACAATGTGGATTATCCTTAGAAAGATAAGCCAGACAGAAAAAGACAAATACTTTATGATCCCATTCATATGTGGAACCTTTAAAAAGCCAAACTCATAGAAACAGAGAGTGGCATGGTGGTTGCTAAGGCTTGGGGAATGGGGGAAATGAAGAGATGTTGGTCAAAGGGTAGGAACTTCCAATTATAAGATGAATAAGTCTGGGAATCTACTGTATAGCATGGTACTATAGTTAACAATACTATATTATATACTTAGAAATTGCTCAGAGAGTAGATCTTAAATGTTCTCACTACACACACACACACACACACACCCTTATAATTATGTGAGGTTATGGATGTATTAACAAACCTTATTGTGGTAATAGGAACATCATCCCACTGTACACCTTTAACTTACACAATGTTCTATGTCAATTATGTCTCAATAAAGCTAGAAAAAAAAGAAAAAAAAATGGATGAATTGTGATGTATATTCATATAATAAACGAACTAGAGTTTTATGAATCAGGATGTCTGAAACTCACAAACAATAGCAATATTAAAAGGTTGCAAAAATGCTTAGATTGCATGAATACATTTATGCATATGAAGTTAAAATGGAAAAGCAGAACTATTTCAGGGTTAGGCATATAGTAAGCGTACACTATAAAAAAAATTCATAGGGATAACAAATACTTAATTTCATATAGTGGTAACCATAGAGATGAAGAAGAATGTGATTGGTAAGGAAAGGGGTATACCCAAGGGCTTCATCTGTGTTTGCAATGTTTTATATCTGAAGAAGAGTAGTAGAGACACAAGTGTAAATTATTTTTATTTTTACACATATTGAAAAATATTAACTTTTTTTTCTCTGCCAACCCAATTTTGTATTTGATATCTTCATAAGCATTATTCATAATTAATGGCATGATTTACTCCTTAAACATCATTCAAAAAGTATCTTAGTGTTAAGCAATGCAAACTGGATAGGTTGGCTCTTAGCCATTTGCCCTTGTGAATTATAAGTTAATCAACGTGGGGGTTGTTCTAGTTGTATTTCATAGCTTTTAAGAATGTTCTTGTTTTTCCATAGCTTAGTTGGAGTGTTGTCCTGTACACCAAAAAGTGGTGGGTTCAATTCCCAGTCAGGGCACATACTCAGGTTGTGGGTTAAATCCCTGGTCAAGTCATGTGCAGGAAGCAACCAATTGATGTTTTATAAGAATGTTCTTGTTTTAAATTAATGATGTTATTAATAGAATTTTATATATATATATATATCTCCAGTCATATACCAAAGATCTTTTATGGTATGGTCTTCCCAGTTTATTGGCTGTAGAGTGTATAAAAATTTGTGTATGAGTTTCTTGTTCTTTTTTTTTTTAATTGATGACTGTTTTTTATATTTATATAAGTATTTTTTATTTAATTTTTCCATCACCTTTTATCCCCTCTATACCTTCTACCACCTCCACCCATCCCCCTCCACCCCTGAAATCACCACATTGTTGTCCATATCCATGAGTTCTCTCTTCCTTTTTTTTTTTTTTTTTTTTTTTTTTTTTTGCTTAATCTCTCCACCCCCTCAACTCCCTTCCCACCTTCAAACTGTATGCCTGCTCTCTATCTATGAGTCTGTCTCTATTTTGCTTGGTAGTTCAGTTTGTTCATTATATTCCACATGAGTGAAATCAAATGGACTTGTCTTTCTCTGACTGGCTTATTTCACTTAGCATAATGCTCTCCAGGTCCATTCATGCTGTCACAAATGGTAAGATTTTCTTTCTTTTTACAGCAGAGTAGTAGTCCATTGTGTAATGTGAGTCTCTCATTCTTTTTTTAGTATTTTCTTTTATTGATTTCAGATAGGAAGGGAGAGGGAGAGAGATAGAAACATCAGTGATGAGAGAGAATCATTGATTGGCTGCCTTCTGCACACCCCTCCGGGCATGTGCCCTTGACTGGAATCGAACCTGGGACCCTTCAGTTCACAAGCCAATGCTCTATCCACTGAGCCAAACCGGCTAGGGCAAGTCTCTCATTCTTAATAAAAAATTTTCTACATTTAGACACACACATACATGTACACATGAAGTACCTTTTTAGAATTAGCAAAAATCTGAAGATGAACAAGAGTCGTATATCAGTCTCACCAACCTATTGCCTACCCTCCATCATTGTATTTGAGTGAGTGATAGAAGCAAACAAAATGGGCAGATTCCAAGGGAAACAACACTTAATTTTATAGTTTCCTATTTCTCACTCTTTTATCATTTCATTTAAGTAGTTTTTAAATATTTTGTCTTCTGTGTACATTTACAGTTTTTTATATTTTACCGAGGACAACAAATATTCTCTAGGACATTAAATTGCCATTGAACTAGAAACCGAAGGTGATTAAGCAACAATGATACCTCTGTTTTCACTAAAACCAAGATACAGGTTTATTACATATTCCTCCACGTAGATGATTTCTGTGAGTTAATAAATTAAAGGGATATTACCTATTATGCTGTTTTGTCCTCTTTCCTATTTTTTTCCATTTTTTTCCTCAATCCCTGTTTTTATCCAATATCTATCCACTTTGTAATTATCCCTTGAAAAATGAAGGCAAGTCTGGGGTGTGGGGTGGGGATAGGGGAGGCTGGGGGCAGGTCAATGGGGAAACAAAAAAGGAGGCATTTATACTACTATTTTTAATACCTTAAATAATAAAATAAATAAAAGAAAATAAAGAAAAGAAAAATGAGCTGTACCTCTACAATACTTTAACTGCCAAAAGACCGTCATTAATACGAATACTGAATCTGCTTCTACAGACCAGTGAGTGAAATGGACTAACCCAGTATCACTGAGCCCAGGAAATATTGCCCCTGAGTTGTTGTTTAATGCTTTGAACTTTACAGCATGATAGCAGCTGCCTTGCCACCTCTTCTTGGTCAACCCACGCCATCATGATGCTGTGACAGCCCCACAGCACTGAAAATGATAATGCTGCTGGTACTGATATCTCAGTGAATCAGGAAGTGAGCTTGATATTCATGGCAGATGTGAAATATTACTATGGTCAGAAGTTTGAATTGATTATAAAAGTCACTGGTATCTAGCTGTGAAGTAGCAGTAGCCAAACAGGAGCGTCTGTTCTAAAACATTGAATCTATCATTTCAGTTTGCATCTCAATGGCCAAATTTCTGGTTTTAACAAGAAAATCAATCAATCAAACAAACACCAACATAAATTTTCCTAAGAAATAGAGGTAGACATAGAATTAAAAATATGCTTGTGCAATAAAACATGTATTTTATGGAACAAACAGTAGAAGAACTTAGTAACTTACAATACAGACTCTGGAACAAGAGTGTGAATCCTGGCTCTATCTCAGATCACTCGGGTCACCTTTGCAAGTTATTTAACCTTTCTGTGCCTCAGTTTCCTTGTTGGGAAAATGGGAATAATAAGAGTACATACCTCTAGTGTTACTATGAGTGTTAAGTCAATTACCACAGGGAAAGAGATTAGAACTGTGCCAGGCATATAGTAATATCTTAATAAATATTAAGAATATTATTATAAAGTTATTTATTATTACTAATTATTAAGTGGTCACTTTATTACTTATTGTCATCAATTTGGTATAAACTCCCTAGACCCTACCTTCTCAAAAACCTTTGAATCTGTTTCCTTTCTTTAAAATCTTCATCCTATAATTCTCTTGTGTATTGCTAAGTATTATTCACAATGGTATAGAGCTTATGGAAAGGGCACACTTCAACATTATAGGCTAGAAAAATGTATAAGGAATACAATATATCTTGCAAAGTGCTTCTGACCCTGTTTGGACAGTGAGCCCTACATTTGTATCTCAAGGTCAGAATCATGGCTGCCATGGAAAACAGTGAGAAACTTTCCCCTGGTTTCTGTCTATTGTCATTCTCGAGAAACTTTTACCTCACTTGGCCCTCTGTCCCTTCACTGCAAGGGATGGGATCAAAGCCAAAGAAAAGTCATTTCTCTCAATCTCTGCCCCTCCCTCCTACAACTAATTATCTCCCCACCCTTTCTTTCTAATCCTCAAAGCTGTGAAGGTCATCCTAATTGTGGATTACAGTCAACCAAAAGAGGACAAAAAAGTAAAAGCCTTCCAAAAAATCAAATCTCTGACCATTGTTTTCTTGCTGCCTTTTAAATGGTTTAGCAATTTTCCTGAGTTTATTTCATGGTTCCTTGTCAAATATTTGCTAAAGCCAATTGAAAGTGGTTCCCCAACACTTTAGCCACTCCCTGGTTTTGTATTCCAATAATTTCAGCAGGAAGAAAATGAAAAATAATTTAAGTAACAAATGCAGGCTTTCCCCCCAGCTAGATTAAACTGGCTTTGATTTTTGTATTTTCTTCCTACTAAGTATTATACCATACAGCCAAGTTCTCAGAAGAAAAAGAATGTGCTTGTTGGAAGTTTAATTTATTGTTATGCAAACTACTGTGAAACAGTTGTTTTGAAAGAAATTGAAGTTTCAGATGCTTTCACACTCAAATCTTTTCTGTAGAGTTAGTTACTCTTAAGTACTTCTTGACAGGTTTCTTCGTTTGCCTTGGGGCAGTACCGCATCATGGTTCACTGAATCTGTTTACGCATAATTACAGCAATTTAAGAACTGCACTTAGACATTGCATTCTTTTGACGGTTTCAAGGAGTTATTTTATAATAATATCTCTGTAGCAAGTACAACTATAAGTCTGAAATTTGACACAGCTGACCAAGATGCAAAAATTTCCTATGAGTTGGTGTATTTAAATGATGTGTAGCAATAGAAATTATTTTTCCTATTTAATTTTAATTTGAGGCAAGAAACAGTGTTATATTTAATATCTGCTGGAATAGGAGTAAGCTGCTAGTCACCTGAGCAATGATGGAGGAAACCTAATCAGAAGTCTTTCCCAGAAGAAAGATTACTAATTGCAAGTGGAAAGTGTTCTCTTGGTTATGAGTTCTAACAGTGAAGTCTGGATCTGTATAACAGCATATGGTAAATTAGACCACAGAAATGGTTTCCAATCACTTGTTATACAATCCACATGTGGGCCAGGAAACTTAAATAAAAATAACCCTAAGGAATAAGGATTTTTTTTTTTCTAAGGTGACAGCTTTTAGCCTTGGTTGCTGGAATTGGAAATTCTATTAGAAAATACTAATAGAAAACAAGTCTGGGGAAAAGGATTTCCAAATAGTGGAGGAGAATCTTCAAAGAAGGAGAAGGTGGGAAGAAGAGGAGGTGAAAGAGAAAGGGAAGAAAAGTAAAGGGGAAGGAAAGACAGGAGGAAAGGAGTGAGGGAGGGAGAAGAAATTTCACATTTGAAAATAACTAGTTCTTCCTTTAAGTGTGTGTGTGTGTGTGTGTGTGTGTGTGTGTGTATTTATACTAGAGGCCCGGTGCACAACATTCATGTATTTGGGGAAGGTGTCCCCTCAGCCCAGCCTGTGCCCTTTTGCAGTCTGAGAGTCCTCAAGGGATGTCCGACTGATGGCTTAATTGGACATCCTTAGCGCTGCCACAGAGGCGGGTTGCTGAACTCAGCAGCCGTCAGCCAGGCTTGTGGCTGAGCAGAGCTTCCCCTGTGGGAGCGCACTGACCACCAGGGGGCAGCTCCTGCATTGAGCGTCTGCCCCTTGGTGGTCAGTGCACATCATAGTGACCAGTCATTATGCCATTCAGTTGATTTGAATATTACCCTTTTATTATATAGGATATGTTTTTATATATTTACATATATATCTATATTGATATCAATATAGATATACTAGTGACCCGGTGCATGGATTCATGCACATTGAAAGGAAATTAATTAGAAGGTGGATGGTGGGACAAGACTGGGCTAGATGGGCTGGACACGCCTGGAGCCAACCTCCCGTGGTCCCCTCCTCGCATCTGCAGTGTGAGCAGGGTCCCTCTGACCGGTGGGGTCCCTCGGCCTGGCCTGTGGGAATCAGGCTGAAATTGGCTCTCCAACATCCCCCAGGGGGTCCTGGAGTGCAAGAGGGTGCACTGCAAAGTTGTTGTCATACAACTTTGGTGTGGAATGCAAATGCAAGTGTGCAGTAAACCAGATTTGGGGCCGACCGGGTTCCAGCAACAACATAACCCACGGCCAAAGATGGAATCGTGCAGCCCCACAAGGAATCAGGCTCCTTCCTCTTTGATTTCAGGGTGCATCACCCGAGAACCGCCGCTGCCAAGTCACTGCAGCTTGGCAGCTCCTGCGTTGAGTGTCTGCCCCCTGGTGGTCAGTGCGCATCATAGAGACCTGTTGGATGGTAGGAGGGACACTTAGCATATTAGCCTTTTATATATAGATTTTTATCGGCATATATATATGTGTGTATATATATATGTGTGTGTGTGTGTGTGTGTGTGTATATATATATATATATATATATAAATATATATATATATATATATATATTTCAGAAAGGAAGGGAGAGGGAGAGATAGAAAGATTAATGAGGAGAGAATCATTGATATATTGCCTCCTGCATGCTCCACACTGGGAAATAAGTCCACAATCCTGGCATGAGCCCTGACCAGGAATCAAACCTTGACCTCCTGGTTCATAGGTTGATGCTCAACTACTAAGCCACACCAACTGGGCTGTTTCTTCCTTTAAAAGCCAGAAATCTTCATAATTTTTACCATCATAGAAGGTATCACAGACCAATTGCATTAACAGAGAATGTCCCAATTGTGCTTATGCATAGAGAGGTCAATAGATGTATAGTTGGTGAAGTCTAGGACAATACGATAGAAATGTACTGTTTCAGTTTTGGGTTTTGAACCACCACAGACAAAGAATAAGAATTTTCCACATCATTATATGAACTTGGTTTTGATGAAGGGGCCAAGCAAGCTTGTAATACTACTACTGAGGAGCTATTAGACACAAATAAGAGGATTTGATCAAGCCTAAGAGCTTAGCTAGGCCTAGTCACACCTCTGTAGGGGCTTTGTCATCCCCTAATGAAGAGAGCTTGACAGGCAACACCAGAAACTTAACGTTAGCAGTATGTCTGTGCAGTCATTGTGCAGAATTACACATATAACTAACCTGTAGGAAGCTTATGCTAAAATGTCATTTTCTTTCTTCTCAATCCTTTGTGATTATTCTAAAGTCATGGCTTAAAAATCACTCCTCTTTAATTTTCTTACATAGCTACTGAAGTTAAAACCTGCAGAAAGTTATTGTCATTCTCCTGGTAATAATAATAGATATAATAATATTAACAGCCAACATTCCTTGAGTACTTAGCATGTGCCACAGACATTCTTCTAAGATCTTTCCATTCATAGACTCACTTATTCCTAGAGGTAGATACTATCATATGTCTTGGATTCTAAGAATTCACCCTTCAGTAAAAAGCATTTTACAATCACTGTCAGGCCACAGTCATGATGTGGTTGTCATTGCCTGTACATATGCAGATTTGTTCAGAACTGTTTATTTTGTCATTTTAGTTATTTGCTCTGTTATACTACATGCTATTTTTCTTAATGGTTCATTTAAAAATGGTGTCATATATAAATGGTATGTTAGAGTCCATGAATGCAGTATTATTAGCTCCATTTTTTAAAAAAAGGAACTAAGGCATGAATTGTTCAGGAAAATTGCCCAGTTGTCCCCTGTACTATCCTGCCAAACAAAATCAAGTGGGGTGCACAGCCTTTCTTACAGAACAGTGCTCCAGCAGAAAATGAGGATGATCGCCAGCTTACCCTTAGAAACACCTAAGAGCGTCCTTGTATTTCTCTAAAAGCAAAATGCCTATGAATGGCTTCCTTCCATTGCCCCACACAATGTTAGGAAAACAAGGAAAAGGAAAGAGCCATGCTCAATGAGTTACTGGCCCTTATGAGAAAACCTTACACTGTGTACACTCTCAGCCCACTCTGCAGTGTTGACATGAGGGAGAGCCAGCATCTTTATTAGTAGGAACAATCTCCTTTGATGTAGCTTGTGAGGGCATGGGCTGTAACTTCCACTATCAAAGCCATTTAGTCAGGTCTCTCTATTTCCCTCGTACACAGAGCCGTAATACCAAGCTGAACATACTAAATGTGATTTGTGATCTAGTATGGTACCATTTAGTTCTTATGTTTAGTGGCCAGCGTTTTAATTAAGAATGTGTTGCCATACATTGGCCAGAGCCCTGATATATGGAATCATTCCACACTCTAAGAACAAGGACAAATCAGTGCTGCCTGAAATAAAGGGGGAACAGGACCCAGCAACACCAACAACAGGTTAGTTCAGTTGATTTCTGATAGACCTTTTCTACAAAAGGCCATTATAAAATACAATACAGTTGGGTTTTATAGAATACATTATTTTAGCTTTGAACAAGCAGCTATTAAGCGGAAAGTTTCAATAGTGAAGAAATCAAATTGACTTTTGGGCCATATATAGGATGAGTGTCATTATACCATTAAGAGGCCATGTGCCCATGAAAATGGCAGATATTCCTCAGGGGCAGGCCCTGTGACGAAGATGGGGGTGGGATGAGGGGAGGGGATGGGTGTTACATGTGTAGTCAGTGGGGGAGAGTAATCAAGGAAGATGTTACTTACCTCAGGTTTGGGTCAGTTTCATTAGAGGAAATAGGTGCTACCCAATAGTAAATGCTCATTTCCACAAATACATAGATTGGCTCATTTCTATCCCAGGTTTTGATATCTGAGAAAACAATTTAATTGGAGGTCTTCAGAGCAGATGATTGAAAGACCCCATTTGTTTTTACTATTTGTTGATGCAACATGTCAATGTGCTACCTCAAATTAGTGATGCCATCATTTTTAGTTTAAACAACTGAAATTCCACAGAAAAACAACCAGTAGAATCACTTTAGTAGGAGAACTGTTGTTTGGACTGCAATTTTTTTCAATTTCTACCAATGCAGGTAGAATGATGAATCCATTAACAAAGTGTGCCTATTCTATCCCAAATCAAAGTAACTTTACTACCACTGTACAATATATAATATACTAGAGGCCTGATACCCGAAATTCATGCAGGAGTAGGCCTCCCTTCCCCTGGCTGCCGGCACTGATTTCCCTCTGGCACCCAGGACCTGGGCTTTGCTCTGGCCCCGGCTTCATCCAGAAGGACATCTGGAATGATGTTCGGAATAACATCTGGTCTAATTAGCGTATTACCCTCTTATTATTATAGATACCTGTAATACTTACATTGGCAATTTATTTTTTTTCTCTTTATTAAATTAGGATGACATTGGTTAATAGGGTTATATAGGTTTCACATATACATTTCTATGATACATGATCTGTATGATGCATTGTGTGCCCACCACCCCAAGTCAAATCATCTTTCATCACCATATCTTTGGCCCCCTTTACCCTTTACTACCTCCCCCCACCCTCTTCCCTCTGGTAACCACTATACTGTTGTCTGTCTATGAGTTTATTTTATGTCCCACATATGGTGAAAACATATGGTCCTTAGCTTTTTCTGGCTAACTTATTCCTCTTAATATACTATTCTCAAGGTCCATCCATGTTGTTGCAAATGGCAATATTTTAACATTTCATCTTTTTATGGCTGAGGAGTATTCCATTGTATGTTTTTGTACTGCATCTTCTTTACCCAATCATCTATCGAAGGACACTTCGGTTGTTTCTATGTCTTGGCTATCAGGAATAATGCTACAGTGAACTAGGGGTGCATATATCTTTGCAAACAAATGTTTTTGAGTTTTTCAGGTAGATACCTAGAAGAGGGATTGCTGGGTCTTATGGTAACTCTATAATTAATTTTTGAAGAAGCATCATACTCTTTTCCATAGTGGCTGTACCAGTTTACGTTCCCACCAGCAGTGAATGTGGGTTTCTTTTTCTCTACAACCTCTCCAACACTTGTTATTACTTGTATTGTTAATAACAGCCTTTCTAACAGGTGTGAGGTGGTATCTCAGTGTAGTTTTGATTTGTATTTGCCGAATAGCTAGCGAAGCTGAGCATCTCCTCATATATCTGTTGGCCACTTGTATGTCTTCTTGGGAGAAGTGTCTGTAAATGTCCTCTGCCCATTTTTTAATTAAATTGTTTGTTTGTTTGCTGTTGAGTTGTATGAGTTCTTTACCTATTTGGAATATTAATGACTTATCAGTGCTATTGTTTGCAAATATATCCCAGTTGATTTATTGCTTTTTTGTTTTGTTGGTAGTTTCCTTTGCTGTGCAGGTTTTTAGTTTACTATAGTCCCATTCAATTATTTTTGCCTTTGGGGTGAAATTCATAAAATGTTCTCTAAGACCAAGTTGCATAAGTGTAGTATCTATGTTTTCTTCTATGTAATTTATTGTTTCAGATCTTATATTTAGGTCTCTGATTCATTTTGAGTTAATTTTTGTATAGGAGGAAAACTGTAATCTAGTTTCATTTCTTTGCATGTGGATTTCCAATTTTCCAAGCACATTTATTGAAGAGGCTTTCTTCTCTCCATTGTGTGTTTTTGGCTCCTTTGTCAAAAATTATTTGCCCATAGACATGTGGTTTTATTTCTGGGCTTTCAGTTCTGTTTCATTGGTCTGTATATCTGTTTTTGTGCCAGTATCATGCTGTTTTAATTATCATAGCTCTGTAGTATAATTTGAAGTCAGGTAGTGTGATACCGCCAGCTTCATTCTTTTTTTTCCTTAGGATTATTTTGGGTATTTGTGGTCTTTTGTGGCTCCATACAAATCTGATGATTTTTTTGTTGTTCTATTTCTTTAAAAATGACATTGGGATTTTGATGGGGATTGCATTAAATCTCTATATTGCTTTGAGTAATTTAAAATTTCATATTTACCTAGTCCCTTTCATGTATAAATCTTAAAATCTTAATATTTATTCATCCAAGATGCTCTGTAAAATGACTTTAACTCTTTGGAATTTAAAGGTGTGTCTTCTAACAAAAAACCAGTGAAAACCAATTGCCTTCTAGCACAGAGTTCAGCTTCCAACACACACCTTATGAGCTCACAAAGCCATGTTTTTCTAAGAATACAAGACTAACTCTTAGGTACCTGCAATTCAGAATGTAGTTGGTCTCAGCAGTTTCTTGACTCCATGGGGTCTTCCTCAAGTTCTCAACTGTCACACATGTGTTTCTTCTCTTCTTCTTTTGATGGTTGTCTGGCTTTCACATTTTGACAAATCATGAAAAGATCAAACCCAGCCAAAACCTGTCTTTCATTAAAGTTTGCTATGGTTGAAATGTTAAATTTTCTCACATTCATGGATTAATAGTAAATTATGATCCAAACTGAAAGATGAGTTGGGTTCATCTCTCTCACTCATATCCACATTGCAGATCAGTTCTTTTTTACTCACCGCACTGAGTGCCCTCCTGCCTCACTTTCATCTAGGAAGCCTGCTTACCCCTCAAGTGGACTGATTTATAGAAACACAACTTAGTTTGCTTTGTAGCATTCCAACATAATGCCATACCTGCACTAATCACCACTGCTTAATGCCCATGAGATGATGGGTGATGAGTATTAGATATTATCAGAGGCTCTTAGCATATAGAGTATTTACTCAAACCCTCACCTGTATGGCTATGTTTAGTCAACCAAATACAGTCAACAGATCTTAGATTATCAAAACAGTAAGCAGGCTTGAAGTCAGGGGTTAAAAAATTACAGAGAGGCAAATGAAGGCTCAAAACAGAGAATCAGAAAGAAGCCAGGTGGATTAGAAGCAGATGGCCTCAGAAACTGTTCCAAGAAGAAATGAGAAAAGGCAGAGCTGGAGATAGTTGAGTGCTAGAGACCATCACCACAGCCATACACCAAATATTTCCAGATTAGACCTCCAGGGGAAAGAAGTTAACATGCAAGAGTCTCCTGCTTTGCTGACCAGTTGTGGAATTTGTCTCAGCTGTTTGTGAGGAAATAGTTGTTTGCTCACCACATTTATGTGACAATAATCCTAAAGTGACTTGAGTCATTGCTGAAAGGCTAATGTTCATGGGTTGCTTCCTTATGACTTAACAGTACAGGCATGGGAGGAAATGAAGACAATACGTCCTTCGGGTTCCCTATGCCTTCACTAAGTCTTTCTTAATGGATCAGAAAAGAAATGTGCAGCCCAGCTGGAGTGGCTCAGTGGTTGAGCATCTACCTTTGAACCAGGAAGTCACGGTTCAATTCCCAGTCAGGGCACATGCTGGGGTTGTGGGCTTGATCTCCAGTAGGGGGTGTACAGGAGACAGCCAATCAATGATTCTTTCTCATCATTGATATTTCTATCTCTGTCCCTCTCCCTTTCTCTCTGAAATTAATAAATATTTTAAAAATAAACTTTAAAAAAGAAGAAATGTCCAAGTATTCCAAGCTGAGACAAAATTGTATTAAAGCTATGAAAATACAAGTATTTAAATATGAGTCTGCTCTTGCAACTTTTGCCCCTCCCCCCACCCCCACCCCCATATCCTCTGACTGGTTATCTTTCATGGGCCCCAATGGATCCTCTCTCCTTTCTTCTCCACCCACCTCTCTTGCCCATGGAAGCTGACCTATCTGGACCACAACAGATATCTTCACGCTCTGGTTGGGTTTAGCCTCCAGGGAACCCTGGTAGGTCAGAAAAAAAGGAGAAGAGGAATTCAAGATACTTGGTCCCCTACCTTCATTCTCATAGGTTTGTCTTGTGTCCAGCCATCAAGAAGTTATTCTCTCAACATGATACTCTCTTCTATGCTCAGGAAGCTGCTTCCTCCTTTGGTCCTTCAGGCTTAGGGTGGTAATAATCTGCTTTACAGCTACAGATAATACATAATCCCTGTGGTTTCCTTATACCCTGATACTAACTTTGGATCTACTCCTGTCTTGGAACCATCCTTGTGTTATCTGATATTTATTGCATCCTTTCTTCTAGCTGAGACCACAGCATCCTTCTTCTAATTGCCCATATCTATGTAGAAAGATGACCCAACATCCTTATAATCCACATGTGGCATCATGACCAATTCCTAAAATGCTTTACCCTGAAATCATTAAGATAAATTCCGGATTACTCGAAGGCAAGTTATCAAGCTTAGAAATTATTTTTCCAGATCTACGTTCCCTTTTACTTCTCATTGTTTGCTTTTAAGCTTTTTAAGTAAACTTCAACTTTAGTTCTGATGTTTGGTAAAAGAATCACATTGATGTGAAGGTGGAAAACATGTTTTATGTCATTAGTGGAAGTTCCTTATTTATACATTCTCTGTCAGTGAGAAAATTAACAAATAACACTTAATTGAGCATGATATATGCCTGGCATTTTTCTAAGTGCTTTATATCCATTCTCTCATCCAATCCTCATGAGAGATCTATAAGGTAGGCTCTATGATTACTGTACAGTATCACCATTTTACACAGGAAGAAACTGAGGCTCAAAGAGGTGAGTAAATTACCCAAAGACACACTGTGGTTAGTGTTATACTGAGGATTATTGATATATTATGCATTTGAAGTGTGCTTTGCATTTTAAAAAATGTTGCATAAAAAAACAGACCAAAACTTAGTGACTTAAAACAATAATTTTTTTTATTAGCTTCTTCCACTTACAAGTCTGTTTGAAGACTAGCTACCACATGTGTATTCTCAGACGTTTTTTTCATGTCTATTATGCTAGATTGAGCAGACTCTAATGAGAATCCAGAACACAGAATACCACAGGGTGAGGGTCAGGGGGGTGGCTCAAGAGGGTCATAGTTTGAATTAGAAGAAGTCAAAATGGAGGTAGGCAGAGGGGTCCAGATTAACGGTAAGGAGGACATGCCCAGCATATGAATCAGGAGTACCTTTAAGAATTGTGCTCTAGCCCTGACCGGTTTGGCTCAGTGGATAGAGCGTCGGCCTGAGCACTGAAGGGTCCCAGGTTCGATTCCGGTCAAGGGCATGTACCTGGGTTGCGGGCACATCCCCAGTAGGGGGCGTGCAGGAGGCAGCTGATCGATGTTTCCCTCTCATCGATGTTTCTAACTCTCTATTCCTCTCCCTTCCTCTCTGTAAAAAAAAAATCAATAAAATATATTTAAAAAAAAGAATTGTGCTCTGCACACAGATTGAAAATAAAGGGATAGAAAAAGATATTTCATGAAATGGAAACCAAAATAAAATCAAGATAGCACTAGGTATACCTGACAAAATAGCCTTTAAAACAAGACTATAACAAAAGACAACAAAGGATCCAGCAATTCTACTTCTGGTTATTTGTTTGAAGAAAACCAAAACATTAAATTAAAAAGATATATACATCCATATGTTCATTGCAGCAGTATTTATAATAGCTAAGATACAGAAGCAACCTAAGTGTCCATCAATATAGATGAATAAATAAAGAAGAAGTGGTGCATATGTACAATGAAATATGACTCAGCCATAAAAAACAAAAGAAATCTCCCCATCTGCAACAACATGGTTGGGCCTAGGGAATATTGTGCTGAGTGAAATAAGTCAGACACGGAAAGACAAATGCCATATGATTTCACTTATATATGGAATCTAAAAAACAAAGTAAATGAACAAGCTGACCAAAAACAGACCCATAGATACAGAGAACATTTGGGCGGTTGCTAGATGAAAGGGCATTGGGAAGATAGATGAAAACATGAAGGGATTAAGAAGTACAAATTGGTAGTTACAGAATAGTCATGGGGATGTGAAGAACAGCGTAGTGAATATAGTCAATAATATTTTAATATGGATGGTGTCAGATTGGTACTAAATTTATTGGGGTGATCACTTCATAAGAGATAAATGTCTAATCACTGGGTTGTATACTTGAAATTAATATTGTACATCAACTATAATTGAAAAATTATCAAAATTTTAAAAAGGAAAAGACAAAAATAAAGAATTGTGCTCTTCTCTTCAAAGCTGGACGCCTTTCCTTGGTCATGTAACCTACAACATAGAATGAGCATGGGGGTGGGGTCCAGAGGAAGGAGGACAGGACATCACATCGTTGAGAAATGCATGGCCTCCGCAGACCCTCACTGAGCTGTATGTTCAAGTTGCAGATGGAAAAGCCATAGCCAGTTTTCCCCTCCAAAACATTAAACCGATAACGTGCTACATTCAACTTGTGTCTGTTTTATTAAAAGTAGGAATGATCATTTATGAAAAATGTTTTTGAGACCTTTCATTTTTAAAAACTAAGATCTGATTCAACAACATCTTCTCCAATAGGAGGTCTCAAAGGACAGTAGAAGACTATTACAAACTCAAACAAACCAGGAGTGATTTTAAATCACATAATTACAACAAAGTTATTCAGCATTGACATTTTTGTATTTCACAATGAAAACCAGATTAAATTAATGAAAATACATGTTGTAGGACATTAAAGAAAAATATATACCTTCTTCATCTAAAATCTTGGTTCAAACACTTATTTTCATTTTACAGTATGTGTAAATTTCAAACTAGTTTCACGTTTCTTAACCAGGTTTCCCCCCCACTCTAGATGGTACACATTTTAAAAATATTTTATTTCATCAACATGCTGTGTTTCTCGGGTCCTATATAGGAATGATTACATATTGAAATAGATGGAATAAGTCCTTCAGGACAATTTACATTCCAGAATAGTGAGTGTATATAATTGACAGAAATGGATTAACAATAGCTAACTCTAATTTTTCCACTGCAACCAGCCACAGAGGAAGATAGTTCATTAAGACTGGAAGTACTTATTACCTGATAATCTTGATCTTCTCACTAAACTAAATATTTCATTGCTAGTGGGTCCTCTGCCCTTTTACTTTCATGTTATTGAATGTCTATTGCATGGGTTTGGGATATGTTATTCATATAATGAATATTTATAGAACACTTTCCAAGGCAAAGCTCTGTCAGGTGTCAGAGGGTACAACAATTGGGTCCATCACTTGGGTGAACCTGGAACTGCAGGATGGAGACAGACAACATAGTTATTTGTAATTAGAAGTCCCTGACTCTCAAGATAGAGATGTAATTGTCGCCTACTCTTGCCAATTTTATGGCTTGTGGAAGTTTAAAACACCGTAGGATTTCTTCCATTTTCTCCCACACCTTCTGGGCTCCTGGTCCCCACATGCTGCTTCTGTGCTGCACTGAGTGGACTCGGATGTAAATGTACCATCTCTTTAAGCTCACATTTAAAATTTCATATTCACATACGTGAGCCAAGTAAACTTCACAGAAAATGGTGTGAAAAGAAAAAGATGAGAGATAAGGAATGCCCACAATATATATGAGCTGAGAGGTCAAATAACCCAGGGAGACAGGCATGTGCACCAGTAACCATCAAGGGCCACCACACCATTATGGAATTTCATCAGATTTGCCTAGTCCTTGCCTCTCTCCACCTCACATCTCTCCCCAACTCACCTCCACTTCTTGCAGAGCAATAGGAGCTCTGAATTATTTTTCTTCTAATAGACAGTGCAGCATTTCTCTCCTCTGAAATCTCGGAATCATCTGACAACAAGATATTTCCAATAGAGAATTCTCTCCCTGAAAGAAATTCTTGTGTAAACTATAAATAATATTTTAAAAATATTCTCCCTCTTATCATATACCCCTAATTCAAGGCATGAATAAAAAGGGAAATAATATATTCTATTATTAGTGATTGCTAACAGTAGCAAGATTTATTGATTATATATGTATATGAATATTTATGAATATACGAATATGTATAATTGTAGGACATGTGATGATTTTTTAATACTATTTGGTAATAAAGCCATTTTAGAGTAGTAAATGGTATTGCTTAAAAAGACTAATATAATTTTTAAACTGATGGTGATGAATCTCAAGTCAATGGTTAGACCCAGAATCTTATAATAATTTTGCTTAAGTAAATTACAGGGACTAACAGCTGCCTCAAAATCTCTAGCAAGAATACCCCAGGTATGGAAATAATTTGTCTTAAAGCAGAGGAATGATAAAGTACCAATGTTTCAATCTGGAACAAAGCTGCAAAGTCAGAAAGAGTAAATAACTGATGCGACACTGGGTGATGCTAGTCATGTATCTTCTGCCTCAGTTCTAATGAACTTGGTCTAAGAAACTCAGGCTATAAAGTCTATAAATAAACCAAAGGGGTCAGGCCACTCATAAGGAATACTCACCAAAAATTATGAGTACTATTGGAAAACCCTCCTTCGGACTGATGCTAATGCAATGCTGATACAAGGCAGATACAAACGCTGTCTTCATAAAGATGATGGCAATCAGGTTGACAGAAACAGGAAATGTTAAACAGGAAATTAGCACATTATTTATACCAGCCATCTGAGGTCTTGCTTCATAAATATGATCTAACCACCAAGAATCACCAGGTATTCTAGGAAAATAAATAGCATGAAAGAACTTTGCCTCTGTCTTCATCTTGATGAACAAACAGAACTGATCCCACAAGGAAGCCAAGATATCTTAAGAAAGAACAGGACACAGTAAAATTTTAAATAGAATTATGAAAATAAAAATTTTAGTGGATAGCCTGAATAATCAAATGAGAGGGCTAATTATCTCCTGATGGAAGGGAAAGTTTCTATGAAGTTTCTTCGAATGTAGATCACAAAGAAAAAGATGATAAATACGGGGAAAAGATAAAGACTTGAGGGAGATTCATGAGGCCAAGTTTCTTCATCGAGGAGAATTCCATAAGGGGAAAACAAAGATAATGGAGGGGAAGGAAATCATTGAAGGAAATAATAGAAAATTCATCTTTGCTAAAGAAATACAGGCATCCTCAAACAGACATAATTTGGGCAGAATACATGTTAAAAGATTTATAGAGCTCTTCATTAAATCTCAAGATGAAGAGAAAATTCTAAAAGCTTCTAAGAACCAAAATAGGTTACCAAAATCAAGAATCAGATGAACATCTGACATTTCAGCAGAAGTATTCAACCCGTGAGGACAATAAAACAAATCGTATTTGTGTTTTAGAATAATGTCTGGGTGATATACATCAACCTTTTGGGAGTGTAGGGAAGTAGAAGGGAAGACTCACTTTTTCCTATTGTTTTAATTTTTAAATAATCTTTTATTACCTTTATAATTAAATTATTTGAAAAGAAAACATCAAGTCTGGCAGCAGTGAATAGAAGTCATTTCCAGGAAAAGAGACTAGAGGCTGATAATTCAATTAGAAGGTTATTACAATAGTTTCCAGAAACTGAGGGAGAAAAAGCTATAGCAATAGAAATGAGAGGCCAGACTCGCAGAACGTTTTGATAATACTTTTGATGATTTGGTGAATTATGGAAATTAAGACTGTAAGAGAAAGAAATGATAAAGATGATTTCTAAAACCCCTAGTCTGAATGACTAGGTGAATGATTATGTCATTCAGATAGGAAAGACCAAAAGGGGAATAGATTTATTTTGGATGTTAGGGAAAAGGTGATAGATAATATGTTTATTTTGAGCTGCAGATAGAGAATACACATAAAAGGTCTTGACTGTGAGCTGAAATAGAGGCTGGAGCCTGGGAGGGATGTCAGGTATAGACACAGCTGGGCCATGGGATGAGTGGACAAGGAACAGAGATTGATGGCTGAGCTTCGTGGGAAGCCCTGCATTCAGGGCAGCTGAGAGAAGCCAGTGTCACCTGCCAAGGTGTGTTCAGAGTGGAAAAAGAATCTGGAGAGTTCAATGTCACAGCTAAAGAAGGGCATTTTCAGTAAAGAGGAGAAGGGTTTGCCACATCAAAGGACACAAAAAAGAAGAGTAGGGTCAATGGGGAGGAAAGACTTAAAAACAAATAAATTTTAAAAAGAAAAGAAAATTTAAAAAAAGAAATGCAAGTTTTGGCCACTGACAATGTCATTGTCTTTGAGAAATTTCAGGTTCATAAATATTTGAATGGTCGAATAATTTTACATAATATATTAAATGGCTCATCAGGTTGTTCCTTTCTTTTTTTCTTTTTCTTCTTTTTCTTTCTTTCTTTCTTTCTTTCTTTCTTTCTTTCTTTCTTTCTTTCTTTCTTTGTTTCTTTCTTTCTTTCTTTCTTCCTTCCTTCCTTCCTCCCTCCCTTCCTCCCTTCCTTCCTTCCTTTCTTTTATTTCTAAAGTTTTACATATGTCTCCTTTTTCCCGATTGATGCTGCCCCCCCCCCCCAGCCAGTCCCACCCCAGGCAAGCCCCCACCGCCCCAATGTCTGCGTTCATTGGTTATGTTAATATGCATGCATACTCATCAGGTTGTTCTAATATCTTTTCATTACTGAGATCTTTTAACGTCTTAAGAAAGACCAGGGGAGAAATTTCTTTTCAGGTGACCCATTAACTAGATTTCTGGAGGAAACCTGACGTCAGAGAGTCAGAATGGGTTTCCAGGGTTCCAAGCTGAGGTCAAACTACATATTCAGGAATGCCAAGTCCATGGAGAAGAGTGGGACTGATGCCAGAGTACAGTGACCAAAGCCAACAGTAGTAAGACCAGAGCCCAAGAGAGAACGGAGAGTATGAGTCGGACACAGAGAGCAAAGGTGTCAGAGGACACTTCAACTGCTGCCACATGTGTTGCAAAATAATTTCCTTTCTTTACGCATTCCTTCTCCATCTTATTAAAGTCGACAGGCAAATGGGTTGTCATCTGATAGTATTTCCCAAGAAGAAAGTTTGAATCATTTATACTCCCAAGATCTATGACCTATAAAAAAAATCCATATGGAGAAGACGGATACTTTTCTAATGTGCATTATGATGAAAGAGAACCAGTATCTCAAATGGTGTAATAGGGGAGGTGGTTTCCTCACAGTTTTTAGCTCTTTACTGTACATCTTCCATTGGATACATTTTCTCTTCTAAACTTCCCCAGTACATATTGCTAACTTCAGATGTCTGGTTCTAATCATTTACTACCTTTGTGTTGTCATCTTTTCAACGGCATGCAGTTTATCTTCCCCTCTGTAGTGTAAGTCACACCATTCGTGCCTTAGTCTCCTTTTAATCCTCTACATGCCTGTAAAATATAAATAGTTCCTTAAAATATAAATAGTTCCTTTCATGCTCATTAACTGTCATTTAATAAATTTCCCAAAGATAATGCAAGGATTATTCACATTATTACATCTTTATAAAGATTTTTTATACTTTTAAAAGCATTTTAATGTACATAAGATCTTTTGATTTTTTAAAAATTTTCTTAAATAGAAAAGTTTATTACAGTTAATAGACAGGTAAGCTGAGGTTCAAGAAATTCAATTATTTTCCAAAAGATTCAGTATTACAGCTAGAATCCAGATTTCTTTATTCTTAACTGGGTTCTCCTTCTATCAGAACTGCAATTTATATTCTGTAATGATTGAGATTCAGAGAAGTAAACCTACATATCCTAGGCCAGTGGCTCTCATGCGGTGGTGGCAGGGAGAAGGGGTGAGGAACAGTGTTGGAGTGTGTATGAATATACCGTTCTCCAAGAAATGGTTGAAAATGTGCAGGTTTATCACATTGTGAGTATCACAATGGATAGGAAATTATGTTTGTGGCATTTAGTGTTCAACATATTGCAGTACTAGATACAGCACAATGAGAATTAACCTGTCCGAATACCAATTGACCACCAATTGGGAAACTCAGCAAATTTAGGCAAACTAAGGGTATTAAAGTCACCTCTTCAAATAACTAATAAACAATCTTCCCTTATGATATCTATATCAAGAATCTACAGAATAATAATTTAAAACATTTTGCCATGATTCTTGGTTTTGTTTTGATTTTTTTTTTGCCATTATTCTTAAAATGAAAGAAAGAAAACATATGAATGGCAAGTGTCCAAAAATTAGTCTTAGGAGGTAACTGAGCAAAAGCAGAAATCCGGGCTCATGTTCTTTCTACATAAAAATACAGCTATTATATCATTGCATAAAAAAAATCACATAAGCAACATGGTGTGTAATGTACGACAAGATTTAATGAACTCCAAGCTTTCAAGTGCCCGTTGGAACTTCACTTAATCAACTGTAATTTTTCAGTCACTCTTTACTTGTCTTAATTCAAAGGAGAGTTAAGTGGAAGTGTCCTGGATCTTTTCTTAAAGTTCAAGCTTTCTGCTCCTCTTCCTTCAAGTATTAGCTTTAATCATGGAATCACCCCAGAGCTAGGACTCCCTTCTGCTTCTCAGGGCTTCCACCAAAGACCCCAGATTCTGATGTGCCTCTTCTGTTCGTCTTTTAGCCCAAATGAATCCCCTTTGACCTTTCAGCAACACAAAATGAAAGAAAACGACCTGCTAAGGAACGTTCTTTTTCTCAGATTAAGACAAGCTCTGCAACAAGCTTTCCCCCAAGCCCTGTAACAGGCATAAAGCTGTCTTGTCATTGAAGGTATTAATGAGCCACCCATCTTATTCCCTCCCTTACCTTTCCTGTATTACCTTTGAAAACACTTAGCATAGAAAAAAATTCCCTAGACTTTAGCACTTACAAATTGTCTTTCCTAGAGACATATTTCTTAAAATCATATGCCTTTGGGGTATTCGTTATGTTGTTTAGGTGGAGAATATAACACTGAGGGAATATTTCAGGGACAAAAACAAGAGTCCTCACCTATAGTGTTTTAACTATGACGACACACAAATGTTTGAAACCATAAATAAGTAATAAAATCTTTTCAAATATTGAAGCAATTCTTAGCCCAATTGTCACTTAGCAATTCTAAGAATGTGTTCATTTGTTTGGTGCTCAACTGGTACACTGGAGCACATTGCTTATCTGTGATGTTTTATAATCTAACATGAATTTGTATTTCCAATTAAATCTCAATTAAGAAACCTTATAATTATCTCAGATCAAGCAGCCAAGGATAGAAATACCTCATGTTGAATCATACTTACAGTAATAATGAGACCCTTAAGGTTTGGCATTTATGTTTACCTCAGATAGGCGTCCAAAAATTGTGATGATTATCCAAACTCTCCAAACATCTTGAGTCTGCAAAATTTGGCTGGCAATCTTGTGGGAACAAATGTTTTCGGGTGTTTTTTTTTGTTTTGTTTTGTGTGGGGTTTTGGGTTTTTTTTTGCAAAAGCCCAGTATGTCTGCTTCAAGTTCTGGCTCAAAGTCAGACTCCAAAGGCAGATGAAAATGAGAGAAAAAATTTTATCTAAATATTTGAAAGCTCTAAAATGAGTGAAGATTCATGGGAAGGAAAAGTTTATTTTCTTTAAAACCAGTTCAACATAATTTATACCTATTGCTGCATTCATGTTGAACCTGTTACTAATGTCATAAATTGGACTCTCTCCCACTTAAAGTGAGAATAACCATTCAAGAAACCTTCTGTGAGATATTTTATATTCTTGGATCCTTTCCCCATTTTAACACACAAGAGTGGCAATACCAAAACAAGCTGTGTTTTTATTTGAATTGTTCTAATATATAGACATTTTAAGTAAACACTTAGGAAGGTATTTACTTAAGCAAGTAGTGTATTAAGTAAGATAAAGAAAAAAAAATGTGAGTTGAAATGAAATAGGAGTTATTTTGGGTGATGTACATAATTATAAATTATACCTCATATTGAAAGAATAAGAACCGGTCCATTATTCTGAGTAAGTCCACAATCCACTCCCTTTTTCTCTATCTGGAATACAGTCAAATATTTTAAAGCCCTTGCTTTTAAAATGAGAAGGTAAGCATAAAAAGAGAATCTAAAGATGTAATAGAATGTGAAATTGCTAAAGTCATAACATCCCAAGTTCAGGCCAGATTTGTTTTAAATTTAAATAAAATTATGAAATTACTTTAATTAATTAGCCCTAGACATTTTTTTTTTTCAGATTAGCTATGTTACAGCTCTACCTATACTCATTCTGTTTAGCTTGTTCTCAGTCTCCAGAAAAGAGGCCACCATACAAAGTTGAACATAAAGTAAATCTTGGTTTCAATTAAATTGCAAATTACACTGGGAATATTTTTTGGAATAATTCCAGATCTTTGGAGAGGAAAAAGAAAAATTTCCCAACTCTGAAATCTCTCTTCTGTCTTTGCAACAATCTCCCAATTTTTGGAAGCTATGATTTCATGCTCACATTGTTCAGAACTTAGTACTACCTCCACCCCCACAATAAAATGATTAATTTTTAAAAAAATATATTTACTATTGAAAGTAGTATGTATGTCCCCTTTCTTCCCCCATTGACTCCTTCTAGCCCACTCCCACCCCCACCCCAGAGCTTCACCACCATACTGTGTCCATGGGTTATGTGTATGTGTGTGTGTGTGTGTGTGTGTGTATATATATATATATTAGACAAACAGGGTAATTGACCGTACCTTCGCTATGCCTCCCATTGGCTAATCAGCGCAATATGCAAATTAACTGCCAACAAAGATGGCAGTTAATTTGCATATGTAGGCATGAAGCAGCAGAGTAAAGACTGAAGGCAGCTCTGGCCAGAGCAGCGAGGGCTGGAAGGCGGCTCTGGCCGGAGTGAAGGCCTGGGTCCTGGGTGCCGGAGGAAAACCAGTGCCAGCAGCAAGTGGGAGGGAAGGTGTATTGCACGAATCTTTTCGTGCAACAGGCCTCTAATATATATATGTTCTTTGGTTGATCTCATCCCACCCACCCACCCACCAAAGCCTTCCCTGAGATTCACAGTCTGTTCTATGCTTCTATAGTACTAGTACACAGATTTAGATAAGTTTACAATGTGTAATAGAGCTAGCTTCCAGAATAATAACTTGAGATTTAGTTTTTAAACATTTTAATGGCATACCTAGTTTTACTCAATCTTCATAGCAGCTGTGCTATCCCATTTTACAGATGAGGAAAACTGAGGCTGGGAGAAATTAAATAACTTTTCCACAGTTTATCACCTAGAAATTTATAAAATCTAAGTTCAAACCTAAGTTCATATCCCAAGTCATGTTTCACTGTTGCTGTTTAAACTAGGATTCATTGGAAAACCTAAGGTTCTGCAAAGGACTCTCACAATTTCTCTCCATTGTTAATTTATGTGAAATGCAGCATTCAGTCTCATCACCAAGTGGCTCGAAATTACCTTTGTCATCCTTATTGATTCCCTGTTGATTCTTCTGAATGGAAACCCAGCTCCAATACTCAGAATTGTCATACTTTTTATGAAAGAAACCATATTGTACTCCAAGAATCTTAATGGTACCTGAAGCTTTAAAAGAACATTAATTGTGACACTGTGTCATGACCAGGTCATTCCAATCTCCGTGCTGGAACATGAGCCCTTATGATTTTCTCCTTAGCAGATACTTTAGCTGGTTTCCATGAAGCCTTAGCACAATTACTGAGGATAATAGGCTGCCACTATCAGGTTTCTTCTCAACTTTTCACTTTCACAGGCGGAGTCTCCAAAGATAAATTACAGGCAAGCTTAAAAGATCAGAAAGGCTTTCACATTAGAAGAGTGGGTAATTAAGTTTGATTTATGTCTGTTACAGTAATGTTGCCTTTCTCCAGGCTTCTTTCTCTGTTTCTGATACACAAAACTGCAGAAAGCTCCTCATGCTCTCATGTGCTTAGAGATTGTCCTGCTGAGGTTTTTGTCCTGAAATGGCTTTTGGAGTAAAGGGCCATGCTGAAGGGTGACAATTCCATTTCAGCCAGACAGGAGCCTGAGTTCTGGCTAAAGGAACCAGAGCTATTAAGAATGAGTTTCAGTCCTGCTCTAGTTTGTCAATTTTTTACAAACAACAGAAGGTATGTTTGTGTTTACATTCTTCCTTCTCTTTTTGTCTTCCTGATTTACATTTTAATGACTCATTAGCATTGAAGGATGATAAACAAATTCCTCTCTAGCCAAGAAACAATGTGGGTATTGTTAACAAAACTTCCCGAAAAAGTGTGGAAAGGAGAACCTTTATTGAGACACACAGTTTGCAACCCAGGGAGATGCAGCCTCTGGCAGAAGCAAAGTGTGCTCCACTGAGACAAAGGGGAGGCTCTTTTATAAAGTTTCCACCCAAGAATCCAATTTGGTCTATTTTATGCAAATGAGGTTTCCAAATCATGCAGTTCTGATTGGTTTGTATAGATGTAAATGAGGATATAATTGTGCAGTTCTGATTGGATGGGACAGGTCCATAGGTCTAAAGACAAAACCAGGAACTTCCTTATAGTGGTTAACTCAGGCGGCAGAAGCATAGTACAGGAGGTGGGAAGCTTAGTGTGTGGCTTTTCCCACCATGCAGAGTGCATGAGAGGCCTCAGTCAGCACCAGCCACCCAGCCGTGGGCAAACTACGGCCCGTGGGGCGGATCCGGCCCGTTTGAAATGAATAAAACTAAAAATAAAAAAGACCGTACCCTTTTATGTAATGATGTTTACTTTGAATTTATATTAGTTCACACAAACACTCCATCCATGCTTTTGTTCCGGCCCTCCGGTCCAGTTTAAGAACCCATTGTGGCCCTCGAGTCAAAAAGTTTGCCCACCCCTGCACTAGACTCTAATTCTGAGTTTGGGCCCAATTAACCACAAGAGGTCTATTCCAACAGCTATATTTCTTCTGGGTTCACAGTATTGCACATTTTACTATATCTCCAATGACCCTCTGAGCCTCTCCCTGAACAGAAAGAGTTTCCAGGAGGTGGGGAGAGAAAATTACTTGTTGCTGGAATGATAAAGGGCCATTTTGCACCATAACATTATTGAATTAGGGAGTTTTTTATCTGGCATTGCTCCTCACCCCACCCTCGCCTTCGTCTCCCATTACATTTTTGTGGAAGGAATCTAGATATACTTTAAATTGGTTGACTTATCTTGGAAACTGTAGTTTGTCTCAGAATTCCCCAGGGGCAAAGTTGCTTGCACAGCCTCACTAATAATAAGTACAGTTTGTTTCAATGAAGTTTATACTAAAACAACAACAAACAAACAAAAATAATGGAAACTGTGCTACAAACATGCTGCAATGTTTATGCAGATATGTTGACTCATTGTAACTTAGGACTCAATAAACTGAGCAGTTCATTCCTTAATTCAGCAGGACTTAAGGAGATAAATACCCAGGGAGGCAACTACATTCCTTCTTCATCCACTTGTATACTATTTAGGTTATTATATTTTTTTCCTTTAGTTTGGCTCTTCTCTCATATGTGAATTATTTAGACAACAGCTATTTTAGCAACAAAATGTAGACTCCCATCTTAGAAAAAGTCCTCTCTTCATTGTCTTGTTAGTTGTGATACAAATTTTCTTGTAAACGAAAAAATCTGGGAATTTAATTTTTGTGAATTTTACTCTCACACACATTTTATAGTATATATTGTCTTTAAAGAAATAGAAGCTATTTGATTACCCAATTCACTTGCTCCAAAATGTTAAAACGCGACCCTTTAATCAACAGATTTTATTGAGCAACTACTATGTGTAGACACTCCTCAGGGTGCCTGGATTACAGCAATAAACAACACACAAAAATTTCTGCACTCTGGAGCTGACATTTTAATTATAAGGGTGAGGGGGAAATGGTGGTGGATATACAATATGCTCAAATTCTTAAGCACATAAAACTATCACACTCAACCACATGTACACAGATACACATACCTTTAAGATTTTACTGTTATTCTCCATATTTTACAAATGAGAAAACTGGGGCACAGAGAGAATGAATATTGTGTCCAACCTCACACAGGTTGTCCATGACAAGGCCAGGATTCTTCCCAGGCGGTTTGGCTCTGCAGTCTGTGTTCTTATACTGAATAAAGCTGTCATTGCCCGTGAACCACCACTGTGTCAGGTTTTTGGTGACATAGAATTCTGAAGCAGTTTATTCAGTGCTCTCACCTGAGAAACTAGTGTTTTACCTAACTCAACACTTCCCATGGAACATAATCCAGCAGTTTCTATAAATAAAGGGAAATAAACCCATGACTGTGTAAAGCTAATTCTTTTTATTTGCTTTATAGATGGAAAACTTAGGCAGAAACCAGCCTTGGGTAAGAAACTTTCACATCTCAGAAAAGTCTGGACTTATATAACAGCCTCCCAACTTGCATCATTACCCCAGACGTGGCCTGGCCGGGACTCTGGCTACAGCCTTGGAATTTATTAGCAATACAGGGTGGTCATTTTTTTCTCATCTGGAAAATACAGAGATAATAATACCTTTGGGGGTTCTTTTGCATGTCAAATAAGATTTCATAGGTTTTAATTAAATAGGAAAGCAAAAGAACTTTGTACTCTGCACAAGGGGAGGTGAATGCCTTCAATGCATCCTGAACATATGCATGAAGTCAGACGGGCAAATGCAGCTCCACTGTTCCTCCTGCTTCAGGACCAGCAGTGCCAGGACTCTGTCCAGAAAGCCTCCACCTGCCCCCTCCAGTCACCTGCCCCCTCGGACCTCTTACACCGACCATTTCCACATCATGTAATTACACAGTATTTTGTCTTACTAAGATTTTGTGCTGCATCTACTGAAATAGAGTCTAAATCCTCGTGAGCTGGCACTGTCTTCAGAAGCTAGTACTACAGAGCCTCTGAAGCTGTCAGCTAGGACTCGGTTCCCAGCTCTACCATTTACCAGCCATGTGACACAGAGAAAGTCACTTGCTCTGTCTGTCTGTGCCTCCTCTTCCTCATTTGTAAAATAGAGATGATAGTATTGTTGAGAGGAATACAAACGTTATTAGGTGAAAAAGTGATCAAGCCCACCCAGTGTTGCCCAGTGGCTGAGTGTCAACCTATGAACCAGAAGGTCACAATTCCATTCCCGGTCAGGGAACATACCTGGGGTTGTGGGCTCGATCCCCAGGATGTTCAGAAGGCAGCAAATCAATGATTCTCTCTCATCACTGATGTTTCTCTCTCTCTCTCCCTCTCCCTTTCTTTCTCTAAAATCAATAAAAACATGAAAAAAAAAAAAAAAAAGAAAAAGTGATCAGGGTGACACCTGATTCACAGTAGGGACTATGTAAATCTTTCTCTTCTTCTTTATAAGATCTTTCTTCTCCACATAGACTTCTCTCCATTGAACAGAGGCTCTAGTTGAGTTTAGCTGAACTATCTAGGCAAGATGTGCTGCTAAATGGAACATCTAGTTTAATGTAGAAACCATGATTTCAGAAGTTTCCTTACTCTGCCTCTGCTGCTGTTATGGGAAATAGACATTTCTACAACCCTAATGAGCTCAATGAGGTGAACTAAAGCCTTAATTTTATTCATCATCGTATATGGAATCTACTACACCCTGTCCCCTGAGCCTGAGTCATTATTGGAAGGATGCCTTCCCAACATCCGGCCGAGTTGGGGAAGGGTACCCACCTTCCAGGACACCATTGGCCCCTCCCACCTCTCAAGCAGCCTTGACAAATAGAAAATAGGCAGATAGTGTTTCACTGCTGAAGTCTCACAAACTCGGAGTTCTTGTCAGGCATGTTAGTGTCTTTGGGAAAACCCCACCCTCATATAGAGAGAAGGCAAACTCCATGAGGGAAGAAATTATTCCAGTCTTGTTTACTCACTAAAATTTTATTGAGTAAATTAATGACATCAGTATCCATCTATCCACAGTAGTCCTCCTTTATCCACAATTTCACCTTTCATGGTTTTAGTTAATTACCCATATCAACCTCAGTCTGAAAAATATTAAATGGAAAGTTTTAGAAATAAACAATTCATATATTTAAATTGCGCGCCGTTCTGAGTAGTGTGATAAAATCTCTCGAGTGCCACTCCATCCAGCCCCAGATGTGACTCATCCCTTTGTATGGCATCTCCACACTTTAGTCACCTCGTAGCCATATTGGTTATCAGATTGACTGTCGAGATATCATAGTGCTTGTGTTCAGGTCACCCCCATAGTTTCCTGAATAATGGTCCCAAAGTGCAAGAGTAGTGATGCTGGCAATTCAGATATGCCAGAGAAGAGCCAGAAAGAGCTTCCTTTAATTCAGGGGTGGGGAACACCTCGCCTTGGGCCATGTAAGACCCACAAAATCATTTGGTCTGGCCCTGCCAAGGCATTAAGGGGGTGTTAATTAAATGTTTGACCAAATACAGCAGGCTAGTTTTTAAACTGATAATCTTGTATGGCCCTCGAATGATGTTATAAATATCCAAATGGCCCTTGGAAGAAAAAAGTTTCCCCACCCTTGCTTTACGTGAAAAGGTGAAAGTCCTCAATTGTCCTATTTTATCATTATTTATTATTGCTAATCTCTTACTGTGCCTAATTTATAAATTAAAATTTATCCTAAATATTTATGTAATGGATAAAGCAGTATATATAGGGTTCAGTATATCTGTGATTTCGGACACCCACTGGGTGTCTTGGAATGCATCCCCCATGTATAAGGGGAGACTACTGTACAGCAACAATCATTTCTATATGTATCACCTTTCAATTTTTACTGCCTGAGTACCGGAAACAAATTTCTTTATTTCTATAGCAAGGAAAATATCACAAAATATGCTATTCCAAATATCATTGATTAACCATGTGTATATTTATGCATATGTTTTAATTTTATAAATCAGAAGCTGAAGGATATTTTCTGCATTATTTTTTCTCATTAATATATACTGATTATAAGACTATTTGAAGTTTAGTTCTATGTCTATGTTATTGCTATCCTGCAATGTTATCAAGATATGAACATGCTTTATTCATTCATCTTGACAAACATTTTCAGTATTGCTGTGTGCCCAGTATTATGCTAGACCCTGTGGCTATCAAGGGAAATAAATGCAGCCCCTGCCTTGAGTAGTAGAATATGCAGAGTAGCACAGGGTACTAATGAGGTCGAGGTTAATAGGAATGTTAATCACACATCCATAGCTGCATCCTTTCATAGGAAACTGCTCAGGGCCTACTTGCAGGATGTTTGAGGATGAGACAGTGAGCATGTCTTTCTAAAAAAAATAAGACAAAGAAATATTTGCTTTAATTTCTTATTCTAATTTAAAATATAAACTATGATCGTATGACTTTTAAAATCATCTAGAAGTAGCAAAATCTCAATGAATTGTGAAATCAAGAGTACGTTTTTTTCTAACCAGCTTATTTCACTTAGCATAATAGTCTCCAGGTCCATCCATGCTGTTTGCAAAGGGTAATAGATCCTTTTTTTCTGACAGCCACATAGTATTCCATGGTGTAAATGTACCACAGCTTTTTTTATCCACCTGTCTACTGCTGGGCACTTGGGCTGTTTCCGGATCTTATCTATTGTAAATAGCACTGCTATGAGCACAGGGGTGCATATATTCTTTCTGATTGGTGTTTCAGGATTCTTAGGATATATTCTTAGAAGTGGGATCACTGGGTCAAAAGGCAGTTCCATTTTTAATTGTTTGAGGAAAATTCCTACTGTTTTCTACAGTGGCTACCCCAGTCTGCATTCCCACCAGCAGTGTACTAGGGTTCCCTTTTCTCCACATCCTCGCCAGCACTTGTTTGTTGATTTACTGATGGTACCCATTCTGACATGTGTGAGGTGGCACCTCATTGTAGTTTTAATTTGTATCTCCCTGATAATTGGTGATGTTGAGCATTTTTTTTTCATATTTCTATTGGCCATGTGTATGTCCTCTTTGGAAAAGTGTCTATTTTGGACCTTTGCCCATTTTTTAATTGGATTATCTTCCTGGTCTTGAGTTGTATGAGTTCTTTGTATATTTTGGAAATTAACCCCTTATTGGATGTATCATTGGTGAATAAGTTCTCTTTTCATAGGTTCTCTTTTCATTTTATTGATAGTGTCTTTTGCTGTGCAGAAGCTTTTTAGCTTGATGTAGTCACATTTGTTTATTTTTCCTTTGTTTCCTTTGCCCTAGATGTATTGATGAAAATACTGCTACGTGAGATGTCTGAGATTTTACTGCCTATGTTAACTTTTAGGATTTTTATGGTTTTGTGACTTACATTTAAGTCTTTTATCCATTTTGAGTTTATTCTTATGTATGGTATATGTTGTGCTATCACATGATCTCACTTAAATGTGGAATCTAATGAACAAAATAAACTAACAAAATAGGTCTAGAGGCATGGATACATGGAACAGAATAAAAGATCTCAGGGTGGAGGGAGGAGGAGGGGACAGAAAGAGATTAACCAAAGATCATGTATACATATATGCATAACCCATGGACGCAATAGTGTGAGGAAGCCCTGGGGTGCAAAGGGGGTTGAGTGGAGGGGGCCAAAAGGGGGATTGTGGGGGACATCTGTAATACTGACAACAATCAAAAAGAGTAAGTTTTATGCTTATTTCTATTATTGGCATTTGTGGAAAATGTCACATTCCTTATTATTTCCTATTTTATTTAGAAAATTCCAAGGGCATTCCCTGGAAAAGCTCCCTGATTTGGTAGGTAATCTTATCAGTCATCCCACCTGAAAAGCAAAAAGGCTCTCATCCTTAGGCCAGGACACCATTAGCCTGACTGACCTTGCTAATCCAGCTAATCCTGTTCTCTGAGTCATCCCCAGGGGCTGGAGGGCAAGAGTGATTTCACACTTGGGGAGCTGTTAGGGCATACATATGCCTTTAAATGACCATCACTCAGAGGCCTGCATTATCTGGATAAAAACAAGTCTGATTTCTGAGATTCCACTACTCCAGTCCTTGGGCAATTAGGCAGATCCTCTCAGCCCATGAGAAGAAAGTAAATAGTAGTTTCCAGAAACAACCCAAGTTTCGGCTGAAACTATTTTCCCCAGGAAATTTATTTCCCCCATCCTCTCTGGCTTCCAAAATTCAAATTCCTTACCTAGTCTACCTCTAAAGCCTGAGTCCCCAGCTATTGATGACTAATTCCCTTACTTTCTTGTAACTGAATTCAAGATAATTCCATTTCTTTTTCTCTTTTGCTTCTTCCAGCTAATGTGTAGCACGTTATATACAAACTAATGCTCAGCTTCCTCACTGTTTCAGTCTGAGCCTTTTGTTAATCCTGTTTCCACATCTGCCCTAGGTCCATTCCATATGTACTAGGTTTCACTATTCTTCCCCTGTCTCAAAGACGATATTGTTATAATGACCGGTATTCATTTATAATGGCAAAACAAGGTTATATATAATATGCATTTTCTACATTCAAGAATAGTTTCTATTCATATATGATTATTGTGGGGAAGATGGAATGATCCTTCATACAGCAATTTTACATGAGGTAATTATTTCAAATTAGTTAAAATAAGTGCTAGGAAGATGCACTTATTTCAAACCCATCATTTTCCTGATTCAGTAGAGGAATAGAATGCTTTTCCTAGGATTGATGGCTTCTGTGAGGGGAGAAAACTTAAAGTGGCCCTTTTGCTAACTGAGCATCTTAATGGTTGTATGAGCAGGTTGGCTGGAACCGAGTTGGAGAGCAAGGAATGAAAGGAGGTGATTGCTATAGGTGGTACTCTGAAAAACATGTGGAATTCCTGCAGGAAATCTGAGAGGAAGTGAATGCAGAGCAAAAATGAGAGAGTAGAGCAGCCAGTAAGGGCATATCAGCAGACAGTAAGAAATTCCCAGGAGCAGGATGGCAAAAAACGTTTTAAGAAGGGGATATCCGCTTTTCAATGTAAAATGTGTATTGTTCCTGTCCCATAAACCTTCCTTGTCTCCCCAAATTACCAGTAAAACCTCTTAGCACCCAAAAGCCTTTGGGAATGGAATTCTGTGGAAAACAGAACAAGATGCCCAGCTAGCTGGTCCAGAAAGAGTACAATGAGCTCGTATAATCCAGGCAGGACACTGTAATTGAAAGTCAAAGGAGCAGGAGCTTAGAGCCAGACCTTACCTGGAGAATTTAAACCCTGGCGAACTCGAAGCAGTTTCTTGAGGTCATTCAACTTTCCATAGGTCCTGGGATGGGAGGAGGTGGCCCAGTGTGACCTGGGGTTTGAGAATGCCAGCTGATATGTGGATGACAGTGGTCACCCTGCTCCAAATCAGCATCAGTGTGTCCCTGGCCCATTTAAGATGTGCTGGCTAAAACGAAGTACAAAATCCCAAAGGGTTTCCTTCCAGCACAGAGAAGAACATCGGATTCTCTCACTTCCTGGAACATACCATACTTCTATCGAGGCTATAAAAGCAACCTGCGCTTACATCATGAGTTTCAGTCTATCGCTTCTCATAGTCAGAGATTCTGTTTCACGCGAACAAGCTTGGCCCCCTCGTCTTCTCCCAAATCTGCACTAAAGAATTTTATTTTATAATCTAAATTTAAGACCTTATATTTTCCCCTATTAAATTTCATCTTTGGGGTTTTCTTGGCCAGCATTCCCACCTGTTGAAATATTTTAGAGTTCTAATTCTATTGACCCTCGAGTCAGCTGCAGATTTGATCCATATGCCTTCGCCCTGCAAGGAGTCGGAAGGTGTTGTGGAAAAAGAAAAGGAGTAGGAATCCCATGCCCTGGGTTATCCACCCATATTGACCACTATCTGGGTATCCCATGAACTGGGCCGGCTACTTAACCTTTCTGAACCTCAGTTTCCCCACTTATAAAATAGAAAAACCAATCTCTGGCAAATTTACCTCATATTATTAGGAAAAGCAAGAGGTAGGTGTGTGTGTGTGTGTGTGTGTGTGTGTACACACTTGCAAAATCAGCTTTTTAAGTTAAAATAATTGTTATGTAAATGTGTGTATTATGAACATGCTTAGTTAGCATCCCTGTATTCTGTGAGGACAAGATTAGACTTTCAATAAGGCCTTGGAGAGTGTAACCCCCTCTAGGATACCCGGGAATATCTCCTTCCCGGTGAGCACTCGGTACATACAATTATCCAGCATTTGCTTCTTGAGCACCTGCTATATACCAGACCAAATGCACCAGGTGCTTAACATACAAAAATTAAAGAGATACAACAGGTATCTTATCTCAAGCCACTGATGAGAAAGTCTAAAAGATGAAAGGGGAAGGGAGAGTTCAGCCCCTAAGAGCTAATACATACAATTATTGCTCTGCTTTGAAGAGGGAAAGGGCTGTTTCTCTGCTCTTATCAGATTTGTTTAAAAAGAAGGGGAAGGGATCATTTCCTTCTGACTCAGGAAAAAGAAAAAAAATTGAAAAGCTCCAATGCTCTCAGCAGATCTTATTGCCTCTAAGTGATCTTTATGAGTCTTTGTCTTCTGGTGTGCTCAGAGAGAAGCAGCAATCACTGGGGGCGATCTTTCAAGACAAAGCTCTTTCCAGTGATTAGTTTGACCTAAAGAGATTCCCTGAGATTGAGTCTCAGAAATGGCCAATAAAATACTGTTAAGCGATTCCAACCCCCAGAGGTTCTTAGTGAAATGGTCTGGGGTGAGACCTGGGCACCATCGGGGAAATCTAAAGTGTAGCCCCATTAGAATCACTGTCTGAGACATAAAACCCAGCAAAAGTTTAAGTGGAAAGCTCTATGGAGGAGGGTCCCATGAAATAATAAAGGATAATAAAATATAAGAAATTTCTTACAAAACTGTCTTACATGTTGGTTTGTTTTAAATGGCTACCTTAAACAATTTTATTCTTGCAGTTAACTTTTTTTGTTGTTAATCCTCACCCCAGGATATTTTTCCCATTCATTTTCTAGAGAGAGTGGAAGGGAGGGAGGGAGAGTAAGGGAGATAGTGAGAAAAACAATGTGAGAGAGACACCTCAATTGCTTGGGGAATCGAACCTGTGAGTCTTTGGTTTTAGGGCTGATGCTCCAACCACTGTGCACACCAGCCAGGATGCAGTTAACCTTTTAAATACAATTTGGGGAGGGTGGCAGATATATGAACGTTTGTTTAAATAACTACCTCAGGAAAAACACCCATCTGATGATTTAAACCCCGTGAATGTCACCTTTTGTGTGTGTAATTAAGCTGCCACTCATATCCCTTTTGCATGAGGAATTTTCTCCCTTTACGAAGGTTTTACTGTAATAATTAAAATTGCCAAGTGATTGTGATGTCACACCTGTAAAATAAAAAGTCAGTGTTGCAGCCTCCAAACCAAAAGCATAGAGCAGTCAATGGAAACCAGATGTTCATCCTGATGGGTGTTCAAAACCATTTTTTAAAATTTGATGTCTCTGTATAAGTGCTCATACAGTCTCAAAACACAGACTCAAGCCAACAGTTTATATATTTAAAGCTCACCTGTTTGATAGGATAATGTTAATTAGGTAAACAACATATTGTTAAAATCAATCAGTTGATTATTTGATCTTTTCCACCCTTTAGTCCCATGGATTTTCTTTTAAACTGTGTGATGTTTGTGTGGTGAGTACCACTCAAAAGATACTACTTTCTTTTTTATTTTTTTAAAGATTTTTAAATTGATTTTTAGAGAAAGGGAGAAGGAGAGAGGGAGAGAAACATCGATGTGATAGCAAAACACCAATTGGCTGCCTCCTGCACACCCCAAACCTGGGATGGAACCTGCAACATGGGCATGTGCCCTGACCAGGAGGGGAACCGGAGAACCCAAAACCTTTCGGAGTGCAGGATGATGCCCAATCAACTGAGCCACACTGGCCAGGGCTATTCCTGTGGACTTTTTACTAGTAAACATCTATTACCACAGATCTTGACATTTTTAACACAAATTCTCTCTCTTAGTAAAGACTTCACCCAACTATTTCTAAAAAAAAAAAAGGAGGGTAGTATTCCATTTCTAGGGAAAATATATCTCACAATTTATTTCAGTATTTTGGTGAGAGATGCAAGACCAAAGTATCCATCTAATGGTTATTCAGTTTCAGAGAAGGTAACTATTAGACATTTGTGGCCATTCATTCGAGGAAAAATATGTGAGTTGGGATTTAAAAAACAACTTTCTAACACTCAGAAAACCAAGAGATTTTTAAGTAACTTATTTTTAGTAGCAGCTGGCAAAAGACAATGAAATTCTATCCCCAAAATGAAGTTGATAATGCTACTGATAATAGCCCTTTATGTAAAATTATATATTTTTTTTACAAAACACTTTCATACATGTATTCCTCCCAATATCTGTGTGTAATCACTTCATAAATAGAGAATATAAATCTGAGTAATTAAAGAACTTATCTGTTAACCATAGAGAATGCCAAACCAAACCCAGTTTCATTTCGCTGGAAGCTCAGTGCCAGTTCTCTGCTGTCAAGACACCTTATTAAATGCCTAGGAAAAATGTGGGCCTGGGATTCAAGAGCAGTGGGGAAGAGGGCATAAATGATGAAAGGGAAAGAGCACATCCACAGGGATAATCCTAACTTAAAAAGGATTGTTTTCTCCTGTCCAAGTCAGTATCCTATATAATAAAAGCCCAGTGAGAGAACAGCAGAACAACCAATGGACCAGATGCTCAACGCAGGAGCTGCCCCCTGGTGGTCAGTGCTTGGCGCTCCCACAGTGGGAGCAGCCACTCAGAGGGCGGGTCCACAGCCTCTCTGCTGACCAGGGTGAGTGGCACTCCCACAGCGGGCTGATCCCTGCAGGCCAGCCCCGACCAGTGCACGAATCACAGCACTAAAAAACCTGGCGATTACTAAGCACCATCCTTGTGGCCAGCGAAGGCCCCATACTCTCCATGGAATCTCAGATAATCCCAGAACCCGCCTCACAGGGTTGATCTAAGGGTTTCTACTCATAGCTTTAAGAATGGAATGAGATCATCAGCTTGTAAGTAGTTGAGGAAAAACACACACTGCTCCTTTTTCATTCTCTTTGTCCCGCCTTCTTGTGAGTAAAGGAACAACTGGCTCCCATGGCCAGGCCCTGAGTGCTGTGCCGAGAGCTCACCGGCCCTCTGCTCCAAGTGACTCAGGAGCCATGACTCAGGCGTAGGGGGGCGAGCAGGGGCCTGGGGACCCAGGTGCTGCCCAGGGCCCAGAGGTCAGCTGGGACCTGCCCTTCCACGCCAGATGCTCGCATTTTGATCACCAGTCAGGCCTAAGGACCACACCCGTGCATGAATTTCATGCACCAGGCCTCTAGTGAAACTATAAAAGCTTCATCAAAGTGGAAAATGAAAACAAGAAAACACATATGATCCACACTTCAATCACACCATTGAATAGAGAGATTTACCATCTCCGAGCCATCTGAGCTCCCACAGACATACAAATATTTTAGTTATTGGAGTTCTGTGTTCTTCTGGGATAAAATAGATACAATCACAGGGAAAGGCAAATGTGGAACTGCAGCAAAACTGGCGTCTTTGGCAAAGTGACAAAACACAGTAAGTCTCTAGAACCAACCTGGACTTCAAGCTAGAGATATTTATGAGCTTCTAATGAGCCACTAGTAGGCTCGCTTGTGCCAGACACTCAACTAGGGTTCTGACTTCCCATTTATCACTCACCATGTGAGTACACTCTTTTGTAAGTTTACTAATCACACTGGGCTCTCCAAATCACATTTTTGCTATGCAAGCAAATTATTCTCATTTATGGATCAGTATTTTTGTCTGCTTAGAGGCACATGTCATGAATTCTTCATGCATTCATTTGACTTTGATTTTCAGTTGGATATTTCATCCCAAGTACATGTTCTTTCATGGAACTGTAATGTTTAACCTACAAGCCACCATTGTCTTGTGGAATAAATGATTTCTAACAATGTATCTTGTTATCAATGCTAATTTTTTTTTTTTTTTATTGCTTAAAGTATTACAAAGGGTATTACATATGTGTCCATTTTATCCCCCCGCCCTAGACAGTCCCCTAGCCTCCCCTATCCCCCAATGTCTTATGTCCACTGGTTATGCTTCTATGCATGCATACAAGTCCTTTAGTTGATCTCTTACCCCCCTACCTCCTGCCCCGCAACCCTCCCCGGCCTTCCTGCTGCAGTTTGACAATCTGTTTGAGGCAGCTCTGCCTCTGTATCTATTATTGTTCAAAAGTTTATAATGGTCTCTATTATCCATGAATGAGTGAGATCATGTGGTATTTTTCCTTCATTGACTGGCTTATTTCACTTAGCATAATGCTCTCCAGTTCCATCCATGACGTTGCAAATGGTAAGAGTTCCTTCCTTTTTAGAGCAGCATAGTATTCCATCGTGTAGATGTACCACAGTTTTCTAATCCATTCATCTACTGATGGGCACTTAGGCTGTTTCCAGATCTTAGCTATGGTGAATTGTGCTGCTATGAACATAGGGGTGCATATATCCTTTCTGATTGGTGTTTCTGGTTTCTTGGGATATATTCCTAGAAGTGGGATCACAGGGTCAAATGGGAGTTCCATTTGTAGTTTTTTCAGGAAACTCCATACTGTCTTCCATAGTGGCTGCACCAGTCTGCATTCCCACCAGCAGTGCACAAGTGTTCCTTTTTCTCCACATCCTCTCCAGCACTTGTCGTTTGTTGATTTGTTGATGATAGCCAGTCTGACAGGTGTGAGATGGTACCTCATTGTTGTTTTGATTTGCATCTCTCGGATGATTAGTGACTTTGAGCATGTTTTCATATGTCTCTTGGCTTTCTGAATGTCCTCTTTTGAAAGGTGTCTATTTAGGTCCTTTGCCCATTTTTTGATTGGATTGTTTATCTTCCTTTTGTTAAGTTGTATGAGTTCCCTATAAATTTTGGAGATTAGGCCCTTATCAGATATGACATTGGCAAATATGTTTTCCCACACAGTGGGTTTTCTCGTTGTTTTGTTCATGGTTTCTTTTGCTGTGCAGAAGCTTTTTATTTTGATGTAGTCCCATTTGTTCATTTTCTCTTTCGTTTCAAGTGCCCTAGGAGCTGTATCAGTGAAGAAATTGCTTCGGCATATGTCTGAGATTTTGTTGCCTTTGGATTCTTCTAGAATTTTTATAGTTTCCTGTCGTACATTTAAGTCCTTTATCCATTTTGAGTTTATTTTTGTGTATGGTGTAAGTTGGTGGTCTAGTTTCATTTTCTTGCATATATCTGTCCAATTTTCCCAGCAACATTTATTGAAGAGACTATCTTGGCTCCATTGTATGTTCTTGCCTCCTTTGTCAAATATTAATTGAGCATATTGGTTTTGGCCGATTTCTGGGCTCTCTATTCTATTCCATTGATCTATATGCCTATTCTTGTGCCAGTACCAGGCAGTTTTGAGAACAGTGGCTTTGTAATACATCTTGATATCTGGTATTGAGATCCCACCTACTTTGGTCTTTTTCAGGATTGCTGCAGCTATTCGAGGTCTTTTTTTATTCCAGATGAATTTTTGGAGAGTTCGTTCTAGATCTCTGAAGTATGCCATTGGTATTTTAATGGGAAGTGCGTTGAATTTATAGATTGCTTTGGGTAGTATGGACATTTTAATGATGTTGATTCTACCAATCCATGAACACGGTATGTTCTTCCATCTGTTTATGTCTTCCTCTATATCTTTTTTCAACGTCCTGTAGTTTTCTGAGTAGAGGTCTTTTACCTCTTTAGTTAAGTTTATTCCTAGGTAGCTTAATTTTTTTGGTGCGATGGTAAACGGGATTGTTTTTATAATCTCTCTTTCTGAAAGTTCACTATTGGTGTATAGAAATGCCTCGGATTTCTTGGGGTTAATTTTGTATCCTGCTACATTGCCAAATTCATGTATTAAGTCCAGTAGCTTTTTGATGGAGTCTCTAGGGTTTTGTATGTATAATATCATGTCGTCTGCAAATAAGGACAGTTTTACTTCCTCTTTTCCAATTTGGATGCCTTTTATTTCTTCTTCTTGCCGAATTGCAATGGCTAACACTTCCAGTACTATGTTGAACAGGAGTGGTGAGAGGGGGCATCCCTGTCTTGTTCCTGTTCTTAGGGGAAATGGTGTTAGTTTTTGTCCATTGAGTATGATGTTGGCTGTGGGCCTGTCATATATGGCTTTTATTATGTTGAGGTATGATCCTTCTACTCCCACCTTGCTGAGAGCTTTTATCAAAAATGGGTGTTGAATTTTGTCAAATGCTTTTTCTGCATCAATTGATATGACCATGTGGTTTTTTTCTTTCAATTTGTTTATGTGATGTATCACGTTTATTGATTTGCGGATATTGTACCATCCTTGCATCCCTGGGATAAATCCTACTTGGTCATGGTGTATGATCTTTCTGATGTACTGCTGGATCCGATTTGCTAAGATTTTGTTGAGGATTTTGGCATCCATGTTCATGAGGGATATTGGCCTGTAATTCTCTTTCATTGTGTTGTCTTTACCTGGTTTTGGTATTAGGGTGATGCTGGCTTCATAGAATGAGCTTGGAAGTGTTCCTACCTCTTGAATTTTTTGTAGTAGTCTGAGGAGGATAGGTTTTAGTTTTTCCTTGAATGTTTGGTAAAACTCCCCTGTGAAGCCGTCTGGTCCTGGGCTTTTGTTTGCTGGAAGCTTTTTGATGACTGCTTCAATTTCTTCCATAGTTATTGGCCTGTTGAGATTTTTAGATTCTTCCTGATTGAGTTTTGGAATGTTGTATTTTTCTAGGAATTTGTCCATTTCCTCCAGGTTGTCTAGTTTGTTGGAGTAGAGCTGTCGATAGTATTTTTTAACAATCATTTGTATTTCTGTGGGGTCTGTTGTTATTTCGCCTCTATCGTTTCTGATTTTGTTTATTTGGGTCCTCTCTCTTTGCTTCTTGGTGAGTCTGGCTAGAGGTTTGTCAATCTTGTTTATCCTTTCAAAGAACCAGCTCTTGGTTTCATTGATTTTCTGTATTGTTTTTTTGGTCTCTATGTCATTTATTTCTGCTCTAATCTTTATTATCTCCTTCCTTCTGCTCACTCTGGGGTTTTCTTGTTGCTCTCTTTCTAATTCTTTGAGTTGTAGAGTTAGATGATTTACTACCATTTTTTCTTGTTTGTTGAGATAGGCCTGTAGAGCTATAAACTTCCCTCTCAGGACTGCTTTCATTGTGTCCCATAGGTTTTGGATTGTTGTGTTTTCATTGTCATTAGTTTCCAGGATGTTTCGAATTTCTTCTTTGATTTCATTGGTAACCCAATCAATATTTAATAGCATGCTATTCAGCTTCCAGGTGTTTGAGTATTTTGGGTTGTTTTTATTGTAGTTTATTTCTAATATTATGCCATCGTGGTCTGCGAAGACGCTTTTTATGATTTCAATTTTCTTGAATTTGGGGATACTTTGCTTGTGACCCAATATATGGTCTATTTTTGAATATGTCCTATGAGCATTTGAGTAGAATGTATATTCCCTGGCTTTCGGGTGAAGTGTTCTGAAGATGTCTATTAAGTCCATCTGATCTAGTGAGTCATTTAGGATTGCTGTATCTTTGCTGATTATTTGTCTAGAGGACTTATCCAGTGCTGTCAGTGGTGTATTAAAGTCCCCAACTATGATTGTATTATTGTCGATGTCTCCTTTGATATCTTCCAGGAGTTTTTTTATGAATTTGGGTGCTCCTGCATTGGGTGCATATATGTTTACCAGGATTATATCTTCTTGTTGTATTGATCCCTTTAGTATTATGAAGTGGCCTTCCTTATCTCTTGTTATGGCCTTCACTTTGAGGTCTATTTTGTCCGATATAAGTATTGCTACCCCAGCTTTCTTTTCCTTTCCATTTGCCTGAAAGATATTTTTCCATCCTTTCACTTTCAGTCTGTGTGAGTCCCTTCTAATGAGGTGGGTTTCTTGTAGACAGCAGATGTATGGGTCATGTTTTTTTATCCATTCAGCCACTCGATGTCTTTTGTTTGGAGCATTTAGTCCGTTTACGTTTAAAGTTATTATTGAAAGGTACTTGTTTGTAGGCATTTCTGTTTTTGTGTGGCTGTTTTCTTTCTGAGCTTTTTATTTCTTATTTTTATACCAGTCCCTTTAGCATTCTTTGCATTGCTGGCTTGGTGGTGATAAACTCCCTTAGCCTTTTTTTGTCTGTGAAGCTTCTTATTTCCCCTTCAAGTTTGAATGATAGCCTTGCTGGATAGAGTATTCTTGGATTCAGTCCTTTGCTTTGCATCACTTTGTAAATTTCCGTCCATTCTTTTCTGGCCTGATGTGTTTCTGTTGAGAAATCATTTGACAATCTAATGGGAGATCCCTTGTATGTAACTTTCCGTCTCTCTCTTGCAGCCTGTAAGATTCTCTCTTTGTCCTGAACATTTGCCATGGTAATTATGATGTGTCTTGGTGTGGGTCTTTTTGGGTTCACCTTGTTTGGGACTCTCTGGGCTTGTGTGACTTTTTTCTTCCCCACCTCAGGGAAGTTTTCTGATATTATTTCTTCTAATAGGTTTTCTAATCCTTGTTCATCCTTCTGTTGTTCTGGTACCCCTATTATTCGTATGTTGTTTCGTTTCATGTTGTCCCAAAGCTCCCTTAGGCTCTCCTCCTGTCTTTTCATTTTTTTCTCCAATTGCAGTACATTTTGGGTGTGTTTTGCTTCCTTGTCTTCTAAATCACTAATTCGGTCCTCCGCTTCTCCTAGTCTACTGTTGATACTTTCAATGGAGTTTTTCATTGCAGCTATATCACTCTTCATATCTTCTTGGGTCTTACTTAAGTTGTTGATTTTTTCATCTGTTTCTTCTAGCTTCTTCCATATGTTATCGATTTTTTCATCTGTTTCTTCTAGCTTCTTCCATATGTTATCGATTTTTTCATCTGTTTCTTCTTGCTTCTTGCTGAGGTTGTCGATTTTTTCCTCCATCCGGTTTATGCACTCTAGGACCCTTATTCTGAATTCTTTTTCTGTCATGTTGCATGCCTCTGTATTATTTAGCTGCTTTTCTGGAGAGTCCTCCTTCTCTTTCCTTTGGGGGTTTCTTTGTCTACCCATGTTTGATCTCACTGACATATCTAGACATTGAGTCGTTCAGTGGCTGCTCCCTTGGTGGCAGTGACTCCTTGGTCTGCGGTTCCTCTTCGGGCGGTTGCGGTAGCAGCTGCTCTTCAGTTGGCAGCAACTCCTCTGGTGGGTGCTGTTCACAGCTGTGGTGGCTCTTCTGGCTGGTGGGGTGAGGTTTCATGTACAGCTGCTGTTCCTCAGCAGAGGGTGTGGTGCTCAGGAGGTTGCTGTTGCTTGGATCTGCTGTGTTGATTTAAAGGCACAAAATACAACACAACAAGGCACCACGTACCAGGCACTATACACAAATATATTCACGATATTAATAACCCCAAATAAAGGTGACCACCTGAATTAAGAGAATTAGGGGATAAGGAAGAAGGAAGAGAAAAAGAGAAAAGAGAAAAAAGAAAAGAAAATTAGGGACCAAAAAAAGGAGTGCAAAAATGAAATTGGGAAAAAGGAGGGGGGAAAGTAAAAGCGAGAAAAGAAAGGAAAAGAAAAAAAAAGAGCGAAAAGAGAGAATGAAGTGGAAGAGGGGAAGAGACTTTTTATATGAGGAGAATACTCCTATAGAACAGCCATTAATCCCAACAAATTCCAGCAACAGCTCCCTGGAGATGAATGCAAACTAGAAACAACCAATAATATAACGATGAAAATAGAATGGAGAACACTAATCCCAAAATAAAATAAAGAGAAAATAAAATGGCACTTTAAAAAAGAATGGTAAAATGGTAGCAGTAATAATACTGGTTAAAAATAAGAAGGTAGTAATTAAAAGGGTAAAATCAGGTGATGGAAAAAAGAAGAAAAAAAAAAGAAGAAGAGGAAAAGAAAAAAAAAAACGAAAAAAAAAGAAAAAAAATTGGTTTCTTAGTTAAAAGGTGAAAAAAGAAAAAAAAAATATTGCAGTAGTGAAGGTCCTTCGGTTCTTCTATTCTTCAGTGTGGCTCGCCTTAGACCTGCCAGGTATTCAGGAGAGTGTTGAGTTTCCCTGCGATACACTGTTCCTCTGTGTTGTAAACCACAGTCCTTATTTTAAAGCAAGCCGCATTTGTTTCCCAGACTGCCTTATTTTGTGTTTAGCAAAGAGTCAGTTTGTGGGTCAGCCTCTGGGTGGCAGTGTTCTGGGGTTGGCCTCTGAGGCTACAGGGCCTCTCTGTCCAGTGGAAGTTCACTGCCCAGAGCTGGCTGCGTAAGAGTTACCAGTGCTGTGTTGTTGCTGGGATTGAAAATCCCTCTATAGGCCAGACCCTGTTAACTCCCAGGGACTGATCAGGTTATTTTAATCCTTGATCTCCTGTAGGGTGGAATCTGGGTGTGGCTGTGCTCCTTGCCTGGGGGCTGGGGGGAGGAGTCTCACTCTCCGGAGAGAATGGCTGCCTCAGGCCTGGGCCCAGGGGTGTCTCAGCACTCAATTCGCTGCCACCTCTCCCTGCCCCCCTTCTCTCCTCAGTCTCTCCCCAGATTCCACTCCTCCGCACACTCTCCCTCTCTTCAGCACAGGTGAGTGTCTGTATCCGAAATGTCCCATGAACAGGGTTCAGTGAAAACAAACAAACAAACGCCGGCCGCGGAAACGGGGAAGGCTTGGTTTCTGTAAGCTTCTTCTCTTACCGGGACTGCATGGTCTGATCAGCTCTTCAGGCTGCCCCTTTAGGCTCAGTCCTCTGTGATCACAGACCGAGCTCTCAATTCCCCCGGCAGCGCCAGGAATCCCGCGGTTCTCCTTTCCCCCCGTCAGGGGCTGTGCCTGTCCCAAGGGACGCGGCTGTCTGCCACGCGGTCTCCCTCCGACTCTCTGGGCTCAGAGGTCTGGCAAACTTTCCTGCCCAAATCCCTGGTTTTTTTACCTTTCCAGGGGAGTTCTGCTCTTCCCGGCTGTAAACCGTCTCGCCAGCTGAGGAATTTCGCCAATTCGGGGTGGATGTTACTAGTTTCAGCTGCTCACTCCATTTGCTCAGGGACACGACCTGGGACGCGTCTGCCTATACCGCCGCCATCTTCCTGAATCATCAATGCTAATTTTTACATTTTAAAATAATGGAGAATTTGCCAGCACTGGTATATAGATGCTGCAAGCTTCAGGAAGTTTTTATATAAGTCTGGTGATAAAAGTTGGACAAAAGGGACATATGTAATACTTTTAACAATAAAGAATTTTTTAAAAAGTTTAGAGTTATCCATGCACTATAACTTGTGTCTTTGTTACATATTACAAATTTTTGTACCTCTTATTGACATTGAAAACATGTTTTCCAAAAGGTTATTCATATATAGTCTTACACCAGCCTGTATAGGAGAAAGTCAGTCATTGCATTCTTGCCTGAATTGGATAGTTTATTTTTTATCTCTGTTAATTTAATGATAAGCATAAATCTATTTTTATTTGCATTCTTTGAATATTAGTTACATTTTAAAATGTTTATCATCTCTTGATTTATTTTCTTTTGTAAATTGTTTGCTCGAGTTCTTTGCCCATCATTTCAGTAATTGAAAAAAACTTCAGGAAACTATTAGCTATATTTTTTTTTAACTTGCTTAAGAATTGGCAATGTGACCTCATTACTAAGAAGGATTTTATGAGTGTACCTCATAACTGCAAACGTGGGAGTCACACCTTCTTGTGTGCAGGCAGGAGCATTCTGAGTACTTTGTACATTAGTTAAAAGAAATGCAGTAAAATTTCAAAAATAGTAACTATGGCTGATTAATTTATTGTCTACTCTTTGGAGAGGGAGATATGCATGTGGATGAAAGTAAAACTAAAGACAAGCTTGTTAAGATTTCCAAAGGGTTCAGAATAAGAACAGTTTTGCCTTAGCCAGTGTGGCTCAGTGGTGTACCTCAATTCAGGTTAGATCCCTGGCCCTAGTCGGGGCACATGCAAAAGGCAACCAATTGATGTGTCTATCTCACATCAATGTTGTCTCTCTCCCTGTCTCTCCCCCTCCCTACCACTCTATTCTTTTTAAAAAAATATTTTTATTGATTTCAGAGAGAGGGAGAGAGAGATAGAAACATCCATGATGAAAGAGAGTCACTGATTGACTGCCTCCTGCAAGCCCCCTACTGGGGATGGAGCCCACAACATGGGCATGTGCCCTTGACCAGAATCAAACCTGGGACCCTTCAAACTGCAGACTGATGCTCTATCCACTGAACCAGACTGGCTAGGGCCCTTCCACTCTTTCTGAAAATCAATGGAAAAATATCCTCAGGTGAGGATTAACAAAATTAAATATAATTTTTTTAAAAGAATAGTTTTGTTTTGCATTGCTGTTTTCTTTCAATTGAATCAGGAAGCTGTGAGACACATTATAACTTGCTAAAAAAAACAACAAAACAAAACCTGGCAGTATGAATCATAGATTTAAAGCAGATAGTGAACTGATTAGAGATAGGAAACTAAGAACAAGTCTACATTAAATGAAACAGAATTAAACAGTAATGTCCTCTTATGAGCAATGCTGAAAATGTATGCTTTTAATATTGTAATAATGATTGGGAAGAGGAAGTAATGTAGTGACATTTCCAATTTGCAGATCACAATAAGCTCCTATGAGTTTTCTTTCTGAGTGGGGAGGAGCTAAGTTGGTCTGTTTGTCTTTTGAGTTGGCAGAAAAGAGGCAAGTAGATATTTAAATGTGGACAAGTGCAAGGTTATGTGTTTAAGGGAGTTTAATACTGCAAAATAAGGAATCCTGGGACCCATGAGCTATCTGATAGCACCCATTTGGTACATGAACTCTGAATACAAACTTGCTGGCAAAAAATCCATCCAGCTCTGGTAGGTTGGCTCAGTTGGTTGGAGCATTGTCCAGTACACCAAAGGGTTGTAGGTTCAATTCCCAGCCAGGGCACATACCTAGGTTTTGGGCTCAATCCCCAGTCAGAGTGCATATGTGAGGCAACCGATCAATGTTTCTCTCTCACCTCTCTCTCTCTCTCTCTCTCAAATCAATAAGCATATCCTCAGATGAGGATTAAAAAAATCCATCCAGTTCATTACCTAAGTTTTCCTGTTTGGAAACTCAATGACAAACATTATCCTTGCTAGTAGAAAATCACAACACGTCTAGAAAGCTGTGGAAATCTTGAGGAAAATTTTAAAAGCTAATAATCATTACGTATTTAATACATTTTAGGAATCATTCTAATACCTTGCATGTTGTGTGGAATTATTAAAGCCACACAACATCCTAATGAAGTAAGTCTCTAGTATCATTGGTCCACTTGAAAGATGTGAACACTGAGTCTCAGAGATACTAGGTGATAACACTCAAGCTTACCCAGCAGTAAGTGAGAGTTTGGAATTGAAACCAGTCTAAGTGTCTACCCTTTACTGCCCCCATATGTGATAAAAGGAAGAACCATTTCCATGAAGGGACTTGAAGGGACTGTGCAGAGGCAAGTCAGTATGGAAAGAAAAGTCACATAGGGCTCTTATTAAAAAAAAAAATCTACAAAAAAAGTACAGGTGGATAAAGTTAAGGCAAATAGAGTGCACTAACTCTAAAACAAGGGATTCCTTTATGAGAGTTGTTAATGGAAGTGAAAGCAGTGCTTGCCTCTAGGTAGCATGATTTTGAGTGATTTTTTTTTTGTATATGTTTCTGTAGTTCTTAATTACATGCAATGAGATACACTTATGATGAGAGAAACATAAACAATGGAAATGCTTCGTTTATTTTTCTGGAGTCCAACCAGTCTTCTAGTGAGTTGTGAAAGATATGGCAAAAAAAAGAAAGCATACAGCTCTGTCATTATTTAGGGTTTCCCCATTTCTTTTTATTTAAAAACACTTTTTTAATCCTCACCCTAGGAGTGAGGATATTTTTTCCATTGATTTTTGGAGTGAGTGGTAAGGAAGGGAGGAGAGGGGCAGGGACAGAGGGGAGGGGAGGAGAGAAACGTCGACGTGAGAGATACACATGGATTGGTAGCCTCCGGCACATGTCCATACTGGGGGAAGGCATCAAACCTACAACCCAGGTAAATGCCCTTGACTGGACTTGAACCCAAGACCTTCCTGTGCACAGGTTGACGCTCTAACCACTTAGCTACACTGGCCAGGGCTCCCCCATTTCTTTTTAATTCAATGAATTGAACTTGTTACATTCTAAATGCCTGCAATAATTGCTAAGTGGATAAACGTTGATGCTGGTTAGGAGCAGAGCATGGAGAAAAGGACCACAGAATCTGAAGACCACTAGCTGCTCCAGGGGGCTGAAGCCTGAGAAAAGCCCACGGCAAGTTGCAGCCTTTCAATAACCAAGAAGGAGGGCGATAACCTGGATCTGCTTAGGGAGGGGGGACATGCTATACTCAGACCTGTCCATTGCCGCCAGCTCTCTGTGACTGCTTGCTGGGAAAACCTGCTTCTCCCTGGGTTTCTTCTAGAGCAACCATAAGGCCATGTTCAGTTTTTTTTTTTTTTAGAAGTCTGGATGTGACTGTAAAAAGGAAGGATTCAATATCAGCAGATGAATCATCTTTCTCTGCTTTCTGTTATACAATTAAATCAGAGGGCGAGGAAGATCACCACAAGAGCAAGTAGGCCAGCTGTTCCATTTCTGAATAGACCTGCCAAGTATAGCAGATTTGGAAACAAATGCATTCATTCCAAGGCAGTTGATTTAATCCTTCATTATCCATCGATGTATTCAGCATCATGGCCTGTCTTGACACCTTATTAATAATTGATTCAAAAGCGTAGCTCTGTATAATATAGTTGTTAAGAGCTACGTGTTAAGAAACCTAGTTAAAAAGACAGGATCCGTTCCAAGCTGGGTTGCAAACTGGTTGTGTGACTTGACACATTATTTAACCCTCTCAAACCTCCATTTCCTCTTTTGTAAAACGTAGATAGGACAATCTTGAAGGTCAGTACTGTAGCCCAACCAGCATGGCTCAGTAGTTGAACGTCAACCTAACCAGGAGGACAGGTTCGATTCCCAGTCAGGACACAGGTCCAGGTTGCAGGCTCAATCCCTAGTAGGGGTCATGCAGGGGGCAGCCAATTAATGATTCTCTCTCATCATTGGTGTTTTTTATCTCTCTCTTCCTCTCCCTTCCCCTTTGAAATCAATAAAAATATATATTTGTTTAAAAAGTCAGTACTGTAGAGTCAAGAGAAAACACTTAGAAACCCTTAGCAACATTCCTAATACATATTCTGTGCTCATAAACGGTGGTTCATATTATTAGTACTTCTTAAAATATGGAACTTCCAAGAAAGTGAAGTATTTTCCATTTTCTGTTCACATACATTTTCCATTGCTTAAAAATGGGCTTTCTGGATGTAGAATTCCTGGATGAGAGTAAGCAGAGCACAGTCGGATGCTTCCAACATGTGCAAATTAATCTCTTGGGAGCATGAGTTTAAAAAGCCAAGAATATCCATCCCATACTCAAGCTTGAAACCCTTACCCCCTCTGTTCTTCTTTTAGTCATGTAAGTCATATCTAAGAGGAAGAGCATTGCTAATATCAGACTTCACATCCTAATGGAAAGTAGCTTCACAGAAAAGATTCGGGAAAGTACAGAAATTTGTGCTGAAGAGAAAGGTGTGATTGGAAAAGTTTGAAAGTTTGGGGCACTTCCTTGATATTCTCTGCCCCTAAAGTATAGGGGGCTCCATACTCTTCTGTGACTACGGTGCAAAGTCTAAAAGAAGTGAGCCACTTCAGCCTATAGTTTGCAGCCTTGTCTTATTGCCTTGCACAGATTAGAAGTCATCCTGCCCAGGAAGCATCAATATTCAGTAGGCTCTCAACTCCTATTCCCACTTACTATTTTTTCACTGCATGTCACCCTGTAAAGTCCCACACATGGAGAATGTTCCTATAGATCTGAGTCCATTCCATAACAGAAATACTGTTGAACTCTCTCTTTGTTATGTTTCTCTATATGAATGCTAACTTTGAAACCTGTAGCCATTAAACATGTGTATGCATGAATCCATTCTGGACACAACCAATATGTTGAACCAGCACGACACAGAATGTAAACAAATCTCAATGTATTCTTTGCTTCCCCTGTGCCTTTAAGTGTGTTCTATTGGACAGTTATCTTCTCTTTTCTCTGCAAGTAAACTGTCCACTCTTAGATATGACTGCCTATATTCACTTGAACTCTCAAGCACAGCTGCCATCTACACTAATAAAAGAGAAAGATGCAAATTGACCATATCTTCACGATGCCCACCAGCCAATCAGGAGTGAGTATGCTAATTAACCCAACAAAGGTGGTGGGTTAATTTGCATACACAGGCGCTGAGCAGCCAGGGGTGGGGGCGGGATGCTTGCATCATCACCGGCGTTCCGCACCGCCTCAGCCACTCTGGGCCTCTGGGCAGCGTGGGAAGGCGGAAAGGCGGCTCTGGGCCAGAGCGAAGGCGGTGCCAACAGCCAGGGGAAGGAAGGCCCATTCTTGCATGAATCTTCGTGCATCGGGCCTCTAGTCAGTAATAAAAAAGGCCTAATCCCGGGAGAGATGAGGGGGCATGATAGTCCCCTGTTGGCTAGGTAGCTGTGTTCTCTCTGGACTTGTGATGATTAAAGTCAGCTCTTTTTCTCCTTGGGTACTTGTGTAAGTTTCAGTGGCCTAGCAGATACATTCTCATTCCCAATGGCCATTTGCAACTCCTTCCTTGTCACCTGCAAAGCAGTGCTTCCTCTTTATCCCCTTTCATACGAGGTTTCCTCTCATGACTCCAAGCTGCCCTACTGGACCTACCACAGTTCCGTTCTCCACATTCCACATGGACATGCCCCATATCCCTGGCTCCACAAACTGGGAGTGAAAACATATCGATACTTCCTTGGCTCCTCCATACACAGGGACTCACAACTTCTCTCCCATAAAATGTTTCAGGACAGAATAGACTCACAGTCCACAGTGTACCTCAGCTTCCTTGGACACAGTTAAGCATCTATCCTCTGTGTATCCCAAAAGCAAGGAGCACATTTCAGAGGTCCAGGGGTGTCCCTTCCCCCATAACTAGGCTCCTGGTTTGGGGGTAGCACCCTCTCTTCACCCCCTCACAGAGCAGGGCAATAGCAGTCTCCAAATGAATGTCCTGACCGTTTTTTCCTCTCTCTCCAAACTCTGACCACTGTGTCTATCCTTCATAACCCCAAGGACTCAAGACTCTGGAAACTGGTTCTTAATTATTTTCTTTGAAAACCCATATGTGTGGATTTGTTTCTTACACACATGGGGCCCTGACATCTTCCACACTTGATCTCTAGTTGAAGCAGAGTCCGGAAGAGCCCCATTCTAACATCCTATTACATAAGTGAAAATGGAATTTCTTTGGAATGGTATTTATTGTCACGGTGCCAGGAGTTCATCATAATCAGTATAACAAGGGAAATACCAAAGGAAGCAATAATGATCTGCCATTCATTGTAAAGCATGACCTAGGTGTGTCCACTTTCTGTGTTTACAAAGTCACAAGGTTAACATTGTGATGTAATTTTCCACATAGCAATTGAAATCACAGGCTGAGGTTCCTACAGGACTAGGTTAGAATGGTGGGACTATCCATATGATTAGATTTATTCTAAAATAGCTCCTTAGAGTTCCGACATGATGCTAGAAATTCCCTGTTTAACTTACCATGAATCACAAATGCAGTAAATCAAGAATGCAGTAAAGTGCAAAAGGAACCCTGGATTTTTAGCCATAACAAGTTTTTCACAACACTTTATATTTGACCATAAAATATCTGCCTTCAGATTATTTTCACAGGAAGTCTTTAATCTCCAAAAGCTCAAATTAGTTTAACAAGTTAGCCAGCCAATGCTATAGCAGGACTACAAAAAATGCAGAAGTTTGGGACAGTTTTGCTGAAAAGAGGGGTCATTAAGAGTACAGAGCATGGGATGTTGATCCAACCTTTCTGATAAATTATTCAAAAAAAAAATGTTTTTATTTTGAACTGGGTAAAGTATGGCCTAACCTTGACATGGATTTTGATCAGTAGAAAATAGAAATATATCAAAATTCAAACATAGTTGAAATATTTTAAGATAACATGTTCAAATATGCATGTTTCTAATGAGCCAACATTATTGTAGTGATAACAGCCACTCTTAGAGAACATTGAGTCTCTTAAGTAAAGTGATATATAAGCCAGTGAATGTTGCCTACTTATTTTTTTTAAATTGAGTCCATATGAAATTTAAATGGCAATATATTTTTATAATGATTTTTACACGTTTGTACAACTTTTACAAACTTCAACATTTAGTGCATCTATAAAAGGTACCCTCAAAATACAGTTTCATGTGGAAAATGAAGGGTTGTGATTATCAATACAGCAGCCTCATGACAGGCATGAACTGAAACAGGTTATGGAATATTCTTTCTGAGGACCCATAACTAGATTTATAGCCTGCTTTGAAACTAAGTAGTTAATGTATCCTAAATGAAACACATGACCTAAAAGACAATCCCCTCTCCTCTATAAAGCCATTCACTCACTCTCCACAATGACACCCATCCCCTTACACAACCCTTTAAGAATGAAGTCCTTCTCATCTACGAAAACTGCAGCTGGAAAGGAGGCAGACGGTAGAAAATACTAGATCTGCACACAATGTTGACAGTGTAATCTGAAACCACTCAGCAATTTCTAGCATCAGGTTCACACATAATTTGAAACAGATTCCTTTTGAACGTTCTCAAAGAGTTTTACTTGAACTGGAGGACAAAGAGTAACAACTATCAGGAAAGAAATTACTCTGAGTAATCAAAATGAATTAAATGACAGTAAAATCATTGAAGTGATTCCTAGGACCTTCCTAAGTAGTATCTGTTCCCAACTTACCTGTTTCTGTCATCCAGGCATCAAGGGACCAGAGAAGAATCTCATCAAACCACTCAGATATCCATTTAACCACCATATATTGAGTATCTAACAAGTGCCAGGTACTATATTAAAAACTAGGCGTGTTAACATTATGGAAAGCAGAGTCAATCCTATCCTCATGGAATGTTAACCCTTGAATACATTTCACAGAAAGCTGCTTTGCACAGACTTTATTCTATTGAAAAACGGTAACACAAAAATATTTTAGCATAACTAGGTTGTTGATCATTGTGCGTGTTAATTATTTTTATCAACTTGATTGGGCTAAGGGAGGCCCAGAGAGTGGGTAAAACATTATTTCTGGATGTGTCTGTGAGATTGTTTCCAGAAGAGATTAGCATTTGAATCGGTAGACTAAGTGAAAAAGATCCAATGGGCTCAGGGACTGAATAGAACAAATATGTGGAGGAAGGGTGAATTCTCACTTCTCTGTTCCTGGGCTGGGACCATCATCTTCTCCTGCCCCAGGACAGGAGAACTCTTGGATTCCAAGCTTTGCCTCCAGTACTGCACCAACATATCACTCCACCCATTCTTAGGCCTTCCGCCTTAGATGGGGAGTTATACCGTAGGCTCCCCTGGTTCTCAGACCTTCATTCTTGGGTTGAATCACACCACCAACTTTCCTTGTTCTCCAGATAGTATCTATCGGCATGCTGTGACATATCTCAGGATCAATAATCACATGAGCCAATTCCCATAATAAATATGTATATATATTTTTCTATTCATTCTTTTTCTCTGGAGAACCCTGACTACCATTTATAGAATGCTATCGTCTGTATGTGTGTGTTCCCCCAAAATTCATATGTTGAAAACTTGCCCAAGGTATTAGGAGGGGGCGTGTTTGAGGACTTGATTAGGTCGTGAGGGAAAAACTCTCATGCATGGGATTAGTGTCTCTATTAAAGAGTCCCAGAGGGATCTCTTGCTTGTCCGTCATATAAAGACACAGAGAGAAATCTGCAGCCTGCAAAATGGAAGAGGGCTCGCACCAGAACCCGCCATGCTGGCGCCCTGATCTTGGACGTCCAGTCTCCAGAACTGTGAGAAATAGATCTCTGTTGTTTATTAGCCGCCCAGTCTGTAGTGTTTTGCTATAATAGCCAGAACTGCCTAAGACAGTTGTGATTCATTTGCTTTGCAAAGCAGAGTTACCTGCAAGAACAGAGGAAGCACGGTCAGTGGAAAAAGTAAGAAAACACATTTGCAGTTGAGGGGGAGGCATGTCCGGTGCCTGTTACTCTGCCCTGGAGGTAGGAAGGTGGCAGGGAGACCCAGGCAGACCCTGCTGAGGACCCAGTGCCGCCGGGCCCTGGGCTCCTTGGCTCCCAGGAGGCAGCCCGGGATGAACCAGTGAAGTCCATACCACCTCTGGGACCCTTTTTCCCAAAGTTGCCAGGGACCAATGCTGGAAAAGGCTACTCATAAATAAGCCTTTACAGGCCACCTGGTAAAGGCTGATAAGCAAAACTCTGTTTAGTTGGGAAAAGGAAGTTCAAAAAATACTCGTAAACTTCTTTCTTATGAAAAAAGTTCCATTCATGCTTACAATTCACAGATTATTCAAACTTTTATTTATTTTTCCAAAGTTTTCCTTTATTTGAATCAGAGGAGATCCCATCCTTTGGTTTTTGGTTGGACTACTCCATCGGAAATGGAATCAGTGTTGAGATTCAACATGTATACACTTCACTCTTTCAGGAGAAATGTTAGTGCAAAGAATAAAAGCTACCATAACTCCTTCCCTCCATTAATCAACAGACATTTCCACATAATAATAATATTTAAATTACATGTCTTTGATCAGCACTTTAGACTTTACACACCACTTTTGCAGACATTGCCTAAGCACGTATCCTCCCAACAACTGATTTGTTATTTTATAGATGAAAAAACTAAGACTTAGAACAGTTAAAAGATTTGCCAGAGGGTTATATAGATAATAAAACAAACAAGAACTCAAACCCAGTACTTCTAACTCCAACTATCTTTTTCAATCTACCAAATTACCTCCCAGTATGTGCTAAGAACATCCTACACTCACTAAATATCTGTTCAGTGTGTTTCCTGTTTCTGACACTGTACTAAGTGATTGACATATTAGTATATGTGCTCTAAACCTCACAATACTTAAAGTAGGAAACAGAGGCCAGGAGTTTAAGCAGTGCCTGGGATTCATTCATTCATTTAGCCATTCATTCATCATTAAAGGGTGCTTAGGGATACATCAGTGTTCTAGGCATTAGGGATATATCTATCTATCTAGATAGATAGATAGATAGATAGATAGATAGATAGATAGATAGATAGATATAGATATAGATAGATATCTAGATATCTATATCTATATATATATATATATATATAGAGAGAGAGAGAGAGAGAGAGAGAGAGAGAGAGAGAGAGAGAGAGAGATACAACATAGGTTAAGTTCCTGCCTTCAAGAGGCTTATGTTTTGACAAGAGGAACAAGAGAGCAAATACATAAACAAATAAGTAAAATAACTTCAAATGGTGTTCAGTGCGTAAGGAAGATAAAGGATGTAGGCTGGAGAATAACCAGGGAGTCAGGGTTTTGAGATGGCGTGGCCAAGGAAGATCTCCTTGAGAACAACAGTTAAGCAGTTTTCCCGGGAGAGACAAGCACTGGAGAAAGGTCCTGAGATGGACATGGGAGTGGGCTGTGTGAGGAGTAGAAAGGCCAGAATGGCGAGAGCATGGGGAGAACCAGACCGTGCGGGGGCTCTGAGTCATGGAAAGGAGCTGGCTCTTGTTTTAATCGCAATGAGCAGCCATTAGAGGATTGTAAGAGGAAAAATAACCTCAGCTTTGTTTTCAGAAGGCACCTGTGGCTCCCTACTCTTTGTGCACAATGACCTTTGGAGAGTATGTGAAAGGAGAGGGTTGGGTTCAACAGGAAAGTAGAGGAGTGGCTTGTTGTAGCCATGAAAATGGTGAAAAGAAGTAGGATGTACAATCTATTTTTGGAGGTAGAGCTAGAAAAACTTTCTGACAGATGGGTTGTGGGAATTGAGAAATGGAAGAATGAAAGATAACCCGAGAACTGCTCAGTTGAGTGGACAGTGGGTCTATTAACGGAAAGGGGAGCAACTGGTGGACGGACAGGTTTCATAGGTGATTGAGAAGAGAGCTGGAATCAAGCTTTCTGTTTTAGATGTGTTAACTGGGGGATGCTATCAGTTATCTGATTTCTGATCTCAGGGCAGTTGCATGTAAGAATGTGGAGCTCCGTGGGAAAAGACGGAGCTAGAGACGAAAGGTTGGAAAGTGGCATATATAGAGAGACAGATAAAGCCTTGGAGTCACATGAATCTGATCTGCTAGAAAACAAAACTAAGGAGCACCGAGGGTCTTATTGACATAAGAAATTTCCAAACTTGTAGAGAATTTGTATGACTTTATTTGAGCCAAACTGACAACATATACCAGGGGAGCAAGATCTCAAATGTGCCAAAGAGGAATTGTTTTTCAGCTTCCTTTCTTTATTTGAAATTAAGGAGGAAACATAAGGAAGATTACATAAAGGTGGTAGAAAGCAAGGCTGGAATCAGATTATAGGATAGTTAAGAGTATGTGCTTTCTTAGGGGTGATTAAACCTTCCAAAGGTATTACTTCTGCCCATCTTCAAGGTGTTAGCCTGGATGCATAAGAACAATGGACAGGGTTTGCTTAACAACCTTTCACTAAAAACGTTATGTTCCTGAGGCGAGACTACCCACCATGAATCTTCCCAGTTAGGAATTCATGATTTATTACAGCAGTCTTTTTTGGTCCACAGTCTCTCTTAATTAAAGGACTCGTAGATTATAATCTGAGGCATCATGTTATCACTCAGATATCTTTCACCACCCGTCTCAGTGGTAAAAGCCAAGTCTCACTACAGCCGAGCACATTGAGAAACCCCAAAAAATATCACATATGAAACTATTCATTTCCCCCCTCAGCTTTTAGGTCAGTCATTTTAATACGTCTTTTAAACGAATGTAGATTTTGAGGTCTGAAGTTTTAGCAAGAAAAACTATTCATCCTCAGATAAAGTGCATGTAAGGAAGTAGTGGAGTTCCCCATTTATAGATATCATCTATAATAATAAAAGGGTAATATGCTAATTAGACCAGATGTCTTCTGGACATCCTTCCTGACGAAGCAGGAGCCGGAGGGAAGCCAACCTGGGTCCCAGGTGCCTGCGGGTGGACAGAGGAGGGAAGCAGCCCAGGTCTCAGGTGCCAGAGGGAGCCGGGGGGTAGGGGGTTGCAGGGGGAAGGAAGGAAGGCACGAATTTTCATGCATCGGGCCTCTAGTACATTATAAGAGTTTTGCCTAATGTGAGGTCAATGACAAAGTAAGATCTTCCAGGCACTAGGCTCTTCTATTATAGCCTCTCTTTCTCAGGGTGCTGATTTTCAGTCTGTGTTCCATGGAAGCCAAATAATTGGGAAGCAATTCTAGAAGTGCTATGAGAGAAAACTTGTCACTAGGTTGGGGAGGATGAAAGCTCCATTCTGAGCCTAGCTGTCCTTTGCTATGACATTATCATAGTTCACACTACTCAAATGTGACTCACAGGGAATTCTCTCCACATTAATGAGATACCTGAATTAGCATTTCCAAGTCTCCTGTTTAAATGGTAAAAAAGCCAGTATTTCTTACTAAGGTGAGATTACATAAGGCCATGTAGATTCCAACATAACCAGTGTTACAAGTGAGGTGACTTGTTCTTCCTTGGTCTACTGTAAATTTTCACATTTAATCTCTTTATAATTCTTTCTGTGAAAATATAACTGCTTATTCTATTAATTTGTCTGTATTCATAGAAGAATCTGAGGAGTTTCTATATCATAAAACTGTATTAGGCACAAATAGAAATACAAATGTGATATACTGCTCTTCAAGAGTTTATTAGAAAAGATAAAATCTAAAATCGTGGGTAGAGCCTAGTGGTTGAGTGTCGACATATGAACCAGGAGGTCATGGTTCTATTGCCTGTGTGGGCACATGCCCGGGTTGTGGGCTTGATCCCCAGTAGAGGACATACAGGTGGCAGACAATCAAAGATTCTCTCTCATCATTTATGTTTCTATCTCACTCTCCATTCCTCTCTGAAATCAATAAAAATATATTTTAAAACAATAATAAAAAAATAAATAAAATTGTGGGTAGGGGCAATAACATATTATCTGTATAAGGCCAAGGAGGCAATATACAATAACTCTTAAATTTCTTGCCTGAGACTAATGACAGAAATCCATGGAGAAATTCAAAGTTTGGGGGCTGAAACTAGAAATGGAAATACTAAATGAAAACAACCGCCTAGATAATGATATATACTACACACATTCAAAATTAATCTCTCCAAGATTCCAATAGGGTTTATGTAATTATTAACTTTAGGTCTGTATCTTCATGTTTTGAGAGAAAATCCCTGCAGAATAAAATTAAGTCATAGGTCTCTAGGTTGATCAAAAGCAGAACCATCCTTATTGTTGTTGCTCCAAAAAAGAAGCCACTTATTTTCCTAAGGTCAATATTACATGACCCTTAAGAAACTTTTAGTCCTTTACTTTTTTTTTCTGATCAATGCTGCCACCAACATAAGCATCTATTCTAGCTCAAAGTTGTGAAATAGACATTTATTTTTTACTATATGCTAGCTAGACATTATGGTTGGCTCTGCGGATATGGCAGGGGATATTTAGAGCCAGTTCCTGACCGTTGCACACAAGTATTTACACATGTGCTACAGAAAGGAACACCTGAGTGCTATGGCGATAGAGAGCAAGGGAACAATGCATCGCCAAAGCTGGGGCCTGGATGGGGCTTAGGGATAAGTCAGGAGAAGAAGCAAGGAAAGACCAAGAGAAGCATCTGCGTGAAAGCTGGAGTGAGAGAGAATACCATGCATTCATTCATCTAAAACCAATCCAACTTGACTGAAGCAGGGTGAGCTCCAGAGAGAGGCACAGGATGAACCTGGAGAAGTAGGGTGGCAGTTCTAATGTCATCCGGACAGCACGGGAAAGCTGGGACAGCCTCATGCAGGAAAGCACATGGTCAGATTTATGATCTGAAAAGACCATTCCTAGACACACGAGTTTGTTGTTTCATAGCATTTCTAGTTTGTTGTTGAATAATGTATTTTACCTTGTCGTAGTCACCTCACTTCATGGGGGGAGAAAGAAAAGCTCATAGAAGAGAATCTGTTTTGAATTGGGGGTGGGGGGAAGCTGTCAATAATAAAAAAGCTGATTCCTTTTTTGTATTTTTGTATGCTCCATGAAATTTTATAGCCTTGAGAAAATGTTGTCTTCTAGTTCTCACCAAATAATGCTGGTGTCTGTTAAAGAATGAGTGTGTTCTGGGTCACATAGTGCTTTTTTTCTTTCTTTCTTAAAATACCCATAGAATTTTTGACCTGTCCTGTGACCAAACTCTGAACACAAAGGGACTATTTTGATTATAATAGTGTGAAATAGATCAGAGATAACGTAAGAGAAAGGATATGGCCTCTTAGCATTTAGCTAATCTCTTTGGCCATCATCCAACAGAAAATTTTCTTTGGGAGTGTTTGGAGTATCAGTTACTAAAAAGTAATATATTTTTAGAAACACCAACTTCAGCTCACACTCTTTTCTAGATGTAGACCTTGTTATAAAGAATAAAATTCTCCCAGTTTTTATGGGGAAACACTTACCTATAATTACCAATTCTAAGTGCTTACATTTTGGAAATTATATTGATTCCATGTGTCTGTTCAATAAAAATATTGCTTCTTAGAATGTTTCTTCCCACAGAGCCATAAGGAATATCAATCTCATTCTTTTCTTCTAGCCTTAGTTTAAATGAAGATAGATATTGCATTAAAGTGCTAGGCAAAAGAAATCTGCATAGTGATATAATGGGATATAGTGGGATCATTTATGCACGTGTTTTTCATAAGCACAAAATGAAGGGTCTCCACAAACATTAGACTGGCCTGACCAGTGTGGCTCGGAGGTTGCGTGTCAACATATGAACCAGGAGGTCACAGTTCGATTCCTGGTCAGGGCACATGCCCAGGTTGCGGGCTCAATTCCAAGTGGGGGGCATGCAGGAGGCAGTTAATCAATGATTCTCTGTCATCATTGATGTTTCTATGTCTCCCTCTCCCTTCCTCTCTGAAATCAGTAAAGATACACATTAAAAAAAAGCACCTTAGATTGTCTGGCTCAGCAGAGATCAATAAATGCACTGAGGCTGGAGATTCACCAGATTTTTCCTTAGAAGCACCTTGTCTTAATTGGGAAGGCAACACAGAAAAACAACTGGCACATCATTCTGTAGCACTCTTTCTAGTTAAGACCCTGACTCCCTCACCTGTCAGTTGTCTATTTTAGAAATAGCCAAAGTTTAGTAGCATCACATGGTCCTCATATGTTTGAGTTCAGGAGATTTTTTAGATGCCAGAAACATCACCTGTTGGGTTGTCCGTGGACATGCTTTTCAATTATCTAAAAATTTTAATTTTGAAAAATACTCACGATGAAAGTTGAAATTCCATAGTCCCAGTGCAGAATTTAAAGCACCATGGTCCCTTCTGGTTCTATAAGAAAATTTAGTTAATCTATTATTATGAGTTTATTTTATTATAGTTTTTATTTCTAGGAGTAACCAATAAGCAAATATATAGCTAAAAAAGCCATTGTGCTTTACTTAACCAGCGATAAAGAGCAAATTAGAGGTACATAGAAAACTAAAAAGCATCCTACTTGTTAAGATAAATAATTTGTTCCACTTTTCTCTTAGTATTTGGCACACTAAGTCCATTACTAAAAATGATTTGTTAAAGCCACGTATAATATGTTTGTTTTCATGTGCCTCTGTTCATTACATGGAGTTAAATTCAGGGTCTAAACAGTCTTCACACAATCCCACAAAAATGCACTCACACTCAGTATAAGTTGAAAAAAATAGTAGGGTGTTTCTCTAACTACAAAAAGAGAAACATCTGCCTTTGAATTTCTTTTAAATCCTGCCTAAATTGGCATGTGCTTTACATTAGCCCTGTATTGTTCAAACTTGCATACATATGTGTGCATTATGTATGCTCACACAGTTTGGTGACAGGGTATGTGTATATTTTATATATATACATAAAATATCCAAACTGCTTCACTTGCAATTTGGGGAAATTCTCCTAATGTAAACCTCCACTAAGAAAAAAAATTTTTTTTAATTATGTGTGTGTGTGTGTGTGTGTAAAGAGCACCATGTACTGTTTTAATTATATTTTAATGGGTTCTCAAAGCTAGGGTGGATAAATTATTCTTTTATATTTCAAGTATAGCGTCCTTTTAATTAAGTGTAGTCTTTTTAGATGTGGATTCCTGAAAAGGGAAAATCTAAAAAACAAAAACAGAAGTCATCTCTTAGTTTACTTTCTGCAACAGCTGTTAGAATTTGGAGAGTGGCAGAAAAATGTCCACTGCCGTCCTACATTTTGTCCCAAAAGAAAAAAAAAAATATCTCTTTTACCTTCGTCGGTGAGCATCTTATCAGCAAACACATTCACTCAAACAATAACCACGCTTATCTGCAAAGGCCAGGTTCAGGCTTATTAGTGAAGTGAATTGGCAGCCACCCCTCTCTACATAGCAACTAGGCAAATATTGTTTCAGCCCGCAGAGTGACCAATGAGAACCAAGATAGTGCTGTCGAATCTTTTCAATGCAAGTAGTGTTAGTGTGAACAGCCTCTCTTTCACTCTCGTTCTCCTCTCATTGAATCTTTAGCGTTGCGACAGTGTGATCTCATCCACCAACTGTAAATACTTGGGGACTTTTATGAAGGGAAAATATTACAAAGCGCTGAAGTCTGCTTCAAGAACAACTTAGGTAGGCACCGCAGTTTAATTATTAGCCATTTGTATATGTTACGGTATTTGCAAAGGACTGTAGTGTTAGCACACTCATTGTCCATATTTTTAAACGTCAGGGTATAAATCAGTAACAGTGGTAGTTTTTATTGCAGTAGAAAGTTGTAGACTAACTAAAATGTAGCAGACTGCATGTTTTCTAATTGCTTAATGAATGAACCAGGCAGCCAGTTCTGAGACGCTAGCAGAATGGATGCTCTGGAACCAGTTAGTGTGGCATATGGTGAATCAAAGGCAGACTTGACCCCCACTGCCTGGTAACTGAAACTTGGTGTAAATTGACCACACCCTCCATTAACTCATCTGCTGCCAAGCTGTTCTAGGACAAGAGAGAAAATGTCATAAAAATCGTGAAGTGAGAGTAACGGCAGAAATAAGCTTTTTAAAAACATGGTTGGAGCCTGGTTTCTCTCTGCAATTCTAAAGATCTGGGTTCATGTCACAAGATTTGGATCCAGACAGTGCAATATGGACCATGTTTCCTGTGTCTTCCCTTCTCCTTGTGCTTTTTGTCTTGTGGTATGATGCTGGCAAACGTGGACGCCTCTGCCTCCTGTGTAAATGTATATTGCTGTAATACAACAGAGGATTAGGGCTTCGAATTACCTCCTCTCGGTACAATAACCTTGGTTGTTTACAGAGTTCAAAGTAAACAACTGGCTTTAATGTCAAAGGTTTGAACGCAGTGCGTTGCAGGGTTTATGACTAGAAAATAAATGTTCAATAATTGTCTCTCTGTTCAACTGATGGGTTTTATTTCAAACCAAATCAACACTGTCTTTATAAATGCTGAGATGTTTGGTTTTTTTTGTCTTTAGCCCAAAATAAAATTCCCACAAATGCAAACTCATTCTGGCCACCTAAGAATTTTGTCATAGACGCAGCATGCTTTCTTTCCCCTGTGGGTTTTGAATCTTAGCCACATGGTATTTTTAAGTTGGCAGAGGAATACCTTTTAGTCAGGGCTTCAGGATTCTGCTTAATTGAGTACAGCAGGTTAACAAAAGTGCCAGTGTTCCTTAAAAACAAAAACCAAAATGCTCTGTGGACCTAAAGCTAATGCGAAATATTAGATTAAATTGCCAATTGCATTTTTCCATGTTTATCTTCTGAGATAGGAATAAAATTAAAGTGTGTTACCATAGCAGCATCTGTAACATTTTACGAGACAAAAGATCCTTTTTTTCCACACAAAGATCCAAGCCAGAAGCATTATCCATTAAGGGAAGCAAATAAGGCTAGAGGGACATATTTTTTACAGTCATATTATGGAAATACGAAAGATCCAATGTCCTGAGGTCAGATTGTGGAACACAGCTGTTCACATTCTTTTTTTTTTTTTTTTTGTCCTGGATTGACACTCGGTGAATTTCTGAATATTGATCCGTTCTTACCCTCCAACATCCCTAAAATTGGAAAAGTTTTCTCCCATGTGCATTTCTTCTCAACTCACATTTTAGGGGTAACAAAGAGGCGAATATAGATGCATTTAGGCTTTATGCCTGACTCCGTTTTGTAATCTTCATTTTTACTCTCTGGATCTTATTTGTTTGGCACTGTTCCTTTAAAATGATGGCAGGGTTTTCATTTGCAGAAAGAAGCATAGACATCTTAAAACCTTTGGGATTGTGACTTTACTTGGCACTTCAACCTCTCCATCCCTGCCTTCCCTACCATTCATTTCTCATGTCTCCTGTCTTCCATTTATCACCACGGCTGACCCTTCTTCTTCTACTTCATTTACTCTAGAGCACATGCTCTAAACACTTACCAGCCAATTCGCTTGTTTGTTGTGTGTGTGAATCTGTGAACTCTCTAAGAACATACTAACTGGATCCGTTTTATAACCAAGAGAACTTTTTTTTTGTTTCTAAATTTGAGCATAATCTCCAAGTTAATCAATTTCATTCACTTCAAGAGATAACTTGCTACAATAAACATAAGGTTAATATATATATAACTTATCAACCAAGCAGTAGGTTTAAGGTATGTGTAAGGAAAAAATTTCATAAAAGTTCTTGACTTCCATCTAAATTTGACTCCTAAAATGTAAAATACTTTTTATAGACCCAGAATTTTGAAAACTATACAGAACATGCCATTCCATTTTCTTTATTCTCCTTATTATCTATTGACAATTTTTGTCATTCTTTATAAGTCTGGTTTTGTGGGGGCAGAATGAGAGATTCTTAGAGGCGAGTTTTATGCCATGTATAACATCATTCTTCAGAAATTGCTTGCTGAGTGAATTGCTAAACCAAAGGGTCTTAAAGTTTCCTCTGCACATTTTAAACCTGGATAGAAGTGAATGTTCTGAATAATTCTATTGCCTCTTAAGAATATTGCAAACAACTTGCTGAATTATAGAATTTTTGCATATAAGCATCATCAATTCCAGCCTGAATAATCACTCGGGAAAATATTTGTTGAAGGAGAAAATAAGTAAATAAATTAATAAGCAACTAAATATTTATACTGCCTCATAAAACCTTCTATATAGTATATCCATGTTCATAAGAGCATTACTCATAATAACCAAAAGGTCGAAGAAGCCCAAGTATCCATTGACAAGTGAATGGATAAACAAAATGTGGTATATACACACAATGGAATATTATTCAGCCATAAAAAGAAGGAAATTCTGACACATGCTGCAACATGGATGAACCTTGAAGATGTTATGCTAACTGAAGTAAGCTGGTTGCAAAAGGACAAATTCTGTATAATTCTGCCAAATGAGGTACCCAGAGTTGCCAGTTCATAGAAACAGAAAATACAATAATGGTTGCTGAACCTGGGGAAGGGAAAATTGGGAGGTATTGTTAAATGGCTACAGAGCTTCAGTTTGGGAAGATGAAATGTTCTGGAGAGAGTGGAGACAGTTGCACAACAATGTGTATCTACTTAGTGCCACTGAAAATTACACTTCAGTATAGTTAAAATGGTAAATTTTTTGTCATGTACAACTTACATTTGAACAACATGAGGGTTGAGGGTGCCTACCTACCTGCCCTGCACAGACAAAATCCACACATAACTTTTGATTCCCCAAAAACTTAACTAGTAATAGCCTGACAATCCAGTCAATTAACACGTTTTGTATGTAATATACATATATTATATACTTTATTCTTACAATAAAATAAGCTAGAGAAAATGTTATTAAGAAAATAATAGGGAAGAGAAAATACATTTATAGTATTTATTTTTAAAATGCATGTATAAGTGGACCCATGCAACTCAAACCCATGCTGTTCAAGGGTCAACTGTATATTTTAGTAAACATTTTAAAAACCTTATATACCAAAAAAAAAATACTTTATTCGTGATCAGGAGAACAAATTATACCTACACTGTATGCTAACTTGGGAAATAGGGTTGGCCCTCATGAGACCTGAGATAATAGAAACCTAAGCATGGGGGCAGGCGGGGCGGGGAGACACTGCTTACTGAGAAATAGACTTGATGCGATTTTCAGTGCAGTGGACACAACTCTTTCTCTCTCTACTTGCCAGTGAAGTCCCCCGCTGCATTTGTGCCTTTAACCAGTTTATCATCACCGCCATTAGAATCAGCAGTTCGGGGCATCGCTGTTGAACATTAACTATGATCCAAACAAGCACTCCATGAGGAATTTCACATACACACTCCAATTTAATCTTCCAGAAAGTCCAGTGAAGTAGATATTTGCCAACTTTAAAAACTAAGACTCAAAGAGGGTAATTATCCAAGATGGCGTGTTTAATTAGGAAAACAGAGGTACTGACTCAGGTCTGTCTCCTTCCAAAGGCCAGGATCTTAACTTCTTTTCTAGAGTGGTAGAAAAGTATTAAGAGAACTATCCACCATTTGATGTGCCTTGGTTTCCTGAACCCTTCCAGAACATATGGATGTCTAATAGTCCTCTCAAACTCAATTTGTCCAAAAATGAACACTTGACTTGACATCTCACTTCCCAATATCTTCCTCATACTTTCTCAATAAGTGGCACCACCATCTACCCAGATGCTTAGCACAAGCCTAGCAGTCAAACTCGCATTCCTTCACAGCCTACTTCATCACCAACGCCTATTGGCATAACCTCCAAATCTAAATACTCCACTGCTCAACCTGGTCCAAGTCACCATCTTCTTCCTTGGACATCAGCATCTGCCCTCTGAGTAATAACCCTTCTCTTGTTTTCCATATGATGGTCAGAGTGATCTTTTCAAAATATAAATCTGATTATGACATTAGTTTGCTTGTAATGCACCAGAGGCTTTTTATTGCATTTAGGACAAGTTACCTATCGTCAATATGGTCTGCAAGCAAAGCTAGAGCCTCCCCACCTCTCCAACCTCATCTAACACTCTTTTCCTTCCCTGACTCCTATAGCTGGGATCTGAGTAAACAGTTTCTGTTTCCTAAGATTTCCAAGCATAGGAAATCACGGGCCCTGCGCATTTACAGTTCCTTCTGCCTGAATGCTTTTTAAAGCCCATATCTGCTCATGGCCACAGGTCCCAGCTCAAAGGTCACCATCTGAGGAAGGCCAGCTCTGAACACTCTAGCTAAAAGATTCCCTTTCCCACCCCATTTCTTCTCATCCTGTTGCCTTGTTTTGTTAATTGTGTATCATTCATTGCTATCTGAGATTATTTCTTTATTTCCCCGTGTATATGTTTAACTATCCACCTCTCTCCACTAGACCTTTAGCTCCTTAGTAACTGGGAATCTGTCTGTCTTTTCCAATGCTATATGCCCTATGCCTACAACAGCTAAGAAAACTGATAGTCATGTAAATATAACCCAAACACCCTTCTGGCTTTTCTCAGTAGGGAAAAGGACAATGGAAGGATGAGTGCTATGATGGAAGAATGCAAAGAATTCTAAGAGAACCTGGGAAGTTGGAGAGGAACCATGTTGGACAGGGCTCCCTGGAAAAAGTCCTGCTTATAGGAGACCCTCTCTCCTCACCTCTGTTGACTCTGTAATAAGAAAGCATAAGGGTACCCTTCTTAAAATGTATGAAGCAGCATCACGTCATTGGTGTGGAATACACACCCTGATACCTTGTCTCTAAGTGCTGAGACTACTAACATAACCATGATCACTATGCTCATTTGTCCTTGGAATATAACCTCTTACTTTTGGATCTCTCAGTGAAAAGAGAAACAATTTCTGGGAAACATCTCTCTTTTTTGCAAGGTTTATCCTTAGCTTGCCAGGAGTGCTGCATTTTTGGATGCTCTGTGCCACATCTTGCTTTCTGAGTCTTATTGGTATTGTCATGGTGCTTAATTAAGCATAGTACTGGCATAAACAATATAGTCATGGAATGCTGGAGATAATAAAAAGGGTATGTTGAGAAGCATCAGACATTTATTGGATCATTTAAAATGTGATTTTTACAGAACCTTCCCAAGTCAGGGATTTTTTTGAAATTTTATTTTGAATCACCTGAGTCACTTTTTACTTCTAGTGAGAACAGCGGATTGATGGCTGATTGTAAATACTGTTTTAGAAGATGCTTATATGGATGTCCCTTCTATATTTTGCCGCTGTTCAGCCTCCTGCTTAAACTCTTACAGTAGCTTCTTACTGGTCTTTCTACTTGTTATTCTTAACTGTCCTCAAATCCATCTTCAAACTCTTTTAGTCCAGTGGTTATAATGATCATTTCATGCCTCCATTTATACAATGCATCATATTGTAGTAAAACTATTTAGCTGTTCTGGTTGTCTCTCTAATAGACTGCATGCTCCTTGAGGGAAGAAACTGCCTTTCTATCTTTGAATTCTTAGTATATAATATTATCTGACTTATGGTAGGCACTCAATCATCAGTCAAATGATGAAGTATTCCCCAAAATGTTCATGTCATTAGCTCTCCCCTTTATGTAAATAGGGAAAATAAATATCCAGTACCCACTCTTTTGTCCTGAATTTGACTTGGAGGTTGGCAGTGTTTCAAAATAGAACTTATTAGATACTACAGAGAACTCATAATATGATGGCTTAGTCAATGGTTGCTCTGAAGACTAGAGTTGGGGTAGGGAGCTAAAGTAAAAGATTAGAGCTAGAAAAATTACTCAGGTGTAGAATGTCCTTATCACTCTCTGACTCATAAATGGAGACCAACATTCATCAGTATTTTATTACCTGTCTTTTCCCAATTGTTATATCTACTATTATTTTAATATCTGGGATTGAAGGCTCACTTAGCCCTTGAGACGCTAGTTAATGCCTCTTAATCACCATGACTGCAAAATAGGTATCTGCCCTCAGCTGACTATCTACCTTGAGTTAACCTAATGAGTACTTGTCATTAGGTGGGTTTAAAAAAAAAAAAGATAGGCTACGGCAGTGGATCCCTCACATTTGCACGCATCAGAATCACCTGAGTCTTATTAAAACACAGATCATCAGGGATCCACCCTACCCCCTAACCCAAATTTCTGATTGACTAGGTTTGGATTGAAGCTTAAGAATTTGCATTTCTAACAAGTTCCTAAGTGATGCTGCTGCTGGCCCAGAAACCACCCTTTAACCACCCTGGGGTATGGAGCTTCTCTAACTTTAATGTACCTATGAATTTCCCGGGCATGCAGTTAATATACAGATTTTGCTTCTTTGGGTCTGTGGTAGGGTTTGAGATTCTGCATTTCTGCAAAGCACCCAATTGATGCCATTGCTAATGGTCTGCCACTGCTTTTGAGAAGTCGTCTTCTCTGGTTGCTGCTCCTTGAGGGAAGAAACTGCCTTTTTATCTTTGAATTCTTAGTATACAATATCATCGGACTTATGGTAGGCACTCAAGCATCAGTCAAATAATGAAGCATTCCCCAAGTGCTGGTTAGAACCCTCTGAAAAGCTTAAAAACTACTGCTGCCCAGATCCTGCCACAATATGCTATTCTAATAAACCTACACTAGGGGTCCAGAAATCTATATTTTCAATGAGCAGCCCTAGGTGATTCTATTACTGGTGATTTGGGGTCCATATTTGAAGGAAATGTGCTTGCAGTAAAAATCAGCAGCATTCTGTTTCTCTGAGTACATAAAATAATCCTATCTAATAAAGAGGGAATATGCTAATTGACCCTCAAGCTGTCGCAAAGATAGCAGCATCCACAGCCAATAAGGAGGGAATATGTTAATTGACTGCCCCGCCCTCAAAGATGGCGGTGCCCACAGCCATAAGATGGCAGCGCCCAGCCCCCTCAGCCCCACCAGGGCGACAGGTGGGCCCAGCTGCTCCGCATGCCTGCCTCGGGAGTCCCCCAGCCTCCTCAACCCCCCAGCTGCCCAGGGCTGGGCCTAGGTGCAGGCAAGCCTCAGATTGTGGCTGCCCAGCTGCCCAGGCTCAGGTAACCAGGGCCGGCCGAGGCTTGTGCTGCTGGCAGTAGCAGCAGCAGAGGTGTGATGGGGTGTTGCCTTCCCCTGATGGCTGGGTTGCCTACCGCTCCTGAGGGCTCCCGGACTGTGAGAAGGAACAGGCCGGGCTGAGGGACACCCCCCCTCCAGTGCATGAATTTTCATGCACCAGGCCTCTCGTTGTTATATAAAAGATGGAGGTCCCTGTTGGGTATGGCTCAGTTGGTTGGGCATTGTCCCATGTAATGAAAGGTTGCTAGTTCGATTCCAGTCAGGGCACTAGCCCAGGTTTTGGGTTTAGTCCCCAGTAGAGGGCGTGTAGGAGGCAGCTGATTAATGTTCTGCTCTCACATTGATGTTTCTCTCTTCCCCTCTCTTTCTTTCTCTCTAAGAAATTGATAAAAATATTTTTAAATAAAATATGGAGGGTCTTTTGATGAAATTCAGATTATTAATTTTAAATTATTTGAAGAAATACAAATAAACTGTCCTTATACATCAACACTTTTTAGTATATTTTAATTCAGATTTTTCTTAAATGAGAAGGTTTTAAAATACATCAAAAGCATTTGAAAGTTTCCTTCCCTTTCTACAGAAAATGGTGTTTGTTGTGCTAGAGGCAGGAGTGGAGAGTAGAGAGGCAATTTGCAAAAAGAAAGAGAGGGCCCGGCCACAATGGTTCAGTGGTTGAGCATCGACCTATGAACCAGGAGTTCAGGGTTCAATTCTCAGTCAGAGAACATGCCTGGGTTGCAGGCTCAATCCCCAGTAAAGGGTGTGAAGGAAGCAGCCAATCAGTGATTCTCTCTCATCATTGATGTTTCTATCTCACCCTCTCCCTTCCTGAAATCAATTTATATATATAATCTAATAAAAGAGAAACATGCAAATTGACCATACCTCTGCTATACCCACAAGCCACACCCACCATCCAATCAGGAGTGAGTATGCAAATAAACCCAACTAAGATGGCGGCGGCCACGGAGCTGGAGCGGGCAGGAGGGTTAGGTTGCCCCTGGTGGTGGAGGAAGCCAAGCTTCCTGCCTGCCCTGCCGGCCCTGAGCTCTACTCAAGGCTACAAAGTTTTAATTATAGAAGATAAATAAATCCCAGAAACCTGCTTCCAGCCCGCGGCTGTGGCCAGCCTGAAAACAGCCATCAGTTTCTCACCCTGGCTGGCCAGGCATCCCAGTGGGACCCCCACTCTGATCCAGGACACCCTTCAGGGCAAACCAGCTGGCCTCTGCTGTGCACCAGGCCATTATCCTATCCTATATAATAAAAGGGTAATATGCAAATTGACCCTAACAGCAGAACGACTGGGAATCACTGGTCACTATGACACACACTGACCACCAGGAGGCAGACACTCAATGCAGGAGCTGCCCCCTGGTGGTCAGTGCATTCTCACAGGGGGAGCTCTGCTCAGCCACAAGCCAGGCTGACGGCTGCAAGCACAATGGTGATGGCGGGAGCCTCTTCTGCCTCCTCATCAGTGCTAAGGATGTCCAACTGCAGCTTAGGCCTGCTCCCTGCTGGCAAGTGGACATCCCCTGAGGGCTCCCAGGCTGCCAGAGGGATGTCTGACTGCCACTTTAGGCCTGATCCCCTGGGGTGCGGGCCTAAACCAGCAGGTGGACAACCCCCGAGGGGTCCCAGACTGTGAGAGGGCACAGGCTGGGCTGAGGGACCCCCCCGAGTGCACAAATTTTTGTGCACTGAGCCTCTAGTGTGTGTGTGTGTGTGTGTGTGTGTGTGTGTGTATCAATGTTGATCTTTATAAAAGACATTCAGTTCCAGGAACTCTTGAAGGAAACTAGAGAAGAGAGGAGGAGAAGGGAAGTAAAAGGAGAAAGGCAGCATGAGGAGATGGACAGTAGAAAAGAAAGCAAAAAGCTGAGCAGCAGCCTGAGAAGTAGAATTTTGGGAAGAGGGGAGACATGAATGAGGAAGTGTAGGATTGTGTGCAAGGCACTGTTACTTCCTAGAAAAATTTTTATAAAGACCCAACTACTCTTGAAAGTTCTTTGAACTTAAAGAGTGTTTCCTTTAGATACAGAACATACTGAGATAAGGTGATCTGGGCTATTCAGGAACAACTTGTTAATTTGACACTTAAAAATAACATTTGTTCACTCTACATTATCTTCTTGGGTAGGCAGTTTCCCTGGACATATATCCTCCATTAATTTAAGGCTTCAAAAAATGTAATATGAATTAAATAGCTTTTACAAACTCATTTTCAAAATTAGTATTCTAGTAAATGAGTATAGAAAATGTTTATGGATATGGAGGAAGAAAAAGAACATACATAGATGATAGATAGATAGATGGATTCCTAAGGTTATGGGGTGGGGAACCTATGATTAAAAAAAACTGTTTATATTTTTAAACTCAGAATTTCCCAAATTCATTTGAATAGAAAAAACTATTTGAGGCACACCCATTAACATTTGCTTAAAGACTGTCCTGTAGAATTCCAGTTGTTACCCTCTGTATATTTTAATTTCAAGTTTTAACTAACTCCTAGTGGTTTTCTGTTTTTCAACTAGGGAAAGGGTTTTCATAGGGGGAAAAAAAGCATATGGAGACCAGAAAAAGGGATAAAGGAAAAAAATAGACTTCAACTCTGTACTTTCACCTGAGGCAGACCTTGCTTTCAATCCTTAAGTAGTCCTGTTAATTCTTCCACAATAGGAGGTCAAGATGATCTACATAGTTTTGGTCATATCATGTAGAATACAACTGCTTGAAGGTTACATACTCTCCCTAAGCATCATTTTGTACCTTCATATAATGCAAGTAAGAATGTGTGAATATTAAATGAAATTCTGTATTAAAGCACACAATAAGCAATCAATGACTGCCAGCTCTCATTATTATCAAATGCACCCAATGGCTAAGTTTCAGTCTATGAATGTTTAAGAAATTGAACTTGAAAATATGGGAATACTCAGGTATTGCAGCAATTCCTTTAAAAAGTAGGCAATATATATGTGCACGAGTAGATGTAAATCAACATATATTGAGGTAGGTAAACATGCATATAATATTGCGTGGCTAAAATGGACATGGTCTAGGTCAGTGTTCCTAAAATAATTATTTAGAGGAAAAATGGCAAATAAGGAAAACATCAGCATCATGTTGGTAGCCCTATTGTGAAGATGAACCTTGGTTGCTTAAGAAGGCTTTTTTATTACATCAACAAATCTTTCAAAATAATTTCTTACATGATATTTAAAACATAATTGTATGTTATACTCATTTTTGCCTCTAACCTAAGCTAGTGCCTGTGCACGGAAGACTTTCCACTGTTACTTGAATGATTTTATACTACATGTGTCCAGTACTTCACCCTTCATTGAAAGCCATGAAGGACTGGGGCAGATGACTAGAGTTGATAGCAAAATAATAATCTATATATATAAAAGCCTAAGCGACCGTTATGACCAAACAACCAGAACAACTGATCGACCAGTCACTGTGGCACGCACTGACCACCAGGGGGCAGATGCTCAATGCAGGATCTTCTCCCTGGTGGCCAGTGGGCTCCCACAGGGGGAGCACCGCTCAACCAAAAGCCAGGCTCACAGCTGTGCAGCCATTTTAGCCACCCAATATTATATGCATGTTTACCTACCTCTCCCAACTCCGCAGCAGCACTACTGAGAGGTGGTGGCAGGTGCAGTGGACCAGGATGAGCATGAGTGGCACCCATCCTCTGCTCGGGCTCCTCCCTGGCCACCAGCTACTTGACACACTGCTATATCCCTCAGGGGATGTCCAACTGCCGCGTGGGGATCGGGCCTAAACCAGCAGTTGGACATCCCCCGTGGGGTCTGTATTGCAAGAGGGTGCAGGCCAGGCTGAGGGACAGCCCCCCCCCCCCCATGCATGAATCCATGCACCGGGCCTCTAGTAAATATAATAAAAATGACAAGTAAACAGCATACACATCAGGAAATTTTCTCAATTTTTCTTCCTCAATAGGACTATAAATCTCTTCTATATATGTCAACCCTAACGTATTTATCATATAGCCTAAAGAGCAAGAGAAAAAACCAAGTAGGATATTTTGCTATACATATACTGTGAATGTGTAAAGATAGGTATCACTTATAGCTATCTAAAAAGGATGTACCAAGTAAAGATCACCTCTAGCCTACTTACCTTGTCCCACTCCAGTGTGGGTTTGCATAATCTGAAACCATTGCATGTGGACATTATGAAAAAATTAGCCCTAGATTATGGAGTGCCTTAAGACCTTCAAGTTTTTTCACCTATTTTCTTCAAAGCTTAATGTATAGCAGTAACTATTAATAAATTCTGATTTCCACACCTCATAAGCATCCCTCTGCTGAACTGGTAGAACATTATTGTTCTAGTTTGATTTGGAACACCTGCAGACATGGAGCAAATGCCAAATACATGCCTTTGCTTGGTCTCTCACATCAAGCAAATAGAATTTTAAGGAGACATGTTCATCAGTGATCTTTCTTGGATCGCAACAAAAAATACTTTTTTTATTTTTTTATCTTTTCATTCAGATTTCAATTTAAGCCCTCATTATAATATGTGTTAACACTCTTAATTTGTATGATTTGTTTAATAAAAATTGGGCTATATTAAATAAATGTCACTTTTAAAGGTCCTAAAGAATTGTTTCCTATCTTAATCACCAAGCATGTCAGCAACATTTTAATCTTTGGTTTGTTTCTGCTATCCAAAAATGAATAAATTTTAGGAACACCCAGCTATGTTTCTGAATATGGACATTCAAATGTGAACCATGTGTGATGGAAAATCTTCTAATGGCTAAGAATATGGATATACTTGACAGGGATTGTTTGATGGAAAGTTATTGTATATTTTAATTCATTCATTTAACAAACATTTATTCTCATCCAGGTACTAGGAGTATGATGGTGAGCAAAATACTCTCTCAACAAGGAAACACACACACACACAGAGAGAGAGAGAGAGGGAGAGAGAATTCACATTTTTCACTGGAGTTTTTCCCTGTCTATTAGCTATTGTATACCAGCTTCAATAACTGAAAAGTTTTATTTTATGAAAATTCAAATTAGCTAATATAATAGAAATTCTAATTAACAAGAATACATGTTTGTTTTAGAAAAAAATTCTATTTGGTAACAGAGGTAACACCATCTCTAATGTATTGAGAAGCCTCTTAAAGATGTAAGGCCCACAGGATATACTGCCTGTGATGCATAACAAAAAAATACTTTCAAGTTGACAGTACATTGCAGTTTTACAAGTGGTTTCATAACTATTATCTTGTTCAGTTCTCACAACAAGCTCGTGAGTGGTTCGCATGTGAGTATAAGTAGAATATGTGAGTGTATGTGAAAGTGTGAGAATGAGTTAAGGTGCATGTGTGTATGTCAGTGTAAGAAGGGAAGGCGGAACAAGACTTTATTAACCCATTTTACGGATGAGGACATGAGAGGTGTGACTGACAGTGGAACTTCTGTTGTGCTGGTAGGTCCCAGAAAAAGAGTTGAAAACAGCCTTGTGCTTTTACTCCCACTTCTCTCCACTAACCCAACACCTCTAAGATTATTTATGAAGAATTAGAATGATCCATCAGCCACCTACACAATAATGACTACACACGAAAGCATTCTCCCATAGAAGAGGAAAGGGAGAGGGACTGGGAATCCAGTCCCCAGTGGGCAGGCGTCTTGTGTGCCCTGGCCTGCACATTGTCATTCTGAGAGCACGGGGCCAGTCTGCTGTGCAGCCTGTTGTTTTCTGAGACACCAGCTGAGGGAGCATGTGGACACCTAACTGGTGAGAATCTCCCTGGCAGGGGGTAGAGCGAAGCAGCCTACCACCCCCTACCAACCCATGACACGCGTGTCAGAGGTGACACGCAAACTCATTTTTTTGGTTGATTTTTCTTTGTTAAATGGCATTTAAATATATAAAATAAATATCGAAAATATAAATCTTTGTTTTACTATGGTTGCAAATATCAAAAAAATTTCTATTATGTGACGCGGCACCAGAGTTAAGTTAGGGTTTTTCAAAGTGCTGACATGCCGAGCTCAAAAGGTTCGCCATCACTGCCCTATGTACATGAGCCAAGTTTTCAGAACAAGGTAAGAGTTGACTTGCGGAATATTCTTAGCACACTTAGGAGACCAGAGTTGTGGTTTTCACACAATTGACATACTATTTTTAAATATTGGCTCTAACGTCCTGTACATAACAGAATGTCGGCAAAATAGCATTGGCTAGATAAACTGCTTTCCCTGAAACCCAGTAGAGTAATGCTGTGAACTATCATAGGTCTATCCACACTAAAGCTTCATTTCAGTGTTACTAATTGACTTATATTCTGGTAATTTTGTTTGAAATTGGGAAGAAATGTCTTTGAAACTTTTTGGTGTAGCCCAAGTAAGGAGCACCTTAAGATAGCTATAGTACGATAGTAAACTACATCTCTACTGGTCTTCAAGAGTCCCAAAAACAAAAGAATGGCGTTCTATCCAAGCAATAACTACCAGGGTGCTCTTTCCAGCCCCACAAAAAGAAAGCCCCTCCCACTCTCTCTAAAAATCAAGGGAAAAAATATCCTTGACTGAGGATTAACAAACAAAAAAAGAATACAGAGCACATTTTTAACACACCTAATAAGACCTCATAATTGAGCCTCAACTCAAGGTTTCATCACCAGCCCAGCCCAGAATTGACCATTGCTTAGATACTGGCCCCAATGACCTTTGTCCCAGCTCATCATTAATTTAGGAATTGGGGGAAGGAGGAAAAATCTCTACCTTTACCTTAGAACTGGTAAAACTGAGGTAGCTAGACATTTATAGACTTGTCAGGCTAAAATGTAAGTTGAATCAATTTCCAAGTATGGATTAGCATCTAGCATTAGATTCTAGTTATAAGCCCAGTTTCTGGTCATCAGCCAGCCCAGTGCTCCTTGCAACAGAGTTGATTGTTTTCTGGACTCAGAGGGTCATGCTTCTGAGGGCAATTTGGGTATCTGTGGAACAGGCCTGATTTAAACACTAGGGATCTTTCAAATCCTAATATACTAGTACCAAATCATCAGCTCCTTCTTTGCAATTCTCCATTAAAACTTTTGCAGACTTTAAGGATATTTTCTCCTGGATTTCCTTATAAAAAAATAAATGTTCCCTCCGGGCAAAGAGATATGATCAGGAGCACCTTGTGACAAGAGGGTGAATGAAATGAACAAGTGTAGCATCCTGGACGGTATCTGTACAGAGCAGTGTTTCTCCATGGGACGGGGTTTGGCCCCCTCGGGGACATTTTTGGTTGTTACAACTGGGGTGTGTGGGATGTGCTTTGTCATCTAGAAGGCAAAGGCTAGAGATGCTGCTTAGACCTCCTGTGATGTAGTGGAAAGCCCCTCACCCCCAATGCAAAATCATCCAGCCCAAAATGGTAATAGTGATGAGTTTGAGAAGCCCTGGTGTGTAGATATAAACAAATAATCTGCTAATCTTTCAAAGGATGGCAGCTGGAAAGGTCTTCAAGAGTCGGAATTTGGTATGATCTCATTCCTATGTGGAATCTAATGAACAAAATAAACTGATGAACAAAAGAGATCCAGAGGCACAGAAGCATGGAACAGGCTGGAATCTCAGAGGGAAGACAGGGGAGGGTGGGTGGGTGAGATCAACCAAAGAACTTGTATGCATATGTGCATAACCCATGGACACAGACAAGAGGGTGGTGAAGGCCTGGGGTGGGGGTGGGGGGTAGAAGGAGGGCTGGAGGAGGTCAATGGAGGGTAAAAAGGGGGCATACATAATACTTTCAACAATAAAGATTAAAAAAATAAAGAGTGGGAATTTGGAAAATTCTGGTGTCACGATGATACATCACAAAGGAGAAAGTTTCTGAAGGCCATGTAGGTAGCATCTGGTCAAATCATTGCATCAAGCTTGAAATGGTTTTTACCTTTTACTGAGTTTGCTAGAACACACCCTTTGCCCTTGTAGAACAGGAACCGCTTACATCATTCAGTAGCAGGCCTGCTTGGCTCAAGCAGCAGACAGCTCACCAGATTTGCCAGGGAGGACTGCCCAGCACAGGCTCTGCCAGGGACTTCTAACTGCAGGGAGGCTGCGGCGCTGGGGAAAGTGGATGCGAAGGCCATGGCCAGGGGCGGGTTAGCCAAGTCCTCCCAACTTTTCCATTTGTCCTCAAACCTCTGATTGCCCTGTGCATGGCTATGGCTAACCCTGGCCAGCTGCTTTCTGTCCTAGTTCGCTTGCCCTCTGGTGCACCCATTCCTAACCAGTAGTTCTGAGGGCTGCGCATTGCACTGCCTCCCCCATTGCCCACCACACAGGAATCTACTATGGATACTGAATTGGGAGAGCTCTCCTGTGGGTCTCAATCACCAAGGAACAGAGGTTACCACTGGCCCAGATGACTCATTGGAAGGCAATGGGAAGCACATAAAGGGTTTGTGAGGGGAGATTCAAAAAGCAAGGTGAGCTGGGCCAGCACAGCTCAGTGGTTGAGTGTTGACCTATGAACCAGGAGGTCACGGTTCTATTCCCGGTCAGGGTACATGCCCGGGTTGCAGGCTCCATCCCAATGTGGGGTGTGCAGGAAGCAGCTGATCAATGGTTCTCTCTCACCATTAATGTTTTTCTCTTTCTCTTCTTCTCCCTTCCTCTCGGAAATATATATATATTTTATTTTATTTTATTTTATTTTTTTTTTTTTAAGGCAAGGTGAGACTACAAAGGGAGAGAGATAGGAGGGAAGGACTCTGAGGATTGTCACGGGAAGTGAGTGTCCTGCTGCCTTTCTCCAGAACCCAATTCACTGAGTCAGGAACTTGGCTGTGCCATTCTTCAGCTGAGTGTGGTGCTGACTGGCCCTGCTGAATCTGGGTCAGGGCAGTGTGGTCTAAGAATGCTGTGGGGTGTCCACATTCCTCCAGCGGGTGAGCTCATACATCTGTGCAATTCTGACTCAACTGATTTGATTTCTTCTCCGTGATCCATTCCCAGTTTCCTACCAGGATCGCTGGTAGCCTTGGGAGTTTAGATCTGTGAGAAATGCCTGGAGCCAAACCCCTTAAGCTATAAAACTGGCTCAGTATTCTAAAAATCTTCAAAGGCAAAGAAATATCGGTTGGGGAAGGACAGGAGCTTCTCAAAGCTTCTGTGCCTACCTCGTCAACCCCAGGTGGGTTATCTGCAGATATTTATGGAGAAAAGGAAACAGTTCCCTGTAGTGTGTATTTGTGGGTGTGTTTTTTTTTTTTTAGCAGACTCTGATTAACAATTCCTCTCAGGTTACTTCACTAAATTAATTTTTTAAACGTAGGTTGAACAAGACGTATCAAGTTCCTGACTTGTTCAATCTCTATTAAAAAAAACAACAACAAAAAAACCTTCAAATAAAATTTTCCTTCAGCCTATTTCTCTTTTCAAGTATCCCTTCTGTAAAACACTCAGTTTATAACCTTACATGAAATTCAGTTCTCAATTTGACCGTGAATTTTCACATTTGGATCACAACTTGAAGGAAGGGTTTCTGTGAAACTCCAGATAACAGGACAACACTTCTAGAGTAAAACCAGCTGTTGTCAAACACGAGCATACTGGTTCTCAGAACTGGCTCCCTGGGCAGGGAGAGTTTGTGTCCTTTTTGACGAGCTTGGATTGTCATAATTTGTTAGTCCTGATTGAAATACAGGATAAATGATGCTTCTAGAAAATCTATCGCTCTGATCCATGTCTGATCTAATGGGAACAGCTGCGTCATCCCACTGCAGGCAGGGTTCTTGTCAGCTCATTCCCTGGGGGCCAAACAGGTGTGGCCCAAGCCCCAGTCTAGGTAGGAGACCTCCAGGGACAGCCCAGGTGTTCTAGGAAGCTCCAGGATGAGATCAGAAGTTGGCCCAGATCCCTCTGAGTCAGAATTCTGAGTCATTGTTTTAATGGCGATTCCCTATTCATTTCCTCCTGTGACTACCCCTGCTGTCAAGCCATGAGACCACCTGTGCTGGATAACCCAGGCCACTGTCCACCCCCCACTACCCCCATCACCAAAATTATATCGCTGAGCCAGTCTCTTCACATTTGAAAATGCAAGAGGAAGGATAACAAGTTGACATTTCTCTTCATAACTGACATCCTATATCAAAGACAGGAAAGAGAAGTTTAGGAGTTATTAAGGATGAGAATCATAGTTGCTAAGTTATATTGTGAGCCAGATATGCGCTGAGCCTTCTTGCAACTCAGAGAATCGAGCCTAATGGGCTCCTTTGCATGGCGCTATGCCTGAGAAACACTTAAACCCTGGAAGATTTCTTAAAATTGCGGACTGTTTTTGCTCTCAGGATCCTCTTTTGCTTCTGTTCTTTGTACGTGTGTGCTGCCTCTGTTGGGCCCCTTGTCAAACTGATTGTAAAACCCAGCCCCTCACATGTTTCTAGAAGGAAGTCCATTTGCACCCAATATCACAGGGTGGTAAGATTTTCTGAAGCCTCTGGGGCTGGCAAACTTAGCTCGCTAAGTTCTTTCCCCAACTTAACCAGAACTCCTCCAAACAAGTTTTAATGTCAGCTGACCTCTGGTGTCTATCTTGAATTTTTCCAACAAATAGTTCTCTTCCTCAGAGAAATTCTGACACGGGGCAGTACCAGGCTGTTGCGATATCATTAGGAATTCCCGAGGATAACACTGGGTTTCTATACACTAGTTGTACAGTGCAACTTCCGATCATCTATCTATTTAACAATTAAATAGCAGTGCTTTCTAAGTATCAGGACATATGGTTTTGAATTTTATTTTTCTGGTAGGAGTAAGGAATGATTCCGGGTGACTAAACCACTGGAGGAGGATGTGCAAGAGACTGGCTGGTTTAGATGTTTGTAGCATACCGTTCTCTAATTGATACCAAACCTATACTGCAGTGCAGAAGGGAAGACATCATGACGCGAAGAGTGGGGTGAAATAGGTGAGGAAGAGCATTTTCTCTTCACTGAGGATCCAAAAAGTTGATGCTTTTCTTCTAAGCAAATCCTAGCTTCTTTCCAATAGAGTTGCTGCAACGTCTCCTCCCACACAATGGCATTAGAGAGATTTAACAATACTGTGAGTCTGCATCAAGATACCCAAAGCATGGGGTTTTATAGCATAGAGGCAGGTTCAAATCCCAGCAAGCCAAATACTCACCATTTAATTCTAGCTGGGTCCTTATCTTCTCAACCACTGGATTTACCAGTTTATGATGAGATTATAATTTCTCCCTACAACATTGTTGTGGAATTAGAGATGTAGATGTATAGCATAGCCTGGGGTATAGCAGACATTCAGTAAAAGGTAGTCACAATTTTTAATACTGTAGATTCTCTCTCATCACAAATAAAATCTTTCACAAAATCCTTACCTCCAACCCTGAGCATAACCTGAGAAATTCACTCAATAATATTAACTCTACATTTATGTAGGATTACTTCTATTTTTATATATTGGTGTCTCAAAAGCTGGTTACATCATGCTAAGATGTGCCTCAAAAGCCAATTGTTAGAAAAGGGGTACACAATTGAATGAATTGATCTGTTCTGAAGATCCACTACATGAAGATCACCACATTGAAGTTAAAAAAAAAACAAGTTAAAATATTTTACTTGAGCCCTGGCTGGTTTGGTTCAGTGGATAGAGCGTTGGCCTGTGGACTGAAGGGTCCTGGGTTTGATTCCGATCAAGGGCATGTGCCTTGGTTGCAGACTCCTCCCTGGCTGGGGCCAGGGCATGTGCAGGAGGCAACCAATCGATGTGTTTCTCTCACATCAATGTTTCTCTCTGTCTTTCCCTCTCTCTTCTACTCTCTCTTAAAATCAATGGAAAAATATCATCGGGTGAGGAATTATATATATATATATATATATATATATATATATATATATATATATATATAATTTTTTTTTTTACTTGATTTTACTATTTGACACTAAGTCTTCTTCTATTGTGGTTTATTCCTTAGGTACTAAATCACTATTGTAGAGGTAGCAATTTGAGGTATTACAAAAAGCTTATCTTTTTCTATATCATGTGCCTTTTCTAACTTAGTCTGATCTGTTTGGAAGCCAAGGTGTGAAGAATAGTGCTATTGTACTATGTGAGGCAATGAGCCCTGCAGGACCCAACTTGAAGAGGAATTTAGGTCACTGTCCTGACAGATTTGAGCTTTAAAATTTACAAGACACCTACATGTCTAGAGCCACACCAAATAGTGACATGAATCAAGGTTTTACTTCTGAGATTTACAGTTGAAGAAATAGTCAACTAGGCAAAAATTACCACAGGAGACAATGAAGCATGACACACAGTAAAACTACGATTCCTGAATAATGTTGTCTGTAAATTTTATTTTATAGGCTCCCTTGGTTTTTTTTAAATTACGATGTATGGTTTTTAAATGTTTATGTTTAATTAAATCTAATTCCCTCATAAGCTTTTCCATCTTCTCTCTGAAAATTTTCATCTCTTTTACTAAGCTTTTTTTCAACGACAGTTAAAGGTGCTTGGATTCTTTCAAACATAGTGGGCTATTCACACCACCTTCCCTCTGCTGGGCCTTTCCTTATTAAGGAGAAACCCCTCAGGTTACCCTTCCTACTCAGCCAAGAAAAGTACTTTGTTTAATAAAGAGATTACTACTCAACAGGCCAAAGGAAAGGGAAGTGGTACAGATGAAACCATGGATAATCAAAAGTTTAGATTTGAAATTCATACCAAATGCACATGCCTTCTTCCATGTGCGGCTTCTCCCAGCTGGGTCTCTTTGGGCAAGTTCTCATCTACCCAGAAACTGGGGGAAGCGGAGGAGGCCAGAAAGCAGGAGGTTCCCAAAAGCAAGTTGGTTATCCACAAGTACTTAAAATGGAAATATGCATCTCTACTGAAATAGAATTCAAGGAGTGATTTTTAGAAGTAGTATCTTGCAGTTTACTTGTCAGTTGTTTGGAATCAGAATATATTTTCCATTAGAAATAATGTTGCAAAGCAGGCACACTGCAAAATCCTAACTAACTTGTTGTGTGTGTACTCCATGTACATCTCATCTCATCTTATTTCATTTCATTTGAAAGGAAAACATAGAAGAAAACAATGCTGTTGCAATTATAGTCACTAAACATTTTTAAGATGTAAAAGTGTTGTTGTTTTCATTATTATTTTTTCAAAAATGTGCTTGTGGAAAGACATGGCATAAGATGACTTTTTTGGAGGCTTGTAAGAAGGGGCCATCAGTGTAGATTCCCAGCGTTGGACGTCAATGGCCCCTTGGCTTTAAGTGTATTGTTAGTGGCTCTCTTACATTTGTCAATCACTCTTAGGAAACTCTTGGAATAACAAATTAAATAATTATAAGTAGATAGGAAAAGGGGTTGTTTGTTTTAAAAAACTGAGCAAGCTTTGAAAAAGAGAGGGACGGTAAGGAGTTGCTTAATGATGATTAAGTAGAAGTGAAAATGACTCTGAGGTGGAATTCATCTATCAATTACTAGTGAAAGGCTGAACAAGAGCACATGGGTATAAGCAAAGTGTGTGAAAACTTAGAAAAAGAAAAGGGCAGTTCCTGATCCTGGTCCCCGGATGACACCATCATTCCTGGCTGTTTAATTATGCAAAGCAGGGGTGTGTAAAGGAGAGGCAGTGTCCTAAAAACATTCACACATCGGATGTTCATAACACAGGATGTGACCATTTTTGACATGCTTGTATAGAACGTTATGAAACCAGCATAATGGAAATGGCATGCATTAGTAATCAAACCAACTTGAATTTGAATTCTGACTCTGTGATGTGATCTTGGACAAATGGTCTAACCTCTCAGTCCTCAGTTGGGATATAGTACAGATGAGCCCAGAGTGTGCTATTGTGAGGATTTTTGTATAGCTGGCATTGACTAAACATTCAATAACTGACACTTATTGGGCTTCTGAAATCTGCCAGGGATGCCTTACAAGTTATATGTCCAGTGATATATCCATGATGTTCAAACCTGTACCATATCCAGTAGATATTTTTAACCTGTGGTGTATTCCAATAGATAGTAAATCAAGAGCAGAAAAAAACATAACTAATTCCATGTGGGATTGTCAGAGTTGCTATAGAAACTTTTCTGGGCTTATGGCTTTTGAAAGGAATCCCAATTAATAGAATCTTCTTACAGAGTTATCTATTCCAAGTAAATGAATTATCTCTTGTACAGTTAAAGGTCACATGCATTTGAACTAGCCATTGTGAGACGAGTTTTTCCCAAGTGAATGATAAATCATTAAAAGGCCTTGGGTTCGATAAATTGACTAGATGTCAATAAAGACCCCAAATGAGTGTTTTTCTGTCCCTGACCTCCATGAAGATGAATGGTGTTGGGTCCTGAGGTTATCTGCTCTCATCATTGAATCAATACTTTGGTTCCTTTAACAGTATCTGTCAGTGTGCATGTCTAGAAACCAGGCTATTTTAACTTTCCCAACTCTGCTGTACTTTGGCAAGTGTGGAAGAATGAGTGAGAAACTTACACTTCCAAAGAGCAGTGATTTATTGAGAAGATCTGTGCTACATAACAAGCAGCTGGGATGACGCCAGAAGCACATGGTATGGTGGTCCCCCAGGGATCTCCTCGCCTCTCCCATATCCCATCATTTACTGTAAATGTTTAAAGGGCCTTTGCTCAAGACATTTATTGTGTATGATTATATAAATGAGTGTTTATTAAAGTAAGAGTATTGTCATTTTTGGAACAAAATCATGCCTCTCTATAGATGTTAGCAGTCTTCACTTAATGGCAAGTGTGGTTGTATTACAGTAAATGTGTTGACCCATTTATAGTGAGCAAGACAGTGTCTGAAGAGTCCTGTGGCAATGTCTTTGGAGCCTGAGAATGAGAGGGAAAGATTTGAGAAATCTAAGAATAAAGTCTGCCCGTGGTGCATTGTTTTTGCCTACTCACAGAGTGTTCTTCTTCCCACTATCACAGAAACAACCCATACCACACGTCTGTTGTTATAAATGTACTGTAATAAGATTTTTTTGGTGGTTTGGGTCTACTGTTTCATCCTCCATTTAAATCATATTTACAGATTTTAAGCACATTCCATAAAAATGTCTTAAGTACCTGTTATGTGCCAAATCCTATGCTGGGTTTTGTGGATTTAAAGATGAATGAGACATACTCCTACATACAAAAAGCTCACGGTCCCATGGAGTAGAAATATGCACAATATACATTACATTGTGATACATCTGAAGTGCTACAGGAATACTGTGAAACAGATGCTGTGGAAGCAACAGTGAGAGAGTGATTAATCACTCCTAGGGAATCCAGGAAAGTTTTATTGAGGTGGCATTTGAAGTGGGCCTGAAAGATGAGAAGTAGTTTGTCAGGCAAGTGAGCAACTAAGGTTTGTCTTTTGAATGAACAGAATATGTTTCCATGTAGGGCACTCTTGTCTTTTGTGTAGGATTGGCATTGTTCACTTATCAAAATCCATACAGAGCTAAGAGCCTGTGGAGATGACCTTTGGGCTTTTCAGTCCAGTGAGAATGTAGGCGGAACACTCCATCTGGAGCACAGCAGCATGGGTAGCTTAGGGTTGTACTTTCAGAGTCACCTCTTGGCAATGAAAATGCAAGTTCTACAGGTTGAACCTATTCTCTCTCCAGCTCCAATTATCTTGTAGAGAAAGGAAAGGGGAGAGATTACCTAGGAGCCTTGATTTCTAAGAAAAAAAAACATTTAACCATCTCTCTGCCTACAAAAGTAAGTCAAAGTATTTTGGTTTCTGATATTTCTTAAAATATACTTATTTAACATTAAAGGTATTTCATTGAGTCAACCCATATCTGAGCCTCAATATATTGAATTTACGTAGCACTTTTACTCTTTTCAAAATGCTGCTGTCAATTGGTAAGTCCAATAAAAAATTAAACACTTTTCAATGAGATTTTAAAAATTATACTATAAGAAAAGTTAAAGGACCAAAATCAACTGAGAAAAGGATTTGCAGCATGACTGACAGAGAGAAGAACTGTGCTATACCCAGAGTTCTCACTGATAAATTAAAAAAAAACAAAACAGGCAGTTGATAGGCAAAGATAATAAATGGGGAATTCTATAGAAAATAATCATACAAAAAATGCTCAATTTAACTCATAATTATAGAAAAACTAGAGGCCTGGTGCATGAAAATCATGCTGTTTCCCTCAGCCTGGCCTGTGCACTCTGGTAGTCCCGGAGCCCTCGGGGAATGTCCGACTGCTGGCTTAGGGGATTGGGCCTAGACTTCCCTTTTGCAGTCTGGGACCCCTTGCTCCTTATTGCCCATCTACTCGCTGCTCCTTAGCGCTGCTGTGCTCCCCCTGTGGGAGTGCACTGACCACCAGGGGGCAGCTCCTGCATTGAGTGCCCCTTGGGTGGTCAATGCACGTCAGAGCGAATGGTCATTCCACCACAAGGGTTGCTTAGGCTTTTATTATATAGATAAATTAGAACAATAATGAAACACCATATATTAATTATCAGATTGGCAAGTACATACATCAATAGATGAATGGATTAGAAAACTGTGGTACATCTACACGATGGAATACTATACTGCTGTAAAAAAGAAGGAACTCCTACCATTTGCAGCGGCATGGATGGAACTGGAGAACATTATGCTAAGTGAAATAAGCCAGTCAATGAAGGAAAAATACCACATGATCTCACTCATTCATGGATAATAGAGACCATTATAAACTTTGAACAGTAATAGATACAGAGGCAGAGCTGCCTCAAACAGATTGTCAAACTGCAGCGGGAAGGCCGGGGAAAGTTGGGGGGCAGGAGGGAGGGGTATAAGAGATCAACCGAAGGACTTGTATGCATGCATATATGCATAACCAATGGACATGGGACGCTGGGGGGTGGGGGAGGCCAGGGGATAGTCAAGGGGGGGGAAAAAAAGACACATATGTAATACCCTTTGTAATACTTTAAGCAATTAAAAAAATTTAAAAAAAAAAGAAAAAAAAAAAAGATTGGCAAGTACAAAAATATTTAATATTACCTAGTATTGGCAAGAGTCTGGGGAAACAGGCTGTCTCATAAACTCAGGGGTGGACCCAACGTTTATGCCTAAAGCTCATACAATTTTGGAAGACTTTAAAAAAAACAAGTATGACCTTTAATTTCACTTAGAATGAGGAAAATTCTAATTAATTCTAAATGTTTAAAAAATAACAAATACCACAAACATTGCAAAATCCAGAAAAATAATTTTTGCTTTAATTTACTGCCCTGCATACATCTATAATACCTGCACTTAAAAAATATGTTTTTATTGATTTTAGAGAGAGAAGAAGGGAAGAGGAGAGAGAGAGAGAGAGAGAGAAAGAGAGAGAGAGAGAGAAACATTGATGTAAGAGAGACAAATTCATCAGTTGCCTCCCTCATGCACCCCAAACAAACCCACAACCCAGGCATGTGCCCTGACCAGGTTTCAAAACAGCAACCATTTGGTGCACAGGATGATGCTCAACCAACTGAGTCACACTGGCCAGGGCTATACCTGCATTTTTTATTACATACTTTCTGATTATCATGTCATGTGAAAACTTTACAATATTTTATATAGAGAGAGAATAGACATAAGTTATAGTTCATCAAATTTTCAAATGTTTGCTAGTTCAGAAAAGTTTGATTCACAACTTATTGGAAATATGAATATATTTAAAATAGCTATCAAATTTGGAAAACAGTTAAAAAGTTTCACTTGATTTGTAATATTTCAAGAAATGTCAAATGTTACATAGTGATTAATTAATCTTAAAAACTCTCTGAACTGATGGCACTCCCCTTAGAGGTTGATGGCCTTGTTGTGGTGGTGTACTATGAGCTTTATGCTGTTGTTTTCCATGCCAGTATTTCCTCTCAAATCAATGGGAATTGAACCATTTTTAATGTATTAACATGATTCATTCTTCTTCATAAATTTGACTATCAAACTAGAGGCCCGGTGCACAAAAATTTGTGCACTTGGGAGGGTCCCTCAGCCCGGCCTTTGCCCTCTCACAGTCTGGGAACTCTCGGGGGATGACCACCTGCTGGCTTAGGCCTGCTCCCCAGGGGATCGGGCCTAAGCTGGCAGTCAGACATCCCTCTGGCAGCCCGGGAGCCCTCGGGGGATGTCCACTTGCCAGCGGGGAGCAGGCCTAAGCTGCAGTTGGACATCCTTAGCGCTGCTGAGGAGGCAGGAGAGGCTCCCACCACCACCGCTGTACTAGCAGCCATCAGCCTGGCTTGTGGCTGAGCAGAGCTCCCCCTGTGGGAGCACACTGACCACCATGGGGAAGCTCCTGCATTGAGTGTCTGCTCCCTGGTGGTCAGTGTGTGTCATAGTGACCAGTGATTCCCAGTCACTCTGCTGTTAGGGTCAATTTGCATATTACCTTTTTATTATATAGGATAGAGGCCTGGTGCATGGGTGGGGGCCGGCTGGTTTGCCCTGGAGGGTGTCCCGAATCAGAGTGTGGGTCCTGCTGGGGTGCCTGGCCAGCCTGGGTGAGGGGCTGAGGGCTGTTTTCAGGCTGGCCACAGCCCCTTCAGGGTGGGTGTCCCCGCTGGGGTGCGTGGCCAGCCTGGGTGAGGGGCTGATGGCTGTTTGCAGGCTGGCCAAGCCCCCCAGCAGGGACCCTCACCCCATGAGGGTGTGGCCATTCTGGGTGAGGGGCTGAGAGCTCTTTGAAGGCTGGCCACAGCCCCCAGCCACCCAAGCTCCCAGTGGAGGCTGGCTGGAAGCAGGTATCTGGGATTTATTTGTCTTCTATAATTGAAAGTTTGTTGCCTCTTGTGGAGGCCACAGCCAGCCAGTGCAGCTGGGAAGCTTGGCTTCCTCCATCACCGGAGCAACCAAGCCTCCTGCTTGCTCCAGCTCCGTGGCTGCCCGCCGCCATCTTGGTTGGGTTAACTTGCATATAGTCACTCTGATTGGCTGGTGGGCGTGGCTTGGGCGTAGCGAAGGTATGGTCAATTAGCATCTTTGCCTTTTATTAGTGTAGATAAGCTAAGAGCCTGTTCACTACTTTTACTTAAAAATGTATTGTGTTATTTTAATGAATTGCTGCTTTTGGATGACTTGAACTTCTTAAACAACCCACTTCTTTACGTAAAAATAACTTCTATTGAAGATTAATTAGCTCATTGTACATACTCTTCAGCACACCCAATGATGAAAGTAGAAATGCTAATCATATATTTGGAAGACAAGTTGGCAGTATCAACCAAAATTTAGAAGCACATATTCTTTGACCCAACACTTTCACTTGTAGTAATTCACTCTAAAGATAGACTTTCACAAATGAACAAAACTTTATGTATAAGAATGTTCCTTGAAGCATTGTTTGTAACAGAGGAAAACATGGAAACACTCTATTAATAGAGGACTAGTAAAGTTAGTTATGGATATCCATAATATGATATGCTATGTGGCTATTAAAAATAAGTTAAAAATAAGTTATATACATATATATGATATTCAAATTCTATTTTAAATTAAAAATATAAATTGTAAAATAGTATATATAGTCCAGCCACAATTGAATTTATACATAATTATATTTATGTAGGAAATTTGTGGGCACGCACAAATCATACTATTTACAGTTGCTACTTCTAGGGATTGGACTTCTACTTATAAATAGTTGTATATTTTAATACTATTCACTCCTTTTTAAAACAAAATGTTTTATTTTTATAATAAAAATATTTAAAACTGCTGCTCAAAAACTATTTCTGAGACTTCTCATGCATAAATCACTAGTTTCTCTCTTTAGACTCATCTTTGTAAAACAAAAACTAAATTAAATTAAAGGGTATTCCCTAGAGAACCCTTGCTTGCAAATAGCCTACACCATTCTCAACCATTGTCTTTTATTTGGAGTTGTTTCTGATTACTCTGTATTAATCCCAATATTGTGACCAGAACTTTAGTACAAAATACCACATGCGGGCATGCACGTACAGTGAGACTGAAACTTCATGGCCCATGGCCAGAAGTCGGTATTTTGTGGAAGAGCCGGTATTTTGTGGAAGAGCCACACTCAAGGGGCCAAAGAGCCGCATGTGGCTCGCAAGCCACGGTTTGCCGACCACTGCAATAGGGGATATAAAGAAATTCTAGCTTTTATGTGGTTCCAATAGGGTACAAGAGACCAGAAGACTTGTAGTCATCTTAGAAAAGAATGGTGGGTATATTCTAGAACATTTGCAAGTCTGCCTTAAAAAGAAAAAAAGTAACTCATAAAGAATATAATATCTATGATGCAATGTCAGCTTTGCCTGGGGAGAGGGGAACTCTCAGGCTTGCTTGTGAGCTGTCTTTAGCATACTTTACTAAATGATGCAAGGGTATTAAGAAATCAGTGATTTATTGCTATTTCCTTGTGTCTCAATGTTTTATCCTCTACAAGTTTGGATTTGCCATAGATCTTTTAAAAAATAATCCTAGCTAGTTACAACATAGGTACAAAAATATCTGCTTTTGACAAATTATTTATTTTAAATAATGTGTCTGTAGTCTGACAGAATCAAAGAGATTGAGTGGCTTGTTTCAGAGCAAAACTGTTTTTTTATTATTAAAGTACAGTTGACATACAATGTTATATGAGTTTCAGAGTACAGTCTAGTTATTCAACATTTAGGGACCTTACAAAGTGATCACCACAGGAACTCTAGGAACTGTCTGTCACATACAAAGTTATTATGATACTATTGACTCTATTCCCTGTGCTGCGTATTACATCCTGGGACATACTTAATTGATAACTGGAGATTTGTATCTTTTATTCCCATTTACCTTTCTCACCCATTCCTTCACATCCCTCCCTTCCGGCAACCATCAGTGTATCCTCTATGTCTGAGTCTGTTTCTGTTTTGTTTTGTTTGTTCATTTGTTTAATCTGAGAGTCTACATATAAGTGAAATCATATGGTATTTGCTCTTTGGGAATGAATGGCCTCCAGGTGAACAAGACCAGTTGTTGGTCACTTTAGTCCAGAAAACTTGTAGGGCATTCGCTCAATCCATATGTCATTGAAGAACAATGATGCTTTTTATATATGTTGTATGGATTTCAGAGAGGAAAAGAGAGGTAGAGAGAGAGAGAAACATCAATGATGAGAGAGAATTACTGATTGGCTGCCTCCTGCACACCCCACATTGGGGATCGAGAATGCAACCCGGGCATGTGCCCTGACCAGGAATCGAATGGTGACTTCTTGGTTCATAGGTCAATGTTCAACCACTGAACTACACCAGCCGGGCCAAGAGCAATGATTCTTAAACTTATATACTAAGAATACCATAAACAGCTAGTTAAAAAGAACCAACCACCACCATGTGATGCAGGACCGCACTGAGAAACCTGACTTAGAGCTGATGTCTACTCCGGAGAAAGGCTACATGTACAAAGCCTTATCTCCTATTCCTCTCCTTGAGCAAGTTCAACCCTCTGCTTCCTGGTCTGTTAAAATAGAAAGAAAACTCTAGGTTAGGTTAAGTAATAGAAGTTTAATACATGGACATGAGGGGCTATAAAAGAAAGCAAAGCTGCAGCAGCTGCACAGCCTGGTTTGGAGAAGTGGGAATCCACTCTTTACTGAAAAAGAAGACAGCAGGGGTCCAGAGCCCAGCAGTAGCTCTCTACTTTGTGTTTCATGTGCAACTTCTGCTTTCCGACCATCTTTCAGAGCCTCTCTCCTTCTGTGCCCATTTGCCCTCTTTACCGTGTACTAGTAACCGTGTGCCTCCCGCTGAATCAAACCAAGACAGGATGGGACTATCAGATAGGACAACCACAATCCAGAACAGAGCCTGTAGATGTCAATGTTTGAATCGGCAGCTGGTCTAGCCAGTTAGGGCAACACTGGCAGAGTTATAAGGTACAAAGCATGCAACTAAGCTTTGAAAACCCTTTGAAATGAGGTTTTGAAAGGACAGATATTTGTCAAAAGAGGGCAATGTACTTGGCCTGCCGAGCATTTGTAGACCATTCATTTACTCAGTCATTCAACCATTTGATGAATCTTTACTAACACAGAGCCTTTGACCTCAAGGAGCTGAGTCTAGTGAGGGTGATAAACAGGTCATTAAACAAGTACCACCCAGTATGACAGCTGCTGTAAGAGAAATGTGTTCAGGTCCATGGGAACCCAGAGGAGCAGGGGCTCCAGACTACTTTCTGGAGGGTGTGAACTTCGAGCTATGTTCCATCAGTCAGGCGAGGTAAAGTGGGAAGGGAACCCTCAGGAAAGTACTACCAGGTGTGAAGGCACACATGGATTTACCCCAGTGTTGCCTGAATTCCACTGATGTCTCTCAGCCTATCCTCAACTGTCTTTCGTGTACTGTGTGTCCAGACTCCTTTTCAGCCATTTCAGATGCTGCAAGGGAAATGAAAATACAAATTACCCTGAAAAGTAAGGGACTATTATATCTGTGGAACTGCAGAAAAATATGGTTCCTGGAGGTCGCTTTGGGGAGAAATGTGCCCAAAGGTATTAAAATTATGCAGTGATACCCCAGGGATGGATTAACTCTAAATAGAAATTCTATTCCTATCAAGTCCACATTTATTTTAACTTTGGCCTGACGGTGGAGAGTCTTTGAAAGAGCCTATACAACCCAGTGCCATCTGGAAACACCCACTGTTCATCAACATTTTAATAACCCAATTAAGCATTCTTGGCTTGGCTAAGTTACAGTTCAAAATGCCTCAGGATTTATTTTCCTGATAAAAAAATTACAGGAGTTTTTTGTTTATCTAAGACTATTTATATAGAAAACTTTATATCCTGAAGTATTTTAAAGACGATTGATTTGTTCCCAAGTAGTCTTGAAGAAGAGTAATCAAAATTCCTTTAAATGAAAATGTGTCCAATTAATGATGAAGGTATAATTTTATCAATAACATTTTATTACACTTTATCAATAAGTACAGAACTATTTTTAAAAATACAAAAAAGAAAATATTTCCAGCAAATATGAATGTATAATTTGCCAATAAACTTTTATTGTATCATATCAATCATTACAAAAAAAAACTATTTTTCAAAATATAAGATATCTACATCATAACTCTAAATTTGTTCATGTTTTGCTCAGGATGTTTCTTATTATTTTTATAGTAACCCTCAGTTTACAAAGGATTTTCATTAGGTGTAGGGGCAGGTATTATTCCCTTTTTAAAAATGAGGCAAGTAAGTTTTAAAAGTTAAGTGACATGCCCAATTTGTATAGCTGATAAATTCAACACTTCTCAAAATGTCCACAGAATGCAAAAAAAAAAAAAAAAAAGGGGGGGGGAAACAGTTCTGCAGTCAAGATACTCTGGGAAATGTTGAAATAAGCAAGCTAAGCCATTTTTTTATTGCAGACATTTCAGAGAATGGATATATGCTAATGAGCTTTGTAAATCTCTAACAAGAGAAATAGAGTCTGCAGCATTTTCTAAACATACTTAAACATGAAATCTTTTATATCCAAAAGTATCTATGGGATTAACTATGAAACATAATCTGGTAAATTCTACCCTATATTAGACTCCTTGTCTTATAGTAATTCAAGAAAATAACTCTGAAAACCCTCCCTTAAGAATTTAGTTTATGAGAGTTGTGATAAAAAAATAAGAAAAGAAAAAAGTAAAGTAGCCTGACTAATGCTATAGTAATAGAGGGTTAGACAATAACTTCAGGAAGGTTACGTAAACCAACAGGGACAAAAAGAGACTTGAAAGTCACAAGTAAATTTCTCTCTTAATCAAGGATGGTCACAAGGATGGAGAGCAAACCATCCATCCATGATCTTTACTTTGTTGAGTTCTAATTTAATTTAAAACAGATAGGAATCCAATTAAAGGAGGTATCTCAATTTACCTTAAGAAACAATCAACTTGCCTTGGCCAGTGTGGCTCAGTTGTTTGGGCATCAGCCTATGCATCAAAAGGTCACTTGTTTGACTCCCAGTCAGGGCACATGCCCGGGTTATGGGCTCAATCCCTGGTGGGGGGGCACACAGAAGGCAACTGATCGATGTTTCTCTCGCATTGATGCTGCTCTCTCTCTCCCTCTCCCTTTCATTCTCTCTAAAAATCAATTTAAAAAAGAAAAAGAAAGAACAACCAACTTCCAGAGAAATCTTATAAAATCTTATAAATGGAAAACTTAACGTGGCCAATTTAATAATAAGTCCAACAATCTGAAAAAAATAATATAATAGTGTCTGAATTTGAACATCCCTAGACATAACAAAAAAGAATAGTTACATTAGCAGACTAACAATGCTTGATTAAGGCACAGAGAAACTGGAAAAACAAAGAGCATATTTGTATAAAGTGTAAGTTTATGATGTTGTAACAGGAATATTAAAAGTGCATGTGATTTAATAATGAACAGGTTGAATAAAATGCATGTCTCTGAGAATTCTTGTCATGAAGGACTGGAAAGAACTTTACTATGGAAATGCTTGCTACCTAACAATGTCATTGGTGATTCACCTGAAATTCAGACATAGTCCTAATGAGGCTCTGGGAGAATGCCTGGCAGACTCAATCTTATTAAGTATTGCAAATAGAGGATAAACAAAGTTCTCAACTGATACAGTTTTCTGCAATGCGCTGTTGTTTTGCTTTTAATTAAAATCCTTGCATTTGCATGCTCTCTGAAACTGGATTTGTTTTTGTTGAAAGGAGCTCCTCCTGTTCAGGAGCACGATCAAATAGGTAATCAACTATTTTACATGGAATGTGTATGGTGGTCACTCCAAAGCATTCAGAATAATCTTACCTTTGCTCTGACTTGGACCGTGTGTTCTGAGCCCCTATAGCAGAGATCCTTAAGCCTGCTGCCCATTAGATTCATTTGGGAGATTTAACACATCCCCATGCCCAACCCCCATCCTGGACTAGTCCAAATAGAATCTCTGGGAAGGGAATCCATATTTTTTAAAGTTTGCTAGGTGATTCAAAATGAAAGTCAAAACCCTCCAAATACTGTTGTTATACATTCATGAATAGTGACTGAGCAAGCTATCTAGTCTCTAATGAGTGATCCAAAAATTCAAAGAATTAAGTACGAAGGAAATATTCCCAGGCAACAGTCAGCATATAGTCAGTTGCTTGGGAACCAGCACATGGGACACTAGAAAACAGGCCAATGTTTGAGGCAAGGGACCCTGAGTGCTATAATAAATGTTCATGAGGACAATCCAAGAAAATGACCCACAGACTAGGCAAGGGAGCATAAACCAAGGATGAGCGATGCAGAACTTTTTGGAGATTGGCTAGGTACATCTGGGGGCCTGCAATGAGCATTTTTTTCTCCACCTCGTCTCTCCACCTACACTCTCAGTACTACCATTACCCCCCAAAATAAAATAAAATTGTTTTCTTCTCATAAAAATAATTTAGATAGCATAAATATATAAAGAAGTAATTCCTGCCACCAGAAGAATTTTCTGTTCATGTTTTTGCTCTTCAGACTTTTTGCTATACAACTATACATGCGGGTTTTTGTACATTTTTGAAAGTTTGCTCATACTAATATGAGTGTTTTTTCTATAAAAATTAAATAATTGACTATGGCAGATCCTTATAGTCTAAAGTTTTAATAATTAGAGTCTCAGTAAAAGTGATAATAGATAATATTGATTGAGGGTCAGGCACTGTTCTCAGTGCTTTACATATATTACTGGCACATTTAATTATGACAGCTGTATAAGGCTGATAAAATTATCCTCTCCATGTTACAGCTGAGAAAACAGGACACTTAAGTATCTTGTCCAGGGTTACAAAGCTAACATAATCCAGTCAAGAGGCTGGGTCAAGCTGTCACCAATTCCTTTATAATACTAATGATTTGTGAGTCTTATAAAAGACCTATTTTGGTTTCTAGAAACAAAGAATCAACCTACGGTAGCATAAGCAAAAGTAAATCATTATTATTAGGGTAAGAGAACCCAAGGACAGGGATGTCACTGGGCCTCAGAAACAAATGACAACAAAGAACCCAACACCCTTAGGATCCTGCTGCTCTGTCTCCCTTGCTTTGCTGATATCTTTCTCTGTTTCCCAGTCCATGAAGTTGAAAATATGGCCTCCCACCACCATTTAAAGAGTTGTCTCCTTGCCCAACTACGGTGGCTCAGTGGTTGACCATTGACCTATGAACCAGGAGGTCACAGTTTGATTCCTGGTCAAGGCACATGCCCAGGTTGCAAGCTTGATCCCCAGTAGAGGGTGTGCAGGAGTCAGCTGATCAATGATTCTCTCTTATCATTGAAGTTTTTCTCTCTCCTCCCTTCCTCTCTAAAATCAGTAAAAATATATTTTTTAAAAAAAGAGTTGGCTCCTTCTCCATAGGTGTCCTCTCCACAATTCCAGAGAGGAGACTATGAGGTCCATCTGGCCACATGCCCATCCTCAAGGTAACTAACTAGCTGTGGCCATAGAGCAAGATCCCATTACATCTATCAATACATAGTCTGGAAGGAGAGATCTTTGAGAAGACAACTAGAGGTTCATTCTTGTGAGTAACTACATGCTTTATAACTAAAGTTATAACAAAAATTGCTCAATTTTTCAGAAGCATGAATCGGAAGCATGCTCGTAGTAAGCCCCATAGCTCACTTACTGAGCCCACATCTGCATCTCAAGATGGTTTCATCTTCTCCTCAAAAATGCTCTACTGTTCATGAAGTATTATCGTGCTAGTCTTCCTGAGACTGAGACTTCATGACTTATAGCAGCATGGTATTGCTGCCAGAGTAACACAGATTCATATCTGAAATCCTTGAAATATCATGTGAGTGCTTCCTGAAGTGTCTTGAGGAGGAATTACATAGTTTAATACACATCAAAATTTATTTTAAAATCTTCATTAGATATTTCTCTTCTTCTCCCCCACTCCCACTCCAGTCCCTTTGTTCTCTTAGCCCTTCTCCCATATCTAGAGCTGTTTGGTTGTTATTGTTTTAGCTATATTAATTTTGGTGTTTTTTTTTCTGTGCACCAACTTAAATGAACCCCTGGCTTTTTTTTTTTTTTTCTTTTTTTTTTGGTATCTTTCATTTTCCTCCAACCTCTACTCTGGTCAGTACAATAATCATAGGATAGTAGAAGATGAGGAAGGAGAAAGCTGAAAATGCCTTACCAAGTTTTGTCTTACTGAAATCATTGCATTTCTCTACAAAGAAGGGGCCATCCCATAAAGCACCCAGGCTTTCTTCCGGTTCATGCCTCAACACCCAGTTACTTCCTATCTTCTGCTGAGCTGAGTAAAATTCTTTCTAAGGCAAGCTGAGAGCAAAGCTGGGGAATCTAGAATAATCCTGAATTTAAATATTCAGCAGCAGGAATGTCAAATCCGTCTCCCACTTGCTAATACCTAGGGTTTAATCTTTGACCAGTTTGTGACCAATCCTGGAAGCTGTCTATGACTAAGTGTCAGATGACTCTGGCTGGACCCTTGGTCATCAGTGACCAGGCCCTTGTTGGTCTGGAACTGATAACATCAACTGAGTATTTTCTTGTTCTCAAGTTTACTCTAAGAGCCTTAGCCAGACTCTGCTATTTGATCTTGTTTCCCAAGGATTGCCACAGTTGCCTCTTTCTCTTTCTTTTCTCTAATGAGCTCCACCAACAATGAAAATTCAGGTCATTCCACCAATCTGTGGGTGAAGTCTAAGCTTGTTCAAGAACTCTTGGCTATAAATCACTCCCCACTGACCTGAATTGGTTGCCTCAGATCCTATAAATGGTGTTCCATCATATCTTGCCAGGGGGCCAGCTGCCAGAGTCCCTGAAGCCCAAACACAGAAGTAGGACCTTTCCCTTCCCTGCTAATATATGACAAAACAACAAAGCACAGAAACAAAAATCCCTCAACATCAAAATCACATCAACTCTCAACTTCACATATATATATTGCAGGACTGTCAGATTACCTGTCACAAAAACTGAGACCTGTGGAGTCTTATTCTATGATCTAATACAAATGAAAAATTCTGAAGGCTACCTTTAACTTCTGTCTTTTATCTATTTTGAGTTTTTGCTTTTCCAGTACCATTTTAATGCACAATTACCTGGGATATGATCTAACACTATTTACAAGTTTTTCTAGTTTCCGGTGGCATGTGGCCTTCACCAGAGGTTTCAAAGGCTGCTTGATTCCTTGTCCTACCAGAAGAGTTCAGAAGATGCAGTCCCCATTAATGAAATCAGATACACCCGCCCAAACATGTCCACCACCCACTTCTTCTCTACTTCCTGAAATGGCTCAGTTTTGTAAAGAAATAAGGTGTCTGTCTTAGTCAGTGCAGGCTGCTGTAACAAATAACCATGGACTGGGTGGCTTAAACAACAGACCTTTATTTCTTACAGTTTTAAAGACCGGAAGTTCCAGATCATGGTTCAAGTGTGGTCACTTCCTGGCGAGAACTCCTTCCTAGTTTGCAGACAGGTGCCTTTTTGCTGTGTCCTCACATGGAGCAGAGAACATAAAAGAGAGGCGGAAAGCTCTCTCTATTCTCTTCTTATAAGGACGCTAATCCCATCATGAAGGTTACAACTTTATGGTAGAATTTCCTTCCAAAGCCCCATCTTCAAATACCATCACATTGGGGATTAGGGGGTCAACATATGAATTTTAGAGGGACAGAGACATTCCCACAGCAGTGTCTTTAAAATATTAGTTTAAAAAGTGCTCAGCCTATGATTTCTAAGATCATCTCTTAAGGAACTCATATGCCACCATCTACATGTGGTGGTTCCCAGGGTCCATCAGCCTTGGTGCACAATTTCTCCCACAGTGGTAACTCTCATCCCAGATTAAGCTCCACAGTCTTATCTGATTTGGGGATGACACTCCAAGAACCATATGGCCTGTGTCATGTTGACCCCTCTCCCCCATATTTTCAACAGCTGAACAATGGTGAAAGTATTTGTTGGCTGCATTCTGGTGTCATGGTTTTATCCAAGGTGCAGCTGCACATTTTTCTTTGGGTCCAATATCCAAGGCATTTGCCTCAAATGCAAGCTGAATTCAACCAGATTGCCTTGCACCTCCTTCGAAGTCAGTCTCAACATGGTGGCCCACCCAAGAGAAACAGAGATGTGTCACCCAAAATATCTTCATGAAAAAATGTTTCTTTTGTCTTATTAGAAGCTCTTAAGGGAAAGAGTGGAGGGGTTTGCACAGTTCTTTGCAGAACTGAGCTGAACTTTCTGAAAAGTCCTCCTAGGACTCCAGAGCCAAACAGCACAGCACAGAATTTCCCTCAGAAGAAGCGGGTGTGAAAAAAAGATGAATGCTTATACTTTAGGATTGGTATCTCTGAAACCATGAAATTTAAAAGTTTTTCTATATTATCCCCATACAGTATTCAGAACTACCAGGCTTATGTCTTAAAGAAGTCCACCTTGCTAATGTAATGGCTGAAAGTTCTGCTTCTTGAATGCCTTTTCCTTGCCAGCTTCCTTTGGTAACAAGTGGAGAATTATGAAAATATTCTGAGAGATGGCACTACAGAAAAACCAATTTCTAATGGCCCTCTGAAATGCATTGCCTGTGGGTACATCTCTCAAACACTTACCTGTGTCTGTGTCCTTTTCGGGTGACCAATTATCCTGGTTTTGATTAGGATGGGGAGGAGGGTGGTTCTTGGGACACAGGACACCCAATGCTGAAAGCAAGAAAGTTCAGGGCAAACCCAGATGAGTGGGTCATTGTAATTCCATTCCCAGTGTGAATAGATACCCTGAAGTGTCACTAAGGAAATGTCTTAACTGAGGCACCATATGTTTTGGATGGCTGTGCTGAATTAAAGAGCGTAGACCGTAATTCTTTTCAGAACTCCCCCAGCCCTATATCCTGCCCCAGCCCTCGTCGTTACCTACCCACATCATCTCTTGCTCATCTTTTGGATGTGTGTCAACACTCTTCTACAGTTAATTGTGCTACATCCTGTATTCCAGATAACATTGCCAGAAATCGATGCAGGTTTTAGATTTTGGCTACAAGGATCTGGTTGTGAAACGTACATATTTCTATCCGAGAGGAAAGTGGTAGAGAGAAGAATCCTACCTCCTTTGGCTAGTTGTGGAGTGAGCTCAGTACTACACATTCGGATTTAAAGTAATTAGAAATAATGAGCCCCTGGGATTACCCCCAGTCTTCCAGGAGATATAGAGTATGTATGCCCCAAGTCATGCTGGCTACGAAGACCATAACTCATTAGGGATAAAAGTGGGAGAATTAGATTAAGCTAATTCATGGGCACGTGTCCAAAGATCATTTAAAAACATGGTAGTGATGCCACATAAATAATACACGGATCCAAAAAAGCTATGCCAACATTGTGAAAAGAAATTTGATTCATAGAGCTCCGGTCCAGCTGCCCTGAAGACCTAATAGTGTTATTCTTCTGGTTTGTAGCTGGGAAGTTATTTAAAGGCTGGAGAATTTGGTTTCGACTGCTCTTTCTCGGCTTAAGTAATGTCATAAGTAATGTCCATCAGATGGAAATCTGTCTGTGTGGATGGCGCCTTGACTCTCGCAGAGACTCTCCAGTCTAATGAAGAAAATGAAATGTCTCTTTACCTCTTGGCTGCGTTTCTGCCTCTCGTTGTCTTTTTATTTTTTTATTTTTCTATCATGTAAGCATTGCATTGGTCTTAATCGGTTTTTTTCTTAAAAGCCCTGGACTTTCCAATTATTAAAAAAAGACGCTGTGGACTCTGTTGCTCATATTTAAAAAGTAATAATAGCAATAAATTAATGGGAGGCCCATGATCATGACAGTGCTGCCCTGGGGAGAGCCCCGAAGCCCAAAACAACAGCCCCCCAGACCCAGAGAGGGAGTGAGCAGCTCCTCTGGCTGGCTGCTAGATGGGTTTTGCCAAAGATTTCTTCTTCTCTGGAAATTGCTCATATGTGTATCATACATGTTTGAAATAGCTTTCTCCAATTGGAAAACCATAAAGCAGCAATAAACAAATGGAACTCTGGTGAAAACCCCTTTAGAAGAATCATGCATGCTTTTACAATTGTGTATTAAATGGTCTCATTGCGCCTTTGCTTATGGATAGTGAACTCTCATTGCTTATCTACACTTCCAGATGTGGTTGGGTCCCTATTCTGTCCACTAACTTGGGTGTACTATATCTTTCACTATTATTTCTTTTAAAAAAGGATCATAAGAAAAAGAACCTAATGCTGAAAAAGGAGCCAAAAATACAAAGAAATGAAATCAGTCCTAATAACAAAGGCTTCTCTTCTTTCCAAAAGCATGTGTTTCTCCACAGCCCTGCAGGGTAAACCACATGGGCGTGGGACAGTGCCGTTTCAATGAGCTATTTGAATTGTCCAAAACTGAATACATGAATAAAAAGCAACAGCAGTGATATTGTCCATAGGCTGTGGGTATTTAAAACATGATGGCAGCAAGATTCTTCAAATGTGAGGGAGAGCTGGAGCCAATAATCATTAGTGCATGGATATGAGAGGTTGATTAATTAGGGCAACATGATTAAAAAAATAGGCTAAGAGAATGAAATAAACTGCTATATATAGGGTTTGGTTCTTATTTCTTGCAATGCATACATCTTTTGAGTACTTTTGCCCTAATTTCTAGGGAAGATGTTAGGTTAAAAAATAACTTTCAGCCGAAACCGGTTTGGCTCAGTGGATAGGGCATCGGCCTGCGGACTGAAAGGTCCCAGGTTCGATTCCGGTCAAGGGCATGTACCTGGGTTGTGGGCACATCCCCAGTAGGAGATGTGCAGGAGGCAGCTGATCGGTGTTTCTCTCTCATCGATGTTTCTGACTCTCTGTCTCTCTCCCTTCCTCTCTGTAAAAAATCAATAAAATATATTTTAAAAAAATAACTTTCATGAAACATTACTTTTAAAATTTATATAAAAGACATTAAGAATAAAAATCATATTCCTACTTCAGTTTCACAAACTGTCGATCCAAACAAACATCATGGAATTAAAAATACAATTTTTTTAAAGCTCTATCGTGGCTTATACCACAAAGGGCTCGGATATCAGGAGAGGAAAAAATGATTTATCTTCATTACCATCTATCCACACCTACTCTTGGTAATCACGAAGACAGTCTCCTTACAGTTTCATGAGGAAAATAACAGAACTTGGGGGCTGAGTGTCAATATCTGGCCTGAGTCCCTTTAGTGGCAACAGGAATTCTTGAGTATTGACATGACATTTCAACAGGGCACGAAGAGACTGGATTTACATTCCTTCTTGGATTAGGCTTTGTTTTTTATATTCATTCCGTTTAGATAATCAAAAGCAGCTCCACAGGTAGATGGGATGTGCAGCGACATTAGTGATCCTCAGGACGAAATCAGAGATGTCTGAGATGACATCTGAAAGACCAAGTGGCTGCACCACCCCCATGCAAAGGGAGTGCTTGTGATTCCTCTCGCGTTGCCTTTGAGGTGTCCGTCACCAAAGCAATGAATGTCAGTTGTTCTGAATCCCACCAGTGACTCACTCTGAAAAACATCAACAGTTTGAAATAATCACTGCCTTGTGGTAAAACAGGGGAAGAATATCCCAGTCAATTTATGAGGTCTCTGCCTTCAAGTTATGGATGAAAGGAGTTTGTTGCTAGCTGGGGAAGGTTATTTATGATGTGATTGTTAAAGAAGCATCACCATTTCTCCTCTCTCTCTCCCTCTCTCTCTCTCTCTCTTCTCTCTCTCTATAAAATTCCTTGGGTTTGGATGACTGCTATAGTATGTTCTTATGTTTTGCCTATTCTTCATCTGCTCCTTTTGGCTGTGAGTTTAAACTGGGTTATATTGTAAGGAGTCAACCTTAATTTTGGTGACCAAGGAATCTCTAACCATGAATATCCATTTTGTATACTCCTCTCTAATTTGTTTTACTTTTAAATCATGTGAAGAACAGATTCTAATCGCTGCATGCATGTTTTGACATGGTTAAAACTATTTTCATTTCAGGCCTTAAAGATTTAAAAAATCTACATTAGGTAAGTTTTAAAGAATGAATCCTAAATTTAAAAAATATCCAAAATTAATTCAGAGTAGAGTGGTTCCCAGAATTGAAATAATATTTTTTAATTTCATCCTCTTCATACAAAAGAGAATTTACTTGCATTTTTTTTTAGTCAGGAAACTCCGCTGTGGCTGCCAGAGAAGCAGGTTAGCTACTGTATAAAACTTTACAGATTTCATCATACCCTCTACTCTCTTCACGTGCCTTCTAATTGGAACCTCATATAGTATTTCTCAGGAGGCTGGTGCATCCCTAAGCATTTGAGTGAGGAGGTTCGGCTGTCTGAGAAAACACAGGGGTTACTGGGCCTGATCTCAAATCTACTGAACCAGAGTCTTTAACAGTGGCTTCAAGAATCTAAATTTTTAGCAAGCTTCCCAGGTAATTCTTAAGACCCTAAAGTTTTGGAAATGATTGCTATGGGATGTCATAGAAGAGTCTAGAATGGAAACTATGGAAGGACTGCTGAGTGCTTGCGCCAAAGGCAGTCCTCCCTCATTCCTCAGGTAGCAGAACCCCTGAGTTTAGCCAGGTGCAGGGCTCACAACCACTAGCTATGCCCATTGTACCAAGTCCAGACCACCATGGAGATGGATACAAGCAGAAGGGCAGTGGGCACCTTAAAAGACAGCTGACACGTGCTCTTTGCCTTTCTTACCTGCTTCTTCCTTCTTCCTGGTTGGAAGAGGAACGTTATCCCTAGCACTCAAGCAGGCACTTTAGAAATGAGATCACATATGAATAAGGGCAGAAGAGCAGGGAGTAGAAACCTTGAATCCTTGTGGATCATGATGATGCTGTAACAGAACTAAACATCCTAACTGTATATGATCCCTTTTATATGATAAATAAATGCCTGTGTCGTTTAATTTGTAAGTCACTCCTTTTTGGCTTTTGTTCAGCTTTTAGTTGGGAGGTGGGTGGGATCGATATTAGATGGAGCTGAACCTAACCCTACATGACACAGACACCAAGAAAAACACTTTGCTTTCCCTCCCATAATCCTAGAACCTGGTTATTACCTACCAGTAGGGCAGGTAAGCTGATTTCTTAAGCAGGTAGTCCATGGGTAATTGGGGTTTGGAGACAAGCTGCCTCACTTTTGCAGACAAGAGTGAGACAAGCTGCCTCACTCCTGAGTCGCCAGAGCAGGAACCAGGCTGATCCAGGGGTGGGGCTCGGTACACTTGCGAAATCTGCCGGAGTTCAAGAAAGGGTATCATGAGATGGCAAGGAGCAAAGACTAGAGAAAGAGTCAGACTCCCCGGGCCTGAATCATGGCCTCTCACTTATTTTGTGCTTTTCAGCAAGTTACCCAATTCTTCTTCAAACTTTCATTTCTTGCACTATAAACTGAGAGTACTTATATAACCAACCTCACAAGGTTCTTGTGGGAATTAAATGATATACAGATAAAGTCTGGCATGTCAATAATAATTTCTCTCAATAAAGGATAACTATTATGATTGTTACCAAAACTGTACATGCCATACTCTTTCAGGTATTACAGGCAATCTGCAGGAACAATATGTCAATGCATATCAAGAATATTTCAGTTACACACCCATCTCAGTCACTATTTTACTCCTCTCATTGTGCAAAAAGAAAGAATTTTGAAAGACCAGTCATATTCAAATATTAGGAGATGCATAAATCCCTTCTAAATATGGTGAATGTACGTGGCAGGGGCCTCTACTCACTTTGCTGTGGTTTGAAGCTCTTAGATAACATAAGGGATCAAACATGCTACCTGTTACCTCTGCCCAGCCATCAGAATAAGTTCTTCCTCTAAGGTAAATACTGGTGACTATGAACTATGTATTTGTTTACTCATGAGCTTCACTTCTGCTTGATTCCTCAGCTGCCTCATCTGTTAGGTTTTGATAAATCCTTGAGCATATTTCTTCTCTTGGGTGTGCTTCAGGTTCATTTTCAGATTTCTGGAAGGTGACAGTAATTTTTATCATACTCTTAATACAACCTCCAACATATGTGGATGCTGAGTACAGCATATCCAGTTTTTTATGAGGTGAACGCCCAGCCATGACCAGGCCCTGACTGCTCCTTTCATTTTGCGCAGCTACTGTGTGCTAGGGTCTGCATTGGATGCTGACCTACAGATATTGACTTGCTCATGGAGCCCACCCTTCTGCATGAGAGTCACTGGACACAAAGACACGGAATATCTCTGATAGGTGGTGGGAACGCAGAGTGTAATAATGCAAGATGACTTTCTGAGGAGATAAATGACTCAAGAGCTAAGACTTGAAGGATAGGTAGAAACAGGTGCAAAGGCACTAGATGGGAAGGGTGTTATATGGACCAGGAGCTGAAAGAAAAAAAAACAGGCTCTGACTCTTGAGTGTGTTTCCCCTCCATATCCCGCGTGGCTCAGGGTTCAGGATCTGAAAGAGGAGCCACACACAAATGAAAGAAAAGAGACAAGAGATAATTTGGAAATATTGGGGAGCCAGGTGGGCAAGTCCAACTCAAGGAGAAGGACTTCCACTGGTGCTTAGGCCTCACCAAGCTTTTATTGATCTGGGATAGCCCTTAGGTAGGGAATTTCCAGTAACACACAGACTAACTCATCAGCAGGCAATTTCCAGTAATAGGCAGACTATCTTATCAATAAGGATTTACATAAGTAAAGGTGGGGAGGTTGCTTCAGCTACCATTATCTAGATTAACTGGGTGATACACAGCTCCAACCTTTGCTAGGGCTTCAAAGGTCACCAGCTTTTGGGGTCTCTACGCTTCTCAACTAGTGAAGACAATAAGTGGTCTCCGACATCTGACCAGATAGCTCAGTTGGTTAGAGTATTGCCCCAACACTCCCAAGTTGTGGGTTTGATCCCCGGTTAGGGCACGTACTACAAGAATCAACCAATGAATGCATAAATAAGTAGAACAACAAATCGATGCTTCTCTCTCCCCCTCTTCCTCTCCTCAAATAAAAAAGACAGAGGCAACAAAAAATTTACAAAAGAGAGAAAAACAGGAATGCAGAAGAAGCTGGTGGAGTTGGAGAAGTAAGCAGCAGCCACATCAGGCATGTCCCATGGAGCATTTAAATGACTTTTGTTTTCAATCCAGTCTCAATGGGCAGCCACAGAGTTGTTTTAAACGGGGGGGGAATGACCTAACTCCATCTGCATGTTAAGAAGATGACACCTGCTGTTGTGGGGGAAGCAGTCAGGAGGCTCTTCTGTTGTCTGGGCTAGAAAGGATCATGGCTCAGATTGGGCCAGCAACATTAGAGTTGGAGAAGTTTGGGGGTCTACTATTTCTCACACTGTGGTAGGGCTCATCAATAAAACCACCTCAGGTCTATGGTGCCTAGACAGTGGGAGATGAGAACGACTAAGGAATCTGTATAATTTATAACAAGCTCTGGGGTTATCTCACACATACACAATGCTTGAGGAGTCTAACTAGGATTGAACAGACACGTCTGAATCTTATTGCTAATGGATTCCTTAAAAGAACAGAATCCAGGAGTCTGGGTTCACCCCAGGACTAGTCTTCTGTAAACATTCAAAAACACCAGCTATAACTGTAACCAAACTTAGTCTTAAACAAAAACATGTTGCTCCATAATGAAAAATACAGTTCTCCTAACCAACGACCAGCAGAATGTGCTCTTTAAGCTTTTCCAGTGATAGTGATGAGTTTGTGCAAATCCGTCCACACGTTTTCTTGACTCATAGTGTAAATGTTCAAGACTAGTGGATACAACACACAGCCTGCTGCCATGGAACAGAGAGAAATTCACTGAATCCGAGCCACAAACCACCCTAGCTCCAAGTTAACAATGCAGTCAACAGGCTTGATTAATGATACTAATTTTTTTTTTTTTTTGCATTCATGGCTGTTCCAAAAAAATTGTCCTCCAATGGGCAAAAAACCAGGGAACCCAACCAAAAAGATGTCAGAATTGTACTGCTCGATGAAAAAAGCAAGCCACAGAGTAATAAAGATAGTACAATGTTATGCCATGGTGAGATCTGCATTTGCTGGAAACCCAGGGGCCATGCAGAAGCTGGCTGAGGAGACATAGCCTGGCACAAGCATACACCAAACCCAGGCTGTGCAACCTCCCTGCTCACCATGACTATCTCCCATTTCGGGAAGAGGCAGCACCCTTGTGAAGAGGGAGTCCAGACTTTAGGTGCAGACCCTGACTAAATTGTGGGTACAGAATTTTTGGTCATAATGAAATGACACAGTATGTGCAAAAGTTATAAGTACTAGAGGCCCAATGCATGAAATTTGTGCACGGGTAGAGTCCCCAGGCCTGGCCAGCAATCAGGGCTGATCAGGGCCTTCCAGCTGCCAGCCAGGGTCTTCCTTCCCAGGGCTGACAACCGGGGACTTCCTTCGTTCTGTGCTGCCCCCTGTTGGTGAGCACACATCATAGCGGGCGGTCAAACTCCCGGTCAGTTGAACTCCCAAGGGAACAATTTGCATATTAGTCTTTTATGATATAGGATAAGAACTCAATAAATATTCTTTCCCTACCACCTCTTTTTTAAAAAAGTAAAATAATATTCTAGACCAGTGATTCTCAAAAAGGGTTTTGAGTTTCATTTCCATCAAACCACTGATGATATTGCTTTCATATGCAAATCCCTGGCCCCTGCCCTGACCCTCTGAATACAAGTGGTGGGGCCAGGGAACCTGCATTTTCTCAAGATCCACTCGATTGTGACACACACAACTTGAGAACCACATTGCAGCCTAGCAGATAAAACGTAATTATTCTGCAGCTGTTTCAAACGCATATGGGTTTGTTTTGCTTTGTTTTGTTTCTCTTCCCCAGCCATTGATCAACCTCTGAAAGTTTAGGCCTGGGCCTTCCATCACATACTCCAGCAGAGGCTGGGTTTAATAAACAATGAATAAACACTTGATTGATCGAATGGCATGCAAAATAACATTGTTACATGAAACTTCTCTCATCATTAATAAAAATTTTCAAGACTTACAGTGTGTTCACTGTTGTCATCGTCCTACAAATCCTTGTCTGAGATTTATTTCTGAGGAGAGGGAAGAAAACCCCAGCCTCCAGGTAGAGAGCTGTGGAGCCACACCTGGGAGCAATGACCCACCACAGACCAGAATAGGAAAGGCAGGAGGCCTGGCTTCTATCTTCAACTCCTTCGCTTCTACCTCCCGCCCCCCTACCCCAGGCCTGATACTTTGGTACAAGAAACGTTTCTCTTGTTTACTCACTTTATGCTTTACTGTGTCTGGAAATGTGCCTTTTTTCCTGGAACTCCAGTCCAATTCTAGCATGTATGCAAAGACTGCACGTCCATATTTTCTTGTTTGGGTGTGTAAATCCCTCTCCCAAATGTGTAAGAATCCCATGACAAGTGGTGAAAGATAGGGTTCTTTTCCCACTTGCCAACCTCTCTCTTGGCAAGTGTGACCCCAGGGGTCCATCATTTCATTAAGTGGCAGATGAGCTGCCTGTGCTGTGAATTCCAGTGACCTGTGACCCACCTTAGCTTCTTAGAAGCTTATCATCCTGATTTTATGTAGGGATAAGAGGCTGTGTAAATCTACCATGAAAGCCCTGTGCAGGCAGAAGAGGGCGATTCTTCAGGTCTGCAAACACATGCTTCATCCATTTGACTTATATGGGCACCCCAGGGCTTTTATTTGGGCCAAAGAGTGGAAGCCAAGCTTTCATTGTAAACAGATGGTGCTGCTAACAAGAAAAAAGTTAAAAATCCTTCCAGTCACTCTCCCACACTAGAGACCTGCAGAAGATTCTGCTTTAAAAGCAAACAAAACTATCACACACTCTCTCCTCATACTCCACAGGCTCTAGGTTAACACACACACACACACACACACACACACACACACACACACACACACAAAAGCTGATCCCCATTCCTTCCTTTCTCCCTACTTCCCCATCCTCTCCCCATGCCAAAATTGGACATTCCTTTGGTGTAGATACTATAAATATAAAATGAACAAACGCAATCCCAAATCATGAGGGGGGCTTTTCTTTGCATGACCACAACATAAGCATTTGTCCATCATTTGGGGATTTTTATGAAGCCTCTCAGAATGTTCAGAATTTCAGTCTTGCTCAAACAATGTCTTGCTTGTCGGTGTGATTCAGATGTTGAATCTTGGGACAACTTGGGAATTTCTGGTTGGAAGAAAACACAGTCCTGAGGTGTGTCGATATGAAAGATTTTCATGTATTGCCCCCCTTTGCCTTCTTTCTCTCAGCCCAGAAAAAGAAATGTGGACGTTCTAATGTTTTCTTTAACTTGAGGCGATTTGAAGTTGATTGTAATGACCCTGTCCCTAACCCCAAAAGAGAAGTAGCATTATCATGCGGTAACTAGATCCTGACTTGAATTTCCCCATTAGCTAGCATCTTGTTACATAACCACTTTATGCTTTTAAATCTGAATATCATTGATAACAATCTCCTGACAGATCATACTTCTGGGGCCTAAGTTTGATCATCCGGATTCCTGAAATGTTCTTTTTGACACAGGCATATCTGGTCACCCGTGCCTTGGGGCAGGACCACACTCAAACTATTTGAAAGAGATGGGGATCTCCTTTATTAATGTTGCCCCAGAAAAGCAGATTCCATGACTTCCCTAAGTAAACTCTTCAGGGTAACAAGCATTTTCAGAAGAGAGTTAAACCTACTATCACTTTACTTTTTATTATTATTTTGAAACTCTCTCCTTTGGGCCCTAGAAAACATTTCTCCCGACTTCAAAGTCTTTCCACAGTATACCAGAAAGCTGAATTGTCTACTTGTGTAAGAAATCATGAGGAAATAATTTTTTGAGAAGCCTTACCCCAATCTCTCCCAGCTGTTTATGGGGGTACCTGCTCTGCCAAACTTGATATTATTGGGAGCATCGAAAGAGATCATGTGTCACACTGCCTGAGTATCATTGGTATCACTACCAAAATAATCATTTTCAAGTTGAATCCGGAAATAGTCACACTTAGTTCATTATAGAAATAACAGGGACTCCCGAAAAATAAAATACTGTAAATATAAGCCTAAATGTCGGATACAAACATTTTGTTTATAAAATAGAATGTAAGCAAACTAGGTGTTGGGACCTCACAAAGCACCAGAAAAAGTATTCTCTCTCTGAAGATGGAGGACTCACTTGAAGAGCAATATCAGAAAGTGATATCCATTGTTTTGCAACAACACCTGGTGCAGGAACCAGGTGAGCAAGGATGGAAGCAGTGGAATACATCACAGAATGAAACCCTACACATAGAGACATGTGTAGATCAAAGTGATTCAGACGGTGAGTTAAAAGAGTAAGAAAAGACATACCAGACAAGGGAACTGAAAATAAAGTAAGGTTATGGCGTTATTATCCAATAAGGAGGAATTTACACCAACAAATAAATTAGGGAAAAGGCAATTTGTAACACTAAATGATAAGACTCACAATGTAGCTGTAACATTTATGAATATATAGTCACCAAAGAACATATAGCTGCCTTATAACGCAGAAATTATGGAAGAACACTATAAAGCATTGAAAACTCTCAGCTCATGATAAATCAAAACAAAATACCTGAAGTATAAAGCATAAATAACATAATATGATACATGTTATTCAACTCTGTACCCTGATAATATAGGACCACCATTCTTTTCAAGTGACCAAGAAACATACATGAAAATTGACTATAAATTAAGCCACAAGGAAAAAGTCAATCAATTCCAAAAGATAGAAATATTACAGATAATATTTGATCACAATGCAATAAAATATTTTAATCAAAATCTCAACTATGAATATAAATGCAAGCATTCTAAATAAAATATTAGTAAATATCATCTACCAGCACATCTTTTTAAAATTGCCATTATTCAACAGAACTTTTTTCAGGAATGCAAGGATAGTTCATTGTAAGGAATTTATCATATTCCATCAAATTAACAGGTCTAAGGAGAAAAATTATGTGATATTTCTAAAGATACTTTAAAAAAGCATTTGGACAAAAGCCAATAGTCATACTTGACCCAAAAAAGTCCTCAATACAATAACTTTCTTTGCATAATAAAGTACATCACTCCCAGGCTAAAATCCATTCCATATCTATTGGGGAAACACTGGAGGAATTTCCACTAAAATCAAACATAAGACAAGAACATCCACTATCATTACTGTCATTTAACATTGTACCAGACCTAAAAGATAATGAAATGAGGTGGGAGTTAAAAAATCAGAAAGCAGAAAGTTAATCTTTATTTTCAGATATTATTATATGGTTAGAAATAAAAGAGAATTGAGAAATACCTATACACAATAAGGTAATTAGTAAGAAAAAATGGTACAAAATGAATACCCTGTAATGAGATGATTATATCCAGCAAGATGTAATGAGAGAAATATTTTAATGGACCCCGTTTACAATAGTAATGCAAAGATAAAATAGCTAGGAATAAATGTAACAGTAAATGTGCAAGACACTTATGAAGAAAACTGTAAAACATTCCTGAAGGCCACAATATAAGCTTTAAATAAATGAAAAGATTTACCTTTTTTCTTGGCTAGTAAATCTTGATAATATAAAGAAGTTGATTCTATGTTAATTATCTAAATTTCATTCTAATTTTAAAAATAGTAATAGGTATTTCTATTGTTATTGTTTATTTCCTCTGATGTTCATAAGGAACAACAGGAAATTCTGAGAGAGGAGTAATGAGAGAATTAGGCCCATGAGTTATGAAAATTAAAATTAAACAGTGTGGTACTGGCACTTGAATTAAGAGATCAACCAGGGAAACAGAATAAAATGTCTAGAAATGGACCCAACTATATACAGGAATTTAATACATGTTTAAAATGGCATCTCAAAGCAGTAGGTAAAAGACTACTATTATAGAGTGGTACGGCAAAGCACAGGCAACAGAAGGAAAACGTCTGTGCATCAAAATCCAGAGAGAAAAGCCAAGCTAAGGAATTGGAGAAAATATTTGCAAATCACATATCTGGTAAGGGATTAATACCATATTATATACATAATTCTTACAACTCAACAACAACAAAATAATCCAATAAAAAATCGGCCAAGGAATAGACATTTCTCCAAAGATGATAGTCAAGCACATGAAAATATGTTCAGCATTATTAATTATTAGAGAAATTCAAATCAAAACAATTCAAATGTCCATCCACAGAAGAAAGGATGAAGAAAATGTGGAATATATATTCACTGGAGTATTATTTGGAAGGAAATGGATGAACCTAGATGACAAATTTTATACTATGTATTTTTTAAAACAATTTTTTAATTATTTTTTAAAGTGTTAGTGGGGCAACTGGATCATTAATTGGAACAAAATGAAGCAGGACCCATACCTTAATACTTTATAAATTAAACAAGGATAAAATACAAATGGATCAACTTTTTCTGCAAAAAGAAAGTCACAAATGCATATGGTATAGGAAAGGCATTTCTACATACTTTTTCTGACTACATAAAAATCAGAAACTTTCGCACACCCACAAAATACCGTAAGCCCAGTCAAAAGCCAAATAACAAAATGAGAAAACAATCTGTAGTTCATAACACAGAAGGATAATTTTAATATATGTGGCGTTTCAAGAAATCTATAAAGGAAAAGGTCAAGAACCCAGTAGAATATGGGGAAAGTATATACTAGTAAATGGAGAGGCCACAACAAAGGAAATAGAATTGGCTCTTAAACATATTAAAAGTTGCTCCACCCCACTCAATATCAGAGAAATGCAAGTCAGACTATCTTGAGACATTATTCTTCACCTATCAGATTGGCAAACACCCAGAAATTTGATTGCACACTCTGTTGGCAAGGCGGTGGGAAAGGAAGCACTAGTCAACATTGTTAGTGGGAGTGTCAATGGTTTTAGCCTTTTGAAGGGCAAGTTGGCTATACCTAGCTAAGTTAGAAATGCAGACTCCAGCAATCCCACTGTGGAATTAACGCCATAGATATACTTGCACAAGTGTAAAATGTTCATGTTTGCAACATGAACAGCAAAAATATTGGAAAGAACTCAAATGTCTATCAGTGGGGTTCTGATTCAATAAATGGTGGTGCATTTATCCAAGAGAATGGATATAGCTCTGCATATAGTATTTTTTAATAAATAAAGGAGGAAGAGTAGGAATTTATTTTTGTATACACTAACCTGGAAGTCTACAGAAAACATTATTATCAGTGGTTACCTGAGAGGAGATGTGTGGACTAGACCAGTGGTGGGCAAACTGCGGCTCGCGAGCCACATGCGTCTCTTTGGCCCCTTGAGTGTGGCTCTTCCTAAGCCTTAGGAGTACCCTAATTCAGTTAATGACAATGTACCTTCCTATATAGTTTAAGTTTAAAAAATGTGGCTCTCAAAAGAAATTTCAATCGTTGTACTGTTGATATTTGGCTCTGTTGACTAATGAGTTTGCCGACCACTGTACTAGACCTATGGGAAACAGTGCTAAGGATCTGAAATGTATCTTAGGGACACCCACCCAACCAGGCCACCCTGCTTCACTGGGATATTTTTCAGATGAATAAAAGCACTTGACTCTGTTATCCAGTGAGTGTAGTAAAACTCACAAATGAAGTGCAGAGTTACAAAATAAAAAAGGAATTAACGGCATACAAGTGAGACTGCACCTGCCAAACTCAGACTATTTTTAGTTTAAAAACCAAACTCATCCTTACTAACTTTACATTGATTCCCCAGAGAAGAGGGGTGGGGCAGATTTAATCATGGAAAAAATGTCAATATTTTACAGCCCACCACTTCTCTTCAGGATAAAAAAAAAAAAAATGAAGTAAAGATACATAGTAAACTCTCAACATTTCATTTTCATTTCAAAAAAATAAATTTCTACACTAGCTCTATTTTGGACCTCTCAACATAATTCTATTTCTGGAAAACACTTTCTGATATGTCTTCTGATCAACTTCAAGAATGTGTCGTGCCTTTGACATTTTATATGCTACACTAAAATGAATAGCTTCCTTGGGTCCCTTCTGAGTCTCTTCTTTAAGTTTCCAAGTACAATCCTGGGTTTCTATTTCCCAGGCTGACCAATGGCAAGCAATTCTGTAGCTCCAAGACAGAGAACCATGGAAGGTATGGAATAATCTTTTAAAATGCTTAAAAATTGGGTCCTGTCTGCTAATTAGTTATAGTTAGCAAGTAGGCAGGTCTTTATTAAATGGTTGGTTTTGTTTCTCAGACTGTTTCTCCACAATATCTGTGAGTCACTATGACATAATGCTGCAAGAGAGACCGTAGGACGGCCAGACAGATACACATGTTCATCTCTCAATGCGTCGCAATCTTGGGTCTGTTCCTAGATGTTGGTGGAAAGACTTGATTAATGGCAAACTTGTTCAACATTTTTTTAAAAAAGAACAAAAACCAGATTTATGCTTGGCATTGCTTTTCCTGCGGGCTTCATGTGTAATGTAGTAATTAATTTATAGCTTTGCGGTAAGGCAGCACCAGAGAGGCAATGTATTGCACAAGAAGTAATGTAGGTGAAGAGTGTAATTGAAAGATACCCCCGCTTGGAAGGGTATATAAGGAAGGTCAAGATGGAAATTGATTTCTTTTATAACTAATACAAATTCCCCACCTGAATTCACCACCTGAATTCCCCCCCGCCCCCCCACCCACCACCCAAGGGTGTCCTGATTGACTAAATGAACAGAGGTCTTTGAGAAACGCTTCCAATCCCAGCTGAACGGGCTTTAGAAAGCGTGGGTGGAACTTGCTTATTACCTTCTCCACGTGTGATTGCCATTCCCAACAGCAAAAGCTTTCTACGTGTGATAAGAGCTGGGCGTGAGGGGCGGTGGATCTCCCTCCGTCCCCCCTCAGCGTTATTTCTGGAAGTGAGCAGCATTCCTCGCGAGGACACACCCTCTCCCCTCCGGGGCAGCCCCCTCGCCGACACCCCGGTGCACACGCGGCGCTGGCTGCAGTCGGCGCCTCTGCGAGCTGCTCGCCGCCGCCTGGCCGCCAGGAGGCTTCCCCGGAGCCCAGGACGCGAAGACGTCTTCATCGCAGCCTGCGAGGGGCTGGGCTTGCGGCCGCTCGGCTGGCTGCCGCTTCAGTTTCTCTGTTGCATTCTGCAACGGAGCCTGAACGCAGAGCGGTGGAGCTGCACGCCGGGAGTAGCTGAGCTCTGGAAGCCCCCGAGAGGAGCTGCTTTAGGGGCAGAGGCCGTTTCCTGCTCAGCCGGTGAGTGAGGGCGTGAAGTGTGTGTAGCGGTGCAGGGAAGAGTGCTCTGCAGCGTTTCTGGGCAGATGCAGGCAGGTCCTGCTGTGAAACGCTCGGTTCTGGGGTTTTCCTGGGAGCAGGCTCAGAAGACCATCTGCAGCCACGGTTTTCCGAATCCTTCCCCGGACCGCGCGCTCCTAGGGGACGGGTCCTGCTCCGCGCGCGCGACTCCTCTGTTGTTAGAGTGGGGTGGAGGAGGGGCGCGAGGCTGAATTGCTCCCCCTATTTTCCCATTACGAAACATAAGATACTTTGGGAGAAGCTTTTCTTTCGGGCGTTGATATGTCCGGGGCCGTTTGCACCAGGTTGGTTTGTACTCTTTCTGAAGTCTTTTTGTCATCTGCTCCGTCCCCATTGGCGTGGAAGGGAACTTGCACAGAGCAAGCCGTCTCTCACAGCCTGATTGCTCTCAGTCGCTGAATGAACTTTAGCTGGAAACCCTTTAATGGCAGGTTTTGGTGATTCTCCCCCGTCCTCCCGTACGCCGCCCCCCCCCCCCCCCCGCCAAGATAATTCTGGGAGTTTTCACACCTGTCGCTCTTCAGCACCTGAAAGTTGTGTGTGTGTGTGTGTGTGTGTGTGTGTGTGTGTGTGTGTGTGTGTGTGTTGGGTTTTACTTGACTGCAGTCCTTTGTCTAACAAATTCAATTGCTCCATTCTCCCTCTCTTGTTCTCCTGAACCCCTTTGGATGGGGTCCCTGTCTTCCTTAGCGTTCAGTTGGCTACGGTTCTCAGGGAACAAGTGGCAGGAAGAATACAATGGGGAAGAGTGCATTCCTGATGGCTTGCCTGCCGTGGGAAGACTAAACTGAAAAACTGACGTTCTCCATTCGTTTTTTGTGGAAGGCATGCCGTCACTGCTCCATAAAGAGGCAGTTCTTGAAATGAGCTAATCCGGAGGTAACCAGCAGGAATTTTAAAGAGAGATTTTTTTCCCCCTAATTTACCTGCACAACAAGCATAAAGACCCTGACACCTGAGCTCCCCAAGGATGCTGGTCACCTCTCACCTGACAGCAGATGGTCTGTTGATGAAGGGAGAGGGGTTATGTGGTGTGTGGCAGGGGCCAAGGGGGCGGGCCACCTGAGAAGGGGGCTGAAGTTTGTTTTCAACTTTCTGATGATGAAGAAAATCATCAGGATACTGGGATGTACCTTGACATCCCAGCAGGTTAAGCTGAATGCCTGTCCACATGATGAAAAAGACTTTCAATAGCCCCTCTCACACTTCCAAGTGGACCCAGTGGAATGCTTGTTTATTTCTGTGGCTGATAAATCCATGGGAAATCTCGGCTGAACCCAGCAATTTTAAAAAGCAAGTCCTCGCTTATAATTGCCCACATAATGGCAAGCAGGTTATTTCCAGTAACCCAAGAGTCTTGCCTTTTCTCCGACCATTGCCTTAGAGGTTGCCCGGAGATATTATGAGCATGCATTTGAGCTCTCCCCTCACCCCAACTGAAATGGAAAGTTATCCTGGGGTGTCTGATGGAAAAGATTATTGCCAGATCCATTACCGGGCTATAAAATAACATGTTTCTGAAAAGATTACAGCTACTAGACGTGAGTGTCTCTAGCAAACTATGCAATTTTTCATTGTTCCTTTAGGGATGGGACCTACTTTGAGCACCACAGGTTTTTCATTTGTCGTTTGTTCGTTGTGTGGTTTTGCTGGCTTGTTATTTTATTGTTGTTGTTTTTCTTTAGAAATTCCTCCCTTCACTCAGGTGAAATCACAGACTGGAATTAGCAGCAATGATGGTTGGCTGGGGCTAAAATTAGAAGAGTCCACAGGCCTTTCCAGGCATATCCTTGTTGTCTCAGAGAAGATTCTGCAGACTCCTTTCAAACTTCCACTTTAGTCATGATTGTAAGCTGGTGCTTAAGTACCCTTTAAGATAGCATTTTTCTTTGGACAGTTTTTTTCCCCGTGAGCTTTAATCATACTTTACCAATGCACGTTGAACTCTGTTTCTCTGAGGAGCCTAAAGACACTCCCAATACATTGACCATCCCTTCTAAGTGTATATACTTAACTCTTTGAACAGTTCTTTTAGAAAAACAAAAGTTCCAAAGACACTTGCAAAATACAAGACTTGGTCCTCAGATGCGATGGCAGATGGCAGTCGCATGAGCTCTGTGTATGCCCAGGACAACCTCGATGTCTCTTCAATTAATCATGAATTGAATAATTGATCCCCCACACCTTCAGCTGCACTTAATCCCCAGCTATACATTGAAATTTGGGTTGCTTATTGAGGTCTAGTTCACTTGGGAGTCCCCTCAAAGCCTATCAAGCAATTTTACAGCTGGGCCAAATCTCATCATAGCAAACCTTATAAAACGCAGTGCGTGAGCTTCTAGCGCTTCTGGCTTTCCTATTTCTAAGATGGGCTTCACTGACCTTCCCACTTGCTGGTCACCTCCAAAGATGGTGGGTCTGATGGATACAATGGGTTTCTGTGAATGTAATTAAACGTGTCTCTGCCAGCTGCCTGTGGTATTCGTGAATGTTTTCATAAGAAAAGCTGTTCTCCGGCTTTATCTGCCCACTGTGGTTTGTGGCATGTGGTGCTATTCTGCAGCCATTGCAGTTTTTTCCTGAATGATTGAGCTATGATGTCATGTGCTATCTCCGTGCGGAACCCTTTCGGGGCTTTGCTGGGGTCTGTGTGCCTGTGCGGAGGCAGGGGAAGCTCCCTCTGAGCACTCTTGGTAGCGACTCCCCGTCTGCTCCAGCACATTCCATCGCCCGGAGACCAAAGCCACCAAATGATTTGCGGTCAGTGATTTGGGGCTGGTTAGCGATGATTTAAAAGGAAGGTTATGGGCACATGAAGTGTAGGGTAAAGAAAATATATTTTACTACTTTATTGAGACCACATGGCTCCAGCTTGAACTTTTTTTTTTTTTAACATGGAAATTGTTGGCTGAACTGGCTTATAGTGTTCCCTCCCCCGCCCACCCCCCCTACTTCTTTTTTATTGCGTAGAGAGAACAGCTATATTCTCTATTTATGGTAGGCTTGACCTCGCCATTATTTCTGAAATCTGAAACATTTTTTATGCTTAAGAAAACAGAGAAAAGTAGGATTTCTCTGTTGTGCTCTTCGAAGGCCAAAGAACATTGTCAGAGAATGGTCTCAACTCTCTCCAGTGACTGAAAGAAGGCTGTCCTATGCCAAACTTTGGGAGGCATTAGTTATGAAGGAGATACCCCATTGTACCAGAGGGTCAGAGAGTATGAGTACAGCAGTATATGCACGTCTCTTGATGAATGCAGACATGATTTTGGTCCATCTCCCCAGGACCATTATACCGTGATTAACAATGAGGCCAGATGAAACATGGCTATTTCCCCATGCTGATGGTGGGGCTCAGAGCCCATTGGCCCCTTCCGTGAGTGGTCCGTTAGGCCGGTGGTCGGCAAACTGTGGCTCCCGAACCACATGCGGCTCTTTGGACCCTTGAGTGTGGCTCTTCCACAAAATACCAACTTCTGCACATGGGCCACGAAGTTTCAATTGCTCTGTACGTGCACGCCTGCACGTGGTATTTTGTGGAAGAGCCACACTCAAGGGGCCAAAGAGCCACATGTGGCTCGCAAGCCGCAGTTTGCCGACCACGGCCTTAGGCCCACACTTCATTTGTGAGACTCAGCTGCCATCTTCTGCCCCTCCTATGTGAACTACCACAAATTGGCACAGTAAACCACCTATTACCACTAAGCCTGTTTCCAAATCTCTGTCCAGCATGAACTTCAACTGTCTATTATCACTTTACTTTGTGGTTCACTCTCATCCTATTTCAGTCTTCAATGTACATGCTGTAGACTAATATTTTGTTACAGGCTATCAAATAGCCGTCTCCAGTGCCCAGTTTGGTATTATGAATCTGGTTAGAGAAGCTACAGGGAACGCTAGCTCACACATGTACCTAGTCCCTTGGAAGCTATCAATCCGAGGTCTGAGGGCCATAACCCTGACGTAGTGGAAGGCTGCTTGAGAGATCCCCAACAAGTCCTCGAAGATGCTGTTCTCTAATCCATCTGAGGAAGTCTGCAGTCCCACAGTGTGAGTCTGTGTATATCCAGGGGTTTAAAGGAAAGCATGTGGAGATCAAATTAGTGTGGTGCCTTCTGGGAAAAGCTCATAACTATAGAATTGGAAAACTGTCAAGAAGGCAGCACTGTAGGATGGAAATTGAATTACACTGGAATTGGAGCTCTGGTTTTGCCACAGGGTGACTCTGCACAAGCTACTTAAATGTGCAACATTGTTGGTAAACGATTATATTTTGCTTGCCTTTCAGAAATATAATGCCCTATTATCCTCAGAACCACACTAGAAAGCAGGTAGGGTATGTGGGATAATTTTCATTTCACAAGCATGCAAACCAAAGCTCTGGAGGTTAATGACTTCCTCAAGGTCACTCAGCATGTGGCTGGGTGAGTTTGGCCTCAGATCCAGAACTTCGCACTTCCAATCCTATGTTCGTTCCTCTGTAGCAAGCAGCCTCCTCTTCACCTCTATGGACTGCACTCTCCTGCTTTGCAAAAAAATGAGACATTTGGCCCAGAATCAGTCAATCCATTCCAGTTTAAAAGTCTATGTCTGATGAATCACTGGCTGGAAGGGGCTTTAAGAAATTACTTAGTCATATTCCTTGCTTCTAGCAGGACTCGATGCAAACTATTTCGAAAAGAAAATGTCAGCCCTTTAAAATTTTTTTAATAATCCCAGAGCAGAAAAGGGTCCCAGAGAGTGTCTGAGCGCATGAGAAAGAAAAGAGGGGCTGCAGTATTTGTGCTTGGCAGAGAGACCCATTCTCTAGGCTCAGAAGCAGTGAGTCTTGCCTCATTAGGAGTGTCTGGTCCTGGGATCAATATCCAAAGGACGAGAGAAGAATCACAGGCATGCTTTGCTGGTTGGAAAGGAATTCTGTGAGGGGAGATCAGAGAGATGGTTACTTGGCTGTGAGGGGGAAAAAGAGCTAAGTGACTCAGTCACAGTCTTAATGTTTATTAAGGGCTCCTGGAGAGAGTTATGACTACAGAGACGGGGTAATGATTCTATTTAAAGACACAAACAGAAGAAGCCTCTTCATTCAGTAAGTGTGACAAACAGAAAGCTGTGCTAATCTGGTGCTGACTCTGCTTGTATTGGCAGGATTGGCGGCACACTGGGGTTGGGAGGAGAGGCTTAGGGTCTAGCAACCTTTCAAGGTCAAGGAACTGTTCCTGGACAACTACCAGCGGTCAGACCAGAGGACAAGTTCAGTCTCATGTTATTCAGATAAGTTGGTTAAAATGTTAAAATGTCAATCCTTCTCCCAAGCTCTTCTGTTTCTCTCCCATGGAATAGATGTTAAGGAAAAAGCAATGACTGAAGCCAGAAGACTTAAGTCACTACCACACCTCGGCAACTTACTCACTGAGGCTGGACAAGGCATTATCCCCTCTCAGCCTCAATGTCTCATCGTTTGAAATGGGGCAGGAATAACAATGCCTACTTCAAAGTTAAATATTCGGGAGGATCAGATGGAGGAACACAGGAGGACATGTTATAAAAACATAGTTTGGAACATTAGGTATTAGTAGTAGTATTAGTAGTCATCCAATTTCAGGACCTTTCTAGAAACCATAGAGTCACGGAAGTTTGTTTCTTTTTTTGTTTGTTTTTTCTGCCTTAAATCCATTCCCAGGCCCAATCAGAATTACAGCAGTCTTTACTCACTTTTGTCAAGCACATAATCATGTTTAATCCTCATAAAAATATCATGAGGTAGATCTATTTCCCCATGTTACTATCTGGAACTGATGTCTACCAAGGAGAAGCATCTTGCCCAAGATCACGTGGGTAATGAGTAACAGAGGCAGAATGGAAACCAAGTCTGTCTCACTTCAAAGCCTATGTGCTTTCAGATCAAAGCCCATGTGCTTTTCAGAGCATGGGTCTGTATTCAGGTAGGAGGGGCCCCAACTCTCCAGAGGCCTAGGGGCCCCTCCTACCTGAATACAGACCCATGCTCTTGGTTTGGGGATGCAGTTCATCTTCCGGGAGTCCCTTGAGTGGCCTTCTTGGCTGTTGAGTCTAGACCAGCTCCTAGGGTTTGGCTGGGTCCTTACCTAAGGCTTCATCTTCATCAGCCTGTCCTGCTTCACACCCCACAGTCTTCTCTCCTTTCCCTGTCCTCGTTCCTAGGTAGCCTATTGGCACCACTCATCCTCCCCTTCCACTCGGTGTATCCCCTTCTCAGGAGAACCCTGCCTTCTCTGCCCCACCTGTCTCTCAGAGCCAGATAACTCCCCACAGGGAATAGCTCTCCACGGTTTGTTCCAACCCAACCCATGGCATCAGCCCATCAAGCCCAGATCAAGTGCCACTCCCAGCCCCCCTCCACCCCAGCATGTTTACTGTTGTTGCTTTATCGGAAGGAAAACTGTCACATGTTAAACACAGCCACCTTATTACTCTTGAACATGACAGAATGTGACTTTTTAGAGCTGAGAAAGACCTTGGGGATCATCTGATCTATTACCTTTATTTTTAAGATGCAGAAACTAAGGACCAGAGAAGTTAACTGCCTGTCCCAAATCACAGCTCTGGGCCAGAAGTGGGGCTGATTCCAAATTCAGACAGTATTGTTTTTCCTTCCAACTTTCAAAATAGGGTAAAGCAGCACCTTGTCACATCCCTCAGTCTGGTGTGGCCCCTGAGTCAGTGTTTGGAAAGGAGTCTTTCTCTTGCCACCAGAGCCTGTTTAAGCTCTTCACATTCATCACACACACAAAAAAGTATTTTTCTTTCCTTAACATACATCCCTTTTACTGAACATCAGCCTATTTACCCCTCAATATAATGCAAACAAAAATGGTCACTCTCAGCCCTAATTCATGGACTGGAAGAGTTAAGTCTCCCCTTGGCTTGCTTTCTCTCTAGGTTAAATAATACCAGATTTATTTTATTTTATTTTATTTTTTTTGCTTTTTCTCATAGTTCATGTTCTCCAACAATTTCATCATCTTTATTTCTATTGTTGAACTATGTCCAAGTAGTCCATGCCTCTCACACTGTGAAGTCCAGAGCTGGACAAAGAAGTCTCATAAAGGTATGATAAAGTGGCGATTACCTCACAGCTCCTCCACGCTGGGCTTCACTCAGTTAGTGCAGCCAACTTTCACGCTCATGTTTTAAGTGACCTCCGGACCTCACTGGATTGTTTTCAGCTTATTGTCCTCATTTGGCTGGACACTGCTTAGCCCGAGTTTGTGATAACAATCATTTCCTCCATGTATCATCCAGAACGTTTCCTATTGAGCTGTGTGTTTTTTTTTCTTCCTGGCTACTTCGCCAATTCATCAACTCACTTGGGACTCTAATCCTATTCTTCCTCTTCTTAATTCTTAACCCCAGCTACTGTCCCAAGTAGCTTAGCACATTAAAAGTCCCTGGAATTCACCCGTAGAGGAGCCAGACCCCTGAGACTTCTGGCCCCTCAAAGCTCTTCTGCCTCATGACTCCAGGATTTGAAAAGCAAGCAGTCCAACTCCCAGTGCTGGCACTCATACTGACCATCAGAGTTACAAGTGCTGGATAAAGTACGAGACCATTGGAGGACCTTCCAGGAGACACATAGCTAAGGGCTATCACACTGGGCTGTTCTGAGATAACTAACCAAGCCCAGATCTGTCGGAGGTACAATGGTGGTAGTCTCCAAGATTTCACTCTGGCTCAAAAACATGATAATTACAAACATGTGTATTTGCTTACCACTTTGATCTTCATTAACTTAGCCAACTCTTATGAACAAGTACATTATCCCCATTTTACAGACAAAGAAACTAAGATTCAATGAGATCAAGCAACTGCCAAGAGCACATGGCCAAAAAAGAGAACTCAAGTTTTCTGTCTTTTAATTCCTTGCACTTTATCATATTTCAGTGGTTTTAAAAGTTTACATTTTTGAAAAATCCCATGGTGGGATGGGGTGCTTGTCAGAAACACAGATTCTGAGGCCCTGGCTCCAAATCCTATTGATCCATTAAGCCTGAGTGGAACCTTGGAACCGGCATTTAATAAGTACCTCAGAGGGTTCTGAGACGTCAGCAGATCATACTTGAAGAAACCCTCTTTTACAGTATCCATTCTAGAACAGACTCTTTAAATGCAGCACGTCTGCCTTTTCCCCATGCCAAAGTTGGCCCATAAAAACCAGTCACAGACACCTAAGCCAGTTAGTTGTTTGAAGTTTCCCTACTTACCCAGGGCCCATGGCCATGACTCTCAGAACTTGCCACCCAGCCCTGGTCCACTCCTGCTGTGGTCCCCTTCATTTTGCCAACCTGTTCGACTGCCTTCTTTTGAGCACTCTGTCTCGGCTTCCCCTCACCTCTTGGATAAGCGCTGGCCCCTGATTTTTTCTCTCTAGCTCCAGATCAAAAGCCTGTCTCCCCCAGGCCTTTCCAGATGTGATGGGTAAACCACGAATCTAGAGGGAATCTGGTGACTCCCCAGGAGGTCTTTATCTGGGAAGCCTTCGAATCACATGCACTCCAGCTGGATACCACTTAAAAATTTCTCTGAGAGAAAGGTTCACAGCCTGCCCCCTCAGAGAGAGACGTGAACCACAACGTCAACCTCTCAACAAAGCTCATAGGTGAAATTTGAAAACCCATCTTCTCCACTAGACCAGGAAATGACTGGAGAATGCGCAGTGCAGTCAGCATTAATTGGGCACCCCCAACACACAGGCACCGTGCTGGCTCCTTCCCATGACTTGTGTCGAGTTACCCTTTCATTGATAAGCTCACCCATGAGGGTTACATGTGGTACCCATTCCCCAGTCTCAGGGCACTTGGAGATTATGTGTTCACTGAATGAAGAATACTGAGCCCTTCTGCAGAGAAGTCACTTAAGTCTTTCCAGACTCATCAAATATGCAAAAGGTCTCTGGCTAGGTTCCTTTATGCATATTTTATCAAGGAGGAAGTACAGTCTTGAAGAAAATAGTTTCTGGGTTCGGTGCAGATTAATTGAGTTGTTGAAAGTTTACATGGATCCCAATTGGACCCCAGTCTTGGTAGACCTGTTTCACTCACTGCCTCTTTTCTATTCTTTTTTCAAGTGCAGGCATCTTCTACGCAATAGACTTGATGCTTCTGCACTTCTTAAGAAACATATCCAGCCCTGGTCAGTTTTCTCAGTGGTTAGAGCACTAGCCAATGGACCGAAAGGTTACAGGTTCAATTTCCTGTCAAGGGCATGTATCCCAGTTGCAGGTTTGATCCCCAGCCTTGGTTGGGGCACGTGTGGTAGGCAACCAATCGATGTATCTCTCTATCCATTTTTTTCTCTCCCCTCTCCTCCCTCCCTTCCTCCCACTTTCTCCAAAAACCAATGGAAAGAAATATCCTTAGATGAGGATTAAAAAAAATTTTAAAGAAACATAACCAGATTGTGATAGCATACTTTGATAGCAAATAATACAGTATGAAGAAACCATCCCCCCCCCCCTCCCGCCAACACACACACACACACACACACACACACACACACACACACACACACACACCTTGGCCTCTGCTATCTTGTGACACTCTGAAGAGAAATTTCCCAGCATAAACCTCCTGGGTGATTGTCAGATGTATACCTTGCCTTATCTTCAGCAGATGTGAGAGCTCTTGGAGAAGTCGGCAGAGTATTTGGGCCCCGAGGGAAAGGGAAGTTTGGAGCCCCATTAGTGTGAGCCTTAAAATATCGTTCGTACAAGAAAGCTTAGGTTTTTCTGAAATAAGCACTTACCTTTCATATTGTAACTTGGCAAGTTATGGAATAATACTAATGTTAAATGACTTGTCAAAGGATCTCAGAGCATTATGTCAAGATTCTACGCCCTAGCCTTAATTAGGTCAAGTTAAACTAAAAAGGAAACGCAGTCTGGTTTGCTAACCACAGTGGAAGTATTGCTTTCGGGTGGAATTCCTATCCAGATTGCGTTTTCTGACTTGAGGATAATACACAGGAAACAATTTGGGGCTTTTCTTTCTTTGGGTTTTGATATTTAAGCTGCGAGGAACTTGCAATCCAGAAGCTGGCATTTGTAGTGTTAACAGTTATCACAGCTCGCTAGCCAAACCATCCCTGTTTAACATCTTGCTGCTGTTTATCAAATATGAGTGCACAATATGCTGTGTATGATTTCCAATACACATGTGCTAGTTATTACTACCAATATGAATATCTGCTGAGCCATTAATCAAGGCACCCAGCACACCCTGCCAGTGCACTGAAACTCTATCTGCTGAAAAAGCAGAATTCCCCTCCGCAAATGAATACTTTGAGGAAAGCAGACGGGTTGAGAGCGTCTGAAGCCATGGAGTGACATACAAGTGAACACCATTTATAGACCATGAGGTTCCCGCAAAAACCGGGAAATATAAGCAGACTTCTACATTTTAGTTTCCCATGAAGATGTTCACTTTAATAATAATAATTAGCTCTGATTGGGAGCCACTTTATATTCATTTTCCCTTTTAATGTAATAAGCCCATGACATGGGAAGCGTTATTACATTTTATAGATGAGGAAACTGAAGCTCAGAGAGGCTAAGTAACTCAACTCGCCTAAGTTCCTGGCGGGAATGATGGAGCCAGAGCTCCAACCTAAATGTGTCTGATGCAAGAGGCCATGCATTCTGGAGGCCATTCTTCTTTCAAAACCATTTGGTGCATCCAGAGAGGGAAATGGTTAAGTAATTACTCCCATTTGTTTCAAAGGACAGACAGGAGCTCTTTGGATGTGAATGTGTTTTAAACATTTGTTGAGCATCGACTTTGTCCAAACAGTTTAAATGGGCTCTATCACTGAATTCTCCCAATAAACAAATAATAAAGATTTGAGTACCCCTATTTTCATAGCGAGTAACCTCCTGCTCTCTCCCGTCACCCAGCACCGTCCCTGTGGTGAAAGATGTTTATTTTCTCTTTGACGATGATATATGAAGAGGGCAAAAAGAAACAGCCACTTGGTAGTTGTAGGGAAGAGGACACAGCAATGGAAGTCCAAAAGTGTGCTTCTAATCCTGGACACCATCGCTCATGGTATGTCTCTTCATCTCCTCGAAACCTCTATTTCTTTTTCACATATTTTCTTTAACTGAATTGAGAACGTCTCTGAAATTTCATGAAATAGCATAAGCACTAGAAACAGACTTCTTTCCTAATTCTGACTCGAATGCTAAGCGCCAGAGTTCAAATTACGTGGCCTCTCTGACCCTCAATAACCCGAGCTATAACATGGAGGCAGCAGTGCCGGCATCAAAAGGCTGCTGTAAAGACGAAATGAGAGGGAGCCTGTGGTGTGGGTAGCAGAGCCCCTGACGTGTATTGTTAGTAGTGTCCTTTAAATGTCAACTGAGTCCCTCTGGTCTACTCTCCACATCTTCCTCTGTATTCGTAAGTTTTGCCTTAATATCTAGGCATGTAAAGGAATGTGTGTACTGATTCCATTCTCAACATTGCTTATTGGTGGGGGGCGGTATTAAGAGCTGGAGCCTCCCTGGTCAGTTTTGCTCAGTGGATAGAGCATCAGCCTGTGGGCTGAGGGGTCCCAGGTTCAATTCTGGTAAAAGGTCACATGCCTGAGTTGCGGGCTTGATCCCCGGTGGGGGTGTGCAAGAGGTAGCCAATAAATGATTCTCTCTCATTATTGATGTTCTGTCTCTCCCTCTTCCTTACTCTCTGAAATCAATTTTTAAAATGTAAAAGAAAAAAAGAGTTGGATCCCTTGACGCTGATTGATGGAATTGAAATCCCTGCTCTGCCATTTCCTGTGTGACCTTAACCCCCCTGGGCCTCAGTTTCCTCTTCTTTAAAATGGGTCCAACAATAGTACTTCTCTCATGGAGTTTTGGGGAGAGCTGAATTAGTTAATATGTGAAAAGCACTTAGAAAATACCTGGCACAGAGTGAGCCCTCATTAAATGTAAGCTGCCATTATTATTATTATTACCACCTGTTATCGCTGCGGCCTCTTGTAAGCTGTTCTGAAATAATTGGCATGGTTAGCTGTGCCGAGTGAGACCATGAAACAGATTTTCTCAGTGCAAATGGGGCTGCTCACAGGGGGCTCGTGAGGGGCTGAGTGCTGACCTTGGCCCCATTAGCACGGTTCTCTAACCAGCCCAGGCACGGGGACGTAATGAGGATTATTGAAGTCACATATGGAAAACTCTTCTACTTCGCTCTTGGGAGAGGAAAAAGGCACTAAATAAATACAAGGAATTATTAAAAACTAGGAGACGACCTCACAGGGATGCTGAGCCTTGTATGCCGCTTGCTATTCTAAGAAACTGGGGCAGGAAGCCAACTCCACCACCAGGTGGCAAAGTGGTCTCCTGGCTGCCGTTCAAAGGCCGGCAGCGTGTAGCCTCACCTCCGCAGGTCCCAGGCCATCCGCCACCTCTTCCTGACTGCAGGCAGCTCCCCTTTCCCACACAGACTTCGGAAGGAGGAGAAGGGCCAGGGCCCCGTGCCAGACGCTGTGCCTGCCCCTCCTCCTCCCGATCACATTGCCCAGGGGCTCCCTTCAGGAGAGCCGGGAGGTGGTCCTGGAAGTTAGAACCCACCCAGCAGAATGCTGACGCTGAAGTCTCTCTGACACCAGACTCTGGGCCCAGCGGCCATCTGCTTCCACAGCAGGACTCCAGTCCTGCCCGGCCCAGCCCAGGGCTTGGCTGCCAAGCTTTGACAAGTGTGTGGAGAGCACAGGGCTGTGCAGTTTTGGAGACAGCAGTCCATCAGTCCCTATTTACAACTTTACCACCCACCCCCCGAAACATTCTTCTCTCCAGAACAATCCTCACACCAAAATGAAATATACTGAAAGTGGTCTCCAGGTGTCCCTTGTGAAAGGGTGTAGATGAGACTTCCAAGAATGAATCAAGGTCTGGCCCACAGCCACCACAGAGCTTCAGGCCTCTGGTTTCCCCTGGATAGCAGTGGCATAAGATGAATGTCCATGGCTCCGAGTAATGAGCATAGAAAGTCTATTGCTCTTTGTCACAAAATAAATAGTATGTTAACTGTGATGTCTTATGTTAGAAAGTCTCAGAAGGCAAAGATGATAGCTATGCAAGTCTCATCATTCGAGAACATAGCACTTTATGGCGTGGGACCTTTATGTATATTTTTCTGGTAACAGTACAAGTAAAAAATACAGATCATTTTTCCACATATAAATGAGAGGATCTCAGGCCTCAAAACTACTAAAAAATTTAAGGTATTTATGTTAATAGCACCTAAGACAATACTTATGCATAGACTATTATGAAGACAGAGTCTGCCCTCTCAGTTTGCATAGCAAAAATAGTTTGGGAAAGAACTAACAAAATTAAAAAGTTCACTCAAAAGAAAACAAACAAACAGTATTACCTCTCTCTTGCTTACCCTCCTTTCTTCAACCAGCTTCAAAAGTGCTGCCCTAATCATCGTAGATGAAAAGAATTAAACATTTTAGTAGCCCTTTAAACCTAGAAGTCCTGCAAAAGGTAAAGAATTAGAATTAAACTATTTTCCCTGACCCTTAACATTTTTTGGGGGGGGCGGGGGCGGGGGGGGGGGGGGCTCCGGTGAGCTTAGCTAAATCCTCCGGGAAGGTTTGGCTGACTATTGACTGCCATGCAAAATAGATTCTCTGGACCATTTGTTACCATAGAATATAGTGTTCTTATTCATGTGTTTTCCCCTCCAGAGTTCAGGATTATTTATTAAAATATTTGCAGGAAAAAAAAAATTTGCTCCTCAGGCTGCTCGGAAGACAGATCATAATAGTAGATCCCAGTCAGAATAAGTCAGTGTGTGAGACAGCCTCTTGGTCAGGGACGGTGGCGCGTGCCTGCAAAAGTAGTTGGGAAAAAAGCCAGGCAGGTTTTCAGAACCCCCGCCATGTAATCACTGTATTCCAGTGCACCCCTCAAGTGTGAGCACTCCCATGTATTTAACACTTATTTTTAAGGACGGAATTTCTTATTTTCCTTATTTATCCAAATTGCATACTTAGAACAAGGCTACATCATTTGTCCTTTTATTCCCCTACCCCCTTCAATGCACCGAGGTCATTCATTCCCTTGTGGTGGTGGTTGACAGCTTCTGAAGGCGACATAAACGCTCTCCTGGTTGTTGGTTTCTCTGCTGCTTATAAGGAACAAAAGTGCTCCAGGGAGCAGCACAGGCAGGTCTTACCCAACAACCCACAAGCTATTTTTCTTCTCCTTTCGCTATTCACTGGCTTTTCAGACAAAGAGAATGCAGGACAGTTTGCAGTGGCTACTAGAGAAATGCTTATACTGTAACTAGAGGCCTTCCTTTTCCCAGCTGCCGCACCGGCTTCCCTCTGGCACCCGGGACCCAGGCTTCCCTGTGGCCGCTGGCAGGCACCCGGGACCCAGGCTTGCCCTGCAGCCCCAGCTTCATCCAGAAGGTCATCCAGAAGGATGTCCAGGCTAATTAGCTTATTATGCTTTTATTATTATAGACTAGAGGCCCAGTGCACAAAAATTTGTGCACTCAGGGGGGGGGGGGTCCCTCAGTCCGGCCTGTGCCCTCTCGCAATCTGGGACCCCTCGGGAGATAATGACCTGCTGGCTTAGGCCTGCTCCCGGGTGGCACAGGGCAGGCCCAATCCCTAGGTGCAGCCCCTGGTCGGGCTCAGAGCAGGGCCGATTGGGGAGTTGGGGCGCCGCCCCCTGTCATGCACAGAGCAGGGCGGATTGGGAGGTTGCGATGCCACCCTCAGTCACGCTCAGGGTAGGGCCAATTGGGGAGTTTGGGCACCACCCCCTGTCACACTCAAGGCTGGGTCGATGGGGAGGTTGCGGCGCCACCCCCTGTCACGCACAGAGCAGGGCCAATCAGGGGGGTTGGGACTCCATACCCTGTCACGCACAGAGCAGGGCCAATCAGGGGGTTGGAGCGCTGCCCCCTGTCACGCACAGAGCAGGGCCCATCAGGGGGTTGGGGAGCTCCCCCATGTCACGCACAGAGCAGGGCGGATCAGGGGGTTGGGGCGCCACCCTCTATCACCCACAGAGCAGGGCCCATTAGGGGGGTTGGGGCTCTGTACCCTGTCACACACAGAGCAGGGCCCATCAGGGGGTTGGGGAGCTCCCCCCTGTCACGCACAGAGCAGGGCGGATCAGGGGGTTGGGGCGCCGCCCTCTATCACCCACAGAGCAGGGCCGATCAGGGGGTTGGGGCACCGCCACTGTCACACTCAGGGCAGGGCTGGTGGAGAGGTTATGGCTCTACCCCATCACACACAGAGCAGGGCCCATGGAGGGGGGGTTGGGGCGCCGCCCTCTATCACCCACAGAGCAGGGTGGATAGGGAGGTTGTGGCCCCGCCCCATCACACACAGAGCCGCAGGGTGATCAGGGGGTTTGGGCGCTGCCCCCTGTCACACTGATCCCGGTCCCGGGAGGCCTCTCAGCTCCACTGATCCTGGTGCTGGGAGGCCTTGCGGCTCTGCTGATCCCAGTGCTGGGAGGCATATTACCCTTTTACTATATAGGATAGAGGCCTGGTGCAGGGGTGGGGGCCAGCTGTTTTGCCCTGAAGGGTGTCCTGGATCAGGGTGGGGGTCCCCACTGGGGTGCCTGGCCAGCCTGGGTGAGGGGATGATGGCTGTTTGCAGCTGGTCACATACCCTTCAGGGTGGGGGTCCCCACTGGGGTGCCTGGCCAGTCTGGGTGAGGGGCTGAGGGCTCTTTTCAGGCTGGCAGGTGACTGAAGCTCCCAACTGCTCCTTTTTTTTTTTCTTTTTTATTCTGGGCCAGCTTTAGCTCTGACTCCAGCTCTGAGGCCTCTGCTGCTGAAAGCAGGTATCTGGTTTGTTTGGGTTCTATAATCGAAATACTGTATCAACTCCAGCTCTGAGATCCCGGTGGGCTGAAAGCAGGTTTCTGGGGTTTTGTTTAGCTTCTATATTTGTAACAATGTTTCAAACTGCAAGCTCAGAGGCTGGCAAGGCAGGCAGGGAACGTTGGTTTCCTCCGTCACTGAAGCAAGCAAGCCTCATGTTAGCTTCAAGCTGCCTGGCTGCTGGCCGCCATCTTGGCTGGCAGTTAATTTGCATATCTCGCTGATTAGCCAATGGGAAAGGTAGCGGATGTACACTAATTACCATGTTTCTCTTTTATTAGATAGGATAGTAGCCTCACTTTTGAAATCTGTCTGTATGCATTAGCAACAGCTGTTTTGTAGCTTGAGAGAGAAGACTCAGACATCTATGACATCATGGATGGGAGAAAATGGGCCATTTCACTGTAGAGATAGATCTGAATTCTGTATTAAGTCATAAGTGAACATGTTTTTGGTCCTTATGGGTATGTATTAACATGAAAGAATGAGCTCAGGAAAGAAGGTGTGAATTCTATTTGCCTAGAAGGCGAGACATTTGCTAGTTAGTCCTAGTAACTCCAGGGAGAGGAGCCTCTTTGGAGGTGGGTGATATGAAGCTCATTGTTAGGGTATCTCCAGGCATGAATACTTCTGCATCAAGCATCTGCTTTCAGGCCCTTTTTAATTGTTTGATATCTTTATTCTTACACAATCTTGGCACACACACACACTCACACACACACTATATTCTCATAGCATGAAATGACCTCACTCTTCCACAACCACCGTATCTAATGGAACACTGATCACTCATACTGTGTTTTGTTTTCTTTGTGGCATTGCCCTATCTGAAATGATTTCTTTTATGTGGTAGGTTAAGTACTTATTGTCTCTCTCCCCAGTCTCACCCCCACTGGAGTGAATGCCACATGTGAGTCGTCTTCTCCTACATGACTGGGTCTTCATTTGGCTTCTTAGTTAGCTTCTCTCTTCCCCCAGCAAGAGTTTCAAGATCCGACCCAAAGGGTGCTTGGAGGCTAGAGCTCAGAGTCCTTTGAACTCGGCAAGAATCACTCTCATGGTTAGAAGCCATTCTGTTCTTGGGGCATGGACTCCCCAGAGCCAGGAACTGTCCTATAAGCTGTTGCTCAGTCGCTAAGGAAACACAACAGAATACAACCCTAGCATGTCAGGTTCTACAGATCCTCATCGATGATACACTGTGGTATTTTCCAGCCATTACCTGAAGCAAGATGAGATAATCCGTGGCTGGTGTGAATTTTTTTAAAGCATATTTGCATCAACACATCTAGTTTTAGGACTGAATACCTCAGTGTATAAGACACCACGCTAACATTTGTTTTATTTATTTGAGTCCACTTCATTCTCATTGTAACCATGATTTGGGAAAGTCTGCAGTGGTCCTCCTAGCAGTAGGAAGCTTCATAGACACATAAAATAAAGGCAGAGATTACAAATCCATTCATTTATAACCAGGTCTAGTGGATTGGCTCTCAAAGAGGAGACAAAGTAGAAGATGGATTTTTAGTAACATACATCCAAAGTCAGAGACTTTTCCAAATTGCTTTGTGTGCCCCTACAGTGGACCCTTCCCTTGGCTTTTGTAAGAAATTATAACAACCAGCTAGCCTTTTTGCGTAAAGTACATCAAGCCCCAAACCAAAGGTGAGACATGCATCACCTTGTTTAATCCTCCTAATAACCTCATGAGGGGAGCACAAATAAAATATGGTTGAAAGACCCCAGTAGTTAATGAATAATGAAATAATAATGCAAGTCTCTTTAAATAGGACATGTTTGCTCCAAAAGCTCTGTTTCCTTTCAACTTTTAAAATGCTGCGATAGAATGGGTGTGCTAATATTGTCATGTTTTCCTCTAGGCTTCCTCTTCGTACGTTTTAATAAATTTAACATGTATGAAGTAACACTTGCTTGTAAATATATATACAGAGAGCTCCAAACTGAAAAGGGGAAAGTTCTCTCTCTTCCCTCAGTGTCAAGCCCTCCTCTCCCCATAACTTAAAAGTGACACGTTTCTCGTATACCCTCCAGAAGTCTGCTGTTCCATTCTATACTGTTGTGGTTTGGCTGGATTATATCTTTTTGACAGCTTTATATAACACTATTTTTTAAAGCTGCATGCATAGCATTTCCATAATTGTTGGATATCGTAATTAATTTGCCATTTTCTCTTTGATGGACCTTTAAGGCAAGATAAGTGTTTTCCTATTTTTTTTTTATAAAAGTGTTAACATGAACATCCTTGTACATATGTGTCATGTGTCTTTGTGCCCTTGTGTGAGCGTATTGAAGTATATCTTCCTAGAAGCGAAACTGCTGGGTCAAAGGCATGTACATTCTAAATGTAAGTGTTGCCAAATTCTCTTCTTGAGAGGTTACACCGATTCATGTCCCCATCTTAGTTGCAACAAATTTCAGAATGTGGGAGTGTTGGCTTATGTTTTACATGTTTTCCTTTTCCTTTTAGATGTTTATATAGCTCCCAGTTGGTAGTCCTGCACTCATCAGCCCCCACTGCCTCAGCTAAGAAGCCTACATACCTTACACATGTCATATGTGTGGGATAATACTGCAAAGTACAACCATGCTTCCTGCATATTTCTCTCTTTCTCCTTCATGGAAAATACGTACATTCTAATGATACTATTTGCTAATAATAAAAATGTGCTTACACAAATGGTCTTTTAAAGATGAAGTAACACAATCCAAACTTTGCACAACCAGATCCTGTCCCCCAAGGGGGTGGAGGGAATGCCTTGTCAAGATCATGATTTAACTTAGCTAATTGCACTTTAAAGATTAATGTGAGAAGGCAAAGGGAACCAGAGTGAAGTCAATTTTTCCTGAAGTTAGGAATAAATCTATAAATTCTGGTTGTATGAATCGCTGAAAAATTATTGTGCAGGGATCAATAAATCACTTCTAAAATAGTGTTAGAAGACTGTTCTGTCTCGTCAGTATACTAGTTACAATTACATTATTGGGCTCCAGAGTGTGGGGCAAACTCACTCTTTCATCTTTTAAACATTGCAGTAAATGACCTGGCAAGAGATTTAACATTTTCTGTGTAATGTCTAAGGTTAACTCTTTAGCCACTGGCCAGAAAATCTCTTTCTCATCTTACCAGCATTTTAGAGCTATTGAGTACTTTAATTTTTAGTCACTTAGAGATCATAAGGATACTTTACAGGAAGAAGAGGTAGGGGAAGAGGGAGAGATTGGTACTCTTCCTCCCAGAGACATGAGGACAAGAAAAATGTGTGAGGTCAAGATTATGATATCTGACTTTATCTATATTGATCAGAAATACCTATTTTTCATCTTATTCAGGAGAGTTACTTTTGAACAAACGTGAATAGCTAAAAATAGTGATTCTGTACAGCTAGCTAAAAGGCTTATTTTCTTTTCATTTTCACCCAATGATCTACTTGTTGATTTGTTTTAGAGAGAGGGGAAAGAAGAGAGAGAGAAACATCGATTGGTTGTGCCATGACTAGGGATTGAATCCACAACCTTTAGGTCCACGGGATGATGCTCCAACCAACTGAACCACCTGGCCGGGTATTTATTTTTTATTTTCTCCCTCAATGATGGGATTAGACAATACCCGATAGGGTAGAAGCAGATGAAACGCTGCACAGAGCCTGGAAGGCTAGAACCTTCTCCAGAGGCTTGGCTCTGAAGGTTGAAATGCTGAGGGAGCAGCTGTGGCTTGTGTAGACTCACACACACAGCGTGACGGTGGCAGGGAGTTCCCTGTGTACAGAAAAGAGCTGCTTTGTCCCAACACCAACAGATACTTTTATGGGTGAGCCAACCCCAAGCAGGAATCATGATTTTCTTTTACTCCTTAGGTGGTATGTGATTCTTCTCCAAGAAAAAAATATTGAAAAATAAGAAAGGATGTAAAAAAAATTATGGAAAGAGTAGGGAATTCAGGAAACTATCAAAATACATGTATAAAATAATTTTCATAAAAATTATTCTTTAGTTAAATGATAGAAAAACATTTCAATCTTTTTAAAGGTCTCAAATGTGCTTTTGAAAAATCAAATTACACTTTATTGGATTTGAATTGTAGCATGGGGTTTCCTAACACAAGCATTTTCAAAATTAGAGAAGTTCTACATTAATGAAATAAGTCGGGCCTCTAGTAAATAATAGTAAATTTAAGAGAGCTTTTCTTTTTTTCTGTTTATTTATCCATTACCATTTATCCCCTCTATGTCCTCTTCCACCTCTACCCACCTCCCCTTCCCCCTGCAATCACCGCACTGTTGTCCATGTCCCTAAGTTCTCTGGGGGGTTTTTTGGTGTTTTTTTTGTTTTGGTTTGGTTTTGCTCAATCCCTTCCCCCCTAACACCCCTCTCTTCAGCACTTTAGAATCTAGAGGAAATACTCTGTCACATATTGACCCAAGTTTTTGTATAAAGCAGGAAATATTTTTTTAAGTATATTTTGTAATGCAAACTGCACACATGCAAACATTGTAGCACTTTTGTGTGCTGAATATGAGCTTCATTTAACAGTTAATGCATCCCCAATAAACTATCCTAATTAAAAAGCCACTGGAAATCTCAAGTTATTTGATTGAATTAGGCTGCTCTAGTGAATGGGTCATACTTAAGAGGATTATGCCATTCTTTAGAATTCAGCACACCAGGGACTTAGGTATTTTGTCCCACTTTCATACATCAGCTGTCATTGTTTGCTAAAAGAAAGATTATAGCACCAGTTATCATAGTCTCTCAATTAACCATCGAGTCCTTGAATTCTCTTTACAAGATCTCTGCCACTGATCCTGCATCTTCAATATATCTATTGACAAGGAACCCACTACTTCATTCCAATCTATTCCATCTTTGGGCATATGGAATAATTTTAGCCATAAGAAGATCCTCCAGAATTGACCTAACATAGTACTCAGACAAATACAGGGTATCCACCCCCCCCCCCATCCGCCCCAAATGTATACACACAATGTCTATAGATTCTATTACATTTTGAAAATGAGAAGTATTTTAATAAACACTGCCTTTGTAATTATTCAAAGAGTGTATACATTTTTGGGACACCCTATATTTTTTTAATTGTTATTTTTTAAAATATATTTTTATTGATTTCAGAGAGCAAGGGAGAGGGAGATAGAAACATCAATGATGACAGAGAATCATTGAATGGCTGTCTCCTGCACGCCCCCTACTGGGGATTGAGCCCGCAACCTGGGCATGTGCCCTTGACCAGAATCGGACCCAGGACCCTTCAGTCCACAGGCTGATGCTCTGCCCACTGAGCCAAACCAGCTGGGGGGAGGGGGGGTACAACCTATATTTTTAAGCCCAGGCTATCACCTGGAAAAACTGTGGACCAATGGAACATTAAATTTGGAGGGAGAGAGTATGATCATGCTTCCCCCCCTCCCCCAAATTGAGAGTTTGATGAGTGTGAGATAGCCTTTGACAGATAACATGGATTTCTCCCCCTTTTTCTATCACTGTGTAATTTATTTCTCTTACGTCCATGAATTTCCAAAAGGAGAAGGTAGTGATGAAAGGCTTTCTCACCATGTACACAGGCTTGAAAGGATAAAGTGAGCTGTTGGCACTCTTCCTTGTCCCAAGCAAGTCTTAGGAACGCCAAAGAGAGGTGTGGCTGAGGCAGAGACCATGTGCTCCAGATGTCCTGACATACACATATTGGGCTCAGAATTAGAATCCCTCTCCACAAGACAAGTTTTGAAAGTTTTGCTGTCCTTTACCTGCACGGCAAACACATGTAGCCATTATCTTCAGTGACATTTTTAAATACAAAAAAACACACCCATATATTTTTATGTAAGCAAAGCAACTATTATAACTTCCTGTACCTAGTAAATTGCATACGATAGAGCCTTTGCCCCTAGTATCTGCACCCACGTAATAGTTTTAGAGGTTTTCTTTTTTTCATTTTGTCTTCTGCAGAGTTTTTATGTGCCTCTGACACCAGTTTTTAAAGCTTGTGCCTTGTGTGATTTTAGATGCATGCAATATATATGGACTGATGGAATGTAGTCAGGTGGAAGGTGCTCTTTTCCTTTGGAAAATATGGATTTTTTTTTCCTTTGGAAAAACATGGATTTTCATGATGAATAAGGAGAGCTTTTTCATCATGAAGAGAAACATATTTTTCAAAGAAAAAAGATTTAAGTCTCTATCTAATCATAACACTAATTTTAGCCCTTAAGAAATAATCTAGTCCCTTGGAATGAAATATGAGCCTGAGGTACTTTGCTCTGAAAAAACCAACTGAAATGAGACGTGCCATTTTATTCGTTACTCAGATTGCCAAATATGACAAGGTATAATTAGTCCTGACTTCCTGCTCTTGCTCATACACCTGAGGCCCCTCCCTGCTCCAGCCGCAGCTCCACACACCCAGGATCTGAGGGAAAGCGGGAGAGGCAACTTTCTTGGGAAATGGCTCACTTTTCTGCAGATTCAAAAGGATGTGCTTGATCTGAATCGTGGGGAGGAAGCGGACAGGTGCGATTTAGAGAACTGCCTGTGTGGCTAGAATCAGAAAGGCAGTTGCAAAGCAGCGCTTGCAGAATGTTTGAGACTCTTTGAGAAAATTGATTCAAGGAGCACGTCAGAGGTTAAATCCAGGTACGTGTATATGTAGGTACGCGGTGTGGTGGTGGTTGTGTGTGTGTGTGTGTGTGTGTGTGTGTGAAGGTGTGAGTAAAAAATATTGCTCAACATTTTTTGTGAAGGCATTCGCTATTTAATGGACAGGATAGTTGGTGCAGGGCGGGCCCCTGAGTGCTACCTGCTAACAATATAATTCCTGCTGCACCTCACTTTTCATTGTCTAATGAAGACAGATCCCCCCCCCTCCCTACACACACAGTGGATACTTTATTTATTATAGCTCCCCTTGAAAAAACTGACCTCTAAAGGTAGACCTCCAGAAGGAATTCAAAATAAAAAGAGGGAAATGCATTCGGGAAAGGGAGCAGCTTTAACATGAGCTAGCCAGGTTTACACTTTAACTGCGTGCACTCACTTTAACTGTCGTTGGCCTTTGTTTTGGGGCTGCTCAGAGATCGGACTGGCCACATTTGATCTAATGACGCACATCGTTAGATAAGACTAGAGCCAGAACACTGCGCGAGGAGGCCACTGAGCCCTCCCAGAATATCCACCAGGTTGGAGAGGCCGATGCTGCCCTCCTTGCCTGCAGCAGCTGAGTGTGGCTGGACTGCCGGGGCCTCCACCAGCGCAGTGCTCGCTGAAGGCTTCTTTGGAGATGAGATGAAAGATAGAGATGCAAAGCCCTTTGACTTCTAAAGTTTCAGCTTTCTCAGAAAGAGAGGTATTCCCCCTCATCCTCTATCCTCACTTCATTGTGTTTCCTCCTCCCTAATCATGATCAGCTGGCAGCACGATGAAGGCCAGACCTGGAGGGGCTGACTAATACACTAGGGCAGTGGTGGGCAAACTCATTAGTCAACAGAGCCAAATATCAACAGTACAACGATTGACATTTCTTTTGAGAGCCAAATTTTTTAAACTTAAACTATATAGGCAGGTACATTGTTATTAACTTGATTAGGGTACTGCTAAGGCAGTGATGGCGAACCTATGACACGCGTGTCAGAGGTGACACGCATGTCAGAGGTGACACGCAAACTCATTTTTTGGTTGATTTTTCTTTGTTAAATGGCATTTAAATATATAAAATAAATATCAAAAATATAAGTCTTTGTTTTACTATGGTTGCAAAGATCAAAAAATTTCTATATGTGACACGGCACCAGAGTTAAGTTAGGGTTTTTCAAAATGCTGACACGCCGAACTCAAAAGGTTCGCCATCACTGTCCTAAGGCTTAGGAAGAGCCACACTCAAGGGGCCAAAGAGCCGCGTGTGGCTCATGAGCCGCGGTTTGCCGACCACGGCACTAGGGAAAACTATAGATGAAATATTTTCCTTAATTTCGGGGGAGGATATTCTTCCACTGCAAAGGAAAAGGTTGTGTTCAGTGTGGTTGCTCATGCAGTGCAAGGAACTAGCCAGCAGGCTTGCTAGGAAGTCCGTATGCGAACTGATGTACGTGGGTTTCTGTAATTCCATAGTCTTGACGATACCAGGAGGACCTGTTGCCCCATGCCCTATTTTGGTTGTGGTCGTTTGGGGTTTCATAATTCCGAGGTAATTATGGTATTTCAATGGGCAGGTTCCAAAAGCATCGGAGACAGACAGCAGTGTCTAATAAAACATCTCCCGTTTTATCCCCTTTGGAATGTAATCCAAGTTACAACAATGGCTAATGATTACCTTCCCTAACTGTAGCACCAGAATAGCTGAATGTGCACCTCTGGCTGTTTCATGTGTGCAGTCTCTCACTCTCGGGCTCTCCGCATAATCCGTTCTTTCCCCCAGCGCTTTGAAGGCTTGGAAACGTTCAAGGCACATTTTCACAATGCAGGTAACTTTGAAGTGTGACTTGTCAGGTCATGCTGGCTTGTTCGTGTGTTTGCATAGAGGATTGGTGAGGATGAATCTATTTTTTTTTAACTAACAGGTGTAACTTGAGAATTTGTGAATGAGTGGCAGGAGGATTGGGAACCCCTCTCTCCCCTCCCATACTGTGAAATTTACTTTTGTCTATGCATGGGAATCAATCGCATTTGCAGAGAGCGAAAATATCCTCTAAAACCAAAATCACAATTTCAAGTTGCCCTTCGCAGTGAGGTAGGACACCTACACATCCTGGTATGCCTGGAACAATCCCCATTTGTTCCCGTAATTATTCATGGCAGCCTATTTCGTTGTCAGAAATGTCCTGACTTGGACATTCAATATATGGGCCATATAATATATGGTCACCCAATGCATTTTCCAAAAGGGGAATTTAAAAAAACAGTCAACTCATGTGCCATGGCAAATGGCAGCTTCTCTCCCCTCCCCCCCACCCTCCTATAGTTAACAGTCAAGGATAGATGGGATGTTAGCAATCAGCATTTCACATTGATTCCTGTCTTTAAAAAACAAATTTTAAACATACTTTGATTTTAAAGAGAAAGAGAGAGGGAGAGAGAGAGAGAAACATCAATGATTGAGAGAGAATCATGATGGGCTGCCTCCTGCACGCCCACAACTTGGGGATGTGCCCTGACTGGAATGGAACCATGACCTCCTGGTTCATTGGTCAATGCTCAACTGCTCAGCCACACTGGCTGGACATAAGCAAATATTATTTAAACAGAGGCCTGGCATATATGTTTCAACTCAGATGCCAACTCTAGCCAACAGACAAGGGCTGCCCAGAGCACCATCTGAGAAGGGCTCTGAAACCAAATCTGGGGCAAGTGGGAATGAGGGCTTTGCACTGGGAGAGGTAGTTGTAAAATGTAGGCCAGGCATTAAATGTTACTATTGTCGAGTTAGATGGGATGTTAGTGATATAATCCAACCCAGTGTTTCCCAAACTGTGTTCCATAGAACACTAGTCCTTCAACATGATTCTCAAAACATCTGTTCCTTGTCAAGTAAGCTAGAGAATGATGCCTGCCATTGTTCTCTCTTAGAAATTCAGTACAGAGTTCTAAAAAGTTCTATGGTAAAGACTGCTGTTTAATTTTGTTTAACCCAGTGAGTGCTCCATAAACCTAATTGGCCACAGAACCCTTTTTCAATGGTATCTGTCAACTGGCTGCAGGACTACTTTCTTGAGACACTAATGAGATGACACCGGTCTAGCTCATTCCTCAAAACACTCAAAGAAGGAAACTCAAGCCTCAAAGAGAACAACGAGATCACATTCAGCTTTAGCTGGTCTATACCAGGCAAAACCAGAACCTGGACTGCTGCCTCCCAGTCCTACATCCTCTCTCCTACATCACCAATGGGGGAAATATTAGGAGCAATCTATGAGTTCAACAGCTCTGGCAACACAAATAGTGTAGACTTCTGTTGCCTGTTTTTCTAGTTGTTTTTTTAGGGATAGTGATTGAATATCTGCATGCTTATAGTGTCCAAAATAAAGCTACCTCTATATAAAACAAGATGAAATTATTTATGAAGCTCAGTTTTAGCTAGGCTGCCCCCCCACTTATCTTCTTTAAAAAAATATGTTTTTATCTATTTCAGAGAGAAGAAGGGAGAGTGGGAGAGAATCATTAATCAGTTGCTTCCTGCACACCCACTACTGGGGTTTGAGTCTGAAACCCTGGCATGTGCCCTGACTGGGAATCAAACTGTGACAGCCTGGTTCATGTATCGATGTTCAACCACTGTACCACACTGGTGGCCACGTGTTCCCATTTCTATTTTATCTTTATTTCTTAGGAGATAAAATGTCTATAGATGAAAGAATTGCTAGACATAGTCTTGTTTGGAATCAAAATCTATTTTATCATTTCCTGGGCTTTGAATTTCAAAAAGTCAATCTATTTATTGGTCTCTTTTGGACCATGAGGTTAAAGTACATCTGTCATCCACACAGATTTCCACACAGACTTAGCTATTGGTCTTTGGGTTAAGCAGTCATGAAATGATAGCCATAGTCAATTCAGACAAGGACTTAGTTTCACTTTGGTCTGCCTATTAATCCACATGACAGAATAAACACGGTGTGCCTTGTGGTTAGTGTGCACATATGTAAAAAATTAAGAAATCTTTGGTGACAAGACAAAAACTGCTCCATGAAAATTAATTGGTGTTTAATTGCGGATGTATGAAACACGATATTTGCAGGCGGCCTGCCTTTGAGTTCGGCATAAACAAAATTCATCTTGGGCTTAAGTTGCCAGTTGTGCTTTGGTGGCTCTCCAGCCCATGGCAGGGCACTGCCATTCCCTTGGGAGAAAGGAACACCTGGAACATATAACCACTGCGGAGCCATTGATGTCTCTGGGTTTTTTTTCTCCCTCCCCTTTATTTTTGTTATAATAACATTAAAGAAACTGGTCCCTTCCGTTATTGTCAAGCATGCGCTTCCATGAAACCATGTGGCTGCTTGCGCTCTGGGAGAAGGGGCGGCTGCAGGCTAAATCTGCCATCCTGCAGTCATTGACGTCCTTTTGAAGATAAACGTTTCTAGGAAGCACACATCAGTGGAATTATGGAGCAAAAATAGACAGGCATCTTTCAACTTCACTTCGTTTCCCCGTGAGCATAAGAGAACTGGCCTATAGCAGAAAACAAAAACTCAACTGTTTTTCGAGCTTTTTATTTTCAAGCACCTCGTTGTTTCTATTGTGACTTCTCAGATTCACCATTTCTTTAGCAGTGCTGGAGACTATCGGCCAAGATTGATTGGCGAAGCTTTATAACGTTTACAAGACGGATTTGTGCATTTTAAAAGCCACATGTTTAAAATGCAGGGCACAGAGAATTTCCACGATACATAGTTGTGGGTCAGAAAAAATAAAGCTACCAAAAGAAACTGTCAGTCATGAAATCTGTATTTCCTTTTAAGTGGTAGAATCAGAATAGATAGTATTAGTCAACGTGTAAGCCAAGCAATGCCATATGTGACTTTTTAAAACATAAGCTATTAGTTTTGTATACTGGGCAGTATATAGTATATGTTGCCAGTGAATTAGTTAGTTCCTGTCATTGAAGCAGTTGCGGTTATTCTCATAAAAATCAGCACCATTGCCCTATCTCAGCGAACCCGAGTGTCCTGAGCTCCCCCAGATGTACTTCCCGACTCCAGGACACAGTGCTGAGCTCCTGCTGCTAGTTGCCACAGTCATAGGAGAAGAAAAAGAGGAAGGCCACGTCAGGGAGGACAGTTCTCTTACTGCTCAAGAAGGACAGGATCGGTAATTTTCAAAGACAGCCACTTGCTCAGAGGCAGCTGGGGCCCCCTGATTTTAGTTATCCTTCGACCTCTTCTGATCCATAACAGTCGATACAGCCACCCTAACAGTTGATACAGCCACTCACCCCCAACAGTCGGCCTCAGACCAAGTCAGAGGTAACCTTTAACATCAGCTTGAAATGTAGAATGTGAACAATGAAAGACAGGGTGGGGCAGAAGTAGGTTTACAGTGGTGAGTGCGCAAAACACAGAGTTTATTCTTGTATTATTATTTATTAAGTTCTCTATTCTTTCTGCCGGGGTCCAACCCCAGCAGGTCCAGGGGTCCCCAAAGGTGTGGACGGAGTCGGCGAAGAAGGAATGACATGGAGACAGTGTTCAGTTGATCAGCAGCCTAGCCAGGATCTCTAGCCAGGATCTCCAGCCAGGTTCTGTGTCCATGTTCTCTTGCTAGGTTCTCCAGCCAGGTTCTCCAGCCAAGTTCTGGTCTGGATCTCCAGAGAGGTTCTGCTCTGGATCTCCAGCGAAGTTCTGGTTAGTATCTCCAGCCAGGTTCTGTGTCCATATTCTCTTGCTAGGTTCTCCAGGTTCTCCAGCCAGGTTCTGTAGCCATGTTCCCTCGCTAGGTTCTCCAGCCAGGTTCTGTCCAGGTTCTCCAGCCAGGTTCAGTCACCAGGTTCTAGTCAGGTTCTCTTGCCAATTTCTGTAGTCAGGTTCAGTCCAGGATCTTTTGCCATGCTCTCTCCAGCGAAGTTCTGTCTGTAGGTTCTGTGTAGGTTCTGTCTTCTTAGTTCTATGTTCTAAGCTCTGTATTCTAAGTTCTGTCTTTTGCTGTCTTGTTGTATCTGTATTTATACCAGTTGATTCAATCCTATCAATCTCTATTACAAAGGTTAGGGCGTTTCTTATCTTCATTCCAGGGAGTAAAGATTATGTAGCTTAAGCACGATTGTTCGTAGTTAAAGTGATTAATTACCCGCCTGGCACTTAGTTAAGGGGTTTTATTCCCTCCCTAACTTCAGGGGAAAATCCCTACCTGGGGAAACAACCTTTCTCAGAGACCTTGGTTAAAACACATAGTGCCAAGAAGGTGAGCAAACATATTAAGAACAGTATGCCATATATGCCAGGTCCCTTGAAACAGCAAGCATGGACCGGCTCCCGGCATCTTTCCATACAAATAACTGTAAGCCTACTTTTGCCCCACTCTGTAGTGAACTTTTCTCTGTAAAACATTGACTTTCAATCCTACCAAATCCTGCTGGTGCCATAATGTGATCCTTCAATTTTCGGCAGCATCTCATTTTTAGGCTTAAAGGTTTAAAATATCCTGGGGGGGGAGGGGGGAAGGGGAGGCATTATGAATTAAGTATATATTTTAAACCAGTGGTCAGCAGATCGCGGCTCACGAGCCACATGCGGCTCTTTGGCCCCTTGAGTGTGGCTCTTCCACAAAATACCACGTGCGGGCGTGCACATACAGTGCGATTGAAACTTCGTGGCCCATGCGCAGAAGTCAGTATTTTGTGGAAGAGCCACACTCAAGGGGCCAAAGAGCCGCATGTGGCTCGCGAGCCACAGTTTGCCGACCACTGTTTTAAACAATCTTGATTTCAATATCCCATCACAGAAATAGAAAGAAATGTGCCATCTTACAGAGCTTTAAATACTATAATTCTTTTTCTCTCTGTGTTAGAATCTTTTATGAATTGAAAGCAAAAATTCAAGACTCGTGATGTCCATTACATTATTCCCTCTCTATTAAATTGATCTTAACCTAAGTATTTTATCCAAAGCAAACTCAATCTATAAGTATAAAGCAATAACCAACTTTTAAAGAGTTTTTTAAAACAGTACATGCTTCCATGTGGTGGAGGAACCCAAGTTCAGTAGATGAAGTGTATTGAGCATCTCCTTGTGTCTGTAATTGAGTTTTCATCTCTCTTTGCCCCACCAGTAGTCTCATGAAGGAAGAAACCCAACCTAGCTGTCATCTGTACCCCCAATCAGTTCCTTGGTTTAGAATTGAAGAGCAATAAGCCCCTTGATGAATAAATAAATGTTTGATTGATTGAATGAATGAATGAATTAGACATGTTATTACCCAATTAGTGCAAGATTGTTTTCATACCCTATTTATGGCCTTGAAGTCTGACAATCAGTCTAACCCTTAATACTTTTGAATGGGGATTTACTGCACACACTAATTTTTTTAAAGTTTTCTTCTCAGCAACCTGTTGTGTGGCAATTATGTAACTAATGAGTAGCTCCACCAGAGATTAGAGAGGAAAAATCAGTAAGCGTTGTTAAAACGTGTTCATCTCCATAGTAAAAAGTTGAGTGGAAGGTGAAGTAACAAGTATTGAGGAAAGTGAAATTTTGAAGATTATCTGGATTGAATTGTCCATATTCTCCTGTTTCATTTCTGTAAATAAATGAGTTGCCTATATCGAAAAATATAATGAAAACTCCTTTACAAGGTTGTTAAGAAATAAAACAAGGCCATCTTTACCAAGTGCATAGCCTATGATAGGCATTCAATAAATATTAATTCTCTTTCACTTAATTTGAATATATATCAGTCCTTAAGAACTATCATTGTTCCCAAATTTTGTGTCATTTCCTCATTCTATGAAATTATAATTATATATTTTAACCATTTTATAGTAGCAAATTTGAAGTATGATTGAAGTTGAAATTTATTCAAGGTACTAAATGGAAATGTAGAGGAAAAGATTTTGATTTTCCAGTATGTTATCCAGTGTCCTATCTACTAGATAAATGGCTTCCAGGTATTACAAATGGAATGTAAAAAAAAAATGTCGGGGGTGTCTTCAAGTGGAATTTTACCCAAGGAGACTCTCTCTTAGTCATATTACATGCTTGCACATGCTCCCTCTAAACCAAACCCTCTTTTCCATTCTTACCTCATTATAAGTAGAAACAGATTTCAGGATATGGAGGGAAGACACAAGGTGTTTTCTAGAAAGAGACCAAGTTGAAGATGGCTAATGTGTTTCATTGAAGACACTCCCTCTCACCAGGAAAAGCATTCTGATTAATTAGTGATGTCTGCCACAGGCCAAGGAGAGGAGGCATTACCTGTGCCATGCATTTACCAAACGTGTATTTAGTCCTGTTTTATGTGCTTTTACATTTTAGCTTGCCATGCCAGTATTGCTTTTTCTAAGTTGCACTAGCAACAAGAATTTAGGAAAAATTCAGGAGGTTAGAATTTAATCAGCAGATCTGACTTTTTTATGTCTTCTTTCAAAAATATTAAGTATGTTGAGGCCTTTGCCAGAAAGCCAATTGAATAATGTCCTTTAAGAAATTTAAAAAAAAAACAAAAACCCACACATGTTTGTAGCACATCTCATCCATCTACTTTGTGGCGTTAAAACTTCAAAATTCTAGGATTCTCTTAGATTAGATAAGAAGGTGATTATTTTTGATCTGCTACATACACAGTGGACCAGGCTGATTTTTCTCTTCTGATATGTGCATTAAATTGATTAGAATTTCATTTTATGCTTTTTAACTGCAGTTCATTTTGAGTAGGTGAGAGTAGATAAAGTTCTCTCCATATACATCTTAAGACAGAAACTATGATAGTTATTATTAAGCTGTTTAGTCAGTCCTTTGTTTGTAAGCTTATTCTTCTTTGATTTGTTCAATGTTTTAATAGGTTTTGAGTTAATTTTTTGTATGGTGACAGAGCTTAAAAATAGCATGCTAAGCAAAATAAGTCAGATGGAAAAAGTCAAGAACCATGTGATTTCATTCCTTTGTGGGATAGAAAACTGCAAGCAACAAATGAACAAACAAAACCTCATAGACACAGAAAACAGAATGGTGGTTACCAGAGGGAAAGGGAGGTGGAGAAGAGGCAGTGAAAGGTAAAGGGAGTCAAATATATGGTGACAGAAGATTTGACTTTGGATAGTGAACACAATGCAATATACAGATGATGTACCATAGAATTGTACAGTTGAAACCTATATAATTTAACCAATGTCACCCCAATAAATTTTTTTGTGATGAGAAACATAAACCAATTTTCCATTTTTTTTTCAATTATAGTTCACATTCAGTATTATTCTGTATTAGTTTCAGATGTACAACATAGTGGTTAGACAATCATATACTTAAAATTTTAAGTGTAGGCTTTATTATTATTCAGGTATGGTAAGGCCATTATATCATGGGATGATTACCATTGAAAGATTGTTGCAGTTTCCAAGAGTAGGAAGCATACTATACTGGTGAGGGTGGGGGTGGGGTGGGGTGGGGCACATAGGGAAGCTTCAGAGTTGGTGAGGAGGCAGAGGGAGCAAACTGAAACATGGGCAAGAGCCTTTATTGCAGTTTCCATGAGAAGGAATGGATGAAGCAACGTAAGCAGATTTAGGGTTGGCCATTCTGAGTAATTTCAGTGGGCTCTGGAGCATAGAAGTTGTCCCTAGTTGCTACCTGAGTCTGGGGTGATTAAGACAGGGGGTTCATGGCCCCAAGTTTGAGAGCCCATAGAGGAAGTGGTGGTGATGTGGCTCTGGACCGGTGAGTTTTCATTTGAAAGAAGTGCTTGAAGGAGAGTCATTTACTAAAGCTACGAACTGGCCATTCCTGGGAAGGGCCCTGTTGCTGGGCCATTCCTAGCTCCAATGTGCAAATGGTTCCAATCGTAAACTAAACACACATTTATCTAAATATTGGCTGGGAACCATGCTTCCCTTTTTGTTGCTAAAGGGAGTCTACCATCTAAATATTTGCAGGGGTGTTTTTTTCTCCTTCCCTTGAGTCACTCCCTATCTTCCTAAGTTTAACAACACAGAACTGATCACTTGACAGGTACTTACATCAGTAACAGTTTGACTTTCCCTGATAGTGTCAAAGCAATATAATGACTCATGCTAATTATTATGCTTACCACCTGATTTGGATGAATTTAGTCTTTCTGTGCACTATATCTTCTATGTGTTACAATCTGAGATGCTTTTTAAGTTTTATTCACAGAGTTGGAGAATAAAACACATGAGTGTTTAAAAAACAAAACACAGGTCACCCAAGAAGTTTGTAAGCACCAACCATTTCACCCTAAGCAAGTGCTAAAGGTGTAATGAACCATTTTAGGAGACTAAATATATGTGTTAGACTGTTGCAGAAGATGAATTTGTTGCCTTAATCTTTCTGCCAGTATTAAAATATATTTCAAGCATTTTATTGTGCTTACTGATTATTTTCTTCAGCCTTACACTTATCATTATTGCTCAGATTATAATTGATCTTAATTCATTTTTTTAAACTACAGTTTCCAAGGGATAAATATGCTAGAAAAGCATTTGGCAACTACACATGGGATATTAGTAGATGCTAAATGAGAAAGAATATCATGGTCAAATAAGTAAATGCTAGATTAGACAATGTTAAACAAATTCTTTTCTGCAGGATTTCTCAGGGCCTTTGATAAGAAAATGTGAATTGCAAATGTCAATTCACACTGATGGACTGATATATAATATGTAGCATCTGCCAAATCTAGCAGGCCACAGATCCTTCACTACTTGTTTATTCATAGAAAGCATATTCTAAAGCAGTGGTTCTCAGCCTTCCTAATGCTGTGACCCTTTAATACAGTTCCTCATGTTGTGGTGGCCCCCAAACATAAAATTATTTTCATTGCTACTTCATAACTGTAATTTTGCTACTGTTATGAATCGTAATGTAAATATCTGATATGCAGGATGTGTTTTCATTGTTACAAATTGAATATAAAGCATAGTGATTAATCACAAAAACAATATGTAATTATGTGTTTTCCGATGGTCTTAGGCGACCCCTGTGAAAGGGTCGTTCGACCCCCAAAGGAGTCGCGACCCACAGGTTGAGAACTGCTGTCCTAAACGATGCTGATGCTGCTGGTTCAAGGATCACACTTTGAGGAGCAAGAAGTTAGGGCAGGAGTTGGCCAACTTTTTCTATAAAGTCCACATAGTAAATATATTAGGATTTGTGAGCCGTAGAGTCTTTTGCAACTACTCAACTTTGTCATCCTAAAGCAAAAGCAGCCATAAACAGTAGGTAAATGAATGAGCATGGTTGTGTTCCCAAAAAATTTATAGATCATGAAATTTGAACTTTATATAATTCTTTAAAAAAATATTATACTTTTAAAAATTTTCCATTAAAAAATATAAAAACCATGTCTTAGCTCATGGGAAATAGAGAAAAAGCAGTGGGCCTGCAGCAGGCTGCACATTTGCTGAACTGTGAGTTAGAGGTCAAGAAATATACTCCATGGAGAGTCAGTGGAGGTTTCCCTATGAAGCACATGTAACCAAAGCAACTAATCTTTTATTTTAATATATATTGTTATTGATTTCAGAGAGAAGGGCGAGATATAAACATCAATGATGAGAGAGAATCATTGATCCGCTGCCTCCTGCACACCCTCACTGGGGACTGAGCCCACAACCCAGGCATGTGCTGTGACTGGGAATCAAACCATGACCTCCTGGCTCATAGGTTGATGCTCAACCACTGAGCCATGCTGGCTGAGCAAATCTTTCTCTTTTTTAAACTTTTATTACATTTTGTTCATGCTTCCTTTTTCCTCTAATAGTTGGTTTATGGATTTTTTATGAAAGATTAAAAAAAGTTCTAATTGGCATCTCAGACAGACAAACACCTCAACTAGTTTCAGAGTTTACCAGGTATTCTTTCTGTTCCCTGTGGTATGTAATGCAATGCTTTCCACATAGAAGATGCCAAGCAAGCAGGTGTCTGATTGCATTTAATCTGTCAAAGGAGCCTTTCACGTGGCTGTAAGGAGGAGGAGCTCCTGGGTGGGATTAATGTAGAGTGTAAGGAGAGACTTCCAAGGAGGGGAACGTGGGCAAGTAATACATGAGGGCCGTGTCAGGGACAATAAATCCGTGCAAATATTTGACAGAAACAGCGGATTAGTATAGGAAAAGGATAGAAAATAAAATCAGGGCCAAGTCCTATGGAATGCCTCAACACAGATCTGAAGTTTAGGGGATGATGTATGTAGGGAACAGTTTCAAGAACTTTAATCTGCTACAGGATATAGAAAAGATCCATAACTTACTGGAGATGAAGAGATCAATGAAAAGATTTAAGATTAATTAAAATGTAAGCCACAGTTCTCATGGGTGAAGACCTGGACTGTGACCCTGGAAGGAGAACAGAGAAGAACGAACTGAATGATGGCTCCAGGCTGGAATGCTCTCCAAGACTTTAGAAAACAAAGGAAACCACAAAATACCCTGGAAGCAGGAAATACTGCTCTTCTCAGTTGCCTCCAGAGTAACCTGCATGCTTTGTGCAGGCTGCTCCATTGACTGGGGTGTGTGTGTGTGTGTAAGGTATCTTAATTCCCCAAATCATATATGTTTTGTGAGTATCCCATATTTATTTTTAATGAAGTTTCTGGAGAGATAATACTGGAGTATTAACAATCTGGAGTGTTAGCAAACAGATTTGCTCTGTTAACATTATTTTCAGATTAAATATAGACACATACCTACTTTAAGCTATATAAATACAGACAAAAAAAGCCTTCTGTACCATATTTTTACAAAAAGGGTACCAAGGCCAAAGAATTTTCTAGAAGATTAGACTCAGAGGAAATCTCCAAGTGCTAATTAAGAGCTCAATGGACAATACAGTCCCAGAGACTTCAATCCTTTCCATTGTAAGTGGCACATTCCTACGTATTTCTTTAAAAATAAATCACATTTGGCGGGAGGTGGTAGGGAGGAGGTTGGGGCAGCTTCATAGTTTTTATGAAACTCCTGTGGAGAATTTGAGGTGCTGGGGGAATAAAGGAAAGAGTGTGAGAGAGAACTTGTGTTAAAATAGTCTGGCAGCTTGCAACCTCCCACACCAACGTCCTGGTTGTTTGGGGAAGGAAAAGTGCTGACCAGCAAAAATGAATTACAACTGCTCCATTTCTCTAGTTGTGGAAGCCAAGCGGTCTGCTAGAGACATTTGTAAATATCGGAAATGTGGAAGGCATTAAATCTATTATTGCTCCGTTGATCAGAAGTCTTAGGGTCAATGAAAATATTGCTGCCTCTGATATTTTTAACGCGATGATTAGTTTCCCTTGGTACAATAGATATTTTGAGCATAACGTTTGTATTACTTTCATATTTTTCTTTAGATAAGAGTAATAGATAAAAGTGGAAGAAATGTAAGAGTCATTTATTATAAAACATTTTATAAGACACTTTGAATTTCTGTTCCTTTTCTTCTGCAACTGGAATGGTCTCGCCAAGTTGGACAATGTCGCTTCTTATTTCCAGGTTAATAAAACATACAGGGTGCTTTACAAACAAAACCTGTGGGAATTGTCTAGTCATGCATCTAACGGTCTAAAATGTAGAGTTCCCATCAGTAATGTGGACACAGCTCTTTTTTTTTTAATTTAAATTCTTTGAAGTATTGCATGAGTCTCCTTTTTCCCCCCATTGACCTCTCCCTGGCCACTCCCACCCCCCAGCACATGCCCTCACCCCCCTAGTGTCTGTGTCCATTGGTTAGGTCAGTGGTCGGTAAACCACGGCTCGCGAGCCACATGTGGCTCTTTGGCCCCTTGAGTGTGGCTCTTCCACAAAATACCAAGTGCGGGCGTGCACGTACAGTGCGACTGAAACTTCGTGGCTCATGCGCAGAAGTCGGTTTTCGGCCTGGGCAAGTCTATTTTGAAGAAGTGGCGTTAGAAGAAGTGGGGGGGGGAGTCGGTCGGTCGGTCAGTCGGTGGGGCGACAAGATGCAGCGCAGGTGGGCCGAGGGATACGTAGCGTGGGGGAGGCACGCTCAACTCATGCACGAGTTGAGTGAGACTGGCTACAAGACGAGTGTGGATGGGAGAGTTGGAAGGGGTCGACCTCAGCGAACGTACCTCAATCAGATTGAGGATGATTTTAGCAAAGGCCAGCTTAGGAGTACCCTAATTAAGTTAATAACAATGTACCTACCTATATAGTTTAAGTTTAAAAAATTTGGCTCTCAAAAGAAATTTCAGTCATTGTACTGTTGATATTTGGCTCTGTTGACTAATGAGTTTGCCAACCAGTGGGTTAGGCTCATATGCATGCATAAAAGTCCTTTGGTTGATCTCTTACCCCCTAACCCCCTGCATTCCCTCATTGGTTGGACTGTCTGTTTGATGCTTCTATGTCTCTGGTTCTATTTTTGTTCATCAGTTTATGTTCATTACATTCCACAAATGAGTGAGCTTATGTGATATTTATCTTTCTCTGACTGGCTTATTTTGCATAGCATAATGCTCTCCAGTTCCATCCATGCTGTTGCAAATGGTAAGAATTCCATGTTCTTTACAGCAGTGTAGTATTCCATTGTGCAGATGTACCACAGTTTTCTAATCCACTCATCTGCTGATGGGCACTTAGGCTGTTTCCAAATCTTAGCTATGGTGAATTGTGCTGCTATGAACATAGGGGTGCATATATCCTTTCTGATGGTGTTTCTATTTTCTTGGGATACATTCCTAGAAGTGGGCTTACTGGGTCTTTTTTGATCAAATAAGCATCTGATTATAGAGCACCCAGCCTTCCACTTCTGCTTTATTATTTTAACCACCGCCATTTCCTTTCTTTCTCTCTTCTGTCCTTTGGCCTCCGTTTGACCTGCAGATGGTTCTGTGAGGGGAAGGAGCTGCACAATACTCCTGACATTCAGATCCACTGCGAGGGTGGGGACCTGCACACCCTGGTCATCGCAGAAGCCTTTGAGGAAGACACAGGTCGCTATACCTGTCTGGCTACGAACCCCAGCGGCTCAGACACAACATCCGCCGAGGTGTTCATTGAAGGTGAGGAGAGGTGTGGGGCAGCGGTCAGCAGTGTGCATGGTCTAACAGCTTCAGCATCGCAGGGCTTCATTGTGAATATGCTTCCCCAATGCAAATAGCACAATGGTGTTGTGACACAGAACTCATTTCTCCCGAAAAATGTATAAGTAAATCGAACCGTCCTGACACTTAGGCATGCATCAATCGCATCTAATGTCAACATGTGTTCCTTTCCACTTGAAACATTCCAGTTACATTAACTTAACTTATTTAAAATGTAAAGCACCCAATTTACTTTTGCTTTCTCTAGGGAAAAAAGAATGGAAACATATTGAAATACTGTATCTATCAGCCAAAGTTAAACTCTAAATTATTTAGGAAATCGTGACAATAAGGGAATATTTTTAAGTATTCTCATTTGTATTAAATTCTAGAATTTTCCCTTTTTTAAGACTCTGCTATTCCTGATAACTAAGACTTAAAGAGGGGCAGGCAGAGAATAGAATGTTTCTATTTCTATCAATTCACTTTGGACAAGACTCAGCCTGTAGAGAATTAGAAACCTTGATATCAGAGTATATAGTTTTAGATTATCGTTGCATTGTGATCGGTGCCAATAATTTAAGTTGTAAGTGTTTTAAGCACCGCAGTGTTATATCATCTCTAAATCCATAAATCAATATGCATCTTTTCAAAATACTAATTAAAATACAGAAAGAAAGTTAAAATTCCTGAGGTCTCCACCACATGAATCTTCATCTTTGAACTACTTTTCAATGTTTAATATAGCCTAATTTCTTCCTTATTTAAAGTAGAAGAAAGCAGGATGTGAGCGCCTTCAAGAACTGACAGTTTGATTTTAGAAGTAACCTGTTATCACTCATAAAAGTGTGCACCTTGACTTCTGCTAAAAGGTTCCTCTGCATTATCTTTGAAAGCAAACATCTGTGAACTCCTCGAAGGACCTTGCCCTGTTAATGAAAGCAAACATTCTGTTTCTAGTAGTAACTAATACTTACATGGGACTTATAAACGCACACATAATACACATACGTAACCATTTACACTTCACAGAAAGCCTATGAGGTACTATTAGTAGTCCCTTTTTACAAATGAGTAAACTGAGATCCAGAGAGGTTAGAGAGACTCGTTCAAAGTTACACCAGGATGGAAACCCAGGCAGTCTCTCCCCAGGGCCCATATTCTTAACCACTGTGTCCTATACACATCAAAGTGCTAAAGTAAGAGAAGAAGAATAACAAAGGTTTTTAACATTTAACAAGTTAGCAATAAGTATTAGTCTTGGGCAGACTGTGTAACAAACTCCTTGAAATATTTTGGAATGTCATAAAAGGAACTTAAAGCTTCCATTAAAAACCTGTTCGTTAATGATGATCAGGCTCGTCACCCAAATCCAAGTTCAGCTAGAGCACCTTAAAATTAAAGACTTTACCTGCTTTCAGCACTGGTACGACTGTGGTGAATTTTAGTGTGTTTTGCTTCTATGCTACAGATGCTCAATGAATTCACAGCAGTTTAAGTCATAGCCTATGGACTCAATTCAGCCAGCACTTTTTAAGGCCCTACTGTGTGTGAGACAGTGCAGGTACAGATATGATGAAGACACAGTTCCTGATATCTAATAGCAGAAATGGGCATATTTAAAAAAAGAATATAAAATGATAGGTGATATTATAATAAGTGATATAATGAAATATATGAAGTATTATATGGTTACAAATGAACTTTAAAAATTAACTGCAGTATCTATAAGATATGCTCACTTTTCACATGAAAAGAGGAAAAATGTCTCTATCTCTGAAACTGGTTTCAGTATCTCACTCCGGTAGACCCAACCATCCACAGCACGGTCTTTACTGTTATTTATTTAAACGTGGTCTTCATGTAGAAGCTTCTGAACCACCAGTCCTCTTCCGCCTTTGAAATCACCTGCGAGAGCTACTCAATGTGGGGAAATGCACCCCTAGTTCTATATGCATGTATGTTTCGTGCCCTGGACTTTGGCAAAGACAGTGGGTTATTTTTTCCAATGCACAGTTTCCCACATGATAACACTGAACTCACTTAGCCAACCCGCCATTAGGTGTCTGTGACTTCAGATAGACTGTGTGTGAAGAGGAGGATAAGGAAGCTGGACAGAGAATGAAGAGCTATTAAGATTCAGTCTCCAATGCCTAATATAAAAAAACTAGCTCATTGGCCTTGTAAAATATGGGTAATAATTTTTAAAAATACCTGAGAGATTTCAGTATATTTTTATCCCTGAGAACAAGAACTTTAGGTAAATTCTTAGGCTATTATGACTGCAAGTAAGAGAGCTTCCTATTTTACTTATCCAGCACTAAATTAGACTCAGCCATATCTCTATTGAATTGTTTCCTAAAGCATGTTATTAACAGGTCAGCATGTAGTCACCCAGGGTCTATCAGGGTGTAGGAAGTTTTCTATAGAATTAAAAAATCCAAACAAAGCCTTTCCTAAAATTTTACCAACCTACTGGTTGGAAACCATCTAAATTTCACTGTCTTATGGGGCAAGTTTTAGAGCAATACAAAAGAAATTACAGCTTAAGAACCAGCTAACATTTATTTAGTGTTAGCTAGGAACCAATCACTTCATTTTTATATGAAAAATTACCCCATTTTATGGTTGAGGAAATTGAAGCTTAAAGAGGCTAAGTAGTGCCAAGATCGCATACAACACACACACATGCACACATGTGTGCAGGTGCTCACACACCCCCACACACATAGCACTCAAGAATTCAAAACCAGGCAGTCTGATCCCTGAATCTGCCTTCTTCACCACTCACTCCAGAATAAAATGTAGATGAACTCATTACTGTGGCAGCTGTAATCACTTCAAGCTATTCAGGGCACATATTGAGCACTGTTTAGAGAATGTACTAAGGAATTACCGTAAGCAGGCAGTGATGTAGACACTGCGGGCACGCAGGAGCACAGGATAGGCCTATGCTCTGACTTCCCTGACGCTCCCGAAGAGGAGGGAGAATAGAGCAGTGCACTCATCAATCATCCCAACACCAGCCAATGCCAGGAAGAAGGAAACGGTGGCTGGTGAGGTCCGGGGATCAGAAAGGCCTCTCTGAAGAGATGACATTTGATCTACAACCTGGACTCCGAGAAGAAACCCACAGGAAGACTGGGAAAGGGTGCTTCACACAGAGGGCTCAACACAAGGCCCTGAGAGGGGAGGACCAAATGTGTTCGAGGAACAGAAGGAAGTCCGGGGTGGCTGGAGCATAATAGAGAAGAGACAGCTGGGAGGGTTGGGCAGGGGCCAGTTCACGTGGGACTTAGGGCCTTGTGGTCACTGTTAGCAGTGTCACTGTTAGTGGCCTTTATTTTCAATAACACAAATCATGGAGGGTTTCAACAGAAAAGTCTCATTAGCTGATTTATACAGGGTGGGACAAAAGCAAGTTTACACTTGTGAGAACCCAAAGCAGTTTATTCTTGCATTCTTAATTAGTTACTGTATTATTGCCATAGGAACAACTGTTAACCTACTTTTGCCACACCCTGTCTTTTTAAAATTCTTGCTTTAGCTTATAATGGGAGACCAGTTAGAAGCCCGTTGCAGCAGCACAGAGGAGAAATGAGGGACTTCAGGAGGAGATGGTATAAATGGAGGTGGTGGTGGAGGGGTCAGAATTGGGTTAAGAATTCAGGGGTAGACTCCAAAAGCTGAGCGCTCAGTGGACTGGATGAGGGGAGGAGGGGAGGAGGGGGTGAAAGGAACCAGGCAGCTCCACCGCCTTCAGCTTTACCAGGTGTGTGGCCCATGCTGCCAACCTCTGGAATCGGGGGACGGGAGGGGCAGGGTTAGGGGCCAGGGAAGGGCACGTGCTGTTTTGAACTTGCTAAGTTTGAAATTCCTACTTAGGTAGGCAAGTGGATGTGTCATGCCAGTAATTGGACATATGCCCACAGTCTAGCCCACAGGGCTGAGTGAAATATCTGGGAGCGTCAGGACATCGATGTAACTAAGACTCTGGGACTGGGCATACCTACCAGGGAGGAAGGGAGTGAGAGAGAGAAAGGGAACCAGGTCGGAGCCTGGATAATCCTTCCTGGTTGTGGGAGTTCCAAGAGGGGAGATGCCAGGGAAGGAGAGGAACCAGGCAGAGTGTGTGCAGGAGGCAGGAGGGGGTGTTGCAGGAAGGAGGGCGATGCCAGCTCTGTCTATTCCTGCTGAGGGTCCACTCAGATGAGGGCAGGAGGCAACCGCAGGGTTTGGCAGCTGTGGATGTTAGACAGGAGGGATCTGGGCAACCTGGACAGGACCAACCATCTAATGCAATGAGTTGAGAAAAGCTTGCAAAATATGGAAAGAGAAGCAACAAATAATAGATTGTGTTTGGGACATTTTGTTCAAACGCCAGCAGACTCGAAAAGTGTGAGATCAAAAAAGATTTTTAATTGAGGTATAATTGACAGATAATAATAGTTTCAGGTATACAATATGATTCGTTTTAGTATATATGATGAAATGAGCACCAGAATGAGTATTTAAAATCCATACGCCTATTACTATACATAGCAATAGTTTTTTCTTCTTGTGATTGGGATTTTTAAGATCTACTTTCAATTACACGATGCAGTATTAACTATAGTTGCCATGCCATACATTGCATATCCAGGACTTAATCTTGTAACGGGAAGTTTGTACCTTTTGACTCCCTTCAACCATTTCATCACCCCTCTAACCTCCCACCTCTGGCAACCACCATTCTGTTCTCTGTATCTATGACTTTGGGTTTGTGCTTTTTTTGTTTTTAAGATTCCACATATAAGTGCCATCTTATGGTGTTTGCCTCTCTGTGTCTGATTTATTTCACTTAGCATAAAGCCTTCAAAGTTCATCCATTTGGTTGCAAATTTCAGCATTTCCTTCTTTTTATAGATAAATAATATTTCAGAGAGTGTGAGTGTGTATGTGTCTCACATTTTCTTATCCATCCATCCATCTATGGAAACTTAGGTTGTTTCCATATCATAGCTATTGTAAACAAGGCTTCAATGAACATGGGGGTGCAGATATCTTTTCGAGTTAGTGTTTTTGTTTCCTGTGGATAAATACCCAAATGTGGAATTGTTGGATAAGAAAGTTGGATTTTTGCAGTTAGTTTGTTTGTTTTCATACCAGAATTAATAGAGTTTGTTTATATGCTAATGAAAATAATCCAAGAGAAAAAGATACATGGATTTTGCAGAATGGAGGGAGAATAAGATAGAGCAAAGCCTTTGCAGCGGAGAAAGGAAACTGAATCCGGCCTGTATGGTGCTGGATGGTGAGGCGGGTACTCTCAAGGACTAGAAGGCAACGAGATATTCTCACGAATTTCATGATGTCAGCAGGAAAGGGAAACATACAAAATAAGTACAAACATGTCAAGTTTCCACCACCCCATCCCTCCTGGTTGCAAAAAGGATTACACAGGTCATAGATTTAGGAGCACCAAACAGGACAGGATGGTGGCTCTGAAATGTGGGAGGAAAGAAGGTGGATTAAACTGGACCTTGTGGATAGGGAGTTGGGTCTGATAGAGAGGAGAGCAGGGCACCATCAAAAAGGTAGGGAGTGGCCAAGTGCCCATCAGTACATGAGTGGATAAAAAAGCTGTGGTACCTTTACAGTGGAATACTACTCTGCCATAATAAGGAGGAAAATGTTAGCCTTTGCAACAGCTTGGGTGGACCTGGAGGGTATTATACTAAGGCAGTGGTCGGCGAACTGCGGCTCACGAGCCACATGCGGCTCTTTGGCCCCTTGAGTGTGGCTTTTCCACAAATACTGACTTCTGCGCATGGGCCACGAAGTTTCAATCACACTGTACATGCGCGCCCACACGTGGTATTTTGTGGAAGAGCCACACTCAAGGGGCCAAAGAGCCGCATGTGGCTCACGAGCCGCAGTTTGCTGACCACTGTGCTAAGGGAAATAGGCCAGTCAGAGAAAGATGAGTACCATATGGTTTCACTCATAAGTGGAATTTAATGAACCTGAACTACCAAGCAAAATGGAGACAGACTCATAGATAGAAAGCAGGCAGACAGCTCAGGTGGAGGCGGGGGGAGCTTTGAAGGGGTGGGGGAATTGAACAGAAAAAAGAAAAAAAGGAGAACTCATGGACATGGACAACAGTATGGTGATTGTGTGTGTGCGGGGCGGGGAGGGGGGATAGAGGTGAAAGAGGGCATAGAGGGGATAAATAGTGATGGGGAAAATAATTTTTAAAAAGGGAGAGGGCAGTAATATTCAAGCTTGGTGCATGTTGGCAGATTCTAGTTAATATTTTTTTTCTAAGTTCTCAATTTTTTTGAATGATCAAATAAAACATGCGCCCCTTTTAAGTGACATTTTGACACATGCTAAGACGTTATATGAGTAACTGCTCCTGTTGGTCCCAGCAAGAAAAAGCCTCATTGAACATGAGGATTCTTCTGCTGGCTTTTGGGAAACTGTTTAGAGAAGCTGAAGGAGTCTAAGCCCAGCTTGGCCATTCTTTCGCAATGGTTTCTGAGTAGCTTAGTTCCTAGCCACTATGACCTTGAACAGTCACTTGCTGGCTCTGAATTCAATTTCTCCGTCTGTGCATGGAGGAAATTAGATTGTTGTAAGGACTGAATGAGCTAATTGCCTAGAGCTGTGCCTGGCACATAGTGTGAGCTATCATTATTATTATTACCAAAAAAAGCACATTTTCATTTTTAAAAATCTAAAACATATGCATAAAAAGAAAATATAAAAATCACATGTAATTTTGCTATCTTATGTTCTATATTTGTATATTTTACGGTGTACTCTTTTGTACCTGGTTTTTAAAATTTAACCTATTTTTATATAAAATATGATACACATTTTTTCAAATCATGAAAGATTCCAGATTGACAAAAATATAAGTTAAAACAGTGATTTTATGAATATGGGGAAGTGGGCATTTTGTTATATTGCTATATTATACACCTTTCTGGTGAAATGTTTAAAAATGAAAATAATACATATATCCATTAATGAATAATAAAGTTATGGTGAATCCACACAGATGAGTTTGAAGCAGCCACTAGAAAATTATAAAGGTACATATTTATTTATTGACATGTATTAAATGTAGGAAAAACAATAATTGAGCAGTATAATAGGATTGTCATCTTACTTTTTAAAATATGTTTAATTCTTTTTCTATGTCCATAAGCATAAACTTTAGAAGGATGTGGTCCAAGTGTCTGATTAGTGGTATTTCAAATGATTCTTTTCTTTAATTTTCATTATTGGACATTCTATGGGTTTTTTCCTACAAAGAAGTATTAAATTGCTAAAGTTTTAAAAATGAAAAGGTAAAGCCTTTTTTAATATATATTTATTGATTTCAGGGAGGAAGGGCAAGGAATGGAGAGAGAGAACATCAATGATGAGAGAGAATCATTGATCAGCTGCTTCCTGCAAAGTCCACACTGGCGATTGAGCCTGCAACCCGGGCATGTGCCCTGACAGGGAATTGAACCATGACCCCCTCCTGGTTCATAGGTCAATGTTCAACCACTGAGCCATGCTGGCAGGGTGGAAAGGTAACACCTTTTAAAGTGAAGGGAGAAGGCTCATTTTTGGTGACACTTCCACCTGCCCTTTATCCCTAGAGGGGAGCGGAGAACAGTGTTTGATTCCTTTGTACTATGTGGGAGGCAATACAGAAACAGTTAGCATTTAAGCAGGGAAATATCTGATACACAGATAGATAGTAACTGCAAGGGCTGGAAGGTTTGCCTCCTTCAGATCGGAGCCTACAGAAAACACTGAGCGTGACGGTTTGATAAATACAGAGAAAAATGTTAACCTGAGACAGGAGTGGTGTCTCCTGACCGGCAGGTGCAAAGCAGATGACTCAGGCAGGAGACAGGAGAGGAGAGGGAGGGAAGGTGCCCTGCGGGGAGGGCAGGGAACGGCTGGCACAGATGGGGAGATCTGATCTGCTACCATCTGCAAGAGCTGCTCTGACACCTGAGACAGAAGGTGACATTGAGATTTCACAAGGGTTGGACAGGTGTGCGAAAACTAGCGAATGTATTACCAGGGGACACTACCCTTTTTGGTCCTTTATGTTTCTCTGAAAATCAGATAGAAAAGGGTAGTTATAAAAGAATGAGAATAGGAATATATTTCTAAATAGAGATAATCAGATGGGACTTTTAAAAAATGATTTAAATGTTCAGAATTATATGAAAAAATAGCCATTTCTCTCCCCAATTTCAGGCCACTTTGAGCGTGTCTGTGATAGCTCCCATGGGGCTTTTGCCCGGCCTCTCTGTAACACGCTCATGACTCCAGTGCAGTTGATCTCGGTCAGGTTCCCATGACTTTCTGACAACCAAGCCTGCTGGTTTTTTCTGTTTCCCTGCTCAACTTCTACCTCCTCATCAAACTTTCTCCTTGTCTGTCAACTACTTGGTACATGGTTTGCTGTTTGCTTCGCTCTGCTTCCCCCCTCTTCCCTTCTCCGTCAGTTCATCCTGCACAGTTAATTTTCCCAGTCACCACTCAGTACCTAGATGTACAGTCCAAACGCTTTGTCCCTGGTATTCCACCCTGCGTTTCTAGACTTGCCTCCCACCGTTGCCACCCACCACCCCAAGATGCTGCTCTTCTCTGGTTGTAAAGTCTACTGCCTCTCCCCACACAAACCTTGCAATTCCTTAATCCCATTCATTCCATCAGAAGTTAAAGGCCTGCCATGAGCAAGACATGAAGCTGAGCCCTCTGAGGAATGGAGACATGCTCAGTACATGGAGGTCGGATGGAACGGGCCATGCCACCACTGCTTCCTAGTTATGTGACCTTATGCAAATTACCTAAGCTCCTGGTTCCTCCGTTTTCTTACCTGTAATCTCACTCTCCTCATAGTGAAGTTCATTATTATAATAATTAAATGCTTTGAGGTGTCTAGCAGACAGCCAGGCAAATAATAAGTACTGAAGAATTGGTAGTTCACTTCCAAACACCACTTCAATTCCCAAAGAACTTATAACTTTCTAGCAGATGCGATGTAATAAGTGATGAGAGTAATGTAAACAAGAACTGTAGGAGTCCAGAGAAGACAGAGCACAGAAAAATGAGTAGGCTGATTTTAAAAGATAGAATATCCAGGAATGACTGGGTAGGCGTTTCCTATAGGAATGAGTAATATAACTAAAGGTACCAACACTGGATGTTCATCTATTTAAAGTCCCCAGCTCGGTGACACCGTCCTCGCCACTCTGCTTAATATCGCTCCCACTGCATTCCCATTGCTCCCAACACCCCACCCTGCGACATGTTTTTTATATCACTCACCACCATACCATGTATTTATTTACCTTGTCCATTGTGTATGTTCTCAAAAGAATGGAATCTCTGCAAAAGCAGGTGTGTGTGTGTGTGTGTGTGTGTGTGTGTGTGTGTGTGTGTGTGTGTGTGTGTGTGTGTGTGTGTTTTCTTCACTGTGGTTTTCCCATTACTTAGTGGGATATGCACCAGGGATCATGTTCAACTCTCTGGATCAGGGTTATGTGATGTGGAAGTCCAGGAAGTTCTGCAAGATAGGAACACTAATCTCAGAGGTTGAAGACAGATTTGAGAGGGAGAGAGATGGGGAACAAGAGAAGACGATTGCAGTAGTCCAGGAACGAGGTGAAGAAAGCCCAGCCAGGTGGTAGTTGTAGAATTAGTAGGAAGGGACAGCAAACATTCCAGCAGAGTTACCTAAATGTGATTGTTTCAACATCAATCAAAGGCTGGAAAAACATATCTTAGTCACAGGAAGGAACACTTAGGCAGCCATCCCAGAGAAGTAAGTAAATGTATCTGTTCTGAATGTATTGATAGGCAAAAATAACCAATTGCAAAGAGTACATGTAGTATGAGTCTATTTGTATAAATATGTACGTAAATATATGTGTGTTGACACATTAAATTTATCTGAAAAATACACACCAGACTCTTAACATATACGGAATGGTATTAGGGAAGGTACCAACAGGTTTTTCCTGCAATATCACACAATTCTGTGATATTTGGTTACTTTTCTGTAAGCATGTATTATTTTACATTAAAATAGTTTAAAATAAATAATTTAAATAACTCAGGTTATATAAAGGAAATATCAAGAATATACTTCTAAACCATCACAGTTATTTTAAATGTCACATAAAATCTCTTGTCACAAAATATGTGCATGAAAATGTATGCATTTTGATTAAAAATCTGACCTTTAATTCAAAAACAGTAATGACACAAATGAATTTGGGAAGGCATGATCCAAAGTCAGAGACCCTTTTATTCAAGAATGAAGCCACTGTCACACTCCAGTTTAAGAATCAGAAAGCATTTCCTAATTAATGAGTCAGGAAGACATTAATAATTCATGCTATGAAATCTCTTGGGAGAGGGTTAAAGTTTAAAACCATGACTGTTTTGCTCACAATCACACTCAAATTTATTTCATAGTTTATAGGCCATTTAAAAGTATGGTTGTAATGGCCAAAGAGATAAAAATTAAATTAATAATAAATCTGGCATTAAAATTATGTTTCTTTGAAGAAAGCTTTTCATAGTTCTTTTTTTTAAAAAAATGATTTTCTGAAGATGCAGTCCAAGTAAAAATGGTCTGAACCATTCTCTATTTTAAAATAAGACTTTGATATTGTTTAAAAATAAAGAACATTACTCTTTGAAGCAATTATAGATACTAATTGCATCTTAACTTTATAATTATTTGTAACTCTCCTAGGTACCAGTTCGACAGACTCTGACAGTGAAAGTTTAGCTTTCATATCAAAACCTGGAGCAATGCCACAGTAAGTACTTACGATTTCATCAATTATATAGCACAGAACGGCAGCAGAATTGGGGTAGGAAGCCACCCGTGTTGTGTTTTCAAGAAAAAGGTCAACTGATGTCAATCAAAGATCAAATACTTGAACTTGGAATGTCATTTTAAACTTATGAATTTGAACTTTGAAGTCTGCATTTTATCATCGATATGCCAAAATCTAACCATAGATAATGTTAGTTTCAAAGACAACTAGCCAGTTATAAATTTATGACAAGAGCAGTCACGTTGAGAGAAAATGTATTAAGTCACTATTAAAAATAAATGAGGATCAATGTATTTATAATTGGAAAATATCTCACTAGGCCAGCAATGTGTTTCCATTTAAATAAAGTCTATTTCTAGCTAGATCTTGTCATGAAAATCTTAAAATTTATTTAGTTCTTCCTACAAAGACATGGATTCTTAGTAAAATGTTAATATCTTAATTATTTCGCAAAAAAATCAAAATCTCCCACAGTTTTGTAGAAAACTCTATGAATATTGAGACAGTATTAAATTATTTTGATCTGCTGTTATATACATAACAATTATATCCATTCGGTATCAAATCGTCACCAAATACTAATGCTAAAGGGGCCTTAATAGGCTCCTATATGTACTCTACCACCTCTCATTTCAGATAAGGGTCAGGTTGAGTGAAGTTACATGGCTCGCTTGGGATTCCACAGCCAGCACCCTAACAAAACTTGGTCTAGAAACCAATTCTTAATCTTTGTCGACACCTCACTAACTTGTATGCACTAAGAAAAGACAAAAGTTTTAAGATACTCTCAACTTCACAAAATTAGAACCAGAACAAAGAACAGCTGCTAGGCTTAAAATAGACAGCCAAAACTTTGAATTAAATATAGAACCCTAACCCTAACGATTTTAAATATCTTCCTACTCCTGAAGATTAGACGTTTTCTAAGCATTGCCTTTTCAGATTCTCAAGTTCAACACCTTAGGTTCACTGATAATGGCTGTGTTACATACAGCTACTCTTCTACCCGTGCGTTTATTTTGCTAATATCTATAAGGTTCATTCTATGCATATACTGGCTGCAGCTATTGTAGCCCTTCCCATTTCTCAAGCACTTAAAAGTTAAAGTGGATTAAGTACACAAAAAGAAACTGGGCTATTCTGTGGAAATGTTTTAAAGAATAATTCCTGCTTTTTAAAAAAAAATCCAACTGAACACTTGCCTCCCTATTTTCCAGGGCTCAGAAGAAAACAACGTCCGTGTCCCTAACAATAGGATCGTCATCTCCAAAGACAGGAGTGACCACAGCTGTGATCCAGCCACTATCTGTCCCTGTTCAGCAGGTCAGTGTGGCCAGGGAGTGGAACTCATTAGCAGGCTTCTTGGTTTAAAGAATATAGCTTTAATTTTACTAGTCTGCTCCTTGAAATAGTTTCTAAGTAAAAATACAGGGGGGAGAAAAGAAAATGCTAGGTAAAGGTCTTCCTTTTAATCCCCTAAAAATAATATTTAACCAAAGCCACACCATCAGTCAGTCAGCATCTTCATTTCCATTGGAACTTCCCTTTTTAGTAGCCAATAATCTTCTAAAATGATATCTGTTTTATCTACAACTATTTGATTATTCCCCCTCATATATGCTGTATTCCTTTCAGCTAAATTTATTATTTCATTTAAACAAATGAGTAGACAAGAGAAGTATACATACCAACACAGGTATTCATTGTCATCCTCTAAGCACTAAACAGATAATAAGAAAAAAATATTCAAATTTGACTTCACCATGCATTTTTATCTTTCTTTTATTTTGTTGTCAGACTGATTTATCCAGGAAAGAATAACAATACTGATGACTGGAAAGAAATTATAATGGGTTTATTTTGCAAACACAAACAACATGAATTTTTTAAGTAACAATATTAAAATCTAAACGTCTCTAAATCAAATGTATGTTACTTTATTTTGTGCTATGATGATCACCTTTAAATACAGCACTCATAAAGCTTCCCCCAGTACCCTGAACCGTAAGCTCATTCCTTGCATGTCTGTTAAGTATTTTTTGTGAGGATTACATGCCCTCTATCTATCGGGCACTCACAGGTATTTTAGTAATTACAGGTGTGTGACATATACTCTGTGATATGTAGAATATGTAGGCACTAGAGAAAAAAACCTTTGAATTGAAAAGAACTCATCAAGATAAGTTACTTGGAAGTGGCATAAATAGGAGGTATTTCCTTTAAACCCCTAAACTAGAGTGGAATTTTTTTTTAATATATATATTTTATTGATTTTACAGAGACAAGGGAGAGGGATAGACAGTTAGAAACATCGATGAGAGAGAAACATCAATCAGCTGCCTCCTGCACACTCCCCACCAGGGATGTGCCCGCAACCCAGGTACGTGTCCTTGACTGGGATTGAACCTGGGACCCTCTGGTCCACAGGCCGACGCTCTATCCACTGAGCCACATCGGCTAGGGCTAGAGTGGAATTTATAGAAATATTTCTGATTAAATCAGTGGGGGTTTTTTTATGTTTGTTATATTTAATGAATGTTTTGCACTGTGTTAGACATTTCATAGTGTCTAACAGAAAAAAATACGTATCCCCAGCTCCATTCCAGTTTATACACCGTGCATGGGAAACGGGAAATATACACATGAGACACTTCTCGGAGATGATAGGCTGTATTCAGGTATAACAGGGAAGCCTAAAAGCAGAAAGACACACATGCATCTAAATGAGTAGGTGTCATAATAATGTAAGCTGTACATTTTAAATGGTTTAAATTTTACAGGAACACTGAATGGGAGGTAATATATCCCACTTGTACAGTTGGGAGAATGAAGTGCTCAGAGAAACGCCATTGCTTTATTGTAGGCAAAGTGACGTAAAGGTTAATGCCCTGAATTCATACTGCCTGGGTTTGAATCCCAGTTATACCACTTACTAGCTAAAATTGAACGAGTAATATAACCTTTCTTTGCCTATTTTTTTTACCCATAAATTGAAGGTAATAATGCCATCTATCTCAAAGGATGGTCATGAGGATTCATTGAGTTGATTTCCATATAACACTTAGAACACTGCCTCGCACAGACTAAATACTGTATGAGTGTTCATATATTCTTTGCACATAAAAAAAAAAAAAAAAAAAAAAAAAACAGTGAAAAGTGGGACTTAGATCTCCTGAATAACAAGCCTATAAACAGTCTTACATGGATAATGAGTAAGGCTCATTACCACCATCCTAGCACTCTGCCAGCATTCTCCATGATGTCTGATGGCATATTTGGGCATATAATACCAGATCACCATTATCTTCGGTTAAAAATCTACGAACCACTTATATAGAAGTGAATGAATCCAGAGTGTTTGAAAATACATGACTGTGCACAAAGAAATACTTTCCATTCACTACCCTGAAATCCTTTTATTTTTCCAGAGATGAGCACTATTCAGTAAGTGTTTCAGCACCTTTGTTTTTTGCACATCAATAAAAAAAGGATAGCCCTAGCTGGTTTGGTTCAGTGGATAGAGCATTGGCCTGCAGACTGAAGGGTCCTGGGTTTGATTCCGGCCAAGGGCATATGCCTGGGTTGCAGGCTCAATCCCCAGTAGGAGGCATGCAGGAGGCAGCTGATCAATGATTCTCTCTCATCATTGATTTTTCTATCTCTCTCTCCTTCTCCCTTCCTCTCTGAAATCAATAAAAATATATTTTTTAAAAAAAAGAAAAAAAAGGATATATTTTTATTCATTTCCTATAATCCTTATCTGTACCAAAAAGGAATATAAGTTAAAAATAAGAGAGGTAGATGTTTGGTTATTTATCTTCCATTGCCAGTAACTTGTGCTTTTGATTCAATGAATCCAGACTATATTAAAAAAAATAAATATAATGTCTGTAAGAGCTTTTAAAAAGACCCCTGTGGAAGCCCCACACAGTAATCCATTTGGTAATAGCATTTAAAAGTGCATGGATCCCTAAGGAACCAGGGGACTCTTGCCTTGAATGTCCTTCTGAATAGAGAAGAATAACAGATGTGCAACGAGGAAGCAGACAGTGTCTGTGCTGTAAGAGTAGATCAGCAAAATGATATATGGAGAGACTTTCATTCACTCGTTTCATTCATGTGGAGCGACCTTCCGAGTGAGTCCATCTTTTCAGCAATTTATATATTTAGAATTTGATCCATGTGTCTCTGCTTTTCCAGGTTCACAGTCCAACCTCGTATCTCTGCAGACCGGATGGAACCACTTCTGCCTACTTTCCTCCTGTTTTTACAAAGGTCTGACATCTGCAAGTTTCATTCTCTGTATGTGCTTTGGTGCTTAAATTCCACTCACATGTGGCTTTGTGCAGCATCTTTAAACAGTAAAGGAACAGATCAGTAGAACGATTATCATGGTTACCTTTGGGACTCAGTAGATATTTACTGAACAAGGGCTATGTGACTATAATCTTATAAAGCAGTGGTTCTCAACCTTCCTCATGCTGCGACCCTTTAATACAGTTCCTCATGTTGTGGTGACCCCCAACCATAAAATTATTTTCATTGCTACTTCATAACTGTAATTTTGCTACTGTTATGAATCGTAATGTAAATAAATAGCTGATATGCAGGATGTATTTTCATTGTTACAGATTGAACATAAATAAAGCATAGTGATTAATCACAAAAACAATATGTAATTATATATGTGTTTTCCGATGGTCTTAGGTGACCCCTGTGAAAGGGTCGTTCGGCCCCCAAAGGGGTCACGACCCACAGGTTGAGAACCGCTGGTATAAAGGGTCCGAGAAATGTGGGCATGGTCAGGGGCCTGATAGAGGTCAAAGTAGAGTGGGAACGCCAAGACGGAAAAAAAAGACAAAATTCCGTCTAAGATATTGTTTGAGAAAACCAGCTAGCTTTATAGAAATTTTTTTAATGACTTTCAGTTCTAAGTTGGTGTTTTGCATTGCCAAGGTGAATGACACCCATTTCATTGGACAACTGCTCAACTCAGAAATGGTTCCAAGTAGCATTTCTTCTCCCTCTCCCTCTCCCCTACCTTAAATGGAGAGATCATGCCAGGCCTGTGGACTGGTAGGCTAAAGAAGTCATGACTCCCAAACTAATCTATAAGTGTAATGCAAATCTACTAAAATTCCAGTGGGTTTCTTATATTTGTTTGTTTAATACTGAATTTTGCAATTAGATTCTAAAACTTTGGTGGAAGCAAAAAATGACCAAGAATAGCCAAGACACACTCCTGAAGAAGAAAAATAAGGTTTTTATGGACGGGGTGAGATTTGCCCTTTGGGACTCACAACTTCCTAAATGTAGACGACAGGGATAGTATGGAGCTGGCACAAGGCTAGACAGAGTGACGAGCAGTCAGAATAGAGCCCACTCCAATACCGATGGAAACCTGCCGACCACCGGGTAAAGAATGAATTCTTCGGCAGAGGTGAAAAATATTAAACTCGCTTTCTACCTCACACTTTTCACAAAACTCAGTTCCAAGTAAACTAATGACAAATGTGACAAGCAAATCTATAAAACTTCTCTGGGGCGATAGAGAAGAGCGTTTTCATTTTCTTCATGTAGGGAATGATTTTTTTTTTCTCCTAAGCCAGCCTGCACCCAGCTTTATTAAAGATCTTTTCATAAACAGACCATTTACTGTAGGACACAGAAACAAATGATAATAGCTGGCAACAGCTTTGAAAGTCCCCTCTTGGATAAACTACCAAAAAAAGCGGGGGGGGGGGGGGGTAGTTGGTCATGTAAACCAGTGTCACTGTAAACAGCCAGTGAAGTCGTCCTTTGATGCTTAGAACAAGAAACATTTGTGGAGGGTGGACATCCACATTTATATGCCGTTTAAGAGCTTTCCACAAGCAGCTTTACGAGAGCATCCCCAGAAAGTCCGTGCTTCCTGATGGATGATTGCCTGGGACATGGTTGATTTGAGGGTATCAGGGCTCAACACACCTCCTGGTTTAAGCAAACAAAGTCCATGCTGGTGGCCTCAGGGGGAGAAAGGAGATTGGAAGATTTTGCTTTCCTTCGCCACAGAGGCCTGGCAGGTGGAGATGTTACCGAATTCCTCCTGGGCCCTGGGGGAAATCCTCAAACACTAGACACAACACTGTTCTGTGTGATCCAGCCCCTGAGACACAGACATTCTATTAGTGTTGTTTCCCTCGTTCCAGAAAGAGAACCGTGCAGCATTCCATGTCAGCTTCATGAAAAGAAAAACAAAATTCTACATTTTTATTGAGGTTGCTTTTTTTTTTTTAAATCTCAAAACTGTAGAGTAACAGGAAGCTGAGAGTACACCTCACTGGGCATCTCCAGGGACTCCACTTCCTGTGTCTAGACTGGGGGCCATCTGTTTTCTGCACCTTTGTTTCGTTCCTTATTTGTATCTGCTTTTCTTGCCCTTTGCCCTTTGCCCTTTGTCCTTTGTGCAGTGTCTCTCCCTGCTTTGCAGGGTTCCTCGTGGGCCTGGGCTGTGATTATTGGAGAGGAAGTTTAGAAACTAAATCTGCCCAAGTCTAGAACTCAAGCCAGCTTTGCTTTGTTGACAGTAGCATCTTCTTCAGCTTTCTCTTGGGCGTGATGGTTGACAGCGGACAGCAGGTGGGCTTTGCCAGTCCAATGGCGGGCCTCCTTCTACATTCTCGTACTGCTCTGGGAAACATCCCCTGGGTTCGCAGCCAGCACCTCTGCCTTTGGGCCACCGTGCTTAGCTGGAGCCACAGAACTGGTGTGGCTGTGGGCCTGATTAGCAGAGACACATATGAGGCCAGGAGAGCAACTAGCTCTGCATGGCATTTCTTCCCACATAGATCCCTTAAAGGAATCATAGTCTCAGGTGGACTTGATGTACGTCCAGAGATACCCTCTATGGACCCTAAAACCCCAGAGGTCCCAAATTCTACCCTGAATGGATGATCCAGATTCCCAAGTGCAACCTTAAAGGTTGGCTCTTGTCTTCCTCAGGACTCTGCTTTATGCTTCTGCGAGTTCTCCTAATGGCTAACTGTGTTTAGCTGGGGCTTTTGCCAAGATAAAAACGTTTGCTCCAGGAGGAGCCAAATTGTAATCTTGGAATAACGATGGCATTTTGACTGCTTAAGGTCCTTGGCATCCACCCATCCCATTTCCTACATCTCTGACTTTCTAACGTTCAAACAAAACACACAGTCCTAGGGATAAATCAGAGTCTCCTTTGGTGTCCGTAAACTCACACATGAAAAATATTTGGGTACCGCTTGTAATCTCCTATGAATGGCTTCCTGGACAAGCCCGGAGGACGGGGGGTGGGGGGGGGGATTAATCCACACCAGCTGAGCCCCGCGAACCACACTTTCCTGCGATGGTATACTCAGTTAGCCGTTTCTGGGTTTCTGGACCCTACCAGAGAGTAACAGTCAATCTAAAACCAGAAATTTTCTACAAGTAAAAATCAGGTGGGAGAAAGAATGCGATCAGAAATAGCTAATAATCTTAACATTTCCCTTGAAGACATTCTTAACTACCAACATGATTATCAAATGTCTTCTCAGACTTCACTTTCGACTTTTCAGTTCTTTTGCCAACAGCATGACTTTGAGAATTTCCATAGTCCTTTAGCACCGAAGGCCAGTTGCTACAGGATATGTTTTTCCCAGCATGCGATTTGTTGTGTTTTCAAATCATTTAAAAACTAAACTAACAAAACAAACTAACAAAAAGCACACACACACCCACTTACTCATGTGAATGTGTTTGCTTTTGGTCTACGTATAGGTGAACCACTTTATTGTATTTAAATTATATTAAGGGTTCTATGGACTCTATATCAGAACCAATGCTGTTTAGTCAGAAGTTTAAATGTCAAAAATGTAAGTGTGCCCCATTGCTAAGTAATCCAGGAGGAGGAAGGTCAAGAGAGGACATACGTAAGGGAAATATTAATCTTTTGATATTTAATAACAAGTATATAAAAGCTTTACCTCTTTGTCTCTATGAAGCCAAATTAATCTCTGATCTGTTGGATTGTAAAAATTTATTGGTCTGGAGTTGGAGTGGGTGGGGGAGCTGCAAGGGTAATAGTAAGGGGGAGGAACTGAAGGTCAAGAAAAGAAAAAGGCTGCATTTTTAAACATTTTACTCAGCACGTCAGAATGAGAAAATACCTAAGCCCCTCATCTTAATCAACCTGACATAGGGAGCCAGTTGGGCAGAGTTGGCAGGGGAGTACATGGGAGGGTTGGAGCACGGGAAAACGAATGTGTGTCTATTTTTTCCTCATCCTGTCTGGTTTCCATAGGAATCTACATTCACAGGGTGTGTGATTGTTTTATGAAGTATACATTCCTACCAGCTTACTCTTAAGTGTAGATAAAGAAAGGTAACAGTTGTCACCATAACATTCCCTAAGTACAAAAGAGTCCATACATTTGCAGACCGGTCCAACATTTCTAAAACAGGCCCAGGGGTGAACCATGCTAATTTCATTGTATGGAGATTTTGAAAAGCTGATGATAATGAATGGATTTAAAGCTGTTTATCCTCATCTGAGTCAGTGATAGTTCTTTTATGATGCAAGTTTTGTGGGGGGTTTTTTCCCCCTCTCTGAGATTTGGAAGTTGTATTCTCTATTGTGAGATTGTGTAAAAACGCACCAAAGTTGATGGTCGATGTTTTTCTCGAATTTCAGGAACTGCAAAACATAGTGGCCTCTGAGGGCCGGGTGGTGGTGCTGGAGTGCCGGGTGCGAGGAGCACCCCCTCTGCAGGTCAAGTGGTTCCGACAAGGGAGTGAGATCCAGGACTCTCCAGACTTCCGAATTCTACAGAAAAGTAAGGAGAGGTGCCCCATCTCCCAAATCCAACTGCTGTCTTCTCTCAAGCTCCAGGAAGAGCAAGGGCTTAGCCATTTTATTTATTTATTTATTTATTTATTTATTTATTTATTTATTTATTTATTTATTTTTAATCCTCACCCAAGGATATTTTTCCATTGATTTTTAGAGAGAGTGAAAGGGAGAGGGAGAGACAGAGAGAAACACCAATGTGAGAGAGACACATCAATTAAATTAGTTGCCTTCTGCTTGCCCCTGATCAGGGCTGGGAGCCTGCAACTGAGTTATGTGCCCTTGACTGGAACTGAACCCGGGACCCTTCAGTCTGTAGGCCAAGGCTCTACTCAATGAGCCAAATTGGCTAGGGCAAGGGTTTAGTCATTTAGATGAACTGACTTCTGTTTTCAAAGAGAGTGAGACCAGATACTCTGCAAATGTGAGGGGTCCAGTAAATTAAAGCTTGAGTGCTCCCTGACGGACCCTTTTGAAACTCTGATGAAAGTTGTATGTTCTTTCTTCAAAAAAAAAGACATACGTTTGAGCTCAAAGTTGGGCAAATAATTTTAAGAGGCTTATAGCTCCTATAAGAGCTTCTATGAACTGTAGTTTAAGTAACTCCCTAGTGTAAGTTGTTACTGGAATTTGAGTTTTTGTATTTGTAGAAATATAAATTGATCTATCACTTTATTGCTTTGATGATATGGAGTTTGTCTATAACATTTTGGCAGACATGCCCTAGACTAGGTAATAGGAAAAGAAATGTAGGTGTATTATTAATGGAACCCTATTCTAATAAAACATCTTTATTTATTTTTTTCTCATGTGGCAAACAGAACCTCGATCTACCGCTGAACCTGGTAAGAAGCTTTTTCTGTTTTTTTCCCCTTTGGTAATGTATCTTTGGGGTTTCAATAGTTCTTTGTGTCCGTTTCAAAGCCATAAGCAGAACAATGTTTTTGCAGTTCCCTGGAAATGTGAAACCCCCTTAAAGACAATATCTTCTTTATCGTGGGGTCTGCACACTGCATTTTACATCAACTTCTTTATTAGTAAAACATTAAGTTCCATTCAGACAAGAAGGTCAAGCTCAGTGACTTAAGGCTTTTTAAAATAGTCTTTTAGACTCCGAAAGCCCACTAAGCTAATGTTGAAAAAACATCCTCCTAAAACTCCAGTAGACAAGACCGGCCTGCTGCATACTTCTGCTGACCAAAATCCACCAGCAGCCAGACTCCCCGGCGGAGAAGTGAGTCTCGCATGAGAGCAGCCCCGAGGTAGAAGCAGCATGGACCGCCAGGCATTTCTCATTTATGTGCCCCAACCCATAAAATTTTACTCTCCTCCAAGCATGAAGAAAGTCATCTTGCCCTAGCATCTCGCTTAATTACCGGGTCATTTGATCTCATCTGAGTGCTATGTAACCCAGAAGCATCGGGTCCAACTTTTCTCTGGCCTCAGACTTTTTTTTATATTTTTGACTCTTCACGGGCTAACATGATCTTTGTAAAGGGAACAGAAACGTTTGCCGAGCTGTTTCATAGGACAGCCTCCTTGGGACTGCTTTCTTTGGTATTTTTCTCATCAGCAAAGTCACTGCTTTTACCCCGTGCTATAGGGTAGACCAGCGATGGCGAACCTTTTGAGCTCGGCGTGTCAGCATTTTGAAAAACCCTAACTTAACTCTGGTGCCGTGTCACATAGAAATTTTTTGATATTTGCAACCATAGTAAAACAAAGATTTATATTTTTGATATTTATTTTATATATTTAAATGCCATTTAACAAAGAAAAATCAACCCAAAAAAATGAGTTCGCGTGTCACCTCTGACACACGTGTCATAGGTTCGCCATCATTGGGGTAGACGGTCACATGGGTACCTCTGCTTCAGCATCAGGCAGATCCTTCCTCCCTCAGGATCCCTGACCTGAGTCTGCCCCTCCTTTGAGAGCTCGAAAGTTTTCTGTGAGCTACTGCATTTCACATTACTGTGCTCAGCCCTGGACCTCTCACTTCTGAGTATTGGGTCATTGAAAGCAGAGTGGGATCCTGTGAGGATCCATAGTTTAAGGGATGCTGAGTAGCATCCTTGGGTAACAGCTGGAGTTGATCTGCTGCCTTCTTGTTGTGCGTTACAACTAGAGCACGTCACCCCACTTAAATGTGTCATCACCAGAGCAAATACTGTAGTTCCCTTCCAAACCATGGAAATACATAGCTTTGTGTTTTGTCTGTGATACGCCTTTGTATAGAATGGCATAATGTTGGTTCCCTGATACATGACACTTCTGAGACTCAATCTACTGCATGAGCTAATATGGGAATCCTATTGGGAGTTAGGGCATATCTTTTGCATTTACTACTGAGAGAGAGAGAGAATGAGAGAGAGCAAGTAGGTACCAAATACCTCTTTTATCTGCAAGAAAGTTTAGATGAACAAATCTATGAAGTCATATGGAGCAGTTTGTTCTGATGCTTTACGTACAAATAAAACTAAAATCTTGGGACAAAAATTCTAAAAACACTAGAGGCCCGATGCATGAAATTCGTGTACTCAAGGGGTGTCCCTCAGCCCAGCCTGCACCCTCTCGCAGTACAGGAGCCCTTGGGGGCTGTCCGACTGACGGCTTAGGCCCGCTTCCCATGGGAAGCGGGCCTAAGCCGGCAGTCGGACATCCTTAGCGCTGCCACGGAGGCAGGAGAGGCTCCCGCCACCACCACTGTGCTTGCCAGGCGTGAGCCCAGCTTCTGGATGAGCTCCCTGTGGGAGCACACTGACCACCAGGGGGCAGCTCCTATGTTGAGCATCTGCCCCCTGGTGGTCAGTGCACGTCATAGTGACCAGTCATTCCACTGACCAGTCGATTTGCATATTAGCCTTTTATTATATAGGATAGAGGCCCGGTGCATGGGTGGGGACCTACTGGCCTGCCCTGATGGGGGCTCCAGATTGGGGTGGGGGTCCCCACTGGGGGGTGGGGCCGGCAGGAGTGAGGGGCCACGGTCATTCTGGTCATACTGGTCGTAAAGGTCATTCCACTGTTTCGGTCACTGGGCTTCTATTATATAGGATTACTGGAACAGATTAGGACTGCTTTTGAAGTCACAGCTTTGGATTCGGAGTGAATTCATGCAACTCTTTTCATCATGTTGTTATCCATTGTCCTCACCTTCAGAGGTGGTGACAATTGATGAAATGTCTCCCATGATCTGTGTTTGGAAATCATAAACTAACCATCATCCAAAAATTCAAAATCCTTGTTAGAAATAGTTTAGTTTTTGAGTATGTACATGTTTAAAAGTTGAAAACACTCAATATACTGGCTAAGAAGGAGTAAATTTGGGCGTGGAGAGAAATAGAAGCATCCCCTACCACCCCCGTCCTCCACCTGTTCTCCCTTTCTTCATACCACATACACTCCTGTTTCAGGTGTGGATTGACGTTTTGCTTCTAGAATATAGTTTTGATCATGAATTGTGTGATGAAATTAGTCGTCAGTAGCTTCCTGGAATAATATGACCTCTAGAACTTACTGAAATGCCTTTTGGTGAAACGTGGCAAAAGCTTGAAAAGGGCTATGGAAGACCTTCCTGTTAAACTGCATGTCCTAGTAATGTATAAAGCAGCTCCTCCTCCCCTTGTTAATGGAATTTTCTTATTTTTATTTTCCCTTTTGTTAGATCTGAAAGCGTTTAAGAAAACAGACGCCTCCATTCCAACCACAATAATAGTATTTGCTTAAAACAAATGTTTCTTGGTAGGAAAAATATTTTAAGCAAATCTGTCCATACAGTAAAAAAAGTATAAGAACTACTTTACCCTGACCTTAGATAATTTCACCACCATTGTATTTACCACACACTATTAGAATGGCTCCTTTCCTTTTCATAGTGGAACATTAAAATGCTCTGCTTCAGGAACCCTGCAACTGGCATGTAGTGCTAAATCCATGATCGCATTTTTTAAACAACAGCAAAAATACTTTAACCACATGATTGACCGTTCCAGTCACTATTTATGTGAGTTGTCATGAGTAAGCACCTCAGGACAAGCGAATGTTGAAACATATTTGTCTTTAAACAATGTTTTGGCATGCCTGACACAACTAGGTAAGATCATGATTCTTAAGACTAGTAGCCAGATGTTTTCCTTACCTTGACCTTGAAGTTGACCCTTGGCTTTGTCAGGGAAAAACAAAATACAGATTGAACCGTTTACTTTCCTTAAATGACCTGATGGACTGTGATATCCAGTAGACCACTGAACTATTCAACTATGTAAAATATATGTAGGAACTGGCTTCCCTGATAGCTGAGTTTTTAGCCACTGTTACGTGGAAAGGAGAAAAACAGACGTGACTACACTCCATCTGAGACAAGCGATAAATTTTGTAGGACTAGGTCAGTGATGTTTTCCAAATGCTAAAACATGAATAGCCTTTGAAATTCAGGAACATATTTAAGCATTTGGATTTTATTACCGTCTCTTCTCTTCCTCTCACATATTCACTCTTGCTCTCTCCTTGTTGGCTAGGGTTCAGTCAATCTCTCTCTCTCTCTCTCTCTCTCTCTCTCTCTCTCTCTCTCTCCCTCCCTCCCTCCCTCTCCCCCCTCTACCCCTCCCTCTCCCTCCCTCCTTCCCTTCCTTCCTTCCTCCCTCTCTCTCTTCCTCTCACCCTCTCTCTTTCTCCCCACTCCCTTCATCCTTCCCTCCCTCTCTTTCTATATTTCCCTCATTCTTTTTATCTCTTTTTTTCTTCTCTTCACTATCCTCCCATTTCTTATTTATGTGTAAGATGTTTTAAAGCCCTAGAAATAAAACTGAAATTCGCTAGTACCTAGATATAGCGCCACTAGGGATTAGATATTTAGATAAAGAAGAAACTAGCCAATTCCCTCCCTATACATTTGTGCAACTGAAACAGGTTTTTCTTGTCACTACTGTGTTGTATCTGTCTCATATGTTTTACACCCCCTTCTCTGTCTAGACAGAAGTCAGCTTGCATCACGAAATCTTTTCAGACTGTTTTGTGCATTAATAGCTAAGTCAGCTTCCTTAAGACCAACATCCGTTTATCATATTACCTGCTCTGGGCTTCTTCTTTGACATTCTGACTTTTCACTGATTGGATCCTTCAAAGACGAGTCTGGTGGGAATGGGGGTGGGGTGGGCGGAGAGCAGAGGAGACTCATTTGACAGCTGTTAATACTCAGGCCCTTACTCAGCTGTCTGAAAACAACCACAAACTGTATTGAGTTACTTTTATAGCATTGTGTAATACCAAGCAAATTGAAAACACAAAAGAAGTGTCTTACTGGTTGGGGAATTAAACATATAAAAGTATGGTGTCTCCTACTTTCAATATGAATCCCTGCTACCAGTGCCACCCATCATCCTGGCTCGCGTGCCATCAAGCCCACGTTTGATTCTGTGATTCAGAATGTGAAGTAGATTACACTTGTTAAGTGTGTTAAGGTGCTTAGCTGCAGGAGTACAGTGGTGAGGGTGTTTGTTGAGATTCCAGTGGATTGTACATAGTGAAGAACATAATTCAAATCCAGGTTCTGATGGTGGGTAAAACAACAGTGGGCTGTATAAAAACTCTATGTCCCAAACTGTGTGACAAGGTACCCCAGGGTGCCACACTGAACTGGTGGAGGTGCCTTAATGTTGCAGTACTCAACTTCCGATAGATATAACTACTAGTTTAAAATAGAGTTTCAACATTAGATCATTCTGCATTCTTTACTATGACATCATATCTTTGTGAAGCTGAGGTAACAGTTTATGTGTATGTGGTAACAAGTAAGTACCACATGAAAATCAATGTGGAACATGAAATGATGTTGGCTGTGTTCATTCTGATTCTGAGAAGGGTTGTGCAGAATGCAACAGATGCACACATCCATTAGAAAGTAGCTTTGGTTATTTAGGAATAAGATAATAACCCATTTCTTTACATTTATGTGTACTTTTTTTCTTAAGACCTAAATACTTAAATTTTTTGGAGATAACTTTTCAACAAATGAAGCCGTTAGGTATATCATTTGCTTTGGAGCACCCAAAAATGTTACCAAGATACTTAGCATTCCATGGACCAAGAAATTTTGGTTAAATCTCTGGGGAGAGACGAGAAAGGCCCACGTGAGTGTATACCAGCAGAAAATGGAGAAACACTTAGAATTTTAAATGCTCGTACTTCCTATCTTCCTCCTACATACCCTTCTAGAGGCTGGCTGGCCTGTCAACTCTCCTGGTAGAGTGTAAAATTGCCTTTTCTGGGCAATCTGAACATCCCAAGAGAAAAAAAAATCTATACATAATAGTATGGGAGTTTCTGCTGCAAAGACACCATCTAGATTATGCTAATGGGAAGGCCAAAGTTTCTCTCTAGTGCTCAGAGCTTCTAAGCTGCTCACAGCCATCTCAGATCCGAAAAGATGAAAGACATCTGGAGAAATCTCTATTGTAGATGATACAGAAGAAACAAGCAACTCCCCTAAATAGAAACTTGGAGAAAACAGACTTGTAAAGAGAAGAAAATGTAAAAACAAATGAACACTCTCCTCAGAGAAACAAGAAAATCAGTGCATCCAAGAAGTAAAAAATAAAAAGGAAGGAGGAAGGAGAAAGGAAGGAACGGTTGGAAAACAAAAAGTTCTTGGAATGGTAAAGTTGGTAGCAGAAATAAAAGTAGAGGAGTTGTTCCACAGAGTAAACCAAAAAGGTCAAGAGAAGTGAAGTAAGAGAAAAGGTGAGAACGTTAGAGATACTAGAGAACCGGCGGGGTAGACTAGACATGCGTCGTTGAGAATCCAGGAGGAGAGAACAAAGGAGGAGAGATGTCGATGAAATCTGTGTTTTACTTCCACAAACTGAAGGATATCAGTTTCCAGGTTGAAAGGACCCACTGAGTGCAGGATGTATGGAAATAAATCCACAGCCGTGTGCATTGTTGTGAAATTCAGCGACAAGGAGGTGATTCTACTAGTGTCCAGGGATAACCATCGAGTCACATATAAACAAACAAGGTCAGAATGACTTAAGACTTCTCAGCAGTTATACTAAACACAAAGAGACAGTTAAGCAAAGCATTCCAAATTATGAAGTAAAATTGCCTCTAATTAAGAATTCTGTACCCAGCCAAACTTTTAATTTAATATGAAGATGTAGTCACGATTTTTCAATCTTGCAAGGTCTCTAAGATTTTCATCCACAACCCGTAGGATGTACTTCACCACAGCAAGAGAATTCATCCAGAAAGAGCAAGGTGTGGGGATAGGAAGCAGGAACTCAAGTACAGGTCAGAAGCAACCCCAGAGGCTAATAGCTGTATGTCAGGAATGGGGAACAAGTCCAGATTGGATCAGTGTGACTCATGAGACTGATACCTGGCCACTCTCATTACCAAGAGCTCATTGCTACTGCTCCATCTTTTGCCCTGTGACAAAATGGGAGGGTGGTAAGCCTGACCCAAATTCTTGCCTCTGCTTGGCCTGCCCTGCTTTCTCCTCCATACACTGCCTCCTGAATCAGCTGAGAGCAGCCCTGCTACATGTTCTGATTTGAATGGTGCTGAGGTCTGGAAGTTGGCCACGTTGAACTTAAAAGCAAAGTATGGAGACACCCACTCCACCAACTCCTGCCCACACTTAGCCTTGCCAGATGTCCCCACCGAGCCTTAATATTTCCCAGTGATGATCTCTATGGGGCTTTTGTAAACTCACAGGGAAGTTGAAGCCAGTTTATGCCCCCAGATAGTTCCTGGGCACTTTTTTCTAACAGGGAAAAGTTTGCCTTTTCGTTATAGAACAAGATTTGTGCCTGTTACTCTTTTTTTTTTTAAGTTTGTGGAATTAAAATATTTCATTTTTTAAAACATATTTTTGAAGGATATATACATATGTGGGAAACACATAAAGAAAATCAAAGGAATGATGATCTCAAAAGGAGAAGGGCCCTGGCCAGTGTGACTTGGTTGGAGCGTTGTTACATAAGCCGAAAGTTTTCTGATTTGATTCCTGGTAGGGTACATACTTAGGTTGCAGGTTCGATCCCTAGTTGGGGTGCATATGGGAGACAACCAATCAATGTTTCTGACATTGATTTCTTTCTCTCTCCCCCTTCTTCCCTCCCTCCCTCCCTATCTTCGGATGAGGATTTTTAAAAAAAAAAAAGAAGAAAGATGTACTTGGGGAGGCATACAGGGAATTCCTAAAGTATTGGTAATACCTTATTTCTTAGCCTTGATGAGTCCACAGGGGCTCATTTCATGGCTATTCCTTAAACTGTACATTTTCAATATGTTTCTCTATATATGATACAGTTCACAACTTTTTAAAAACCCTTTATAAAACTTTATACAAGCCTTGCATTTAATCACACGGAATTTCATCTTGTTGATTTTAGCTCAGAGTTCTATGTTATCATGGTATTAGCCAAACCATGTGATTTAGAAGTAAAAGCTGGGTTTCTCTTTAGTTAGGCCGGTCCCCCCACCCCCCACAGAAAAAGCTGTGAAGGAAGGGATTTATGAAAATGCCCCTTTATTACCCAGGGGACCTAGTAATATCCTTGCTGCCTCATCTTCTTATGAGTGTCTGCAAGCAAAATAGTTTTGTAGTATTTAACCAAGTGTTTAGTGTGCCCAAGGACTTGGATGAAATTCAGGGTTGACTTCTGGGAGATATTGATGTGATTAAGTAATTTTTAGGTAACTATGAATAAAACAGAATTTATCACCAGCAACAATAGTTTCCAACTTAGTAATTTATTATCTCCCCGCAGATAAAAATCTTTCACTTGGGAAAATTGAATTAAAATGGATCATAATTACCATCATTAATAATTTTAAGTTTTCCATTTAAACTAGAGGCAGTTCTTTTAGTACAAATACGTAAGCTCCTAACCCCCTTTATTTGATATAAGCAGTCATTTCCTGATCTCCACTCCTCACCAAAATGTATTTTACAGATGTGGTGGAGGCCTTTGTCTAAGTAAGATGCTACCAGATGAAAATGCAATATTACAGCCTGGCTCATCTCATTTCCTTCTGGCTTTCTTCATGCTCATAATGTCAGAACCATACAAGCTGTGATGCTCCTTTCTAGCAACACAATGTGAGCCTATTGTCACTTTTGGAAGACATTTTCCAAAAGAAGAAAAGCTAAACAACCTTTGGGGACACTGGATTAAAACGTTTTCTGCTAAAAATCATTTAGACATAGCAGTGCGTGGAGATCATACCAAGAACATCTCAGTGCTTTTTAACACATTGCGAACCGCATAGAAATCTCTAAGACATATATATGCCAGGGACCACACGTTTTTGGGCAAACTGCACGTTATTTAAATCATCATAATGCACTTTAGGTGTTGTTTTTCAATAATTATAACATTTTTATTTACAAAAACAATTAAACAATTAAAGTTCCTAGTACTTTTTAAACGGATGGTACTGCGTAAAACATTTTCCTCTATGAAGAGGGACCAAACAAAATTTACATAAGTATCTAGATTCGCTCCTTTTTCCATGGGCGTGAAAAACGAGAACACTCGTGAGCGGTCCTTAACAGATGGCGCGCGAAACACGAGAAAACTGCGCGGTACGAAATGTGTTAACTTTTCCCTATTTTGTTCTGTAAGTTTGTAACCTCTAGATATTCAGTTGGTCATTAACTCTATTCTTTTTTTTTTTTTAAAATATATTTTATTGATTTTTTACAGAGAGGAAGGGAGAGAGATAGAGAGTTAGAAACATCGATGAGAGAGAAACATCGATCAGCTGCCTCCTGCACATCTCCCACTGGGGATGTGCCCGCAACCCTGGTACATGCCCTTGACCGGAATCGAACCGGGACCTTTCAGTCCGAAGGCCGACGCTCTATCCACTGAGCCAAACCGGTTTTGGCCATTAACTCTATTCTTATGCTTGCCTTCTTTTATGCAATTTCCTGAAAATTCATATGAAGTGAAATTTGTTTAATCACATTTGAAACACAAAGGAAGCTTGTAGGAAAATCAGTCTTATTGAGAATGTCTTTAGAAAACATATTTTGTAAAACAAGTTATTCAGTTCCCCCCCCCATCTAAATTTTATCCATACGTTATTAAAAAATATTTATGGGGAGCTGAGAGTATATCCAGACACAAAACAAATGCTTTCTACTTTCACAGAGGTTACACTCAAGTCAAGGAATCAGGAACTATTACACAACAAATTATTTAGTTATAGTTGTGATAGATGTCTCCAAGGAAACTGCCATCCTTGGTGGATGTGACCAAGTCTAACCAAAAAAGAATTCTGAGAAAGTAATGTTTAGGTGGATATGTGAGGCTGAGTAATAGAGTGTTAAGTGCTTTGGGAGGAGAGCTTATGAGTGGATAAAAAAAAAAATAAAGTGGTGCATTTACACAATGGAAAACTATACAGCTGTGAAAAGAAGGCTCTCTTGCCCTTTGAGACAGCCTGGATGGACCTAGAGAGTGTAATGCTAAGTGAAATAAGCCAGCCAGAGAAAGACAACTATTACATGATCTCACTCATATGTGGAATCTAATGCACAAAATAAACTGACAAACAAAATAGGTCCAGAGACATGTAAGCCACCAACAAACTAACCATCTCAGAGGGAGGGGGCTGGAAGAGATTAAACAAAGAACTTATTTGCATATATGCATAACCCATGGACGCAGCCAATAGTGAAGGCCCGGTGAGGGAGTAGGACTGGGGAGGAGGGGGTCAATGGGAGGCAAGGGGGAAGGGGACATCTATAATACTTTCAACAATAAAGAGAAATTAAAAAAAAAAAAAAACTCAAAGGAATGTGGCTTCTCCAGGGTTGGCCCAGTGAGTCCAGAGCTCAGAACAAAAGAAGGTGAGCAGCACAGAAGGAACCTAGCATGAGACAGGGCCTGATCATTTAGGGCTTTATGGACACATTAAGGGTTTTTCATTCATCTTCAAAGTCATGGACAAATGGGGAGGATCATAAAATTTCATTCTCAAAGGGGTCCTCTGGATTAGAAGGGGAACTATATATACAAATTTAGGTTTTCTTAAAACAGCGTAACTAAAAAAATCACAAAATTATGAAAAATATAAGAAAGAACTCTACGCATTGTCAAGATCCTCACTCCAAAACTGCTTTGTGTTACCCCTGAAGAGTTTATCTTGTTTTTAAACATAGGTTTCAAGACACAGAGGCATGTCTATCTTTACAATGAAAGCATTCGCAGACATTCAACTGGCATTAGGCATTTTGCTCAGTGTCTCCAGAAACTCTGCCTTTTGAGGTGTAAATAGGTGAGAGAAGACCTCCCTGAGGGCACCAAACCCTGGGAAGATGGATGGAGTGGGGCTGGAGGCAGCGGCTGCCTGGGCAGGAAGCTCGGAGGTGATGCTGAGAGCTGGGGAGGCTTCACGGCTCCCAGCATCATCTGCTAAGAGGAAACAAGGGTGACCTACCTCTGCCTGAAGCCCATCTTTCAGAGGCTAGTGAATATGTGAGGGCTCCCCCTATCCCCCCCCCCAAAAAAAAAAAAATCTAATAAGATTGGGTTGTTCATTTCTTCAAATATCAGCTTCTCCACTTTCCAATGCACTTTGGCTTATATCCTACGCCGATGTGTCTTGTATCTTGGAGGACACAGAGCCCATCATCTCCTTGTACAGATGAATTTCCAGTGAATTATTTGGATAGTGAGAGTAATTAAATGTTCAGATTCAGGAAACTCCTTGTTTCCCATGATAAATGTCTCATTACCTCATTTCACATTGGGTTCCTGTGTCCTAGACAAGGAAGCAAAGAGCGTACTTGTGGGAGGCTGGATGCCTACCTCAGCATTTTGGCTTTGACGTTAATTAGCCGAGACCTTGTGAGAATTATTTTGACATCACCTGAGGAAATGAGGGATTTAGGCTAGTCAATCTCTAAGATCCTTTACTAATCTAAGTTTTATGTACCCTTCTCTGGCTAAGTACACTTTTAACTCATTCTGTAACCTTAGGCATTCGATGTAAAATTTTCCACTCTCTTGTAACTTTCCAGATACATCTCACTTTCCAAATGATTAATCTTCTGAGCAGGTCCAACTTGAGTTATTTTCACACTTTTATCTTCTTCTTCAATTGGAAAGCCAAGAACTGTGTATAGAGTAGTTAAAAATATATATATCACCTCTTGCTCTGTAATGCCATTGTTTTCCTTCTTTTTAGTAACCTTTAAATCAAATAATAATTGTGTATTTTAAATGTATTATTAGTACCTGCCAGATGTTTACCTGAAAATCCTTTTTTCCTTTTTTAAAATTAAATTTACTAGGGTAATATTGGCTAATAACATTTTATAAATTTCAGGTGTGCAATATTTTAATTCAAAATGTGTGAACTCTATTGCATGCTCAACCCCCAAAGATTAGATTACTTCTGTTAACATACCTTTGAACCCTGTTACCCTCCCCCAACTCCTCTTCCCCACCCTTCCCCCCACCTCTCTTCCTCTCTGTTAGCTACCATTCTGTTTTCTGTACCTATGAGTTTCTTGTTTGTTTTGTTCGTTTGTTGCCTTTTTTGTTTTATATTCCACATAAGTAAAATTATGTGGCTTTTGTTCTTTTTCTGTCTGACTTATGTCACTTAGCATACATTCTCTCAAGATCCATGTTACTGCAAATGGCAGTATTTCATCTTTTTTATGGCGGAGTCATATTCCGTTGTATATATGCACCACATCTTCATTATCCTTTCATTCACCTGTGGACACTTAAGTTGTTTCTGTGTGTTGGCTATTGGAAACAGTGCTACAATGAACATAGGGATGCAGATATCTTTATGAATTAGTGTTTTCATATTCAGAAAAACCCTTTTCTGAATATGCCAAGTACCTAGATTTACTGATATCTATTGAGCCAGGGACTGTGCTCGATCCTATAGGGACTCATGCAAGTGGATGGTAAGCACCATTATTTTAAAGTAGAATACAAAATTGTAGCATACACTTCATATAAGAAGTTTATTGTTTTGTGGGCGTTTTCCGGGGACTCTAGTTTTCTCCCACATCCCAAAGATGTGCACGTGACATGAATTGGCCAATCTCCATTGTCCCAGTCTGAGTGAGTGTGTGCGTGGGTGTGAGTGCCCTGTGATGGATGGGCATCCTGTCCAGGGTGGGCTCCTATCTGGTTCCCTGAGTTGCTGGGAGAGGCTCTGCCAGCCCTTGACCCCACACTGGAATAAGTAGGTTAGAAAATAATGATCTTACTTGTTTTTCTTCATCTTTCTTAAATGTATGTGTAGCTCACATTTCAGTGTTTAATATTAGAAGTGTTTTGGGTCTTGATTTAGAAGCTTGGTGATGTTTTTGTATTTAAAAATATGCCATAGATGCCGTAACCGGTTTGGCTTAGTGGATAGAGCGTTGGCCTGCGGACTGAAGGGTCCCAGGTGTGCAGGAGGCAGCTGATCGATGTTTCTAACTCTCTATCCCTCTTCCTTCCTCTCTGTAAAAAATTAATAAAATATATTTAAAAAATAAAAATATGCCATAGAAACTTAACTCTTATTTATATCAGTTAGCCTATGGTAAAACCGGTTTTGTTACACATTTTTTCACGTGAAGTCTCCACCTTTAGATGATGTTAAATGAGGACATTTACCAGCATAATCATTTTTATTTTACTACTAGTAGCCCGGTGCACAGATTCATGCACATTGAAAGGAAATTAATTAGAAGAAATATTTTAATATTGCTATTTGCCCTTTCTCTATAATAGAAGTGTCAGAGATAAAAGAAAATTTGTAAAATATATATGAAAATAATATATAAATTGATTAATAAGTAAACAATAACAACATGCTATAACAAAGACATGATATAAAAACAGCAAAAACATGATATAAAAACAACATTGGTAAAAATAATGACTGATAAATTTATTAAACTTATTCTAATATCTCCCTGTATCCACATTAAGAGTAAAAACACTTTCAGAGTGCTTGACTAATTTCCCTTGTGATGAAGTATTTACAACTTTAACTTTAATGTCACACGCTCTTCAAACTCGAGAGAAAGCAACATATAACTGACTATGTCCAAAAACGGGTTCAGGTAGGAATATTCCTACTCTGTCTAGAGTTTGTTTTTGTGATTTATTAATAGTCATTGCAAATGCTGGCATCATGGGAAACTGTCTTCAAATTAATTTAAATGGGAGGCCAGTGTCAGATGGGGACAAATCAATTCTCAGAATCAGAACAACCTCTCCTTCTGCAGATCCTGTTAATACTTGAGATTCTATTATGTTAGATCACAATCTTTTGATAATAAATCTAGTACCTTTACAAAGACCCCATTTACTATTAAGATTTCTCAGTAGCATGATGATTGCACCTACTTTCAATTTTAATTTATGACACTGTATTCCCAAAGGAGTAATACTATTAAGAAGTTTGATGAGAAATTTTTCCTTTTCAGCATCATCCGTTGAATCGATGGAATCATCACTCAAATAGGTGTGAAAATCTCCATCGAGTATATCCAAAAGTTCTTCATTTAATTTATGAACGTGCTCATTTTTAGGACAAAGAATCACACCTTTAAATATATTTTTAATATTATCAATAGATATAATTCACAATCAACAATGACAGATCGAAACACATGTGTGCGATTGACTCCAGTTAGAGCTTTATATGTATTGCGCATGCGCAAGTCAATGTTTATTTTTAAATTGCCAGTGCGCATCATATGTACCGGCCGGTTGGTCAGTCAGATGGTTGGACAGACATACAGTCAGTCACTTAGCCTTTTATATATATAGATATAGATAATAATTCAATTTAAAATAGTTAATAAATTCTAGGTCTGGGTTTTTATAATGGTAACAGCTCGCATTTACTGGCTACAAAGTATTTTGCTATGTCCAGGCAGTGTTGTAGACACAATGTAGTTCATATCACAAGAATAGGTAGATAGTTGTTAGGAGTGTGGAGTCTGGAGCCTCACTTTGTTCAAATTCTGATTTTACCACATTGCCTATATGACACTGGGCAAATTCGCCTAAATGGGCTTCATTTTTCAGTCTGTAAAAGTGGATAATAATAAATACAACTCATAAGGTTGACATGAGAATTAAAGCCAAATTAATCTCTGTTTAGAATGGTGACAATACCTAGTGCCTAATAAGGGCTACGTAGCTGTGAGCTGTTGTCACGGTCGTCATCATCAACTCTCACAGTAACCCTGTGGTAGTTAATTTTGAGTCATGACTAATTACAAACCCTACAAAGTAGGTAGAACATTGACATTTGGGGAGGTTGGCTAAAGCCACAAAGGCAAGATGTGTGGCAGGTCCCTTACTCAAGCCCTGGCAACTGGTTCCAGAGTCTGGGCTTTTCACGCTGCATAACATGGCCACACTGTGTACCAGTAGCTTCCAGAATAATTGTCTACAGGTCATTTACATATTATGTCCCCCTTCCCCTTGTCATCATGTCAAAGAAGCTTGATTTCCCCCACTAATTGCTTTTCTTTTGAGCAGAAGTGAGAGTCAGCTACGCTGTAGTAGGAAGAACTCCCACATACAAATGAGTAGGGAGGAGGAGGATGGAGCTGGCAGTTCCTGACCATCTTCCACATGTGAAGTGCAGAGGCTCACACTTCGCAAACATCTCATTTCATCTGAACAGATACCCCTTTGGGTATATCTTATCCCCATTTTATAGATGAGAAAACCAAAGCTGATCTTGTCTGAAATCACAAAGAATGGGTCTGACTCCAAGGCTTTGCCACTAGGCTAAGCTGAGAAATCGAATGTAATGAGAGTTATTGTGAACTCTTTGGTCAAGCAATTCTTCAATAACCATTATCTAATTTGCTTGTTCATGAAAGGCAGAGAGCCTGTTTTCTTCCAAGTGACTTCACTGTGTCACTCTGCTGAGGTGTGTTCTGTCCTCTTGTTCCCTTCCAGAGGAGATCTGTACCCTCGTCATCGCTGAGACTTTCCCTGAAGATGCAGGGGTCTTTACCTGCTCGGCAAGAAATGACTACGGCTCAGTAACCAGCACTGCCCAGCTGGTGGTCACCGCAGGTACGTGAGGAGTAAGAAATGACAGGGTTCTGTCCCCAGCCCTCAGTGTGGCTTGCCATGGGGGAGAGAACTGTCCCAGGAGAAGTGCCCAGCCATTGGGAATGTGCGCTGCCACTCCAGGAGTTATCCTGAAGGGCAGTGTTTCATCAGCAAACAAAAGGATTTGGGGGGAGAGGAGTGAAAGTGGAGATGAAAAACAAAAAGATAATGATGATGGAGCAGCTGAACACCCATGGAGCTATTTTTGTAAATCACCCATGCAGTCTTGGTCTTGGAAGCGATGGAGCTGGTTTCCTAACATGCTTCATGCTAACCCAGAATCATGCTCACATCAGAAGGCCACCTGGGCATGGGAGATGCTGTCACTGTTTTGAGCAGCGTCAACACAGGAGAGGAGATATATGTTCAGAAAAATTCAGGTTGAACCCACGTTTGAAACTTCTGAAAAAGTAGTACAAAATACACCTGATGGAATTTGGAGAAACTGTAAGATCTTAGATATCAAATTTCACTGGCAGTGAAATATAGCTATGATATGAAAAACTACAGCAATATACTATCAAAGCCAATATTCAAAAATGCCTGTATATTTTTTAAACCCCGAAATTTACCACTAGCAAAGGCAACATGAAACAGCTTTTCCTTTAACTTTAGCTTGCTCTTTTCTGCTATTATTAATATGCTATACCTTAGTTTATTTTTATTGCCTCGTCTCTATTATTTATTTTACAGCAAATGTTACAATGTATCTTTGACCAGGCCTGACACATAGTGCACATAACAGGGAATCAGTAAATGGGGTTGTTGGCTGGATGGGAGAGACATGGAGAGAGCAGCGGAATCGCACTCTGATTTCTTTGGAAGAGTGGGAACTTGGTGCTAGGGGGCAGCAGAGGCCCAACCAAGACTGGGTCAGGGAGCTTAGCGTGGGAATTATTTGTTTTCATTTTAAGAAAAGAACTGTGGATGCTCAGGCAGAGCTGATGTGCCTCAAGATAGCTTCCCCAGAGTGTCGAAAATCCCCTCTCTGCCCTGAGTTTTGGCACCCAGTTCTGTCAACAACAGTTGAGCATCATCTTTAATAAAGGCTCCTGAGAGGGAATTGAAAGCTAAAAAAAAGAAAAAATGAGGGGACATATGTAATACTCTCAACAATAAAGATTTTTTAAAAAGATACAGTAATGTTTTAATAAAATGGAATGACTAAAGAAAAAAGAAAGGTAGGAAGAGAGGGAAGAGAGAGAGAAAGAAGGAAAGGAAGAGAGAAAGGAAGGAAAAGGCTCACCTTAATGGGGGAACGGTTGATTGAATGAGTGCTTTAAGTGTGCATGGTCGGAGCTACAGAGCAGGGAAGAGCCCAGTGTTTTGATTCTGGTTGGCTTGAGGACTGTCCCATCAGATGGCCATTGTGCATTCTCCAAGAGTATGGCCCAAACTCCGGACTCTCGAAGTCTGCTGGCAAAACTTGGCCTTTTTATCTGGGGTAGGTAGGCCAAGCATAATAAACGAATACTGCTGAGCTCTCCTCCGTTCACCTCGGTAAGCACTTTTGAGTACATTCCAGGAGCTCTGCTGGGCTCAGAGCAAAGTGAGAAATCCACAGAAGACATGATCTTACCTCAAAACATATTCAGTTTATTGAGAGTAAAGAAAAAAATGGGGGTGGAAGTTGAGTTATGGCTGTGGCAATCATCTAACTGGAAAAAAATTATCTATGAGGTCATAAGACATTTCCCTTAGACTCAGAGCTTTACTTAACTTGCAGTCGAATGAATCCCTCCCTATTCATTGCTTATCCCATAAAACCTTAGGGCTTGAGCTAATATTAGTAAAGCTCAGATAGGATGTTCAGTCGGATCTGTGGCTGAGATGTGAGAAGACAAAGCATTATTAGTTGATACTGTGTCTGTTGTCATTTTTAAACTAAGTTCTGTCTTTAGCTCTGGCTTGAAATGAATAGGTAGCTGCTTTCCCCACTTGTGGGCTCATTCAGGAAATGAAACACTAGCAGTCGCCCAAACAAGCTCGGGCGAACCAAGCCCTCCAGCTGGCTTCGCTTCTGCGTCAGATGCCAGCCCCACAGCTACCTCTCCTGTGACACCAGGGCCCGAGGGATCCTCAGACCATCCATAACAGTGTGAATGTAACTGTTGTGTTAGTAGCATCGTATTATTTGTTCCCTCTCTTTCCCCTTCCTCAGCCAACACCGAGGACTGTAGCTATGACTCCACGGGTGAATCCAACAGCGATCACTTCCAGCACTTCCCGCCTCCCCCTCCGATCTTGGAAACCAATCCCTTTGAGTTGGCTCCAAAGAAACCAGCCGAGATCCAGCAGGTGAACAGCCCGGAGTTAGGCCGCAGCATGGCAGCCCTTCAAATGCCATTCAGTCCTGCCGAGAGGGAAACGAACGGAGTGCACCCCAGCCACGGAGTCAACGGACTGATTAATGGCAAAGCGAACGGTAATAAATCTCCCCCAACACCAGCTGTCCTGCTTTCACCCACAAAGGAGCCTCCACCTCTGCTTGCCAAGCCGAAACTGTGAGTATTTCTGCACGTTTCGCAACACTTCCCTTACCGCCGCTAAATCGCCTCTCTGGTCAGTGAAAACTCTTTGCCTGGACTCTACTCGGTGGCACGTTGCCCCTTCTGCAGGCCAGCTGTCTCTGGCTGATGGGGCTTTGCTACCAAGTGGGGTCTTTGAAAAAAAAATACAAAAGATACCTAAAAATAAAGAAGGTACATGAGGAGCTTGGTGACCTCTGCCCTTTGCTAAAAGGCTATAACTGGTTCCAGCTGTGAAAATATCTGTGCTCCGTGTGGCCTTCCATTGTACAGCAAGGACGTAGCCGCTCCCCGGAGGTGATGGGCCAGGGGACCTGCTTTGAGCTCTCTGTGAACGGCATTTCCAAATGTTTTCAATGTAAGAATCGGTAAGGAAATCTGATATAGATAAGCACAGGAAGACGAGGGGCTGAGGATGGGAAATTCATTGTACAGAACCCGGGAGGGGAATGACACCAGGGATAGCCGGCTGGTCAGGAAGAAGAGCGCCCTTCACAACACGACCTCTGAGGCTTTGGAATTTCCATGAATACCAGCTTCACATTTGATTTCCACTATTTTCTTAGGACGATAAACCTTGCGGGAGCTGTTTCCATTGGCACTCCACAGCAGAGAGTTGTTATGAATGGAGCCCTTACAGTGTCAGAGAGAGACAGAAATCAATTACCTCCAAAGGTTCTATCGTAGCATAACAGATCCTGAGTTACTGCCCTGACAGAGGTCAGTGGAAATGTCAGCGTCATATAAAATGCATACATACTCGACGAGGTCACATTTCCTCGGGAATGAATGTGCCGGGATCTAGGAAAGCCCCTTAGATTTCCCCATGATGGCTGATGTTTTTGGCTTGGGGCAGGAAAGATGACTTTAGGGGGTAGGAGTTGTTTCTCTGTAGTCTACTCTCTTTTCTCTGTCATCGGCTCACATGTTGGAATAGCCTATATATCTATACATTGCGTAATTGTTTACCAAGTGATTTCATGAACATGATTAGACTAATGAAATAAATCAGCCAAATGAACACCTTAAGTTAACAAATGGGCAGACAATTTTATAAAAATGAACTTCTGGGCAATCTCGTGTTGCAGTTTCAAAAATGACCACCCTGCCCTTAAGCCTGTATGCCGTCCAGGCTCGGTTTTCAGGCAGTGGGGCTACTAGGTTTGTATACCGTCGTGTGAAAGGTGCCAGGTGAACATTTAATACCTGACTCCATCTCTGTTGAGACGCTGAACAGGTAAAACGAGGTCAAATGCGGTAGCCTTAGAAGAGATACACACTCTATAGCTTCAACCCATAAAATTAATTGCCACGGCTGACTCCTTTTATCTTTGCATTTTGAATATGTATTTCTAGTGCTTTTAATGAAACGAGGGACCTGCTCTCCCCGGGTGGGCGGGGGAGAGGAGGGGAGGGAAGGTTAGGGGGAGAAAGGGTGGATGTTGCTTAATGGCTGGGACTTGACTGTGCTCTTGATTAAGTGACCTGTGTCCATGGTAATGGCTGTCATAAATTAGATGTGAATCACAGGAGAGCAGTGGAAGAGCTGTTAACAGGCATTTCTGCCCTTCTTATCTCAGGAGTTTCAGCAGCTGCTCAGCTTTTAGCTATGGTGATGTGAGTACGCCTGGTGGGGGTGGGGACATGTCTGCAAAACACAGACAACAGTTCTGTGGTTATTAAGAGGATGAGTAGCTTAAGCACAAGTTTGAAGAGTGACATCATAATTTGCCTATTAGTCAGATTTTTAATATAAAATAAGATACAGGAAAAATAGACTTTAGTGTTCAAGATCTGTATAGAGAAAGGCAGGACATCTAATTACAAACCTGGTAGCTTAGAAATAGCATTTACTGGTACCAGTTTTTACCACTGTTTTCTTTTTTAAAAAATCTTTAGGTGTTTAAGTATATCCTTAGAGCACCACTTAGCGATTTTCTATTGTATGCCTGCCATTTACTTGATAGAAAATCATAGGTGATGACACTTGAAAATATATATTAATTTTAAATTTTTCTTATGGATTATAGTACTTTATTTGCTTTTGTTTTCAGTACAAAGTAAATGCATCTTGATGTGACAAATAATACAGAATAACTCACTCTCACTGCCTCTCCTCTTCCAAGCCACCCTCTTTGGGTGACTGACTTTATTGCTTTGGGCTGAAGTCTTTCACTCCTTTCTCTATTATCACGGTCTTTTCTGAAAAAGTGTTGTTCATTGTTTTAGCAGTTGTATCCGTTGATAGAGGAATGTTGTTGAATGACATCTGCCATTAATTTAGAATAGCATCTAAGTTATTGGTAATCACACATCTTTTTATTTCTTTTTATACATTGGGGGGAAATTAGATTTTGCTTTTTATGGTTGCCAATGAAAAACTTTGGATTGCTCTAATCTTTTCTCATTAGCCTATGATTTTATTCCTCTTCCTAAAAGGAGAATTTATGACATTTTATTCATCCAGATCAGTTGTAATCAGACAAATAGGAAACAATGAGGAGGAGGCAATTAATAGGCATTAAAATATTTATTCTCACAATAACTTAACCTGAAAATGGTTGTGGTTTCTCAGATTTCTGAAAATAGATCATTTTCATTTTTTTACATATTTTAAAAATATATTTTTATTGATTTCAGAGAGGAAGGAAAAGGAAGAGAGATAGAAACACCAGTGATGAGAGTGAATCATTGATTTGCTGCCTCCCGCTTGCCCCACACTGGGGATTGAGCCCACAACCCGAACATGTGCCCCAACCAGGAATCAAACTGTGGCCTCCTGGTTCATAGGTTGACCCTCAACCACGGAGCCATGCTGTCCAGGCAAAAAAGATCATTTTTAGAAAGAAAATATTTTGCATTTTTTTCTCTCAAATCGCTCCAATACTGATAAAAAAGAAAAAAAATCAGGCTGAAATGAAAAGATAAAAATGTCATGAATTCTTCTCACAAGGTCTAGCCCTGATCTTCTAGTATCCAATAGAAATCTTCACCAATGGCCTGTAACCCTCCCAGACTCTAGTGGGGTCTGTCATGCCTACCCTGAGGCTGAGTCCCTGGCTCATTGTTGAGGAGGCATCTACTTTGGTTCCTGCATCTCCAAGTGTCTTTGTCCCTGATACTGCCCCTCGAGTATAGTCAAACATGAGGACATGGGGGCCATTTGATAAGTATTAAGTATATTAATTTTAAATTTTTCTTATGAATTATAGTACTTTATTGGCTTTTTTTTTTCATTACAAAGTAAAATGCATCTTGATGTAGCAATTTAAACAATACAGGAGTAATTAAAGAAAAAGTTAACTCTTACTGCTTCTCCTCTTTCAAGCCACCTTCTTTGGGCACTTGAGTGCTTTGGTCTGAGGTCTTCCACTCCCTTCTTTATTATCATGGTGTGTGTGGAATGCCTTGCCACTTGCTGTGGGACCAGAAGTGCCCTTATACACTGCACAGGGGGAAAAATTCATAAATACGGGTTATGTATATGACTGACACTCATAATCTTCTATTACAGTACAGAGAATAGAAGCAACAGGTGCTTCAATCAGATTTCTCATCAGAGAAAAAGAGACCTAAACAAACATAAACCCAACTTGTGAACGATCTGTTATATTATTTTCCTTGTTTGGAGTGACCCAAATAAGTCTGGTGCCTCCCACTCTCTACACACCATACCTGAAGGTTCCAAAGAATTTTTTTTTTTTTTTAGGCCTCAGTGTGTGAATAGGAAACAACGTCCCTGCTTTTTTTAATTCCTATCAGCTCATTCACACTAAGGTATTAGGGATTTTATATGTCACTCAGTCCACTTTTGGACTGACAAAATAAAGCTACATCTTCATCGTAATAAACGATCATAAGCACAATAATAATTCCTTGTGCAAAATCAGAGACGTGTTCTTGCCCTGCACTTGGGGGAGCGAGAGGTGATGTGTTTAAAAGACAGAAGAGAAGGAACTAGCAGCCTGTATCCCTCTCCGTATCAGTGACTTAGCTGGGCCATGCTTGCCATATTTGGAAGTTCTTTATGGTTTCCTCCATGCTCCTCGACACACATTGAAGCACAAGTTGTTCCCTTGCTGGGAATGTTCTACTCCTTGGAATGTTCTGCTACTAATGGCTGCCTCCTCCTTGCTTTCAACTCTCAGCTTAATGGCACCATCATCCCTGACCACCCAATCTAAAGCAGCCACCCAGCCATTCTCCAGTAAATCAGCCTCTTTAATCACCACGTGGCCTGTCATTACTTTTCATAGTTTCTTATTACCTGCTTGTCAGTTTGTGTATTGTTTTTCCCCACTATTGTAATGAAAGCTTTTTGAGAGTAAGGACTGTGGCTGTTGTTTTCACTGCCCTTTCACCAGGACCTAGATCAGGGCCTGACAGAGGAATGCTCAAAAGCATTTTAGAATGAATGAAGCAAGAGCAGATCAGGAAGGAGGGAGAGAAAGACCTCCCACATATACCTCACCAATCCCACAGTTTTCCCACTTTACAATACTTTTAAAACCGACATTATTTATCTCTTAAACAAAATGAATATGAAAGAATTAAGTAAGAATCCCATGAGAGTGTGGGGGGTGAAGAGGGCCTAAAATATGGAGACAGAAGAAGATTTGACTTTGGGTGGTGGCCATAGTGCAATATAGAGATCTCGTGACATAGAAACCTACACCTGAAATTTATATGAGCCTCTTACTCAATGTCATCCCCAATAAAATTAACTTTTAAAAAGAAGGGTGGGGTAAGAATCCTTTCGGATAGAATTACAGTAGAAAACTTTGTCCAACCAAGGTACTTAGTGTGGGAACCCTTTCGGCTCCTTCCTCATTTCTCCTCTGTTCTCATTTGATTAACATCTTGTGTGAACACATTACGGAGAAAATGAGACATTTGGAAGGTCTAGGTAGGAGGACGTTTTCACTCTCTAGTATGTACTTGCAATGTCAGCTGGCCACAGTACAATCAAACTATTTCAAGGTGTGTGTACTTGACATGTTAACACCCCCCTCAGATGCCAGACTTTTGATGAAGGGCTGAGAGCTTCTGTGCTACTCCCTTCCTGTCCTGTTTATGTTGGACGCGGCTCGTGCTCCAGTGTGTGGCTTGGTCAGTGTAACTTAGAAAGTGGAACATTTTTCCGTCCTTTAACCTCTGCTAGTTAGGGTTCAAGATTTCACTATATTACTGTTTGACATTAGAATACAAATGGTTTCCTGGGTTCTGTTCTAGTAAAAACCTTACCTGGTAGAGTTAAACACACAAACACAAGGGCAAAAAGATGATAAGTCAAACAATTTGGAGCAAAATAAGTAACAACGGTCAAAGAGATGTCATCACTAAGCAATTGTAAAGAGGTCTTTAAATGTATGTAAATGTATTTAAAAATCTAGCACGCTTTTTATTCCCTCACTGGTAGTTGAGCATCCACAAGTGTTGGGTAATGCAGGGTTCTGGAGACACAGAGGTGAACAAGACAAAAGCATTACCTTGGAATCATTTATAATCCAGTGTCCTCTAAGATCATTATGGCAAGACTATGCACATAAAATTCTGCATACATTTTAACCTCACACAGATTTTGTAGAAGAATGACCAATTCCTAAATTAGATTCAGTGCAATCCAATTGTCTTGTTTTCCCAATTTAATGTTTGGAAGATACGCCATTTTGCTTTTGATTCAAAAACTTAGGCATCCACTCCCATTTCTCATTAAATTATTTTTGTTATCTGCTGAGTCTAGTCAAATAACAAAGCAATATAATAGCAGTGAAAGTGTAAACTATGGAGCCAGGGGGATGTGGGAACATTCATGGTCTTCATTCTGAAGCCCCTGGCTGTGCGGATATGGGCTCTTCATAAATATAATACGATGATGGCTTTGCATTAACAGTGTTGGTGTTGGATCCCTTTGAACACCACCCCTCCCTGAACTGGAAAGTCCAATCAAGGAACTTCCTGAAGTATGAAACCTTTAACTAAGAAATAACATTTTGATGTGTTTTTCCTCATGCTTTCTTTCATGTAAATATTGGCTCTGTCACAGTGTCACATTCTTAGTTATTAGGATAACAGTGCTTGGCTATGCTAGTCTCTTGGTGAATATAATGTTTTAATTACATTTCCAGAAGAAGGTCAAGTCCTTATGTTTATGGTTAATAATTTCATGTGGTGTCTAAGGTATAGTTGGAAATATTTGCAGATACCCCGTGTACACTCAAAGTAGTACTCAGCCATCCATAAGAGATACCGTAGGTACATCTCAAATACTTGGTGCTGTCCATGAAAGAATACATGATGATTCAATATTTCTTCCACATTTCCACCCCATTTTGCCTAAATAAGTATGAGAGCTCCTGTGGTGATTACAAAGTAAGTTGAAAAAAGTAATCTCTGCTGGGAACCTTTTATTTTTAAGGGAGGAGGGGCTCAGCTCAGAAAGAAGATGGAGCCGCATTTGAATAATGTCCTCAGAGGTAATGCTATGAATGGGATGTCAAAACATAAACAATTTTGTGTCAAGCAAAAAAAATGCTTGAGACAAAATGATATATGCAGCTTAATGCTAATTTTATGGAAAAAGCAATAAAAGACTTTAACCAACTAAAATGAGTATTAGACATTTAGAAGGAAATACACCAAAATGTTACCTGTGGTCTCTGAGTGGCAGAATGTTGAGCAGATTATATTTTCTTGTTAACCAGTACTGCTTTTCATCAATAATGATTATCAGTTTTATGATTACAAAGTATTATTTTAAAATAAATAAATACTTTTGATCCTCTCTCTTCCCCCTCCTCTGTAGAACCTCAGCTCACCCTGCTCCTCATCATGGATGCTCCCTGCTCAAAATAATAGTCACCAAACTCCATTTTGAGCACAGTTGGAAGCAGAGTGCTCTCACCTTCTCTCTCAGAGCCCCTCTCTTATCCTGGAAGCCAATGTCTTCAGGACTCCATCTGGGTTTTTGGAACCCATGCTGGAAAGCCCTCCCCAGAAAAATGCCCTGTACTTCAAAATGACTGTGTTTCAACACAAATATTCTCTTTTAACATTCCTCCACCCCCACCAACCCAAACTCCCATTTCTCCAATTTCCCATCTCAGGTGTTAGGACGAAAGTGATATCAGTAAGGTAATTTTTCATTTTAAAGCCAGAAATAAACTAGATATTTACAAGAGCAATGTTTAATGTATAATCTGTACAAGGCCTTCCACAGAAAGGATGACAGCTTTCTCTTAGAAACTGTGGTGAAGGAGAAAAGATGTGGTGAAGGAAAATTGAAGTTCTGATTTAAATAATAGTATCCGTAAATTATGTGATGAAGGCATGGACCTTAGGAGGAAGAATAGTTGTAACTGTGAGATTAAGAATAGTGAAAAAGGCTGAAGAGAAATGTGAGAAATTATAAAAATAAAAAATAAAAACAGAAAGGAATGCATTTTCTAGCAATAATGAGAGCCCATTTGAAATTAGAGTGAAAATTCATTTTCGAGTCAGTGAATGAACATGGGTTCAGGACTTTATTTTAGCCATGATCAGCACTCTGAAGAGAGACATAACGTGCCTATAGAGTTGGCAGTACTGGCAAGATGGAAATGCTATAATATTTAATTTGTTGATGGTGAGAAGTATCACTGAAATCAGCATCCAAGCAGTGTGTAGGCTCAGAGAGGAAAGCAGAGTAAGCCAGATTAGGATTTAAGGAGAAAAGACATAGGACTCAAGAAAATGGAAAGGGTCAAAAAAATGGAAGTTATAACAACAAGGTAAATGACTAGAGAGAGTGTGAGATAGAAAAATATGAAAGGGCAACAGTACAAGTAGGTGATCAAAGTGAGGACTCTTAAAGTTCAGGATCTAAAGACAGAACTCCTTACAAGTGATGAAGGAACTTAATATATCTGTTTGAGTGGACAGTTTAGGTGGAAGCTGAGGTCACAGGAATAGAGGAAGTGATCAAGGAACCATGAAGTCAAGACGTTAAAGGGAACATTACCATGGATGGTGGCCAAAGTTAATGGGAGGAAAGCAAATGCTAGTTACTATCAAGTCATTGAGAAAAATGAGGAAATACCAAAGTTGGTGACAAGCAGCGAAGAGTAATTATAGGTGGAGCACACTGACTTCAAATAGAAGCAGATGTTGAGTGATGATGGCAAAAGTGTTCGAAGAATAGCTTTGGGAAACAAAGAGCATACAGAACCTCCTTGCTCAGAGAAGATCATGACGGGTTTAGTAACCTCGTCAAGGAGAGTCAGATTTCAGTTAAGGACAAAAGCACTCCCAATGAGACTTTGGGGAAGTGGGAATATTGATTAGAAACAGTTATGGATGATGAAAGGGATCTAGAAAAGGGACTTTAAGGGACAATTGATGAAGGAAGAACAGGAAGAGGGGAGAGTTTGTGTCTGAGGAAATAAGGTGAGAGAACAAGAATGTCATCCTGGGCTTAACTTGCTGTCATTTCATGAAGAGCCACTAAGATTATTCGTAGTTGGAATCTGCGAGAGCCATTTCCACCAAAACTCATACTTCTTTTTTCAGCCCCTCTTTATTTCCATTATATTGCAGCACCATGGTCCATTTTGTAGTTACTGTCCCCTTCTATTGAAGTAAGATCTTGAGTTGGGGAGTTATTGACCAAAGCTATTTCTTTTTTTTAATATATTTTATTGATTTTTTACAGAGAGGAAGGGAGAGAGATAGAGAGTTAGAAACATCGATGAGAGAGAAACATCGATCAGCTGCCTCCTGCACATCTCCTACTGGGGATGTGCCCGCAACCCAGGTACATGCCCTTGACCGGAATCGAACCCGGGACCCTTCAGTCCACAGGCCAGCGCTCTATCCACTGAGCCAAACCGGTTTCGGCAAAGCTATTTCTATATTTGTATATTTTGAAACCTTCTCAACTAATATGAATGTATAATCCATACATGTTGACTGGCACTTCATGTCTACAACTTTTACTACTAGAGGATTTATTTCTGTATACCGCAGGCTGAAATACATTCAGTTGCCAATTTTCTACCATTGACTCTTTTATTTCCTGTGAATGTGTAAGTTTTCCGTTCAAACTAATGCATCACCTAATGGTGAGAACATTTGGAGCAGGGAGGTTTATTTTAGTTGGTTTCTGTTACATGTGTGAAAGCAGGCTGTTCATTCTCTCAACAAACCTAAGAATGACGGTTTCCTTACTTGGCTAAAGTTGTCATTACAGACCTTGTGCATAACACTGGAGTCGATGTCGTGGTTTTTTTAATCTTTTCCATATGTGCCAAGGAATTAGATATTCTTTCATTTTTGTTTTAAGAATAATGTGCATATTAAGTAAATTCAGTAAGATATGTAGATTTTATGAAACTACGTAGATTTTCATTTCCATGGCTGAATAAATCACATATCAATTTGAGCACACAAGTTGTTCTATTATTCAAAAGGACATAAATTCATTGCTCTCAGAGCCTCAAACTTTGCCATACCAGTTTCATGTTTTCTGACCGGTGGTTCCTGCTAGGATAATCCTGGCTCCTCTGTTTAGCGAGGCTATTGTGAAAGTTCACATTGATTAAGGTTTTTGATGATGTTCAGAGGCAATGCCCTAGTAAATATGTACATTGATTTTAACTTCTATATCTGTATTCCCTCTGTGTTTGCTAGAGTTCACTACTCTACCCCATCTCTACTCAGAAACCTTGAAAATGCATTTTCTCTGTGCCCTGCTCCATTTCACAATGTTCTTTTAGGTCTGTTTCTCTTTTTTTAAATTTGAATGTAATGATGTATGTGTCCACAGTAGGCAGCATTTGAGGGACTCCAGCTGTGAGGCTCCTGAAATGAAGCTAGTAAAACCAATGCATCACTCCAATACTATCCAAATATTTTTACTTCACTTTAGATGTCAGGAACCAAAAAGGGTAGTTGCAGCTATCTGGTACTCCTTTTCCTCAAAGGAGTTTATAAATAGGTCACATATAGGTAATTATATGCCTCAGCTATAATTTCTTGCTGCTTTTCTAGTAATTGCCATTAAATGTGAAGGTTGTGAAAGATTTCTGGAAAGACCACAAATATTTTCCCGTCCTTGTTTCTTTTTTTGTTGAAATAGTTCATACGCCATCTGGTTTCAAGGATGTATCATTATGTGCAATAATGTCTTCTGTAGCAGGAAAAAAAGCCATAAAAGACGGCCTAAGTGCAATGCAGAGCAATGTAAAAATGTCTCTTGCTCTCCATAGTTTCAAAAATAGAGTTTGTAGCTTGGACCTCCAACGTGGCTTAGCTAGGGGAGGGGGATGTTGGGAGTAAATTTCTTGCTCCAGGTGGTTATTTTCATGTCTGATGCCCTCTCTCCTTCATAGCTTTTGCTTTCTTCAGAGGACCTTCTACATCAAATGGGAAGTGTTCACATTTATTTGTATTGCATCACAAAGCTATCCTCCACACATAGGTGAGGACTGTTCATGATGCAGCATTCTAGAATCACAGCAGTCCGGCCAGTGTGGCTCAGTGGTTGAGCGTTGACCTATGAACCAGGAGGTCATGTTTGATTCCCAGTCAGGGCATATGCCCAGTTTGAGGGCTTGAGTCCCAGTGTGGGGCATGCAGGAGGTAGCCAATCAATGATTCTCTCTCATCATTGATATTTCTCTCTCTCTATACCTCTCCCTTCCTCTCTGAAATCAATTAAAATATATATATTTTTTAAAATTAGAATCACAGCAAAGTTCACTTCATGTTGGATCTAATTATTCTACCTCTAAAAGCAGAATTATATTTGGTTTTGTCATTACTCAAACTCTCTGATATTAAACAGCTGCCTTAGTGGAAAGAATTCTAATAAAGACTTTTTTGATTTTACCAAAAATTGGCAGAGAGGTTTCTAAAAGCAATTGGATGGCTCCTGAATGTCCTGTTACTTGAAAAGTTGATTTACACGGAGGACCGATATCCCCATTTGCATTTTGTGTTTTACTTTATAACAAAGGGACCAAAAACTGCCTTTATGAAATGAAGTTCTGTTTCATACTCTTGGTGCTAGAAGTAAGCAACCTAAGTAAACTGGAATTCTTCCTAAAATTGGAAGCGAAATGGAATGAGGAAGAGGCATATTTTACATGTTGTCTGTGCTCTTGGTCCTTTTACTTGGGACAAAGGAGGACACAAGCTGAACTTGATTCTAGAGTTGCACTTGGTGCTACACCATGCTTTTGCTTGGCTCTGATGCGTCATCTAATGAGCTCTCTCCTCCTCCGGGAGTATCTTGGAATAAATGAAATGCAGGGCAGGCCTTGGCCTGGATCCAGCTCAGGCCCCAAACATGTAAGTCTGGATTTGGGTAGAATGAGGAGGATGCTAGGGGTCCATGCCAGCCAGGAGGGATCAAAGACATCTGTCAATGTGGTATGCTCTTGGGAGGCCATCCAGCAAGGCCAAGTCTATGTCATGGGGCCGAGAAGGAGGTTGGCCTGTTAGATTGCCATTTTCTTAAGAGCTTGAACTCTGAAAAGTGACCAGAAGTTATGCCAACTTTGTGAATGTGTAGAGATGGATAAATTAAATTTTTGAATTATCTCTTTCCCCCAGATTCTTATCAGACTGAATCGTACACACTGAGTAGTCCAGAATAAATTAAATTCACATGATATGAGAGAATAACCATACTTTTCTTGCTAACTGCATTCCACGTGGTTATGAGCAATCTGTCAGCTATAGACCAATAGCTCGTTTTTCCCTCCTAGTGTCAAATTTCCCCCTTGCTGTCCTATATTGCTCTCTTATGCTGGAAATCTAGTGGTCAAGTTTTTAGTTGCTCAAATCAGCTTCCTTCTTGCCCCCTTCTTCTGGCCTATTTTCACATAAAATGTATAAGTATCAATGGCTCTTATTCTAGGAAACAAACTGTTTATTTCTGGGTTCATGTTGAATTTAGCATGTACTTCCATATATTCTTGAGAGGTGAAATGGGATTATCATGGCATTTATAGAAACTGAAAAACCACTACACACAGTCATAAGCCAAGAGCCCCCACCATGCTCCGGCACACCACGCCTGACCAAGGCAAGGAATGGGATGTTTATTCTAACGGAAGCAGTTATTGTCATCCTGCACTTAGCATAAGTAGACATGGACATTTTCTCCTTCCGAAAGTTTTATTGCTGTTTATATAACTTAGACATGCTTCACATTCGTGTGGCATTTTAAAACAAAGACTTACTTAAGTCACACACAAATTATTTCAGAGACTTTGTACAAGTATAAGTCATCAGTATTGATTATGGAACTATTTAGAAAGTGATGCTGTGGTACATTGACTCTTATTTTCCCAGTCATGAATTTTTGTTACACTAAACTCTATATCTTTGTCGGGTTTCATTGGGGCCAGCAGCACAGCTAGTCAGCATCTTCATCATTTTCTTAAACATTGTTTCTCTCATGACATCTTCCTGCTGTGGCAGTAGTGCCCCTGAAATGCAGGAGACCTCCCGCCCTGTGTCCCCCACATTCTGCTCCATTCTCAGCTAGCTGCTTTCTGGGCTTAGTGCCCAGTGCTTCCCTAGGACTTCCCTTCTCCATCCAAAAAGTGCCTCTCACTTTCTTTATCCTCGTTCCCCTGATTTCTAAATGCCATGTATTTGCTTTTTTGTTTTACTCTCTCGTTTGCCAAACCACACCTTCCAAAGAAAGAGTGCAGGATAGATTGTTTCTAGACCCCACTTGTCTGAAAAATGTCTTTATTCTATCCTCACACTGAATCAACAGTTTGGCTGGGTTTGGAATTATAGACTTGTCTTAAGAATTTTGAAGGAATTGCTTCAGATTCTTCTGGTTTCCAATGTTATTATAATGGAGTCCAATGGCTATCTGGTTTCTGGCCCTTTGCATATGACCTATTTTTTTTTTTCACTCTGAAAATATGTAGAATGTTTTCTTTATCCCCAGTGTTCTGAGATTTCATGATATGTAATATTTCCAGACATTGTAGAGGATAGGTATTTAGTAGGCTCTTTCAATCTAAAAACTCATGGGTATACATTCCGGGAAATTTATCTCCATTTCCTCTGTTCTCTCTTTCTGAAATTTGTGTTGTTATGAGGTCGGAACTCCTACCTGATGTTCTGATTTTCTTTACTTGCCTATTTTTGTTGTGCTTTCTGTAGACCCCTTCACCTTTGTCTTCCAAACATTCTGCTGAATTTATTTCTTCTGTCATATTTTTCATTTTCGAAGGCTTCTTTCTCATTCCCCAAAATTCTATTCTGTATCATGAATGCAATAATGTCCTTTATCTCTTTACAGATATTAATCATTGGAGGGTTTTTCTAGGGAGGTTGTTATTGTTCTAATTTAGCTATGTTTCCCCTTTCCCTGCATTTTCTCTATTCTTTCAAGTTCCTTTTTCCCTTTGTATTTATTTGAGCTAAATACTATGTTTTAGTTGCTTTTATAAAAGTCTCATGACCTCTGGCACAAAAAAAATTGCCTGAAAACTTAAGTCACACACACACACAAGAGAGATTTGTCAGCTAGTAGGTGTCACCTGCTAGCATCTACAGGTATTTCTTCAGGTTAATTTTTCCCTGAAAGATATTTAGTCTGCGTTCTTGAGTGAGGGTAGACGGGGCAGATACATGCTGGGCAGACAGCATTTGGGAGCTGAGCAGGGGGAAGGGACTGGCTTTTACCATTTAGTAGATACATTCATTTAATTCCTCACCCCATTTTCAGCCTCTTCTCTGGCACCTTCATTCTGCTGTACCAGGTCTTTCTGGATCAGAAACTTTTCTGGCTCTACATCTCCAGAAGAAAAGCTTCCTGTCCCTGAGGTGGAAGAGAAATGGTTGACTAGCTACCAAGGTCGACCTCCTACAAACCCTTCAACCAGTGCTCTCCTGTTCAGCCTTATGCCTCTCCCCCACGTTCAGAAGAATCTAGTGGTCAAGGTTTTGGTTGCTCAAATCAGCTTCCTTCTTGCTCCCTTCACCTTCAGAAGGCACTTGGGTTTCCACTTTCCTCTCCTGCCATCAGTGACAACTCATCCATTCACTGTTTATTCTAACAAATATACAGTTTTCCCTCCTTTACTCTCATTTTGTTGTTGTTGTTTTTAGGATTTAAGGAAGGTACAAAAAAATGCATCATGCAATCCACCATGTTTATGTAAATATTAACTTGTGACTTTGGAGTTTGTTTTTAAAGGAAGATGATTTCCAGCATAAGAGAGCAATATAGGACAGTGATGGAATCTCTACCACCTGCAAGCGAGGTGAACTTGGATACACTTCTCAATACCCCTAAGTTTCAGCTGCTGCTTCAGCAAAAGAGAATCATGACAATATCTACTCCCAGGATAGTGGTCACATGAAATAATGCGCTAGAGCAGAGCATGCCTCAGGACAAGTGCTCAGCTGATACTGCTTAGCGTTGCTTTTGTTATTATTATGAGAAGAGAATGTTAACAGTGCACCCTGAGATGCTTGACTACCCATACAGAAAGGTTCTGAAATAAGCAACTTGCAAAGCTTGCCAAATACAAGTGAGCCCTTCCCATGTTCTTCTTCTCTTTTCCTTCCTCTACCTCAAAAAGGTAGTAAGGAAAAAATATATATTCATAGAAAATCACTGACCAATTGGGAGATGCTTTTGTTTTCATTCAAATCACCCTCTTGGTCCTGGAAAGTACACATGTGAACTCTAGTGAGTTGAGTACTGGCAGTAGTGCTGTGGATAGGCTAAGATGTTAGGCTACAAAATGTGAGCTAACTTGTTCTTTTGGGCAAGGTTATATGTGTAGTCATGCAGAAAACTGTTAACAGACCCATGAGGGGAGCATTTTTGAGACATGTTTCACACTGATGCTAAAGGCTGAAAAAATTCATACTTGTCTAATTTTTTGCTTTGAAAAAAACACACAAAGCATTTTGCTTTAATAGCCAACTGAGGTGCCATTAGGGGGATGTTTTTAAATTCCCCAGGGCCTATATACAGCTTTCCTGTAACAAAAAACAACACAGGAAAACAATATTTTACTCCTACACAATCAGCATACCCACTGAGTTCAAAAGATGGGTCAAAACAATTGTGTGCTCTTCTCAGTAACAGACAAACCATCCTTTCCATAAAGGCCACCAGGAAGCCCTCCCATCCCCTCCCTGACCCCCTCTCCCCTCCCTGACTGTCCTTGCTCCCTGACCCCCTCTCCCTCCCTGACTGTCCTTGCTCCCTGCCCCCTCTCCCCTCCCTGACTGTCCTTGCTCCCTGACCCCCTCTCCCTCCCTGACTGTCCTTGCTCCCTGACCCCCTCTCCCCTCCCTGACTGTCCTTGCTCCCTGCCCCCCTCCCCTCCCTGACTGTCCTTGCTCCCTGCCCCCCTCCCCTCCCTGACTGTCCTTGCTCCCTGACCCCCTCCCCTCCCTGACTGTCCTTGCTCCCTGACCCCCTCTCCCCTCCCTAACTGTCCTTGCTCCCTGCCCCCCTCCCCTCCCTGACTGTCCTTGCTCCCTGCCCCCCTCCCCTCCCTGACTGTCCTTGCTCCCTGCCCCCCTCCCCTCCCTGACTGTCCTTGCTCCCTGCCCCCCTCCCCTCCCTGACTGTCCTTGCTCCCTGCCCCCCTCCCCTCCTTGACTGTCCTTGCTCCCTGCCCCCCTCCCCTCCCTGACTGTCCTTGCTCCCTGCCCCCCTCCCCTCCCTGACTGTCCTTGTTCCCTGCCCTCCCATCCCCTCCCTGCCCCCTCTCCCCTCCCTGACTGTCCTTGCTCCCCTGCCCTCCTCTCACTCCATCAGTTCATTTAGTACTCCCCTCAGACCTACTTCCTCCCAGGCTGCCAGCAAGAAAGAAGGAGGGTATTTAGAAGAGGTTCTTCATTTTCCTGTGAGAACAGCTATAGGAAAGAAGACCTCACTCTTACTCATATTAACCACCTATTACAGTCAAATTAAAATGCATTGTTATGTTGACCAAGTCTGTCTCTTTTCTTCATCTAATCCTTTCATTTCTTTTATATTGTGACTAGAGCTTTGAGTACTGTTGCTTTGGGTGCTTCTAGTAAATTGCTTCATTGTGTATACAATCAAGAATCATGTTGGGGAAAACCATGTGAAGGGTGCTTTTGTCTTCTTTCGGTTTTTGGTTTTTGGATGGGAACAATAGGTTTCAGCTTTGGGTCTGTGTCCCTGATGGTTTCTTGAAGTGTCTCTTTTGGGAAAGTGGGGATTAAATGCATCGTTTTTGATTCTGACTTTCTCTTTTCCTGTTCCTCTACCTCCCACATTCACAAATTACTTTTGTTACCATTATGTGAAAAGTAAAGTTACTTCTACTAATAGCTGGACATTTCACTAACATTCCATGGGTTAACCCAAACTTTACCAAATGGAGATAGCAGAGAAAGACCCAGAAGCTCTCTGACATAGTATCGATGGAATGAGTTCTGCTATGGAAAGTCTGCCTCTAATCACATTTTAATTTGACTCCTTCCATTGTCTCAATTTTTTTCCCATTTTTCCTTTCTCAAAAATGGCATCATTTTGTGAGTACAAAATATTTGCCTTAATATTTCCCTTAATTTTGCTATATATACATACCTAGGCAAAACACACATATATACGCATGCGCATACACACACACACAGCGTATATGTGTGTTGGCAGCCCAGGCCTATTGGGAGCTCAGAGATGTCAGGGTGCATTTGGAGTTTCTTGACCTTCCCTTCATGGTTAGAAAAGGACTGCAGTTACTCACATACCAAGCCCTCACACCAGTCTCCAGAACAGGAAGGAAGGGGCAGAGGCAAGGTTTTGTGAGGCACTGTTTATTTTATTCTAAAGAAAATCATTTCCAGCAGACTTTCCCTTAAGTGTCATTGACCACAACTGTGTCTTGGGTCCATTTTTAGTTCCAAGAAAGGATGGGAAAGTGAGTATCTGGCAAAAGGGAGTGGGATCACATGCCTGACTGAAACCAGTCATAACATTCTTGGGGCTTGCAGAGAGCCCAACACTTAAAGGATCTCCATCCATTATCTGAAAAAAAAATCAGAATCCAACCTAGGTGGAACAGGATGGCTGTTAGGAAGCTAACACACCATAGAATAGTATCTGCCAAAACATGTTTTAAAGTATTCACAAACATTGGCCCTCGAGTTCATTCTTTCAATTACTAGTGACCTCAGTGTCAAAGATGTGCTGACAATTGTGATGAAGAGACAGGGAGAGAAAAGCAGACCATTAGAAGAAATAGCAGTGGGGGGAGGTGAATGGTTACTAACATGAAGTGGGAAATGTTCAGAGAGAAAAGAATGAGCTTATTCTGATTGTGTATAACAGAGTGAAGATGATGTGTCTGTGTGTATTCTTCTAAAACTTAATTTCTTAATTTCTTCAAAAGGCACCTTTAGGCCCTGGCCTGGTGGCTCGGTTGGTTGGAACGTCATCCCATACATTGAAAGATTGCAGGTTCCATTCCAGGTCAGGGCACATATCTAGGTTTCAGGTTTGATCCCTGGTCCGGGAGCATATGGGAGGCAACTGATCAATGTTTCTCTCTCACTTTGATATCTCTCTCCCTCCCTCCCTCCCTCCCTGTCTGCCCCCACCCCTTCCTCTCTCTCTATAAAAATATATATCAATAAAAACATATCCTCAGGTGAGGATTTTTTTTAAAAAGTCAACTTTAGGTACCTTTTAGAGCACAACTAGAATATGCAAAGTGATAACCATGTTTGCCATATTAGCTCTAAAAGATTTTATTCATGCAAAGTAGAATGCCAATGTTTATTACCTTCTCTTTGAAACACCCAGACTTAATCTGACCTATAAAATGAATGAGGCTAAAACATTGGGTGTGCTTATCAATATTCCTCAAAATAGTGGAATGGAGGCTAATTAACAAGATGCTCAAATCTAAGATAACTCAGAGATTGTCGATTTAAAACTATTTGGGGTTTTCCTTTCTTAAAGTTTGTATGCAGTAACTATATTTTTGAGCTCCAGATGGAGAAGACATCTGTTGAGTGAGAAACTGAAGAAAACACACATGCAAGATTAAGGCAAATTAAAAGAAAATTGTTGGCTGTATGAGCAACAAGGATTTTGGAAAAGATATTCTCTATGTACAACATGTTCGCTTTACTTAATGAATCACACAATGGAAGGTGCCAATTTTTTTTCTAAGACAAGTTTCTTTGTTAACAAGGTGCCCTGCAATAAAATGAAAGCACACAACTTTGTTTTCCCTGGACTCTTTTCTTTATTGTTTTGTGAGATTCTGGTTGTTTCTACTAACATGGGACAGTTTTGTCAAGCCCTAAATATATACCTAGCTTTACAGAGAACCTATTTGGTAGAACTCTTTGTTCCCTGCGTCTGTAATGACCTCTTAGTCATGAAGCAGAGTAAGACCATGTTAGAGAAAGGAGGGATAATTCAGCACATACTGCTAATCCTTCAAAAGAGCATAGACTTTGGAAGTTGGGTAGTCTCGCTTCAAAGAACCAGAACTGCATGAGTTTCTGAGAAGCTGTGGCAGTGGTTTCAGGCTGAACATAGCATGCATAGCACGCCAACTAGAGACAGCAGCAGCTGTGTGGCTCGTCTGTTGCCCAATGCATTTCCTGGGCTGTGAAGCCAACTTGGAAGGTGGCGTCAGTGAATTCCAAGCATGGAAAGAATCTGACCACTCTTTTTCATTTTTAAACCGCATTACCTTTGTCCTGTTCCTCAACTTTCAAGGCCATTTCACATTGCATTTTTCATTGATTTGTGGCCAGAAACTGACTTGAAAAAGGGGAACTTAAAACGTGTTATTAGTCAGGGTTTGGAATCAATTATGCTTCCAGAGTCGTTTTCTGTAACGAAGATCTCATTCTCAAAAGACCCACACATAGAACAATGACATGACCATGGGGTGATGCTTCAGGAATGCAAGATGACCGAGGGAGCCCCTGTGGAAGACAGAGTACATGCATGAAACTTGAACATGGAAGTACCATGAACAGTCCACATGTTTAGTCATTTTAATCTTGTTTCTCTTATATGAGTTCTCCCTAGTTTTCCATTCATACTGCTCCCACTCTGTGGTAGGCCTGGACATCTCATTTCCAAGTAGAACCACGACATCCAAGCTGACCTTTCTGTCTCCAGTTTTTCCCCATGTTAATCCTTCTTAACCCACATGTTCACACCTACTCTGACTTAATAGCAAATCAATTCCTTTAGTGTTTTTTTTTTTTTTAATACTCACCTGAGGATATTTTTTCCATTGACTTTTAGACTGAAAGAGAGAGGGAAAGACAGAGAGAAATATCAATGTGAGAGAAACAAACCAATTGGTTGTCTCCTACATGAGCCCCGACTGGGGACCGGGCCAGAGAGGAGCCTGCAACAGAGATATGTACCCTTGACCGTTATCAAACCCAGGACCCTTCAGTCCTCAGGCGGACACTATCCACTGAGCCAAATTGGCTAGAGCTCCTTTAGTTTCCATCATTTTACTTTTAAATGTGCATATTTAATACTAAGAGTATTACAAGTTGCAAATGACAGCATTAATAAGTATAATCCTTATTGAGAAAAGAGTTTAAATTAGAAAACTTTCTTAGAAAACAAGTAGAAGATTTTCAAGTATAAAGTCCAGACAGGGAAAATGGCCCATTTTGAAGATAATTAATATAGAAGCTTCAGGTCTCCCCACCACACACATTAAAGGCATCACCAAAATCAAGCCATTTGCCCAAGAAGAGTGTATACCTACCGTGTGCATTTCTGTTTCAGATCTACTTCATTCCTGCTGTAATTAAAATTATTCCCTTTGTCACTTCGCTGGAGACTTGTGGCATTTATTTATGCCATCTCTTCCCTGATTTAGCAGAGACCATTGTTTCCATTTAATATAATTCCTGATGTGTAGGTTGCATGGGGAGGCTTATTTGTATAAGCAACAGCATAATAATTCATTACTTCCTTTTCATTACCATGTCCATAGAAACTTGAAAAAAATAGTGCATGACATTTTCAAAAGATGGCTGAGCTTATTATATAAAAAAACTATTTGCAAATTTTATAATGCTACTGAGGACATATCTCAGTAATCATCAGATGCTCTCAAACCCTGGGAAACATTCCAAAAAGATGTTTGTAAAAAATTACAAGAGAAGAAAAATCATGACGATTCTCTATAACCTCTGTTTGGCCACTCTTACAGCTCTACATTTTCCCTTTGTGAATGTACTTTTTTAAAAAGTAAACTTGTTTAATCTCTCCAGACTAATCTTATCATTTTGACTTTTGGATGGCATATTTAAAACATACACTCAGTGTCTAATTGTGGATGTCTGAACTTGAGTTAATGATGACTTTTATCTCCCCAAATTTCATCATGCTCTGATTTTTTTTTCCCTGAGCTGGAATTGACAAATACTAAGTTTCTTAGTCAACATAGCAGGGATAATTGAGCATGAGACTATGGGAAAGAACCATTCAAAGCTAGAGTCAGAGTTGGTGGTAGGTAAAGTTCTTTTGAAAGATGGAAGATGTTAATTTAAAAGAGTTCAAGAGTTCAAGATTTTAAGCCAAAAGAGCTGCTCAAGTTGTTGAAGAGAAAAGAAAAAAAGAAAAAAAAAAACTCTGCAAGACTCCCCCAACTGTACTTCTCTCTGAATAGCTAGCTCTTCAACCGTCAGTTACATGAAATCGATATAAATCCTCCCATTCCAGCGGCTCATGAACAGAGAATGATAGCAACTGCAAATGAGTTTAAGAAAACAGGCTGAATGTCATTAAAATCTTTTCAAAATGTTCTGTGACATCTGTTTTCCATTTTGCTATTCTGTTTAATTAATGTCAGTCTTCCAGAATTGCAAAAATCTTATTTGCTCAAAATAGTATCTTGAAGGAAGTGACCTTTATTTAATACAGAAGAATGTTAAGTGTAATATGGGCTTGATTAACTTCATCCCAAGTTTAAATTTTTTCCATTGGCTTCAAGATCTTACTCCTCTGTACGGCTCGCTTCTGTATGACCAGACCGAACTCTGGGTGGCGGAGAGCTCCGATCCAGTTGGTGCACTGTCATATTACTAAGATACCAAAAATGGAAGAAATTTTAAAGAGAATAGTGACAGTGCAGAAAACTATTCTTATTGGTCTTCATCTCTATTATTTGAGGTTGCCGGCTTCTGAGCTAATGAAAGAGTCAAGTTCAGAGACAGACTCCTTCCTCATGGGTGTGTGATCTTTTTTTGATAAGAAAAATTGTCTTGAGAGAGTAAGTGAGAAAAAAAAGAGAGAGAGCAATGCAGCCTGTGAATACCTGGAATGTGAGCACCTCTTGTGCTGAGGTCCAGTGGTCCTAGGAAGCTCATATTGGGCAAATCTTGGAGGGCAAACAAGAACATAGTGGAGCAGAGGAGGAGTGGAGAGAGCCAGACTTAGTCAACAGCTGACTTTGTTTCTGTTTGGTAAAGCACATAAAAGCTGGTGCCCCTGATCAGGACACAAAGACAAGTGGCATTTCAACGTGCCCTGGCTCCACTAGAGGGTTTATGGCTTTCCAGAGTGGACATACGCTGCCAATCAGCTGCCTTTGCTCTTGTTGCCCAGCAGGCTAGCGTGCTCAGCTGTTCTTTGTGGTTTCTGAGAAAGCAATGTGGATGGTGCTAGGCCTGATTTTTCCAGTCAGAGTAATTAATGTGTCTTAACCACTTTATAATGTATTTGAAAATTTTAAAAAGGGGAACACTAGAGAATTTTGGTAAAGACTCCACCCACCCCTCTCCCTTGGCCTTCGCCGCATTGTTGTCCTTGTCCATAGGGATCATGGCCCCTCTGCTTCAGCAGAGCAATTGTTGCAGTTCCTCCATCCGTGTTGAGTTCTCTACCCAGTTTCTCTGCCTTTCTTATCTGACTTAGGCTGGTTCCACTCTCCCAGCTCCTGCTTTTGCTTAACCATCAAAGAAGGTGACCTTCGCTATCTGACCTATGGCTCAATACTGAGGCCAAATCTGTCCTGGAGAAGGAAAATATATATTCAAAAGAAGTCACTTGGAGGAGAAAACTGTGTTTTAAAGCCAAGTTTGTTTAAAGTATCGTGGTAGTGCTGTGTTCTCTTAATATCTAATAAACAATTTGTTTGCCTACAAGGCCATGTGCATGACATTTGGAGGACAAGCACAATTTCTGCTTGAAGAACATACCTGACCCAAGAGTTCTTTTTCTTAAGTTATTTTGGTGCTCCAGATACTAACTTATTAGGACAGTGTTTACCAACTATGGGTTATGAAAATCAGTAATAGGAGTTTTCGGTGAATTTTTCATTATTTCAAAATATCTAGCACAGGAAAACTGAAATGACTGGCTTACTTGCTTTTAGTGCAATCATATTAATTCATTATGATAACCCAGCACATGCTGGTCATGTGCAGTGATTTGTAGTTCTATCGTACTTTGGTTAGCACTGTATATGAAACTGTTTAAGTAAGTTATTGCATGTAGTTGGAGTTCCATTAAGCTATAAAGAATGCCTTGACAGTTCATTCCCTCCTAGCTGTGTTCAGTGATTCAGGTTCCCTCTCTGGAGTTCCAGCTTTCCCACCTGCTCTCATCCATTTGCCCTGTCAACTCTTCCATGGGAACACCATGCTCTGCCTTCAGGAGACACAGACTAGGTTGGGCTGCCTTTGTGTCTTCCCCGGACACTGAGGACTTCCCCTGTGATAACCCTCATATAATTACTCTATAAGCACTGTTTCCCTACAAGATTATAGGTTCTCTGACACCAGGCTAATACTAGTATCTGTCTTGTTATTCACCTTGCCCCAGCCCCTACCCCAAGTATCTGACACATAACAACCTCTCAGTAAATATTTGCGGGTTTAATAGATGGATTATATTCATTGTCAGACTGAGTGGAGTGTATCCATTTGAATGCTTGATTGCTTCACTAGGCTATCCTGTTCTGGAGGAATACCGTATCTGTGGAGGTAGCGATCATTTTTTAATCCCTAGCAACAAGCACAGCTCTAGGACAGATATTCAATTGTATTTGAAATTGTAGTTCAAATGTATTTGAAATTTTTAAAAATGGGAACACTATAGCAATTTGGTAAGGACTTTATTTTTTACTAAAACTAGAGGCCCGTTGCACAAAATTTGTGCACTGGGGGGGGGGGGTGTTCCTCAGCCCAGCCTTCACCCTCTCCAATCTGGGACCCCTTAGGGGATGTCCGACTGCCGGTTTAGGCCCGATCCCACTGCACCCTCTCATAATCCAGGACTGCTGGTTCCCAACCGCTCACCTGCCTGCCTGCCAGCCTGATCACCCCCTAACCACTCCCCTGCCAGCCTGATTGCCCCCAAATGCCCTCCTCTGCCAGCCCAATCGCCCCCAACTGTCCTCCCCTGCCAGCCCAGTCACCCCTAACTACCCTCCCCTGCCAGCCAGTCACCCCTAACTGCCCTCCCTTGCAGGCCTGGCTGCCCCCAACTGCCCTCCTCTGCTGGCCTGATCACACACAACTGCCCTCCCCTGCCGGCCATCTTGTGGCTGTGGGCACCACCATCTTTGAGGGTGTGGCAGTCAATTAGCATATTCCCTCTTTATTAGATAGATTTTTTTTTTTGTATTCTACCGATTCTCTATAGAGAGGAAGGGAGAGGGGGATAGAGAGCTAGAAACATCGATGAGAGAGAAACATCCATCAGCTGCCTCCTGCACACCCCCCACTGGGGATGTGCCCGCAACCCAGGCACATGCCCTTGACTGGAATCGAACCCAGGACCCTTCAGTCCACAGGCCAACGCTCTATCCACTGAGCCAAACCAGTTAGAGCTAGATAGATTTTTAATGTTAACATTATTGCTGATGTCCCCCTTCCCCTCCATTTTCCCACCTCCACCCACCCCTGCCTCCTTCTCCCTTGGCCTTCACCACACTATTGTCCTGTCCATGGGGCATGCATATATGTTCTTTAGCTAAACCCTTCACCTTCTTTATCCCATCACTTCCCCACACCAGTCTGTTCCATGTATCCATGTTTCTGGTTCCATTTTATTCTCCAGTTTATTTTGTTCATTAGATTCCACCTATTAGTGAGATATATGGTATTTGTCTTTCTCTGAGTGGCTTATTTTGTTTAGCATAATACTCTCCAGGTCCCTTCATACTGTTTCAAAGGGTAAGAGATCCTTCTTTACTACAGCTGCATAGATTTCCATTGTGTAAATGTACCTCACTATTTTTATCCACTCATTGCTGGATAAGATAAGAAACATCATCACTTGGGCTGTTTCTAAAACATGGCTATTGTAAATGACATTGCTATAAACATAGGGGTGCATATATTCTTTCTGATTGGTGTTTCAGGATTCTTAGGATCTAATCCCAGAAGTGGGGTCACTGGGTCAAATAGGAGTTCCATTTTTTATTTTTTGGGGTAAGTCCATACTGTTTTCCACAGTGGCTGCACCAGTCTGCATTTTCACCAGCAATATACTAGGGTTCCCTTTTCTCCACATCCTTGTCAGTACTTGTTGTTTATTGATTTCTTGATGGTAGCCATTCTGACAGGTGTGAGGTGTTATACCTCATTGTCATTTTGATTTGCATCTCTCTGATGATGAGTGATGTTGAGCATTTTTTCATATGTCTATTGGCCATCTGTATGTCCTCTTGGAAGACGTGTATATTCAGGCCCTTTGCCCATTTTTTAATTGGATTGTTTGTTTTCGGGTGTTGAGTTGTGTAAGTTCTTTATATATTTTGGAAATTAACCCCTTATCAGATATATTATTGGTGAGTATGTTCTCCCATACGGTGGGTTCTCTTTTCATTTTGTTGATGGTTTCTTTTGCTGTGCAGAAGCTTTTTTAACTTGATCTAGTCCCATTTGTTTATCTTTCCCTTGCTCTCAGAGACATATGGGCAAAAATATTGCTGCTGAGATCTTACTACCTATGTTTTCTTCTAGGATTTTTATGGTTTCATGCCTTACATTTAAGTCTTTTATCCATCTTGAGTTTATTCTTGCGTATGGTGTAAGTTGGTGGTCTAGTTTCATTTTTTTTTTTTTTTGCATGTATCTGTCCAATTTTCCTAACACCATTTATTGAACAGACTGTCTTTACTTCATTGTATGCTCTTGTCTCCTTTGTTGGGTAAAGCCTTTAATGATGATGTTTCTTCTCTTTTAGTCAGTCCTGTGAAAAGGTACTCCTTTATTCATAATTCCATAGATTTTGTGGTTTAATTCATTTCCTAGTAAGTGAGCAGTACCATTATTTTAGGTCTGTAAGTAGCTTAAAGATAAACTTAGAACTTTGATTGGAGCTAGTCACCCCAATCTCTGTTAGAGTTTGAATGAGGTTGCTGACTGGACCTTTTAACTTGCTGTTCCTGTTTATTTTCTGCTTGTTTTGTTTGTTCAGGTCTGGCATGGAGCCTAAAAATAAAAGCTTGCTGGCAGATTGACTTTCACTGTGATTCAGTTTTGCAATCTTTTCAAAGCACTCTTCGGGAGACCTTCATTTATCTGTGGACATCTCTGGGATCTTCCAAAACAAACACAACATAAATTGGGGGAATTTGGAAATTTCCAAATTGTAACATATGGGAACTTGCTTCCTTTGTCTGAGAAGTCTTTGCTCCAAATAGAGGGGAATCCCAGAGGAAAAAATAAGCCTGAAAGCTCCATGGGGTTCCCTGCTTTTGCTCTTTCTGGAGGAGAGGGTTGGGGGAGGGGAGAGTAACCAGATGTCAGAAGCCAGCTCTCCCCTGTGAAAGCTCTCAACTCAGAGGACCACACTCATGCAGTCACCACAGTCATAGACTGTTTCCTGACAATCGGCAGTTCCCTTTCCAGATAACTGAGGAGAAAGACTATTCTCTCACGAGTGAGAGTGGTGTCTAATTAAAGTGCCAGAGCCTGCATCTCCAGGAAGGGGATGCTAAGGAATGACTCCTGGAGGCCCTCTTTCCTTTCTGCATTGAGTCAGATTGTTTGGGAATATGGACTAATGAGATAAAAGTATCCCTGTTACTGGCAGGGATACTTTTCTCTGTACCATGGTCAATCTACAGGGTACCTGCACAACAGCCCGCCACAGTCTTAAGGTTACAGACAGACTCCCCTGATTTCTCCAGGATTAGAACAGAACAAAACAAGATGAGGCCTTGGGAAAAACAGAACTATAACCTCGTGGTTTTCCAACAATAGGCCAAAGGATTTATAAATTTTAAAGCCAAGGAGACCCTCAGAGATCACTTGTTCCAGTTCCTCCATTTTTCTAGGAAACAAGATGACACCAGAATTTAAGTGACTTGGCAGACATGGTCTTGTGGAGGTAAAGAGAACAGTAGAGGCTTTGGGTCAGGTATCAGCATGAATCCTGATTCTGCCTCATTATTCTGTCAGTGACCTTGAATAAGTCATTTGCCCTCTTTAAGCTTTAGACTTAGCATCTATAAAATGATATAATAATAGCACTTACGGGACTGTTGAGACTATTACATTATAGAAAATTCATGGAAAGTACTTAGTATAGTGTCTGGTACGCAATAAGTAACTAAAAACTGATAGCACGTATTTCTCTTCATCATCATCATCATCATTATCATCATAACTATCAAAGCTGGAGTCCAGCACCCAAGTTTTCTGGCTCAACATTTCTTTTGAATCATCTCCATATATTATTAATACCACATTTGGTACCTCATTCTATTTTAAAGTACAAACAGTGGTGATATCATTAGTTTAGAGCCGTGGTCAGCAAACTGCAGCTCGCGAGCCACATGCGGCTCTTTGGCCCCTTGAGTGTGGCTCTTCCTAAGCCTTAGGAGTACCTTAATTAAGTTAATAATAATGTACCTACCTATATAGTTTAAGTTTAAAAAATTTGGCTCTCAAAAGAAATTTCAATCATACTGTTGATATTTGGCTCTGTTGACTAATGAGTTTGCCCACCACTGGTTTAGAGACTACAGACACTGGGTAAATAATGATGCATTCTTTAAAGAAAGGATGTAACACTGAAAGAGAGAATCAGGATCATATAATAATCTAAATTTTATTTTATATTGTTTCCATATTTATATTTTATTGTCCTTTTAGAAACACATTTTGTAATGTGTTAAGAAGTGAGTATTAAAAAGAGTTCTTTCCTGCTATTTCCATTCCAGTCTCATCCTGATACTTTCACAGTGAATTTTTATAATCGAACTAGAGGCCCAATGCATGAAATTCATGCAAGAGTAGGCCTTCTTTCCCCCTGCTGCCACCACTGGCTTCCCTCTGGCACCTGGGACCGGGGCTTCCCTCCAGCCTCCAGCTGGCACCTGGGACCTGGGCTTCCCTTGCAGCCCCAGCTTCATCCAGAAGGTCATCCAGAAGGACATCCGGAAGGATGTCTGGTCTAATTAGCATATTAGGCTTTTATTATTATAGATTATTAATAATAACTACAACATTCGCTAATGACTGATTACTATAATTTTGTTGCATTCATTTCCCTTACGTGCCTTGCACGCAGGCACACCATTTCTCTCCACTGATACTAACAATGAATATTTTGGAAGCCGAATGCCACGTCAATAGTCTTGAACTGACTTATTTGGAGAACAAGAAAAATAGGTTTATTTTTGAAATATTTCACTTTTGGATAACAAAAATAGGTTTATTTGCATTACGCTTATTAATTTGTGCAGTTATTCAGTGTCTGGTAAGTTAATGTCCAAGAAAAAAATATTAATTTTTATTAAAATGTTCTATTATTTTTATGTTAACAATTATTCATTTATTTCAGCCCTTTGTATTCAGCATGTCTCTATTGAAATAAACCTATGAAAATTGAAGCTTTTGGTTTTTTTTTGTGGCCCACATCAACTTAACCCTTGTTTATTTGGCCCGTGTTAGCCTTTGAGTTTGACATGCTTGCTGTAGTAGCAGCTTGGAAATCAGATACCCGTGAGCTGCAGTCCTGGCTTCTCCAGTCCATGACTGTGTGGCTTTGGGCACGATACTTACTGTCTCTAAACCTTACTTTTCTTAATTTAGTCGTTGCTTATAAATATCAAGCCATTATTCATGTCGAGTCGGAAATGTTAAAATTTTTGACAGTAACCAGCACAGTTCACACCAGGGCAAGGACTCCGGAATTTCAGCTCCACTGTGGAATGAGAGCATGCACATTTATCCTGTTCATTTGAGCAGATAGATACCTGCTGTCAAACAGACTAAATAGGCACTGTATTATTCCTACTGTCATTTATAAATACTCTCCATCTTTGCTAGTGATTTTAGTGGTTAGAATAGAGAAAAAGGAGGGTGGAGTGACAGGACATAGGAGTTCTGTTTTAATTGGTAGCGTAGCAAAGCTGGTCATGCTCACGGAACTGAGGGAGATGAAATAAGCAAATTTTCCTAAACAGTGCTCTGAGGATTGCACAGAACATTACAAGCTGCTTGCAGTGAGTCAGGGCTGGAATGTTGGACGGGTCAGTGCTCCATGCAACACTAAGTCCCACTGTGTTATCCTGCCAAGTGTAGGAATTCACAAGGTCAGGTCCAAACTTGAAAGTCAATGGCTTGAGTACCAGGCTGGACTTATTTTCATTTCTTGCAGCAATCCAATCAGTTCTCATAACTTTCTTAATAAAAAGGCAAATGTTACTGTGCCTTTCCCTAGAATGGAGGGTGGTTTTCTTGGCCAAGTTCATATGTGAGGGTGTGGGGTACTAAGATGATTCTGAATGTGTACCTTTTAAAACTCTGTTATACGGTCTGTGCTCTGAGACTAGTCCTTCCCTATTTTTTTTTATTTTCTGTTTTCACATGATAGACCTATGTAGATATTTTCAAATGATCCCTGATAACTATTCAATGACTATGTTAGCATCAGTATCTATATGCTTTGAAAATATGGTAATGATTTTTTTGCCATTTATATCTACTGGCCCTCCATACCTAGTTTTTAGTGACCACCAAACTAACTTAAATTCCCAGTATATATTGGTTATTATTGCTTCCAGTATCTACTATTTTTTAAGACTTAAGATGTAAATAATTACAAAATATTTTAGAGGAGAAAGTTAGAGGGGAAGAAGAGTAAATGAGAAGAGAAGGAAGTGGAGGAAGAAGAGGAAGCAGCCTAGATTTGTGATTAAAGCTTTCATTGGGGGATCAAATGCCCTAAAATATATTAATAGTGTATGCAACAGAGGGAAAACTGAGCAAACAAGAGGGAGTTTTAACAAATCTCAGTTAAAAATAAGAACATTCTCATTCCTTATCCTTGGAGGACATATAACCAGCACTTATTATTGTTTTAATCCAGTAAGTTTGGGGGTAATATGTTATACTACAAATATATATTATACTATACTAGAGGCCCAGTGCACAAATTTGTGCATGGGTAGGGTCCAGCCAGCCCGCTCCTATGGGGGCAAATTGGGGCTAGGCCAGTGTGGGGGAGGGGACACAGGAGGTTGGCCAGCTGGCCCTGCCTCAGATGGGGGGGGAGGGGGCAGTCAGGGGCGGGGCTGGCCAGGGGGAGGGGCCGTGGGATGTTGGCAGCCAGCCGGCCCCCAATGGGGCAGGTTGGCTGGCTGCAGTGGGTGTCATTGCAACTGGTTATTCCCGTCGTTCTGGTCGTTCTTGCATTCCGGTCACTGGCTTTTTATATAGATAGATACAATAGTAAAGAATAATACAAACACTTTAAAAGAAAGAAAGGGTCAGAAACTTTAGAATTAAAAAGTCCAGAGCTTTTTGTTGTTGTTGTTTAATAAGAATTCTATCCCCCTTGAATATTTGGAGCCTATAGTAATTGTCCGTGTATAAATTTAAGAAGGATGCACCAGTGTTTATCTTTGTTGTTTAGAGGAAATGAGATGTATGCCAAAGCCTATAAGAAATTGCTACTAATCTATATTTGAGAAGCCTCATCCACTACTTTTTTTTTTTTTTTTTTTTTTTGCAAATCATCAGTGCTGTTCTATTCTGTGTTTTTAAAGTTGTAGATTTTAGTCATCCTTATTTAGTTAAGATTATTACATATGAATATACCTTTTAGTTTCCTTTTTTGGTCATATGGTTTATTTTATAAGCCTAAGGTAATGATTGGATTTATGTTCATTCAAATGGGTTGATCTGAATGCAAATTCCTCAGTGCTCTGCAGTAAAATTGCTATTGACGACTTCCAGAACAAATCTGAGATAAGATCATAATTGTGGCTTTACGAGTATCACTTTCCAAATACTGTTAAATTATGCTGACTATTATTTTCCATTCTGGTGCTTCTTAAGCTTATTACATGGTGATGATTTTTATATGGGAACAGTCTGAAGAAAAACACTTGTACGACTTTAGATAGAATCAAAAATAAGGATTCAGTCAAAACACCACACAGAGTGTCTCAGAGTAAAATGTTTTATTCTCACCCCCCTGTCTCATTCCCATCATTCTATTTAATATTTGCTGTCAGTCATTCAGCCTCCACGCAACAAATACTACAAATGTTCGGTGAGTGCCTCCAGTGCATGACTTGTTGCTCAAATGTGCTGAGCGCTCTTCTAGGCAGAGAAGATAGAACACTGAACAAGACAAAGGCGCTGCCCTCATGAGGCTTAAATTTTAGACTGAGAAGCAGTCAGTAGATAAACAAATACTGAACATTTTGACTATTGATGAATACTATACAAAAACACATTCTAGCCCTGACCGGTTTGGCTCAGTGGATAGAGCGTTGAACTGTGGACCAAAGGGTCTCGGGTTCGATTCCGGACAAGGGCATGTACCTTGGTTGCGGGCACATCCCCAGTAGGGGGTGTGCAGGAGGCAGCTGATCAATGTTTCTCGCTCATGGATGTTTCTAACTCTCTATCCCTCTCCCTTCCTCTCTGTAAAAAATCAATAAAATGTATTTTTAAAAAAACCCACATTCTAACAGGTGTGAGGTGGTATCTCAGTGTAGTTTTGATTTGCATTTCCCTAATAGCTAGCGAAGCTGAGCATCTCCTCATATATCTGTTGGCCATTTGTATGTCTCCTTGTGAGATGTGTCTGTGTAGGCCCTCTGCCCGTTTTTTAATTGAATTGTTTATTTTTTGTTGTTGAGTTGTATGAGTTCTTTATATGTTTTAAATATTAAACCCTTATCAGTAGTGTTATTTGCAAATATCTTCTCCTTTTTGGTCAGATATGATTTTATTAACCAATGTCACTCCAATAAATCATATAAAAAATTTTAAATTTAAATCCCAGAATTTTAAAATTATTTTTGAACCATTGTCAGTAATAAAAGAAAATAAATTTAAACACACACACACGCACATACACACACACACAGGATAAAGGCATAGAGAAAAAATGACATTGAAAAAGAAAGATTTATTTTAGATAGAGGGTCAGGAAAGTGAAATCTGACTTGAGTGATATGAAAAGAACAAACCATGCAAAGATCTGGAGGAAGAACATTTTCAGCAGAGAAAGATCAAGTTTAAAAGCCCTGGAGTGCAAAGAATCTTGGGAAAGATAATCTTAGTGGGTTCACCATCATGGGAAAAAGACATAGAGATGAAAGATGATGGAGAGATAAACAGAAAACTTATAGGCCAGGATAAGGAACATGGTATTTATTCCATGTGTTAGGAAACTACAGGAAAATTTTAAGCAAGAAAATTATATGATCAAATTTAGTTTTTAAAATATCTGTCTGACAGCTACATGGAGACTAGCCTGGATGTAGGAATGAAAAAAAAAAAAAGGCAAGATCACTTAGCAGGTTATTGTAGTTTGGGCAAAAAAATTGTGGTGACTCTGAGGTGATGGTAGTTAGTAGAGGGCATAAGAAGTGATGGGGATTGAGGATATATGTGATGGGATTTTCTGATGGATACTATTTGGGATGTAAGGAAAAGAAAATCAAGGAAGACTCCTGGATTTGGGTCTGAGAACTGGTGAAAGATGGTATTTATGAACATGGTGAACAGTAAGGGAGAAACAGTGTGGAAGGCAGAAGGGAATTAAGAGTTCTGTTTTGGCCCTGCTAAATTTGAGGTGTTTATTATAGATTTCTACGTGGTAATGTAAGTAGACAGTTGGAAATGAAAATCACTAAGATGTTGAACTAGATCTGTAAATTTGAGAGGCACCACCCAAAAGACACTATTAAGGCCATGAGGCATTTTGTTATCTCTTGAGAAAGTGAGTGTCAGTGGAAAGGAGTCCTAGGAATTGGACCTTGAAGCACTCTTAACACTGAGAGGTCTGGGAGGGGATAAGCAGAAACACCAGTCAGATAGAGGAAACTCAAGAGAAGGGGGTGTCCAATGGGGACAGTGTCTCAAGAAGAAAATGAGTGGTCTGTTCGGTCAGTGCTGCTGAGTAGTCTTAAGAAAATAATGAGAACTGAGAATTATCTTGGGGGTTTGGCATGATGGAGGTCCTGGTTAACTTTAGCAAGAGAAGTGTCCATGGGATGGCAGAGACAAAAACTTGAGTGAGGTGTGCTGAGGGAAGGAAATGGCAGGTAAAGAAAGTAGACCCAATGAAGTCATACAAATAATGGAACACCTAGCTGACAATGTCGATTTCCTCAGATTTCTCATCTGCAAGGTGAGAGGTTTGAGGTGACTTCTAAACGTTGACTTACTTTCTCCAAGTCAAGGAAATACTTGGGGTAACAAACGCAAAGGCCAACCTGCCAAAAGAATCATCAGCTGCATTGCTCATGGCCTAGAGATGATGGTGTCATCATTGCCTGGGGGTCGTATCAGCATCATTTGCATCAGATGCCCATTTAATGATTTGGAATAGAAACTTTAAGAAATTATTTGAATCTTTTATTATGAGAACAAGTTCCATTCGTTATTTTACTTACAGCCATTTGTTGCCATTCAAATAGTATTGTGATCTTTTTCTGATAGGAGGAAGGAAGCCTCAGCACAGATCTGTGTCTGTGTCAGATTTAGACCCCAGGGCCTCCTCATTCTCCCGCAGCCAGATGGACCGTAACAGCTCGGAGTGTGACCAGTTACCTCTGGCCTGTGATGATTAAAGGTGAAAGTAAGAACCTTGGCAATAGTAACTGATCATATCATACTGCTTTAGAATTTATGAAGCCTTCTCACAAAACTTAATTTAAGCACATGGACCGTTTAAAATGCTTTTTCAGCCTGGCTGGTGTGGCTCTGTGGTTGAGCATCGACCTATGAACCAGGAGTCATGGTTTGATTCCCAGTCAGGGCACATGCCTGGGTTGTGGGCTTGATCCCCCGTGGGTGGTATGCAGGAGGCAGCTGATCAATGATTCTCTTTCATCACTGATGTTTCTATCTCTCTCTCCCTCACTCTCCCTCTCTGAAATTAATAAAAATATATTTTAAAAAATAAAAATAAATATTTTTAAAAAGAAAATGCTTTTTCACATATATTAAATTATCTAACTCAGACAGTGTTGAGCATGGCTCGGCTATGCTGATGACTTTTTCATGACTTTACCTTCTTTAAAAAGACACATTTGCAACTCATACTTTCAGGCTGCAGAACTGTTGCTTTGAAGAGGGTTTGAGTAAGCATCTGAAACTGTTGGCTCAGTGGTGGATCTACCTTGAATTTCTGAAGCTGCTACCAGAATGCTTTTCCCATGCAGATCAAAAATGAATGTGAAATATTACCTGTTCTCTTGCTCGTGTCTTCCTTCCAGTAACCCCACTTGCTCCACAGTGACCCGGGTCAGGCAGCCTTTGTAAAGGACCCCCCGCGTAGGTATGTGTGTTCCATACACAGCGTTCCGAAGTCCCATCATGCATCTCAGGCGTGTGAGCTCTTTAGCATGAATCATGCAAACGTGGTGAACCGTAAACCTCTCCCTGTGGATGTGAAGTTGTTGGTATTTTAGTCTGCTTGGAAACAGCCTGAGAAACATTAAACCCAGCTTTTTTGAGGTTAGTCCAAATTATTTTTTTAGACGAGAGAAAAAAAATATTATGTCTCCTAAGGAAACTTGTAACCATGAACAGTAAATTTAAAAGGTTTTTAAATGTTTTTTTCCCCTTCCCACATGCCCTCCTCGTGCATAGTTCAAATCCCTAGTTTCTTTCAACAAAAAAAATAAATAAATGCTAGACTGCAGATCAGTGGGGTAGGCCTGTGAAATGCATTTCTTAGATTAAAGGTATAAAATCATTGTGTGCAACGTCATACTGATCCCACCAGTCTTGTCCTTTCTCCATTTCTCTAGTTCAGTAATCCATTCAGTACTTTTAGGTGGTAGGTATTTATTTATAAGGAATGAATGAGACTTGCTGTATTTGGTGGGCAGGGAAGTAGTGCTCAACTCACCTATTCAAGGTAGTGAGTCACTTCCCATTGTAAATGGTAGGCTTTTCCAAATTCACTCTATCTCTCTGGGGTACTCAGCCCCAAAGGACCCCACCCATCCATCCTTTCCTTCTTCCTGGGTTGCAGGAGGAAACTGTAACTACATGCAGGCCATGTCACATGTGGCTGCAGGGTAAGATCTGGTCTAGCCTGGATTCCATGGAGATGACTTCCCTCTGTGTGTGCTCTCTGGGAGTCAGCCTCTGTCCCTGTGGCAAACCTCCCCTGCCTTCTAGCCTCAAACTCTGCACACCTTTTGTCCTCCTCGCCGTGACTCCAGGGTCTGCCGAATCTCTGGCCCATCTCATGTCCACCAGAGCTTCTGGAAACCTGGCTGTCCCTTGGGCCGTGCTCAGCTATGGGCACTGGGACCCAGTGGAGGGCCTGCACACACCGATCCCCTCTGCTGCTCTGCTCTGACTTCCTGCTTTTGGCTTGAGCATCAGCGACCTACTTCCAAGTATGAAATTGCTACATGGGCCTTTCTGATTTTGTATTCCCTCTCAACCCTCTGAGGTTTCCATGTCCTCCATGCTCCTCTTCTTCACCCTCATGAGCCCTAGGGAGTAGGGGGTCCTGGGTACCTGAAAAGGGACCCAAGCAGCAAATTACCCATAGTCTCATCCACTCTAAATTTCTTCAGAAAAATCTCCCCCCAGCCAAGAGGGAGTTTTACTATCTCCCTCCGAGGAGAAACACAGCCCCCTACACCAGGTCTAACATCTGCCTCACTCATGAGCACGCTGGAAAATTCTTTGGCACCAGTGTCCCAAGATAGGGTCTGGATATTCATTGCCCAGCTGTGGGAGACCAAGAAAATATTTCTATTTTCTCCCTCAGATGCCCTGGCTCTTAAAATTGAAATCCAGAACACTCATGCCTATTATTTTTCTTATAACTTTAAAAATCTATCTTGAAAGTCAGAATTGAGTAATGATTTTTGTTTGCTTTATCCACTGAGTTTTGCCCTCCTGAGAGATGTGGCTCAAGCTCAGTATGACTTACCAAGGAGGAAAAATGTGCCACATAATGTTTAGAATATTATCTGATGCATTTTTATTTTCAGTCATTTTTAAATATATATATATATATTTATTAATTTCAGATAGGAAGGGAGAGGGAGAGAGAGATAGACACATCAATGATGAGAGAGAATCAATTGGCTGCCTCCTGCATGCCTCCTGCTGGGGGATCGAGCCCACAACCCATGCATGTGCCCTAACTGAGAATCAAACCGTGACCTCCTGGTTCATAGGTCGATGCTCAACCACTGAGGCACACTGGCCAGGCTTCAGTCATTCTTTTAAACAAAGAATCAATTGGAAGTCCAAGCGTTCACAAAAGTTAAGCTTGAACCTAGACCTACCTCTCAGAAGTTCTCTCCTCTAATTTTAAAGCACTTATACATTCAACCCCTGCTGGGTAGAAAGAAATGTTTTCTTTTTTTCATATGGAAAACTTTGAGGACACACATTTCCATGGAATATATTTTTCCCACAACACTTTCCAAAGACTTTGGCATTCAAGCAACAGCATTTCTCCAACTGGAAGTTTCACCAGTGAGGCCCCAGGTTCCCGGGCTCCTCTGCAGGGTCGCTCTGGAGTCTCTGCTTTATCCTCACATCAAACTTTGAGACTCTTTCTCTCCAGTTAACATCGTATCCGCTTGATTTGTAGGAGTCACAGGATCACACGTGGCGCCTGTCTTTGGGAGGTGGCTGGAAGCTGCCCTGGCGGCAGCGCAGGGCATCGTCCTGGACCTGCAAAGGGTTAGTGTGCCAGGGGTTCTTTCCTAAGGAAGCAAGGGCAGGCTTCAGTATTTCATAAGGCTCTTGGACTCCATTCTCTGAGAGTCTTATTTTGCTCTGATTTTTGTTTATAGGAAAAGAAGAGAAAAACAGGTTGAATTGTAAAGATTCATTAAAACTTCCTTTTAGGTTCATCATAAACATTGTGTGATAACTTGAGACTCAAATGCATAAACATACAAACCGATTAAAATTGCTTCACGATATCGCTAATATTTATTGAGCATTTATACATTATTAAAGTTAAAACATAAAATGCCCTTCTTTACACAAAGATTTTGATATATATTTAATCTCAGCTTGAAATCCATTACGTTGTCTTAATAAGTAGAATTAATTATTTCAATCTATATCCATGAGTACTTCAGACACTGCGGAGTACCCATTATGTGCCAGGTACCCTGATCAGGATCCTCTATTTTTTGTCATTTGGTTCTCTCCAGAACCCTGTAAAGTAGGTGATATTCTCTCCTTTTCACTTAGGAGGAAACTGAGGTGGAGAGCCATCCTGGAGCCTCAGGTCCACCTAGAGTAAGAGATGGAGTAAGATTTGAAGCCACAGCTCATTCTTGTAGGCCACATTGCATTCAAAAGTTTTGAATACAAATGAAGTAGATGACCTTTTATTATTTAAATCCAATCAACACGCGTCCAGAGAAGAGACCAGGAGATGAGCTGAAAGTCCTGTTTCCGTGGAGGGAAGTGAGGTGCTGTGCGGGCGCCACACCTGCAGGAGCTGGGACAGGCCCTGTTCTCCTTCGAGCCAAGGCTGTGGAGGCTTCCCTGGAACAGAGATGAGGGTGGACACTGGTGCATGGAGCGGTGACAGCCCTGACAAGGTGTTAAGTCAGCGCTAGATGCAGAAATACAGAACCAAGGAGAAATGAACTCTCCTCAGTTTCCTTCCGGTCCGGGGAGAGCAGGCCTCTCCCTCTCCCTGAAGTCTGGCCACAGAGCCTCAGTGTTCTGGCCCAAATTCACATCCATGACATTCTTGGATATTCTCACAGACATTGGTGACAGCTGTCCTATTGGGGGAAAGAAAAAGGAATATATATTTACTATATATCTCCTTATAAATATAGCATTTTGTAAATAGTAAGTGCTCAATAAGTACAGCATGAAGCAAAGGAAGGTTTACAGTTGTGAGTACACAAAACAGATATACTTTGGTTTGGCCCCAAAGTGCAAGACTAGTGATGCTGGTCATACGAACAACTGTAAACCTACATTTGCCAAACCCTGTATATGTGAATGAATTATTAGAGGAGAAAGTGACTCACTCTTGTTACTAGACCTAGAACAACGTGAGTTAATATAAGACCAATTCTTTCTATTGTTTTCCTGTAGGCAATTTATTTCTATATTATACATGGCATTTAATATGAAATATACTTTATAAATATATGTTCTCTAGACTAGAAACCTCTCTCTCTACCTTAGTCCTTATGTTTTATTATGTTTTCCTCTGGATCAAAATATCCCCTTCACACCCGACCAATGTGACTCAACTAAGAGGTCGCTGGTTCAATTCCCAGTCAGGGCACATTCTCAGATTGCAGGCTTGATCCCCAGTAGGGAGCATGTAGGAGGCAGCTGATCAAGGATTCTCTCTCATCATTAATGTTTCTATCTCTCTCTCCCTCTCCCTTCCTCTGTCTCTAAAATCAATAAAAACATATCTTAAAAAATATTTCACCCCCAGCCCTTTCTAACTGACCTCCATGTATCAGGCAAAAAGGTTCCTTCCAGGCTCCCCAGATCATCCATGTGGCCTGAATCAAGCTCCACCACCTCTAACCAAATTCTTCTTCTCTCTAACATGCTTCTTGGGCTCCCCCATCTCACCTGTCCTCCAGCATCTATTCTAATACCACGTGTCTTCTCATTGCCCTCCTCTTGGTCAGAGTAGGCTCAGAGTTTACTGTACATCAAACCTCACTTTTGCACCTGATAACTTTTCCTCATGTGGCACAGGTGTTCATACACTGTCCAATATGCAATTTCCAATATGAATTCGAAAGAAGACCATTCTTCACAGTAGACAAGCTCCCCTCTAGGTCCTCTGTTATAATGTGGTGGTTAACAGACTTGGGAGTCAGAAAAAGCTTGTTTGAAGCCCATCTCCAGCACTTAACAACTTTGTCTTGGGCAAGTTATTTCAATCATCTAAAAATGAGGATAAAAAGAGTGGTGACTAAATGAGATGTTGTATATAAAACATGCAGCACAATGTTTGAAAGACAGAAAATATTCAGTGGTAGTTACAAAATAGTCACGGGGATATAACGTAGAGTATAGGGAACATAGTCGATAATATTGTAATAACTATGTATGGTGTCACATGGGTGCTAGAATTATCAGAAGCATCACTTCTTAAAGTATATGATTACCTATCCACTATGCTGTACACCTGAAACTAATCTACATATATAAAAGGCTAATATGCAGTGTCCCCTTGGGAGTTTGACCGGGAGACCAGGAGTTCGATCACTCGCTAATGATGTGCGCTGACCACCAGAGGGCGGTGTGGAACAAAGGAATGCCTCGGCCAGCAGCTGGGGAAGGGAGGCCCCAGCCAGCAGCTGGAAGGCCCTGATCAGCCCTGATTGCCGGCCAGGCCTAGGGACCCTACTCATGCAGGAATTTTGTGTACCAGGCCTCTAGTATAAAATAATATTGAATGTCAATTGTTATTGAAAAAGATAAAACAAATTTCAAAAAAAGAAAATATTCAATAAATAGTAGCAATGATGATGAGAAAGATAGAGGAGGTAGTTGATTTAAATAGCCAGTAGCCACCTTGAGCATGGCCCTGAGGACATGAGGAATGCAAGGATAGGAATGTACTAGAAATTTCATCCAAAGAGAGCTTAAGGTAATGCAAGTAAGAATGGCTACTCGGGGGCATAGAATGACCTCAAAGTGAATATATCATATCCCAACAGCACCAATTGAACAACTTTGTCTCAGATTAACTTGGTCACCTGCCCATGAACATTAAGTTTAGAGCCAGGTTATACTGCCAAAGTGAGTTCCGGTTTTATAGGTCAGTGGCCCTGTACCACAAATCTTAATCTCTTTCCCAAAGAACAGACATACCAGGAGCCAGAAAATAGCTTTTAATTACTGAATTTGTCGTCTACAGTGCGCTGGTAATGAGGGAAATCCTGTACTGTACATTCTTTTCAATGTAGATTCAGGGTCTGGATATGCAACTAGTGAGGTAAGCAATTCAGCCCTTTTCCTATGATTGTGAGCCAAATAAATGGCCAAATTACTAATGGGTGTGTGGATTTTTTTAAGTGTGGTGGGTGAGGGTGAGGGTGAGGCGGAGAGGAGGGTGAGTCTTTTCTTGGCATAGGCCAAAATGAATGAAAATGCTTTGAGTGTTTTTGTAATCTGTTCTGTGACCATTTCCAGGTGGCATTCTGCCATAACTCGGGGCACACCCATATGGACTCAATCCCTTTCTTTAGGAATATTGCAGTTTCTAGTTGGCAGGGTAGGGACCGAAGCAAAAAGACAGTTTTCCCCACACCCAACACGCCCCTGGCTCCTGCCCAATGTGAGGTGTGGGAGTGGTGTACACTGTAATAATATTGATAATAACCATGATGGGGCCTGTTAAGAAACGGGGAAACTACTAAGAAGTTTCCTCCACCCTCTCCATAAATCAGCCACTATTCCTATGTTCCTAATCTCTTTACTGTGTGTTAGAGTTCTAATTTAACACAACCCAAATCCTTAGGTTATTTCTAAAATTCAAATTGTAGCAGCATAGACTTGAAAGCAGTCTGAGAGATTATCCATTCCAACATCCTGCCCCTCACAGATAACTCCTGAGAGCACCCTGGGCAGGTGGCCATCCAGGTTGAGCTTTGACACATCCAGAGACTAGGAACCCACTTCTTGAGAAAGCCAAGCCATGTGGTGGCATCGGGAGAGACTGGGAGGCAGCATGATGGCGGGTGCCTGGAGGAAGAGAGTATTGGACTTGCAGGCATGAGCATTGGTTTGGCCCTGTTCTTCCACTGACCAACTGGCGGGTCTTGGGGATAAGTCGCTGTGCCTGAAATTGCGTCCCTTTTGTCCACCGTGAGGCTGTTGGGTATGATCTCAGTCACCTCTAGCCATAACATTGTGATTTAAACTTGCTTTCCCTATGTCCAGCCAAAACTACCCTCCCTGTAACTTCCAGCTATTGGTATTTGTTTTGACTTGGAGAACCATAGAGGTTAAGTCTTATCTCTCATTGTCGTGGCACATAATCAAGTATTTGAAGGTGGATACAGTGAACCCCATAAGTTATCCCTTCTTCAAGGTAAACATCTCAAGATACCATAAATCTTTCTTTTATGACTCGGCTTTCAGACATGCTCCCCATTCAGACAATCCTCTTTGTGATGAACTCAATTTCAGCTCTTTAAATTGTGGTCCCCAGCACTGGATGCTCAACTTTGGAACTGATCTAATGAGCATGGGAAGTATTGGGACTGTAACAACCACCTCACTTATCTTAATCTAGATCTGTGCTTTTTTAGTTAGGTTTGCATTTACTTTAGGGGTTTCAGCCACTTGGCATGACTGCTGGTGGTCAGCCAACACCACTGGGTTCTTTCCATGTGAACTCCTCTTTGGTCCATTCTCCCCAGTTCTTTACTACACATTTAATCGTCTTCCCCTTTTTATGACACAAGTAATATATATTCCCAGTAATGTAAAAAATGAAAAATAGCCTTCAAAATGGCAGTTCCCGGAGATAACATTCTTAACTTTTCCTATGTTAATACATATAATTTATTTTTTACAAAAATATTACCATTTATGGTTTCCCTTATATGCTGATGTTTGTATCACTCCTTGTCTCTGACTTTATCGTATCACTCTGCTTTTGAATATCCCCATATGCACAGAAGACCTTAGTCCAAGACTGATTTTCACCCTACAACAGCCCATCTTTCCAGGTTTGTCTCCAACCATTGCCCAGTAATTGCGATACCCAAAGTGGTCAGACTTCCACACATGCTGTAATCTCCTAGAACCTTCCCCATCTTTACTTTTGGAAAACTCCTATTCATCCTTCAAAACACAGCTCAAATATCTCCTCCCCCATGAAGTTCGCCTGACTTCCTCTCCCATCCCTATTCCATGAGGACTCACTCTTCCCTTAAATCTATCTCTGTTGAACTTTGACATAGCTCTTTTACAGCACGTGAGAGTAATTACAGCAGTCCCCGCTTATCCGCGGGTTCACTTCCTGGTTCCAGTTACCCATGGTCAACTACAGTCTGAAAATATTAAATGGAAAAGTCCAGATATAAAGAATTTACTAGTTTTAAATTGTACGTCATTCTGAACAGCATGATGAAATCTCACACTGTTCCACTCCATCCCACCCCTAATGTGACTCACCCCTTGGTTCACCTTATCCATGCTGTGTCAGCTACCCACCTGTTAGTCACTTAGCAGCCATCTCAGTTGTCAGAGCAACCGTCTTGTGTTTAAGTCATCCTCATTTTCCTTAATAATGGCCCCAAAGTGCAAGACTAGTGATGCTGGCATTTGGATATGCCAAAGAAGCCATGAAGTGCTTCCTATAAGTGAAAAGGTGAAAGTTCTCAATAAGGAAAGAAAAAAAATGATATGTGGAGATTGCTAAAATCTGTGGTAAAAATGAATCTTCTATTCTTGAAATTGTGAAGAAGGAAAAAGAAATGTGTGCTTGTTTTGCTGTTGCATCTCCAACTGCAACAGTTATGGCCACTGTGCACAATAAGAGCGGAGTTAAGATGGAAAAGGCATTAAGTTTGTGGGTGGAAGACATAAGCAGAGAAAGACCACATTTATGTGACTTTTATTACACAGTATACTGTTACAGTTCTTCATTATTGTTGGTTATTGTTGTTAATTTTTACTGTGCCTAATTTTTAAATTAAACTTTAATTTAGTTATGTATGTGTGGGAAAAACATATATAGAGTTTGGTACTATCTACGGTATCTGGCATTTACTGTGAGTCTTGGAACCCATCTCCAGTGGATAGTGGGGGATGTGCCTGGCCCTGATCACGCCCTCTCCTGGGAGCTGCATATCAATAGACAGACTTTTAGTTTGTCCAAACTGTAGCATCTGAAAACTGTGTCATAGAAGGAGGGTCTAAGACAGCTCTTCTATCTGTCGTGGCTCCAGGGACACTTTGCTCTAAGACATGGCAGACTGGATATTGGAATAAAGGTCAAGGAGTATTGGAATAAAAGTCAAGGTTAATTAAGAGTAGAAGAAAGATAGATATATTCTATTTTATAGACTCAAGGCAATAGGTTTCAAAAAGTTTCTTACTAAAAGTGTATGTTCTTGTGTATTCATGATTCACATGCATACAGTCTACTTATTGAAATTGTTCTTATTGCCCTAACCCAGTGGTCGGCAAACTCATTAGTCAACAGAGCCAAATATCAACAGTACAACGATTGAAATTTCTTTTGAGAGCCAAATTTTTTAAACTTAAACTATATAGGTAGGTACATTGTTATTAACTTAATTAGGGTACTCCTAAGGCTTAGGAAGAGCCACACTCAAGGGGCCAAAGAGCCGCATGTGGCTCACGAGCCACAGTTTGCCAACCACTGCCCTAACCAGTTTGGCTCAGTGGATAGAGTGTCAACCTACGGACTGAAGGGTCCCAGGTTCAATTCCAGTCAAGGGCATGTACCTTGGTTGCAGGCACATCCCCAGTAGGGAGTGTGCAGGAGGCAGCTGATCGATGTTTCTCTCTCCTCGATGTTTCTAACTCTCTATTCCTCTCTCCCTTCCTCTCTGTAAAAAATTAATAAAATATATTTTTTTACAAATTGTTCTTATTAGGAAAGTGTAACATAGACTCAATTTTTGGAGAGCGCAGACTAAATTAATATAAAAGTAAGTCCAGCCAAGGCAGCTCATTTGAAGGGTCTGTGTTTTGTTTGAGTGTGTATTGGTGACTTTTCCAGCAAAGACCGTCTCTTTTAACCCAGTCAATTATGAAAAATGAGCTGTTCTCCTGGCTTATATAAATCAGACTTCCAGGCACACTTCATCCTGGAAGAGTGTGCGTGTGCACGTCTGCCCACGAGCACGGATCCGGAGACATCCGTTAAAGCTGCCCGCACGCTGACGTTGACAGATGTGCTTTGTCTGTGTAAGCTCCCATCTTTCTGGAGAGAAAAAAGGATTGGGAATTGCAGGCTTGGATCCCTCAAAGGGCCAAACACATAAGACTGAGATTGAGCTGAGCGTGGAGTCTGGGGACTCTCCCTCAGTCTGTGAGGGGCCAGGCCTGGCTGGTTTCAAAGCCGCCGCCCAGAATTCAGCTGTGGGCCAGCGCTGCCCTTTTGAACCCCGCCCCCGCTCCTCATCTCCCCCACCTCCCACCCCGCCTGCCTGCTCCAGTCCTGGCGTTGACTCTCTCATGGGTCCCAGGGCAGTTTCAGCTCCAGACTGTCTGAGGAGCCTGGGGAACTCGGAGAGGAAACCTTTTAAGTCTGCTTGTCTCAAGAACCCTAAACCTGCAGAACTTGGCCAGACGTTGCCTTGGGTCTCCCTCCGTGGTGACTCAGAAATCTCAAGGGGGGCAGGGAAATCTGGAGGAACGCTAATAGGGTCTGAGGGCAGCAGGGATGAAATTTGTGTTTCCATTGAGCGGGTGATATTTTTCATCTCAAAGCCTGATGTAAAAGCTTGCTGGTTTTCAGTTATCTACAGGCTGAGAACATAAACACTGCTATTAAAATATTTCATCTCTCCCAAATGAGGCCCTGCACAGATTTCCTTCTATGTGCAAAGCTTTCAGCAGCGCCTATATGAAGCACAGGCAGGCATCCAAAAGTCGCTCTTGCTTTATTTGAAGTTAAACGGAACTGTCTCTGTGGAGACAGAGGGCAGAGGGCAGGGAAGAGGGGTCCCAGAGGGAGGTCAAGGATGACCAGCGAAAGCGAGAAATCAACAAATCGGCAAACCAACCACAGTGGTTCTTTCCATCACAGTGCGTACTCAGCATATGCTCCTGAACCGGCTGTTTGAAAATAGGCCCTTTCTGGTCATTTCAGATTCACATCAACCACAAGCTTAGTGAAGGATTTGGGACAATTTCAAAGGTTCAATTGCCAGTTAGAACGAAGAAGTCTGGATCCCTTCAGGAGGCCATGCCCTGTGCTTCTTGTGAGCCCTTCTCGGCTCTGAGGCCAGCACTGGGCAATAGGAGGCTCACAATCAGGAGTCTTTGAGCTGCACAGCCCAGCAGCTCTCTGGCACTGCCTGCTGGTTCCCTGGAGGAGCCCGGGACAGAGCGCCCCCTAGCGGACCCAGGAGAGGCAGAGCACTAGGCTCCGCCTCTCACCTTCCTGTGCGAAGGAAGCGCCCCTGGTTTTCGCGAAGAGCTCTAAGTTGTTTTGGGTTGGTTTTTTTTTCTATTCTTTTCTCCTTCTTTCCCATTGAAAGTGATTCTTTCTGCTATTTCCGAAATCAAGTGTTTCTCCATGACTTTCCATGAACATTTCCAAGGTTCTACCGAAACCCCGTCTTCTATAAACTCAGATATAGCCAGAGCTTCAGGAACCAGTGAACAAGTTCCTAAAAATCAAAACTCAGCCCCTGAAACCAGTAATGCAAATAGATGTTCCTGCACAGGTCTCAGAATTCTTACCTCAGGAATACAGATGTTAATTGCATTTGAACTACGTGATAAGCATATCCCTTTGGTATGCATTTGCAGGAATCCCTAGACAGAAGTATGTAAAATACTATAAAAACAAAAATGTGGGACTAACCCCTACTGCAGAGGTATTTAAGCCTAATCCTCAAAGCATGGCACTTACCGACATATTTCATAGGCCTCATTAGAACATAACGCACTTATACTCTCTCTGCCTGAACATCAAAAACGTGTATTTGCTCATAGCCTGAAGGAGACAACAAGTCTCACTACTGTGTAGTCCTGCTTACCTGTAGTTGCTCAATACTGTCTCTCCCAGGAGAAATAGAAGGCATGTAGCTGTACATTCACATACGATAAATACCGCTTCCTTCTACAAAGATCACCAGGCCCAGCATTGGGCTCTTGTAACCAGTGAATCAGTATAATGCAATTCAGTTTTTCCCAGCAGGATTGTTCCCTACTTTGGACACACACACACACACACACACACACACAAACAAAAAAAAAAAAAAAAAAAAAAACACGGCCCTGTCTACACTTGTTCTCAGCCATCACCCACCAAATGCACCCAAATGGGTTTCTCTACCATCTGGTTCCATCAGGGCCACCCTCCTTCCCACTACCACCTCCCCTTGGTTATAGGTTGGGTGGCCTCTTGTCAGCCAGTCCCCAGTACCCACTTCCTGTCCTTTGGAAGCTGGGAAGGCAGCCGTGGCATGCCATTGACACTCAGCTTGCTAATCAAGAGAGACTCCTGAAGTGGCATTTAGGATATATTGGGGGTGGGAAGGCAAGCAGTCTGTATTTTTGTGAAAGAAACGGATTTCCCATTGATAAACCATTTTGCTGATAGTAGAAATACCAGCACAGGCATAGTCTGTCAGCATGTGGTCGGTTCACATATAGACTCTCTCTTCTGGACAATATTACTAATTGTACTTATTGTGTGCCCAGCCAGCAAGACTCACAAAAGCCCTGTGAGGCAGCCCTGTTTTTATCCCCACTTTACAGATAAGGAAACCGAGGGGTAATAGCTCAGTTACAGTTACAGAGTGAGCCTGTGACAGAGCGAGGCTGTTGGGCTTCAAACCTGGGCTCCGACACCCTGCAGCGCTGCCTGGTTAGCGCCAGAGGGGCTCCCCACAAAGGCATTGGCCATTAGCTCCCTCTGCCAGGCTTCATATTATCTCTGCTCTATTGTTATTTAAATGGCACACCTCTATGTGTCTTTTAAGGCTCTCACTTTATAAAATGGGGCTGATAATTGCTGAACATCCTCAAAAAACACAAACAGCCACAGGGTGATGGTGCCCAAGACTGACATGACCATGCTCAGCCAGGGACAGAGTTCGGGGCTGAGGTTGGCTCTTGTCTATAGAAGTTTTTAAGTTGAAAGCCTATGACTAGAGAGTACCTATGTCTGTGAACAAAACACATCCATAGTGCAAACAGCCCAATAGAGGCAGTCTTCTTTTTTTTTTAATATGTTTTTTATTGAATTTTTAGAGAGGGGAGGGAGAGAGATAGAATCATTGATTGGCTGCCTCCTCCACCCCACTCCCACTACTGGGGATCGAGCCTGCAACCTGGGCATGTGCCCTGACTGGGAATTGAACCAGTGACCTCTTAGTTCATGAGTCAGTGCTCAACCACTAAGCCACACCAGCTGGACGAGGCAGGCTTCTTAAATGCAGGAAATGTGCGTTCCCTTCATCTGTGTATTTCCAGGACTTAGCACTAGCAGGTCTCAATAAATGCACTGCATGCGTTAATAAAAAGAATTGAAAAAAGACAAGAAGTGCCATACCAAAAAGAAAACGATGAAGAAAGGAAGGAAGGAGGGGCAGGTAGTGGGTGAGCCTCTGTATTTGGAGTGTGTGCTCTTGGGTATATTTAATGGACTTACATTATTCCTTAATAGTCATTGTTCACAATGAGACATCCTGTCTCTGAGGGCTCCATGCCGGCTTGTCTTTCTCTCTATGACATTCTCCTGGAATTTCAAATATAAGAGGATCACTTGGAAATAACAGTAGCAGATGCCCTAGCTGGTTTGGCTTAGTGGTAAGAGTGTCGGGCTGTGGACTGAAAGGTCCCAGGTTTGATTCCCAGTCAGGGCACATGCCTGATTGCGGGCTTGATCCCCAGTGTGGGGCATGCAGGAGGCAGCCAATCAATGATTCTCTCTCATCACTGATGTTCCTATCTCTCTCTCCCTCCATTCCTCTCCCTTCCTCTTTAAAATCAAGAAAATTATATTTTTTAAATAATAGTAACAGATGAAATTAGTATCATTTAAGATCCAAGTACTAGAAATGGTTGCCTTAAAGTGAAAAACTGTTTATAAAGCCATACGTGATTTGAAAACCTGCCCCTGCCCACTGTCTATCAGAGTGCCAATATCTGAAGAAGCCCCAGAATGAAAACATATTGTCAATGGATTTCCTGGCAGGAGCTTTGGCAAGTTTTTATCTCATGCCAAGCCCCAGAAATAGGCTGGGATACAATAAAGTCTTTTTAAAATTGTGTTCCTTTAGTTAACTATTAAGATTTGCAGTTTATACATTTTAAAACTAAGTTGTCATAATAGGTAGCATGCTTACTGTGTGTCAGGCATTGTCTCATTTAATTCTCATAGCATTTCACACCATTGTCAGTTATTACCTAAAGATGGGGAAACTGAGGCAGGCAGCAGACAAGTACATGTCTAAGTGTTTGCAGAGTAACATAGGAACCCACAGGAGCTAACCACCCCCATTGACTGCCCCGTAATGAATTTCTTCCAGGAGAAGCCAGGACCTGCTGATCTTTTGCCCCTTGCCTTTCTTTCTCAGTTTCAATGGCATCTGCGGAGCCCCACCCTGCCTCCCCACCCACCCCACTGCCTGTCTCCCACTCAAGCCTTAAAGGTCACAGGTACACACCCAACTTCAGATAGCATTTAGTTAGCTTCCCCTCTAGCATTTCGGAAATGTTCATTAAATGCTCCAGCCATTTAACAAGTCTATTTAACTTCATTTTCAATTTAACCGCATATCATTTCAATTTCCTTTTCCTCCGTATTGTATAGCCCTGGGAATAGAGTTGGAAATGTGCCTATCATAAGCTGAGTCACATTTTATGTGTCTCTTCCTCTCAACCACTATTTTCTTACCTATTTTTTTTTTTTAGGATTCAAAAATATCTTTTTATTGTAAAATAGATACAGAAAACCACAGAAAATAAGTATATGGCTTAATAATTAGAAAATATAGTTTATTCTATAATTTGTATATTATAATGGATTCATGTATAATGAAGAACTATAAAGCAAGCACTGGGTATCACCACCCAAGTCAACAAATAGAACTTTGCCACTTTGCCACTTGCCCAAAGAGCTCCTACCACGTGATCACCCCAATTCCCTGCCATCTCACAAAGTTATTGCATTATTCTGACTTATAGTATCAACATCCTGGTAGATTTTTTTTTTCATTTTGGATTATTGTTTAACATATTTTACATTTAATTGACATACCGTAAGTAGCCCATATTTAATGGGTACAATTTGATAAGTTTTTACAGATGTACATACCCTCAGAATCATTGCCACGATCACAAGAGCAGATATGTCCATCATTCTCAAAAAAGTTTCTTCTTACCCCTGGGTAATCCCCTCCTCCGACCACCTGATCCCTGCAGTTAACCACTGATCTGCTTTCTGTCCCTACACATTCATGTGTGTTTTCTACAGATGTATAAAAATGGTATCGTTTGGTCTGTACCCTTTTTCTTGTCTGTCTTCTTTCACTCGTCATAATTATTTTAAAATTCATCCATGTTGCTTTGCATGTATGTAGTTTATTTCTCTACCAGCGGTTCTCAACCTATGGGTCGCGAACAATGAAAATACATCCTGCATATCAGATATTTACATTACGATTCATAACAGTAGCAAAATTACAGTTATGAAGTAGCAACGAAAATAATTTTATGGTTGGGGGTCACCACAACATGAGAAACTGTATTAAAGGGTTGTGGCATTAGGAAGGTTGAGAACCACTGCTAGACTGATAAATAAGATTCCATTATATATATATGTTATGTATATTATATGTCTATACATATGATGTACATACTATATATGATATGTATGATATATCTATGCATGTGATACATATCAAGGTTTATTTATGCATTCAGTTGTTGATAGATATTTAAATTGTTTCCAATTTTTATTGTTACCAAAGCTTCTTATGTACAAGTGTTTGGATGGACTTTTGCTTTTCTCAGATAAAATCCTAAGAGTAGAACACCTAGGTTATATGCTAGGTGAATGTTTACCTTTTTAAAAAACTACCAAATTGTTTTTCAAAATGGTATATATCATTTTACTTTCCCACCATCAGTATATGAGAGTTCAGCAGTTCTTAATAGGTGCGAACTGGTATTTCATTATGGTTTTAATTTGTATTTCCCTGATGATCAGCGATTAGAGCATCTTTTCATGTGCTTATTTGCCACCAGTATGTCTTTTAGTGAAGTATCTGTTCAAATCTTTTGCCTATTTTTCATTGTATTGTTTTCTTATTTTTTATTGCTGAATTTATTATATTATTTATATTTTCTGGATACAAGTTCTTTATCAGGTATGTGCTTGCCTGTGGATTGTCTTTTCATTCTCTCAAAAGTGACAGCTGAAGTTTTTAACTTTGACGAAGTTAAAATGATCTTTTATGGATCATGCTTTTGATGTTATAGCTAAGAAACTCTTGCCTAATCTAAGCTCAGGAAGGATTTTTCCCTATGTTTCCTTCCAGGTATACAGATTATAGATTTATGTTATGGGTTTACACTGATGATCTATTTTGAATTAATTTTTGTATATGGTGTGAGGTGTAGATTGAAGTGTTTGGTTTTTTTGTGTGGATATCCAGGTGTCCCAGAATCATTTTTTTAAAAGATTATTCTTTCTCCACTAAGTGGCCTTTGAAACTTTGTCAAAAATTGGCTGTCCATAAGTTTGTGGGTCTATTTTTGGACTGTTTATTCTGTTAGTCTATCTGTCTGTCTTTATGTCAATACTATATTGTTTTGACTACTGTACCTTTATAGTTCATCTGAAATCAGATCTTATTAGCCATTCACTTTTATTCTATTTCACAGTTGTTTTGGCTATTCTAGGTCCTTTGCATTTTCATCTGAATTTTAGAATCAGATTGTCGAGGTCTATCAAAAAGCCTGGTGGGATTTAAATTGAGATTGTGTTGAATCTTTAGGCCAGTTTGAAGAGAATTGACAACTTGAAAACATTGAGTCTCCTGACTCATGAGCAGAATATCTCTTTACTTACTAGGTCTTCTTTAATTTCTCAGAACTTTGCTAGTAGTTTTCAGTGAACAGGTCTTACACATCTTCTATTAGATTTATTCCTATACTTTTATGATATTGTAAATAAGTTTTTAAATTTTCAATTTCTGATTGTTCATTTCTGGTGTATAGAAATGTAATTGATTTTTGTATATTAATCCTGTCACCTGCAAACTTGCTAAACTTACTTATTAATTCTAGCAGCTTTTTTGTAGATTCTATCAAATTTTCTTAGTAGACTATAGCGTTTGCAAATAAACACAGTTTTACTTCTCCTTTCCACACTACATGCCTGCTCTTTCTTTTTATTACCACACTAGTGGCCCGGTGCACGAATTCATGCACATTGAAAGGAAATTAATTAGAAGAAATATTTTAATATTGCTATTCACCCTTTCTCTATAATAGAAGTGTCAACCAAATTCACTATCGACAATAACAGATCAAAACACATGTGTGCGACTGGCACCAGTGAGAGCTTTATATATAGATATACTTGCTTAATTAGACCTGATTTAGCTGAACTTATGCTTTAGCTAAACTTTTGCCAGCCCAGTGAAGCACCCCAACTTCTCTTTTAGCAGTAAATATCAACACAGCAGTAAATATCAACAAGGAGCAAATTATTATTGTAGATCATACAGGGAGAACAAAGGGTAAAATATTTAACTGCAGCAGTGTTTGACTATATTCTGCACAGTGACAAAACCTGAAGTCATTTTCAAGGTCCACCATTTCTTACTTCTTTTTAGTTGGGTCAAGTGTCTAAGCTTTCTAAATTTTCATTTTCCGCCTAATGAAAAGAAAATAGGATTCCACTGAGTCTCCTATCTACGTAATCCAGGACTTCTGTGAGGATCAAATGAGATGAGGCTCAGGAAAATGCTTCACAGACATTTGGTTAAAGTGTAAATGTTTCCACCTGGCTATAAAGCAAGTCATGTTCCTGAGCTGAAGAAACTCCAAGGAGGTTAGTCACTAGGAAGAGGAAGCCAGGTATTGCTACGCGACATCATTACCCAGCGCCCACAGCCACCATTTCCAGGCTGGGGGGGGCTGTGGGTTGCATTTTGCGCCATGCGATCTCGATAGCATCAGCTGCGATTTGGTGGGCTGTTGCTCCAGGTGATGGTGGGGCCTGTGTCCCACTTCTGGGAAGCCAAGTGTTGCTTTGTCGGCACCAGGTCCATGGTGACATTTCTCTGTAAATGGCCAGTGAGCATCATGGCAGCTCCTGTGTTGAGCATCTGCCCCTAGTGGTCAGTGTGCATCATAGCAACCGGTCAGATGGTCAGACACTTAGCATATTAGCCTTGTATATATACGTATAGATTGCAGTGGCAGAGCTTTCCAAAAGTGTTAGACAGAAGTGATAAGAGCAGACATTCATGCCTTGTTCCTGATACTAAAGGGAAGGCATTCAGCCTTTCACTATCAAGTATGTGAGCTGTGGGTTTTTTCATAGAAACCCTTTGTCAGGTTGAGGATATTTCCTCTTATTTCTTGCTTACTGAGAATTTGTATCAGGATGTTGGGTTTTGTAAAATGCTTTTCAGCCTCTGTTGTGATGATCGTACACTTTTCTAAAATATGGTGAATTACACTGATTTTCAAATGTTGAACCACCCACCTCAAAAATGATGTATTATCCTTTCTATATAGTTGGGTTTGATTTGTTGAAATCTTGCTTGTTGTTTTTTTTTTTTAATATATTTTAAATATTCCAGTTACACTGATAATTTGGGCTCCCAATCTGGCATCTTAGATTACTCTCTGTGCACTAAACTTCAGCTAAGCCAGCCACAGCTTACTTAATAACCATGAGTAACACCCTTTTCTCCATTTTAAATATTTATATGCCTGTGGCCAAGGGTCATTGAAAATCAAGAAGGAACACACACACAAATACACATATAATCTCACATGGAGACAGGACCTAATCAAGGTTTCCCAGGAAAATGGTAGGAGAGAGAAAAGAGACAGGCCAAGAGGCTGTTAGTAGGGTTGACTAAGATGAAGAATGCCCAGTATGTCTCAGTGTGACCTAGGGAAGGTGGGTATTGAGTAGCAGCAATAAGTGCTGTCCCAGTGTGTTGGGGAAGCACTGCAAATACTGCTCCCTGCCATTTATGGCTCCTCCCCAAGCTAAATGTACCCAATAAATATGTGCTACTATATGTCAATTAAACTTTTAAAATGCTAAAAATCATCCAAAATGAAAAAAAAAAATCTACCAGGGTTCAGGAGAAATACACAAACGCTACCTTGGACTAGAGCAGGGGTGGGGAATCTTTTTTCTGCCAAGGGCCATTTGGATATTTATAACATCATTCGAGGACCATGCAGAATTATCAGCTTAAAAATTCGCCTGCTATATTTGGTCAAACATTTAACTAACTCACCCCTAATGGAGGCCCAGACCAAATGATTTCGAGGGCCTTCCCCACCCCTGTACTAGAGGGATAACCTCTTGTCCTCCTTAATTTTCATTATCAGCAAAGATCAGAGTATTTCAGCATCACACAGATTCTGACTGTAAGAGAACCGGACTCAAGGCTTCTAAATTTAAGTAGGAAGGGGTCAGTGATGACAGGACACCTGTGTGACGATAGAAGTTGGAGGGCAGAAACAAGGAGACAAACGCAATGGGTTCCAGGGTGGGTTTTATGCATAGACACAGAGAGTACCAGTGGTAACAGACTATGAAGACCTTCAAGGCCACCACCACCCCACTTCACAGGTAACAAAATCAAGACCGTGGAGGCTGTTAGTTTAAGAATATGCCTTTTTCTCCTCTTGGTACATTCAGAAAATACTTCCTCCTAGCCAAGTTTAGCAGTGATTTATTACCTTGGAGAACAATGCCTCATTACACATGTTCAGGCCTTGGGTTAGTACACACAATGGGACTATGCACTGCCTGGGACTCTCACCACCTTGCTCATTCAACACTGTCTAATTAGCACTCACTTCTAGAGGCCAGACCTATTCTTTGAATCACCAGTCCTGCACTATAATTCAGGGAGCCAGCTGGCCTGGGGAGAATACCTCTGCCAATATTTGTAACAATCTAAGATTATTTTATATAATCGGCCTCAAAGAACTTGGAAGAGAGGGTACCAGAATCTCCACCACCTCAGACTGTCCTTTGGTCTCCACTCTTCTTCCTCATGATGAACTTCATGTGTCCAGGGGAGGACACAGTGAGGGATCAACAAGGAAAAGGAAATGAGTATGAAAGCCAAAGTCAAGAGAACTCTTCCTTCCTCTTATCTTTCCTGTGGGTTTTTTGTGGGTGTTTTTTGTTTTTTTGTTTTTTTGTAGAGAAGTCTTCACATGCTCCAGTTTTTCCTTTTGAAAAGAATGATTAGTAGGATCTTTTTGTTTCTAACTCACAGAATCTTAGTACTGGGAGACAGTGGGAGGCTGGACACTTTAGCAGACATACATCACCCAGTGATCTGCAAAAGAACATCCTAATCTCTGAGGAAGTGATCCAAGTTGTTCATATGCTCATAGTTTGACAGACAGATGAAGTACCTTATATAATCACTGTATCCAATGCATTTGGCCCATTTATGGGGCCTAGAATATAAATTTTAAAAATCAGTAGAGGCTTAAGCTTGTATCTTTGCTTGTGTGGTTCATAATTGTGATTTAGCTATTGTTGAATAATTTTAGGGTAGTCAATACACAGGAAACCTTTACATAGTACTGTTTATGTACCAGGCACTGTCCTCAACACCTCAAAAAGATAAGCTCATCTGTTCCTCATTCATTACTTCTCATTCACTATAAGGACAATACCATTACTATCTTCACTGACAGATGAGAAAACTGAGCCCAGAGTGACTGAACAACTTGTCTAAGGTCACACAAGTGGTAAAGGAGGAGCTGGCATTTGAACCCAATATTTTTTTTATTGTTTTCAGAGAGGAAGGGAGAGGGAGAGAGAGATAGAAACATCAATGATGAGAGAGAATCACTGATCAGCTTCCTCCTGCACAGCCCCTACTGGGGCCTGAGCCCGCAACCCAAGCATGTGCCCTTGACTGGAATCGAACCTGGGGCCCTTCAGTCCACAGACTGACGCTCTATCCACTGAGCCAAAACGGCTAGAGCAGCAGACTGGCTCTTAACACTTTCTAAGAATATGTTGATAAAGAATTTTTAAAATATTTACTGTTGAAAGTATTACATATGTCCGCCTTTTTTCCTCCTTAATTGATACTACATTTTTAATCATTAATTTTCTCAAGGTTTTGAGATTGTGATATGATTCAACAAGAAATATGGAGGTCATGTAAAGTTTTCATTGGCCTAAAATATTTAAGCACCGGACTTCAGAATATATCTTTTCTCCCTAAATTACCTGCTGATTAATGATTCCATTTTGGTAGATCCATGCATTTATTAAAGTGTAGCCCTTAATACCTAATTACCTTTTGAGCTAAAAGAGCGTCATTGCTGTTTTTACTGTAAGGGAATCAAAGAATCTGATAGCTATTCTGTTGTTCACTTTTCGTATCCTGTATTACAAGTTTGAAATCTCTCCTTTTTCTTCAGGAACTGTTCATTTCAAACTCTCCAATATAAAGCGTGTTGGGAGAAAACATTCTTTTATCTTGATAGTGGAATATTGTCACGTTTTAAAGTGTAGAAGTATTAACTGAATCTGCACATCAGATATACATACTCCTTTTCATCGAACTAATGGATTCTGGAATAACCATAAACATGTACAAGTAGATATAAATTGTTTTCATTTTTGTGATTTATTTGGCTTTTAATGCACCACATAATAAAATTCTTGTTACTCTGTCTTCTTTTTCTATTTCCTACTCACTCAATAGAGCCTACAGTTGTGTAAAAGCTGCTGCCACATCTTAATCAAGTGCTTGACCCCAAATAGTTCCCCAGAATATTCTAAAAGTAATGTAATGCCTTGATTCTGAGTAGATTTGTTACCTCTTTTAATACCGTTATCATCACGTTGTCTTTAGATTTCTCCTACAATTCTTTAGTTTGGTATAGATTTAGCTATGCCTCATTTTCTTCATTTCTAATAAACTGTAAATTCCTCATATACTTTTGTTAGTTTATCTGTCAAACTATCCTCTTTCCCCACCTTTTGCACAGAGCAGAACCTTTTCATGCAAAACCCCCTCTCACTCTAAGTTACTACTGGTGATTAGTCCTGACTGATACAGCTTTGCTCTCTGACAGTTTTAATCGACCTTTCCTACTACTCACTTACCTTTATGAAATATTAGACACTAGATATATATTTTCCTATTTCTTAGGATTTATATTACTCGTAATTATTCTATTTTATAGCTCTGAGAGTTTTCTTTTCACACAAAATTGGCCAGTAATCTCTCTTACCCTCCCTCATCCTTTTCCCTTTCTGTAGCGAGTTACCATAAAAGTATTGGCTATGGACAAACCCAGTGGTGAGCTGTGAGAATGGTCCACAGGCTAGTGCCAACAATGACATATGTCATATATATGTATTGTTTAAAAAGAGCCATAGACAAGAGTCTGCATTTGACAACGTTAAGTGAACATTTTTTTAAAAAAAATACTAACATACTGATACTTAACTGGGAAAAAGAGACACAGATACTGGTTGACTTGTTTTAGTTTTTGTGATGACACAGTTGTTGAATGTGATTTCTGAGCAGAAAGGCAGCTTGTCCTCAGGGCCTTTTATAACTTGAGTGTAAAGTAAAAATTAGGAAAATTACTGGACTCTGGCTGTAGATGCAGCAGGTTTGTGGTTATTGAGCAGTGTGATGCTTGAGAAGACTTCGTGAGTGCTTAGAACTATCGTCCTGCCCTTCATTTCCAATCTCCAGTCAACACTTCATGGAGCCCAGTTAAGTGGCTGGGACAGGGCAGATGGGGAATGGCCGTGCTCACACAGAGCTGTTACAATTGCAGGGGATTAGCATGGCTGGTGCAGTCACAGGGTAGTCACCCCGTGGTGAGGGTCAAAGGCAGAGGCCCAGCACAGCCCACCGTGGTGACATGATGACAGGGAGCCTGGGAGCAAATGCTGTTTGGAGCTTTGAGGGAGTTGAGCCAGCTGTCAACATTGAGGAAACCTGTCAGCAGGTCATAGAGACCCAGACTGTCATCAGAGTCAGAACTCCTGAGGACTATTAGGATCACACCGTCGTAGGAGGACTGGACTGGTTCCTAGGAGAGGAATTCAGGAATGAGGGGCAAGGCAGACAATCAGGCCTACAGCTGTGGTTCCCAGAAGCCAAGAATGAAGCTGAACCAAATAAAATTCAAGTACAAACTTAGTGTCATTTCATCACTATATTGAAAATAGGTGATTTTTATCTCATCACCTGACTGCTTTGCATGATTGTTAATGGTTAATGAGAGGGCCGACGCTCCCTGGCATTGCTTTGATCAAAAAACACACAGAAAAATCCCACCCTGGCACCCAGTAGAGCTAAATGCTGTCTCTACCTGCCTTCTGAGACCAGGTATAAATGCTTGGGGATTATCTGACTTTATTACCTAGGTCTCTTCTTGTCTCCATGGGCATGAAAAATCTGGGTAACAGCAAGCAGACTGCTAGCAGCCACTGAGACTCAGTGTTTCCATACAACTGTGTGAACATTCAAAGATGTGGATTGCAGCGGAACACCGAGGCTCAAGAGAGAAACTTTATAAAAAGCAGAAAGCTTTTCCATGCACAGTGCCTTGGCCACTCCTTTTGAGTGTACTTGCAACTGTGTTGTGATGCAGAGCAGATTGTGTTTACTCTGATTTTTATCCCAAACCACAGGTAGATGCTTAACTTGAAAAGTGAACAGATAATGTCAAGAAAATTAGTCTATGGCAAATATTAAACTCATTCCTTGTGTTGTGAAAGCAACAATAGACAGTACATAAATAAATGTGCATAACTTTGTTCCATAAAACTTTACCTATAAAAACTGGTAAGGGACAAGTTGACCACAGGTCATAGTTTATTGACCCCTGGTCTAATGAAAACATTTCTACCCACAAATATATCTATCTATATCTATATCTATATCTATATCTATATCTATATCTATATCTATATCTATATCCATATCTATATCTATATCTATATCTATATCTATGTAGATATGTGTGTGTGTGTGTGTGTGTGTGTGTGTATCATGCTGTTCTCATTGAACAGAGAAATGTATATATTCGTTGTAGCTGCAAAAAGCAAAAGACACCTTTAGGTAATTTTATTCTATTTTTTTTGAATCATGGAAGTACTTATCATGTTGGTTTACTTAAATAGTAATCACTGAGTACCAGCTATATTTGTATTTAGTATTAGAGAAAGATAAAAGAGTACTTTACTGACCGCTGACCTCCAGGGGCTTCTGGTATAATTGGAAAACATGACAGTTAAGTAATTTTGCAAGCAGTAGCTGCAGCATCACACAGAGAGTAAGTCAGGGAAACTTTCAAAGAAGGAAAGGATTAAAGTGAACTGGAACAAGTGGGTCTTCATTGGGAGGTGGGGCTCTGATGAGTCCTGGAGACCAGCATGCATTTGTAAAAGTGTGTGTGTGTGTGTGTGTGTGTGTGTGTGTGTGTGTGTGTGAGAGAGAGAGAGAGAGAGAGAGAGAGAGAGAGAGAGAGAGAGAGAGAAAGAGGAGCATTTGGGCAAGAGGTGTTGAGATCAGGAGGAGCATAAACAAACACTATACATTCAGAAAAACAACAACGAATTAAAATGAAGCAAGGTAATCAGTCTAGTGAGGGCAAGTTGACCCGCTGCCTGTGCCTCTCAACCTTTATCCGTAAGACAGCGATAATAACAGTTGTTTCCTTATAGGACTGTTTTTTATGAAGACTTAAAAAGTTAATACTTGTAAAACACCTGTAACACTTCCTGACACACAGTACATGTTATCTAAGTATTTGTGAGATAAATAAATGCTGGAGGTGGAGGTGATGGTTGGTTGAGAAGGTGTGATAAGATGATGTACAACTGAGGACAGAATAACTTTCCCAAAACACTCAATCATGTAGTTTCATGGTCAAGAATCTGCAGTGTCCACTCCTGTCGGGACAATGGCCAAACTCCTCCAGGGGAGTATCTGGGATTGTCCCTGAATCGTTAATGAGCAATCAGTAAGTGAGGAATGAATGTAAAAGGTGGCTCACAGGTCCCAGCATCCGGTATCACTGAAGGTGTCAGGAAACCAAGCAGCACAGTTATCTCATGAGATAAAATGGGGAATTATTTTGCACATGTTGGTAAGAGGTACTCATGAACACACACAAAGGATGACAGCCTGAAGGCAGAGGGTTCCTTGAGCTGGAGCTGAAGATGGAGGCTGGGGAACATTGGCACAGAGGTACCCACCTAAGTGTTGACGGGAGGGAACCAGTTCAAGGGGAAGATCAGGGCATTGAGTCTTGAACTTGACACCTTCATCAATTTGAAAGAAATAAACTGCTGCTACCAACCCAAATTTGGGGGTAAGGGGTAGAGGATACATGGATCCCATGCCTTCCTCTTCCCTATGAAAGTGGATGGAGTGTGGGTTCCATGGCAGGACGGAGTGAGAAGTTGTGACGTGCACAGGAGTCTATATGAACAGATTTTTCCATCTGGAGCAGACCCCGCAGAGCTGCAAACAATGCCGCCTTCTGAGCTCTGGTCAGTCCGGTCATGGGATACCTGTGGGATTTCTTTCCTGCCTTGGAGAAGCGGCTTCCCCGGAACTTGGCAGGGAGGCCGGTCTGAGAATGCTTCTGGCTGTGGGTACATTCCAGCCCAGGATGATGGCCCAGACATTTTCCTTTTCATGAAGTCCCAGCTTGTCTGCATTGTACTTTTTCTTTTTAAGAAAGGTTTGTCACAAGTGAAGCATAATGGAGCCCTGGCTGTGTTTCACTCATTTTCATTTAAGCTGCTAGTATGGCATTAGTGAGCCTACTTGTGAATCAATTAGCTAGCCAGTGGGATTCCATTTTAACAAGGGGAGTGCTGTAGGCTTTCAGATGCTAGCTATGCATGTGAAAGTGCAGTGTAAGGAACTCCGTCCAAAAGATGAAAGTGAGTCACAGTCCTTGCTTCTGCCTCTGGTTCCAAGTTGGTGACTGGCGAGAACAAGGTGTGCATCCTCAGCCCCTTATCTTCTCTGCAAATATGCTTGGATTACATACCGACTAAATCCAGTGCAAATTTATTTTTCATGCTGATGCACTCAAAGACTTTCAGTGTTAGGCCAAGACGGTGAGCCCTGAACTATAGTGAGGGCTTTGAACAATTACTCTTTGATCTGGAGACTCCCCATACTCTGGGAAGCAGTAACTCGTGGGAAATTCTGCAGGAGTCTTCTAACAATTCCCATATTTGCTTTGGGGATGAACCCCTTTCCCTCCTTATTCCCAAATCCCACCTCTAACTCGGGAGATCTGACAGCTGTGGGTCTGGCAGCATACCACCCCCCTTACTGGTAGGGAGGAAACCCTGTAAACAATTTCAGGCTCACATCTAAAGTCCTTTCATCTCAAAACAGAAAGGGCGACATGACTGGGAGATTTCAGGGAGAGGGGAGAGTCAGTTCTAATAAATTGTAGAGACTTATGTTGAATTTTAAAACCAGTTTGACTAGACAGAGCTGTTGAATTGGCTTCAGAAAACCACATAGAAAAATGCCTGGAGTGGGATAAATAGGATCATGATTCACATGAATATTTTGGACAGTGGAATACTGTGTAGCCAATAAAAATGATTAAAATAGTATGGTAGAAGCATACTGAATGGCACAGAAATATAGTTACCAATATTGGCACATTTGAAAAACAGATTATATTATTAAGTACAATCCAATTTTATAGACTACTAGTGGCCCAGTGCATGGATTCGTGCACATTGAAAGGAAATTAATTAGAAGGTGGCCAGTGATGGCAGGACTTAGTGAGACGGGCCAGACATGCCCTGGAGCCAACCTCTTGCGGTCCCTCCCCAGCTGGCTGCACATGGGGTGCTTGAAGGGTGTCTGCAGAGTGAGTGAGGTCCCTCCAACAAGTAGGGTCCCTCAGCCTGGCCTGTGGGGATCTGGCTGAAACTGGCAATCTGACATCCCCCACAAGGTCTCAGAGTGTGAGAGGGCACTCTGCAAAGATGCTCTCACTCAGCAGCTCCTGTGTTGAGCACCTGCCCCCTGGTGGTCAGTATGTGTCATACCTATTGGCCAGTCACTGGTCGGCTGGTCAGCGAGTCGCTTAGCCTTTTATATATATAGATTGCATGCACCCATATGTATAGTCAGCAAAAAAGAAAGACTGAATGGGTAGACAACAAAATTATAACCACTTTTCTCTGGGTAGTGATATTGCAGGTAGTTTTCATTTGCCTTTTGAAGACTTTAAGAATTAAATTGTATAATTTTAAAATTATAATATAAAATCTACTTTCTCTTGAAGCAGGAAAAAACAAACTAACAGGTTAAGAACATGGAAAGGATTGTCTTGCAGCCTTTAATAGGGTCCCAAAGCAAGATGGAGCATCCCACGGGGAAGTTAACATTTGAGAATCTTTTCCTAAAGTCCATATATCAGACTAGAGGCCTGGTGCATGAAATTTGTGCCTGGGGGGGTGAGGGGGGGTGGTCCCTCAGCCCGGCCTGCAACGACACAAGCATTCCGCGCCTGGCCTGGCCAGAGGTCCACCGCAGCCGCACGCAGAACTCTTGCGTCGTCACCAGGGTGACGACGCAAGTGTTCCCCTCAACTCCCCCTCCCCCCCAACGGCTCTGTGCCTGCTGCCCAGAGGGCTTCTGTGGCCGGGGTGGAATGCTTGCCTCCTCACCACAGCGATGAAGCAAGCATTCTGCCAGGCCACTCACGCTGCCCGCTCTCAGCGGCCACCCCTCTGGGACTGGGGGACTCCAGCAGGGCTGAGAGGACTGGGTGCCACTATCTTTGTGATGGTTAATTTGCATATTACCCTTTTATTAGATAGGATTATCTATCAGTCTACTTATCTGACTAACTTTATTTCCATCCATCCAAATCTCTATTATATGTATCCCATTACACTCATTTTTTCGAAGATGAGAGGTAATGGTTCTAAATTTTTAAAAAATTGTTTACCCTTTGCCCCATGGTTTTCTTTTCCCCAAAGAGTGAAATAAGTTGCCTGCCAATTCATTCATGAGCTTATTTTTTTTCCACAAATATTTATTAAGACCCTACGATGAGCTCAATATTATGCTGCACGGTAGGATTTCTAAGAGTAAATGGTTAGAATATTTTTCATTGTTCAGCTTTTTTTTTTTTTTTGGATCACTTTTATGTGTTCCTCTTGAGTCTAAGAGCTCAAGAGAGACCACCTACAAGCTTGACTTATAATATTGCAGTTCTCCCAGAAGTACTGTTGAAGTTACCTTAAAATTTAGTATTTTTATTAAATTGATTAAACTGTCGAAATTTGGGCTAATACAGGAGCCAATAAACACATGTGACTATATAAATTTAAATTTAATTAAAAACTCAGTCCTTCAGTCACCCTAGCCACATTTCCAATACTGAATAGCCACATGCGGCTAATGGCTACCATATTAGATGTTGCAGATATAGGACATTCACACCATCACCAAAAGTTCTCTTGGGCAGAACTGGTTTAAACTTAATTGATGAGAACACTTGTGTATAAGGAGGCATTTCTCACAATTTTTCTCTTAATTTATTAAGAATGCAGATGTTTGTTGGTAGTTAACTACCTTTTTATTAACTCTAAACTTTCTAATAAACATTTGAGAATTTCAATATTTCTTTGCCCTTGGTCCAAAAAGCAGGCATCAAAGGGCCAACCATTCACACATTTCTGTATGTGTATATACATTTGGCTAAATATTAATTTTAAATGATTGTAAATGAGATTTGAGATTTTCCGGAACAACAGAAATGTCTGTATAACTTTTTTAATTTGCTCAGTAATGTTAAACTGTTAAGCTGTAACTGCTCTGGCTTAGGTAGCTAGCTTGCACTGGGTTTTGTTGTGTAGCAAGCAATCCCAAAAGTTTCATGGACTTTCAACAGCAAACATTGCTCATTCCCATAGGTCAGTGGTTCTCAGCCTCGGCTGCACATTAGAATCACCTGGGAATCTTTTTAAAATCCTGATTTCTGGGCCTCGTCCTCCGGAAATTCTGTTTCTTTGTTATGGGGTGGGGCCACAACATTAGTAACAAAGAAACAGAATTTCCAGAGGACGAGGCCCAGGAATCAGGATTTTAAAAAGATTCCCAGGTGATTCTAATGTGCGGCCAAGGTTGAGAACCACTGCCATAGATAGATGGTAAAATCATCTAATTTCTACTTTGCATTTAAGTAGCAACCAAAGGGTAAATCACAACCCAGGAAGTTTCCAAATTCCTAAATTGTAAGGAATTTTCCTTACAATGAGCTGGATCTTCCTTAGGAAAATGTCTTTAAAAAGCAGAATATATAACAATTATTATTCTACTTCCTTTGTGCTTAAATGCAGCATTACATTTTTTAGTAGAAAATTTGTCTATTTTTTTAACGTGAAAAAACTGTCCCCCGAAACTGTAGGGGATATAAATGTTTAGTTTAAGAAATAATTATGAAGTGAAGATCCATATTCTTTTTTAAAAGTAGGTGTTACCATTATTGAGATGTGGTGAAGCCAACAGGTCAGGAGATGCGGCAATTGGAAAAATAGTTTGGTCCAAACAGATCCCAAGTGGAGGGACATGTCATGCAGGCGCACAAGGAAAGCACTAGGGTTGGTCAGGTGGCAGAGGGAGCGAGGGGGAAATGTGGATCAGCATCTTAATTGTGGTGTCCATGAGAGGGAACAGGCAAGGCAAGGTAAGCAGCCTTAGTATTGGCTCATCTGAATGATTCCATCAGGCTCTGTGGTATAGGGACTGCTTTGGTTTTCTGCTATCTGGCTCCGGGGTGATGAGGACAGGGAACTAATGGCCATGCATGTGAGAGCCCATAGAGGAGGTGGTGGTGATGTGGCTCTGGACTGACTAGTTTTCATATAAAAGGCATGATTACTTACTAACTCTAGGAACTGGCTTGCCCTGGGAGGGGCAGTCGCTCCAGGGCCGGGAAGGCCCCAGATGTCAAACAATCAGAATTACACAAAATAAAAAGGCTTGATTACCTCACCAAACAAGATATACAGATGGCAGATAAGCATATGAAAACATGCTCAACATCATAGATCATTGTTTGCAAAAGTTAAACAATGAAATCCTACCACATACCTAATAGAATGGCCAAAATCCCAAACACTGACAACGCCAAATGCTGGCGAGGATAGGGGGCAAACCACCATTGCTGGTGTTTTTTTATTTTCCTTTTGAGGGTTTTCAAAATTAGCTTGTATACTTTTTTTAAAAAATGCATTTTATTGATTTTTTACAGAAAGGAAGGGAGAGAGACAGAGAGTTAGAAACATCGATGAGAGAGAAACATCGATCAGCTGCCTCCTGCAAATCTCCTACTGGGGATATGCCTGCAACCAAGGTACATGCCCTTGATCGTAATTGAACCTGGGACCTTTCAGTCCGCAGGCCAACGCTCTATCCACTGAGCCAAACCGGTTTCGGCAGCTTGTATACTTTTTTAATTGTTATGTAAAGTGCACTACTTTCCATGAAGTAAAAACACTATGTCCTTGAGGAGGCATGATTTTTAAAATATGTATATTTAAACTGTATTTAAATATCTTATTATTGACTAGAGGCCCATTGCACAAAAGTCGTGCACAGGTAGGTAGGTAGGGTCCCTAGGCCTGGCCGGTGATCAGGGCCGATCTGTGGGGCGACCGGCAGGGTGATTGGGGCCCCCTGCTTGCACCCGCCTTGGCCGGCCTGGCACTGCCCACTCGTCGGCCCCGCCCCCCCATCCCCGCCACCGGTCGCCTCCCTCTGTGGGGTGACTAGCGGGGTGATTGGGGACCCCCACTGGCACCCGCCTTGGCCTGCCTGGGGCCTGCAGGATGGGGGCAGCTCCTACATTGAGCATCTGCCCCCTGGTGGTCAGTGCGCATCATAGTGACCGATAGTTCCACCGTTTGGTTGATTTGCACATTAGGCTTTATTATATAGGATGAGCAGCTCCTGTCTAAGGGTAAAAACAGGATTTGCCCTTTCTTTCCCAAGATGAGTTTTAAAGGAGGAACTATTCAAACAAATACCCAAAACATAATTATTATTTTGGGGATTAAGGAACTCTTCAATTATTTCATGAAGACTATGAACACTTATATCTGAAAATGCACATTTATACTTAGATGCAATTTTGTGTACGATTTCAGAGAATACAGGACCACTGCAATCCAGTGGAGATTAGCGCCTGGGCATAACTGGTGTCTAGTAGGTGATTATGATTGAATTAAGGTACCTATGGAGATTTTTCATGCTCTCAGCTTCCTTGTCACACTTGATGTCACATCACATCACAGAGGCCACTGTTAGGACCTGACTCCCCAAAATTACCACACTCCTGTTTTAGAATGAAAAAGTTTCTTCAGATCAGGGTTGCTTAAAAAAAAAAATCACAGTGTAACTTTACATGATACTTAATGAGTTGAGGAAAACTATTAGAACTAACCAAGCAATATTGCTAAGTGAAAGAAATTTGTCTGGAGTCAACAGCCCCTCCCCCACTTCTGAGTCTCTCTTATGGTCCCTCTGCTTTCCCTCACCTTGCCCAAATGTTGGTATCCTTCAGGCCCACCGAATCCTCTGCACTCCAAGAAGCTTTCCTTTGTCCTTCAACTCAAACCTTCCCATCATCAAATTGGTCCATAAAACAGAAGAGAGGAGTCAGCCCTTATACCCAAGGAACTAGGGATAGAGTTTAAAGTAGTCTGCCCTAGTCAAAGAATTCTCCAAAATATGTCAGTGTTTCAGTATGTCAAGTGTGTGTTTCCAGCAGAGAAATACATATATATATATATATATATATATATATAATCTTATTATTCTAGAATTTATCCTAGGAGGCATACTTTTAAAGGTACATATTAGTGCAGAAATATATATATGTTATAAGTAAGTAAAAATAAAGACAGAAGATGGAGACCAGTGCTTTAACTATATACTAGTTAAATTATTTAACTTCTCCTTCCTGTCCCTTCCCACCCCACCCCAACCAGAGTCTGGAATATTTAAGTGAGATGGCCTGGGTTTGAGCCCTGGCTCTGCCACTCACAGACATGGCTAGAGATTACATAACCTCTCTCTGAGCATCAGCTTGCCGATTCATAAAAAGTGGGTAGCAAAGTACTGATGTCATGAAGTTGGGAGGATTGAAAGTGTAATGTGTTCAAGAAAACAATGAGATTCTGTGCAGCCAGGACATGGCTAACCTTATCCTCCCTCATCGGTAAACTCTTGCTCTGTTATTCTGTTCTTCCCCTGGATGAAATCCCAGAAGAGCCCCTTGCTTTTTAGTAGCTTTAGAAGTTTTCTCATCAGAAACTAATGTTCATTGTAGTAATTAAAATCCTGTCTGGTACAGCAATCCACACTCAGGTCCAGTCCTACATGAAACCATCCCCATCCCACCCTTAGATACCAAGGATCTGCACTGGGCGTCTGCAGGCTGCGAGAAGCAGGGCTGGCCTCCTCTCTCTGACTCTCCTCCCTCACCTCCTTCACAATGTTTTAGCTGCTGTTGCTCCTCTGGATGTGGGTGGCCCCTCTTTGGAGCCTCTTTGCAGTCCAGGCTTCTAGAGGCCCACTCCACCCAGCTGCCTTCCCAGTTAGGTCTCTTCACTCAGTCTGACAGTCCTCTGGATGACCCAGGCAGGCTTCCTCCCAGGCCCCACTTGGCCTGAGGGGGAACTCATAAGTGCTTGGCCTTCTTCTGGGTAGCCTGGACTTCCTTGAAGGCAGGGAAATGCAACTGTTCCCTCTCCCTGGGCAGAAGTCTGAAGACCACACACACACACACACGTACACATCTTTGGCAGCCTCAATCCCACTTTCATTAGCTGGAGGGGGTAATTAGTGGCTAAGGGTAGCAAACTGGTTTTGCAATCTCTGGACATATCGTATATGTCTGTCTTTTGGACTCTAGGCATGGTGGTTTAGCACTTTTCTTCAGGGTGTGGGGCATCTATTTGGCATGTTTTATTGTTCAGAGCCTCTGAGACTTCAGTCAAAGCTGAGGCTGAGCCTGGCCAGTGTGGCTCAGTGGTTGACATCCACCCATGAACCAGAAGGTCACGGTTTGAATCCCAGTCCAGGCACATGCCCCAGTTGTGGGCTTGATCTCCAGTAGGGGGTGTGCTGGAGACAGCTGATCAATGATTCTCTGTCATCATTGTTGTTTCTATCTCTCTCCCCCTCTCCTTTCCTCTCTGAAATAAAAACATATTTTTAAAAAACTGAGGCTGAAAGATTTACCATTTAGCATCCTATAATAAATGTGAAGACACTTAAACCTGTGTTTAGCATATAGTATATGCTCAGCAAATGTAAGCTGTCATTATTAGCAGCAGTTATCTCTTATGGTCTCATATAGTCCCTATAGGTTTACCATAGTTTGAGAAGTAGGGTTTGTGGTATTGTTTTCATAGCCACTGTTGTGAAATCAATTAAATGTTCTCAAGCAGCAATTTTAAAGGGAAATCAAAGAGTAGAGGATAGAAAAATTAAGAAAGTATTTCTCAGTTTGGCTGTTTCCCTTGTCCTGTGATAGTTTTTGAAAGTGTTAACTGATTCTGCTATTTTCACATATGCAATTTGCACTGTTAAGTTAAGATACACCAGGCTAGAAAGATATAGGCTCTGCTCCATAAATATTCATGGAATGAGTAGAAAATCCATCTGCAACATGAAAGCCACTGGTGACTGATGAGTTTGCAAATGGGATATCGCCTATATGTGTACTGTTGTTGTTGTTAATCCTCACCCAAAGATATTTTTCCATTGATTTTTTTTTAGAGAGAGTGGAAGGGAGAGGGAGAGACAGAGAGAAACATCGATGTGAGGGAGCCACATTGATTGGTTGCCTCCTGCACACATCCCGACCAAGGCCGGGAAACTTACAACCAAGGTACGTGCTCATGACTGGAATCGAACCCAGGACCCCTTAATCCATAAGCTGACGCTCTATCCACTGAGCCAAACCAGTTAGGGTTCCTGTGTATATATATATTTTTAATTCAATACTATTTGGTACTTGAAGAGAAGTTTCAGAATATTCATATGCCAAGAATGACACCACAGAATTTCTCATAAAAATTCACTTTGACCAAGTTGAGGCCAGGTGATACCCACTCACCTTTTGATAGTAATAGTAAATGTGTTATAGAAAACTTCTTACTCTCCCTGTCTTGTAGCTCGAGGTCATGTGAAGCTGGGCTCCAAGGCGTAAAGTGTATTTTGTTTTGCATGAGCCTTCTCTAGTGAACACAGTTAACCCGGACTTAATTATAAATATCTGCCCTGATCTGAAAAATCAAGGGCTATTGCTTCAAGGAAGAAAAAGACTTTACTTCCCAAGAAGCTCCCTAAAATAAGTTTGGGTTGTCTTCACTTTCCTTACAAAAATGTAACTAAGCAGAGATGTCACTTTGCTTGTGATTTTGACCTGTTCAAATCTGTGAAGCTTTTGAACATTTTTCTCTCTCTGATAAATTACTTATCTTGAAAAAGACAAAGTGAAATGGGGTCAGGGGTAAGAAATCAAATGCCTTTCAGATATTTCTGAATGAGTGTGTGCTTGTTTTGAAATGCCTGCATCGTACCACACTAATCCTGTCTTGGACTTCCAATGTTCTTTACCAAATAATATGTAGCAATAGTTTTGTGACTCATGTAAACTTTTGGTATATTTGGACCACCCAGACAATCTAACAGGATAAACAGAGCTACTCCTCTGGCTATTCATCATCACCCTTTCCAGGAAATTATTTAATTCCTAATAAAGGAGTTCATCAGATCATCCCGAATTAACGTTACTTTGGAATAACTTCATACACAAGAAACTCTGAGGCACCTCACCTTGGAAAAGACTGGTACCTTAAACAAAAGAAACTAGATTTGTGAAAATTGCATTGGTATTTCAAATTTATATTCCCAGCTTTGCTTTGAAGAGAGGGCTTGGGGGAAGTGGCAGTGGTGCAGATAGAATGGCCCACGTCCATAGCAAGGGGCAACTACTCCTCACATTCACTCACAAGGAAAAAAGTTAATTTTTTTTTAAAATCAGAGATCAAATTAACAATTGAACACACTGTCAAATTCCAGACTTAGATGCAATCAGATGGTTTTGTTGTTTTCCTGAGAACTATATTTAACCCCTCCCGCCCACCTTCACACCCTCCTAATTACAGAGCACATATCCCCTACAGATTAATCACAAATTTGGTAAATATTTGTGGAATTTTTCAACATAGTGATTTAGGGAACTTTCCTTCTGATCCCAATCTGGCTATATTTTTCTTAAGCTCAATGTCATAAAATTAGAACCAATGACACTTGTGTTATGGGTGTCAAGATCAGAGTTGTACACAAACAAGCCCACCTTATGTGTATGGAAAGGGAGACAGTCACCCACTTCCGTCACTACCCTAGTAGAGTAAAAAGTCAGGCACTCGTAATTAAGGCAATGTGGGTGTGTTCCAGAATAGTCCCTTTTATCATTAGGTTTTTGATAATATACCTCTAAATGTGTTTCCCTAGACAGGGAACCTTTTGCTTGCTTAGCTAAGTGCTCCCCACACCCACACCCCTATCCCCGCCCCATGTAAAAGGTAAAGCTACTATCTGGTAAACTGCTGAGAATAAAAATGCCATTAGAGGAAATTTAGATTATATTTAAAGGAAAAAAAGGTTTTCTTTTTTTGAAAAGTTGGTTTAGAACTTACATATTTGCGGTGCCATTATCTTAATCGCCAAAATACAGTAAAATTCATTCATTTCTTAGAAACAAAAGTTTCTTATGACAATATCTACCTATAGACTGAATGTAGATATAAATTTTCAGACACTGAAAAGTACAGAGTTTCGAAATTATAAATTTCCTACAACCTACCTCTATTGTGGTATTCACTATTAATTTTAAAATGCATAAATATGTATATTTTAAATGGGACCATACCATATATATATTATACTACTAAATTACACATAGTAAACATCTGCTGAAATATTTAAACATTTTAAATATTTGCTAAAATTATAATAATTATTGTATCCCTTGCTTATCTAACTTGAAATAAACTGACTCATTTGTTAAAGGGGAAGAGAAATAATTGTTCCTTATTCAGCTAAATTGTAGAAGGAAGAGAAACCTCTGCTTAATCCAGAATAGTGAATTGATTGAAAAATGACCAAAACCTCTTCAAAATAATGTCTAACAATTCTTTAAATCATATTATTCCTATTCACCTTGAACTTGTATGCAAATTCCTTTCACTTGTGCTAAATTTTATTTAGGTGATGAATTTGGAAATAGTTTTTGGAATTCACATCTTGTTGCTTAAAGGAAGATTGAGCACATTATAGTTCAATGTAATTTTGTACTTAAGTGACCAATATTTTGTGTCTGTGGAAAAAGCACATGTGAAATCATTGAAAATCAGCACATCTGTTTGATAGATGGATTCCTAAAAGAACATATGTAAATAAATTTTGGTATATCTGATACGTACTATTTTCCACTAAATTACTCTGGTAATTCATCTTAAGTGTTATATTATTTTCCCTCAAGGCACAAAATTGTAAAAATACATTACCCATGGGTAGCTACTATAACTATTTCCTGCACATCTTTCCAAAAGTTATTCATAAATTTACAAGTATTTTTATAGTATGTGCATGAGTGTGCATTCATGCATTTATATAGAGTACCCATGGAGACATTCCCGACATGGGACACATACATATTCCTCCTTCTCAAGAGAATTAATAGGTTGACATTGTATTGTTCCTATCAGAGGCAGGCTACATATCTGCAATAAAGGAGGAAAATATAAAATATTTGCTTTAAAAGTTCCTCCTTATATGAATAATACCTACTAACTTTTATGCTTCTGTTTTTTAAATGAATTTCTTCTTTGTACAATCTGAAACTTCATTTGAGATGGATCAAACAAACATGAAAGGAAAACTTTGATAAATTTCAAATACATTTAAAAACTTCTGTTCATCAAAAGCCACCCTAAAGTGAGTAAAAAGACAAGCCACGAAGTGGAAAATATTTTCAACTCATATAGACAACACTGGGCCTCTACCAGAATATAGAGACCACAAAATAACTCCTACAAATCAGTAAGAAAAAAGCAGTTTAAAATTTAAAATTAGGTGAAAGATTTGAACAGCCACTTCACCAAAGAGGGAATTCACGTTGCCAATAAACATGAAAAGATGTTCAGCCTCATTAGTAATAAAGAAACTATGGTTTAAAACAACAAAGATACCATACTCCCACCTAATTGGCAAAGAATATAAAAGTCTGACAAGCTCTAGCAAGGATATTTCATATACTGCCAGTGGGAGTATAAATTGGCAAAAACCACTTTGGAAAAAGAGCTTGGCATCATTTAATAAGCTCAATGTTATAGAAACCCTGTGATCTAGCAATTCTATTCTTAAGCATATTCCTCAGTGCACCAGGGACATGGGCCAGAATGCGCGTGGCAGCCCTGTTCATAACCACTGAAACATCCCCAGAAGTCCATCAACAATAAAACACATTAGGCAATTGTGATAGAGTCATTCAATTAAATATTATTTAGCAATTAAAATAAATGAACTATAGCCAGACAAAAGCAACATGGATAGATATTACAAGCATAATAAAAATGAAGAAAAGCAAGACAAAGAATATATACAGCATATTCCACAGCAATAAAGCTAAAAAAAGAGGGAGGGACAAAGTATAGCGTTAAGAGATGCATGTGTGGAGTAGAAAAACTATAAAGAAAACCAAATGTGAAGACAGTCGTACAAGTCAGGATTGTGGTTACTGTGGGGGCTGAGGGTCTGATGGGGAGGGTGTGCATAGGGTAGTTCTGCAGTGCCTGCCCTATTCTATTTTTTTACCTGGGCAGGGGTTACATGAGTGTTAGCTTTATTTATTTATTTATTTTTTAAATCTTTATTGTTAAGAGTATTACAGATGCCCCCCTTTTTCCCTCTTTGCCCCCCTCCACCCAGTTCCCACCCCACCCTAGGCTTTCTCCATCCTATTATGTCTGTCCATAGGTAACATATATATGCATACATTCTTGAAGTTGTCCCAGAGGCTCCTTACATTTTCTTTATATTTATTATTATTTTTTTCTTTTTGCTCTTCTGATTGGTTTTTAGTTTTGTTTTGCTTTGGTTTTTTTTGTTTGTTTGTTTGTTTTTTGCTTCCTCATATTCCAAATTGCTGATTTGATGCTCAACATCCTCTACTCCACTCTTAATTCCCTGTAAATTATTCTTTATTTCAGTTAGTGTATCCTTCTTTTCTGACTGGTAATTTCTCATGTCTCTGATGTTCTCACTAAGATCCTTGAAAGTTTCACTAAGTTCCTTTAAATTCTCAGTAAGTCCCTTGAAGCTCTTATTAAGATCCTTGAACATCCTTATAACTATTGTTTTGAACTCTGTATCTGGTAGTCTGCTTGCTTGCATTTCATTAAATTCCCTTTCTGGAGATTTCTTCTGTTCTTTCATTTGTGACATGTTTCTTTGTCTCTACATTTTGGCTGCTTCCCGGTATTTGTTTCTATGTATTAGGTAGAGCTGTTATGTCTCCTGGTATTGGTAGAGTGGCCTTGTGTAGTAGGTGTCCTGTAGGGCCCAGTGGCTCAGCCTCCCCATTCACCCGAGCTGAGCACTCTAGGTGCGCCCCTGTGTGGGCTGTGTGCACTTGCTGTTCAGCCTTGATTGCTGTTGGCATCAATGGGAGGAATTGACCCCAAGGCCAATTGGCTGTGAGAACTCACTGTTGCTACAATGGAAGAGCTGCTGTGAAGGAGACACCCCTATAGAGCAGGACTTGCTTCAGTGGGTCTTTGGTGCTCACTGAGTCTGCCCCTTGAGTGTGTCACTCTTGGGTGTGTATAGTTGTAATCTGGCATGGTCTGAAGCTATCCACTGGGTGCACTGGCTCTTGAGCTCCCCTGGAGGTGCAAAGTCAGCCACTGCTTGTGCCTTGCCTGGGTCACTTGTCAGGAGCTACAGAGCAATCTGCAGATGGCTGCACACAGGCATATTCCTCAGTGCACCAGGGCTTGAAAAGTGCCCAGGTGAGGCCAAGCTGTGAAACAAGGCAGGCTACTGCTAATTCCAGGCCTGGGAATGCTTATTGAGAGGAATGGGGCATGCTGATGCCAGCTGCTGCTTGTTTGAGAAATTTTAGAAAAGTCTTAAGCCTGAGCCAGAATAGGCCATTCATATGGAAAAGCCACTGCAAACAGCTTGGGTGGGATCTCAGGAAATCATCAGGCAGAGCAAACAGTTGTGGCCAGACTGATAGAAACTCAGAAATGGCACCTGCCAGTCAACTCTGCATCTGGCTCAGGGTTTCAGCATAGGAACAATGACCTCTGGGAGCACTTTTTCTGGGAAAAAGCTGCCCCTGATTTCTTGCTCTGATGCCAGACAATTTAGTTCCTCCCTGTATGTCCCTGGATCCTTTCAAGCTGCTGCCCAGCACTAGTGTTTAGACAGATTGAGTCCAAGTAAGTCCTAGGTAACTAACTGCCTGGGTCTCCAGCAGCCTGTGTCACCCAGTCACAATCCCTGCTGGTTTCTACAGCCTGAAGTTATTGGGGCTTCTCTTCCCAGCACAGTTATTGGGACCCTGTGCTGAGGAGATTGGTATGGAGCTGGTACCCCTTGCTCCTCACAGGAGGCTTCCACAGCCTAGATATCACTCCTGATTAAAAGCATATCATATATGGGTGTTGGACTAGCCTGTTCCATGATTCCGCCCCTCCTACCAGTCTTGATGTGCTTGCTTCTTTATTTCTCTAGTTGTAGAACTTCCATTCAGCCAGGTTTCAGGTGGTTCTGAATGATGGCTGTTCTATATTTTAGTTGTAATTTTGATGTGGTTGTGGGAGGTGGCAAGTACCATATTCATCTATGCTACCATCTTGGTTCCCTCTCTAGAATAGCTGAATTTCTCAATCAGTGTTTTCTTTATAACTTTGATAAGCTGTAAATGGTTTTTTAAATACATGCAGATAGAAAAAAATTTTTTTAAAGAATTACTTCAAAGACACAAGGACAGATGAAATAGGCTACACTAAGGATTTGTTCCCCAAGGAAAGTAATAAAGTAATAAAGCAGCGAACAGTGTGAGCCAGACTGATAGAAACTCAGATATGGCACCTGCCGATTAACTCTGCGCCTGGAGGAGGTTATTCTCAACACCCTCTGGGCACACCCTCTGCTACCACCACACATGAACAGCACCAGGTGGGAAATGGGCCCATTTGAGCAAATGAAGCCTTGCTCCCTGAAACAGGGGCAGGAGCAGCCTGTGCAATATCTAGGTAATACTTGGCACCACCTTTGTCTTATTGATTTGTTGAGCTCCTATTGTAAAAGTGGGGAAAGTAATCTAGCTCTGAGCCTATGAAGAAGAAGAAAACATGGATTTTTTTCTACCAGCTTAAACCTTCAGCACAATGCCTTTATTCCCTCTGTCCATTCACCATTTAGGAAGTGTCCATAGCCTACAAAAGTGGGATTTGCCTATTAGGAATTTTCTAATAATGGGGAAACTACTGCTTCCTGTACCTGTGCCATAAATAACACAAGGTCTAAATTCTAGATCCTCACAAGAGTTCATCGCTTGAGCAATACAACCCAACAAACACTACCTAACAGAAAGGGTCTATATAAGGAATCTACCTGCCCTATGAAACTGCTTTCTGGCTCACCCAGAACTTCTGGGCCTGCGTTGTTCAAGAGATTTTCACCCCATGAGGGACTGAGGGTTGCTTATTTAGAGTTGTTTTTCCTGTGGCTAAAGGATTCTGGGAATGCTGTTCAGGCAAGTCTGTGCTAGCCTTGTGCTGTCATCTTTTCTTTTGCATTTACAGTAGCTGGCTTTACAGTTGTAAATAGGTTCGAATTTGTAAATGATCGCACACTGTGTGTGGGAACAGTGTGTGTTAATCACATATATATTGCTCTTGAGAGCATTGCCCCAAACTGCACCAGGTAGAAAACATATCCTTGCAAATTTTTTATATAAAAGTAAAAATAACAAAACAAAACAAAAACACACACACACACACACACACAAAAAAAAAAAAACCCACAAATGTGTGTTCTTTCTTTCTTTGTAAAGCAAACTGGAAATATATTCACTCAGAAACTAAGATGAACATTTTCCAACTTCATGATGAGGCCCTGGGATGTTTTCCCAAATATTTGTCCATAACTTGGTAGAATCCAGAAACCAGTTGGTTTATCACCTATCTGGAAATATCCTGATTCTAGCCTGAGGATTTATAAACAGATGTTTTTCATGACCATCCTCAGATTGTCAAGACTGTTTTTTTTTTTACTACATAGCAGCTTAAACAAATTCTGCAGGAGTCATCAAAGTCCCCTCTCCTTGTAAGATGTTATGGCCCTAGTCACGTGTGACACTTCTGCTTTATGGGCATGACAAATGTGGATGTGAGCCATAGAACCAAATGTCCACACTTTAACTTATTGGGGTAGCAGTCCAGGGTGGCAGCGGTTCAACAGTCACAAATATCAGAGGCATATACCCACACCTGTCCTATTATTAAATAAGCATATAAATTAGTTTTGCTATTGGCTAAGATTGTAAGTATGTTCCACAACATCAAATCTTTGTCAGTGTTTTAAAAAGGAATTGTTCTCTTCATCATAAGAGTCGCTCATATTCAGAATAAATATGGGTAGATGTATATCTTCTTCATGAAGGAAAAGACCAGGAGTTGCTCATTTTACCTTGAATTTCCAAAGTGAGAACATTAACCAACAGTTTGAGATGGGAGGCTAAATTCCCCCTGCTGTGCATTTAAAGGGTTGGTGTTCCGTAGGTCCACCAGCCTGCCCTCATTTGTAGGCTGAGTCTCTAATAGGGTGTGCAGTAAGTAACTTTTCTCCTAGGGCAGTGGTTCTCAACCTTCCTAATGCCGCGACCCTTTAATACAGTTCCTCATGTTGTGGTGACCCCCAATTTCATTGTTACAAATTGAACATAATTAAAGCATAGTGATTAATCACAAAAACAATATGTAATTATATATGTGTTTTCCGATGGTCTTAGGCGAACCCTGTGAAAGGGTCGTTCAACCTCCAAAGGGGTCACGACCCACAGGTTGAGAAACGCTGTCCTAGGGGATGTGAGATTCGGGGAGAGCTTTGTGTTAAGGGAAAGAGAGCGTTGAGGTTGGCTACCATTTGGAAGGAAACATGAAAAGGGGAGCAGGAAAAATAAAAATATGTAGGGAATTTCTTTTCTCCCATTTTAGGCCTGAAACATTCTCTGCTTTCTCAGCCCAGTCCAATGTTTAAACTTGCCTGAATTTCCTTTAGGGTTATGTTCCAACTGCTTTTCCCTGCTCTAAGCATGCTGGCCTTTGGCACAAATTCATGCCTTTTATACATAGTTTTCCCCGAAGTTGGAATGACTTGGACCACACCCCCTTAAATTCCAACTTACTCATCTTTTTGGGCTCACTTTAAAGAGACTTATGTGAACTGGGAAGCCTCCTTCTGCAATCCCTCTTAACGGAGGTCATTGCTTTGGCCTTATCTGTTTTACCTCTTGGTAAGTTATGGCATTTGGTACCTTATGATTCCAGGTCAGAGTTTATCTCTGTTTCCCTATCAGAATGTGAGATCCCTGAAGGCAGGGATTTTATCTCATTTATCATATTTGTTTTTCTTGCACCTGGCCCAGGGTCTGGCATACCATAACAAATACTCAATAAATGTTAATGGTGAAGTCCTTTGAGATCCAAACCTCCTATCCCTTTTTAATCTAAAATCAGGCTGCTATTCATCTGTTAATGTTTGCTCTTAGTTGAGTACAAATTTAATATAGATGGTCTCCCCCGAACTGGGAGAACTGGTCATTTAGCATGGATAATTTTAATCAAGCAGCAGATAGATTTCAGCAGTTTTAAAAAGTAAGACATGTGCTATTTTCCTGGAGCTTACAATGTATGTGAGTTGACAAGATGTGTGTGTGCATGCATATTTACATACAGTTTCCCTTACTACTTCAACAGTTTCACTTATTATTTCAACAAATGCATATTGAGTGCTCACCATATGCTTGGAGTTGTGCAAGGCACAGAAACAAAATAAGTAAGATAAAGTCTTAGTAAGTATAAAGCAGGGAGCTTAGTCAGGGGGGAGAACTACACAAGTAAAGGAAGTTCAAAATGAGCATGGAACTTACCAGGGGCTGGGAGGAGACTGACAAGACTGAAGGTTGTACAGAGACATCTGGGGGCCAATAACAAGCTGTAAATACCCAAATATACTTTGTGCTGCAAGAATCTGAGCGCTGTAAGAAACTGTTTAGCAAGGTGAGTGATATTTAATTGAACCTGATTCAACAAACACTTGTTGCCCTGGCCAGGAAATTCAGTTGATTGGAGCGTGGGCCTGATGAGCCACGGTTGCAGGTTCGATCCCGGGTCACTGAATACATAAATAAGGGGAACAACAAATCAGTGGGGGTTTTCTCTCTAAAAATCAATTTAAAAAATAAAAAACAGCACTTGTCAATTTCTGATGGCATAGAAAGTGCTGTGCAAAGTATTGAGACACATTCGTAGATTGTTTTATAAAGAGAAGCTTGAGATTGTTAAGAGCTTACAGGTCAGTGAGGAAAACAGAACATATCTGTAACATAATAAGACTAATATATACCGCCATAAGCCTATGTGAAAAAAAGGGAAAACTTATTCATTCCTTTCGAGATGATCTGAGAAGTCTTCATAGAAGACATGGCATTTTGAGCTACGTGTTGAAAATTGAATAGACTCCTAGGGGGAAGCATATCCAGGTAAATAAAACATAAAACAGGCGAAGGATTTTTTAAGTCTTTGCAGTGGGGAACAACTAAGGGCTTTGGAATGATGAAATGAAAAGAAAAAGATTTGTCTTGTTTCTTAAAACATGGTATTATTTTTATGTCCTATATCTGGTTAGTTCAATATTGGAAGTGTTTGTACATCTATTTCTTTTGCTATTTCTGCTTGTTCTTGCTCATGGTACCTTATTCCCATGTGTCCTTAGTAATTTTATAGTTTTATTTTTTTACTCTAAGCCACTGGTGTTCCTTGGAAAATCGTGGGAATTCCTGGAGCCCTGTGATAGAGGCACCTTTTTCTAGAGAAACTTTGGTTTGCCCAGCAGGCATCTAAAGAAACCACCAGTCAGAAACTGTTTTAAACAGACTTCAAGGCCTGAGGGTTGTTTTGTTTCTTTCTTTTTTAATCATCCTGATGATGGCCATCTGTAAATCTGTGAAAAGGGTCACCTGTAGTTTTAGCTTCTCCAGATTTGTTCTTCTTCCTCTTTTCTTCTGAATACCAAGGGAACTTCCTTTGTCATGCCCTGGCCACAGATGTGTGGGCAGACACTTTGACTCCTGGTGAGGGGGGTTCAATTTTATGGGGAAGGGTCATGGTTATTACACTCCTTACCTTAGGACAGTGGTTCTCAACCTTGGCTGCACATTAGAATCACCTGGGAATCTTTTTAAAATCCTGATTTCTGGGCCTCATCCTCCGGAAATTCTCTTTCTTTGTTATGGGGTGAGGCCACAATATTAGTAACAAAGAAACAGAATTTCCGGAGGATGAGGCCCAGAAATCAGGATTTTAAAAAGATTCCCAGGTGATTCTAATGTGCAGCCAAGATTGAGAACCACTACCTTAGAACGTTAGCCCAGCCTTTGGTTTTTTGTTCTGTCTTGTCATAAGGCTATGAAAACCAAAGCTAATTCTCTAGCTTCTGGAAAAGTCCCTCAGGGGAAAACAGCTTGAAGTGCTCTGCTTCTCACTCTGTATGCCCACCTGTATTTAAATTTCTCCTTACAAAATCCGCTTGACACCCCACCAGTGTGTATCAGTGGTTGAGCATTGAGGACTCCATCATCATTAATGCTTCTTTCTCTCTCTCCCTTCCTCTCTGAAATTAATATAAAATATACATTTTTTTAAAACCTGCTTGACAGTATTTCATTGTCTGAAAAAATGATTTTTGGAATTGATCATGCATTTCTTTATTGTTTTTAGTGAAAGAGCAAAATACTTAGCCAGCCCTATTATGTAAAACAGAAGTTCTAAAATAAGATTTGTATTTTAGGAAGCCAGCTATGTAGAGATGTGTTGGAGAGACAAGCTAGGAGGTGATTGAAATAGTGCAAATGACAAGTACTGGAGATCTGAACCAAGGCACTTGGAGTAGAATCAAGGGAATGATAAGTTCAGTTTTGGATCTATGTTCAAGGTGCTGGTGGGCATCCTGGTGGACATATCTAATATGTGGTTAGAAAGATGTCTCTGGAACTCAGAAGAGAGGTTGAGACTAAACCTATGTTAGTCATCCATTCAGATCAGTGGTTCTCAACCTTCTGGCCCTTTAAATACAGTTCCTCATGTTGTGACCCAACCATAAAATTATTTTCGTTGCTACTTCATAACTGTAATGTTGCTACTGTTATGAATCGTAATGTAAATATCTGATATACAGGATGATCTTAGGCGACCCCTGTGAAAGGGTCGTTCGACTGCCAAAGGGATCGCGACCCACAGGTTGAGAACCGCTGATCTAGATAGAATGATTTAAGCCATGGAATGGGAGAAACATCCCCATGAGAGTTTGTGGAGTAGAAGAGAGGAAGACTTGAGAAATGCCTACATTTCAGAGTCAGACACAGGAAAAAGTGAAACCAGTGAACAAACCTGAGTAGGAGTGGTCGGAGAAGTAGGAAAAAAGGACAAGGAGAACAGAGTGTTGTGGTGTACAATGGAGGTAAGCCTCTGAGGAAGGCGGGTTCCTTCTTAAGGTGGTTGAAGATTAAACAGGGGAGCACTAGGAAGAGACTATTGGATTTAGTGCTCCAGTGACAGCTGAGGACCTCCTCTGGCCAGTTTGAGTACAATGCAAGGGGAAGAGGTGAGATTGGAAGAGGTTAAGAAGACAATAGAAAAAGGAGTATGTACAGACAGTGAGAAGAGAGCCTATGCTTTTAAAACACTTGGTGGTGAAAGAGAAAAATAATGGTGCCTCACTGATCAAGAAAGGTCATTGGAGAATAGTCTTAGGATAAGAGAAATTTCTAAGGAGCTTGTTGACAAAAGGAAGAGATTTGAATATTGAAAATTCAAGAAAGCAAAAGTAGGTTCGTTGGATGTGGGCCCTAAGGAGACTGGGAGGCCTGGGGCCCTGAACAAAATTGAGGCTTGGATAGAATTGCCCTCCAACGTTAGAAGTTGAGGATAGGAAACTTGAGTGATCACAGGTCAGATGATGGAGACACCTTAAATAAAATAGGTGTTGAGAGAGATGGGAAGAGATTTGGTGGCTTGAGGAGAATGGGAGAAGAGAGCAACATTTATTACAGTGAATCTTTATTTTTTTTAAGTCCTCATCCGAGGACATGTTTTTATTGATTTTAGAAAGAGAGGAAGGGAGAGGGGAGAGAGAGAAAGACAGAGGAGAGAGAGGGGAACAGTAATTGATTGCCTCCTATAAGCACCCCAACTGGGGATTGAACCCGAAACCTGGGCCTGTGGCCTGATGGGGAATTGAACCAGTGACCTTTCGGTGTATAGGATGATGCTCCAACCAACTGAGTCACACCAGCCAGGGAACAGTGAATCTTTTAAAGAAGCAATTTTGTACAAACTATATATATATATATATATATATATATATATATATATATATATATATATATATATCAGCCAAAACAGACAGAATTGCCTAGATTTGTGGGTTCAGCTAATATGAAAAGTAATGTGACATCCCAAACATATTTTCAAGGATGGCTTTCATATTTTCTTGCTCAATCTTTTCCCAGTATTCTGTTCAACATTTTCCCTCTCCTCTCCTATAGTAGGAATGTAGCAATTATCTGTTTTAGAGTGGAATTGCCTCAACTTGGGAAGATAAATATCTTGACCTACTTTTGTCATCAGTAAACAGGGAAGAATTTGCTTAACCAGTAGGTATTCAAAAAATGTTCATTGAATTTAGGAGAAACAGGAGATTTAGACTATTAAGGCTTCAAGGAGAAAAGGATATGTTCATCTTTGAGTGTTGGGGGTGTGAAATGGAAGTATGGAAACCAATTGGATATATTGGGTAAAGGTGACAGTCCTACCTTAATCTGCTGGCTGAAGATCTGTTGAAAGAGATAAGAAAGGTGGTTGCCATGGAGCTGTTTCGGGAAGTTTGTTAGACAAATAGACATCAAAGAGTGGAAAAGGATTTTAATATTAGAGAGGGAAGGGAATGAGAGGAGAATGCTTACGATGACAGATGAGAAACATGTCAATAAATTACTCTATAAAACTCTCCTTATTCTATTAGGTTGGTAAGACAAAGGCTAGACTTAGATTCAGAGGAAAACTAACCTCAAACTGTGGCCTGAAGCCAATTAAAGAGCCACGCCAGGATTCCTTCTGACCCTCTTTGTCCAAATCTCACCTCCTTAGAAATATGTCCATGCAGATCATTACTAAGGGCTATCCAGGACTTGCTGAGAATCCCTGCCCTCTATCTGCCATTTCACAAAGGTGGTTCACTTGACCCCATGTGTCAGGGCGCTGTGCACATAAAAATGTCTCCCTTGGGCATCTTGTGGTTAATCACCGATTCCGCCAGGTAGGGAGCTGATCAGCCTGATAGACAAGGAGGGCGGCATCTATGGAACAGAGTTTGGCAGAAATTTCAGCGAGAAAGCATCTGGGATGGCGATCTGTGTCGAGGCCAGATGTCGGGGAAAATACCTTTCAGTCGCACTGCTGGTAATAATTTCAGTTACAGCCTCTCTCCCGCCTGCTGGTTGGCAAGGATTTTCCATTTCAGGGGAGATTTCTGCAGCTCTTCCTATTAGGAGTTTAATGAGGAGGCATTGTGTTATGAGCATGCTATATTCACAATTAGGCCTCCTTGATGAGTATTTAGGTGCAGCGTCAAATCTGAGGAATCGGCTTTCAATTTACACTCATTTGCTTACAGTTGTATAATGAAGAGTATGTGTGTGTTTTCTTTCTGCATTTGAAATAAATGTGGGGAAACCTATGGCAACCATTTTCCTTCTTTTCCCATCAAAACCAAGAATATAAATATGGGTGTGGAAATTAGACCAAGGCCCGTGAACTGCACTGATTCCCAACCCCCCCCCCCCCCCCCCCCCCCCCCCCCCACACACACATACTCTGATCAGGCTCTCAGAAAGGATGCTGGGCTAGCGGGAAGGGACCTCCTCAAAGGCAAAGAAATGGTTGGAATGCTAGTCCTGGAGCTCTTTTGGTGTGGTGTGTGTGTGTGTTTTCTTTTAAAAAAGATAATTATTTTGAAAAAAAAAATGGAATCTCCCGCCTCACGTTTGATGTATTTTTCTTCTTAAAATAATTAGAACTCTAGGTAAAGATTCAAGCCTGTGGAAGTTACAGAAAGAATGATACAGTGAAAATATTATTAATTTCATTGGACTCATAGAACTTAATTTGTCCTCTCACCTCCAGGTTAGGGCTCTCCCTACATCATGCTACTCACACTTTCCTAGGTACACAGGAGAGATGAAAGAAGGACTTGTTCTGAGAATCCTTTCCTGCTTCAGAGCAAGCAATCTACTGAAAATGAAAAAAAAAATTAATAGCATAATCAGATATAGTTTTAATGGTAGACTTGATGTATATAATATTTTGACTCTGTAATATATAAACAAAGTCATTCTTTCAGCTTCAAAACTATTGTTGGCATCAAAGAATGTGTGCATCAGAAACCTTCCCCCATCTCTGAGCTCTCCACTGCGTTACACAGCCTCCCAGCATCCCTCGTGGCATCTCTGAGTTCAGGATTGAGATGAGAGGTATGGGAAGCTCAGGGATGGGGCCTAGACAGCATCCAGCTCGAGTCAATTCTGACTTCCATAGGGAGAGTGTGGGATGAAGCAACTACAAAAAAAGGCATTTAGAGCCTGTCAATCATAGCTTTTGCCAGCATTTTTTTAAACATTTCAAGCCTGTCTCAGGAAGTACATGATCCCAAGAACACTAAGAGAAAGGTTGGGCCTCGGTCAGCCTATATTTCTAGCTGAATTTGGGAATCACGAGCAAGAAGACCACAAACTAGAAATATAAGAACCAATAATGTTTTTCCTGCTGAGAGCTTAGGAGTGTAGATTTGGAGAAATTTGTTTGAAATCATTTTTATTTAGCAGTTCCTGATTTTTTTTTCCACTAAGAACTTGGATTTCAAATCCCTCAACTCATGTACCAAATTTGTCTACCAGCAAAGCTGGGGCAGTGGGGGGCAAAAATGTGATAAGCAATAGCCAGTATGGTGGCTCTTAAGCAAATCCACATTCCTGCTAGGCTTTGGGGGCATGTTGAACCCTCTCCACATTGGGGATTCTGATGGGAAGTGATGTCTGCATTTTAGAGATGTGGAAAGTAAGGTTCACATGGATGAAATGACTTCCTCCAAACTGGCACAGCTGCTTGGCAGCGACACTGGCAAGAGAGTGCAGGTCTCCAAGCCCAGTCTCGGGCAGGTTTCTTGACGCCAGTGGTTCCCCAGGATGCTTCCTGAAACCCTGGGCTGAAAATGAGCAGGGATGCCTTTCCCAAACCATGGAGAATTTTCTCAATTTTAAGTGTTTCTCCCATAACACATTGAATTTTTTAAATCTTTTACTGACCACCATCACTTTTCTCGCCACTAACAAGACGAATGCGCAAATGCAAACATTAATTTGATAAACCCAGAAACAGACTTGCACAGGTTTCTTTTCCCTGGGCGCGTGCTGTGACTGCTCCGGTTCCGCAGGCCGCGTCCTCTTCTGTTCTAGCAGAAGTGCTTGACGTTCCCAGGACAGGATTCAGTCTAACAGCGCCACGACTTCCCGTGCTCTAACACTTGAACAAGTTTGAACTCACAAGCCGTGTTCTGAGGTGCATCCAGATCCCTCGTGGTGTCTCTGAGTTCGGGGTTGAGATGAGAGATAGGGGAAGCCCAGGGATGGGGCCTAGACAGCCCCAATGGAAATGATTGAAAGTATCTTTATAATGTATACCCTGCCTATGTCCAATAAGGATTCAGGACTTCTACCAACAAGAATGGATCCAAGCCTGAAACAGAGCTAAATAGAAGAGGGCCGTGCACTTTGGGAATTCTGTGAGCCCAATGCTGTTTCCACCATTGGTCACCATAGTGAACATACTAGTAAGTAAGCAAAATGGACTGAAGTGGCAACAAGGAAGAGAGGGAGTGTGCTGTCTGTAGAATTTGATGTGTTCCTTGTAACTGTCAGTGGCAACTGTGGAGGTTGGTTGCAGCACCTAGTCCAGTGATGGCGAACCTTTTGAGCTCGGCGTGTCAGCATTTAGAAAAACCCTAACTTAACTCTGGTGCCGTGTCACATATAGAAATTTTTTGATCTTTGCAACCATAGTAAAACAAAGACTTATATTTTTGATATTTATTTTATATATTTAAATGCCATTTAACAAAGAAAAATCAACCAAAAAAATGAGTTCGCATGTCAGAGGTGTCATAGGTTTGCCATCACTGGTAGTCCAATGCCTGACAAATAGCAGGGCTTCGGTAATTAGCACAATGGACAAAGGAGCATTCAGACTATTTCGGTGGATAATGAGAAATAATATTAAGTGATAGGATATCCTGTATGCTTGTATTACTTACCTTTGGAAACCAGCTCTGATTCTGTTTCAGAGCGAGGGTTGGGAACACACTGTGGCTATTTAATCACTCAGGGCACGTCTGGGAAAATAGCTCATTCCCGATTTCTCAGTCGAGTTAGACGAGAGCTAATTGCAAAAGGATTAAAACTTTGAAAACTGCTTTGTTCGGCTTATTGTCTCAGGGTTCCCTGTGGAGTGTGGATGATGCTTTTATTTGACATAATAAATACCACCATCCGCTTTGTTCCAGGAACCAAAAGGCTCTGTGCTGGCCCAAGGAATTCCTCAGCTGTTTATATGTAAGGAAACGCTGCTCTGTTTTATTGGACGGGGCCTCGCAGCTTCTTTCTTAAATAGGGAATGCAGAGAGCCGGCTCTCTCCACACCTCTGAGCAGAGGAACCACAAAATACCCTCCTGCACGCGAATGCCTGGCAGGTTTCAACTCCAGAGAGCAAGTGAACGCCAGTTACTGAAAGGAGTAACTTCACTGAGGGCCCAGAGCTTTCCTTTGTGTGATCGGCATATTCATTTGGGCCTGTTACACATTTCTTAAAATGCTAGAATGGAGTATTCTGGCATCTACCACAGATTGGGGAAAGTTGGAAACCAAACCAAACCACTGTATTAGCCCAATTTAAGTGCCAAAACACTGTGGAATAAGGTAACCGCCTTATTGGGCAGCCTGGAGGTTGTTTTTTTGTTGTTGTGTTTTTTTAGGGCTGGTTGGTTTGTTTGTCTTTGTTTTTAAATACATACCCTCCCATAAGGGGAGAGCTGTTGTGTGAAATACACGCTTTCTGAAGAGCTAGAGTGGATGCAACAGAGCAGCCTTTCCAAGTAGCTGTAAGCTCTCTGCCCCTTTATGATTTCCAAAAGATACTCCTTAAATGGGCATAACTAATGGGTGATTGGCAAGTGAACAGCAGAGGAGGCTGAGTCAGAGTGACCTACTGGAGCCAGCCCGTGTGTGTGTGTGTGTGTGTGTGTGTGTGTGTGTGTGTAGGAAAGGAGGAGCCCTGGGCGAGGGGTGGGGGTGAAAAGAGGCTTGCAAGCTTAGCAGAATGTTTGAACAAGACAAAGAGCACTTCCAGCAACCAAATAAGGAAGTCAGCGCCGAAGGATTTCAGAATAGGAGTGTGTCCGAGATTCGAGGCCATCTGGGAGAGTAAAAATAAGCAAAGAAAAATGTCGAAGGATTTTTGTTTCACTGGCTTGCACAAAATGTATAGGGGAAACCGTTTCTCTGGGCTTTAAGCAGGGGTGAGAAATACAAATTGTCTCTCTCTGTTGGCTCTTTGTAGACATGTGTCTGAGGAGATGTTTAGGAACGCTTTGAACAGCTGAAATAATAAGCATTCTCGTGTTAAACATGGAAAAATGCTAGTTGTACATTAGAAGCACCACAGCATGCCTTTTAAGTATAACTTATAAAACTTTTAGGCAAAGATGATGAAAGTTTCCCAGGACCCACAAAAAGATCCTGAATCCCATTTTCAGACATGAAAATTTTTTCCTCTGAGGAAAAGCTTACCTCTTAATAAATTAGTTAAAGGTCCATTAGACATATTGTCTAATTTACTGTAAATATGTTGGTAGTTACTAAAGATGTCAAAGGAGGCAAATTACACAGATAAATTCTCAGTGCCTATTTTATTCTTCTCATTCTCATCTCCCAAACTCTCCCAAGTGGTAAATAATATTTGTTAGCAGTAATATGACTTAACCTTGATTTTATTTTAATACATTTTTTATAGTATGGTTGGAGGAGGACAGAGGTTTAGTAAAAAAGAATTTCAGGCCCTAACCGGTTTGGCTCAGTGGATAGAGTGTCAGCCTGCAGACTAAAGGGTCCCGGGTTTGATTCTGGTCAAGGGCATGTACCTTGGTTGCGGGCACATCCCCAGTAGGAGTGTGCAGGAAGCAGCTGATCGATGTTTCTCTCTCATCGATGTTTCTAACTCTCTATCCCTCTCCCTTTCTCTCTGTAAAAAATCAATAAAATATATTTTAAAAAAGAATTTCAGGGTATTCCTAAACATAGTTAGAAATAGCTTTTTGTACCACAAAACCATCATATATAAATTATTGCTATTAACCAAGAAATCAATTTATTTAAGTTGAGAGCTAGGAACAGATATAGGGGCATTCATCCTGGTCAGAATTTTTAAACCCTTCATAACTTTATTTTTTAAAATATATTTTTATTGATTTCAGAGAGGGAGAGGGAGAGAGAGAAACATCAATGATGAGAGAATCATTGATTGCCTGCCTCCTACACGCCCCACTCTGAGGCTCGATCCCGCACCCCGGGCACATGCCCTGACCAGGAATCGAACCATGACCTCCTGATTAATAGGTCAATGCTCAACCATTGAGCCACGCTGGCGGGCAACCCTCAATAACTTTAAATTGTTTGTAACCTTGAGGCAAGCAATTGGATGAACTGCCCCTTCTGCTTCTACCCCATATAAACTATTGGACAGCCCACACTTGAATCAGCAACAGCCAGAACACTTATGGTAAATGAAATTTGAATAGAGAGCTGACTGGAGGATATAAGAAGGGGACACCATAGCACCCAAACATGGACCACTGCACTGAGATGATTTCAGAAGCAGTACATTCTGGTTTCAAAAATAATTGTCCCCTAGGCCCTGGTCTGGTAGAGCAGATTAGAGAGTCATCCCAATATGCCAAGGTTGCTGGTTGGATCCCCAGTCAGGGCACATACAAGAATCAACCAATGAGTGCATAAACAAGTGGAACAACAAATCAATGTTTCTCTCTCTCTTCCTCTCTTTCTCTAAAATCAAACAATCAATCAATAAAAAAAAAATCGCCCCCTTAAATTTAGATATAAGCCCTATTTAACAAGCCAAGTTTATCACCCTCTTCAGGAAGCTGTTAACATTATGAGAAAATGTTCATCATCACTAACAAAAAAATGAATTTTTTAAAGAAAGCAATTTAACAATAAATGCCAAAAGTTCTATAAACAGTATTTAATTCCAAAATCATACTTTTCAGTATTTGCCCTGAGGATATAATTCAAAAGAAGGGGGGAAAAATGTCTAAGCCTGAAGATGTTTAAGCCTATAGCATTTTTTAAATTTCAAAAAAAGACACCTATGAGCCAAAGAACACAGGAGGTTAATTCTCTTGTCTCAATTAATGGAATATTAATCAGCTGTTAAAACTAGGAATGATTATGATTATGAAAGCAAAAGCATTAATGATAAATAATATAATGCTGAAAGGTAGCTTGTAAAATTACATGGGTTACACTTTGAAGACTGGAAAAGAACAGTGAGAAAATAATAGTGTTCATGTATTATGAATATGGATACATTTTTGTTGCCATTATTATTTCATGCTTTCATAATAAACACATGAAAAAACAGACCTAGCCAGTTTGCTCAATGGATAGTGTGTTGGCTTATGCTAGGTTCGATTCCAGTCAAGGGCACATGCCCGGGTTGTGGGCTCAATCTTCAGTAGGAGGGTGCAGGAAGCAGCCCATCAGTGATTCTCTCTCATTATCGATGTTTCTATCTCTCTCTCCTTCTCCTTTCCTCTCTGAAATCAATAAAAGCATATTTTAAAAAAAGGCAGGAGAAAACAAAGAGGCAATTTCTAGGGTAAGAAAGTACTGAGGCTTCCAGGTTTGAGTTTGTCTATACAGCAAATGTAATGTTCTGTTGGCATAGTTAATGCTATTGGAGTGGACTTTGTGAGTTAGAGAACTGCTTTCCTGAGTTGGTGTGTCAGTTACTTGCACAACAGCACAGCTCAATGTAGTTCTCAGAGAAAAGCAAAACAAGATGTAACCACAGAGGCTCCCAGATTATTTCTGTGTGATCTTTCCAGAATAGCTCTGATTAATGTGAGGAAAGCAGAGGCTGGTATTCAAAAGCCTCACCAGCAATGCCCAGATTTAAAGAGAAGACGGAGGGTGCCCACCCAACGATCTCCTCCTCAAAGCCCCCAGCAGCTGGCCAAGGCCTGGAGGTCCAGAGCTCAGAACTCTAACCTCAGCCCGCAGTGAGAGTAGTCCATTTAACTTTTCAGTCCTTCAGTTTTGATGATCCCTCCGCTATGCAAGTAATTATAAAGACTTCCAAGTACTTAGAAAGCACGTTACATAAATCATCTCATTTGAATGATTCTACTTATAGGAAAAGTTACCTGAAACTTAGAACAATGCACAAATTATTTACAAACCTAGGTGTCAAAAAGCAGAGAAACAAATAAGTATGTCTTTATGGAATTTTCTATGAAGATTAATACTAACTGTTTAATAATTATAGTTGTTGAGTGTAATCTCATCTAACCCGCTATAGTGCAGATTAGAAAATTGAAACACAGGACTCAAAGTGAACTGTACAAGATCTCCTGTGAGTTCATGGTGGAGCCAACTCCTTGTTGAATATAATATTGAAGTTCCCCAATGGATGCTTTTCTATCAAGTATCTATTTATTGCCCTCCTTTTCTCCCTCCCCTCCTGTGGTGAATTTAAATAGCACTTCTTTCAGTCTTGTTTTGGTAGACTATGAGTTTAAAGAGCTGTAGTACATATTATTGGCTTAGTCAAGGTGATCCCTTAACAGTTTGCTTCATATAGTTACTTTTTAAAAATATATTTTCATTTCTTTCAAAGAGGAAGGGAGAGGGAGAGAGAGATAGAAACATCAATGATGAGAGAGAATAATTGATTAGCTGCCTCCCGCACATCCCCAGTTGGGGACAGATCCCGCAACCTAGGCATGTGCCCTGACCAGGAATCAAACCATGACCTCCTGGTTCATAGGTTAATGTTCAACCACTAGGCCAGACTGGCTGGGCATAGTTACTTATTTAGAATATAAACTTCTTGATGGTGCTGCATGGCCATGTTTTTCGGTAGTAACAATAAAAATTGCTAAACCTATTGGCAGCAATTCCATGGGCACTGTGCCAAGTTATTTACATCTCATTTAATCTTTACAGCAACCCTATGAGGTGTGGAATATTCTTGTTTCCATTTTACACAGGAGGAAACTAAGGCACAGAGAGGTTGAATAAGTTGCCCAGAAACACATACCCAGCAAGTGACAAAATTAGGATTCATACCCAAAGCGTGCACTCTTAAATACAAAATCATACTACTTCATAGATGTGTAGTGAAAGCTTGTGGGGATGCACTTAAAGCAGTGGTTCTCAACCTTCCTAATTCCGTGACCCTTTAATACAGTTCCTCATGTTGTGGTGACCCCCCAACCATAAAATTATTTTCTTTGCTACTTCATAACTGTAATTTTCCTACTGTTATGAATCATAATGTAAATATCTGATATGCAGGATGTATTTTCATTGTTACAAATTGAACATAATTAAAGCATAGTGATTAATCACAAAAAATATGTAATTATATATGTTTTTTCCGATGGTCTTAGGCGACCCCTGTGAAAGGGTCGTTTGACCCCCAGAGGGGTGGCGACCTACAGGTTGAGAACCACTGACTTAAAGTATCACAGAGATATGAAGATTCTCTTGAAAATGTCGAAAGGTAGGAGAAAGAACTTCCATGTTAACTGAGAAAAAAAAATAATGGGTTTCAACATATCCAAGCCAGGTATCCAGTGGTAACTTTGTCAGTTTACATATGAGAATGATCATTACAGAGACGGCTCCCAAAATTACCTGCATAAATAAAAAATGAAGGCAGACATATACACTTTGAAATATTATGTGTAATATCAATGGAAGAATCTGATGATACTATTCTTATGTATTGTGTGGATCTCAGTTATAATTATTGAGTAATGAATGTCTCTGTTTTCTTGGATTATGGGTTCTGCCACATCAATAGAAAAAAAAAAAGATTTGGCAGGTCAAATGCTCTGCTTATCCATGACATCCAAGCTCCAGACATAGTGGACATAAAGCTAGACCCACAGTTGTTGACTCCAACTCACAGGAGGTCCAGGTGGGCAGCCAGCCTGCCTCTGCTGTGACTTTCTCGAGTTCTTTGGCTGTCTAGGGTATTAAGTTGAATCTCCATATAAAGGAATAATTGGAAGGAATTTCCTTCCTTCATTTCATGCCCCCCCCCAAACTAGTGAAAAATGGACCAAATTGCTTCATCTCAAATTAAATTTGGGTATTTAAAGCTATATGTCTATGAGCCAAATAGTGTTAAAGGGGAAGCTAGAAATGAAGGTCCTAAAGCAGACCCTTGGCTAGACAATATCCAGTGAATTGAGTTGATTATGTCTTTGTACCTTAAAATAGTGGGATACTAAATTCTTTTTGGTCATGTATCCCCTTTGGTAACATATTTTGTGTATATATACCCATATATGTATGTGTAACATATAGACATACCATATATTATGTACTATTACATGTATTATAAAATATTCACAAAGATAGAAAAATCTAAAGGATATGATAGAGGTTTTAGTATTTTTTCTCACTTTTCAAAGGATTGTCATTGAAGACCATTGCTCTGTGTAATACCCCAACACCCATTTGAAGAGTTGCTATTAAAGTCCTACACCCAGGTCAAGGCGGATGATCTTCCATCTCATTCCAGAATCATCTAGCTGAAGAGAGCCTTAATGATCATAACATCCAGCCACTCCATTGAACAGAGGAGGAGACCATGAGATTAGGGGACTTTTGTCTAAAGACCTTATTTCCAAGAGGACTCAGAACCTGATGAGATCTTTTATATATTTGAAGTCTGGTATACTTGAACTAAGTGTATCTTCAGTGTTCTCACCACACACACACACACACACACACACACACACACGCGCGCAAATGGTAACTATGTGAGGTTATGGATATGTTAATTTGACTGTGGTAATAATTACACAAGGTATACTTATTTCAGTATACATTGTACACCATATATGTGCGTGTGTGTGTGTGTGTGTGTGTCTATATATATATATACATATATATATATATAATTTTTATTTGTCAATCATACTTTATTTTTTAAATATATTTTGTTGATTTTTTACAGAGAGGAAGGGAGAGAGATAGAGAGTTAGAAACATCGATGAGAGAGAAACATAGATCAGCTGCCTCCTGCACACTCCCTACTGGGGATGTGCCCGCAACCCAGGTACATGCCCTTGACCGGAATCGAACCAGGGACACTTCAGTCCGCAGGCCGACGCTCTATCCACTGAGCCAAACCGGTTTTGGCAATGTCAATCATACTTTTAAAAGGTTGGAAAAAGCAGTATAAAGTAGATATGTGATAACAATGAACCAAGCTTAGGAATTGTTTTACCAAATAGAGATGTTATTTGGTAGCAAAAGTGTTGTAATACTATGTGTAATATCAATGAAAGAATCTGATGATACTATTTTCTCCCCACAAAAAAGTTGGAATTAAAAAAGGACCCTTTAGGAATTTAAACAGGGAAAGTAGAGCCTTTTGCAGATGAGGATGAAGGACACCAGGACCAGTAGCTGCTCAGGGAGAGGGGGTGTCTAAGTGCGAGTGGGAGACCAGGGAATTATCGGGAGCTGTGTTCTAAACTGGAATCCCAGATTCCCATGTTGCAGCCTTCAACCTGGCGCTCACTCATCCTTCAGACACGAAGAAGCCCAACTTCGTGCTTCAGGGGTTTTAGTGAAGCCTTGTAAGGGTGTCCCAATGAATTCACTATTGTGCTTCACCTACGCTCCTGCACTTCCCTTTCAGCGGGCAGCTTTATTTTCCCAGATGTGCTGTTTGTTCACAGGGGAGTTATGAGTAATTAACTCGTAAAAGAAGTATCCACATGAATGAACAACTGCAAAGCACCTGTTGTCAACAGCTGATTTTTGTCTCCTCACTGAAATTATAAAGAGCTTGAGCATAGGAGACCAGGTTTTCTTCTTTTAAAAAACTGGTGACACCTACAGATTTAGGTTCACACCGAAAACAACTGTGAATAGAGACTGGATGGTAAAGCTTGTCTTTATATCTAATGAAAGTGTCAAGAGTTCAGACAAACATCAGCTACCTACGGTTAGGGCTGTGTTATGACTGTTATGGGCCCCAGGCACTTTTGTCTTCATGGGTCCCTTTCTTCATTAAAAAAAGGAAAAAAAAGGAATGTATTGTAGAACTGTATTAGTATGAAGATGAATAAAACCCAAACTGGATGTATTATTATATAGTTATTATAATATTCATTTTATCCCTTCTGAGCATAGAAATGTTAAATGTTTACATTTCTGTGGGCTCCCCAAAGTGTGGTGGGTACCAGTTTCATTCCCTCTGTGCCTAATGGATGGCCCTGCCCAGGACAACAGGCACAGACCCTTCATAAACTACACCTGGCCTCACCTCTCTTTACCCTCATTGTAATACTGAACAATGAAGGTAGCCCCTTTAACTTCTTTTTTTTAATACATTTTTATTTATTTTAGAGAGGAAGAGAGAGAAACATCAATGTTGAGAGAGAATCATTGATCGGCTGCTTCCTGCATGGCCCATACTGGAGATTGAGCCCGCAACCTGGGGATTGAGCCCACAACCTGGGCATGTGCCCTAACTGGGAATCCAACTCTGACCTCCTGGTTCATAGGTGGATGCTCAATCACTGAGCCACGTGGGCCGGGCAAACTTCTTTTTTTCTTGATGCATCTCTCTGAGCAACAGGTGGCTCAAGGATTCCTTTCTCCTGAAGTAACACCAGTTGGCCTAGAAAAGCCAAGTGGGGGTTGAAAACTTTACTTTCTAAATCTTACTCTTTCCACTTTGCTCAGAAATTACGTTTTAAAAACTGGTGCTCTGTAGGGCTGCTCATGTAGGTTCTTTTGGCCATAGCATGATGACCACGAGGCAGGTGACCGAATCCAAAATTAATTCCTCAGTGATGCCGAAAGACTGTGCCTTTATTCTCAAAAGTAGAGTCAACTGGAAAATGGAGGCAATTGTCAGACCAGTTTATCCATCGCTGGGACACAAGGTTTTGCTGAGTGTCATACAGTGGGCAAACAAACAAGGGAACAATGACACCAAAGTTATGTCAGGCTTAACTTGTTCCACCTACAAATGATGATGGAACAATGATGTTGCCTCTGATGGGCTAATGAACTAAAGGCAACAATGGGCTGAAGCGTGTATATACCCGTTGCTCATAAATCAATCTGTAATGGGGCTTTTGTAGAAACCGGGATAGTGATTTGCAGAGAGCTTGGTTTTAAGGGGGCAGGGCTGAATTTAGTCTTTGCTTTTGGTTGCTATCTTTCTTTTTTCTCCCCTTAAGAATTCTACTTTCTGAATCTTTCTTTGTCAACATTGCTCAGAAGTTACATTTTTAAAGTTCGTGCTCAACTCTGATTTCCCTCAGTGTGGTTTTCTCTTTTTGAACTCTATTCATGTGCCACAATTCATTTCATATTCTAAAGGTCATTTGAAAACATCTATAGGGCACTAGTTTCTTTGAATATAACTGATTGAACCAAAGTTTAATTTGAAGAGTCTCTTGATTTCCCGTAAATTATTCAAGTTACCTCAAAATTAATCAACTCTTTCTAATATTACTAAAAACAAAGAGACAAATATGATATACTGATACAAGAATAATCTCAATTCTTTGGAACAATGGGAATACTTTTCACACCTAATGGAATCTTAGGTAAACATCCTAATGTTTTCTCTTTAAATCTAGTACTTCATTGTATCAGTGGCAAAATAGTATACTCATTTAATGGGCCCATAACAGGCAGTATCAATATTATTAAGTCAGTTGTTTTACCTGTCAATTATGTAAACTATATATCATATAAGTTAATTCCTTTAACTACTATTACCAAATATCTTGTCTTATAGGTCTTAAGATCTACATCCAGGGAATTTTCCTATGTAAATTGCATCATTAAATTTCTGTTTTTAAAGAAAATTTAATTGGAATATATGACTTCCCTATATTCTCTCTCTCTGCACATTCCCTTTCCACAGTAGGCTTACATATGTTATTGTGTCAAAAACATTTACTGTAAAATAATCTCAACAATTCTCTTAGTAGTTGGATATCTTTGCTAGAAAACCTTTAATTGTAGCACCCCAGCAAATCGCTAGGAATTTCCCTAATGCAAAAAAACTAAGTACTTTAGGTAACATAATCTCCTTAATTTGAACCAGAGGGTTCATTTATTAATTCAAGGGAATGAATGCTCAAGATTAGAATGTGAAGGATGTGGTAGAGGGAAGGTTTCAGGGTTAGGGAAAATAGGCCTGATTCTCTTCTTCCCGCCACTGTAGTTTCCTAACTGTATCTTGCTGGAGTCCATGATTTCCTTTGCATTTAAATGACCGTTCTGAGAAAGCCACCACAACACCCATAACAGCTCTATTACCAAGGTAGTTTTACTTCCTGTGTTTCTGGGAGCAACAATAAAATGATAGCCGACCTGTCTGTTTTTGAAGTATCCAGCTGAATCTATATGAAGTGCAACACAGATTCCTTGTTATGGTATCGCCAAAGGTAATAGTATTAAGAAAATTGGCCAAGGAAGTTATGCATCATCTCACCCATAACTTCATAAATTGCCATTAGAATTAGTATAAATGTAAAGATGTGTAATCCTAAACTGATTATGTCATATTAGTCCATTATCAGTCACTATATTTAGAAGGCACAGCTTAAGGTTTTTCTTATGCAGGGTAAAGTTCAACTAACCAGTCAGCTCATAACAGTATTTCACCATTTACTAAGGAGAGTCATGTAAAAAGGAAATTCCTACTTGTAACTATGCCTTTCAGTAATCCACACGGAATCTGTGGATGATTCCATCTGAGCCGGCATAACTCATTTGATTTGGAAAAGGATGCTTAATACTGAGTCAGATTATTCTGTGGGTGCAGCAGGACATGCGTAAAAGCTGCCTTAACAATTTCAGGTCACGCAGACATTTTTACGCACGCTAAAACTTTGCAATAACAAATTACCGATCTACTAATGGAGATCTTAGAATCCTGAGATTGTTAATGGACTTCCCATAAATCTGTACTTTTTAAATTATTGGGGTGACATTGGTTAATAAGATTATATAGGTCTTGAGTGTACAGTTCTATGATATATCATTTGTATATTGCATTGTGTGCCCACCACCCAAAGTCAAACCTCCTGTTACCATATATTTAACCCCTTTTACTCTTTCTTACCCTCCCCCCCTTTCCCTCTGGTAACCACCATGCTGCTGTCCGTGTTTATGAGTGTTTGCTTGTTTTTCTTCTTTGTTCATTTTTTGCTTTCAGTTTTATATCCCACATATGAGTGAAATCATATGGTCCTTAACTTTTTCTGTCTGACTTATTTTGCGTAGCATGATATTCTTGAGACCCATCCATGTTGTTACAAATGGCAGCATTTCATCTTACCTTACGGCTCAGTAGTATTTCACATTGTGTGTGTGTGTGTGTGTGTGTGTGTGTGTGTGTGTATCCTGAGATACTTTAAGTATATACATTTATAAAAGTATATAAATTAAAAAGGGGAGAAAAAACTAGCCCCTACTTGCTACATACCAAGCAGTGTGTTAGGCGCTGCATAAGCAGCCTCTCACTTTATCTTCTCAACCGTAGTCCAAACCTTTACCTCCATTTTACAGATAAGAAGACAAAAGTCCTGTGAGTTTAAGGTCATGGAAACAGCCTTTGCTTGACCCCAGTCTGTCTGGCTCCCAAGCCCAGGCTCTTTTCAGGACACCTCTCCTCTTGATTCTCTCTGCAGGCCCTGCTGGCCCTGGTGTTCTGGTTCCTCTGGAGCTGTTGAGGGTCAGGGCTTCCTTTGCTCTCACAAACTCAGCCTGTGCTTTTGTTTACAATTCCATGCATTCTCTTTACATTCCACAACGGCAGACCTTCTGCTTGTCATGTTCCCTCTGCATCGTATTTTATGTCCTCTGGGTTCTAGTCACACTTAGACCAGCACAAACAGTTCCATTTTCTCTTTCCCTAACCCTTTCTCCCTTCTCTTAATAAAAAGTTATGTACAAACTAGAGCCGGAAAGTTACCTTGGCCAGTGGAATACATTAATTTGCTTTTATGTTGAAAGTATAAATTGTCCTTGGAGGTTTGCCCTGTCCCTCCTCCCTTGAGAGCCTGTATTCATGATCAGATAATGCACAGTGCTTAGCCTCTTGAGAAGACCCACATTTTCACTTTTAAAGGTGTCTCACTTTTATTATAACAATTTGGTAGTTGTTGCTATAGAAACAAATGTCCCATATAAAATGTTGCCATTAATTACAGAGTCACATTCAAAGTGGTCCAAGATTGTTAAAAAGTGCTCATTAAAAAATGAATAAAAGCTGATCTTAAACATTCTATTCTCAGAAATATTTTTCCCAAAATAATATTAGTTGGATCCAATGTCAGGTAAAATCTATAATTACTATTGTTCTAGCCTTATTCTTACTGAATATGGTTGGGTGCCCTTGCAAATATAATACTGAGGCCACTAAACCTAGATTCTGTACCTGTTAGAAAATACAGCAGGAAGTAAATCAACAAGTTTTTAAAAATAACATCAGCCCTGGCCAGTTTGGTTCAGTAGTTAGAGCATCGGCCTGCAGACCAAAGGGTCTCAGGTTCGATTGCGGTCAAGGGCACAGTCAATCCCCAGCTCTGGTTGGGGTATGAACTGGAGGCAACCAATCAATGTGTCTCTCTCACATCAATGCTTCTCTCTCCCCCCTCCTCCACTCTCTCTAAAAAAAATCAGTGGAAAAAATTTCCTCGGGTGAGGATTAAAAATAAGTATAATATCAAATCACCAGAGTGAATGGAAGTAGACTTATACTAAATTGATATTAGAACATCTGTTACATACACCATAGTTCACTCTGAGGAAATAAGTAGAAACAGCCCCTAATAAAGAATGTACCACTCTAGAAGCCAAGAATCTTCTAAAAACATCACGTTTTTGTAATTTTCATTAAAATATTATTTTAAGCAAAATGCCTTTTACTGCTATCTATAATAATAAAAGTGTAATATGCTAATTAGACAGAACAGCCAAACGACCTTCCATATGTCCTTCCCTACAACCTTCCGGATGAAGCCGGGGCTGCGAGGGCTGGGCCCCTTGCATGAATTTCATGCATTGGGTCTCTAGTGTGTAAATAAAAGGAGTAAAAATTTAGATTTTGGCTTTCATTTGTATGTTACAAAAACATAGTTGGACCATGTATCCTTGTAATGGTAGTTTCTCTAATGGACACTTGGCAAGAAGACAATTATTTGATTTGCTAATACTGTCCACTTTATAAAATAGTATTACCTATGATGAGCAATTTTAAGATAGGTACTGAGTATTACCTCTAGCAATTATATCTGTATAGCTGTATATCTATATCTACATCTACTCCATGAATACCATTTGTCTTTAGTTGTCTTTTGTTGTTTTAGTTTTTAACCACCTGTGTTTCACTCTTTTCTTTTGTGAGAGAGAATATGAAAAGAGAATAAAGGGATGATTTGAAGGATTACTTTCACCCATTACACCCTCCTCTGTGAATAAGTAGAAAATTGAGCAAATTACTTCATCTCAAATTAAACTGATACATATACATATGAAGCTCTAGGTTAGTGAGCCAAAGCATGTAATGGTGAAGCTAGAGGTGGAAGTTCTAAAACAGACCCTCTGCCAGACATTTCCGGTGAGGCTGGAGGGACCCCATGGGCACAGCCTGGAGCATATGCATTCACCACCCCTGTCATCTTACCTTAAAATCTCAGAATTCTGCGTTTTAGGTGAGAGAGAATGAAGACAGAGCAATCTACAGAGAAGGTTCTTGATCAGAATCTGCAGGGTGCACAGAGGATAGAGTGTTCTTTTTCAAGCTTGGCTGATGTTCTGAACTATCAATGCTTCTACTGATAAGAATTCTGGGATTTGCCAAAGCAATAGCTAAGATGAATTCATGCCTCCCATGTTTCATGCATATATCTTTTTTTAAAATTTACCTTTATTGTTGAAAGTATTACAGATGTCCCCTTTGTTTGTTTGTGGAATTTTTTCCCATTCACCCCCTTCAACCCCATACCCACCTCTCCCAGACCTTCACCACTCTATAGTCTGTGTCCACGGGGCTATGCATATAAGCATATAATTTCTCCGGTTAATCACTCCCCTGCCACCCACCCTCACCCCCACCTTCCCTCTGAAATTTGCCAGTCTGTTCTGTTTTATTTTATGTATACATCTTTAAGAGTTGAAAGCATTATAATATTTAGTGTTTTGCACCAGTTCCTTAACACATTAAGCACCCTGTCAGTCACCGGTGACTGACACTATACTTTCCGTCTGGAAGACAAAACAGGCTGGACGCTTAACGTGTTTAGTCTTCCTGGATTTGAGCTCTGAGAAATGGAAACTGGTCCACATGAATGCTTCTTTATGGGCCGCGGTGGTAGGAATAAGGCAGCGATGGCACATCTGATGGGTCATCCTTCTTTTGAAGGAATTGGGTAATTGAAATTTTCTGGCAGTGAATCAACTCTCCCAGCCTATTCTGTCCTAGACACACTCTTGTGGTATGTAAACACTCAAGGTGGTAGTTGCTCATGCTTATCTGTTTTATTCTTTCTGTGCTTATGTTGACAATGGACTTCTTAATCATAAAACCACAAAATTTTAAGAACTATAATATAAAATTTGTAAAATTAATGCCATTGTTGTGGAAACAAGAAAGCTCCAGAGTTCCACAGTTAATGGCACAGACCACTAAGTCCTAACTCATTTTATGTTATTAAAATTTATTTTTATTTAAGTGTAGTTGGTATACAATCTTACATTGGTTACATTAATTTCAGGTGTATAATATAGTGATTCGACATTTTTATACCTTAAAATGTGATCACCCCACTAGTTCGAGCAATCATCTAGCACCATGTAACTTTATCACAATATTATTGACTCTATCCCCCTTCTCCTTTTTCAACCATCCTCCCCTCCCTTCTGGTAACCATCCCTTTGGTGTCTGTTTCTAATGAGTTTGTTTTGTTTTGTTTGTTTTGATTTTAGATTCCACATATTAATGAAACGATATGGGATTTGTCTTTCTCTGCCTGACTTATTTCACTTAGCATAATACCCTCTAGATCACGGGTGGGCAAACTTTTTGACTGGAGGGCCACAGTGGGTTCTTAAACTGGACCAGAGGGCCGGAACAAAAGCATGGATAGAGTGTTTGTGTGAACTAATATAAATTCAAAGTAAACATCATTACATAAAAGGGTATGGTCTTTTTTTTTTTAGTTTTATTCATTTCAAACGGGCCGGATCCGGCCCGCGGGCCGTAGTTTGCCCACAGCTGCTCTAGATCTACCTATATTGTTGAAAATGGCAAGATTTCATTCATTTGTATTGCTGCATAATATTCCAGTGTGTGTGTGTGTGTGTGTGTGTGTGTGTGTGTGTGTGTGTGTATCCCATCTTCTTTATCCATTCATCTATTGATGGACACCTAGGTTGCTTCCATATTTTGACTATGTAAATAATGCTGCATTGAACATAGAGGTGCATATATCTTTTCACATTAATGTTCTCGTTTCCTTTGGATAAATACCCAGAAATGGAATTTCTGGGCCATATGATACATCTGTTTTTAGGCTTCTTTCTTCAGTGTTACACTGCAGTCTATGAGAAAACCCTGCAATGCTCCAAGTGATGCCTTTCTGCTGCCCTAATGGTCACTTAACACAGAATGAGCAACTGAAAGTTCAAAGATAAGCGAAGTTACACAGTGAAGCACAAAGATTTTTACCTATCACCATCTCAAAAATTTTAAAAATGATAATGCCTTGTATTATGCCTGGCTACTATATATTGTAAGTTAAAAAAAAAAAAAAGTAAGTTACAGAACTGTATATAAATGATGATCTAATCTATGTTTTAAATATGTATTTAAATCCATATACAAAAGTCTAAAAGAGCAGACTGTGTTAACAATGTTTATCTCTGAAGGTCGAATTACAGAGAGATGTCCACTTTGGAGTCATTGTTTAAATATTTTATAGACATAATTTTTTTTAAAAAAATATATTTTATTGATTTTTTACAGAGAGGAAGGGAGAGGGATAGAGAGTTAGAAACATCGATGAGAGAGAAACATCGATCAGCTGCCTCCTGCACACCCCCTCCTGGGGATGTGCCCGCAACCAGGGTACATGCCCTTGACCAGAATCGAACACGGGACCCTTCAGTCCGCAGGCCGACTCTCTAGCCACTGAGCCAAGCCGGTTAGGGCTTTATAGACATAATTTTAAGCTAAAAATCAATGACGCTATTTCAGAAAGAGAGGGCCAGGCTGGTTGATGTTAATGATGAAAGTAGGGATAAAATTACTAGACCATTTAAGCGTAGTCTACTAGCTATTCCAATCTCGTCGGCATTTATTGGCATGTACTTGGTGACCATGGGGCAGAAGGTCCTGGCACAACAGCAGGTGTTCAGTAAATGTTAGGTATTAGCATTTGTTCACTTTATTGACAGTTAGTGTACAAGAGAATTGGTCCCAGTGGTGAGGGGGCACACACTGTGGGACAAACAGGACAGAAATGACTGTCATGCAGTGCCCTAACCCAACCATGGGAGGATTTGCACAGAGCCAGGAGTGTCCTTCACCGAATGTGTGGAAGGGAAAAGTTGCTGATCTGGACATAGGGTTAAGCCCACACCATTGACAAATTTTACACAGGACTCTAACTTTTGGAATCAATGAGTCAATGTCTTCCTTTAAAACTCTTCTTGAGAAATCCCCATTGTAGTAAGTCAAAACAAGTGACTCAGAGCCTCTAGTTTATGATAGAAGAACGGGGGGGGGGGGGGGGGGGGATAAGGACAGCGTTCCTAAGAACTTGCTAACTCAGAATACTACACTTCATACCCTGAGGGCTCCTGAATTCAGTTACTCATTGATACACCGATCAGTGTAAACTAACCAATGGAAATCTAGAACTGATCCTTTCTCTCTCTCTCTCTCTTTTTTAAAGTGTACCAAATGATTATTTGTGCTTTTCCCTTTAAATGCTGCACAGTCATTCTTCATGATACCTGCCAATCCTGGGTGCCCAGGTTAAATGTGAGCAGCCCAAGGAGCTGGACCCTCCCCACCCTGATCCCTAATCTCCCACCCGCCCGCCTCACCCCGCCCCGCCTCCCCTTGTCATTCTTTCAAGACTCTTCCATTCCACTGAGAGCTTTCATTCCTTTGCTCTCAGTGCTGCCCAGGAGTCAGATTTATTGAACACTACTTTTTAGTCTATAGAGGAGAAACACACACACACACACTCACACACAATCACAACTCATCCTAACATGCAGCCAACATCTCCATTGATCTAGAAAAAAAAAAGTTAAATGCTTTCCCGTTAACAATTTTTGAAAGTTGTGGGGAAAGCCCAATTCATCACTTGGCTGCCCAGGAAGGGGCTGGAGACCAGAAAGATGCAAAGGGCGGGGCTTGGTAGGGGGCGGGGGCGGGGTAGCCAGAGCGAGGCCCCTGCGGCTTCCAGAGGCTGAGCCACGCCTCCTTTTCTCCTGCTCCGCTGGCCTCTCGGCCCGGCTGAGACTTTTATTTTGAAGGGCCGCAGGCAAAAGCTTTTCCCGAGACTCACTGAGTCACGGCGGGTATATAGCCCGGTACCTGCCGGCGCCTCAGCCCCAGAGGCTGTGCGACCTGGGATTGGGGAGCGCCCGGCGAGGCCCGGAGACCCGAGGTAGGCTGGGGAGTCAGCCCCTTGGCTGGTAGAAGAGGATGAATTAAAGGGGGTGGAGGGTGCAGGTTGGCGGAAGAGTTGGGGTGGGAGGGCTCTAAAGGGGAAGAGTGGATGTGTTGGGGGGTTGGAGGGGGGGGCTTGTAAATAGAGTTTCCACCCGCCGCTGGTCCCCTCGCAGAGCTGCCTCCCTCCCCGGTCTGATCTGTGCACGCACCACTGAAAGCTGAGCTCCAGATGGGAACTGGGCATCACAACAGGGTCGGGACTGGGGATGCTTTGCTGCCACGAGTGATCCCTCCCGCTCCTCTAACTTTGCTGAGCCCATCATCCCTCCTTTCATCGTGGCCCCTCTCGTGGAGGAGTCAGACCTGGCTTGGGAGGGCAGAACCAGCGGGGCTGGCAGAGATTGGGGGGGGGGGGTGATCTCATTCCCTGGCAGTTGGTGGGGGAAGGAGGGGTCCATCCATCCCCAGCCCAGCCCCTCTCCGAACCCGCCCTCCTTTCTTTAGGAAGAGTGCACCCACCTTGGCGCCACTCAAAGAAAGTTTGTGTGTGACTTGGGGGACTCTCCCCGTCTTCCCGGCCGGGGGTGGTGGCCAGCACACAGTAGGTGCGGGTTCCAGGCTTGCTGCTCAGCTCCACCCCTGCCCGGTGGTCGCTGCGGCTTTGTTAGCCCCGGCTCGGCACCGGCTCCGGGTGCGGGTCGGGCAAGGACGTGGCTGCAGCGTTAGCAGCCGACTGCACGGATTCTGCGAGCAGGAGCACTGGCCGGCCCTCGCTAACCCCGGGGCTGGGGCTCCTCTCGTTTGCCTTATTTAACATTGGGGGGCATGTCTTTCCCGAGTGGTGAGTGGTCCAGGACTCTCGAAAGGAGAGTTGGGTCACTTGAGCCCGGAGCCAGGTTGGGACTTTTGCACGGGGACCAAAGGGGGTGCAGGCCGGGAAGGGTTGGGGGTGGGGGTGGGGGGAGCAGCGGCAGGGTCTCCTTGGGCGCAGGCGTCTCCCCACCCTGCAGGGCCAGGTTTTGCTTTAGCAGGCCTGAACTAGTCACACTCTGTCGCTGGTCTGCAGGCTGCAAGCCAGACGCCAGGACCCTGTGCATTCATTCACCCCTCAGACCCGGGAGTCTTTAGGAGTCCCGCGCTAGCTGGTTCCACATTTTGATTTGCAGTCACAGAGAACAGGCGTGAGAAAGGCAGACATGGGCAGGCCCAAGTTTTTGATGCTTGGAATAGTACGTTCCTGGGTAACCAGCTTTTGAAAAGCTGCCCTCCCCACCAGCCCTCCCCCCTCCCCCACCTCAGTCCTTCAGACTTAGCAATGGTCTCACCAACTCTGGAAACTGCTAAGTTTTGCCTTTAAGGATGTTTTCTTGGTGTGTGTGGTGAAGGCTCCTGTCAGAACTGTCTCAATAGCTAACACCAAAGGAAAACTGGACAGTTGATTGTCCAGGGAGTTTGGTTTGGTTGCTTCGACTTCAATGAAAAGGCATCAGTTTTTTTACATCCCAAGGAAAGAGGGTATTCTTTTCCTCAAGACCTGGCAGGCTTTGACTGAGAAAATTTTTCCTCCTAATCTGTTTCTATTGATTGATATGAGATAGTTTGAAGTATCTTGTACCCCTGTGCCTTAGAGTGGTCGTAAGAGTTATGCCTTAAGAGAGAGGAAGTTACGTGGTTAGTACATCCTTGAACTATGTATGATGAATAGGCAAGAGCTATGTAATGAACATATTTTTTCAACTCCTAAGCTTTATGTTTTACTTATCCCACTTAGTATTATATATTAATACAATTTATTTAAATTTTTGTCTTTAGAATAAGCATCAGGATAGGTTGCCCAGTGCCGACACCACATCCATTAATAGGAAATTAGAGATGTGCAATGAACAACAAAATATGCCAACACCCTAACCATCTCTGTGGCAGTGTGAAAACTTGATGCTCTGCAGGAAGAGAATGGGTAGGTGGTTGAGAATAATGCCACTTTATTTTTTGTGACTGTTGAAATCCATGAATCATAGAATTCTAACAGCTGGTATGATACAGGCCGCAGGTATGATGCACCTGCTTTGAATGGTGTGATAACTGAATGCTCAGTCTGTCTCAGGTGAGGATGCTGGCTTGGTAAACAATAGGTAGCTGTCCTGGGTAGAGGAGCCCTGGTGTGCTGCAGGAGAGCCTGTGGGCTCTGGGTTTTAGTTGACTTCTTAAACTTTTTCAGATAGAATAAAAAATGAATACTACTTACATCTTGTATTGTGGCTGATGTTTAAAACTTTAATGTAGAACAGTTACAGTATTTGTACTTCTTTTGAGGATAGTTGGTCTTTTTCCCCCTAAAATATATTTTGCCTAGAGTAGACTCTAGCAAATGTTATATTCTACTATTTTTGAGACAACTAGATAGGTAATGAATTACAATGCATTTCCTGGAAGTTATCAAGGAGTCTACACTGCTCAAGGTGCTAAACGTCATCATTTCAAGAGGAAGTTATTCATTTGTTCAATTATGAATTGTCAAAACAATTGTTGGTCCTCGCCCCCCCCCCCCCCCCGCCCAAACACACACACTGCTTTCCAGATTACTTAACAATTATGGAGAACTGTAAAAATATATGCTAGACAGTGTCTTTTCTTTCATGTATATTTCCACATAAACAATTTCATATCAAAATGTATCATGCTCCTTCAGCATTTATTTCAAAAGATCCAGATAAGCATTGGGTAGCACAGTTCACTGTACTTCTAAAATTACCTACTATTTAATATCTTGCAAAATAATTCTCTTCTTCAAGTAAATGGGGAAAGGGGATAGATGCTAAGTATACACTTTTAAAACTTAGGAATATGTTAAAAGAGTCCTAAACTCTTCTTTGAAAGTGTTCCCAGTACATTACACTTATTAGCTCATTCCAGTAATATTGAGAACAAAAAATGGAACTCTACCAGATTTTAAAGAGAGGTATAGGGAAAATAAGAATGTTGTCCAGGATCATAATAAAATTGAGGTACTAGGTTCTGCCTAGTTCTGTGTCCTGGGTTTTTTTGGCCCTAGAAAGTCTCTGAGAGCTTACACTAATACCAGGCTTTTTATTTATTTATTTATTTATTTATTTATTTATTTATTTATTTATTAAACAGGGATGCTCTGTATCAGATTTTGTCAAAGGAAAAACAGTAAGAGATGGTAGATGAGAAAGGTCTCATCCAAGGAGACTTTATGAGTGGAAAGCAGTAGCCCAGTCTGGTGGGAAAGGCATGGAGATAAAATGGGAGTAAGGCAAGCCTGAGGTGGCAGCGGGGGAGACGCCCCATTCTGAAACCAGTGGTAGGCACAGCTGTCTGCCCAACCCCATCCACTAGGAAAGGCACAGATCGCTTCCCGAGCAGTAAATCACAGTTGCCTTAAGGGTTCTGTGCTTTAGGGTTAACCGTGATTGTTAACATAAGCCATCCAGTTAGGTGAGGCTCTCTTACTTGTGTATTTTGGATGATGACTACAAGGAAACAAACCGAAGATGTGGGGTGGTTAGTTAATGTCAGTTCTGCGTCTGCCACTGAATGTGCACTGGCCCCACTGCCAACGCTCCACCGCTATGGTAAGCGAAGAGGGTGACTTTCACAGTTTGGCATGGACTCCTGGGAGGCCGAAAGGCTTATTGGACGGAAAAGGTTTCCTCCTGCGGGAGCAGCTGCCATTTGCAGACAAGGTGTGTCAGCCAGAAGAAATGCGCAAATGACCGTTTTCTGGTTTCTGTTGGCATAACTTTGCAATGTTTTTTCCATATAGAAGTGTTCAAAATTAGATTCTTAGGAAGGCACACAAAACCAAGTAAAAGGAATAGACTCTGAAGTTTTACCAGTGGAGGAAGAGAAGAACTAAACTTTGTTCAGCAGTTGTCCCTAACCAGGCTCTGCTGGGTGCATCGCAGTCCTGACCACCTTGAGTTGTCACAAAATGCTGCGAGGTAGGCCCACCCCATTTCTGATGTCGTAGAACTGGGATCAGGGACCTCGTTCCCACAGAAATGACGTACCCCAGGACCTTTATCCATAAGAATCTGAGAATTAGCAAGCAACTCTCAGCTTTCAGACGGTTGGATCCTGACTGTGGATTTGTACATTGGTTGCCAGGCACTCTGAACACACTTTCTCCTTGCAGCTATGGCACACTTCACAGTGAGGCTCCCAGCACTGCCCAGAAATCAGCGCTGAAGTATTCTGTTTTATTAATAGCACCTTAGCCTTGAGCCACTATATATAACGTGTTTTTTGTGGGAAAATGCACTCAGAGCTCCAACCTGATTTTTTTTAATGGTTTTAAATCCCAGCAACAATGGCAAATAGGACCCCACCTTCTCTTTTTCCATTTAAACCCCGAAGGGAAAATAAAGGTACACAGAGATACATTTCCTTTCATACTCCCCTTATGCTAACAGAGACCCCACCCGGTCCAACAGAGCTGTGGGGAGGAGGATCCCAGCAGTAGCTGGCCTCGTGGCAACAGAGGGGAAAGAGAAGAGGGGGCGGGACATGGGAAACAGGACAGATGTTTGGCCAGTTGTCAGTCAGCTGTGGGGCTTCTGTTGGACAGCCAGGCGATGGGAGCTGCCCGTCGGTTGTCATGATTTCCTTCCTAAACATCATTTTTTTGCTACAGAACCTGGACCGAGACATCAGCACTACTTAGTTGTATCTTCATTTTGTTAAAGCCAGGGTTAGGTTTTAAATGGCATCTTTGGTAATAGAAGGAAAGCAAATGTATAGGCATTTTATTTTTCTTTCCAATGCCAGTTCACCAAATTCCCCAACAAGTACCAATTTGGGAGTGGACTGACTTCAGGTAAACTTGGGTGCTAATGTATAATAATTATATTTTAAATAACCATATAATAAGTGCCATTCGTTGACCACTTACTTTGTACCAGAAAACGTACTGAAATGTTCACCACACTCTGTCGGTTAACCCTCACCACAATCCCGCTGAGTAAGTTCTGTCAACGCCCCTCCCTTCAAAAGGAGGAAAGGGAGATTCTGAGACAGTTTGTGATCAGCCCAGAGTCGCACAGATCAGAAACGATCAGGCCAGGGCCTCATTCATACAGCAAATGTTGTTGACATGTCCTGTCCCTGAGTCCTGGCTAAGACTCCAGGAATAAAGTAGTGACCTAGACAGACAAATATGCAAAATTCCTTGCCTTCATAGAGCCTTTATTCCAGGGACAACTTGTAAACAGAATAATCTGAACATCTAGCGCTCCAGGAGGAATTATGTGCTATGTGGGGGAAATAAAGCGGGGGAGGGAGAGGGGATATTGCCTGTTAGAGGTGGGGCTGCGATTCAGTGAGAGAAAATCAGGCTGCAGAGTGGCCGTGAGTCAACAGGAGTCCATGAGGACTGATGCTGTTGTTTATCTATCGCAGCAAACCAAATACTCTTGTAACACCAAATACTCGGGTATGTGCCATCTTCACCACTCCCTGTCAGTACTCCAGCAAGGGACTGAGGAGCTATCTAAGGATAACAGAGCCCTGCCAGCATGGCTCAGTGGTTGAGCACCGACCTATGAACCAGGAGGTCACAGGTTCGATTCCTGGTCAGGGCACATGCCCGGGTTGTGGCAGTTCAATTCCCAGTGGGGGTTATGCAGGAGGCAGCCAATTGATGATTCTCTCTCCCTTCCTCTCTGAAATCTTTACAAATAAAGATTATCTATTGTAAGAACAATAGATAAAGGGCTTGAGCTTATCTCTCCAAGGGTCAGGAAAGATGGGGACAGTTGTGGGAGGGACAGCCTTGAGATGGCTGGGTGCTCTGCCTTGGCAACAAGCACTGGGGTAGTTCTTCTGGAGTCCTGGGAAGAAGGCAGTGCCCGGGCCAGGATGCAAGGAAGGAGAGGATGGAAGTGGCCATGGGAGAGGATGGAAGTGGCCATTGTTCTCCACTGCTTGCGTCTATTTTCTCAGTGAATAGGAAAGGGGCTCATCAGCTGAGAATGAGTGTCTGAGGGAAGTCTGAGGAAAGAGAAGGTGTGGAACAGTCACCTGGGAGAGGAGATGCCTGAATTTAGCTGGTGATAGGTACACTCCGGGTCAGCCTAAAGTTGAATTCTGACTCAGCATCCACAGTGCATTGGACCTCTATAACCTGTTCACCTCTTGGGAAGAGGAACTGTCGTACTCTTCTTTCTGTATTTGTCACTTATGTGCAGCAAGGCCCAGCTCTTAGGAGATGTATGGTGTTTGTTGAGTGACTACTGTAATAAACTTCATACACATTTGTCTAGACATTTCATCATGTTAATCTCTCCCTATTCTGAAATGCTCTGGCACGTATAGTCCCTAAAACAGCACCTGAATGCCAGTTATTGTATTGCCTATTATTTCAGAGTTAGCCTCATCTCTCTAATATTAAGGTTGACTTTTAGACTGTGAAACAACTCCTAATTATATGCTCTTTTGTATTATTCTCCAATGACTACGTAATTCAAACCTCATTCCTACCAGGTTATGTCTTTGTTGAAGACAACAAAGATGTCTTCTGCTTCAACTTTGCCATGCCTGGTGGGTAAGCACACTGCAGGCAGTCAGCTGGGACACAGGGAAACCAGTTAGGGTGGTTACAATAATGCAGGAAGTAGACATTAATGGTACCAACTAAGTTAGAGGCAAAGGAACTAAACAAAGTGGTTGGATTCTGGGGAAAGTTAGAAGATAGAATCAGCTGCACTTGGCCTTGATGGTGCGTGAAGGGTCAGGGAGGGGATGCATCAAGCATAACTCTCAGGATCCTGCCAGCTGGGCAGATAGGGCTGCCATTCACAGAGGTCAGGACAGGAGGCGGAGGAGTCCTGAAGGCAAGGCAAGTTGGGCTTTGCACATGCCAAGGGGAGGTGCCCAGGAGGCAATTAGAAATCTAAGTCTCACACGCTGCAAGGAGATCAGAGTGAGAGGCGGGGATTTGGGAATTATCAACACCAGTGGTACAGCTTTGGGAGAAGATGACTTTGCCCCCCAAAGAAAGCAGGGAGTGACAACAGGTGATGCTCAGTGTCTGACAGTGGCATAAAGATCCTCTCATTTGATTACGTTTTGCAAAACCTGCCCCATGACAATATTGAAGCAAAGCCTATCCCCGTAAAACCACAAATGAACTAATTCAGAACTGGAGTTGGAAAAACTTGCGGTTTTCCTTGGTAGAGCCTCATTTTTTGACTGTGTCTTCATAACTATAAATGGCTGTATTTATATGAAAGGTGACATGTGGTTTTTTTTAAAAAAGATCTATTTTAGGCACTTATTAAGAGACAAAATGTGTCCAAATGTACTCACATGTCACACCATTGTGTTATGTAACCGAATGTTTGAGCACATACTGTCCACACCAGCAACTATAAATCTGTCCAGGCAAGTGACTGCAAGATACCCAGGGACAATAGATAAGGAGTTGGCCCTCGTCTTCCCCAAGCTTTTATTTGCATGAGAGAGTGGTACATCAGACGTTGCAAATCTCTCTCAAAGGCAGAAAAATCATCTAGGGATAGGGCGGCAGTGGTCCAAGCCCAAGCATTCCTTGGCCCCTCTTCATACACAGCCAGCAGGAGCTGTCAGTTTACAAACATACGAAATGATTCCGTTTCATATCGGTTTGTCTCCTGCTTTCCCAGAACTGTCCAGCGGAGTGATAGATGCCCAGGGAAGCCACCCGATGTGTGAGGCTGCCAGATTTTTCCCCGTGGAGGTCAACTTCCTTGCTTCAGGGTACACATAAATGATAGAATCTGAAAAGTTACTTGGAATTGTTTCATATTTAGAGATTTAGGAAAGTCTAAATCTAGGCCCGTCACAAGCATGTCAAGGTTGAGACTTGTGAAACCCAATGCTGTTTATGAAAGCCAAGTCTTATTCATGTAAAAATACCAGGACTTTTGCTGCATCCTAGGAGGGGAGGTGGGTAGGGCAGGTGTCCTTACCTCTGATACACAGATTTTTAAAACCTAGTGAAGAGAGGCTGTGACTTTCCAAAGGCATAGATATCATAGGATCTCCTGACTCCACCTGGGTTGTGTGTGTTTTTAAAAAAGATTTTTTTTATTAATTTTTTTAATTGATTTCAGAGAGGAAGGGAAAGGGAGAGAGAGAGAAACATCAATGAGAGAGAATTGTTGATCAGCTGCCTCCTGCACACCCCACACTGGGGATCGAGCCCACAACCTGGGCATGTGCTCTGACCAGGACTCGGAACTGTGACCTCCTGGTTCATAGGTTGATGCCCAACCACTGAGCCACGCTGGCTGGGCACTGTGTTTTTCTCTTCAGCCCACATGGAGATGCAGGGTGATATTACCACTTGAAAATGTACACCAAGGGCACTTGCAGAATTTCCCAAAAGCCTTAGCACAGATGGCGGATCTGGCAGTCAGGTGGAGAAGTTCAGGATGACAAGTTCACTGATAACAAGTGTTAGGAGGGAAGTTCTTAAGGGTGAATGCTAGATGTTTAAAATCCCGAAGACCAGTTTACTTGAGAAAGTGATCCCCATGGGAGAATCTGGTTGGGTTACCCAGGGACCTGCACAGAGGCGCTGTCTGCCATGTGGCCACCTGCCCTGGGCTAGCAGCCGAGCGGCAGTCACTATGTGGCAGGGACTCCAGCTGCCTTGTGTCTGGTCCTTCTGTGTGTATGTGTCTGTCATGTCAGTAGCTCCCAGGCAGGTCCAGTGGGACTTCGACAGTCTGCTTGGAGCTTGGTCTTGCTGTGTGTTTATTTTCTTTCTAACACTGTCATATTGATTGTCTGTTTATTCGGCCAAATACAAATCTGAAAATGAAAGAGAAGGGTCATCAAATTGGACTCTTAAATGTTTGCTCAATGTTATTGTGGCTTTTATAGTTGTTTCATTTTACTATAGTGTTCTTACATCTATAATTAGGGTATATTTCAAAATTGCATTGATAGTGCATGTTCTCATTGCCTATGTAGTGAAACAATTATTGGTTTAAATAAACAAAATAATTATGTAGCATTCACAGGGTAATCCAGCCACATTATTAACATTCTGTCATTCACAGGGTAATCCAGCCACATTATTAATATTCTGTGAATAATTAACAGAGAATATGATGAAGACTGAATATCTTAAACTAGATCATGAGCATGGTCCTTATACATAAGGCTTTGGGATTTTCTTCTGACTTTGAGATCATCAGTCCATCCTTCATCACTGTGCTTTAGCTCCGGTTTCAAACATATTGTCCATTGTGCAACCTCCGTTTTTAAAAATTATATTTTATTGGCAAGAGACATTCTACTAAAATTATGAATCCGGAAAAGACTTACGGCATCCTAGCTCTTAGCAGTCAGATTAAAGGTTAAAGTATTTTGTAACCACAGGATCTGACTGAACCGATGGGTCATCTTCTGGCAAGGTGAACGTACACCTGGTGTTTTTCTTGGCAACCCAGAAACCGGCATGTTGGTGTAGATATCTTAAGTTAATGGTGTTGTTAGCTTGAGTTTAGAGATGCATCAGTGACTTTCAGGCGTGCTTTCTGCTGCCTTTCATTTTCTGAACTAGAAGAAAGGGCTCTCGCCTCACGTCTGTCTTCTCAATGGGCTCTCCACAGACAGCTTGTCTCTTCCTAGACAACCCGCATTGCCCCTGGGTCTCTGATGGCTTCTCACAAAGTGAAGAGGCTAGATGACATGCGCTTTAAGCTCCTCAGTTTAATATCCCAGGACCATGTTGGAAGGGAAATAAAAGGCATCCCCATCGAATTCCATCTACTTCTTTCCTCTTCATCATCTTTCCACGCTCTCGTGGAAAATTTGGTTGAAAGTCTTAACAAGTTGATGATCTTATGGGATATGATTCCCTAGTATTGGAGAAGTAGAAAGATGTATCTCAGACATTTAGTCTGAGTAAGTGTCGTATTCTAGTTCAACTTATAAATAAGTCTGTGCATAATCGGTAAAACTATATGAGAAATAAAGCTTCACAAAAGTCCTAAGTGCTTGTTACCCCCCAAAATGATGATACGGGTGGTTAAACAAATGTGTGCTTGCGTATGTATACGGGTATACATAGACCAGGGAAATATACAGTAACCTGGCTCAGGTAACCCGGCTCGAGCTTCTGAGCAGGTCCCATGGCTTTGCCAGACAAGACTTCCAAATGCAGTAAGGTTTACCATTAGTGGGAATGCCACATCCATAAAAGACTTCCCTGCAAACCTTTCAGAATTCTTCATGCTAATTTATATTTCAGAAAACAATACCTTTTGGACATACTCTAATTTGGGAAACATGGGCTAATTAGTGCATTTGGTGTACCAAGAAAAAGCTCAACTTGCAAAAAATCACAGGTTCCACCTAGCCAAGAGTTTATCTTCTCCGTGTAGCTCAAGTTAGAGAAAAGTTTACACAGTTTGAAAAGAACACTTTCCGTTTACATTTGATTTTCAGTGATCTCAGTTCTTAGACCTCGGGATAAACACATGTAATATAGTATTTATGTGCTGTAAGAGTTCTGTTGACATGCCCAGCCTGTGTTGCTCAGTGGTTGAGCGTCGACCTATGAGCCAGGAGGTCACAGTTTGATTCTGGTCAGGGCGCATGCCTGGATTGTGGGCTCAATCCCCAGTAGGGGGCATGCAGTAGGCAGCCAATCAATAATTCTCTCTCATCATTGATGTTCCGATCTTTCTCTCCCTCTCTGAAATCAGTTTAAAAAAAATATTTTTTTTAAAGCATTCTGTTGACAAAATGTGGTGGTCATAGCTATGGCCCATTATTCCAGGAAAAGTCTTCCCTTCGTGCAGGTTCTGAGGTGAACATTAGTAAATGCTTTTGCTATGTTAATTGCCAAGGAGGTTCATCACATGCATCCGAGGCTTCCCATATTAGGCTTTTGGAATCACAGGAGGTATTTCAGAAAAACGGAGACTAATTGAATGCAGAGGCTTCTGTGGGGCAACCAGAGCAAAGAATGCAGTCAAATGATGTCATCCAAGGGTGGCAAGCCCATACCCGAAAAACTGGCAGCAGCATATCCATTCCGGGCCACCTGAGACATTTCCTGGGCTAGAAGCAATGTTACAGAAATTGAGCTTACCTGCCAAATTTACCACACCTTGCCAAAATATGGGTACCTCTCATATTGCCTCAAGAATAATTACAGCTTTACTTTTTTTTTTTTACAACTTCTGTGAAAATGGAGAAGGAATCAGGAATGCTTGGCTTTTAGCAGATTAGAGAAGGGCAATGTAGGTGTGCTCCCCCTGCCCATTAGAAGGGGGTTTATATGTGTGCATTTGCTGTGAATTATGATCCATGAGGAAAGTATTGCACCTGATTGTGCAAATCAACACAGAGCTCTGTTTTTGTTTCACTTTGTTTTAGGCCACAATCCCTCCAGCAAACAATGACTAGATCACCTTTAAAAATTCACCATCACGATTGTTGACTGTGTCTGGAAATAAAGGTGGCTCTTGATTGACCTTTCTTTATCCCCAAGTCCAAATGAATTGCATTATTCGTTTATCCAGTGCTGTTAATTTTCAGTGTTTTTATATACAGTCTATGTTAATTCTTCCAACAATCCCATGAGATCATTGTTTATCCTTTAAAAAATTATATGCAGATCTGTGTTCCAGAAGGAAAAAATGAGCCTTGAGAAGTTCAAGCATTTCTGAGAGAGGTCAGGCAGCACGGAGCTCACGCCGAGCTTTTCTGAGTTCCAGTCTCCCCTCAACGCCATACGCCCTCCGCGTACAAAGCTTTGTGATTTCTGTGGTATTCTGTAAGCCATGGAAATCTAATTTTATCTAAGATTTATTAGAATATATGAGGTGAAAAAAGTTGTGCAACAGGAAATTGAACTATAATATCCCACAGCACATCTTCCCTGCCAACTTCCTCATAAATAGAGGATGAATTCCAAATATTAAAAAGTTACTGTTGGAATACGACATACTTGAAAATCTTTCCATATGCGTTAAAAAGCTAGCAAACAAATCCAGCATCATGCATTTACTCCACAAATGCCTTTGCAGTGTGTTCTATGCTCAGTGTTTCCCAGAGTGAATAAGAGGTTGGCCAGGCCCTCATATGGCCTGGGGGTGGGGGTAGGGTGGAGCCCCACAGCAGGATAGATTGATTGGGCCTGCAGTTGAAGTAGACATTAAGTCCTCAGAAGATGGGGTGACCAGCTCTGCTTGGGGGTGGGAGGTAGCTTCAGGAGACAGCAAAGGCTTGGCAGTGGATAAGTGGGATAAAAGTTGAAGCTGGGTTGCGGGGGGGCAGTTCAGCTACATGTCCAAAGGCCCAGAGCTTGTGTGTCTAGCGGATGGTGGGCAGCTTACGTGGCTGGCGAGGAGCTGCATGGAGGGAGGGGAGGAGGGCATTACCAGACTATGAAAGGCCTTGCTTGTCACACCCTAAGAGTCATGAAAAACATGCAAATGTTTTCTATGAAGGGATGCATTCATAAATTGATCAGAATATTTCATACCTGCCCATATAAGAAATCTTTCGATTTCTCTATTTTCACATCAATCTATGTGTGATTGATATGCCTGTGCCATATCCATAGGTTCAATCTCTCTTGTGAAAAATCTTTCTAGATGCTTTAAAAAGGCATCTTAGGGCCTGTTTATCACTTCTTATTAACATCTTTGCTCTTTTTATAACATCACCTGATTTTGATTACCCACTAGACAGGTTGCTGTGAGTTTAAAAGACTCCAAACTCATAAAATTTCTTTAAAAGAAAGATTTATTCATACAAAGAACTCAAATAGTCAAAGACTGAGAAAGTGTTGGTGGGAAGGAGAGCCACCGTTTTCAATATTAATGCAATGTGTGCTCCCAGAGGACTTGAGAGTAGTCTGTATGAAACAGTCCTGCTGGTCTTTATGTCATTGATTTGTTTAACAAGCCCCCTTCTTCAATTGTTAGTGAAAAACTCTCTGAGCTCACAAATTCCAAGTAAATGTGGTCTGAATGACTGAGGCTTTCACTTCCAATACTTAAAGAGCAAATAGTTGTTCCAGAATCATTGTTTTTGCTCCTCTTTCTTTTTTCTCTTAGTTATCGCCTAAGAGGAGATATTAAATTATCTTCTCTAACATGAATTCAACTACTATTGCTGTAACTTCAGCTCTTAAAACACACCATGAGCCAGGTGTATCACAACTGATGGGTGGGAAAGTCTCTAGTTAGATAATGCATCCTGACAGAGCTGGCTATCCCTTCTTGAAACACAAGTTCTACTTTCTTCCTCCTTGTCAACAGAATTCACTATCCTATCATGTATGTGTGAATAGTATCTTGTCCATTTGTTCAATTTACATCCACCTCACACTTTCCTAGGAAATATGTTGGAAGTGCTCGGTAGGTCCACCCCACTCAGAGTGAAGGATCAAGTTTGTGTGTCATTCATTTTCACGTTTGCTTTTATAACTTGGTAACTGAGAGCTAAATTTGTCTGTTGGATATGTGTAATTTAAGCAGCTATGGGTACCTGGTGATTATCATACACTTAAGGCTTTAGAGAACATTTAAGACATCAGTGTCAATACCAGTAACATCTGGTCAACAAAGAGTTTCCTTTGTAAGATGATAAAGAGGTGGGATTATTTTGCTTTTGTCTTCTATGAATTTTAAACACCAATTATGTGAGGGAGAGTAAGTATGGTGCATAAGAGGTCACCAGGGAACCCTCCATGTGGAATTTTGCAGCTTGCTGCCTACAGGTTTAAGAACCTATATGCCATGGTAGTGAAGTTAACCAAAGGAAGATGTATTACAGTAACTAAGGTGACTGATTATCACTCAAACTCATGTAAATGACAGTTTAACCAGAGTAGCATTATGTCCAATAATTATGGAGCATTCTGGAAAGCAGTGGTTCTAAAAAAACATGGTCCTCACACCAGTAGTATTAACATCACCTGGGATAGTGTTAGAAATTAAAATTCTTGGGCCCCATCCCAGACCTACTGAATCAGAAACTCTGAGGGGGGACTCAGCAGTCTGTGCTCTCTCAAACGCTCCAGAGAATTCTGAGATTCAATAAAGGTTGAGAACCACTGCTGTCAAGGAATTTGTTGTCCCTTAGATAAGTGAGATTGGAAAGTAATGAAATAGTGCTCTGGCCACGTAGCTCACTTGGTTGGAGCATCCTCCCGATTTGCCAAGTTTGTGGGTTTGTTTCCCAATCAGGGCACATATGAGAATCAATGAGTGAATTTAATTTTCTCTCTCTCTCTCTCTCTCTCTCTCTCTCTCTCTCTTTCTCTCTCAAATCAATAAATAAATTTTTAAAACATTTTAAGTAATGATATACCAATTCCAGGACATCCATTTCTTGCCCACTTCTAGAAATAAGCAGTACAGTTGACCCTTGAACAATGTGGGAGTTAGGGGGCTGACCCCCTGCACAGTCAAAAATCCATATAACTTTCGATTCCCCAAAAGCGTAATTACTAGTAGCCTACTGTTGACTGGAAGCCTTGCCAATGTCAGAAACCAATAACATAAACAGCTGATTAACATATATTTTGCATGTTTTATGTATAATATACTGTATTCTTACAATAAAAGTAAGCTAGAGAAATATTATTAAGAAAATAGTAAGGAAAATACATTTACTGTGTTTATTAAAATCTGCATATAAGTGGACCCACACACTTCAAACTCATGTTGTTCAAGGGTCAACTATAGTGTCATTTATGGCTAGAAATATTACCAAGAAAAAGTGTTTATTTGACAACTGAGACCAAAACAAGACATAGTTTTAACACTTGTTAATGAAGAAAAAGCTTGAAATTACTGGACTAGCCAAAAGGGGGCCAGATGTGAGAGGTACCCCCCTCTTCCATTCTGGTTTTAAATGCTTCTTAATTGTTCAGTTGGAAAAACATTGGAAATGGATTGTCTGTTCTTCCCTCCTTTTTCAGATAGTCATAACATCTTTCTGAGGAAAGTTTGGCTCTCATACCCTTTGACCGAACAATTTTTAGAAAACTCAAAACAAGTATGCAAGTTGTACAAAGGATCTTCATCACTACACCATTTGTACTAATGAGTACTTAGAGAGATCATGTCTGTCATTATTAAAGAATGATAGGTCTGTACTATGGAATACTACGAGGCTGTCAAAAAGACGAAGTAGAGGTGTACTGACATGGGAGGATATCCATGATGTATGTTGGAAGATTTTAAAAAATCACAGAGAGGAAATGCATATGTTTGACCGAAATTTTGTGAATCAGAACCCAAACTATAAACATATGTGTGTTACATGTATTTATATTTGCACGGTAAAGGTTCTAGAAGAAAGATAGCTCTAAAGTGTGGATTATATGAGGATGGGTGGTTATGGAGAAGAATTTTCACTTTTACTTTATTATGTTAGAACTTTAACTTTCTTTTTTTAAAATTTATCTTTATTGTTGAAAGTATTACAGATGTCCCCTTTGTTTTGTTTTCCCATTGACCCTCTTCACCTCACACCCACCCCTCCCAGGCCTTCACCACACTATTTTCTGTGTCCATGAGTTATGCATATATGCATATAAGTTCCCACCCTCCTCCCCCACCCCTGCCTTCCCTCTGAGATCCATCAGTCTGCTTATACTTCAGTTTCCCACAATGGACATTTACTCCTTTTGAAAAAAAGATTAGGAAGAAACAGTCCTGGGAATATTACGAGACAGCTAAGAGCAGTAGAGCTAATTGCAATATTCTGATCTCCTATTTCCCAATCAGTGTTATCGGGACTATTTTCGTTTCCTGTCACAGTTACTCAGAATTTCCTGTGAGGAAACTGAGCCCAGAGGGGCTAATGGATTAGAGAGTGGCCCCCTCAGATTGTGACAGAGAAAACGAAGGAGATTAGTACTCTTTCTTATGTTGCGCCCCCTCCCCTGGCAAGGTGAAAGTGGCTAAAGCTGAACGGGGTGTCATGCTTTCCATCCGGGGTCACTCATGCAAATATGAGCCTGCCATTTGTTTTGTCTTAGTTCTTATCCATGATGGGTTCTAAGGCTAATAATTAAAGTGTAAATTAGAGATTGAATGTACTCATCTTGGTCTGGGAACCAAAGCTATTGCACAAGACCCATTCTCCACCACCCTTCACCCCTGCAAGTAGGCCATACAATCTGGGCACAGTTCTACTTGGAAGTATTTTCTCTTGCTCTTCCCGCTTCCCCCCCCCCCCCCTCTTTTTTCTTAAAAGAAGGCTTCTCACACCATCACTCACTGAACATAAAGTAATTTGAAGAAAATGTAAATACACTCAGTACATGAAAGGAGATAATACTGAAAGCAAAAAGGATAGTTATCAAACTTAAAGCTATTCTGAGTTCTGAGATCTAAAAACTGGTAGAATGCAAGCCTGTAGTGTAGAATTATATTTCCATTCCGCACCACAAATAGTTGAAAGGAAAGATTTAGAGTCACTCACACGGAATAAGTATTCTGAATCATAGTCATTTGCCAAATGATGGGGAGATTCAAGTATATGAATATATGTACGTCATTTCTGTACTTTATCAATGCCAGAAGCTACATGAAGCTCTGATAGCAGGAAAGAAAGAAATAATTTTAAGACATTCACTCTCCGCACTGTTTCCTAGTGCGATTACTTCCGAATTCATTGCAGACACAAGTGAGCTCTCCCTTAAAATGCAACAGAATAAAGAGTACTAATCACCTTTAAGGGGGGGGGGGGGGGGGCGGGGTCTTTTACCCCTCCTGCAGGGTGTAGAGAATACACTACGAGTGTCCAGACTAACGAGTTTTTTGAGATACCAGCTGTCTCTCTGCGATTTTTTGCATTGAGTTGAGAGTAATTTGAGTTAACCAGCTCCTTAACAAGCTCCGTCTCTGAATGAATTAAACTCGTAAGTCAAGGCCCCACTGTATACTGATTCAGTCCTCAGCACGAGAGCCACTCACATCCAGACATAAACGAGTCCTCATGTATTGCAACATTCTTGAACCCGATCGCATTCCGACTGGGTACACCAGTTGACTTTTGTCTTTATCTCTCCTTGGAAACTGATAGCATCTGAGAGGAGATAAGCGGCCCCTGGAGGACTGAGCTGTAATGGGTCCCAGACCTCCACATGCCCGTTGTGCAAGCCCTGCTTTTGAAGGCCCCGGGGTCATGTGAAGTGCTTGGGATGTTTTGCTGTTGTTTACTTTTCAAGAAGCCAGATCAGATTTTCTTCACTGTATAAGCTCCAGAGGGGGAGGCGGCGTACATTTCTAAGGTGATCTCTCGAATGCCCTGGCAGCCTTTCCTTGTGGAGGGAAAGGAGAAAGGAGGAGACTGTATATTTTGGCACCTGGCGATTTTTGTAGTAACCGCGAGTTCATTGACAAACCTGTAGAGACCTGGATGGTTGCTTTGAAGAGTCTGAATTGAATTCTCTACTAGATTCTGAGACCTCAGGAAGGATTTCAGCACAAACCATACGGCATGTTCATAGTTTATCAATATTGAAGGGAAAGTGAAAGGAGACTATAATTTCTCAAAAACCAGATTTGACGTTATCCTTTTACGTCCGTGACTGCATTTCGGAGGCATTATTTGCCCGTTGTTAAAGAAGAAAACACTGGTGCTTGGAGAGATTAAGTACTCGGACCACACGTGGCTGACTTACCACACTGTGCATCGTAAGATAAGGATGTAACCCAGCCCCACCTCCACTCCCTCTCCTCGCCCCCCACCCCCACCAGTATATTTATTCTCTTTTATAACGTACACATATGAATGAATTAGCTAAATTTCAGTGTCATAAAATACAACGAATAAACTCCTAGCCAGTTGTTCAATGTATTTGTTTAATTGTAAAATGCAATCAGCTCCCTTCATCCTCCCTCATACTTGGAAAATATGAAGACATGAAGGATCGGACTAGAAAGAAAACATTTTGTCTGAGTGTATGGAGCCGGGAAACTTAATTTGCCTCGTTCCTGAAATGTAGGTGATCCGCCAGAACCTGAGTTCGGGGAGGTCGATTATGAGGCCCACAACCTGCATCTCTCCGGCCTCCGTCTGAAGCCCGCCTCCCGGAGGGAACGCATGCTCTCCCGCCAGCCCCCATTCCACCGAGAATTCAAAATATAAGAGGAAAACATGCCCCTAACTGTAAAGTGGCTTGTTTTCCAATGGTGTATGTAGGCGTACACTATTAAACTCCCCCATAGAAGTCCTCTAAGAGATGACAATTCTTCACATTCCAAACCTGCTTTGTCAGGCCTGGAAAATCCAGTCCACTGTTGGGAGAGTCGATGTCCTTTTGCCACTTATGTAATTTCTAATGATATAATTTCTAATTCTGTCATTGGTAACGTGTTCTCCTGAGGCGAGCTCAGAGGTAGCCAAGTGTCAGACAAAGAAATGCACTTCTAACTCAGCTTAGCATGAATGTCCCCAGATCCTATCGCAGTATCTGGTATGTATTGTGGGAAGGCAAGAAAAATTTGTTGAGCCCAGTTGGCATGGCTCAGTGGTTGAGTGTCAACCTGTGAACCTGGAGGTCAGGGTTCAATTCTCAGTCAGAGCACATGCCCAGGTTGTGGGCTCAATCCCCAGTAGAGGGTGTACGGAAGGCACCTAATCAATGATTCTCATCATTGATCTCTCCCCCTCCCTCTCCCTCTCCCTCTACCCCTCCCCCTCCCTCTCCCTCTCCCTCCCCCCCTCCCCCTCCCCCTCCCTCTCCCTCACCCTCTCCCTCTCCTTCTCCTTCTCCCTTCCTCTCTGAAATCAATAAAAATATATTTTTTAAAAAATTAAAAAATAGCCCTGACCATTTTGGCTCAGTGGATAGAGCATTCTGCCGTGGACTAAAAGGTCCTGGGTTCGATTCCGGTCAAGGGCATGTACCTTGGTTGCAGGCTCGATCCCCAGTAGGGGGCATGCAAGAGTCAGCTAATCGATGTTTCTCATCCATGTTTCTAACTCTCTATCCCTCTCCCTCTCTGTAAAAAGTCAATAAAAATATATTTAAAAAATTTTTGTAAATATATTCTAAAAAAAGAAAAAGAAAAATTTGCCGAATGAATGAATCTGGCCAGAGCGTCACTAAGAACAAAGCCAATGGGGCCAGGTCTGCAGGCAGCTCATGCACCATTTCTATTGTCTCAGTTATCAGCCCCTCCCTCTCTTCCCTACCTCCCTGGGTCCCACGCCCGCCAATCACACCCCCCATTCCTGCTCTACTTTGGAGACTGCTGACGTCTCCGCATCTCCAGAACGTGTCTTTCCCTCATACTCCCACACATTAGAAGTGACCTACATACATAAGACAAAAGAAAGAGGCAGGAGAAAACTTTATTTGGCAAGTTAACAGGACAGTCAGCCAATCTCTTGTGAAATTTTTTAGTTCATTTCAAACCTTTTTGTATGGAAAGGCATACACACTAGCACTCTAGTGAGTAACTTATCAAAAACCATTAATGATAGAAGTTAAAAAAAAAAAACCACAAAACCCTAGCTATGACTCTTTTACCCGCATTGGGTGAGCACGTGGGTGGCATTCATGGAAACCTGAAATAGGCGATTCTGGTAACACACTCATGTTAGACCCGCCCACCACAGTCCTGCTCCTGGGAATGTGATAGGTCTCTGGACAGTAGAGGCAACAACTTGCTGATAAGGGCATTGAAGGGGGAGTCCAGGAAATCCTGGTGACACGTATGCCTGCTTGGTCACCAGAGCTTAGCTCTTGCTGACCGTGGAGTTGGTTTGGAAACCAACTGCCCTTCTGAGTCTGGCATAGAGAAGCTACCCGGCAAGGCTGGAGAAATGAGGGGCCAAAGACATGGTGCCCCCCCCCCCTCCCCGCCATCTGACTAGGAATGCCAATGCTCATTATATCAGAATACAGTGCTGCACGGTTTAAAGCTAAATACATTACATTGTATAGTAAAGAAATGGCCTGTACCCAGCCATATGAATCCCATTGCTTTAATGCAGTTAAACACTCTTCCTCCTGTTTTAGGCCACATCCCCCTTGCTGGCTTTCTGGGGCTTCGTGAAGGCGAGTGCCGTGTCTGTTCTGTTCTGTTCAGTACTAGATTCTTAGCACCAGGCTTAGTGGGCAGAAGGCCTAATAAAAAAATAAATAAAAGAACCATCTCCCAAAGTCAGTAATAGGTACAAGAGGATATACTTGCTCTTTAAGCTTGAATTTTGGCCCTTGCTGGTTTGGCTCAGTGGATAGAGCATCGACTCCTGGATTGAAGGGTCTTGGGTTCGATTCCAGGCCAAGGCCATGTACCTTGGTTTCAGGCTCGATCCCTGGCCCTGGTCAGTGAGTACAGATAGCAACCTATTGATGTGTCTCTCTCACATCGATGTTTCTCCTTCTCTGTCTCTCCCCCTCCCTTCCACTCTCTATAAAAGTCAGTGGGAAAAGTACCCTCGGGTGAGGATTAACAAAAAAGTAAGCTTGAATCTTGTTATTTTGCCAAGGCATTAAATTTTTCCTTGAGCCATGATAATTAGATGGATTGTTTTGTGGACTGTTAGATGAATTAAGTGGCCACTATTTCTTCTAATACCCTGTAATGTTTTCTGGCTGTAGGTAATCAAGAAATCTAAATACTGTATTTAGAATATTTATGTTTGTCTCATGAGTAGATAGTAAGTGGATAGTAAGCCTTGGAACAGCAATTGCGCTTTTTCTCCCTTAATTATTGTTGGTAATATTAATTGTTCGCTCAATGTTAAACTTTGCAAAAAAAATGTTGTTTACTTTTGGTGATCCATAAAACCGAGTTTCATAAATCTAGTCTTTTGGGAAGAAACAGAATAGACCATGTTGCTATGTGAAGGGAGAAGAGCCTCCGCCGGCCAGCGGCAGGAAAACGAGAGGTGAGACAGCAGCAAAGAGAACTCAACTATATGAGCATTTCACGTTGTAACTTTTTATTTTATGCAGCGTAATTGCTAGCTTTTCCCAAGCGTATGCAGAGATTTTTTTTTTTTTCCAGTAGAAACTTTGGCCTTAATAGTGTGGTGCAGGTCATTTTACGCTACAGCTGAAGTGAGAGCCACCCTGGGAGAAGTCCCCTCAGAGCCCAGGCCTTTCCTCCACCAGCCGGTGCCCCTTTCTTTCTGTTGTCACACTGCCTCCTGCTTCTCGTTCTGCCGAAGCTACAAGCACCCCCGAGGGTCCGGTTAGGTGAAGCCTCAGAGTCTGGATAAAAACTTGGAGAGAGTGCTCTTAGGGCAGGTGCGTGAGCAAAGTGTGCCCAGGCCTCTGAGGACAGGAAGGCATGAAGGAGGGGCCTTTCCCCAGGAAGTGAGGCTTGAACTGACGTCTGAAGGATGAATGGGGAGCGGGGGCAGGTGTAAGTCAGGAGGCCTTAGTCACACATGAAAGCGGAGGGCTGACACCCAGAGAATGCAGGTGCGGGGTGCAGTGAGGCAGCCAGAGGAGGCTCCAGCCAGTTGACCCGGCTTGTGGGCCAGGGCAAGGAATTTAGAATTTGTCCCAAGAGTGAACGGAAGCTATTAGGGGCCAGTAAGTGCGAGTCACCAGATTAGATGTGCAATTTGAAAAAAAGTCTGTGGGCTGCATGAATAGAACACGGTGGGGGAGATGTCTAGGAGAGAGAAAGGCAGGTGCGGGCAGGCAGGGATGACACCTGGGGCTCTGACTTGGGAAAGTGTGTCAGTGAGGGTGCCATTTACTAAGGAGGAAGAGAGGATCAAAACAGCAGATAACAGAGCACACCTCTGTGCCGAGCACTGTTCTCATGTAAACTTTATAGCAGCCCGATTACATAGGTTCTGTTATTGCTCCATTATACAGATGACAAAACTGAGGTTCAGAGAGATTATCAGAGATCACACAGCTAGTAGGTACTGAAGAGAACGTATATATACATGAGAGGGGGGGGAGGAGAAAGCATGTGTGTGTGTGTGTGTGTATGTATATATATATATGGCAGGACAGTATGTGGCAGCTATTAAGTATTCAATAAATGTTAGCTACTCCTGCCTCTTCTGCTTCATTGATTCATCCATTCATTCATGGACTGTGTGCTCAACTTTAGATAATATACTGGGGAATGAAACAGATGTGGGCCCTGCCCTTATAGAGGTTGCAGCCTAGTGGAGGAAACAGACAGATAATGGGCAGTTATCTTGCTGGTCAGGGGTGGGAGGATGGCCTAGGAAACATTAGCATTCTAGCTCTTGCATAAATCTTGGATGGACATGGGGGTAGGGGGGTGGGGGTGGAATACACATTATAGACTAAGCCCAAACAATGTTTCCCAGATGTTCTCTGAGGTTCCGCAGGCACCCCGAATGAGTTAGGTCAGAAGCAGGCGCTGCGCCAGCTGTATAGGTAGGGAGGCTGACGATCCAAAAAGAGGAGACAGCAGCCCAGCAGTGTCTGGATCTAAAGGAGCCGGGGTTCCGGGGCCTGGCTGCTCCGCTGTCCCTCAGGTACCGCTGCCTGTGGGCTCGAGGCGGTAGGAAACGGCCAAGTCTGACGGCCACTGCACAGGTCGAACGAGCTCCCTGTTCTCTACTATATATAGTAAAGAACTTACATAAGATGCTGTTTAAAAAAAGATGACGGGGAGGAAAAGAGAATGCCAGCTGAATTTTTTCCACTAAAGCTCATTTTTCACAGATGTGTTTTCTCTGTTTCCATAATGACAGTGGACGGAGGGACAGCCCCCCAGGTCCGGCCGGGGAAGCAGCCCAGCGGGGTCCTTGGGGAGATGCAGTTGTCTCCCCACAACTGTTGTTTACCTTTTCATTTCACGTTCCTCTCCTCCGCGGCTTTCAGAGGCCCTGATGTCTGTGGGAAAGGGGCGACGGGGAAGAAGGAAAACATTGCTTAAATGATTTAAATTAAACTCCACCATATATTTGGGATAATGTTGAAAAGGAATGTTTTAAGTTCAACTCATGGGTGATTAACGTAACTGTTAGGTCTATTTTAAGACGAACACTTCAAATTACAGTTAGGGATTTTTTTTTAATTAACACGTTAAGCGCCCAGCCTGTTTTGTCTTCCAGACGGAAAGTATAGCGTCAGTCACCGGTGACTGACTGGGCGCTTAACGTGTTGAGGCCTTTTTTCATCCCACCTTGTATACTCTCTAGTACCCACTGAGGTGCAAACCTTGTTCATTTTGTTAAGTCGGTTTAGCTCTACTTTATGTGACCTCCACATTATAGAATGTGAATGGGAACACCGTGATTCCATCTTTCCCAGGGCTGTCCGTGTGCCTGTGGTCCGAGAGGTCTAGCCAAGGGCGACACACGTCCCAGACAAAAGGGTCCAATTCGGACACTCCGGGCGTCCTGTTAGTTGCTAACACTCACTGGAGGTTTGCTCAAGCTTTGCTTACTTCACGCTGCATAGGTGATAAGTAACTCACGTCATCTTCGCAGCCACCGAGGCAAGTGCCATTATAACCCCCATTTATGGATGAGGAAACAGGCTCCGATAGCTGAGTGATCAAGAACACTCACCCCGTCATTCAGACCCGGGCGGTCTCCCTCCAGAGTCCACACTCCTGTGCGGGACAGCATGCCCTCTCACCCGAACACAGGGAGAGGGGATGTGGGCAACATTCCCAGGAGATGGAAGGACCTGGTTAGACTGGGAAGCAGTCTGAGGTCTTCAACGGTGTTTCCCGCTGTGTGGGTGCCGGGCCCGATGAGGACCATCCACCGGCCAGCTTAGCTCTGCTGAGGGCAAGAGATTCAGGTGTGTGTGTTTTCTTTTCCTTTGAACAGAAAAAAAAAGTTGGAAGAAAAAAGTTCACTAATAGGCTAGACTTAGAAGTATAAACGTGGAACTGTTAGAGCCTGCCTCCCTCATGATCCAGGCCGGTCTTCCCTCTCTCCACAGCCTTCTCTCGTAGCCATTCCTCAGCCTCCACATTCCCACGAGCATGTGCTCATTTTGCTTCCGTCAGTGAACCAAAGCAGAAGATGAAGACCAAGCCAGCAGTTTCTTACTTACTGCCCCGCGTGGCCCACTGTGTAAGAAGGCTCCGTCTTTGCATTAGCACATTACCCACGCAGCTCACTGCATCTGAGGGTTGTTTGTTTGTAATTTAATCATTTCAGAATGCGGTATTAGCTTCACCAACACCATTGTGGAATTCAGAACATTTTCTTTCAACTCTTTTTTATTTCTCATGAAAATAGTCCTTATGTCAGGATGAGAGAAGGGTAACGTACTAGGTAGAATCAGCAAGCTGATGAATAACACTACTTGTATTCATGGAAAAGTAATTGTTTAAAGGAGAGGTTTGTTTTGATGGATTTTTATTTTACACATACATTTTAACTTCATAAATCTTACCTTTCACACCAAGAAGTCTGGATTAGCTAACGTTTGCGTGGGTTTTGTTTTTTTCAAACAAATTTATTGTGCAACGCTTTAAAATAGGACTTTGCTTTTTTCCAATTCTATGGAGATATACTTGACATAATATTGGATTAGTGTAAAGTGTACTGTGTAACAGTTGTATATATGTATAAATAATGTATATCAAAATGATTATCAGAGTAAGTTTAGTTAACATCCATCACCTCACACAGTTAAAAATTTTTTATTGTGACGACAACTTTTAGGATTTACTCCCTTAGCAACTTTCAAATACAGTTCAGTGTTGTTCATTGTAGTCATGCTGTACATTACATCCCAGGACTGTTTATCCATAACTGGAAGTTTGTACCTTTTGACCCCCTTCACCCATTTCCCCTCCCTCCCCTTCCACGTCTGGCAACCACCAGTCAGTTCTTTGTTTTTTATGAGTTTGCGTGTTTTTTAGATTCCATACATAAGTGAAATCATATGTATTTCTCTTTCTGACTTATTTCACTATATAGCATAATGGCTTCATAGGTCATCCATGTTGTACAAATGGCAAAATTTCCTTTATTTTTGTTGCCGAATAATATTGCTGTATGCGCGCGTGCACGCATGCACATATACATACCACATTTTCTCTATTCATTCATCCACAGGTTTCCATGTCTCGGTTATTATAAATAATGCTGTAGTGAACATGGGGGTGCATATATCTTTTCCAGGTAGTGCCTTTCATTTTCTTCAGATAAATACTCAAAGGTAGAACTACTAAATCATATGGTAGTTCTGTTTTTAATTTTTTTGAGGAACCTCCATACTGTTTTCCAACTGGTTGTACCAATTTACATTCCCAATAGCAATGCACAAGGCTTCCCTTTTCTTCCCTTCCTTGTTAACACTTGTTATTTCTTGTCTTACTGATGATAGCCATTCTAGCAGGCATGAGGGGATCCTTGTGGTTTTGATTGACATTTCCCTGATTAGTGATATTGAGCACATTTTCATGTACCTGTTGGCTCTCTGCATGTCTTCTTTGGAAAAATGTCTATTCACATCCTCAGCCCATTTTCTAAATTAGATTGTTGTTTCTTATGTAATTGAGTTGTATGAGTTAATATATTTTGGATAGTTAACCCCTTATCGGATATATGATTTGAAAATATTTTCTCCCATTGGTAGATTGCCTTCTTATTTTGTTGATGTTTTCCTTTGCTGTGCAGAAGCTTTTAGTTAGGTAGTTCCAGGTTGTTGGGGTTTTTTTGTTGTTTTTTTGTTTGTTTGTTTGTTTTTTGCTTTTGCTGCCAGATTAGCCTGTTACTCAGAGCAAAATCAATATTCCAACATTGTCTAGCAACTTAAACATCACATTGAGGAATGTTTCAGGGGCAAGAAGGGGGAGTCTTTCTTAACTTATTAATGTCTAGGTCATCTTAAGATCAATCAAATGCAAAAATCAAGAATCTAAGAATTTCTCTTGTTTCTGTTCACCATAACACAGGCATCTATCAAAACACATATAGAAAGCAAACATTTGAGGAACATTAAATGTGATTTCTTAAATGTACCTTCAGCAGGAAACATTAAATGTATCTTTTTACTGCTTTCCATACGGTGCTACTGTTTAAGGAACTAAAATATCATTGTTAAAATAAGCCTATATGTCCCCCCCATCCCCCATTTCTCCTGACGTACAGCAACCCTCCTGATTAGAACAGCTCCCTGCCTAGAGTAGCTCATTAAGAATTAAACTCTGATTATTTAGAGCAAAATGTCATATTTGAAGAAGTTTTCCTAATAAGGAAGAATGATGTCATGTCTATGGAGGGGGGCCAGGTTCCCTCGGTTTGTTTGGTTTATATTAGCTGAATTTCAGGGGGAAAAGGGCTACTAAGCATGAGGACTGCCAACTCTATTTAGCCAAACTAAGTCAGTCATACCAGGAGGCATTTTTTCAAAGTTATACACCCATCAGCGTGCCATAAGATGTTTTTCCAGGCATCTTGTTTTTATAAAGTTAGAGCAAGCATAAATAATACTTTCATTAACATTTTACCTTTTAGTTTGAGGAGGAAGAAAGTGTCTGTTGCCATCCCTCTTTAACTCATCAGGTTTCCTCCAAGATAATGATTTTGGGGCCAAAAGGTAGATACTTAATGATAATACCATGGTTCGGAAAATGGTATGTACTTTTCAGGGTGGACTGACCATAATGAGGAGGCAATAATGAGAGAGAGTAGTCTTTTGTAAATAAGATATACACATTGAACAGTACCCACTATCTGGCACTGTTCATTCTCAGCTCTTCTCCCACCCCCTAAACCAGTGATGGCGAACCTTTTGAGCTCGGCGTGTCAGCACTTTGAAAAACCCTGACTTAACTCTGGTGCCGTGTCACATATAGAAATTTTTTGATCTTTGCAACCATAGTAAAACAAAGATTTATATTTTTGATATTTATTTTATATATTTAAATGCCGTTTAACAAAGAAAAATCAACCAAAAAAATGAGTTCGTGTGTCACCTCTGACACGCGTGTCATAGGTTCGCCATCACTGCCCTAAACTTACTCTAAATGTAATAATAGCCTGTGCATCTTAAGGCAAGTAGGCTATTGTCTTTGTACTTTTTCATTAAGCCTTTCATTCAAACACTTCTATAAACTGGAGGGGAAAAATCAAATTTGTACCCTTATTTAATTGTAAAACCTTGGCCTTGTAACTTTTCTTGACATGTTGCATCATTTTAATTTTGCTCTAAGACATGATCCAAAGCTTATCCTGTATTTCATGTGAGAGAAAATTCAAACTGCCCCCACCCTGGAGCCTGCTATCTTTTGCCTCTTTCCCCTCGCGGCTTCCTCCCTATGGCTGGTTGACATCCATGCTCACTGCAGCTGGCAGGGCCAGCTTCCCCGTATAACCTTGGCCGTGCAGTGCCATATTAACCAGCGAGGCTTGCTCAGGAAATGGAGTCTGCTCGTGTTGCCTGGAGGAGAATGCTCTGCGGGAGGCGATGGAGTGGCACTGAGGGTGTCCCAAACAGGCCCCCCGTGGGTGAATGTCTCAGGAGAGTGGAACAGTTCGAGAAACACAATCAGAGAGTAATTGCTGATATTACTTGCTGGGTGGGAAGTCAACAAATACGGAAGAAAACGGAGGGTAACTTTTTGCCACTGTCATGGACAAATCCGTCACCACCACCCCAGAGACCAAGTCCTCAGATCCTAAGTCTCTGCATTATCCGTTTCCGGTTCATCAGGGCCCCAGGGAAATGGCTAATAGGATAAAAGCTTTGTGAGAAGAAGTGAGGGAACTTTCAGAACCAGCCAGGCCTCTAGGGTCTTTGTCTAGTAGAAATATAATGTGAATCAAAAATACCGGCCACAACATGTAGTTTTAGTTGACTAGTAGTCACATTCAAAAGAAAAAAGTGAAATGCATTTTAATAATGTATTTTATTTAACCCTATGTATTAAAAATAGTTTCAACATGTAAGTAAATGTAAACATTAATGACATCATTTTATACTCTCTTTTTGAACTAAGTCTGCAACATCTGGCGTGTGTTTTATACTCAGCGCACCTGAATTTGGACTGGCCACGTTTTTAGTGCCCAGCAGCCACAGGTGGCTGGTGGCTGTCCTATTGGGACAGCACAGTTCTAGGGGACATAAAATTAGGTCTATACCAACCTTTATGCTCCAAACCAGTGTAGCAGAAACAGTGTGAAATATTCTAAATGGTGATCGCCATCTTTTCATTTATAAACTATATAGCAGGAATAAGAGCCAAGCCCAGCAGTAGAAACATAGTTCATTCAGTGGAGTCCTGTCCGTTGAGTACCTGCTGTGCGTTGGGGCCCCGTCTAGGCCCTGAAACACAGCCATGTGCAACTGGAGAGAAAGCCCCCTCCCTTAAGGTGCTCACCTCCCAGAGCTGGAGTGGGGTGGGGTGGTGCAGAGGGCTAGGCATTCAGGCAGAAAGTATAAAAGCAGATACATAAAGGCAATAATGTCAGTGATAAATGCTGTGAAGGAATAAACAGGATAAGGAGGTAGAGCGAGACAGGAGTATTCTTCTTGCTCACTTACGTATTAAATGAGTCATTTAGGAAGTGAATGGGGCAGTGTGATGGGAAACATGTTTTCAGTTCAGCCTTAGGCAAATACTTCCTCTAATTATCAAAACAACTATTTTTTAAAAGATAATTTCATTATTTAAAAACACCAATACCCAAAGAAATAAAGCAACCGGAGCACCTGGGTGCTATGCGCTTGAAAGCCCAATGACATGTCTCCCCCAGGATCAGCCGACATCGCTAAAATATGAAGCATGGCCTAAATAACACACGGTGAGACAGAACTTAGGAAAGATTTTGTTGTTGTTTTAACAGAGGCAAACAAATTAAAAAACTTTTCTCTTTTGTTTCATATTTGTTTAAATTTCAAAGCCAATTACTTCCATGGAATTTGGTCTCAACTATATGCATGACCAGTGAATGCTGTCCAAAGTGTAGGACTACACTGAATAATACGACAGTTATGTGTTTTTAAAAAAATCTTGGTATAGAGAGCAATAGAACTATCATATACGGGGTGGGCAAAAGTAGGCTTACAGTTGTTCATCTGGAAAATAATACAAGAATTACTAAATAATACAAGAATAAACTCTGTTTCATGTACTCAGCTGTCAGCCTACTTTTGCCAACCTCTGGTATATCTGTGCTTATTGTGTATGAGCTAGGTTGGTAGGAAACACAAGAAATGGTCATTGTATTCATTTGATACTGGGGAGGGAAATTGGATTGGGATGAAGGAAGTATGAGATGAAGAGCTACTTTTTCAAGGTATCCTTTATGTATCTTTTGCCTTTTAAAGGGCAGACATTTTTAATTTTAATGAAGTTCACTTGATCAATTGTTTTTCTTTCATGGATCACACAATTGGTGTCTCATCTAAGAAATCTTTGCCTAACTTATAGTCACAAGGGTTTTCCTGTTTTCTTCTTGAACTTTTATAGTTTCGGGTTCATATTTAAGTCAAAGGTTCATACGAGTGAATTTTTGTAGAAGATGTGAGTTGTGGGTTGAGGTTCACTTTTTGGCATATGAAAATCCAGTAGGAGTTTTGTTTTGCATTGTTTATCACATGAACTTTTAGAAATAGGATTTAATTTCAAAAGAGATAAACACTGTATAGAAATATGGTCTGCACTTACTGGTTATGAGTTCAGTTTTAAAAAGAAAAAGGTTAGTTATGACTACTATATTGATTTTCAAGAACTATCACTGTGCTTTAACTCTCTAAGCCAAAAAGTTAAATTCTGTTGGTCAAAATATTGTGTTGATGCCTTGTTTCTTCAACCCATTTCATAATCAAAATGATGGTAGTATTATGGCGTAAGAAACTAAAAATGTTACATGCCATTTGTCAGGGTAAATTTGAACCAGACATTTAGATCAGCTGAATGAAAAGAGGTATAAAGGTAAATGTTCTATCTCCAGGAGAAAGTAGGGATACTGGAAATGAAAGGATATAAATTAATTTGCATGAACTAGAAGTCCTTAGAGGGAGATGATGGAGAGGACCTCTTTCGTATCCCTAGGTAAGGAATGAAGCCCTGCCACCAAAGACACAAGTTGAATTATCAATAGATGGTCCACAGATTGCCTCCCAAGAGGAAGTAGGTCTATTTAATGCTTGTATTTTGTTGCATTGAGTTAACCTGAGGCCACGCACACCTCCTTTGCCCTTTACGGGAGTTGGGGCTGGCCTCTCCAGATACAAACAAATGACTGTTGACTTGAAGATGCGTTAATACCTAAGGTTCTTTGAAACCATTAAAATGCATGAATAATGTATATTTGAAGAAGGCTGTTTTTTCCTCCGTACTCAAGTTTAGGGCCATTTGAGTAATAAACGAGAGAGAGAGAGAGAGAGAGAGAGAGAGAGAGAGAGAGAGAGAGAGAGAGAGAGAGATCTCTAAGCTTTAGATCTGTACTGGGGAGGAGATGTGTTGCTGGCCCAATAAGCTTGTTAATACTTCACCCTTGAGTTCAGTGGCTGAACTACCCATCCGCAGGCAGCACTGTACAGACCCCCACCTCCAAAGACGGGGAGAAGAAACCCCTCTCCCTGTGAGCAGCGGATGCAGGACAAGCAGAGGAAGGAGGGCTGATCTGAGCCCATCCCCACCAAGAGGGGAGAGAGGCTACAGGCCGGGAATGCCCCTCTCCTGGAAGTCCCTCCATGTGGAAACACAGTGAAGGGTAGAGTGCCTGCTCCTTCGGGCCCCTAATCTCCTACTGATACTACGTAATAATCATTTTTAAAGCTGATGGCATGATGCGCTTGGAAGGCAGGAAGACAGAAGTTTACTCTGTTAAGTTGTTAACATATACCATAAATGATTTCAATGTCTTCTGACATTTTTAAAGATTCTGTGGATCTTTAATTTACCCTTATGATATATTTGAGATATCAACAAATGTCCATGGCAAGGAAAAAAAATCACCAGTAAATTCATAACGTTGACGTCTCTGTGCTTATAACTATTACAGTATTCCTGTTTTATTCAGAAGGCATCCACAACAAAAATACTTACTAATATTGGTGCCCCGGTAGGAACTGCTATGCTTTTGAGATTACAGATATGCTTTACTTTACCAGTGGACATAGTCAGGATAGAGCATGTTAAGAAGTCAAATTAGGAATTCAAGTGTAGCTAAATATACTTTGTATTGTTTTTACTCAGTACTAATCCCTCAGACAATAATATCATCATATTTAAACTTGGAAAATATGCATTATGCTGAGTCACTTATGGATACGCACACACATCTGTACACATGAATGATGCGCTGTGTTCCCGGGGCTGTAACTGGTGGGCGGTTGGCGCTGCATTATTCCTAAGCAAGGCTCATCCTCAGCCGCGGGGGGATGGAGCCCTGTGGGAACCTGACTGCTCTGGAACATGGCTCTCCTTTGCTCTTTGGACTGTTCACCTGTACTCTTGTTAGAAGTAACTTTTTGGTTTAGCTGTTAGTGAAAGCCAGATGTCTGTACCTTGATGTCTTCCTCAGAGAGGCTAAGAGCAAAAAAACTGCGTTATTCATTTAAGCTCAGTCATTGACCTCGTGTGTGACATGTGGACAGACTTTCTTAATACATTGCTGGACAGCGTGATCCAGGGGCTTCCATGTGCACCTCTCATGGACCTCCTGTGCACATCATCATCCATACTGTATCCTCTCAAGTGGCTTTTCCCATGATTTGTTTTATGTTTTAAAAAGAACATCTAGATCTGGGTGTATATACTACCTCCCTGAATGAAAGACCACCTAATGTATAAATATCTGACAGTATAATCATAAAAACCCAATGTGGTGTACAACAAACTTCATTAGTGACATCATTTGGAAAAGATGAATAAAATACAGTAAAATAAGCCCTATTACATCCGTATTTGCTGTAAAGTGTTCTACCAAAAGGCATTTCAAGATGTTACATAGTTTTTATCGTATTGTGATGGTCATAAATACCACATTGTGGAAGGCTCCATTAGCTACAGTGCCAGAGTCCACAGTCCACAGTCATATATAACCATGTTGGAAACTTCATGTAGCTACGATACATTTCTCTCCATTTCTTCCTTAAGAGTAATTACATTTAAATAATTGGCTTGTTTTATCTAAGAATTATTTTCGTCATTTCTCAGGGAGGGAACCTCACTTATTAACCGTTCTTCCCAAGACACATTTGGACGGACTTCATTTACTGTCGGGAAGATGAGACCTGCCTCCTGAGGGGAGAGGGCAGCGCTGCCATGCGGCATCCGTCTCATCCTCTGGCCTCGAAGGAATGTCAGAGTCACTTGGTCAAAAGCTAAGAAGGGTCAAAGCCATTTAAAATGTACAGTTCTTTTTCATGGTCGCAAGTGTCTTAATTCATGCTGCTAAGTGACGTCTCTTGAGCTTGCCAAAATGCATTTTTGGGTTTTTTTCAAGAACTGTTTCCTCTCTTTGGATGGGAGGTTAAAATTGGAGCCTTGTGACCCGGCGAGGTGGGGCCTGTTTTCACACTCCGGGGCCCTTGGCTGCATATCTTGGCCACTGACATTAAACTAGCAATGGTCGGCCTTTAAGAAAAAATAAATTACTCCTCTGAGTACCCAGGTCCAAGTGTGCATTCCTGTCATCATTTACTCTCGTGAGATTGGAGTATGTAGAAAATGTCATTGGCAGCTTTTTATGTATTCAGGCATGTTTAGTTGTTCAGTGATAGGTCAATATTAATAGAAGTCTAAAAAGTCGTCTTTATAAGTCAGTGTTGTTCATCACGTAGAAGATACTTTTTATTTTTTATTCCAGTACATTTAAGTGATGAAGTCTCACAGGAGATAGAGTAACATAACGTAATAATGTTCAGATGTCCAATACTGAAAGACTAGATAGTGGATTTTACAGTTTGGTGGAACTTTAAAACGTATTTAAAGGGACTATTTAAAAGTAGTCCAACTTTCTGTTTCACAGATCTGAAGAAATGTGGGCCTCTCTTAGTCCAGGCCACACAAATAATTGGTGGCATAATCACTAATGCCCGGGACAGTGCTAAGTAGCCCATTGGCGGGAGATGCAGAAAAGGGCTGTGTGCAATTTCAGAAACAAAGCTATTCTTTAAGAGTTCCGTTCCAATTGCTGAGGACATGGTTCTTCTCTTATTTCTTTACTAGAGGCCTGATGCATGAAATTCGTGCAAGAGTAGGCCTTCGCAGCTGTGACCGCAATCCCTCCCTCACAGCCGAGGCAGCTACCTCGATCCTCCCTCACAGCCAAGGCGGCTGCAGCCCAGGCTTTATCCCGGAGGGACGTCCAGTCTAATTAGCATATTATACTTTTATTATTATAGATATTTTCTACAGTGAGCATCTTTTTCAAAGAGGAGAATGTGGGACAGAACAATAAGTATGTGGGTATTCTGTGCCAAGGAACTCCATTATGGTGTTTATTACTGTTATGTGACATGCCTGTTAAATCTCCTCAGAAATTTGGATTCACTTTTAACTTGAAAAATGTGCACTGAGAATCTCTACCAATTAGTCTCACCCTCCGGTCCCTACTCTGCATTTTCGGCCTTTGGTGTATGGCTGTAACTAAATGATGTTTAGTTAGTAGAGACCAAGCATTTAACAGTCTCTCAATATCATGCATGCTGGTGGATAATGCAAATACTGAAATAAGAAATTCTGGGGACAAATTTAATTTCTTTTTTTAAAATATATTTTTATTGATTTCAGAGAGGAAGGGAGAGGGAGAGAGAGATAGAAACATCAATGATGAGAGAGAATCATTGATCAGCTGCCTCCTGCATGCCCTATACTGAGGATCAAGCCCACAGCTCAGGCATGTGCCGTTGACCAGAATCGAGCCTGGGACCCTTAAGTCCACAGACTGACGCTCTATCCATTGAGCCAAACCAGCTAGGGCAGCAACTAATTTCTTAGTTTTAAAACCAACTCCTTCAAGTTGCCTTGTGTATCCTAATAGTTTCTCCAGTAAATATAAGTTTGTAAAACTTAGTATATAGATCATAAACGTCACCTTCCTAAAATTATACCGGTGAAATATCTTCAGGACATGGCCAGGTTGTTTCTGTATGTAGCTGTATTGAGCTCCTCCGCAATGGCGATATCCCAGGAGCAAAGAAACAAAGGGGATAGAAGTGACAGAGTCACAGCTACTCTTGGGTGGACCCTCATTAGAAAGGTCCTCTGTGGCTGAAGAAACCGGAATGCCCAGGGACGTACTAGACAAGTCCTGCACCTCAAGCAGAGGTGCCATAACATAATAGTCATCTGCACTGCTTCCAGCTGGGTAACCTTGAGAAACTTAGTATAACTTTGTGTCTGGGTTTCCTCATCTGTAAAATGAAGATCATAAAAGAGGCCTTATCTCCTGGGGTTTTTATAAAGATTAAATGAGTTAATGTAGACAAAGCACGTTTAAGGGCATCTGGTCCATAGCAAGTGCTCAGTAATAGTCAGCTATTACCATCAGCAGCGGTAGCAGTGATGCTGGCAGTGCCGGCAGTAGTAGTAAGAGTCACGATGGGTTACATTCTTTGGAGGAGAGCCTCCCTGGTGACTTCAAACACAGGGAGTGGTTGTGCTCAGGCTTCCAGAGTATTAGGTGCTATCTAAGTCAGTAGCACTATATCTTTATCATGTGACTTTCTTTAAAATATAAGCTTCTAGAATTGCATTTATTTTAAGAATTATCTATTTATAATTTACACTCGAGACCTGGTGCACGGATTCATGCACCGGTGGGGTCCCTCGGCCTGGCCTGCATCCTCTTGCAATCCAGGACCCTTCAGGGGATGACAGAGAGCCAGTTTTGTCCCGATCCCCGCAGGCCCGATCCAGACAGGAGGGAGTCCGATCCTGTATGTTGAGCATCTGTCCCCTGGTGGTCAGTGCACATCATAGCAACTGGTCGTTTGGTCACTTAGGCATATATATATATATATATATATATATATATATATATATATATATATATAAAGATTTTTATATATTTTAACCATTACATTAATTTTTATATGCACAAGGTTAAAAATTTTTCAAACTACAGGTATAGATGACTATAAAATACAAAAATAAGACTTCTGCCCAGCTGGTGTGGCTCAGTGGTTGAGCCGGGAGGTCACAGTTTGATTCCCGGTCGGCATGCCCAGGTTCTGGGCTGGCTGGGGACAGGCAGGAGGCAACCAATCAGCGATTCTCTCTCATCATTGATGTTTCTCTCTCTCCCTCTCCCTTCCTCTCTGAACTCAATTAACAACAACGACAAAAAAGACTTCCTCAACCTCATTCTAGTCTCACTATCCAGAGATAAACACTCTTAACTATTTGTTTTTCAGTCTTTCTGGTGGTTTCTTTCACAACTTTATGAACAGTCTATGTATTCATCCATTCAGTGATTGATCCACTATAGGTAGTGCTCTTAGATTAATTTTTAATATTATTCTTACCAGCAAGATGTTCTTGTCAGGCCTTTGGTACTAACGAGCTGATACTTTTGTGAAGTTACTTAATCTCTCCCTTTCTTTTCCTGTGTCTATAAAATAAGGAAATTGAGTGAGTTGGTTTCCAGGGCCACTTTTTTAGAAGTATTAGAGAGACTTAAACTAACTTAGGAAGGAAAAAGAAAGCCTGGGGGGATGGGAGGGAACAACTGTTTTGTACCTGGAATTCAGAGATAAACCTGGTGTGAGGGTTAGACCTGGATCAGATGCCGAGACAGCATCTCAGTTTTAAAAGTCTCTCTCTCCTTGTCTGTTATCTCCCCCATGGCTTCAGTTTGTAGGTATGGGTTTCCTTTTTGTAGGGTCTTCCTCCCGTGGCAGCCAGCAATTCTGGGGGATTTGTCCTAGTAGTTAGCTGTCAAAGGACAGAGGACACACACCCCTATTGTCTTCCGTGTGAAAAACCCGGATTGGGCTGGCCTGACCTGGACTGAGTGCCCAAACACAGAGTTCATAGAGCTGTTGTCATAATCACAACCTGCATGTTTTTTCCCACACAAACAACTGAAAACCTACTTCTGTCCTGCCCTGTGCGCATCCTTGCAGGATTTGCTGAAGCCATACGATGCTGAGCATCTCACTGTGCTGGGACCAAGGGTTGGGGATTTGCGATTGGCAGACCCACAAGGATAGGGAAGAAGCCGATCTTATAGAAAGAGGGGAATGTTTTTCCCAGCTGAAGGGAACAATGGTAGATAATAAAAACAGATGTCTCCTCCTCTTGGAGTTTCAGGCAACTGTGGTTTTTAAGATGGAACTCCAGTTCTCCTCTGACTCCTGAGTCATTGCTTGCTTTATATGAATGCTCACTGCCATGTCACCAACCAATGCCCTTTCCCATTCTCCTTCCAGCAATAAAGGATGCCCTTCCCTTACACATTCTTTAACTTCCTATCAGCAGTTAAGAACTCCTGGCAGTATTTTCGCAATAATTTGAACAACAAGTCCAGACATCAATGCTTCAGGTTCCAGCCCCAGCACCGGAGTTCACTGCTGCCTTGTTAGCAACACTCTGTTGGATCTTTATGACCCGCTACACAATGGACACACCGGGAAACCATTTCCCCTTTCTGTCCAGGGACCCACTTTGTTATCTCAGGATACAGTGTATGCTGTGAAAAAGTGGCTGCAGAGCATTTGCAGTGATGGGGAAAAGGGGCCCCGCGAAGGCAGGGAATTGCCTGGAGATGACTCAAGTTCTCAGCAAGTACTGAAAATATCCCAAGGCACTTTCCCTCAAGGTAAACACCAACTTGGGGCATTTTTGACTGATAACCAAATAAAATGGAAAATGGGCGCTGGGACAGGGTGAGCTGCCTGAGACACGATAGAGTGCCTCCCGGGTGCCAAATTAGGAACTGTGTTCCCAGGTTCACAAACATCTCCTATGGAGGATGGGAGTTTCATGTTTTGGATACTAAAAAGCCAGAAATATAAGTACTCATTATTATAAAAGAGCTCTGATTGTTTCCCCTCCCCCCGTTCCCCATGAAAGGACACCTGGCAATCTCTTTGCAGGTGTTTAGTGACATCTGTGTGCAAAGCACTGTGGGAATCATTAAGAGGACCCTGGCTCTGGGTGTGATAATGTCACTTCGAAGCCCTGGCAGGTGGGTGTGATAATGTCACTGCGAAGCCCTGGCAGGTCCAGACCGGCCTCGTGGAGTGGGGGCCCTGTGGAGGGAGAAGGAGTTGCTAGATGTTATTAGGAGGGGCTTTGAGAAGAGATAGATATTGAAAGGGGCACAGAAGGATCAACACAACCTCAGTAGATCAAGAGAGATTGTTGGGAACAGAGGGCAGTACATGAAAAAAGGCCAAGAAGAAGGAAACCTCAAGGTGAGTTCAGGAGTCAATGAGACTAATTTGGGAGAATGGAAAAGTGGAGATAGAGTAGTAGTTGGAGGTAAAAAAAAAATCAATTAAAATATTTTAAAAAAAGAACGTTAGGGCTGCCTTGGGCCAAATATTGAGAATCTTCAAATATCAGGCATTATTAGGGGGAGAAACCAGATTGGGGTGAGAGGGACTCTACCTTAGACATGCTAAGTTTTGAGGTGGAGTGGCATGTTTAGACTAGATGGGAATAGGTAGTAAAAAATATATATAATTGATGAAAGGAATTTTGTGGCAATATAAAGGGGGAGTTGATTGAAGATGAGCACAGTTATGTTTCCATTTATGTAGTAGCTGTTAGAACCTGAATCTCTTCATATTTTGTATCATTTTTGGTTTATACGGCATTTTATGTTGTTTTGCCTTATTTATTTATTATTTTTTGGAGACTGTTTATGACCCAACTTGAACAATGCAATGAAATTCTCCTTTAGCTCAAACTATGATGAAACCAAAAATAGATCTTGGCTGAGATTAGATTTTGTGGCACAAATTGTGGTTTGTAGGTTATGGTTGTTATTGTTCCAACAAATAAGTGTAATTTAAAAATCATTTAGAAGTAAAGCAAATGTTGCTGAAACAAACAAAAAAAAAGAATTGGAATTCAAGGCTGAGGTCTGGGTTAGAGACAGAGATTAGGGAATGAGGGTGATGCTGTTGACCCCTTGTACCAAGAGAAGGTAAAGAACATTTACAACTTAATGGGATGTGTACAGAGAGCTGGCAAAGGGACCAGTGAGGGAAATGGGGTGCCATGTGCAAGGTAGAAGGACAGGAATGGTTGGTGGTGTCAGTGGTGGCAGGGGAGGAAGGGGTGGGAGCTCACACTGTCAGAAGGTACAAAGGTAGGAATGACAGAGGAAGGTCTGGGACTGCTGAAGGCGGGTCCCGAGCACGGCATAATCCTATCTTCATGTTGAACAGAATACCTTAAAATAATGGTTAGGCCCTGGCTGATGTCGTTTAGTGGTTAGTGTCAGCCTACACACGGAAGGTTCTCGGGCTCAATGCAGATCAAGGGAACATACCTGCGATTCAGGTTCCATCCCTGGCCCTGATCCAGGCACTTGTGGAGGCTGCCAATCAATGTGTCTTTCTCACATAGATGTTGATGTCTCTCTCTCTCTACCCCCACCCCCCATTCTCTTCTTCTTCCTCTGCCCTCTCCCTCCCTCCCTTCCACTCTCTCTAAAAATCAGTGGAAAAAATATCCTCAGGTAAGGATTAACATTAACAAAAATAATAATTTTTAGAAGGTTTATAAAATCAGGTCAAAGGACCAAAAAAGTTTTGTGGCCCAAAGAGGGGAAAGGCTTATTAACAGAACAGTGGCGATGGAGCCACTGAAATGGTTCACGTTTCTTTAAGGGAGAACATTATAGCAGAAAGACATCCAACCCAATTCCCACAGGAACTGTTCGAGACACACAAAACCCAAAAGCTGTTCTTCCTAATTTCTGGACCGAATTTGTCTACAAGTATATGTGTCTTAAGAAAAAAAAATGTAACTAATGTTAACCAATTAGGTGATGATTATTCATAGTAGAAGTACCCCCCCTCCCCAAAGGTATCCTTTTTATAAGATTTACTATGGAATTATTTTCATTTGCCTCTAATGCCTTCAAAATCTATTATTTTTAACCAAAAACTTAAAAGATATATTCATCTTTCAAAAACAGCTGAAACATGCGAAAACATCAAACGTATAAAGTTGATATATGTATTCGGATATAGAGCAGTATACTTGAACTTGGTGAGTTGTTTACAGTTCCTTTAACACTAGTTCCTTCATAATGTTTAAATGTTACTGGGCTAAAGAGTAAGGATCATAAAATCTGAAAATGTATTAGGACCACACAGATATTACATTATAAATTTTCACTTTAAAGTAGAGAAACTGGGCTCCAGAGAGGATAAGTGAATTATCCAAAGTCATAAATACCTCGTGGCCAAGCGCAGTTGAACTATTTGAACATTTCTCTAGTTTGGTTGAGTCTGTGTTCATACTTGTAAATAATCTGTGTGATCATGGCTTTATCTGTGCAAGATATCTTACTTAGAAAAACACAGCTTGGAGAAACACAGTTTTTCTAAGAACTACCTTAGAAAAACAGCTGTATGACCCTGAGTGCTGTATAACTTGATGGCACAGCTAGTGTTGTACTTTACAGAAATCTGGGGGATTTTAATAAGATTCAACAGGATTTATTGAGCATCTTACAGGTCAACAGAGAGGGAGATATTGAAGATGAAATGTTTGAAAGGAGTCTAGAGAAGTGAAAATACTATTGTCTTTCAGTAGAATAAAGCCATTTGGTGAAAAAGTATAGAATAAAGCCATTGGGTGAGTAGGTTAATGGTTGTTACTTTTGAAAGATATGACTCTTTGCCCTTCGTAATAATTCATTCTTACAAATACAAACTACACACCACTGTTTTAGATATTCAACTCAGCAAACATAAACTAATATGGAAATGACACAGGCTGGGACAAGACTACCAATGATAAAAATAGAAATTTGAGTAAACATTAATCAAATGAAACCCTAAAATATACAAATTACTTACTTCATTGTAAGACTGAAAGTTGAGTATTTGTCTATCGTCCCCACCCCTCCCACTCCAATTCTTTATAATCTCAAAGAAATTTTATACTTAAGTTCCTCAACATCTATGCTCAGGTGGCTTTCCTTGGTTGTTCTAGTTAGAAATGAGATCCCTGATTTGCTTCAAGCATTGACAGAAAAGATGGGAGAACAGGTTTTTTCTTTAAGAATGTACTTCGTCTACGTTAAGAATTGATATCAAATATTTCCAGTTGGAAATAGTCCATATTAGTTCCTTTTCAGGCCCACTAAATTAGCATAGTTTTTATAAGAATCAGCAGCTAATGCCTTCCTGCTGTTTTCACTGGCCTGTGTGGCAACAGAAATGAAAATTATTTAAGGCATTTCACTGTGATGTGGAGTTGATGCTTTTAGAACCTGACCTCACATTCCTCCCCCAGAAAAGGCTAAGGCTGGCATGCCCGAGCGCCACGTCACTGGGCTTCACCAGGCTTAGCAAGACCGTAAATACCTCCGGAGCCGGTCCCTTATCACATACGATTTATATTGGGATACACATCCTCTCCTCTCCGTGGGGCTGTCAGTGCCTGGACCACGTCCTGTCTCGGGCCCTGCGGCCTTCACAGGGCCAGGTGACCGCCTACCCCACGGAGCACTGGATCTCCCCGCACCTCCGAAAGGAGAATTCTTCGCAATGGCCAGTGGGCTGCAGGGTTCGAGTCTGACGAACCTTCGTCAGAACACCATCTCCCAACCTCTCCATCCTTATTCCTTGTGCCCCATGAGAGACACGGCCAGCCTGTGGTACTCTGGAGACTTTCCCAGGAGGATTATGACTTTCCCAGTTGCTCCCTCTCTTTCTCATGGTACCTAGAGTGACTGCACATAGAGATCAGTGTTATGTATGAAGACAGAAAGAACTACTGTTCTTCTGTAGCACGGCCCAATGCAGGTCTCATTCTAGGTGGGAGAGATGAGCCTCTCTAAAGAGACTCAGGTCCTGTGCTCATTTCACTTCTTCCTTGAACCCTCCTAGGTAGTTCACTGCACTCGGTCCTGGCTCTGTCTAGAGCAGCGATTTTCAACCTGTGGGTCGCAACCCCTTTGGCGGTCGAACGACCCTTTCACAGGGGTCGCCTAAGACCATCCTGCATATCAGATATTTACATTACGGTTCATAACAGTAGCAACATTACAGTTATGAAGTAGCAACGAAAATAATTTTATGGTTGGGTCACAACATGAGGTACTGTATTTAAAGGGTCACGGCATTAGGAAGATTGAGAACCACTAGTCTAGAGTCAGCGTGATTTACAAAGGGCTCGGAATGAATTAAAGATCAAAGAAATGGTCTTTTAAAAAGAAACCGGTGTCATTTTGCAATATCTGTTAAACACACATTCCCAGAGTGGTCAGTTTTGATTGTAACATTCTTGGATTTGTGGTACTTTGTAGACAACCCATGTCTACCACTGCCCTCTCCCCCAACTTTATGGGGAATGTATGTAAATTCGGTTATTTTTCTACTTACACCCTCCCCTAAACCCAGTGCAGTGCATTCTCATTTGGCTTATGTTAGGCTAATTGTATTGTGTAAGTGACTGTTCTCAAGACTGTGATTTCCATAAGAGGGGCAACAAGAACTTAGTGCTAAACCAAGTAGGTTGTTAGATGCTGAGCCTCACCAAGTGGACCTAGCTTCTGTGACGTGAAGGCCTACATGGAAGCATGAGTAACAGAACAAGAACAACAACATTGAAGCACAAATCTAATCAAGTTGTAGATGGAACTTTAATGAGTACACCCTGACCTGCAGCCCTTGTAGGAGTTGCATATTCTATTGATTTTATAAGTCCTCAGAATTAATATATTGAACTGCCTCATACATAAGATCCTGAGCTAATCCCAGTCAGAGAGGAGTACCCCCTAATGATCTTCATTTGAACATTTTAAAATTCCCCAGCCCATATGGGGCGCTCTGTTATCGGACTGCCCCTTGGGCTGTGCCTGACAGCACAGTGAGGTATAGAAACTGCAGCCAGAAACGAGCATCGGTGTTGTCACTGATGCACCTGCGTGCTTCGTGCTGGGCGGGGTGTTGTGAGGGAGCTGGCTTAGGGTTGTGAGGATGCTGCAGTGTCACGGTCCCTGTGCTTATAAACAGCAGGACCAGAGCAGCTCACCGTTCAGAGGGAGCAGTATTGCAGCTCTGTGTCCTGCAGTGGCCTCTGTATCACACAGTAAAAAATGAGAGGGAATATATATAAACCAGCAGCATATTTATTCTGAAAGCACTGATGATCCCAAGAGCTTCCCCAGACAGTGATGAATGCTGCGTCGTTATTGGTGTGAGCAGGGGATGAACTGCTGCTCGCAGGCCAGACAATGCTCCAGAGGCCGGCTGGGAATTTCCAATTTACATAGAAGTTGTTTTCCAGAAGTTCACTTTCACATCCTTTATTTTGAGCTTGGGCGGCAGCCCCCCGGAGAAAGGGTGATATGCAGTAACAATGACTGACTTGTATTCAGTCTTTCCTTCTTTACTGAGCACTTTGGAGAGAATGATATAGCTCGGCTATGGAGCCAACCAGGTGACTTGACCTCACTAATCTGTGGGGAATTTAAAACATGGGGACAATCGCTGCAGCCCTCCCCGGGCTGTAAATGAGTCAGCCCAGTGCCAGGAGCATGACAAGTGCTGTCCCTCTTCTCCCACCCCCACTGTGGCCATGTGAGCAGAAGGTTGAGGAGGAGCCGCCGCGAGGCCAGCCATCTCGCCCCCCACCCCTAGTTCCCTGCATCCCCATGTGCCATTGTCGTTGTCAGTGCCAGCTCCTTGCAGGGGGCACAGATAAGGAGAGTTCCCTACAGTAAGGAAAACATTATCTCCATTTTTAAATCTGCGCTTTGTAAAGTAACCAGGATGGATGGGTTGTCTCTCCTGCTGCGGGACATTTATTGAGCTTCTACGATGTGCCAGGCACTGTGCTCACAGAATCCTCACAGTCACCCCACAGTGAGGAGCTGGCGGAGTTGTGCTCCAGGCCAGTACCACCCAACTGCCAGTCGCCTTTTTCTCCCGTTACCCAGCTGCCGCTGGCTGGCACTGCCTCCAGGCGGGTGGCAGAGGTTACTGAATTGGAAAGTAAACTACATTCTACATCTGTCTGTCAATCCTGAAACTTTGCCTCATTCGACAATCTGTAAAACTTTTTAAAACTTGTGCCCAAACCATTGCGGGGGTGAGTGGGGGGGGGGGGGGAGGCCCCTCTGGGGAGCAGGGATCTTGAGTGTCGGTAATGTAGGAGAATCCACTGAGCTAGTATTTACGTATTCCCTTCCTGAGCTGCCAAGATCCTCTCTCATAGTGGTCCCATTTCACCCTAAAAAAAAAGAAAATCAAATTTGAAGTCAGATATTCTTAAATATATTCTTAAATATGTAAATATTTAAAATCTTGACTAATGATCCAGACCCTAAAGGCCCTATGGCTGCATAAGAGTTAAATCCTTAGGAGGCAAAGATGACCACAGACTTCTAAAAAAATCATGTTGAAGGTCAGGGTTCTTTTTTACTTCCTTTAAAAAAAAAAACCTTTCCAATTACAGCTGACATTCAGTACTATATGATTTCAGATGTACAGCGTTAGACATTTATATAACTTATGAAGCGATCCCCCTAAAAGTCTAGTACTAGGTCAGGGTTCTGTTAGGTGGACATGTCTGGTGTGGGAAAAGGGGCCAGGGACAGACGGGTCTAACTAACCTGGCTCAGGCAGGTAATGCTCCGTGACCTTAAGCAAGTTATTTACTAGTAAAATTCCTTTCCCATTTGTAAAGGGACTATGACAGGTACGTGACAAAAAAAAATCCAGACATCTCATTTCCTTAAGTATTTAAAACTTTACAATTGAAGGAGGGGTTGGAGTAGGGCCTTTCTTAGTCCTTTTGAATCGAGGGTGTGGTGGGGAGAGGGAAAAAAAAGCTGGGTGGGGTTTGATGGAGTAGGTGTGCAAAAATGGAAGACATGAACTTTGACATTCAAAGTGTAGCTGCAACCAGGGCTGTCTAGAACTTTTAATCTAAATGTTCAGCCTTTACCCAGTATTTCCAAGAGGTTCTATTCAGTGTCATTTTATTTCATTTTCAAAGGGCCAATGAAAAAATGGGGAAACCAGAAAAGTGATGAATTTTTATAATAAATAACTTTTAAGTAATTTCCAAAGGCCACAGGTAATCTTCCCTTTCTGGTACCTTTCATTTCTTTTGCCTTTTTATCTCGGTAAAATCAATTTTTATTTTAAAAAACAAAACAAAACAAAACTTGCCCGGCTGGTGTGGCTCAGTGATTGAACATCAACCTATGAACCAGGAGGTCATAGTTTGACTCCCAGTCAGGACACATGCCCAGGTTGCGGGCTCGATCCCCAGTGTGGGGCGTGCAGGAGGCAGCTACCTCAGAATCCAGGTGTCAGACCTATTTAATTCAGGTATTCTTTTAAATAATGATTTGCGCAGAAAGCAAGTCAGACCCTTGAAGATTTAAAATAACTGTTTTGCTCTCCCTTCCCCCACCCCTCAAATTCCCTGAATATTGTCTTCCTCACCCAGTGCAGAACGGGGGAGAGTGGAACCCTAGCAAAGCTCCTCATTGCGGTGTACACTAGTAGCCAGAACACGAGGATGCCTCTTCGTTTCTTGTGAAATGCTACATTAATACTTTCTGGAACTGTCACTTATGACTAAAAGCAGCATCTCAGCAGCTTTGAGCCCACTTGGCTTGGCAAACTGGGTGGTTCTTTTTAATGCCCCAATGAGTAGGCTGGAGCCCATACAGAAAGTTAGAGCCAGTATGGTGGTGGTCTGGGCTTTGCTGCTCTGGCCTCTTTGAAGACTGGCTTCTCCGGAGCCACTCCCTAGCCCTGGGTAGAGGACCCATCACGCCACACACAAGGTATGACATGCTGTTTGCAGCAGCCGCGCCAGAGCCACTACACAGCGATTTGCTGATGTCAGGCCAAGCTTAAAGTCCCTCAAAACGCAGGCTGGCCCAGGGTAGGGGCGCTGTGGCTTTGAGGAGGTCCCCACAGACCACTCCCAGCCCAGGTGCACAGGAATGGGATGCATTCCAGGAATGGGATGCATTTTGCCACAGCTAGGAAATGAGATGGTAAAGGCAGGGGGGTCAGAAAGGAGTGTTTGGAGATTCAGAATGAGAGCACTGCATGATGGGTCTTAGAGCTGGTGGGTGGTTTTTATGAGTTCTATTCCTGGGCCAGTTCTAAACACATGAGCACAGGAGCACATGTGCTAGACAACCGCACAGACATCCGGACTTTGGTGTCCTGGTGAATTCCAGCAGTGGCAGGGGTGCTTGTAAAATGCTGAGAGTACGTTCCATGGGACCCACAGAGTTCTTTGGTGTTGGAACCTGGAAGCTCTGCACATTATTAAGCATGTGGGATCATCTTCTCTTTATAATTTTTAGTTCCCCAAAATGTGTAATCACCCAGTAATCACTTTACTGGGTGATTACAGAAGTGAAGAGCAAATAGGAATTTTTTGCTGATGTTCCCACAGCTAATGATGCTTAATAACAGATCTAAATCTTGTTTTATACCTTTACCAGCAGCTTCAATTCCTAATATTGCTTTGGATGTATAAAAGCTTGATTTTTAAAGATGAAATACCTATGGATAAGGAAGATTTTGAGTTTTGGGGTTTCATTTAGTTTTAAAAGGTGTAAAGTTGGGCCCTGGCTGGTGTGGCTCAATTGGTCCAGTGTACCAAAAGGTTTCAGATTCGATTTCTGGTCAGGGCACATTTCCGGGTTGAGGGCTCAATCCCCTGTAAGGGGCATGCAGGAGTCAGCTGATAGATGTTTCACTCTCACATCGATGTTTCTCTCTCTCCCTTCCTTTCTCTCTAAAGAAAAAGTTTAAAGTTGGGAACATAGCTTTCCCCCTATTGGTGGAATGAATATGTGGCCTGTTTTATCTGCTTGTTATAGTGCCACCTTCTGTTGAAGTTCGTTTTGATAGCCATTAGTCACTATGCAGTGAATAAGAGAAAACAATCTATATATAAAATTCAGTTAAAAAGGAAAGCTTCTGAGTAAAATATAGTTAATTGCTAACTTTAACAATTCAAAAATTAAAATTTTAATTCAAAAATAAAAATTCAATCTCTTCTTGGTGGTAGAAAGTACTTGGGGAATTAAAACTGCATTATTATAAAATTAATAATTTGTTATTCCTTATTAAACACCTACATTTTAAAAATAGATATTATTCCATATGATTTAGACATGGCACAAAATAGCTAATACTTTTATCAATATTTATTAAGGTTTGTATAAAAAAATTGGCACTTCAGATTATTAAAATTTCAGGCATGGTAAATTTTGCATATTTTTAGGGAACAAATGCAGAAATTGCCGTGGATCTAACCTCCAAAATCAGCCTGTGGTATTTCTCAAAGACAGAGTTGACAGCATGAAGTAGGCAAAATGGACTAACCTAAGTCTGCCAAAAATAACTCATATCAAGTGGGTTTTTTCCTTTTAATTTTCTCATTCTGATAAAATTCTTGCTCTAAAAATTGGCTACAAATGAGGGGACTGAGACTCAGGTCAGACGTTTTTCTTTAAATACTTCTGTTCCATGAAAATGAAATAGGGCTTTTGGAAGTCGGACCGAATTTCCATCACGATTTGTAAACTGATTTGAGTCATTAGGTAAAACTTAAATCAGACACTGAGCTCGCAGATCACACTGAATTGACTCCAGGCGGATAACCTGTGCCTCATTGTCCAGGTACAGCGTGGAGCTGGCAGGCATGGGAGTGAGTTATATGTTCACAGCTTAACCTCCCTGCACCAAAGGAACGTTCCTTCCGGCTCCCTCTCTGAAGGTGTCGCTTTTGTCTCTCTTCCCAGGGACCCTCTGAAAATCCAGCAACTGCAGAACCAGATCCGCCTGGAGCAGGAGGCCAGTGCGCGGCACCCGGTGACCGGCACCCCGTGCAGCGCGCCCCCATCGCCGCCCTTCCCGCCACCGCCCGCCTTCCCCGAGCTCGCGGCCTGCGCGTCGCCCTTGGCCCTGGAGCCCATGAGCGCACTCGCCTCGCGCGCCGCCCCCACCATGCAGTCCTCCGGCTCCTTCAACTATGCGCGCCCCAAGCAGTTCATCGCGGCTCAGAACCTCGGTCCCGCGTCCAGCCAAGGCACCCCGGCCTCCAGCCCCAGCTCCTCCAGCCTCCCGTCGCCCCTGTCCCCGACACCGAAGCATTTTGGCCGCGCGCCCGCGCCACCCTTCGCGCAGCCCTTCGGCACCGAGGCCGAGGCGCCGTGGAGTCCCTCCTCGCCATCGCCCCCGCCGCCGCCGCCCCCGGTCTTCAGCCCCACCACGGCCTTCCCGGTGCCCGACGTGTTCCCGCTGCCGCCGCCGCCGCCGCCGCTCCCCAGCTCGGCCCCGGCCTCCCACTGCGCCTCCCCCGCTGCCCGCTTTGGCCACAGCCATTCGCCCGCGGCCTTCCTCAGCTCCATGCTGCCCTCGCAGCCGCAGCCTGTCGCCGTCAACGCCCTGGGCCTGCCCAAGGGCGTCACCCCCGCGTGAGTGACAGCACCCCCCTCCCCTCCCACCTGAGGTTGCCTGGCCCCTTCCCCATGCACCACTGACCTGCAGCCCAAAGGGGTACCCCTGTCACCTTTTTACATACCTACCCTCTTCCAGTTTTTAAATTCTCATCACCTGACCAAGCTGTTCTTGCATAGCCACCTTACGTTGCTGAGAGCAGCACTTTCTTCTGCGTTACCAGGAGATGATCTCAGGAGCTCCCCAAATCTAAGCAGTGCTTTCACATTCGAAGACAGTGGCGTCAGCTACCATTTCCTGAGCATAGTGCAGTTCACTTGTGTTCCCTCATTTGGTACACTTCTAAGATATATGAAGGGTTCCAGTAGTCAAACAGTTTGCCGGGGTCACACAGCCATCACATGGAGATTTGAATCCGTGCCTGACTCCAAATCCATGCGCATACCACCAAATTATGTACAGTCAAAATCGGTTCTCCGATGTCTCCTATCTCGAGCAGTTCAGTTCTTGACCAAGTTGTTCACAGGAAAAAAAAATGTCTCGGTTATTGACCAAAACTTCAGTTTTCGACCTGACAGCCCTTTCATGTTGATACCTCAGCATGACAAAAAGCATCTCTCAGGCAACAAATAAAGGAGCGAATGCTTTTGTTGCTGGCAAAATCCACAATTCGCACAATTTTAAAACATAAAGAGGCCATCAAGAGTGCTAATGTTGCTAAGGATGTGAAAGTGCTCACTACACAACAATCCCAGACAGTTGTATGGGTAGAAAAACTGTTGTTGATCGGGTAAAGGAAAGCAGTTAGGCAGTGACAGTATTTCGAAGGCAGTGATATATGACAAATCCCTTTAATGCTAGTAGGGGGTGGTTCCATAAATTTAAGAAGTTTTTATTTAACGGTTAAACAGTACATGAGACATATACTGTATATAAGAAAGGTTAAAATGGAATCATTTGGGAGTCTGGGACAGATTAATTCCATTTACATTATTTCTAATGGGGAAAAGGGATTCGGTTTTCGAACAATCGCTTCTCAAACAGCCTTTCAGAGTAAACTGAGTTTGAGAAATGAGGTTCCTCTGTATCTTAATATTTCAGATCAATATTACAATAGAGGTGGAGGGGCTTGGTTATTAAGTATATACAATGTTTTTGAACTATCTAAATTAACAGAATTAACTTACATTTAGGTAGTGATTGATTGGAAGGGGGTGCGTGTAAATGTCTTTATGTTGGTGATGCAAATAAGTGAGGCCGCGTGCAATCTAGTGAAGAAATGATGGTGCCGGTCTGACCCCAGCCAGCAGTGATCTCAGGGGAGGTGACGGGGATCCTCTGTTTCTCTCTTTGCATTTTATCTCATACCTGTCTTTCCTTCTGTCACAATGATGGCATGCAGCCCTCTGACATTTTTAAATAGAAAATTTATGAAGATAAATACGATGACAGCTACAAAAGTACAGTAAAGCCTCCAAAGGAACATCGTACGGGTGTCTGGCATGTCTTGGTGAAGAGGGAGTGTGTGAAAGCTAGCACCCGCTCGTTTTACTGAAGAGTTCAGAAATAAGTAAGTGCTAGCAGAGGTCAAGCCAGTTCCCATGTCTCAACTCCTCCTGTTGAATCCCTACTCCAGAGTCTGCCAGAATCCCAATATTGCTCAGAGAGAAAAGAAGGAAACTCTACTACAGAATATAAATGAGAAGACCTTAGGATGCTGGCTATTTCCATCTGTGTGGAAACATTTTCCTTTCTGGGCTGCACTAGCGCCGCCTTAGAAAGTATTGCTGTGTTTGACTTTGACAGGGCGTGTCAAGGCGCTTTGGTTAGCAGTGTCTTGTTTTGTCAGGCACCTTCTAAATGTTGATTACATGAACTCAAAATCTGGCTTCTTCTCAAATCTTTATTGGAAAAAGTTCAGTCAAATGAATACATAAATAAGTGAAATAAAGGAGAGGTCTGTGTGGTAATGATGTGATAATGGGCTTCTACTGAAAGTTGAGTCAGAGGGATTGCCTGAGAAAACCTTTCTCTTTCTCCCCTGCTTCTCTGAGCTAGGAAATGAAGCATTATCTTGATACAAAGACACTAACTGCCCGCTTCAAGAAGCGGGTGTTGGCTGCATGACACTTTATCCTCTCTTGTAAGACGAAATGGTACCAAATCTTGCTTCCTAGGAAGATAAATACTATATAAATAATTTACTACTCCTCATGTAGGACTTTAAAGAGTAGTCTATCAAAGGCACTGGGTGGTCATGCCTTTTCCTAAATAGAAACAGTGGTTTTATTCTGATCTTGGACTTTGAAATTATCTGAAGAAGATAAAAACCTTAAGAGGTTTTAAGATCTTAACCTCAAGTAACAGAAGCATTTGCTTCTTATCAGCCTGTATCGCAGTGACTCGTTTTATAGAGTCAACGTATTTTATACTTGCCTCCACTAGAGTCCAGTAGCTCCTGCCTTTTCTTTTAAGTTAATGGAGAAGTCATGCTGGTTTTGTGCCTGTACAAAACTGTCCCCAGAGATAGTTAGGTGCTGGGACACCGAAGACAAGTGGCAATGCCAGGCAGCAGATGTTTAGCTCTGTCCCAGCCCAGCAAGCCATCGTTATATGGCTGTCCTCTGTCTTCTAGAGACGTTCCTGTTGCTAAGTCACACGCTTGGATTCTTTCTTTGGGTTTGAGACATGTAACTTGTAGAACTTATTTTCCTCTGGCATAAAGTGAGGAACATTTTTTTCCTCGCTTGCATTCTGAATGAAAAACAAAAAGGTAGCTCTTTATTCATGATAATAAGCCACATCATTTGCCAAAGACCGTGTTCCTTTTGGGGCTGCCACAACTAACTGGCATCCGTGAACTTGGAGGAACTGCCAGACTCTTGTGAGATGAACCTTTTCAATTACTTTCATTCATATGTCATTGGTTACTCGTGGCCATTGTGACAGCAAATTCAGTGTCATTTGTGTTATTTCTCTAACTCAGGGGTAGGGAACCTTTTTCCTGCCAAGGGCCATTTGGATACGTATAACATCATTTGTGGGCCGTACAAAATTATCAACTTAAAAATTACTCTGCTATATTTGGTCAAACATTTAATTAACTCACCTCTAATGCCTTGGCAGGGCCAGACCGAATGATTTCTCAGGCCTTATGTGGCCCTCGGGCCAGACATTGCCCACCCTTGCGTCTAGTTGGATGATTCTGGCGTATGTGTCAAGTTGTAGTAAATAGATTGATGACACATCTCAGTGAAGTAGAAATACATTAGTTTGTGTGTGTGTGTGTGTGTGTGTGTGTGTGTGTGTGTGTTTTGGCCTGCCTTGTTTTACCAAAATTTTTATAAATTTCAGATACCTGTTTTCTGACTCAATTGCATACCAGCTGTTTTAGTCTGTCTGCATGTTTACCATTGTCCTTGTTAAAGAATAGGTTGGTTATTTACTAACTTTCTAAATGGTCTGTGGAGATGAGGTTCTGTTTCTCAAAAGTCTGGGTAGCAGAGGTCGAGGCGGGGGACACAGGCCATGGCTGCCCGTGATCACCACAGTCAGGAAGACAAACAAGAGCGAGCAGCCTGGCAGCAGCGGCAGTCAGTCGCTGGTTGACTGTGGTTTGGGGAGCTTCGGCACCAGGGGTTCCTCTGGTGCCTTTCTTCAGGCTGCCACAGTCCTCCGCGAGGTTCCCGGGGTCACCAGCAGAGGAAACAGCGCCCTCCTTTAAGCTGCGATACCCGCGAATGTTAAGGTGACTGGGTCTCAGGTGCAGGCAGTGAGGAGAACACGCCTTAGAAAGAAATGTTTGCACTTTTATAAAAGGAATGTCTTCCATTCCCCTCACAAATGCGGACAGGTTTACAGTTCCCATTGCTGTAACCCCGTTCTTCTACTCAACCTGGCCCATCAGCCCTGAGAGCGGGTGGAATCCCGAGGACTTGGGAATGGCGCCCGGAGGCAGTGCCGCAGCCCTATCTGTGCTGGTCTCTGAGCAGCTGCACCACCCTCAAGGGGAACCGTATCAGATCCAGCCCGAGAACCCATTGGCACTGTGGTTTTTGCCCACCTTAGCATTCTTGGCATCTGTTCTCACAGAGGGGTGCCCCATAACCAAAGTGCTGCACTACTGCATATTCTTCGTTGCCTCTCCTAGAAGTAGGTCTTTGGTTTGAAACATTACCCCATGTTTGTCAAGAATAAAAGCAGGTCTCAGTAAGAGCCTTTATACAGATGTATTGAGAGCCTTTATTCTGCAGGCACTCGGCCCTTTATAGACATGATCTCACTGTCCCTCTCCCTCCCTCCCCACCCCACCCCCCTCCGTGTATAAGAAACAGGTAGGTGGGAACACTGTCCTTATTCAAGGTGACAGGCACCAAGAGGTGAGGAGATTTCCCAGGGTGCTAGAATAAACTTAAGCAAGGAGGGGAGTCATTAGATCTAATGACTTGCCCCAGTTTATCTCTAAAACATCTGATGTCTGTTATTTCTTAATGAAAGAAAACTGCTACAGACCAACAAAGCAAAATTGCCCAAGTCTCAAGAGAAAGTTCGAAAACAGATGCAAATGCACTTTAGTTTTCAAGTCAAGACAGTGGTTGGATAGTAACTAGTAGAAAAGACAAAAGCTGCATTGGACTCTGCAGACATGACACCGGGATCTTGTCCTTCTGTTCTGCAGGAGACTGGTGGGCGGGGGCCGCGTCATGCCCCATTAGAGGCTGAGGCTGAGAGGGTTGGGGGCTACCCCAGGGCCTTGTCATTGGGCTCATTTCGGTCCTAACAGTATGCCGTAGAGGAATCTACACAAAGTTGTAACCAACCCTGGGCAAGTATGTCCCAGCAAATTAGCAGGAGCGGTCTCGGGGTCCGCTGTGACTAGTGACAATTCTGCTGAAATGTCTGCTCAGAATGAGACCTGTTCTGTCCTGGATGGCTCTATATGGAGTTATGTGGGGTTAACAAATAGGCATAGCACACGCAGGTGTGTGTTTATTCTTTAGAGAACCCAAAAGAGGATGTGAAGAGAAGCTAATATTAGTATAAATTGATCTATTTTCCTTAATTAAGCATGAGCTTCAGGTACTCACTGTACTCTAATCACTTTGGCTTTAGATATACAAAAACTCAGTTTGTGTATTCTGGGCTTTTTTTTAAAAAATATGGAACGCTTCACAAATTTGCGTGTCATCCTTCCGCAGGGGCCATGCAAATCTTCTCTGTATCATTCCAATTTTAGTATATGTGCTGCCAAAGCGAGCACGATTTGGGGCTCTTTCATATATTAATTGACATATTACTTTCTTAAACATGAGGGATAACGAAGTGCCAACATGTTAATGATTTTGCTCACTCTGGAACTGTTGTGAAATTTCGTTGCCATTAGATAATCACTGACTATGAGAGGACTCTATTAGTAGTTTAAAAAGTTCTCCAGACAGGTTCATGACCTCTTAAATCAGTGCTGTACTCTGGAGATTTGAGTTCCTGAAATAACACTGACCGAGTTGACCTAGACTAGTATATCAAGGGGAGGATGCTCTTAAGATTATTCAGTAGCCAAGGTGGGGGGGGGGGGGGCAGGAGGGGGATCTTCTGGGATTTGGTGGTGGCTGAATCTGGAAGAGTTGACCTCCCAGATGCTTGCATCTGTGCTTGAGAGGTTTCTGCCCCACCCCCGCCACATGGGTGTTATTTGTAAACGTAAGTGACTTACTGCTGAAGCCAGAGTAAACAGTGCTGCTTTCTGCACAGTGGGGCTGAGCGTGTGAACGACTAACGGCTGTCGTGTGGGAGGCTTGGATGGACTGTGTAAAGGTTGAGGTTTGCTTCTGGGTAAGGGTTTTGTGAAGGTGCTGCTTTGGGTAACGGTTTTCTTGGAATAAGCATTTTACTTGTAATTGCACAAATCATCTTTGTCACCACGCATTATTTCCTGATGAGCTGTTGCTCTTCATTTACCAAAAGTAGGTGCCATCTAGGGGAACAAGCCACAGCCATTTTAATTACCCTGAACTCCAACACAGAGTTAGCTTTATAGGAAAACAACCCGTTCACCAAAACTTTGCCTCAAAAACTTACAACTACTTTTCTTTCCTGGGGCCTCCCCCTTCCAAATCCTCCATTTTGGTTCTTAACCCAAACTTTATATACTAACCCCTTAACTCTGTACTCACTCAGTTTTTAACAGTTTCTAAGTATTTCCTGAAGTGCATTAGTCCAAATGAGATACTCTTGGGGGGGGGGGGGCTCCATATTAAAACAAGTATGAGAAATGCTGTAACCTGTGCCTGTACCTCTGTCCCCAAGGCTCACAACGCCCTGTCAACCTGCCAGGCTCATTCTGGCCGAGGACCTTTGCACTGCCCCGCTCTCCCATAGGCCCTCACACAGGTGGCACCGTCCTATCACCTGGGCCTCAGCTGTAGTGTCAGCTGCTCAGAACTGGGATTAACCTCACTGTCTAGTCATCTCCTCACACTCCCGTCACTTCACAGCACTGACCACCTCCTGGTATGTCCCTCCTTCCATCCTTCCTTCCCTCCCTCCCTTCCTCTACTTCCTTTCCCTCTCCCCCCTCCCCCCCCCACCACAGTAGAAGTTTTGTAAGTATAGTGACTTAAGTTTTGTTCAGCATTGTATTCCTAGAGCAAAGCTGAGCCCTGAAAAGTCCATCAGTAAAGGTTATTTCCACAGTTTTGGAGACTCTAGCCCAGGGTTCTTGGCATCTTTTTTTTACCTCCTTCCCCTCTTTCATTCCATTTCCCTCGGCCAATCTCGTCTCTGGGGTTCACTTCCATGCTGGCTAGTTTCTGTAAGCTATGCATCACCTCATGCAATTTCCCCAATAATGCTATGAGACTCATGCATTTAAAAATCTTCCATTTGCTTCATTCATTTCAGTGTTAATTGCTCAGAATCAAGAAAATACATGTACCTTGAATTTCTGTAAGTAAGGGAAAATAATGTCTTTAAAAATAGGGGGAAACGGAGATGAAGTAGATGCCCTTCGAATGCTGGTCATCTTCCTGTGCTTAGGGAGCCGGCTTGTTAAAGAAGAAATACAGAATGATCGGGGTTTGTATTTGGATCTGAAGTTATAAGGCACCGAGCGGCAGGAGTGTCCTCCTGCCGAAGTGACTGTGCCTGCACGTGCCGTCCCGGAGCGGTGGTCCCCAGGTGCTTAGGTCCCCTGAGAGGCAAGTGCACTGAGAGACGCTTTTGAAGCGACAGGACTTATTCAGTAGTAAATAGACGGGTGTTTACTCATTCAGGAGAGCTGCGGCTGTCTTTTAAAAACACAGTGCCCTGCCTCTCTTGTTCAGGGCTCCGTCCTGGCCTCGAGAGCCCTCCTCTTGCCCCTTCCATGCTCATCTGTGAGAGAACACAGCTCTCGGCATGTCTGCCTGCAGACACACGGCAAGACTCCTGTCATCGCGGCTGCTCGCCGGCACACAGTTGTGCAACCGGCTTATGGTGTCAGGTACAAATGAATGACGGGAACCTGTGTGTTCCCAATAAAGCTGGTGTACAATGAGCGCCCTGTCTTTAGGACCAGCTTGCAGGTGCCTTCAGAACCTAGCTTTTCTAGTTCTCAGATGCAAGGTTGTCGTCAGAAGAACTTTATTTCCAAGACTGAGTAACGTTTTTACTTGTTCTGAACCTGACTTGTTATGTGTGGTTTGGTGTCCCACGGCTCTGGCACAAACGTTCTTGCCTGAGGAGGGAACACAGAGAGAGGTCGGAAGTGGAGATGGAGACACAGGGCATCCATGCACTCACTCCACCAGTGTGCTTTGGAGGCCTGCTATTTGACAGGCACTGTGATTAACAAAGGAGGCATGTGGGAGAGCGGCACACAGGACATGTAATGCTCACGTGTGCTAAGGGTTATGAAGAAAACAAACATGGTGCAATAATTAATGGGGTTGACTTAGGGCCCTCCATTCCGAGGAGACGTTAGGCTGGTGACATTACCCCAAGAAAAAGGGTAAGGAAGAGAGGCTCTGGGCTTAGGAAAGTAGGCAAACTATATAGATTTTTGTTAAATGGTTGCAAATCATAATTCCTACGGCCCTTGCTATTAATATGCCCCAAATTCATTGCCCAGCTCCTTAAAAATCAAGACCCATTCCCAGGGAGCAGTTTAAAGTTTGACTAACCACTTTGATATTACTAACACAGGATATCACAATATTTTATTTCTTTGTGTTGTTGTTTTTTTAAAACCAATGTCTAACATCATCCTATTTGAACTTCAGGGGCAAATGACTAGAAAGGAAGGACCTGGAAAAGCTATCAGAATGTTTCCATTGTAGGTAACAGAAGACTCAACTACCAGATTAAATGCATAAGGTTTATTGTTTAACATAACAAGTGGGGTCAGGCAGTTCCGTGGTAGGTGAACACAGTGTCCCCCAACAATCGGGGACGCAGGCTCTTTCGAAGCTGTCGTCATTGGCACGCGGGCTCTCCCTTGGTGGTCACGAAGTGGATGCGGCCGTTTGGAACGTTACACTTTGGACACAGTGATAGAAGAGGAACATTTCTTCCTATGTGTTTCTTTTCAGAGATGGGGAGTTTTTAACTGGGGCACCGCACCCCTCTCTCCCACCTCTATTCCCCTATCTCATTGGCTAGGGCGCTACCACAGACCTCTGGCTCCTTACTGTCCAGAGGATTGAGACCACTCAAACTGACATAGATTAATCACCCCTGGGGTTGGAGAGGGGTGGGGACCACCTTTCCCAAGCGCACTGAAGGATAAACACCCAACAAAATCAGAGGGAGCTCAGCCAGAAAACAAGGGGGAGTGGACAGGAGGAGAGAATGGCTGTTGGGAAGACCAGGTGCAGGCCCTCAGGAGGCAATGGGACAGGTATGCCATTTCTCCTTCATCTTTACCCTCAGCCTTGTGAGGGAAAGTAGGAGAAATAGGAGGGAAATTGCTTAAGGCACCAACGAAAGTGGATTCCACACGCACCAAGCACCAAGGCCCTGGCTCCCGTGGCTCAGGGTCCTGTCACTTATCTTGGAGAGAAAGGCTCTGGCATGTCACCTATCCTGAGAGGAGGTTGAGGAGGCCTGGGATGCACCTAGCACAGCAGGCCCTGCAGACCTTCCAGGTCCTCTAGGAGAGAACATCTTCCCTAATCAAGGTAGGACAGACGGAAAGGTAACACACTTAGTATCTGCTTAGCGTGGGCTAAGTACTGTTGTTGAATCCATTCATTTCAGAGAATCGGAAGGACTGAATTAATGAAAGTATGAAAGAAAAATATGTTCTCTTTCAAATCATCTCAACAGTCAGTTGTATACATTTTTATTCCTGCTCATAAGAAACGTTAAGAAACTGGCTCAAAGTCACAAACTTAATACAAGACAAAGCCAGATTTTAAGCCTAGGTCTGATTATAAATCACATCCTATTTTCCCTTCACCTGGCTGCCTCCTTAGAGCTAGAACGCAGGCCTTCGCTGTCCTTGGCATTTATCTAACCACCGAGGCACACTCCCCTAAGATGTCTGAACTTCCTCTGAAAACGGGTTCCAATTACTGTTACCTGAACACCGAATCCAGCTTTCATGGTTCTTTCCAAAATTAGTTAGAATAGATGTAGCGTAAAAACAAGAGTGGGAAGAAACACAATGACATGTGTACCCTTTCTTGCTAGACTTGAATGTTCAACTCGGGTTGATATGCCTGACAAAGGACTATACCGCCTTGTGCTTCTGCCCTGCAGGGGATTTCCAAAGAAGGCCAGCAGGACTGCTCGAATAGCCTCTGATGAGGAGATCCAGGGCACCAAGGACGCTGTCATTCAGGACCTGGAACGAAAACTGCGCTTCAAGGAGGACCTACTAAACAACGGCCAGCCGGTATGGAGAGACCGGGGGCCTGGGCTTGGAACACACGCTCCCCACATCAGAGAGCTCTTCCCTGGCTTCACTAAGACTTAGGTTCTTAAGATTTGTCCACAAACCTGATTTTATTGCCTTTGGATCTCTACATTCCTCTGAGTATAATGACTTGAATCCGGGGAAAAGGAGACAGTGGCTTCTTTCTGTTATTCCATAAACTATTGTTGGAGTCAGGATCGCAAGTTGGAGATAAAGGAAGAAGGGCTGATTTTAAGGTCTGGGGTAGAATAAATGCAGAACTGTGATGTTAAAAGAAAAAATAACAAACCTCTGGGAGGGGCAGGGGTGGGGAGGGAGGGAGAAGGTGTGCTTTGGAGCAATCTGTCTACACCAAAGCAGCAAATTAGAATTCAAGTACCAAAAGGAGAATTGGGATTCTATGGCATGTACCGATGCTACACAAAAAAATACCTTTACTAAGGAAATCATTGCTGGCGTCCAGTTCTATTCCACTAGACGATCACTATTGACTGAATAATCTGAAAGAGTAAGGCTGTTTCAGTCTTGTTCTGGTTTGTCAGAGCAAGACAACTAGATAGACTCAAGAAAAAAATAATTATGTTTGAAAGCTGCAGAATTGTAGAGTAGATAAAGCTTTCTCCATTGGACTTAAATGTTTCCTCATCAGTTGTTTGTTTTTTATGTTTTTTACTGACCCTTTTCTCATCACATCAGAATATTTTAAGGGGACAGGAAAAGCAAGTCTATCAGTAAGATTTCCCCAATGAAGGAAAGGAGCCTTTGTGTGGCTTTATTATGGAATTAGCACCAGAAAATGTGCTTGGCTCTTAAGTACAAGAGAAAAAGGGCCTTTGTATAAAGTCTCCCTCTCAGACACCTTTTTCAGAATAGAAATCTCACGGTGCTAATTATGTTTTCTAGAAATTTTAATTATAAAGCATTGATAACTAAAAATGTGAGAACAGACCCTGTTTGAACAGAAAGGTAGGGAACAAAGGTGCTGATTTTAACTAGTAGGGCATCCTGATCCTGGTTCAGGAAGACTAAGATCCTCATGAGATCTTGTGTTAGTTACTCATCTCACTGAGAACAGACTTTGACAGAGGGAAATGCTTCTCCCTGAAATGACTGTGTGTGTCCGTGCACATACTCGGGACGTCTGCTCTGGCTCTGTCAATGGAAGCCTTTGAAAGGTTAAAACAAGTGCTTATGGGAACTTTTTCAGGCCAGGTAAGGGATGGCATCTCTCCAGTTTGTTTCTTTTTCCTTTCTGGCTGTTTAAATATTCTTTATGGACTAAAATTCTCTTGGTTAAAGTAAGACTTCTATAAGATATTATAGCATACTATATAAATTATATGTATATAGTATTTTTATTTGTCATATTTCACTGGGATATATACAGAATGACATCACAATAAGGGCCATAGATTTCCATATTGAAGAGTTTAAAAGGACAAGGAAAGTAAGGCTTCCACTTTTAGGAAATAGGACCCTCAAGCAACTTTTCCCTAATGTTACATATTATTGTTACTTCTTTTTGGCTTCCAAAGATAGGGCTTGTATATCCACATGGCATAGTGCAGTGATGGCGAACCTATGACACGTGTGTCAGAGGTGACACACGAACTCATTTTTTTGGTTGATTTTTCTTTGTTAAATGGCATTTAAATATATAAAATAAATATCAAAAATATAAGTCTTTGTTTTACTATGGTTGCAAAGATCAAAAAATTTCTATATGTGACACAGCACCAGAGTTAAGTTAGGGTTTTTCAAAATGCTGACACGCCGAGCTCAAAAGGTTCGCCATCACTGGCATAGTGCTTAGAAACAAAACTGTGAAGCAAATTTGGCTTCTAATGATGCAAGTGCATTCAGGTGAAGGACTATGTGTCAAATTGATGTCTTTGTTTATGAGGAACAGAGTGGGAAATTATTCCAGTCCTCTCTCTGCTGCTGATGCAGTTTTCCATGAAACTTTAGGAAGACTTTTAAGGGAGCAGAATTCATTGATTTTTATTTACTTATTTTTTTAGAATCATGAGAAAAATAGCCCTAGCCAGTTTGTCTCAGTGGATAGAGCGTCGGCCTGGGGACTGAAGGGTCCCCGGTTCGATTCCGGTCAAGGGCACCTGCCTGGATTGCAGACTTGATCCCAGTAGGGGGCATGCAAGAGGCAACCGATCAATGATTCTCATCATTGATGTTTCTATCTCTCTCTCTCCCTTTCCCTTCCTCTCTGAAACCAATAAAAAAATTTTTTTAAAAAAAGAAACATGAGAAAATTTACATAATAACATATTGATTGGGCTGAGACACTCCGTGCACCAAACACCTACTTCTGCCTCTTCTTGTCCTCTGCCCTTCTTGGCTAAATGAAATAATTTGAACTTCAGGGCTGCTTGTCATTTGGCACTTGACTTGTTTCAATTCCCGGCTTCAGTTGGGCGTGGAACCAGTGATTACTGGAAATTATAAATTTACCCCACATATTTTCCTGATTAGAGAGCGTTTCCAATAGAATTTGCATCCATATTCAGAAGTTTAGAAGTTTATCTAAAATAATTTCTGTACTATATTTTAGATCCTGCCTTACTAATTCTTCTTTATTTTCAGTCAAACAGTTGCTTGTAAAATGCCCCTGATGGGGAAATGGTCTCTTAAATTTCATCCCAGACCTGTAATTCTAAGGCATTTTCAACCCACCACTCAAGAGCAGGAATCAGCCCAACAGACAGAATAATCCAAAAGTGCTGGCTGCTAGTGCAAAAACATGACTACTTTCATTTCTTGATAGGCAAGCAGTTTTCCTCTGAGCAGAATCATGAATTGTGGGTAGTCGCATTAGGAAATATCTTTCATAGTCTGTCTGCTAACTCAGCCATGTGCAGTCACTCTTTGTGGATTATTCTATTTGCCTCCATTCCCCCTATGTTACACAACAACCTAGAAAAATGCTCTCAGAGGTGAGACGCCATCACTGCCCACTAGCCTAAATGTTTATCGTTAAGAATAGGTTTGGGACACACATTTTCTGTGTGGTTTCTGCCTTGTTGCTTCTTTTACTCACCTTGAATTTGTGTTCAATCAGTTGGTGGCTTGAAAGGTTAGTTAGCCCATGTCCCAACACTGGATGAGGCCCTAAGGAGCAGAAGGGAGGGGGGACTGTGAAAGTCAGGACAACTAAAGCCAGGGGAGGAAACAGATGCCTTTTGCACACAGGGATCTATAGGTGGAGATATAGTTACAGAAAACAGCAAAACTCGTTTGTGTGGGGGTTTTCATTCTTTTTCGTGAGGTGGTATACAACTGTGACTTTCCTAATGTTGCATTTTTTATGATTTACTCTGTTTAGAGGTTAACGTATGAAGAAAGAATGGCCCGTCGATTACTAGGTGCTGACAGTGCGACTGTCTTTAACGTTCAGGAGCCAGAGGAAGAAACGGCTAATCAGGTACTGTGTTCCTCTGGGCTTCTTAGAAAACTGACAGTTTCTGTGTCTCCTCTCCCCTAGTCTTTATGGACACTATTCTTGGTATTGACTCTGTGGAAAGTATAGGGCAGGTCAAAGAAAAGCATTATTTTATTTGTATTTACTGAGCACATACTATATGCCAGACATTGTGTTAATGATGCATAGAATTATTTCAGTCAGTGTCTGTTCTTTTTACCTTCTTGTTGATCAGTTTATTCTCCTTTCAAGTATCTTTCTGTTTTTCCTGACCTGTGCTTTCATGCAAAATAATTGTGTGTGGAGAGTAACTTATTTTCCTTGAAATTGTTTGAAATATCTAATGACTATTTCCAATCACATTTTTAATATTTAGTCAAAATAGCCACGTACAGAAAAACTGTATCTTTATTTTCCTTCACTTATATAATTATAAATCACTGATCAACAGAAAACCTAAAATGTTCTCCTGTTACCACCAAAAAAAGTCATTGATATAAGCCATTGTTTTTCATCTCCACTGCTTCTGTTTCCAGATGTAGTCTCCATATTAAAGTTTTAAAAATCAAGTAAACTCTTTCTTGTGTCTGTAGAGAAATGAATCTGAAAGATTTTCCTGTGTTAAATATAGCTACTGCAAAAATCTCCCTTAAAAAAAAACTAAAACTCTTGCTAGGTTATTATTTCTATTATTAGTCTTCACCTCTTTTTTTCTGCCATTACAGGAAATTGGGTCTCCTCATGCTTCTATAGGGAGTCCTCTGGATGGTCAAAAGGTTAAGCTTTTCACCTTTCTTCTCTTTCTAGTCTTTCACTCTATCTAGTTTCTTGTGTGCTTCCTTGTTTAATGCCATGTATGAATCATAAATACTATGACAGTGTCTATTTTCATTTAATGCCAGATGAACAAAATTAGTGCAACGTGATTTTTCTTGTCATTTATTACAAATTTGAATTTGATTGTCATTAGTGGATACTCTGAACTTTAAACTGTGAAAAGTTTCTCATCGTTATACCTTTCTAGGAAAAAGTACTAACTCTTAAATGGATTAATTTGATAGTAATTAGACAGAACAACTTATATGTTTTTTTAAATATATTTTTATTGATTTCAGAGAGGAAAGGAAAGGGAGAGAAAGATAAAAAAAATCAATGATGAAACAGAATCATTGATCAGCTGCCTCGTGTATGCCCCCTACTGGGGGGTTCAAGCTCACAACCCAGGCATGTACCCTAACCGGGAATCGAATCAAGACTTCCTGGTTCACAGGTCGATGCTCAACCACTGAGCGAAGCCGGCTGGGCAATTTGTGTATATTTTGCAGTTTTACTCATAGTGTTGTATTTCTTCTCAGGCCAATGGACTGTTTTTTAAAGGTCGAGTAACTTCTTTCAGAGAAAACCTAGTTAAAACAATCTTCTATTTACTACTGAGTAGAAAATCTCTTATAATGGGCTGCCTTGTCGTCTTTGTAGGCCAGCAACTGCAGTGCCCACGTTAATCACCTTAGGATGGTGGTGGGGGCTTTGCTTTTGCAAACACTTAATTAGACTGTCAACCCTTTGTTTCTTTTAAGGGAGTGGAAAACAGTTCCTAATAACTGCAGAGCTGAGGGAGTTCAGAGACTGTAAGAAAAGCATGGTGCCACTTTCCTGTGGTTTGTTTGATACAGTGCTGTGCAGCACTGCAGCTGCTGGCCACATGTACTGGTGCTGCCCTTCTGGAGAAGTGCACCCCCAGCGTCAGCGTTCCCCACAGAGTGAAATCGGTGTTCCAGCATGCTTTATTTTTACAAACAGTTTAGGGAAATATAGCCATTGCCTTTCTCCCTGACTCCCACCCCCAAAGAGAAATTCATCTTCATAGTTTTATACTTTGTGTTTTTGGATGAAGATAATTTGAAATATCATATACACTTACTCCCAGATGTTTTCTATTTCATATGCAACTGAAGTGGGCTCAGACCCGATTGTAGGCTCTGTGGTAAAAATATCACTGTCTTCTAAGAGCCTTCATTGGAGAGGGGATGAGGCTCGGGACACACTGTACCACAGGGGATTGAGGTTGTTAACAAGATCTTGCTCTGTTTGATCCAGGAATACAAAGTCTCCAGCTGTGAACAGAGACTCATCAGTGAAATCGAGTACAGGCTGGAAAGGTCTCCTGTGGATGAATCAGGCGATGAAGCCCACTGTGCGGATGTGCCTGTGGAAAATGGAGTGGCACCAGTCTTCGAGATGAAGCTGAAACATTACAAGATCTTCGAGGGAATGCCTGTCACTTTCACATGCAGAGTGACTGGGAATCCACAGCCAAAGGTGAGCTGAAAACATGACTTTTTAGGAGTCATATTTTCTGAGGTAGAGTTTGGCTTCCAAATTACAGCATGTATGGTAGGAGAGAGAGATCCAGACCACCTTTCTCAATACCCATGATATAAAATGCTTGAGGTACTATAAGTTCAAAGCCAACTTCAGGAAGCATTGGAAATCAATAAGGGTGGAACAGGGGTATCGTTTGGGTTTGAAAAATAGAATAGAATTGAATAATTGACAGAAGCTTTTCATACACCTACATCATTTACTCATGTGACGTCATCATTGCTACTCCCGAACTGCAAATGACTAAACTGAGCTCAGTGAGGCTGGTTAACTTCCCCAAGGCAGAGAGCTGGTGAGTGGCCAGGCTTGAACATGAGCCTGTGCACGGCACCATACAGCAAAGTGTGCTTACCGCTAATTATAAAACCCAAACTTCCAATATTACAAAGGGGGAGGGAATACTGTTGAGAAAGGATAATCAGAGAACATCTGGTACTCAGGAGGCCTGGGCTGACCTAACGGGGAGCGCTCCATACAGAAACGTAGAAATGCAAATGCAGATAGAGCTGCACTGTCTTTACAAGGGAGACGAGATTAACCGCTTAGTAGCCCAGCAAAGCAGTAACAGAATGACACTTTTCCCTAGAACTTGAGAGAATTAAAACACACACACACACACACACACACCCATGAGAAACTGAAACTTCAAATTTACCCTGTCACATGATATGGAGCCAAAAGCTGAGAAATTAATAAGAAACTGAGTCCAGGATAATTAAAATCTTTAGTTTTCTGGTGAAGCAAGCAAAGGTTATCATGTCCCATAGGACAGTTAGGGGCATATCATACTTATACAGGGAGGGAGGGAGAAAAAATGAGTTCCTAGTAAAAACTTACAAACCCATATGAGGAAATAGGAAAACAGAAGTCAGTCAATGACATTATATGGAATAATCTTGATACTATAAAATAACTGTTCAAAATGATTGAAGCAATTTTTAAAGGAATAGAAAGTTTAAGACACAACAGGGCAATACTAAAGACAAGGCAAATTTGTAAAGTAAGCACATAGAAATGAAAAACACACTCACTGAAATTAAAAGCTTACCAGGGATGTAAAAGAGCTGAAATGAGAATCAGTTGAATGGAAGGGGGGAAAGTGATATGAAAATACCTGAAACTTCTGTGTGTTAATGCTGCACATTGTTGTTTTATTTTCTCAATAAGGTGTTCTTTCCCTAAAACCAAATTCTAAGCCCATAGTCAGAGAAACAGAGAGAGAAAAAAAAAAAGCCTTAGATTTTCAACCCATATCCACCCCTAACAAAAGGAGACTTCTAAATAAACTGTTATTAGAGCAAACTTCTTTATTATATTCTTGGCATAATTTTGGTAATTGCTGTGTATTCACACACATGATGCCAAATGCATGCATTAAAAATAAACTTGCAGCTTATGAATGAAACTGAGTAAGAAATTATATCTTGAACTTCCATAATATTCATAAAAGATCCTATGTTAAACATTAATCAGTGCTTAAGATCACTGATGCAGTTCTAAGATTACTGATTCCTGTCCTTAAAGGATATTACGTTCAACTTGAAGATGGGCTATTGTAAGTAACAGAACTGTGTTTTTTCTAGTACAAGTTTAAATATTTCTTGGCTTTAAAAGGTTTAATTTTATTTTTTTTAGAACTTTTAATTAGATTTTCTTCTTCATCCTTCCTTTTTTCCTCCCTCCTTTCCTCATTGCCATTCTTTTCTTCCCTCCCTGGTTTAAAGAAGAATTGCTCTTTTTTTTCTGCATGATATATAAATTAAGATTATTAAAGTATGGAACACTCACTATGTTTTTAGAAATGTATTATGCCCTTGACATGCTTGTTCTGAGACATGAGAAGACTAAACAGTAGTCTTGGTAAAATTTTGGAACTTTTTCTTTAATTCATTTGAAAGTTGTATTCCAAGTATAATGGAGGTGAAAAATACAATTAAAGGAAAGAAATGACTCGGAAGAACTCGATACTAATTACAGCTTCTCTGTTCCATCAGCAATCATGGAACCACTAAATAGAGTATGATAATTATGAAGTATAATGCTTTATATAGTTTAATTTTTTAGAACTAAAAGTTATTAGTCTAGTTGATTAATTTTTAGGTTCTGGAGACTAAAAATAGTTCCTGTAAATTTGGAGCTAATTGAAAAATAGAGGTTGGAAGTTAGAGCAGTCAGACCCTGATTATTCATGCACTTATTTAGTGCTGTATGTTTCAGGCCTTTTCCTACATTTTGAAGTGGACGTTTCAAAAAGATTTTTCAGATTCAAAAGCTCTGACAGGGAGGTGAATTTCAATGTCAATGTGGCATTAAAAGCTGAAGGCTCTAAAGGAGTTTTCATCTGTTAGGAATGCTTTTGGTTGCAAGGAACAAAACTGACAACAAAGAACTTATTGTGGCTTAAAAACGGAGTGATTTATTTCCTTCCCTACCAGTTAGTCTGGAGGTGGGTAGGCATTAGTGCAGCATTTCAATCATATTAGGGCTGTCTTTCAACTGTGTAGTTCAGAAATAATCAAAAATCATGAGCAATCCATTGACCAGTAAAGGAAGGAAGATCTACCGAAGATGTCATATGACCATTTAAATGTTTATTTCACCAAAATTCATTTTTACTTTATTTTTTGCATTTAATTTTCTACCAACCCAAGTTAAAATATTATTTGAAAATTATTACATTAAATACTATTGTGTTTTCTTTAACATAGTGGAAGACCTGGCAACTTTGAACCTTTGGTCATATGCTCCTGATCTGGAATTAAAGCAGTAGAGTTCCACCCGCCACCAGCCCTGAACTGCTGCCTGCCTCCTCCCCACCATTTTAGTGTCTAACATGGTTCAGTGGAATGATTAGAGTTTTGGGTCTGTTTGTGTTCTCTAAAATAACCCTTTTATCTTCACTGTACAAGTACTACCTTCTAATTGAGTACATTTGCAATTAGAAGCAAAAAGAAAAATAATATATAATAATATGTGACTGTAAATACCTACTTACATATTTAAAAGGTAAAAGAATATATAATTTTTTAAAACTAAAATATAATTAAATTTGCTTATTACCTACTCTTTTCACTTAAAATTCAATTGCCTATTCAGATGTTCCAATTAGCATTTGAAAGTGAAAACTCAGATCAGCTCTGCAGACTACACAGTTGTTGTTTATCAGTCCCCCAAACTGTACTATACACACCCTTAATTTTTAATCTTGTTTCTTTTCACAGATCTACTGGTTTAAAGATGGAAAGCAGATCTCTCCCAAGAATGATCACTACATCATTCAAAGAGATCTTGATGGGACGTGCTCTCTCCACACCACAGCCTCCACCCTAGATGATGATGGGAACTACACCATTATGGCTGCAAACCCTCAGGTAAAGAAGGGTATATACAGGTCTTGCTTCAGTTCTGTGTGCAGCTGACCTTTGAATAACACAGGTTTGGACAGCACAGGTCCACTTATCTGTGTGTTTGGTGGTGGTGTTGGTTTTTTGTTTGTTGTCAGTAATTGCAGTAAATGTATTTTCTCTTATGATTTCTTAATAACATCTTTTTTCTGGCTTACTGTATTTAAGAATACAGTATATAACACAGATAACACACAAAACACGTGTTAATTGACTGTTTATGTCAGAGGTCCTCAAACTTTTTAAACAGGGGGCCAGTTCACTGTCCCTCAGACATTTCGCACTGCGGGCCCGGGATGAGTCAGCTGCTAAGCAGGACAGGCAGCGGCGGGCGGATAAATGTTTTCGGCGGGCCGCATGTGGCCCGCGGGCCGTAGTTTGAGGACGCCTCGTTTATGTTATCAGTGAGGCTAACAGGAGGCTATTAGCTTGGGGGAGTCAAAAGTTATATGGAGATTTCAAATGCGGGAGGGGGTCAGCTGTCTAGAGCTTACAGACATTTATTTGAACAGAGGAACTGTTTGATTAAAAGATGGAATATTACCTCTTTGATTTGAAACTATTTTCCCAATTTCTACACCATCTCCGTTTGAAGGGGTAGAAAAATTCTTTTTTTTTTTTTTCATGAGTATTTATTTATTCCACCAAGCGATTTTCTATATGAGTAATTCTGGTGCAGATGTGCCTTCTTTCCATACTACCAAGGGCCTAATATGTACACCTATGATATAGGCGATAGGCAAGACAAAGTCCTGAGACAGAAAATAAGCCAGTAAAAAATACAAATCATATATCAGTTCAGATAGGATTAAGTCTATGAAGTGAAAAAAGGAGTTGTGTGTATTATGCTATAGTAAAAAACAAAAAAGTACAATATTTAAAATATATATATACCCACACTGAAATCAATGGAATTTAAATAATGTATAAGTGTAAATCATAATTCTGATAGTACCCATATAAAGGAGTCCCCTCTAATCTGCAGATTCAGTTACCAGTGGTCTATGCAGTCCAAAAATATTAAATGGAAAATTCCAGAAATAATTCATAAGCTTTAAATTTCATGCCCTTCTAAGCAGAGTGATGAAATCTTATGCTGTCCCGCCTGGGACATGAATCACCCCTTTGTCCAGCACAATAAGATTTTTTGAGAAAGAAATCACATTCACATAATTTTATTATAGTATATTATAAAATTCTATTATTGTCGCTAATTGCTTACTGTACATCATTTACAAATTAAACGTAATCATAGGTGTGCATGTAGAGCAGCAGTTCTTAACCTGGGGATCGTGCCCCTTTGGGGGTCAAACGACCCTTTCACAGGGGTCACCTAAGACCATCGGAAAACACATATATAATTACATATTGTTTTTGTGATTAATCACTATGCTTTAATTATGTTCAATTTGTAACAATGAAAATACATCCTGCATATCAGATATTTACATTACGATTCATAACAGTAGCAAAATTAGTTACGAAGTAGCAACAAAAATAATTTTATGGTTGGGGGTCACTTAAAGGGTCACGGCATTAGGAAGGTTAAGAACCACTGATGTAGAGGAAAAGCATAGTATACACAGCATTGATATTAACCATGGTTTCTGGTATCCACTAAGGGTCTTGGAAGGGATCTCCTGCAGGTAAGGGGGGACTACTATAGCATTCAGGATTTTTTGTTTGTTTCCATCCAATTGTTTTCTCTTGTTTTAGGACCAAAAAATCAATTGCTTAGAATTTAATAGGCGGCTACCTGGGTATCATGTTATCATTCCAAAACTGCAAATTCTTTTTTATTGACTATCTTATATATTTTAGGCACTATGCTGGGCACACAGAAATGATTAAGAAGTTAGTTTGTACATTAGAACTCAGTGTGATGGGACATTTTTACAAAGTCAGCAGAAGTCATGTAAATAACATGCTTTTAAGGGGAAAAAAAGGAAGCTAAAGTTAACAGTTTTCAAGAGGTTGTTCTGAAATCATTTTTTAACATTCCAGTCATACCATATTTCTTTTTAAGGAAATATTAAGTGTCAGAAAATGACAGATAATTTTAGCAAATTTTACAAATGTGTAAGTTCATTCAGTGTCCTCCTATCCTAATATCACGTTGTTGTATAAAGATATATATTTCTAAGGTAATACTGAGATTAAAATGAACCTCAAATCATCTACCAATTAGGTTGTGACAGAGCACAGCAAACTCTTCAGTGTCAGGGGACAGTTTCCACATTAGTGCATTTTCTCAAGGTTCTACTGTTTCAATCAATGACTACATGGCCATCACCTTGAAAAATAGTCAAAATCACAACCTTTACTGAAAAGTTACGTTAATTTTTATTTGTATTCATTTTTGGTGTATTTGAGGGAACAAAAGTGGAACCTACTTTTTTTTTCTTACTATATTTTCAGTATGTTTCCTTGACTATTAACAAATTTCAATTTTTAGTTCTCTGCCTACTTAAAAGTGGAGAACTCAACAAAAATCTAAAATGTTTCTTTCTGTTGGGTTCTTTGTTCCTCTTTTCCCTAGGAAGGCTGGGATATATTAAGGAGACAGAATTAACTGTGTCCCTTAAACATAAACAGTACTGGGATCCTGCTATGGTTTCCCTGGCAAATGTGTTAAGCTGTTACTGGAGTAAACAGTTTAAAACTCTGATTATGAGTCTACTTCTTGTCTTCTTCAAATTACACTAATGAATTTTCACATGTAAAAAAGTTGTAAAGGGGAGGCCTCCCTGTGCAATGCCCGCGAAAGTACGCAGAGATGAAGACAGCAGCCCCGCCTCAAGGGTCTCTGAGCATTTGAACTATGATGGGTCACTAGATAAAAGAGGGCTGCTAAAGATTAATTCCCCTTGGAAACAAAGAAGAGGAGGAAGGGATAAAAACCAAAAGAAGGTACTGAAAAGCCTAGAGGCTGTATAGTTCAAAGGTTAAAAGCACAAAACTTTAGCAGCAACCAGACCTGAGTTGGAGTTCTAGCTCTGCCACTCCTGACCTGTGTGACCTTCAGCAAGTCACTTAACCTCTTTGTTTCTCTTCTATGAAATTATAATAATACTAGAGGCCCAGTGCACAGATTCGTGCACTGGTGGGGTCTCTCAGCCTAGCCTGCGCCCTCTGGCAATCCGGGACCCTTGGAGGATGTTGGACTGCTGGTTTCAGACCAATCCCTGCAGGGATCAGTTTGGGCCGAACATCCCCCAAGGGATGTAGTAGTGCGCGAAGCGGCAGGCGGCCAGGGAGGAGCCCAAGCCCGGGCCGGGCACCATGCCACTACCACTGATCCTGCCCCGCCGCTCCCGTCACTCAGTAGCACTGCTGCAGAAGGGGGAGAGGCTCGCACCACTGCAACTGTGCTTGCCAGCCATGAGCCCGGCCTCTGGCGCCCATCAGTCAGCTGAGCGGTGCTCCCGCTGTGGGAGTGCACTTACCACCGGGGGCAGCTCCTGCATTGAGTGTCTGCCCCCTGGTGGTCAGTGCACGTCATAGCAACCGGTTCGGTCATTTAGGCTTTTATATATATATAGACTAGAGGCCCGATGCATGAAGATTTGTGTAAGAATGGGCCTTCCTTCCCCTGGCTGCTGGCACCGCTTTCGCTCCGGTCCGGAGCCACCTTCCCACGCTGCCCAGAGGCCCCGAGCAGCTGGGGTGGTGAGGAACGCCTGCATCGTCACCATGGCAATGACGCAAGCGTCTGCCCCTGGCGCCTGTGTATGCAAATTAACTTGTCATCTTTGTTGGGTTAATTTGCATACTCACTCCTGATTGGGTGGTGGCATTGTGAAGGTACGGTCAATTTGCATCTTTCTCTTTTATTAGTGTAGATTGGTTTCAATAATATATGTAAAGCACTCAGTTTACCTGGCACATATTTCACTTCCAATAAATGCTAGTTATTGTCATTATTTTAATTCAAAGACACCATTAATCCTGTCTTAGAGAAGCAGCCCAAAGAGGTGGCAGAAGCCTGAGGAACCAGGATATAAAGGGTAGTCTGTCTGTTTCTAGGTGCCCTGCTCCCACAATACCATTAGAGAGTAAACAAGTCAGTTTGGGATAGAATTTCTACCCAAAATGTTGCTGATGTGTGGTCTTCTGTCCTTCTGGCTTTTCCTTTTTACCACCCCCATGGGAAAGGAGTAAGGCAGCAGACATGGCTCTGCCACAGCTGTGGGCTTCGGTGGAGGGAGCCCTGAGCTAGCGTGGGGCCACACCCACAGCACAGCTGACAGGGGCCACACATGAAGACAGCAGCTGCTCTCTGCTCCCAGCACACTCAGGACCAAGAGAAGGCACCAAAGAGAGCCTCGCTGCCCTCATTTAGGCTGCAGAGAGCTCTGCCGCTCTACCCGGTCCAGGAGGAGCCCCATTGAACCCTCACTGGTGCTTTGACTCGACTCCCCTTTGATGAGAAGACAAAGAAAGAAGTGGACCCATTTACCTCAGGTAGCCACAAGCCCGCCCTTCTCACAGAACATCCCAATTCTCCTGTGATAAAGCAAATAGTAATATGAATGCTCTCAGGGAGCAAGAGTCAAAAAGCCCCAGTGTTCAGCCACCAGAGCAGTTCCTAATATCTAGAATCCCCAGGTTAGTGGATTGGACCATTATTCTAATCAAAAGGGTTGGGCTAAAAAATCTCTTTTTCTATCTGAATGACCAAAGGCAGGCATAGGAGGGGAAACTCAGGAAGGCAATCTGAGGAAATGCTAAAAGTGGGCATTTATTCCTAAAATCAAAATTGTTGTGAGAGAATATTTATAGCACTTGGTAGTAGTCGCTGTGCCAAGTTTCTGAGTATGTTGCCAACTCCTCTATCTTGGGGACTTCAGTGGCAGATATGTCCAAATATGACAGATGTAGGTTTTGTGAGTTGTCACCTAGAAATTGTTTAACTTCACTACCATTAGAAAAATAAAGCATAAGTATTTTTTGTTAGTCCTCACCGAGGATATCTTCCCACTGATTTTTAGGGAGAGTGAAAGACAGAGAGAAACACAACCACTGGTTGCCTCCTGCACAAGCCCTGATCAGGGCCCGAGCCAGGAAGGAGCCTGCAACCAAGGTGTGTGCCCTTGACCAGAATCAAACCCGGAACCCTTTGGTCTGCAGGCCGGCGCTCTATCCACTAAGCCAAACTGGTTAGGGCCAAAGCATAAGTATTTAAACCATGACAAGTGGCAGACCATTTTTCTACCTAACCCTTGGCATAGTTATTTGTTGCTTTAGGAATACTGTAATAGAAATGTTTAACAGCGTCATAATCTCAACTTTGTAACATCTGTTATTATATACTAAAGTATTTTGCCATTTTTATAATTTGTGAATTAAACCATGATTTAAAAGAAGCATGACAGTCAGCACTGAAAAAAATTCAAAAGAAAAACCTAAATTTTTCGAGATACATACTAATCCCAAAAGCATATATGTAGTCAACAGAAAACTGAGGTTGGCTCTGTTTCCTTGATGCCCTGTGGTTATCTGAAATATGTTTAACATTTTTAAAGTATTTGGGTTTGAAAGGGAAACAACTACACCTATTCTTCCTGGTACACTGTAGCCTACATGGTATGAAATGACCAAGGGAGAGAGGAAAAGGCTGGAGTGGAAAAACTGGTTCATAATGGAACACAGACGGCAGAGTTTTCCTGAGCAGTGGGAAATAATGAGAGAAAGGGTGAGAACCAAAGAAAGAGGAAAACACTAAAGTACAGCAGAATATTTTTCCACCGGGGTTAATCTTTGGGGAATAAGAACTACATTAAGTATTGCTGTCTACATCCAAATTGTGCAGCCCTAACCATACACTAGACTCTGTATCATACGCGATGTGTGCCGCTCAGGCAATTCCTAAGAGGCCAAACGATCCCATTGTTAAGTGAAATGATGAGTGATTGTGCAGTGTTGCACCAAGCATAATGCCAAAATGAGGATCACAAATACAATTTACTTTAGACAGTAATCCTGTGTATAAGACACAGCTAAATCTAAACACGAATGTTTTACTTTGTTTTGTTGTGTTGCTAGGTTACTCTGCATCATACTTGGATTTTGGAATGGCTGTTTTGCAGTTTGATGTTTCCTCAAATTGCATTATGTATACAAGTGGCAAGCTTTTATGAAGATCTGTGTGCCACAAGTTACATTTCACAAAAAAGGAAATATAAATGTTATTTGCATGTTATATAAATAATTGGCCTTGCATGAGGCATCAAACAATCTTTACAAGCTGGATGTTTTAATACAGAATCCCTTTAAGAATTCAAACTTATTACTTGTACTGTGCCTTTAAACTGTGGATTTGTTTGAAATAGAAAAGGAACACACAGCTGAGTTAAATTTTAAAAGATAGTTTGTTAATTGGGTTTTGTTTTAGCATTATAAGGTTGCTTGACTCGTTTTAATCTTCACTTTAAATATTCACTTCCATTATTACTTCACTAGAGGCCCAGTGCACAAAATTCGTGCGGGGGCGGGGGGGGTGTCCCCTCAGCCCAGCCTGCACCCTCTCCAATCCGGGACCCCTCGAGGGATGTCCGACTGCCGGTTTAGGCCCAATCCCAGGGATCGGGCCTAAACCGGCAGTCAGACATCCCTCTCACAATCCGGGACTGCTGGCTCCTGTCTGATCACCCCTAACTGCCCCCTCCTCCCCCCGACAGCCTGGTCGCCCCACGCAGCCTGCTGTATAGTCCTTACTGTTACTGTGATGGCGTCCCTGACAATTTGCATATTCCTCTATTAATAGTATAAATGTGTTAATAAAGCAGAAAGAAATGAAAGTTAACAGCAAATGTAGTAGCATTAATGTGCAGCAGAGCCTTCTAATTATGATGATTACCAGCATTAACTGGCACATTGGTATGATTAAAATTACCTAATGCTAATGTTGTATGATCAATCTTCATAAGTAAAACATTCAGACTTAAAAACCTGCACTTTCAGCCGAAACCGGTTTGGCTCAGTGGATAGAGCGTCGGCCTACGGACTGAAAGGTCCCAGGTTCGATTCCGGTCAAGGACATGTACCTTGGTGGCGGGCACATCCCCAGTGGGGAGTGTGCAGGAGGCAGCTGGTCGATGTTTCTAACTCTCTATCTCTCTCCTTTCCTCTCTGTAAAAACTCAAAATATATTAAAAAAAAACAAAAAAAACCCAAAAACCTGCACTTTCAATTGTGCACACTAGAGGCATCTTTTCAAAAGTGCTTCACTCAATTCTGGATTTTTTTTTTCTTTCAAATGTTAAAATTACACATCTTGTTAGTTTGGATGTTTGTTAAATGTTCCTGGTCATTTATTGATTTAGTAATATACAGGGTGGTGGCAAAATAAGGTTTACAGTTCATATAGAAAATAATACAATGATTAATAAATAATAATACAATAAACTGTTTTATGTACTCACAACTGTAAACCTACACTTGGCCCACCCTGTAGTTAACCAATATTGTATTATCAAACTAATAAGTCTGCCCCCTCAAGACCATACCTTTCCCCTTTATGTTCAGAAGTGAAGAATGACAGGAGTAAAAAGGTGACATTCCTCTTTCTTAAATTTGGGAAATATCTGTGGCAGTAGTTATGTATATGGTTCTAAGAGGTAGCAATGAAAACAATGTAGAACTGTGTAATGTTTAGAGTAGGATGCCACCCTGTTTACCCTGTTTATTTTTTTGAGAGGACAGGAGGCAGAGCTTACCCTAAGCATCATCAAATGGTTAGAGTGAAGTATGGTATCTTTCTTTCATCTCCTACCTCAAACGCAGCCCTCCCAAAAACCAACACCTGAATCTTCCTGTGTGCTTGGCACTTTTAAAACACCAGCAAAAGTTAAAAAGGTTGATCTCCTCTCCACATATTCTGTCCCCTGTAATAAGAGTATTTTTTTTTCCCTTTGGAGTAAATTACAGCCTAATTGGGAGGGGCTGGGGGGCCGGAGACAGAGAGAGGGACAGAACTCCATTACATGAAGAAAACATTGTACTTAAAACAATTCTAAGGGATGCTTCATATCCATCTGGTTGTTATTATTATAGCTATAGTCAACATTTAGAGCATTGAGTACATGTAAAACACAGTACCAAGTATTTTATACCTATTAACTCATTTAATCTTCAGAAGAATCCATGAGGGATTAACTAAATGGTTCTATTTTACAGATAAAGAAACTTAGCCAGTTAAGTTACCTGTCTGAAGTCATTCAACAATAAAGGACAAAACTGGTTTACAAATCCAGATTGACTCCATAGCTGGGAGTGTCATACAAAGATGCCTGGGGCTCATCCCAGCATTAAGAGCACTGAGGGGCAGGGGAGGCATTGGTTAAAAGAGGTATTTGAAAGAATCCAAAAAAAGGAGGTAAGAGCATACCTTAAAGTACATCCACTTGGAAAATTAGATTGGAGTCAGCCAAGCTGCTGGGACCCTAAAAATCACCTTGTCCATGCACATATAATGTCTCAGGCCCTTAGTGACACAATACCGAAATACCGCAATAGTGAATTTAATAATGGTAATTTATGACGTCAGGTACAGTAGTCCCCTTTATCCACAATTTGTTACTGTGGTCCAAAAATAATAAATGGGAAATTTCAGAAATAACTCATAAGCTAACAGTTGCACGCTGAGTAGTGTGATGTCCCACTCTGCCCCACCGGGACATGAATCATCCCTTTGTCCAGCATATTCACACTGTACATAAAGTACAAGATATTCTGAGAGGCTACATTCATATAACTTTTATTACAGTATATTGTTATAACTGTTGCATTGTTGTTAACCTCTTACTATTCCTAATTTATAAATTAAACTTTATCAAAGGTATATGTATAGGGAAAAAAACACAGTATACATAGAGTTTGGTACTTTCCATTGGGGGTCTTGGAATGTATTCCTGGTGGATTACTGTACCATTTGATATTTACAGTATCATCTTCGGGTATATCATTAATCTTTACAAGATCCTTATGAGCCAGACCCCAGTTTTTACAGAAGAAACAAAGGCTTAAATAAAATCAGTGATTTGCTCAAAGTTTTAAGAAAGCCAAGACTCAAATCCAGGCTAGAGGATTTTTTTTTCTAACTTACATAAATGATTAGTTAATATTAACTTCCTTTGTGGATCCTCTGGGTTTTAAACCACAAGGAAGAAAATCTATCCAGATTATGCAAATTTATCTTAATCTATCCAAATTAAAATTATTTGTAAGCGGCAAAACAAACAATAAGGAAGCCATATCCCATATGTCAGTACAGTTTAAGGTATTTGTGTAGAACAAACCATACACTATCTTGTCCTCAGGCTCCAAAAAGAATCATGGCTCTTACATGTTCATTTGTTAAAGTACCTACCAGGTTGCATCAGACGGGTAATTTATGATGGGTGTCTTCTAAGCAAGTCACATCTAGATTTCTACGGCAGGTATAGATTTGGAAGGGTTAGATGAAATTAATTTTCAGATTTCAAGGTAGCTTAGGGAATCAAGTGTTTGCCAAGAACTCAGCACACGAGAATTTATATGATGCGGCCTGAACTTCAGCTACAATTAATATAAGTTAGAAGTAATTCCTCTTGATAATGTTATGCTTCATGTCTCCCTGGAAATTTTCAGGAAAAGTCATGTTTTAACTGTGACCTTGACAGCAAATATTGTGAGTGCTAGAGGAATTTACATATCTAATGGTATAAAGACTACTTGAGAGTGCTTCATATGACCACCTCATTCTATTTGGTAATTCCTGATTCTTCTCCTGTCTAATACATTCCTCGTGTCCACATTATACCCCTCTGCCTTTTCTGAGTGGTAATGGTCCTCGAGAAGTCCTAGCTCTGGGAAGATCTGGAGACCCCACTACCTGGGTCCCTGCAGCTCCCTGCACCCTGCTATGGGTTCTTTCCTGTGTTCCCTCTACCAGTGTCCTTGCCCTCATGCCAGCCCACTCTCAGGGAGAACTCGGAAAGCAGTTCTTCAAACCATACAGAGCACCTCTTGCTTCTGCAACCTGTCTGCATTGGCAACTTGGAATGAAAATAGGAGTCAATGGTAAATTTTGACTATAAAGGCACATGGGGGCTACTCTTCAACCTTGAGATAGAATTCCCTCGTCTAATCCATGATAAATTGGCTTCTCATTTTTCCTTCCTTGCTGTTCCCTTTTGGCCATTATCTGAACTTATAAGTACATCTGCTCATTTTCCTGGGAGCTGAGACGGTGGAGGGGAAAAATCATCTAGTTTGCTATTCTGCTTGTAATAGTGAGGGGAAATTTAGGAGAAAGGGCTAAAACAAAAAGCCAGAGTAACAGTGGGTGATTTATTCATGTCATCTGGGTCTTGTAAATATTACTTTTGTCTATCCATATGACAGCATTTATCAAATTTTCAGTTGCCAAATTTCAGAGATAAAATACAGCTTTTCATTAGATAGGCCCTTATGACCCACACATTTTAGGTACTTAACTTGCTTCCGGTCTTTAAATCTCAAACATGTTCATTTCATGCAAACAAGGCATTCCATACTCATCATGCTCTCCTTGTCATCCCTGTGCATACTTATTTTGTAATGCTCATGTTATCATGACAACCCCAGCATGGACCGGCTCCCGGCACATGACGCCATCTCTCTTAATATGTGGTTTTGGGAAGGGATACTACTAATGTTTATTAAATATATTACTGAGAAAATCTAACAGAAAACTAAAATCATGTAGTTTGACTTCAAAATTAGCTATTTGACTGTGAAAGTGGAATCCTCACAGGACGGTGATGTCCTGCTGCTGTATTTTACAACTCAGCTTCATGTGTTAGGGAGACCTTAGCAGGCAGGTCACAGTTAATCCGGTGAGGCTGTCATTTTAAATACCATCCCAGATAAAACAGTAAAACTTACTGAACCCAGGGAAAGTACATTTCTGAGAGGGGGCGGTGTCATTACTAACGCGGCACATTGATTTGCTATGGAGAATAGGAGAATGGACGGTTAGTTATTTTGCATAGCAACTAACTTCTTCTCCTGATGTCTCCAACAGGGCCGCGTCAGTTGTACTGGACGGCTAATGGTACAGGCTGTCAACCAGAGAGGTCGCAGTCCCCGCTCTCCCTCGGGCCTTCCTCATGTCAGAAGGTATTTCAGATGTTCCTTTCCATTAAGTGTCACTATTAATTTATTACTGTAAGTTCAACACTCTTAGAATTATGGTGACCATAAAAACCACATAGTTGAAGACAGAATGTGAATATAACCTTAAAGTGTATACAGTTATGGCACCTTGACTATGCTACTTTGCAATTCAGAAAGAGGAAGGGAGCAAACATTTACTAAAGTGTGCTAAGTCTGCTCAGATACACCATCACTCGTTTGTTAAATAGGGCCCACTGTATACATGAGGAAATCAAAACTCAGCATCTTTACCTGACACAAAAATACCAGTAAATGCTATACAAATGTTCAAAACCAAGAGCTGTATGGATTGACCATTATCAACTACTGCCACTAAGGTTTCTTAAAACCAGCTGGCTTGTGAGAATTCATTTTTCAAATACTTCGTTCAAAACAGTTTATTTTAGACCATAACCTTATAGGCAATATTTTTCATATTTTAAATGCTCAACAAATATCTGCTAACAGTAGTGCATGCTTTCCATTCCTAGTAGCCCTGAGTTTATGTAAGGATGTTGGTGGGCAGGGCTGGGGAAAGGATATTACTTCTTAGTAACACATTTGCACTTAGAAAAGAATATGATAAGTGAACCAGTCTATCATCTTGGTTCCTATTTAGATATTTTATAGACGGAGCATGACAGTAAACTAGAGGCCACAGATGCAAACATCCTGATGAAAAGAACAAATACTAAATTAGGCTCATAGAAGGCACCAGGAAGAACTGAGTATGCACCAAACAAATGGTGTGTCTATAAGGCCTCATGTGATTGGACCCACAGAGCCCTTTGTGCAACATTTGAAAAGGCCAACTCAGACACCTAAGCATGTGCAAATCTAACTTGTGTCTGGCAACATCTGTCACAGGATCCTAGGCCTGTATCTGTGGCTGCACACACACATATCTAGTAGCATATCCACTCTCTTGTATTATTTTCTTCTGCTTTTCTTATGGTCTTCAATATATCTAAGCTTTCCCATGTACCACTGTTTCCTAGAAAAGCACTCTGTTCAAAAATTACATCTGTATTTGTAGAGAGTAACTATATTAAAAAGCTGATAATCATTAGCCTATTATACTAATCTTTCATTTGTTCCACTCTTACTTTTTCTAGTGAAGTGTTTTTAAACTTACTTTCTAAGGATTACAGGCAGAATTTGCATTCAACATCTTGCTCTCCTTAAGTCTTCCCTGCCCTTACTTTAAAATTGTATTGCTCTTAAAGATGCCTCTGGCAACATACTTAAAAACAAGACAGGAGCACAAGATCTGGGAGATTTGCACATTATTTGAAAGTTAAAAAAAAAAAATGTCTTTAGTACATGGATATCCGATATAAAAGAAAACCTTCCTTAAAATGCAATTTGTTTTCCTGGCTAATATGAGAAGGAATTTTGATTCTAAAGATATTAAATTTTTATAAAATAATGAACTTAATTTTCCATACATTTAAAATCACAAAGTTACAGTAATTTCTGTTGAAAAAGAATCGGTGGGAGAAACTAAGATGGCGGCATAGATAAACACCGGGAAATTGCCGCTCCCACAACAATTGAAAAATACCCTAAAGGACAGAGTGGACATCACCCAGAACAACAGGAAAGCTGGCTGAGTGTAAATTCTAAAACTAGAAGGAAAGAAAACCACACTGAGAGCCAGAGGAGCTGCGGAGGTGAAGTGCAGAGGTACGGCGGCTCGCGCGGGCGCGGGAAGGGGGTGGCACCTGAGGACGCGGCTGTTTTTTTGAATCACAAGCTCCTGACTGCTCTGAACTCCGGTTCTGGGAAGTCTCTGGGGACTCAGGACTCATACGGGGAGGAGCGGACTCTCGGGCAGCGGGCGAACTTGAGTGCGGCTTTCCCTCAGAGGTGCTTGCAGCCACTACTGGGACACTGAGACGGAGAATCGGCCATAGCTGCTTTCTCTGCTCTTTGACTCCCTGAGACCCCGCCCCACCCAGGCTGCGGCAGAGGCTTTTGCATGTGAATGTACCTAACTGCAGCCAAACCAGGCAGACCCGGAACTTCCAAGAGAAGGCCCAAGGCCCCGCAGCGGCTTGCATTGCTTCACAGCTGAGCCTCTTCGTGGCTCCTGCTGTGTGGCCTCAGGCAGAGGCTGAATTAGCACCTCCTTAGATCCAGGAGCCACTGTACCCAGTGGTCAGAGGGGGACCATCCAGATTGCAATTCCTCAGATCCATAAGGGACACACTCAGGGAGCAGACTCAGTGAGCACCAAAGCCCCACTGAAGCAAGTCTTGCCCCAGAAGGGTGTCTTCAGCACAGAAGTTCTCCCACTTCAGACACAGCTGATTCTCACAGCCAATTGGCCTGGAGGTCAATTCCTCCCAGTGATCCTACAACAACCAAGGCACCAAGAGTGCACCAAGAGTGTCCACCCCAGGTAACTGGGGAGGCTGAGCCACTGGGCCCTACAGGACACCTGGCACGCAGGGCCACTCTATCAACACAGGGAAGCAGCCAAAATGCGGAGACAAAGAAACAGGTCACAAATGGCAGAAATGGAGGAAAGCAAACGACTGGATATAGAGTTCAAGGCCACGTTTATAAGGTTTTTCAAGAATTTTATGGAAACCGCCGATAAATTTAATGAATCCCTCAATAAGTATAGTGAGACCATGGAGGACATGAAAAAGGACCAACTAGAAATTAAGCATACACTGACTGAAATAAAGAATAATTTAGAGATCCAACAGCAGACAAGAGGATCCCAAGAATCAAGTCAAAGATTTGAAATACAAAGAAACAAAAAATACCCAACCGAAAAAGAAAAAAGAAAAGAGATTCCAAAAATATGAAGATAGTGTAAGGAACCTCTGGGACAACTTCAAGCGTACCAACATCAGAATTATAGGGGTACCAGAAGGAGAGAGAGGGCAAGATATTGAAAACCTCTTTGAAGAAATAATGACAGAAAACTTCCCCTACCTGGTGAAAGAAATGGACTTACAAGTCCAGGAAGCGCAGAGAACCCCAAACAAAAGGAATCCAAAGAGGACCACACCAAGACACATCATAATTAAAATGCCAAGAGCAAAAGATAAAGAGAGAATCTTAAAAGCAGCAGGAGAAAGACAGTCAGTTACCTACAAGGGAGTACCCATACGACTGTCAGCTGATTTCTCAACAGAAACCATGCAGGCCAGAAGAGACTGGCAAGAAATATTCAAAGTGATGAATAGCAAGAACCTGCAACCAAGATTACTTTATCCAGCAAAGCTATCATTCAGAATAGAAGGTCAGATAAGAGCTTCACGGATAAGAAAAAGCTAAAGGAGTTCATCACCACCAAACCAGCATTATATGAAATGCTGAAAGGTATTCTTTAAGAAGAGGAAGAAGAAAAAGGAACTCTTACCATTTGCCACAGCATGGATGGAAATGGAGAGCGGATAAATACCACAGGATCTCACTCATTTGTGGAATATAATGAACAACATAAACTGATGAACAAGGACTGATCCAGAGATGGAGAGGCATTGATTGGACTGTCGGGCCTTGGAGGGAGGGTAGGGGAGGGTAGGGGTAAGGGGGAAAGATCAACCAAAGGACTTATATGCAAGCATATAGGCCTAACCAATGGACACGGACAACGGGGGGGTGAGGGCATGAGCGGGGGGGGGGGGGGGGGGGTAGAGGGTAACGTGGGGACAAGGACACATATGTAATATCTTAATCAATAAAAAATATATTATAAAAAAAAAAAAAGAATCGGTGATAAGTAAATGAGCAACAGCTACTGCTATTTCTCATACAGCTTTCAAAGTATTTATTTAGGTAAAAAACATTAATATAAAATACCCCATCTTCTCCAATTTCCCTTTTTATGATTTATACTAGCTTTAAGATTAGGAGAACAGAATGTGTAAGATGTGCAATTACCAGATTGTTAAATTTATAAGAAATTTCTAAATGAAACAAGATTTTGCTTTGCTAATGTTTTCATATGTAAACCTTGGGGGTAGAAATCAGCAAGGGTATTATATTATTACCCCATGTATTATTTTTAAAGAAAAACAACAGATGACTAAGAGCCTGGAAATAACTACTGTCTACCATTTATCCTGTTCTAAGGCCTCGTTCTAGATCCAGGGACAGTGGAGATGAAAATGAACCCATCCAGGAGCGGTTCTTCAGACCTCACTTCTTGCAGGCTCCTGGAAACCTGACTGTGCAAGAAGGAAAACTCTGCAGAATGGACTGCAAAGTAAGAGTTTGCTATAGACGATCTATAAATCGATCGTCTCCCTTCTCCCCTCATTGCCATTTCCCTTTAGTTTCTTTTGGGAAAGTTATGTAAGATAGACATCTTTAATATGTGTTTCAGCTTAAGAGAAAGAAAAAGTAGTGAAATATACAGGATATGTATATACTGTTTTGAATCATTCTTTTCCTTCACTTTTAAACATTCAGTAAATATGTTCGTTCCCTAGGGACCCATTTACAGTATTCTAGAAAGCCCCTGGGAGGTTTTATCCTTTCTCATTTTGTTGAAATAATACATGTATTCATCAGTCATATGTCATTTCTAAGAGAAATGAGAGTGCAGCCTTCTTTCACCCATTTTACAGCGGGGCTTCTGGACTCTGGGAGGCCAGGTTTTATTGCATGTGTGAACTCTGAAATTGCACACAAGTGTGCGTGATAAAGCTTTCATCCATTTCTCAAGAGAGCTTAAGGCAAAAATGTTTAAAAACTGCTCTGGAAAATTTTTTGTTTGTTTTACCCATTACTTATTGATCTTAAATTTAAAATTTAGCTCTTAAATGTGGATAAGTTTTTTAAAAAAAAACAAACAGAATATGATTATATTTAATGCACAAGTTTGATACAACCAAAAAGTAAAACAGCAGAGTAAAATAGTAACAAAAAACATGGTATATCATTTGCAATGCATGAGAAATCTTTAACATCTTTAGTTATAAACAAGCTCTTCAAATCCAGCGACACTATAATAATGCAAGGAAGCTGGAAAAATGAAATGAAAAAGTACAAGTGATGATTAAGCAGTGTGGCTAAGGTTTTGAAACATTGTTTAGGCTCCCTCTGCTGGTTCTCTTTGAGATTGCAAAGCACAAATATAGTAGATTTAAAGGATAAGGGCAGTTTGTTTTTACAAAAAGTAAATCAATATATTTAACCTTTCCCATGTGCCACTATCTCCTAGAAAAGCACTTTATACAAAAATTAGCTCTTTTAGAAACATATAAAAAGATTAAAAAGATCTATTGAAATTATGACCTGATTATAATCACCTTCAATTCCTGAGATCAGGCTTTCTTTACTTATGCAAGCAAGAAAGGTGGGGTTAGAAAAAGGGTGGTAGAATCCAGCATTTTCCCTTTGCCTTACGCTCTGCCGCTGGCACAGGTGCGTGGTGAATGAGGTGGGCTGACAGTACACGGTGCTTTAGGCTTCTCCTCCTAAGCACACGGTGGCCTCGGCAGTGCACGGTCCTGCTTCTCTGGGGTCTAACTAGTACAGTGGGAACAGCAGAGCCACTTTGTTTCTACACTTGGGAAAGGCCTGGAGCCTGACCACAAGTATCCACTCCCTTTCTACAGTCCACTTCCAATGGCCTTCGACAGGGAACGCAGTGTATGTGGAGAGCTGGGGGTAGGGGGTGGACAGATGGGAGAACATAAGAGCGTCACCCTCTCAGAAGCCATGCGACCTAACTACTGCTGTTTGCTTCCAAATCTCTGCATCCCTTTGACCAGTCATTTAAATGTACTTAATATTTGTCCTTTAAATTCTCTAGACCTTTGTGACATGTGGGTATAAATGAGTATAAATGATGGTATAAATGAGTATCACGCAGCGTGAAGAGAAGTTATGAATTCTCTGGCTGATTTTGGCAGAGCTGGGCCTTCAAAAAATTGTTTTGCAGTCCAGCGGACATCTTTCTGTATGTAACTCCCCACTAGTAAATGGGAGCTGGGTAGAAAGGCCTTCCTTAGGGGTGCTTTTCTCCCCATTCACAGGCAAGGCTGTGAAGAGTTGACAGATGGCAGCCATCCATACCTTTCACAGCACAACTTGTGATTAGCAATTAAATGCGCTTTTGTCTGATCGCTGGTCTACACAGCTGTCATGGTCTCAAGATTTTATGATGTTTCCATTGTGATGCTAATCTGTTGATATGGCTTTCTGGGTAATTTTGTATTGTTCTTGTTAGTTTCAAGGATTATCAAATAATAGTAATAGCCCTATTTGCTGATGGGTGCACCACCATCTGCACAGCTATGGCAACTCTTTGATGAGAAGCTTCATAGTGTATAAATGCCAGCTGAGTATTTGTTACAGTTATTATGGTGGGACATCTTTTTGTAAAAGAGCTCAGGGCCCTATGCTGACACCATCCAGTAGTCTTTATAACCCCTGGTGAGGTAAGACGATGACAGAAGTTTTTTAAATCCCCATTTCTCTAGGCTGCTCTATAAGAAATGTTTAAAAGTGAGTGCACAAGTGCTTCGGGAGCCACTGAAAGGTTTTAAGCCAAAAAGAACCTGAGCTGGTACTAAAAGCCATCTTTTGTACTACCAAGGGAGGAATTTATTATGGTTTCTTAGCTCTTGATTTCATTGTTTTAATATCAGAGAAATTTATATGCATTTTCTTTCTGGTTTAGGTCAGTGGGTTACCAACCCCAGATCTAAGCTGGCAACTAGATGGAAAGCCAGTCCGCCCCGACAGTGCTCACAAGATGCTCGTACGTGAGAACGGGGTGCACTCTCTGATCATAGAGCCTGTCACATCGCGAGATGCCGGCATCTACACGTGTATAGCCACTAACCGAGCAGGACAGAACTCGTTCAGCCTGGAGCTTGTGGTTGCAGGTAGGCTCAGCTGCGAATCCTTCCTCTCTCCAATGACCATCAGATTTGGAAATGTGAACTAATCCTACATCAGTAACCAATATGGAGAATAATTCAAACTGCTGAAAAATAGATTGCATCATCAAAATAGCCATTCAGGGCATGTTGTAAGGCTTAGCAAATCAGAAACTAATTTTTCTTCAGTGTAGCCATTATGATTTATTTTTCCTTCTCGCACTAGCCTGGACAAGAGAGAAAGGGACTTGGGCTTTTCTGGGTCATCTGCTCGTGTGTATGTGCTGGCCCTCAGTGTTACCTACAAGAAGGGCAGTAAGCAGCAGCATGGGCTCCAAGAACCGAACTTGCTGTGTAAGAACTTGCTTATGCATGAAGTTCTGAAGATAGACTCAGCTTTTAAAATAACAGATACCAATTTCAAAGTCCAAAATTTTAAATATTTCATTACCCCCAAATATTACAGTCACATTAAACTCAGAATTGCCTTTTAATTAATTATACTGTTTGGTAAACTTTGTAAAAGTATTGTTATATGAAGCCTTACCCTTAGATAAGGACAGTATATTTATGGAAAGGTTTATACCATCCCTAGGAGTTGAACATAAGATTCTGATATCTCTTCTTGTAAAAGAAAAAGAAACAATGTTTATTCCTCATATACATTATCTCAATTAGTCCTTACAACAGCTCTATGAGATAATTAGAGCAAATGTTTATCCTAGCCTTAGGGATGTGGAAACTAGAGAGATTAAGTGACTTGCCTGGGTCCCATTAGTCAGCTAAGGGCCAGTCTCAAAAGGTCTGTTGACTCCTAGTGCTCTTCCACACACCGAGAGCCACTGAGTTCTTTGAAGAAAGAGAGTAGCAGTCAATATGTGGACTATGGTGCTGTGTGTTAGCCATGCTTTACAGTTTTATGTATAGTATTCAGTACACTACGCACTAGGATTGACTTCCCTCATTCCTCTAACTCTCCCTCATCAGACTAAACCCTTTGGTTTTCTCCTGTTAAATGTGCTGCCTGTCCTCAGGACTGACCCTTGAGGTCCAAGAGACATCTCCGTTAGAACATGGCAGCGCATAGTAATTGGAAGCAAAGTCTCTGATGTCATATCCCAGCTCTTGCTTACTAGCTGTGTCCTTGGGCAAATATATAACGACTCTGCCACTTCATTTCTCCATATGAAAAATGGGGAACATGATGCCTCACATGTTTTATAAGGTTAATCTGTAAAGCTCTGCATCACCAGTACCCTCCATAGCAATGCTCTGCAATGGTAACTGCAACTCTTAATGGTGAGCTGCTATGACATTAAGACATTTTATATACATTTTATGCTCTTTTCAAAACTGGGCCTAGAAAGAATACTAAGTGGGGTCTGTTCCTACTTCACCAAAATAGCCTAGGTCAGTGGTCGGCAAACTCATTAGTCAACAGAGCCAAATATCAACAGTACAACGATTGAAATTTCTTTTGAGAGCCAAATTTTTTAAACTTAAACTATATAGGTAGGTACATTGTTATTAACTTAATTAGGGTACTCCTAAGGCTTAGGAAGAGCCACACTCAAGGGGCCAAAGAGCCGCATGTGGCTTGAGAGCCACAGTTTGCGGACCACAGGCCTAGGTCAAGTAACCATGTAAAGTCCAATAAAAATACTACCCTCTACTCCAGCCGGTGTCGCTCAGCGGTTGAGCGTTGACCTATGAACCAGGATGTCATGGCTCAATTCCCTGTCAGGGCACATGCCCAGGTTGTAGGCTTGATCCCCAGTAGGGGGCATATAGGAGATGGCTGATCAATAAAAAAATTTTTTTTTAGATAGTCTTGGGTATTTGAAAATTTCAGGTGGAATGTTTATCATCTTCACCTGTTTTTCCCTTAGCTTTGCATTGATATATTTATCACTCCAGAAGGTAGAATATGGTGGAGAAAGACATGTATCCTCAAATTCATTATTGGTAGCTCAGAAGAAAATAAAACTAAACCTTATTTTCTCAAATTTTTTCTACATCAGATCCAACAAAACAATTTCCCATTGGATGATGATATTAGAGTGCTTTTAACAGTCAATTCTGAATTCTCAGACTAATGAAGTTATCCTTTTATATGGCTTCCTTCCTTCAAGGTCTTTTTATAGCCCTTCAAATACAAATTGGAATCTGTAATTTATAGGTAACTAGTTAAAGCTGCCAAAGTTAGATGAAAATGCCTCTCAACTTTATGTTTCCCCTTTTCAATCCTACAGTACTTCTCACTTAAGCCATCACTTAAAAGTTTCAGAATCTTCATAGCAAACATTTCAGATAGCAGGGAGAAGAATTAAAGTGGATCAAATTCCTAGATACACGTGTCCTCTTCAGCACCACTAGGTGGCAGTGGTTGGTAAAGGCTGGGCCTGGGTGGTCACATAATTAGCAGTGAAGCCATCCCAGCTGCTGGCAATGACCTAGGAGTCTCACACAGTCTGTCAGGCATTCTGTGGAGCAGATGGCCAGTGGACTGTGTGGGCCTGTCAGGCTTGAATTCATTGAGGAAACAAATGAGTGGAAGGAAGCATAGTAACCTTTCTTGGTGAAAGAATAATTTGGAGAGAGGACTAGCATCGTGCCACCTCTGAAGTAACAAATAGTATCATAAAAGATCCGCTTAAGGAATATTCCAAAAAGCTTCTGAATTCTTCATAGTGCTCCTTTCATCTATCACTGATAGATCATTTATGTCGTGTTTTCTCAGCTAAAGAGGCACACAAACCCCCTGTGTTTATCGAGAAGCTGCAGAACACCGGCGTTGCTGACGGGTACCCAGTGAGACTGGAATGCCGTGTTTCAGGAGTGCCACCACCTCAGATATTTTGGAAGAAAGAAAATGAATCACTCACTCACAGCACTGACCGAGTGAGGTGAGACTACAGGACGAATTAATCTAATCCTAATGATACATAGGAAACACGGCTCACATACCACATAAATCTGTGTGAGTCATGCTACTGATGACATCAAAAACAAAAATCACTCTCTACTCTAATGTGTGATCAAGCCTTTAGAAAGAAGCTATAATGGTATGTGATGAAGCACATTCTAATTTAATCTCACGGTGATTTTTCTGTGTTTATCTTTATACTTAAAAGAAAAGATGAATTCATTTGCTGCAATGGTGATAGAAACTATTCAGTGGTTTGGTAAAGGCAGATCCTTAACTAGAAATTAAGAGTGCAGATTTATTCAACCTCTTGACGTCTGCTCTTCTCTCCCATTAACTTTAATGGGGCTGGCAGCCTCTCCAGAATAAGTATGAACCTATTATCGCCTGTTCTCACTATTCTGTTTCTAATGACCTAATTAAAAATGATGCTTCGTGTTCACAGCCACTTTTTACAAATTTCAAACCCTAATGGCCTTATCCTTCTCTTCAGCATGCACCAGGACAATCATGGCTACATCTGCCTGCTCATTCAGGGAGCCACAAAAGACGACGCCGGGTGGTACACCGTGTCGGCTAAGAATGAGGCTGGGATTGTGTCCTGCACGGCCAGGCTGGACGTCTACAGTGAGTGCGCTCCACCTTATTGCATTTATCCATTACGTTAGGAAAGTCAGGCATCTGCACAGCGAATCACATTACTGCTACTTAATCTTATAAACTAGTGTTTTTTCTGCCAAAAAATTCATATTGTTCTTTCTCTTTCTATTTATAGTTTCTCGACATTAATAGTGAACTACACCAGGAGAAAAAATACCCAAGTATCATGCAGAAACTTTGCATTATTAGCAAACTATGCATGTTGGCTAGTCAGTTGTGGCTTCCTTACCCAAGCATACCTTAGGCGTTAACCGTAGGCAAAGGCATAACCACATGTTTTTCACATGACGCTTGTTACTGTGTTTTGCAAATGAGTGCTTTTTTTTTTTTAACATTTCTTTATATTATAATCCTATCACAATGTCTTATTGCACTCTGAGTGTGTGTACCATTGATCCTGGAATGCATACTTTTGTGGCTTAGTGCTTTTCTCATTAATATATCTTAAGCAGCTGAACAACAGATTTGTGATTATGCATCCTAAATTTAAATAAAATCATGTTTATTGAATTTACAAACTAGTACAATAGCATAATGTGATCTATTGGCATACAGAAAACCACTAGAAAAATTTAAGAACCTTTCTCTTCTTAAATGAGAAATAACTTCATGAAGTTTTTCAGAAAATGAGTAACCTCAACTTTCCCGACTGCCTAATTCCTTCCTATTGATCACTGTTAAAAGATCCATCCAGAACACCAAACTACTCTAATTATTGTGGCATTTATACATTATGAACTCTGAAAATTAGGAAACTTAGAGACTATCTCAAAGGATTCCCTGTGCTGTAGCAAATATTTATTTTCAAATAAAAATAAACCACACTTGGTCTTTACTATCCAGCTGTTATAGTCCCAATACCCTGTATAGACAATAACTCAGCAACATATGAGCAAAATGCAAAACTATTCTTAAATTTTAGGATTTCTACTATCAATGTGTCCAGTCTTCATAAGGAACATGTGCCTGGAGGATGTCAAAGACATGTATTTACTTGAAACATCTAAGGGCTTTCCAGTAATCATGGTTAAAAGAGCCTGTTTTTGTTTTGTTTTTTGTAGCCCAGTGGCATCAGCAGCCACAGAGCACCAAGCCAAAAAAAGTACGTCCCTCAGCCAGTCGCTATGCAGCACTTTCGGACCAGGGACTAGACATCAAAGCAGCGTTCCAGCCTGAAGCCAGTCCATCTCACCTGACACTGAATGCTGGCCTGGTGGAGAGTGAGGACCTGTAATCCGACATTCTTCTTAAAGCTGAAACACTGAAACACCCTGCCTTGACCAGCATATGCCTTTGTCACTATGTAAAAGGCAAAACCATACCTTTGACTATAAGAAACCAAAATATTTTTTTTACTTGATATACCAAACTTAGAGTTTAAGTAGGTGATGCTGATAGAAATGTACACATTGCACAGGAAAACTTTTGAATTGCTGTGATTAAAGTGGACTGAAATGCTAAAAGTAACCACAATTTGTACTATCAAAGAGCCTATAAACATAGCTTTAGGTGCTACACAACACGATAGTGTGCAATGCGTAACATGAGGCATTTGTACCACAAAAATACTAAAATGATTCTAAAGTGGCAGTGTATCCAGACAGCTACAGTGAACCAAGTGCAATATGTAAGGATGGAAAAAGAAGAGGAAAGAAAACCAAGTTAATGCCTTGTCTTTGCAAACTGTTTTATATTAAATCATAAGGAGGGAATTACTTGCCTTAAATATAATACTGTCAAGTGTTTTCTAATAAGGGTAACACTTTAGTTCTTGACATTTTTTATGTGTTTTATTTCCTTTCATGCTACCTAGGTAGAAAGCTTATTTACAAACCATATTAAATGGCTAATTTAAATATAAATAATATAAAGTATTCTGAATAGAGCAGAAATATATTACAGTCCATTCCAGGAAAGGCATCCAAACCACCCAAATAACCAAGGCATACAGAATTTGGAGGAAACAGGGGTTTGAAAGACGTAAGGAGAAGAACAAAGGAAAAAGCTACCAACATACTTACTACATTGTGTTTAGATAAAAGTAGAAGGGCAGGAGACATGTTAAAGGCCAGGCTTTTCTTTGATTTTCTTGAAAATTAATCTCACATGTAGGTGAAAAAACACAGCCATTCACAAGTCAGGGAATCTAGGGCCAGCTGGAAGTTGGAGCACCTGTGCTATGGAAATTTAGTGTGTCTGAGTTTGTGTAGTAGTTGATGATTTTAGATGTTTAGAGCAAGTTGACAATGGACTGAGACTGCAAGATTGGTGTAAGAGAGACATTGCCTGTAGCATCTAGTCTACTTGAAGGAAATGGAGACTTAGGAGAGACAAAAACAGGTTTGCGCCATAATGTATTTTTTTCAATGGCACCAAGACATGGTGAATGGAAAATACCAGTTCACATCCCTGCTCACATGAAACCGTGCTTTAAGAAGGTGCCACGTGCTGAGGAGTTTGTAAAGGCGTCTCAGCAAAGACTTATTTTTAAATGCACATGATTCTGCATCAGCTAGAGACTGAGATGATTCTGACCAGACTTGATGGTTTTAAGTCGGAACCAATAAATTTTTAAAAAGAAGAAACAACAATTTGGCCTAATTTTATAAAACATGAGGCTTTAATGGTACTTTGCTATGAAAAGAAAACACTGTATTCCTTATGCAAAACACGTATACCTTTCATTATTTATAATAAAAATGTTGAACTCTCTAAGCTCAGTTACTCAATTCAATACATAGTATTTTTTAAAGTAATTTTATATCTGTGTACCACCCCATATATTTCATATTACTGCTTCACATGTACAGCTTTCTACTTCTTTGTAAGAACACCAACCAACCAGGTTTGAAATGATTAACAGGCTTGAGCACTGGGTGGCAGATATTCTATGCAGTGGTGCAAGCTTCTTTGGCCACACTTGTATGCATTACTAATATGGAATTTAAGATACCATACAAAGTCCCTCATGGACCTACCTATATTGTAGTACTATGACTTAGGTCATATCTTAATTGCCAAATTTTTCTGAATGTGACTTTTTTGCTAATTTTCTGGGTTTGGGATTAAGTAGCATTATTTTGCCATCTTTTGTGTTGTATTTATAAAAAAATAGTACTATCATACTATTTTTGGGTTGTTGTGCTGGTGTAATGTGGATTTAACATCAATAAATATTTAACAAATCATAGTTGCAATTTTGTGAAGCAAAATATTCAGTTGTTTTGGTTTTCTATTGCTGCTGTAACAAATTAGTGCAAACCAAGGCTTAAAACAATACTCATTTCTTAGCTCACGGGTCTCTAGGTTAGAATTTCAGGAACAATATGTCTAGATTCTCTGCTCAGGGTCTTACAAGGCTAAAATCAATGTATCTACTAAATTGTTCACGTCTGGAGCTCAAGATCCTCTTCATAGCTTAAGTTGTTATGACAGAACTCAGTTCCTCACTGATGTAGAACAGGAGTCTCACTAAGTCTGTCGCTAGGAGTCACTCACTCCTCCAACCACCCACATCCCTTGCCACTTTCAAACTCAGCAATGAGAATCTCCCTCAGGACAACACTCTTTGAATCTCTTGGCAACAGGCCCAAACACTTTTAACGCAGTGGTTCACAACCTGTGGGTCGCGACCCCTTTGGGGGTCGAACGACCCTTTCACAGGGGTCGCCTAAGACCACTGGAAAACACATATATAATTACATATTGTTTTTGTGATCAATCACTATGCTTTAATTATGTTCAATTTGTAACAATGAAAATATATCCTGCATATCAGATATTTACATTACGATTCATAACAGTAGCAAAATTACAGTTATGAAGTAGCAACGAAAATAATTTTATGGTTGGGGGTCACCACAACATGAGGAACTGTATTAAAGGGTCGCGGCATTAGGAAGGTTGAGAACCACTGATAGACGAAAGCCAACAAACAGCCCTTTACTGGCTATAACCCCAAGGCTCGGTATGGAGGAAGAAGACAGAAACACCCTTCTCCCAGTATTCCCCTCAAAGAGGCACATTCCCATACTTTAGAAACTGCTGTCCAAGAGTCTGGCTTCCAATCAGCCTGAATCTAGATGCTGACTGAGGTCCTATCCATTGGGACATTGACAGGTCTTGGCACACCTGCAACTACTGAGAGCAACTCAGAATAAAATAGGCTATTTGGACAATGACAACGGTTTGAGAGGCAACCAACAGCCTGGACAGGGCTGAATAATATGGTTCATCTCCTACATGGAGGCCACTCTTTCAAGACTGAGAGAAGTGAGTATTTTACCTAATAGAAATATACTGAGTGTCAAGGAAAAACGAAGAAATAAAGGAATCCACTCCATACAAAAGAAGATAAAAACCCAAGAAAAGACCTTAATAAAAGGGAGATAAGTGATTTAACTGATAAAGAGTTCAAAATAGCAGCTTTAAAGATGCTCAAGGAGCTTGGAGAAAAATACATGAGCAAAGTGAGAATTCCAACAAAGTGACACCACCACATAGAAGTCACAGAGACGAAGAGTACAATAACTGACATGAAAAATGCAATAGAGGGTTTCAACAGTGAACTGATGAAGCAGAAGGAACAGCAAACTCATAGCGGAGAGGAACTCATCCAATTAGAGGAACAAAAAGAAAAAAATGTGAAACAGTACAAATAGCTTAAAGGATTCAGAGGACATCAAGTGGACCAACATATATTCACATTATAGAGGTCCCATAAGGAGAAGAGAAAATGGGCAGAAAACATTTTCAAAGTAATAATAGATGAAAATTTCCCTAACCTGGGCAAGAAAACAGATATCCAGATGCAGGAAACCCAGAGTGTTCAAAACAGATGAACCAAGAGGCCTACACCAAGATACATTAAAATGTAACATGTCAAAAGTTGAAGACTAAAAGAGAATCACTTATAAAGCTAGTGTGAAGGGGAAAGACTTAAAAGGAATAAAAATAAATACAATAATTAGTTAAGGGATACACAAAATAAAATACTGCAAATTTAGACATCAAAAATATAAAGTGAGTGGGAGTGAATAAAAATGTTGTGTTAAAATGTGTTCAAAGTTAAGTCATTATCAACTTCAAAACAGACATAAGTTGTTTTATATAAACCTCATGGTAACCACACACAAAAAAACAATACACACCTATAGTAGATACACAAGATTTAAAAAAAAGAAATGTAAGCATACAACCACAGATTAATTAGATCACAAAGGAAGAGAGCAAAAGAAGAACAAAACAACAAAGGAATTATAAAACAGCCAGGAGACAATTAACAAAATGGCAGTAATTACATACTTATCAATAATTACTTTAAAGGTAAGTGGACTAAACTTCCAATCAAAAGACACAAAATGGCTTAGTAATTAATTTTTTTAAAGACCCATCTATATGCTGTCTAGGAGACTCAGTTCAGATGTAAGGACAGAAAAACTAAAGGTGAAGAATGAAAAAAGGTATTCTATGCAAATGGAAACCAACAGAAGGCTGGGATAACTATACTTATATCAGACAAAACAAACTTTACCACAAAGACTGTAATAGGACAAAGAAAGTCATTATATGATTGATTATAATGGAGTCAATCCAATAAGAAACATAGTATTATAAATATTTATGCTCATAAATATGCAAAGCAAATAGTGACAAACCTAAAGTCAGAAATACACAGCAATCCTATATAATAAAAAGGTAATATGCAAATCGACCAAACGGCAGAATGACCAGTCGCTATGATTCGCACTGACCACTAGGGGGCAGACGCTCAATGCAGGAGCTGCCCCCGGGTGGTCAGTGTGCTCCCACAGGGGGAGTGCCAGTCAGCGAGTGCAACATTGGTGGCAGGAGCCTCTCCCACCTCCGAGGCAGCACTAAGGAGCAGCGAGCCGAGCTGTAAGGAGCAGTGAGCAGGCAGGCGGTAAGGAGCAAGGGCTCCCGGACTGGGAAAGGGATGTCTGACTGCGGGAAGCGGGCCTAAGCCAGCAGGCAGACATCCCCCGAGGGACCCAGGTCTGTGAAAGGGCGCAGGCCGGGCTCGGAGACCAACCCCCCCACTCCCCTGAGTGCACAAATTTTCATGCACCGGGCCTCTAGTACAATAATAATAGGAAACTTTAATATTCCACTTTCAGCAATGTATAGGCTATCCAAACAAAAAAATTAATAAGGAAATATTGGCCTTAAATTACATGTTAGACCAGATGGACTGCAAATCCAATTCATCAATACATTAAAAGGATTATACACCATGATTCAGTGGAATTTATTCCAGGAATGCAAGGATGTTTCAATATCTGCAAATCAATGGAATATACCATGTTAACAAAAAGAAAGATAAAAATCCCATCATCTCAACAGATGCAGAAAAAGCTTTTGACAAAATTCAACATTCATTTATGATAAGAAAACTCTCAACAAAGTGATTATAGAGGGAACATACCTCAACATAATGAAGACCATATACAACAAACCTACAGCTAACATCATACCCAACAGCAAAAAGCTGAAAGCTTTTCCTCTAAGATCAGGGACAAGGCAAACATGTCCACTCACACCACTTTTCTTCTCAGAGCAATTAGATAAGAAAAAAACATAAAGTGCACCCACATTACAAAGGATGAAGTAAACCTGTCACCATTTTACAGATGATGTGATATTTTGCTTATAAAACCCTAAAGACTCCACCAGAGAACTATTAGAACTAATCATTTCAGTGAAGTTTCAAGATACAAAATAAATATACAAAAATCGGGTGTTTTTCTATATACTAATAGCAAAATATCAGAAAGAGAAATTGAGAAAACAATTCCATTTACAATTGTATCAAAAAGAATAAAATACCTATAAATAAATTTAACCAAAAAGGTAAAAGAAAACTGTAAGACATCTAATGAAAAAAATCTGAAGATGATACAAATAAATGGGAAAATATTCCAAGCTTTCTATTAGATTGGAAGAATTAACATTGTTAAAATGTCCAGAATACCCAAAGCAATCTAAAAATTCTAATGGCACTTTTCATAAAAATAGAGCAATCATAAAATGTGAATGAAATCACAAGACCCTAAATAGCCAAAGCAACCCTGCAAAAGAACAAAACAGAAAGCATCACACTGCCAGATATCAAACTATATTACAAAGCTACAGTAATCAAAACAGTATAATACTGGCATTAAAACAGACACACAGATCAATAGAACACAATAGAGAGTTCAGATAAAAACCCATGCACATGTGGTCGATAAATTTACAAAATGGAGCCAAGAATATGGAATGTGGAAAGGACATATTGAATGGAGAAAGTTTCTTTAATGTTGCTGGAAAAAACTGGATAACTACATGCAAAGGAATGAAACTACCGTACACAAAAATTATCTCAAATTGGATTAAAGACATAAACATAAGACCTGAAACCATAAATCTTTTACAAGAAAATATAAACAGTAAGCTCCCTGACATAGTTCTTGGCAATGATTTTTTTGACTCTGACACTAAGAACAACAAAAACAAAATTAAATTAGTATGACTGAAAACTAAAAAGCTTCTGCACAGCAAAGAAAACTATCAACAAAATGAAAAGGCAGTAAGAGGTTAATATCCTAAATACACTTAAAAATTAATTTCTTTCAATAGAAAAAATCCAATTAAAAATTGGCAGAGGACACTTTTCCAAAGACATAAGGATAGCCCACAGGTACATGAAAATGTGCTCAATTTCACTAATAATCAGGGAGATGTAAGTCAAACCACAATGAAATATTACCACACACCTGTTAGAATAACTATTATCAAAAAGATAAGAGATAACCAGTGTTGGCCAGGATATGGCGAAAAAACCCGTGTGTATTGCTGGTGGGAATATAGACTGAACAGTATAGAGGTTCCTCAAATAGTTAAAAATAGTACATATAATCCAGCAATTCCACTTCTGGGTATATATCCAAAGAAAATAAAAACTCTACCTTGGAAAGATATATGCACCCTCATATTCATTGCTGCATTATTTACAATAGCCAACACATCGAAGCAACCTAAATGTTCACTGATAAATGAATGGGTAAAGAAAATGTGGTGTGTGTGCAATATTATTTAGCCATAAAGAAAAGGAAACCCTGCCATTTGTGGTAACATGGATGGATCATAAAGTCAGTGTACTCAGTGAAATAAGTCACACAGAGAAAGGCAAATATCATATGATCTCACTTATATGTGGAATGGCAAAAACAAAACTCAGATACAGCAAACAGATTGGCAGTTTCCAGAGTTATGGATGGATAAGATGGGTAAAGGTGGTCAAAGTTTACAAACTTCTAGTTATAAAATAAGTCCTAGGATGTAATTAACAGCATGGTGACTATCCTATCTAATAAAGAGGTAATATGCAAATTGACCATCACTTCAACACATAATATGGCCACCACAAGATGGCCGACGGGGAGGGGGGCAGTTGTGGGTGATCAGGCCAGCAGGGGAGGGTAGTTGGGAGGGACCAGGACTGAAAGGGAGGGCAGTTGAGGGCAATCAGGCCTGCACGGGAGGACAGTTAGGGATGACCAGGCCAGCAGGGGAGCACAGTTGGAGGGAACCCAGGCCTGCAGGGGAGGGCAGTTAGGGATGACCAGGCCAGCAGGGGAGCGCAGTTGGGGGAAACCCAGGCCTGCAGGGGAGGGCAGTTGCGGGGGACCCAAGCCTGCAGGGGAGGACAGTTGGGGGCAACCAGGCCAGCAGAGGAGGGCAGTTGGGGGCAACCAGGCCTGCAGGGGAGGACAGTTGGGGGGGGGACCAAGCCGGCAGGGGAGGGCAGTTAGGGGCATTTGGGATAGCAGGGGAGCAGTTCGGCATCGATCAGGCTGGCAGAGCAGTTAGGAGATGATCAGGCTGGCAGGCAGAAGCAGTTAGGGGCAATCAGGCAAGCAGGTGAGTGGTTAGGAGCCAGCAGTCCTGGATTGTGAGAGGGATGTCCCAGATTGGAGAGGGTGCAGGCTGGGCTGAGGGACACACCCACACACACACACACACACACACACACCCATGCATGAATTTCGTGCACCAGGCCTCTAGTAGTTAATAATACTGTATTGTATATTTCAATGTTACTAAGTAAATTTTAAAAGTTCTCATCACAAGAATAAAAATGGTAACCATGTATGGTGATGCTTGTTAACCTACATTTGATATACTGTTTTATGCATACTCACTGATCTGTTCTCTATTAAAATTTTATGTAAAGTACTTGTCTACTTCACTAGAAATAACTCCAAGTTAAATACTAGCCATGCTTTCACTAAATTCCTTCTTTTGGGAAGTTTCAAGGTACAGTTAGCTCTTAGAGTACCAGAAACTTACTAGAAATTCAAATTCCCTGACAAGCCACATATGGGAGGCAACTGATCAATGTTTCTCTCTCTCTCTCCCTCTCTCTCCCTCCTACTTCCTTTCTCTAAACATATCCTTGGGTGAGGATTAAGAAAAAAAAAACACAAAATACAGAGCACATCCCGGGGGGTTGGGGGGGGGAGGGGCATGCAGAAGGCAGCTGATCAATGATGCTTCTCTCTCATTGATGTTTCCATCTCTCTATCCCTCTCTCCCTACCTCTCTCTCTCTTAAAAAAAAAAATCAATAAAAATATATTTTTAAAAAAACAATTTTATCTACTAAACTATTAAAATGATATTGCTGGCACTGTCAATAGTAGGTACTCTCTCAAAGATGGCAGAATGTATTTTATGCCATTACTAGAGGCCCAGTGCATGAAATTTGTGCACTGGGGGTTGGGGGGTCCCTCAGCTGGCCTGCACCTTCTCACAGTCCAGGAGCCCTCGGGGGATGTCCGACTGCCGCAGGGAGAGGGTCTAAGCCTGCAGTTGGACATCCTTAGTTAGCACTGCTGCAGAGGCAGGAGAGGCTACCGCCACCACAGCTGTGCTCACCAGCCATCAGCCCGGCTTCTGGCTGATCAACGCTCACCCTGCAGGAGCAAGCACACTGACCACCAGAGGATAGGTCCTGAGTTGAGTGTCTGCCCCCTGGTGGTCAGTGAACATCATAGCAAGAGGTTGAGCGGCCTTAGTATATCATTAGCATATTACGCTTTGATTGGTTGAACGTACGACCGGATACTTAGCATATTATGCTTTTATTATATAGGATGATTTTCTCTTCAATTGCTTTCACATTTCTCACAAGACTGAGACACTACTTCCCAGTTGTGGAAAACTGAAAAGCAAAGTGTACCACTGTAGAAGGTAGCATTCCAAAGTATTCTGTGGGAGGATATCCCCAGCTCCTGCCCACCCTCACTCTGGATCAAAGGTTAAGGGCGGGGACAACCAGACTTAGAACTGACATCATGTGTGTATGTCAAGATAATGGTCAAGCCAGACCATGGAGCAGGGGCCAAGAGCATAAGCTGCCCACCATGGAACAGCAATGGCCACAAGGGTTAGTCTGGGCTCAGTACAACAGAACCACAGGGAAAGGTATGATTAAAGTGAGTCAGAGTCTGGGAAGCCATGGGAAAGTTGCATGGTGGCTTGCCAGTTCCCTAATAGCCTAAGGGCACATATATTTACTTCAACTGCACCCTTAACTAAGGGAAGTAAAGTGTCTGGGGTAAATAATGCAATCTACACAGCAGCACTGCTTTGAGAACAAGCTTTCACTCTCTGAGATATGCTCAGAGACATAGATCAGAGTCAACATTCTGTGAATAAACCAGAAACCATACTGCTCATAACACATATGTTTTAAATCAAGATGAATAGATGAAAACAGGACTTGAAATACAAAGCTCAGAAAGCACATTAATAAAAGTGTGAATTACTAGAGTATAATACACATTTATATTATAATACATAATGCTTCCAGCACTAGGAGGACTCCAGATACAATGTACCAGAAGCATGGCTAATGGAAATAACATTTACTAAGCACCTACTATGTGCTAGGGATTAATACTATTTTATTTAATCCTTACAACTCTAGAATTGTTAGTCTCTCTTGCAGATGAGAAAACAGGCTCAAGGGGCAAATGTAATGAGACTAAATCACAGTCAATTAGTTACAGATTTGGAGCTTAAAACCAGGATTTTCTGGCTCCAAAACCCGTATCTTTCCACTAACCTCACTGTAAAGATGTGAAACCCTCTACTGTGACCAGGGCTTGAACATTTATGAAAGGACACTAAGAATTAGTGACAATCATCTTTTAGAAAGTGAGAGGTTAGTTAGTATAAAGGTTACTCAAAATTTCAATGCAATACACACAAACATGATTCTTGTCATATTCCTGGCAAGTGTAGGAGATATTGATATCAAATACACCCACACATACTTAGATAAGTTAATCAGCTAAAATAATTTAAAGATAAGGCACAGTGTACTATCCTTTTCAGGAAGTAAGCAATTGCCCCTTAATGATATAGTCTGAACACCACATTAGCACCATTCACTTGAGGCCTTTGTCACGCAAACACTTTCAGAAAACAAAACTACTACTAAACACTTCTATTTAGACTAAACTAAAAGTGATTTTATTTACTATCTTACACAATTTAGAAGTTTCTATTTAAAAGACTAAATAATCAGTTTGGTTGTTTTACTAGATGATATATGCATATGACATGTTATTTCAAGATAGTTAGTTAAACTGTCATTGTGCCCCCTAGGGCAGACAAGGGGGAAATTCTGTTCCCCAAATGCTGTGTCCTGAGTTGTGTTCTCACCCAAAATTAGCAAACCCACAAGTACCAATCTCCCTTTCTCTCTTATCAACTTTACTGAGGTATAATTCAGTCATTAAGGTGTATAATTTAATAAATTTTGAGGCAACTATCCTTTCTTAATTTTAGATTAGTTTGCATTTTCTAGAATTTTTATAACTACAGTCACATAGTATGTACTCAAATTTTGAGGCCGGCTTCTTTCACTAAGCTTAATTTGCAATTCACCCAAGGGTATCAATAGTTGGTTCTTTATATTGCTGAGTAGTATTTCATTGTATAGATATACTACTTTTTGTGTACCCATTCTCTTATTCATGAGTATATGAATGCTTACAATTTTGGATATTACAAATAAAGCTGCTGTAAAAAAAATAACGTACAAATCTTTGTGTGGACATATGTTTGTAATTATGTTGCAAAAACATCCAGGAATAGAGTGGGTGAGCTGTATGATGGATATATGTTTCACTTTTAAAGATACTACTAAACAGTTTTTCAAGGAGTTTTTAACAATTCACGTTCTCATCAGCAGCATTTGTTGCTCCACATCCTCAACAACTGGTATTATCATTCTTTTCCAATTTACACATTCTAATGGGTATATAGTTGTATCTCATTAAGGTTTTAACTTAAATTTTCCTGATCGTCAAAGTTACTGAGCACCTTTTCATGTATTTATGGTCATTCATATATCTTCTCTTGTGATGTGTCTAATCAAAACTTTTGGCATTTTTATTTGGTTGTCTTATTTTGTTATAACAGCTTATTATATATTTTTTCTACATGCAAGTCCTTTTTCATGTAAATATATGGCAAATGTTTCTTCTAGACTATGACGTGCCTTCCCATTTTGCTAACATCTTCCAAAGAACAAAAATTCTTGATTTTAATGAAACTCAACTTTGCAAGGGTTTTTTTTTTCTTGTTTTTTTTTTGGTACAATTTTTGCCTTTTGTGTCCTATCAAAGTAATCTTTGCCTACCTCAAGGTCACTAACAAGTATTTAGTCTAGATTGAGGGAGGTAGAATGCTTGTGTGTGAAAGGACAGAGCAGGACTGATGGCTGTGTCCTTAACCCCTCTTCCAAGAAAAAGCCGCAGGGTGTATCAGTTACTCAGCCTGCCCTTATCTCAGCCAATGGGAAAGTGGGGGAAACTAGCCCAAGGCCAAAAGTATGCTGGCCACCCCCCCCCTGTGTTTGTGTAACCAGACCCTAGCTGCACCCTGCCCCAACCCCCCGTCCCCAAGCCCTATAAATTCTTTGTTCCCTTGGGACTCGGGGCTCTCTCTTGCACCCAGTAATGGAGGCAAGGGGGGGACCAAGCGAGCTTGTATAAGAGACCCTCTGCTTTTGCATCGGACTGGCTAGTTCCCTGGTGTGGTTTCCTTGGGGATCTTGAAATCTGGGCATAACATTTTGAGGGCTCGCCGGGATCCCCAACACCATCGAGGGACCCCCAGTCCGGAGGGCCTGACCGCGGTAGGTATGTTTTGTATCTATCCTGTGTGAGCTCACTTCTGAAATCTGTAATCATAATCGCCCGCATGATCTAGGGGATCAAGGGCGGGAGGAGTCGGGGGACGTCTCGATCCTCCATCTGGAGGGGTATAGCTTTGCTTCTGCGGAGTCGGAAGGTCTGTAGAAACCCCCTCAATCTGAGACAGGTGGGAGGAGTCGGGGGACGCCTCGATCCTCCATCTGAAGGGGGGCATTTTTGCTTCCGCGGAGTCGGAAGGTCTGTAGGAACCCCTCAATCTGAGAAAAGGCGGGTCGCTCCCACTGGTTGGCGCGCAGCCAACGTCTAGCTTTCGGGTTTTTTTGTTGTTGTTTTTTTTTTTGCTTCCATGGAGTTGGAAGGCTGTACTTTCTTGGGCCCTTTAGTTGTTTGTGTTTCCGTTTTATTTTGTGGACTTGCTGGATGGACGTTATGGTGGACTCAGACTGCTCCTTTGGGTATTGTGATTAATCATTACAAGGAGATTGGGGGAGGCTTTAGATCTCCCTCAGGAATGGGGAAGTTGTTAGGAATTGAATGAATTGTTTAAACTCTGAATGAATGTCTGGTTAAAGTGTGGAGGGAGGGGGACTGCTCTCCCCCCTCCTTTGTGTGGCGGTCGGGCAGCCACCTGAGTGAGGGTCTGTGGAAACAGGTCACCCCCTCCCCAAGTATTCTAAAATTAAAATCCTTCTTGTAATTGGAAAGCTTTTACAAATTTATAAATGCATCTGGGATTTCTGTGCACATGTAAAGGGAAAAGGCCAGTTTAAAAACGAGTGCGCATAGTTTTGAGCTGAACTTGACTTTTTGCTGTGTACAGAATAAAAACCCGAGACTGTTTTGGCCTTAAAAATGGCGAAGATGAACCTGAAAAAGAAATACAGGCTGGTTTCCCAAGGCCATTTAAAGTAGCTCTTTTGAAATTTCCCGCCCTGAGGCAAGTACCACCAGGAAGTTGATAGTCAAGTTTACATATGAATAGCTATGACTTCCTCAGCAGGAAAATTGTGACCATTTTGAAATTTAGCAGCTATGCCAGGCTTATTGGCTGGAAACTTAAAACTTTTAAGTTCAAATCATCTAAAAGCACTGAAATTTATAATACTGAAATGTTGATCTAAATATGCCTAGTATGAAGTCTAAATGATAGAAGTTAATCTATTAATTGAAAATGCCTTAGCTTATTGATCTGATTGAGAAGAGAGGATTGATTTTGTGACCTCAGCTGAAGATTTTTGATGCAAGGACCAGTTTAAATTTAATTGATATTCTTTAAAATGATTATAAAAGGTATAAACAGCTAATATATGCCTAAGCTTAACCTACGTTCTAGATAATGTGTTTACCCAAAGCTGTGGTTTAAATTGCATGCTGTCTCTGCTTAACTAGTGAAATTTCTGTGTCTCTTAAAATGTATTGCTAATCACCTAAGAATTAAGGCTAAGAGTTCTAGCTACCTGGAAAGCATGGCCTTGGTGTGATAGGAGGAAAAAAGAAATGCTAAATGGATGATATACCAGTGAGCTGGGACTGGTCACTAACGATGGATTGTGAGAAGGGCTGGACATGGCCTAACTTCTCCTTCCTTGGTACCCTTGAAATGTCAGAGGATCCAATGTGTTTAATCCTCTTGAAGGACATTGAATGGTTCTTTCCTTCCTCTTTAACTTTTAGGGGATTGTATAAATGGATTACTGATGTAGATTATCAAGAATCTCTAAGGGACTTGTTCTGTATCTCAACACAACTGAAACTGATTTGTTGGTATTTTGTGGTATAAATGTGGCATGCACCTCAAAGTTCTTAATGGGGAATGTATCTAGTTATCATGTCTATTTAGTCTTGATTTCCTTGTTCAATATGAGTACTGTTTCTATCTGGATGGGACATAGGTCAAAAGTCCTGTCCTGGGAAGTGAGAAAGGGAGGCCTCCGCATCTGTTCCTGTCTGCTCAAGAGCCCAAGACTGTAAAGGTACTTGTTCACTAAAAGGGTGTAAGTGTAAATGTTTATTTGATGTTTGTATGTCTACTTGGGTATAATTATTTGTTCATGTCTGTGCTAGGCTGGGATTTTGGAATTCTGGGGTAGATTTAAAAGGTATTTGTGGCTTTTCTAGTCTGATTGGGACATTTAAGGGTGGGGCTCACAGTTCCTCAGGGCAGAAATTTCATGGGCCCTTCCCCCTGCCTGTGCTGAATTAAATAATACAGGACAGTGTCATTTGGCTTGCTGGTTAAAGGAAGACAATGGGCCTTAGAATCTGTAAAGGTGGGCGGGAATGAAGCTGGTCAAATGTACTGAAAGGGGGGAGAAACCAAGATGGCGGCATAGGTTAACACCGGAGATCGCTGCCTCAAACAACCACTTCAGAGATATAACTAAAGGACAGAACGGACATCACCCAGAACCACGGGAAGGCTGGCTGAGTGGAAATTCTACAACTAGGAGGAAAGAGAATATCATACCCAGACTCAGAGGAGGCGCAGTGCTGAAGTGAAATACTCAGGTGCGGAGTGTGCGCGCGGAGCGGGCTGGCGGCGGAGGGCGCGGTTGTTGTTTTCAATCGGGAGGGAGTTTCAGACTCTGAGCTCCAGATCCGGGCGAGTCTCTGGGGACCGAGACTCAAACGGGAGAAGCAGGACTGTCTGGCTTCGGTCGGAACTCGAAGGCAGCTTTCTCTCCGAGGTTTGCAGCCATTGCTGGGGCTCTGAGAGGCAGAGCCCCTGGGGAAGGAACTGAGAGTCGCCATAACTGCTTGTTCCGCCCGCCCTGTAGATCCCCGGGGACCCGCCCCGCCCAAGCCCTGCACAGAACCATTTGCCGGATAGCCTCAGGCAAACGCTAGATTAGCACCGCCCTAGAGATCCAGCACAGAAGCCCTCCCACTACAGACACAGCAGACTCTCATAGCCAGTTAGCCTGGAGGTCAAATCACCCCGGTATTGCCGACATCAATCAAGGCTTAAAGGCAACAAGACTGCGGACAAAGACCACTAGGGGGTGCATCAAGAAAGCATAAAAAATGCGGAGACAAAGAAACAGGACAAAACTGTCAATGGAGGATATTGAGTTCAGAACCACACTTTTAAGGTCTCTTAAGAACTGTCTAGAAGCTGCCGATAAACTTAGTAAGGCCCTCGAAAAGACTGGTGAGACCGCCGATAAATGTAGTGAGATCCTCAAGAAATCTAATGAGACCCTCGATGTTGTGATAAAGAACCAACTAGAAATTAAGCATACACTGACTGAAATAAAGAATATTATACAGACACCCAACAGCAGACCAGAGGAGAGCAAGAATCAAGACAAAGATTCGAAATGCGAAGAAGCAAAAAACACCCAACCAGAAAAGCAAAATGAAAAAAGAATCCGAAAATATGAAGATAGTGTAAGGAGCCTCTGGGACAGCTTCAAGCGCACCAACATCAGAATTATAGGGGTGCCAGAGGATGAGAGAGAGCAAGATATTGAAAACCTATTTAAAGAAATAATGACAGAAAACTTCCCCCACCTGGTGAAAGAAATAGACCTACAGGTCCAGGAAGCGCAGAGAACCCCAAACAAAAGGAATCCAAAGAGGACCACACCAAGACACATCATAATTAAAATGCCAAGAGCAAAAGACAAAGAGAGAATCTTAAAAGCAGCAAGAGAAAGAAACCCAGTTACCTACAAGGGAATACCCATACGACTGTCAGCTGATTTCTCAACAGAAACTTTGCAGGCCAGAAGGGAATGGCAAGAAATATTCAAAGTGATGAATGCCAAGAACCTACAACCAAGATTACTTTATCCAGCAAAGCTATCATTCAGAACGGAAGGTCAGATAAAGAGCTTCACAGATAAGGAAAAGCTAAAGGAGTTCATCACCACCAAACCAGTATTATATGAAATGCTGAAAGGTATCCTTTAAGAAGAGGAAGAAGAAAAAAAAAGGTAAAGATACAAATTATGAACAACAAATATGCATCTATCAACAAGTGAATCTAAGAATCAAGTGAATAAATAATCTGGTGATCATAATAGAATCAGGGACATAGAAAGGGAATGGACTGACTATTCTTGGGGGGGAAAGGGGTGTGGGAGATGCGGGAAGAGACTGGACAAAAATCGTGCACCTATGGAAGAGGACAGTGGGTGGGGAGTGAGGGCGGAGGGTGGGGCGGGAGCTGGGAGGAGGGGAGTTATGGGGGGAAAAAAAAGAGGAACAAATGTAATAATCTGAACAATAAAGATTTAATTAAAAAAAAAATGTACTGAAAGGGTTTGGTACCTGTTGCTGCTAGCAAAGGAGGGGCTGATGCCCACTTCTAGTGCACTCCCTTGAAAGAAGCCTGGTTGCTGCTCTGCCACAAAAGGAACTGGTGGAAAGGCAAAAAGCAGAGCGCTGTAACTAATAAACAGGGTTACCTAGAAGCCATCAGGACTCTGAAGTTCTCCAAGAGAGGAGGAATCTGACTCGGAGACTGGCGAGGACTGGGTGGCTTTTCTTTAACAATCTCTTTCCTTGAGAGGGCTCCAGAGGGCGCACGAGGACATTTGGCCACGCCTCCACGCTATCTAGGAGACCAGCCCAACCCCAACTCCTCATCAGCACAGACCAGGAGATTGGATCTACATCAGAAGGCACCTCCGGGAGACCCTAGAGCCATGTTGGAAGGGTCCCTACACTGTGGTGCTGAAGACCCCCACCACTCTCAAGGTAGACGGCGTCGCGACCTGGGTCCATCACACTCACGTCCGGTCAGCGGACCCATCCATGATCCGGAAAGACTTCATCACCAACTGGAGCGTCGAGACGCAACCCACTCAAGCTCAAGCTACAGCATGCTCGGCCTGCCTGATGCCAGTAACATGACTCGCGATCACTCCTGTCACCAGGAGCCCCCACAGTACTGTGTAAGACACTTAGATAATGCCTGCATCTTCATGGACATGGCTCCAAAGAGACAAGGACCATTTATAGGATCACATGTTTAGTAGAAGATTTGGCTACCTGAAGTGGCCATGATGCCAATATTATGTTTCATTGTATTGATATGTTATATTAACCTTTGATTCTTTTGCAGGTTTGAATGTATGTTGGCTGTCCTGGAAGGGAGCTGTGTGGGGTGACCCCCAAAAGTAAAGGGTGTCTAGCTGCCAAGAGGGCAGGTGCCCAACTGGGCAGGGAAGGGTGCCCATCAGGTTTTGGTCTCTGTTGAGAGACAGCTAACAGTTGACAGCCTGTAATACTGTCTTGCAGGCCTGAGTCACCATGCCCATGTCAGGGGTAGTAAAGCTGGAAAAAATCTGTTTAAAATAGAAGGTCTGAGGCATGGTTATGCATAGAAAGAAGGTTTTATACCAACAATTACTGTTTTGTTTTAAATCCATGAAAAGGAATTAGCAAGGAAAGTCAGAAAATCTTAGAGTAGATCAGTATGTTTTTCTACTTATGTAATTCCTCCAAAATCTGGCAATGCTAAATAAGTACGTTTCTTTGCATAGATCCAATAAGAATGATTCCTAATAGTGGTTTTATTAATGGAAAACTTTGACTGGAGTATCATGTTTTAAAGAACCCTGTCTGAACTCTAAAGACTTGAAGCCACTAAGACCACGAAGAAAGCCTGGTATCCTGCTTGGGAGCCCTGAAGATGGCTGGCGCTGGAGCATCAGGCCCATGCCCTACCATCACTGGCGGTTGGTAAGAGTAGAAGGGGAGCAGTAAAGATGCCTCTGCATCCCTGCGGAACCCCCACACACTCTGGGCCGCAACAAGTAGGAGGGCTACTGAGATGGGCCTTAAAGCCTGGAGCGTCGTCTCAGGTGGAGTTGCTACAGGTGAGGGATTCACCTAACTCAGCAGATACTGCAGGCAGGCTTGATGGCACCTGGATGGCTTGGCTTCCTGGCCCTACGGGGCACATTAAGGTTCAACCATGAAATTCCAGCAAAGGTAGTCAGTTACCATTCTTGTTGTGTTTATGCAAGCATCAGGACAGTAAATAAATTAATCTTGATTTGGCTTTTTAATAGCCATGGAGGAATTTTAAGAAGAAAAATCCTATTTCAATAGAAGTTGTTAAAGCTAAAATGGTTTCTTTCCCTTCCACCAGACCATTTGTTAAGCTTATAAGAATAGTTCAATTGATAGTTCTGTGTGCCCAGTACGGGCCTCTAGCAACGGTGGAATAGAAATGCAGTCTGTCTCATGATTGAGCCGGAAGTTCCAAGACAAGGGGGGAAATGAAAGGACAGAGCAGGACTGATGGCTGTGTCCTTAACCCCTCTTCCAAGAAAAAGCCGCAGGGTGTATCAGTTACTCAGCCTGCCCTTATCTCGGCCAATGGGAAAGCGGGGGAAACTAGCCCAAGGCCAAAATTATGCTGGCCACCCCCCGTGTTTGTGTAACCAGACCCTAGCTGCACCCTGCCCCAATCCCCCCGACCCCAAGCCCTATAAATTCTTTGTTCCCTTGGGACTCGGGGCTCTCTCTTGCACCCAGTAATGGAGGCAAGGGGGGGACCAAGCGAGCTTGTATAAGAGACCCTCTGCTTTTGCATCGGACTGGCTAGTTCCCTGGTGTGGTTTCCTTGGGGATCTTGAAATCTGGGCATAACAGTGTGTTGGGTGGGAGGGGGCAGGGGGGATACCAGGAAGGGTATCTCAAACAAACAAAAACTGACAGACCATGGTATTGCGAGTTTCACAGTTCTGCTGAAGAAACAGGGTATGGAATCTTGATAGATACATTTTAAACGAAAAAAATATTTAAAAAAACACAACTCCAGAAAATCTCAAAATATGAGAATGGGCAAAAACATAATTATTAAATGCACCATGCCTCAACTTTTGTAGCTAGTCTCCAAATTCGGCCCTCAGTACTATCTGTTAATTATACTACTTCCTCGGTGACTCATTCTCACTGTCCATAAAGACAAATTCAAAACTCCTCTTCAGTCAGGTCTATTATCTAAATACAAAAAAATGATATTTTTAAAGTGTCCACTGATTTGTCACACTGTGTCCTAAGTTGGTAACTGGCTGACCTGAACCTGTCATTTCTTTTTTTCAAGCATATCAGTGGCAGGCCGTAACAAACAACCATTCCACAGCCCCCATAAACATCATTTGCCCCATATGTCATGAAATTCTGAGATACTGTGTGGCCAATACCTCCCCTTCTATCTATACCCTATCTAATCCACCACAGTAGTCTCAGCAATGTAATGGTGTAACATGCAGGAGCTATCACCACTCCACTTGTATGCAGTCCCTGTTGCTATTCTCTCCAGTAAGTGATTCAATTGCAGAATCTCAACCTTAGAATCAGCTTCCTGACTTGAACTCTCTTAGGCCAAGTCACCCAATGTTTTAGACCCAAATTCAGTTTCTGAGCTAAAAATTCACGCAAGAGTGGTTTAAGAAGTATTTCCAGAAGAAGATGACATAGAAAGATCCTAAATTCACCTACCCCCATGGGTCCACCAGATCTATAGCTACATACAAACCAATTTCCTCCAGGGGGGAAAAAACAAAACAAAAACAAAAAAACAGCTGAGCAACTCCTACACATCAGGTGAACGAGAAAAAGCCCCACTTAGAAATAGGTAAGAGAAGCTGAGCCCGAACCGGTTTGGCTCAGTGGACAGAGCGTCAGCCTGCGGACTCAAGGGTCCCAGGTTCAATTCCGGTCAAGGGCATGTACCTTACTTGCGGGCACATACCCAGTAGGGAGTGTGCAGGAGGCATCTGATCGATGTTTCTCTCATCGATGTTTCTAACTCTCTATCCCTCTCCCTTCCTCTCTGTAAAAAATCAATAAAATATATTTTAAAAGAGAGAGAGAGAGAGAGGCTGAGACACAATCTCACCATAAACTCCAACCGCAGTGCAGCGACCCACAGTCAGGAAGTCAACCTTCTCCCTGAGGAGTAAAGGGTTTAAACCCCACATTGGGCACCCCAACTTTTAAAACCTGCACCTCAGAGATAAGCCTCCAAAATATCTAGCTTTACAAGTCAACAGGGCTAGTTTCTATGATACGCACAGACCATAGCAAATTGAGGGACAGCTCTTAAAGGACTCACGTGCGGTCACCCAACCCAGAAGGGCAGGCATCTAATTTAATACATATACAGGGGCCTGATGAAATGCTCTCCAAGACAGAAGCTGGCTGGTGCCATCCTTTACTCTTCCTCCGCCTCACTCAAGCTCCCTGGTATCTCCCGGAAAGGAGCTAATACCCCGACCTGAGTCCCATTTTTGTGGCTACTGAACAACAAACACCTCTAGATCATCTGGCTCTGGTGGCCAGCAAAGCTAAAGCTCACGGGTCCCGCAGAACGGTAACAAATGAAAGATTTCTTAACCAAATAAAACTGGCAGGACACAGCTAGAGGCAAGACTGAGTTCCCAATCTTTCTGTGAAAGAGGCCTACTGGCTCATCTTCATAGCTGTGTCCTGAGGGGCAGGTTTCTAATTAAGCACACATGTAAGGGCTGACTAGAAACTCTCCAGAGATCCTGGAGGGCCGGTGCTAGCTTTGAGCTCTCCCTCTGCTGCGCTGCAGAGACGAGTATATCTCCCAGAGAGGAGGTTGTACACATGTCTGGTGCCCTGGTTCTTGTGGCTGCTGCCCAAGGGACGCTCCCGATCACCTAGCACTAATGATCTGCAGAATCTGTATTCATGGGCCGATCCCATGACCCTGTAATAACTGGAGAGACAGTTCTTGGCTGGCTACCACACTGTGCACAGCACAGACAGCAGACTGAAGCACACCAGACTTTCTGTGAAAAGGCCCATTTGCTTGCCCTAGAGCTTTGGGCGAGGGGCAGGCTTCCGGTTTGGCATACATCTAGGGGGCCTCTTGAGTTCCTCTCCAGGGATGGAGGCTGGTCAGTGCCATCTTTGCTCTTTCCCTCTACCTGGTTCCAGGTTGGCAGTATGTCCCAGAAAAAAAAAGCTTCTACACTCATCTAGCACCCCCAATTTTTATGTCTGCCGCTTGGGGACACCAAGGAGATGACGGCCATGTTTCACTGCTGTTTATCCTCAGGTCCTTTATCTTCTAAGCTCTTAGTATGTTTTCTTTTAAATATACTAGATATTTAATTTTGATCGAAAATGCAATCTACATGTAAACAAAAAAAATCTACATGTAACACGTCCCACATTTTCCTTTAAATAGAAAAAAGTGCTAAATATCTCTTCATAGCCTATTTGGCCAAAGGTGTCCCACCTATGGTTTTAAAAACAGTCTGCAACTCAATGTTCTGAGATCCTTTCTTGAACTAGAACTCATTCTGTTAGAGAAGTCCTACTGATATTGTCCATAGTCTCTAAAAGGTGAGGATGGTAACCAGGCTGAAGGCAACTGGGAAGAGACTATAGCAAACTGAGGACCATTGAGAAATTGTGCAGAGGCAAATCTTATCAACAAAACACTAGCTCCTTCAATTAAAGCTAGAAGAATGCCACCTATCACAGCTGACCCAACGACAGCCACTGGTCCATTTCTTGCTGCCAGGATGGCTCTTGTTAAGGCTCCACTCTTAATGCAGTTTAGGGGTCCTCCTTCCTCCCAACTTGAAACATAATGCAGTCGATCATGGAAAACTGACCTCCCCGAACTGCAAAGCTTCCTTCCTACTTCGGAGCCCTGGTTTTAACAGTTGTCAAACTCCCTCGTAGTCTGTGGTTCACTCCCACTGGAGAATTGTGAACACCTCTGACTGCTTGAAAACTGCCACCACCTATGGTACCCATCATAAAGACCCCACCACAGTCATCCATAATTCCCCAGGGCAGGGCTCTTGCACGTACTCCTCCTTGATTTCTGAGACAATCTTAAAAGTAGCAAGAGTAAAATCAACTATTTTCCATCAAGAGAACCCCAATACAACTAAAAGCACATTTCACAGCAGAAATTTTGCAGATCAGAAAAAGGGTGGCAACATATACTCAAAGTACTCAAAGAAAAGAATTTCCCAAACTCTATTGGGCACTTTGCTTCAGAATTAAGTGAGAGATAAAGAATTTTTTGGACAAGCAAAAGCATCACCAGTAGACAGATATTACTAGATACTTTAAATAAATTTCTTTAAGGAAACAAAAAGAGGCTAATTAGTAACAGGAAAATGTAGGAAAGAATAAATCTTATGATAAAAGTAAATATACAATTCAGAATAATGAGGTAGATTATTCACTTATACAGGTAGTATGAAGATTAAAAGATAAATAACTATAACTACAATAATTTTTAAGGGATACAGATAAAATTATGTAAATGGTGACATCAAAAACTTAAAATGTGGGATAGGGAATTAAGAATATAAACTCTGCCCAGCCTGTGTGGCTCTGTGGTTGAGCATTGACATATGAACTAGGAGGTCAAGGTTCCATTCCAAGTCAAGGCATATGCCCAGGTTGCAGGCTCGATCCCAAGTAGGGGGTGTGCAGGAGGCACCTGATCAATGATTCTCTCTCATCATTGATGTTTCTCTCTCTCTCTCCCGCTCCCTTCCTCTCTTAAATCAATAACAATATATATTTTAAAAAGAATACAGAGCTTTAAAATACATTCAATTTAAGTTATCAACATAAAATAGACTATTTTAAATATAAATTGCTTTATGTAGCTTTCTGGTAACCACAAAGTAAACACCTATAGCAGCTACACAAAAGATAAAGATAAAGGAATCTAAACATAGCACTAAAAAAAATTTATCAAACCATAACAAATGAGGTTAAGAAAAAAAAAATTGCAGAACAGCCAGAAGACAAATAAGAAAATGGCAGTAAGTACATACCAATCAATAATTATTTAAATGTAAGTGGCCTAAATTTTCCAAAACACATAACAAAACATGGAGCTCATAGATACAGGGAAGAGACTGGTGTTTGCCAGAGGAAAGCAGTAAGTGGCGGGGAAATGGGTGAAGGGGGTCCAAAGTTACAAACGATCGATTAGAAAATAATTACTTCCTGGGGATGCAATGTACGTCCTGTGACTATAGTTAACAATAATGTGCTTTATTTCTGAAAATTGCTAAAAAAATTATTAAAAGTTCTCATCACAAGAAAAAAAAATTTGTAACTATGGGTGGTGATGGATATTCAGTAGACTTACTATATGATCATTTCCCAATATATACAAGTAGTGTATTATGTTGAACACCTGAAACTAATAGAATGTTGTATATGCCATTATATCTCTAAAAAAAACACGAAGTACTTAGACATAGAATTAACAAATTTGTGAAATATGTGTATGCTGAAAACTACAAAAAGTTGCTTAAAGATCCCACTAAATAAAGACAGAGGAATTTTCCATGAAGAGCTTATAATATAGTTAAAAGTGAAATTAATATAAAAGAAACTTTGCCGAAACCGGTTTGGCTCAGTGGATAGAGCGTCGGCTTGCGGACTGAAAGGTCCAAGGTTCGATTCCGGTCAAGGGCATGTACCTGGGTTGCGGGCACATCCCCAGTGGGAGATGTGCAAGGAGGCAGCTGATTGATGTTTCTCTCTCATCGATGTTTCTAACTCTCTCTCTCTCTCCCTCCCTCTCTGTAAAAAATCAATAAAATATATATTAAAAAATAAATAAATAAATAAAAGAAACTTAAAAATTATTAAATACTTTTAGTATGTTTTTCAAGATAGGGTAGTAGTATGATGTCTCAATTTGCATATATTTCCATTTTGAAAGCCTGGAAAAATGTTTCAGCAACGTAAGGCAAAACTCATATATCCAGAATAGACTTCTCCCTTTATTCTACGTGAGAGAAGCATATAAATTCAATGACCTTCTTTGTGCCTATTACTGCCCCCAAAGTAATTTATAACATATAATTCTATCTCTAGAAAGCAGTTAAAAACTGTCTCAGAAACTGAATATGAATAAAAAGTATGAACAGGAGCACAAATTTTAAAGCCTTCCATGCAAAAAATTTAATAATTGTCTTTAAGCACAAATCTTTTTTTAAAAAGTGCAAAACACAAGTTGGATTATGGGCTCATATTTGTCACACAGCAGCTACAGATGAGACTTCTTAAGAATTCAATGAAGTTCTTGAACCACTGAACATAAGCAACAGCTGGCAACTTATTTCAGCAAGTATAAAATTACAAATTCTACCCGGTTAGTGGAAGTGGGTGGAAAATTCACCTGGAGTGGAATAGTGAAAGCTCATTTTACCAATTTCAAAATTTATCCCCATATTACACCGGCAGCTTGATGTGGGCTGGGGGGCAGAGTGGACTAGTTAAAAGGGTTATATTTCTTAAAGTGTAAATATACACTTAAAGTTTAAACCTATCTGTAGCCTACATCTTAGTGTCATCAGTTCCATGAAATACGTTGCTTTCTTCCTAATCACCAGTCAAATCAGCTCCTTTGATAACTGCAGTACATGAGGTGTCCAAAGAAGGGAATTCAGCCTGAGAGGATGTCACAATGAAGAAGTGCAGGTGGCCAAAGGCCTGCAGGTGAGGCAGCGTTAGAAAATGGCCTGCTCTGTCTCCATAAACTCTCCTAGCTTAGAGGCACCATCTTTAATGTTGCATTTCTTATATGTGCCTGGAATTGTTAACACCTGATAAATTCTGTAAGTTACCATGCTTCCATTTAGTAGACAATTTGATTAATAATCTAATTTTATTCACACTTAACAGACGTTCTCACATCCTAAAAAGACTCCTATATATAAAGAAGGTTATTTCAAAGATAAATTCTAAAGAAATTTTTAAGGAATCAGCAAAATTAACTTAAAACATAGATTTGCCTTTATTACTTTTCATTTTATTTATATTTCTTTGTATTACTTTGCATTTATTTACTATATACTATGTTTTTGCACTGACTTTCAATGTAAAATTATGTATGTTTACATAAAATAATGTTCAGCTCCAATAAAACCATAAAAGGATTACTTTTTAAAGTGCAGTAAATATTTAAAACATTTTAAGTAATAAAAATGACCATGAATCCTGTGACATTAAAATATCACACTATTCCCCACAAAATAGTTCAATGAAAAAGAGATGTTCCCTGATATTTTACATAGAGTTTGTGTCTTTATCTCTATTCTCAAATATTTCTTTTAAAACTAATGCTTTTGTTCCTTGTAAGATATCTAATCCATTGTTACTGCATATTTATCATTTATGATTGTAAGTAATTGTTTACTAACTAAAATTTTAGGGTAAAAATCATATTCAAAATACTCTCTATTTTTAAAATGACATTTTTTCATACTATTTTTAAGTAGTTTGCTATACTGTTTTGTGGATTTAAAAAAACACACAACACTTCCACTTCCTACATTAATGAGGTCAATTTAGCAGATACTGAAACCTTAAGATAAGAGTTAATGCTTACTGCTCATCATCATTGAGAATTTCAACAGGACAGATCAACTATACCACACTTATGTTTGTAGACTATTTTGCCCAGCAGCTCAATCAGGGATAAAGACTCTAAATTCATGTTTGGATCAAACTGATACAAGTTTTTTTTCAACCTGTATAAAAACTTATCATCCAAAGCATATTAAAAAGAAATGTAATATTTAACTTTAGCAAGGTTGCAAAGTACTGACAACTAACCAATGCCACATACTCTTATTTTGGCAATGACCCACAAAGTTAACTTCTAGAGCATTCAATCTAATGTAATAAAGTAACTCATGAAAATTAAACTTTATAATTTTTTCCACTTTTGAGACAAAATATATAAATTAGTAATACCTGTTTATAGCACTTGAAAAATTTCTGTATACTAAAATTGCTACAGTCTATAAGGTACATACCATTTAAAAAACACAATTGGTCAAACATTCTTTTCAGATATACACATATAATTCTACATATAAAGGTGGAAATCAACATTTGTAGCATGAATAGGTTTGATTAGCAAATGTCACCCATGTAGATGTGATTGTCTAATCAACAATGTGTGCCTGATTCTAATCACCATTCTACCTGAAAAATCTGTAAATTACATTGTGAGTTGTAATCCCCCATCCACTACCAGAACATGCCCTGTAATATAGGGTGATTCTAAGAGAAACACAACTGCATGTGCCACATCAATAGGTTCTCCAAATCTCCCAAGAGGGATATTTTTCTTTAAATGTTCTTCATTCAAGGCTTTCGTCATATCTGTATGAACAAATCCTAAAAGAGAAATGTTTATTTAGTAGAAAAGAGTAGATACTAAGACAGTTGCTGAATCTCAAATAAAAATAAATTTGCTCGAGAAAAATATTGTATTACTAATAAACCTGTGTAGGAAATACAACAGAGTTTTGCTAGCAATCAAGTAACCAAGTCTACATTTGTATTTGACTTATTAATGAACATTTATTGAACACTAAAATCTTTGATTCCCAAATATTTGGCCCAATTCATAGCACAATATAAGTGGGTACATATAAACATGAATAAAAATTATATTCCTTGGGGAACCTAAAGTTTAAGAAGGAAATAGTCACTTGCACCCCTAATTATAATGTAAGGAATATCCTTATAGAGGTATACATAAAGTGCTACAGAATGGATTAATCACAGGAACCAATTTGGCACTATGACAAAATTAGTTCCATTTGCTATAACTAGGACAGCTGATGATTAGAAAGAACAGTATTTCCAGTATTCGTATAACAAAAAATCTTAGGGTCATATCCAATTCTGACAGAAGTGTACAGAGAAAATTAAAAATTTAACATGGCGCCCTAACCAGTTTGGCTCAGTGGATAGAGCATCAGCCTGCGGACTGAAAGGTCCCAGGTTCGATTCCGGCCAAGGGCATGTACCCTGGTTGCGGGCACATCCTCAGTAGGAGGTGTGCAAGAGGCAACTGATCGATGTTTCTCTCTCATCGATGTTTGTAACTCTCTATCCCTCTCCCTTCCTCTCTGTAAAAAATCAATAAAATATATTTTTTATTTTTTTTTAATATATTTTATTGATTTTTTACAGAGAGGAAGGGAGAGAAATAGAGAGTCAGAAACATCGATAAGAGAGAAACATCGATCAGCTGCCTCCTGCACACCCCCTACCGGGGATGTGCCTGCAACCAAGGTACATGCCCTTGGCCGGAATCGAACCTAGGACCATTCAGTCCGCAGGCCGATGCTCTATCCACTGAGCCAAACCAGTTAGGGCTAAAATATATTTTTTTAAAAAAATTATCATGGTATTGGAGTGTGCAATAAAGTTTGCAGAGAACATGTTTTAAGGTATAATGTTCTACAGTATAAAATACTATGCAATATATTAAGCAACTAATTCTAAATGACTCATATTATAGATATATGCCAGGATTATAAATTTATTAATAAAATCTTGTGATTAGTCTGAGACACACAAACACATATTATCAAAATACTTAATCAATATTCACTATTCAATAATTTAAGCTTAAAAAAAGAAAGCAAGTACTCCTCATAAAATGAACAATTATTTAAAAAATATAAAAATGTTTAAGGTGATAATAAATGGATTAAGAGTTAGACATGACATGTGAAGTGAAAGTTAAATGTGCTGTCTCAAAAATAGTTTCCAAATTGACTTATGTTAAAAATAATTTATATCTAAAACTATAAATCAATTTAAATATACTGCCATTTAAAATACCATTAAAGGTGAACTAAGCACTGGATTAAGAGTTAGAATTAAGCCACAGGTTTATTATGCACTACTATGTAATTATTTAATTTTTCTTTGCCTTAAGTTTTCACTTATAAATATCTAAACATTTGCTTAAGTCTTGAGAGAAATAATCATAGACACATACATAATATCTTAATCCAGCGGTTCTCAACCTGTGGGTCGAGACCCCTTTGGGGGTCGAATGACCCTTTCACAGGGGTCGCCTAAATACATCCTGCATATCAGATATTTACATTACGATTCATAACAGTAGCAAAATTACAGTTATGAAGTAGCAATGAAAATAATTTTATGGTTGGGGGTCACCACAACATGAGGAACTGTATTAAAGGGTCGTGGCTTTAGGAAGGTTGAGAACCACTGCTTTAATCAATAAAGAAAAAAAGAAAATTAAAAAAAAAGAAATAATCATAGATTTTTTTTCTGTCATGAAACCTATGACAATGACAGCTTTATTAGAAAAAAAAACTGGAAATAAGCTGAATGTGTTTCAATAAGAAATTAGCTATAGAAGTCATGGTACATCCACACAATAGAGCAATGTGCAGGCATTAAAATGTTTCTACAGAAACATTTTATATAAGAGAAAACATTTGTATATTTAAGAAGTAGGTTATAAATAAACTCAGTCATACTATTATTAGAAGGTACAAGCTTCCAGTTATAAATAATAAATGTGGTGACTATAGTTAATACTCTACTGTATATTTGAATGTGGTTAACAAAGTAGATATTAAAAATCCTTATCACAAGAAAAAAATGTAACTATGTATGGGGACATATGTTAACTAGACAGAGTGGTGACCATTTCACAATATATACAAATACAGAATCGTCATGCTGTACACCTGAAAGTAATGTAATATGTCAATTTTACCTGACAAAATATATAAATTTTTTAAAAACCAAAAAATACTTATACTGCTGACTAAAAAAATATATATCCCAAAATATTAACAGTGATTAACATTAGGTACTAAAATTACAGATAATGGTTATTTTTTCTTCTTTGTACTTAATTGAACTTCCTAAATGTCTATAACACATATATAATATTTTTTGTAAAAAGTTATTGAAAAAAGATGCACAGTACTAACTTTAGATTATCTAAAATGAGGGCCTGGAATAACAGAAAAAAATTTATATTTTTGTGTTTTACTGAGAGATTACATTATGAAATAAATCTCCTACCATAAAATCTTACCACATTTATTTTAAAAGTTAGCAACATTTCCCTCAATTCCCTTTCCTCTTTAAGAACAATGAGATGGCTAGAAGGATGCAAGAATAAAAAAAGCAGCTGACACAGATAATGATAAAACTGGATAACCAGTCTTGGCATAATTTTAAGTGAACTGTAAATGAAACACCTACAGTGAGGAGTCAATAATCAAAAGGCAATGCAACCATCTCAAGAAGAATGATCATGGGGCTCCTTGATAGCCAAAGTTCAATGGCCTTGAACACATTTACTTTCAAAGATACTTCCAAGAGTGTATTAGAAAGAAAAATTAACCTCACAATTTAAGATAGTTGAATGAATTAAAAGTATAAGTGTCATATTTAAAGCTTATTTATTCCTAAAGAGTTCATGACACAATTATCCTTTATTCTAAGGTCATTCTGAATTCTAGCAAAGTTGGCATAAAATATTTCCCCACTTACTTTCAAACTTTACTATCAAACTCTCAGCAAAAACAAAGCAAACAAACGAACAATCCATGATGTATTTCCATCTTTAAAAAAAAATCAATAAACTAGAGTAAAAATGGTTTACTGAGAGACCTTGCAACTATGATTAACAAATATTAGTCTCAACTTCTCATTGGCTCTGGTGACTTTTTCTCAGGGCAGCATTTTGTGGTAAAAAGGCTGCTAGATTAGGACATTAAACTAGATCCTGTTCCCTACTCTGCTAGCACTATCAGAGAAAGTTAGGACCTGAGGAAAGTTATGCACTCCCTAAAACTATGTGGCTGTTTCTGAATCATAGATTAGTGAGATTTCTTTTAGCTCTACAAAACTACAACTGAAAAATGAAAAATGGATCCCATCAATGGTCCTCATGGCTTTCTTACTTGAAGTTTAGGAAGGTGAGCACCTCTTAAAAGGACCCTCAGTTCTTACACTGGTAGTTGTGTGGAGGTTAGAATATCCCAATTCAACATGCTTATCTGGGGTTTTTTCCTTATTCTGCTAAAAGAGGCTGATTTGCCCTGCTTCTGGGTAGATTGTACAGCTGATATGTTTATCCTTTTAGAGACAAAGACTAAGCTATTTGAAGGTGTTTTCACCCCAAAAAAGGGGACAGATCTAGAACAGGGCAAGAGATATGGGAGCGCAAACCTTGCAGAGGAGGGAAGATTAGGCAGTGAGACAAATTCAAGGACTATCTCAGGGAGATGGAGTGGCCTCTGCCACACAGAGATGTGGGCTGCGAGAACAGACTGATCCTCCAATAACAACCAAGTAAGCCAGATATATGGAATAGATGAAGGTTAATATCTCAAAGCTTTTAATATGATCTTGCTCAGCAGTACAGCCTGGATTCAGTGCGGCAATGGTCTGTGTCCATGTTAGATTAGATTTGTAAATGAGGGAGAGAGGTGCCCTCTGAGTCCAGCAATGACTACAAGTCCAGATCTAGGATCACGTTGTTCAGGCACATGCCTCACAGGAAGATTCTCCCTCCACTACTCAAGTTTGGAAGATAGGAGTGCCTCTCTCCAAACCTGTACTTGGAATGACAAACCTTGTGGGGCAGCAGCCAGCCATCACTGAACTCTACACTAAAGCCTAAAATAAAGTAGTTGTCAGAGGCCAAGTTGAAAGGAAAGGGATGAATTTACCAATAATGGCTTTTCCTCTTTGATCATGATGTTTAATATGGACAGCAAGAACATGTCCAAAGACCCAATTATCTGCAACTTTTTCTAACAGACTTATATTTTTTAGACCAGCTTAGGTTTATTAGAAAATAGAGCACAAAGTAGAAATAATTCCCATATACTTCCTTATCACACTGCACCTCTCCCCAACATCTGGTTTTCCCTGACATCCTGCCTTAGTATGTACACTTGAAGAAACAATATGGATATAGTATTATCAAGCCAAGTCCATAGTTTACATTAGGATTCATCCTTTGGGTTGTACATTCTGTTTTGACAAATGCATAATGTCATGTATCCACCATTACAGTATCATACACAATCATTTTACTGCCCTAAAAATCTATCTGCAGCTTTATAAACTCATATGTCGTCCCCCAAAATATCATAAATCAAATAAAAATGTGCAGCTAGTCTCCGACGATAAGCTACTTCAGCTCTAACAAATTCCAATGTCATTTTATGCTGTAACACATGAACCACATAATCCTCATCGATGCCTATATTCACAGGGCACTGCATATCAACAGTCTTTTGGATTCTATAAAAGACCCGAGCAGAGATATTAGTAGCTCTTAAACGCTCCACACCCATGTTCCTATTGCTTTTCAGTTTGTGCTTTCTCTCCTTAGCCCCACAAACTTTCACTTTACTTGTAATGTTCCAGAAATTGGCTCTACTCCTCAGTTTACATACGTATTTACAATGCCTTTCAAGCTGGGCTATAAAAATTATGAACTACCAGTAGGTACCACTCACTATCCAACTGATGGTGTTATTACTGATCACTTGTTGCACAGTTAGAGGTTTCCAGCTGACTACAAAGCTACAGATAACTGAAATGACATGCACTCAACCAACATAGAACAAGGATACTGCTACTTTAATTCGGTAAATGATGACATACACATTATTGCTTTTTATAAAATAATAGAGGCCCAATGCACGAACTTCGTGCAAGAGTAGGCCTTCCTTCCCCCGGATGCCAGCACCAGCTTCCCTCTGGCACCCAGGATCCGGGCTTCACTCTGGCCGCTGGCAGGCACCCGGGACCCAGGCTCCTTCCCTCCTCCGGCTGCCCTCTGGCACCCAGGACCCGGGCTTCCCTCCGGCCGCTGGCAGGCACCCGGGACCCAGGCTCCTTCCCTCCTCCGGCTGCCCTCAGGCACCCGGGACCAGGGCTGGCTTCCCTCTGGCTCCGGCTTCGTCAGGAAGGACATTCAGAATGATGTCCAGTCTAATTAGCATATTACCCTTTTATTATTATAGATGAACTCTTTAGGAACAGGGACACTCCTCATAAAAGCAAGTGTGGTATGTGCTTCTTATCCAATGAGAATTTATATGTGACAAATTCTAAAGAAAATGTATTTCCTTTATCTATTCCTGGCTAGCTATATAGTATAAATAGCATCTAATTTTCATATTACTTGGTCACTATTTTAGCTTTGAACATTTTGGTATACAGCACAGACTTTATGTTTAAATAAGATACCAGCATATTAGACTATCACCAGTATTAACAATTATGGGATGTGACTACTAGATATTTCTACCAGCTCAGAAGTCCAATCTCTAGGACCTAGAAAAATTAAAATAATCTTAGACACTTCTTTAAGGCAGAAGAAAAAGGCTTGACAAAAACTAGACCAAGATTTTAACCAGAACAAATCTGTATGTCTTAAGATTATGTTTATAAAAATGTATAAGGAAGCAGTGTGTAAAAATCACCTCCACACCCTAGAGCTCATAAGAGTACCTACAATAATATTTTGTCTTGAGTAGCTGCCAAGTTTATGCTAAGTATTTGTCCACAAAACTTTCTCCAGGTAGTTAACATAAAAGCTCTTCAACTTAAAAACAGAACAAAACAAACAAACAAAACAAAACAAAAAACGGGAGAGGGCAAAACTCTTAAGGTATCTTAACAAATAAATGCAATGCTATATTATTTGTCAACATTTAAAATGCATATACCCTGTGAGCCTTGGCCATTTCATTCCCAGGGTTATACTCATATACTCGCACATGTGCAAAATAAAGTATGTACAAGTATTCTCACTGGATTATTAGTTGTAATGGCAAAAGGTCAGACACAATCTAAATGCACATCAAGAGGCAAGAGGTTAAATAAATTACAGTACACCCGTAAAATAGAAATTGTCTTTCAACTAGCCATTAAAAGTGACGCAGCAGTCACAAAAGACTATAAGTTAATGTGATTTCATTTACATAAATTGTCCAGAATTAGGGAAATCTATAGAAATAGAAAGATTAGTGGCTGCTAGAATCTGGGGACATTGTAGAGAAATGGAGAGTAAATACCAATGGCTACAGGGTTTCTTTAGGGATGATGAGAATGTTCCAAAATGTATTATGGTGGTAACAGAACAATTATGTGACTATACTAATGCCACTAAATCATACCCTTTAAATGGGTGCACTGTATATTATGTGAATTGTATTTCCATAAAGCTATTATTAAAAAAGTGATGCAGCGCTATATGGAATCGTAGGGAATCAACTCCAAGATGCATTGGTCTATAAATAAAGGTAAAGAACATTGTGAACAGTATGACATAATTTGTGTTTTCTTTAAAAAAAAAAAAGATACACATACACACTTTATTGGCTTGTTATATGTAAAACAGAAGAAACTAGTTAACAGAGTGTTGCTTTTGAGGAAAGGAACTAGATGAACAGAGGAGCGAAGACTCACTTTTCCCTCTAGGTCTTTTTGTACTTTTGAATTTTGTACCATGTTTGTATTATCTACGGAAAACACATCTCTAAAGCAAGGTATCCATTATAGCTTCATTTTATCAAATACTGTTTCTCATATTCTATATTTTCTAACCAGTAAGATTTAACTATGATGAGTAATTTATTCTATATTTAAAGTAATAACAAAGCTTAGCAACTACCTGATCTTTCAAAAAATCAATAGCCCTAAGTAGGTGATTCAATTGGTTGGAGCACTGTGCCATACACCAGAGTTGCAGTTCCATTCACAGTCAGGGCACATCCCAGATTGTGCATTTGATCCTGGTGGAGGTGCATATGAGAGGCAACTGATTACTGTTTCTCTCTCACATCAATGTTTCTCTCTCTCTCTCTCTCTCTCTCTCTCTCTCTCTCTCTCTCTCTCCCTCCCTCCCTCCCTCCCTCCCTTCCCTTCACCTTCCCTCTCTTCATCCTTACCCCATCTCTAAAATCAATAAATACATATCCTTGGGTGAGAATTAAAAAAATAATAATAATGACAATAATAATGACGATATTAAGCAGCAAATGACAGCCTAATTTATTATTTTCCTTTTCCGTTGCTTTTCCTGTTATGAGTTACTTTTTAAATTATGTTCATTAATTGGAAATTCCATTTGAAGGTGACCAGGAAAACTGACATAAAAAGAAACACATTTGTTCTTGATATCTGTCAGATCTATTAAGAGATATCTGGTAAAGAATAGCATTAAAATTACTATTGAAAACAAAGTTAAGAAATAATCCATAGAATCAATTTATGGTGGAATCAATTTAATTGTACTATTTCAACTTACACTTTGCTTCTGACCAGTGAAGCATATTCATGCTATGAAACCTAAAGATATATAGCCAATATTGAACAGCCACAATTTTAGAAACAGGTTTTTTGTGTAGTATAAATTGCACTGGAAAGATCTTTAGAAACGGTTCTACATACAAACACACTTCCATAACACTCATAAAACTTCCTTTTGTATACAAACTGCATTCCCACTATTTCGCCTGTTGCCTTGACAACTAATTCACACGAACAGAATTAAGCATTCATTCTTCAGCGTTTCCATAGCATCATACATGTATCTTTATATGCATCACATGCCACTGTAGTTATTTGTTTATATGTCTGTCTTTCCCACTGTACTTAGCTCTTTGTGGCAGAGTATCTTATTCATTTTTGTAATTTTGGAACCTAACACAGCCCTTGCATATAGGAGACACTCCCATACGTAAGCCTGCTGAATGATTTATTATGCATTAAGAACACTTACATTGCCCTTAAACCATCAGCTTTTAAATCACCATGACCTAAAATTAACTCTTCATTACCCACACCACTGCAATCTCCAAAAGAGAAGGAAGGACACACATGCAGTTCCAAACCACAAATGATCTATTCTCCACAGGAACGAGGCTAACACTAAAATCAATCAGGCTGTACAAAGCGTACACAAACAGAAAGCAGTGCCAAGATGGCAGGGCAGCTTCTGGATTATCCTTTTTTTTTTAAAATGGATGTACTGTATCTAAACCACAGTCTATCAAATGTTCATGGATTTGCAATGCTTGAATTTATCCAGTATCTATGATGAAACAATGCATTTGGATGCAGGGACATTCTACAGCAAAAGGACTATCAGAACATTTGACCATTCCCTGATCTCTATTGGTTCAACATCAGTGCCAAATAAAAACACCAACTCTAGTGTCCAAACTGAAGCCACTACTTCCACTTATTCTTTCTTACAAACAACCAATAAATGAAACAAATGTCTTTTCTTAATATAGGTAATCAATTCTTAAATACCTACAGTAAGCTAGCACAAAATTCCATGGCTAACTGGCAGAGGTTCATGAAAACACTCATTTACTTCAAAAGTCAAGTAAATACCTAACCAAAATTTCTATCACACCATCTAATGAGTGATACTGGTAGATTCAAGTTTTAGCACATTTTTATTATCCTCTTAACTACCCCAGGCAATTTTATCAACTAGTAATTTGGCAAAAGGGAAGTAATATAAAGGTCAAAGTTACAAAATTGAATAATTCCAGATGGTTTACCAGAACACATTAGCAAAAGGACAAAAAAAGACCTAAGAAACTTCTAATGATACAAAGGAAATCTAAGGGGCCATTACTTTTAAGCTTACCTTAGCTGGGAATGAAAAGATAAAGCTTTTAGTAACAGTCCTGACATAAACCTTCAGCTAATCACTCTCTCCTAGGTCCCAGTCTTCTAACCAGTAAAAATGACTGGAATAAATGAACTACAAGGTCCTTTCCACCTCACATTTTCCCATAATTAAAATTTAAAAGTAAAGATTTTAAAGATAATATAAGGGACAAGGAATTTTTTCTAGTCACCAGTTCACTATTTGATTCTTTTCACAATCATTTTATAATTATTCTACCCAGATATCAATCTATGAGTACCAATTAATAGGCCAATTAATGGCTCCCTTCTCTATAAATAAAAAATAATAATAGTAGAGTTTCTTTGGCCTATAGCAACCTAAACTATAACCCTGATCATTAGGTTTTTATATTTTCCAATTACCAATTAGTAACAGACCAAGTTCATTGGCTTTGTGTTCCATTTACTCCAACAATATTTTCAAGTAATGTGGAATACCCAAAGTCAGCATATAAAAGGAGCAGGTGCACAAAAAGATTCCTCTTGACTTCTTAAAGGGGCTCTGATTTCACACTTGCTCTGTCTTACAGGTGAATTGCCTCTCTATGGCTTGGGTTTTCCTTCATGATTAACAAGAACACAAGTGTTCCTGATGGGTTCCCTAAAGGAAGGCAGCTCTATTGCAAGTTTCCCACTGTGACTTCTACTATTTTGAAAATTCAGTAAATAGCCACCTCTCTATCCATCTTCACTGTTGGCCACAAATCTCAGTTCCTGCTGCACATGGAACAGAACTTGCTGGTGCCAGAGTCCAAGTGTTCTCATTTCTGTTACGACGCACTACCACCTTCCTCCCCACCACATTACACAATGAGCTTCCACTCGGTAATTCAACAGGCAACTGCTGCCAAAATCACTTTAAAATCTTATTACTTCATGGAATGACTTTAAAAAAAGATCTTTCTTCCTCCTGAGTTTGTGTAAATCTCTTTTTTTCCTCCTAATTTTCCTTTGTGTTGAATTTCTAACATGAACCTGGGTAGCTCTCTGAGGTACAATGAAGTCCAGTGAAAGGGATCTTGTCTATTTGGAAAAGATCATTGTATGACCTCTAGCAACTCTTTATCTGTACAAATACTGACTTTCTGGAGTAATTAGATCAGTCAGTATACATGGCTGTTTTGTGAAATGTGCAAACAATATCACCTATGCAGCATTATTTCCTCTGAATTGTACTGTCATTAAAAGCATATTGTTGTACAGAGCTATTCTGATATTTTAAATATAAAGATGTATTTTGTTCCCCACACACACACCTGAAATTGTTACATTCTTAATTTATAACTGATTTTTAAAGGAGACGTTTATCTTGTAATTTTAAATTGGGAATAAGTTTTCAGTAAAAAAAAAATGCAGCATGGTTTATGCAAACAAAACAATCAGGCATTCCTGTTGGCCTCCTCCTTGAGCCTGGTGCACAGCCTGGCAGTGTGGCCTGTCAGGATGCAGGGGGGTCCTCCTGCATGTTGCTACTCAAGTGTCTAGTGGCAATGCAGATTCCAAGCTCCTGCACCAATATGATGAGAAGTGCCTAATGATCCTGATGTACTTATAATCTCTGCAATTATTGTATAAAGCCATAAATATATATAAATTATGTCTAAAAAGAAAAAAGTTTTCACTGACCTGGAGCAACCACATTCACTCTAATTTTCTTTCTTGCTACTTCTTTAGCAAGAGCACGTGAAAATCCAACCAATCCTCCTTTAGTAGCACTGTACACAGACTGACCAGCATTGCCTTTTAAACCAATAATACTTCCTAGAAAGAAAAAAGAAAGGCAAATTCAAACCAATTCACTGGGGTTATTAACTATGGAGATAATTTATACTAAGAAAAAAAAAAGGTATAAATCATTTTGCTTTGTCCTTTGCTAAAATTAGGAATTCTGGCCACTGTCACTTGGGTGGTAAGAGTCTGAATCTGCTCCAGAAAACAGGAAACAGGATTTGAAAGACGCTTACTTGAAACCTCAAATGCCAAGTGGGGTTTGAGAATTGATCCATTAAATGAAAGAAACCCACTTCTATCTCTGAATGAGTCAGACAGAATAAAAATTTTACAGTATTTATAGCAGCTTCCAGTAGGAAGAGGATTCAAACCAGAAAAAGTCAGATAATGGCTCATTAATTTTATGATTCTATAACACAGACATAAGGAAGCATTCATTCCCACCTAAAAAAAGTTCATCTGAAGATAAATCTCACTAAATTTGAATTACTGTCCATCTAACTAAGAAAACTTCAATTACAAACTTTTGATAAAATTGCAATTAGTTACCTTCAGTGATGTAGTATAACTCGCATTGCCTACTAAAGATTCTTAGATGGCCTCATTTATATATGAAAGAATAATTTATAATTCAAATATCAACTGTATGAAAATAAATTCATACAAAACTTAAGTGGGGAAGTAATTTTCTGCACCAGTGAGTGACCTGTACTTATGGTATAAAATTAAGCAAAAAAACCTCACAAAATATTTGAAGTAATTTTATTTTAGAAAACATTCCAAATACTTTTCATATTATAATCAACAACTCCAATATTAAAATGCTTATCTACATTGTATCTTAATAACAAATGATGAGAATGTGAAGTACAGAAAGAGAAAAGAGAGCAGACAGAGGAAATGAAAATGGACAGAGCAAGGTGGATTTGGAAGACAGAGGAATACACAGAAACACAAAAAAGAAAAAAATGTACAGCCATGGAAAAAAGGCCAAAGGAAACTATAAAAGCTTTGGTTTAGCCCTAGCCAATTTAGCTCAGTGGATAGAGCTTCCGCCTGTGGACTGAGGGGTCCTGGGTTCGATTCCAGTTAAGGGCTAGATCCCCAGTTGGGGGTGTTCAGGAAGCGGCCAATCAATGATTCTCTCTCATCACCGATGTTTCTATCTCTCTCTCCCTCTCCCTTCCTCTCTGAAATCAATAAAAATATATTTTTTAAAAAAGCTTTGGTTCATGCCACATACTATTGTTCTTCTGGTCAAAAGTGATAACTTCTGAAATACCATCTATTTTCTAGAAGTTTAAAGTAGTCCTTTCTGTAATAAAATTCTCTTAACTTAAATTCTAATTTTATTTACTTCTAGCACAATTCTAAAGTTTTGCATGCATACAAGGGAGTGATGAAGATTTTTTAAATACATCTGAAAAGGAGATATTTTGGAGTTAAACAAATACATCCCTGGCTATCGGGTGATGTATACCAGAGCTTTCAAGAACCTAAATCATTATCTGGCTATGTTAGAAAGCAAACGTCGGTTCTCTTAATAATCTTTTATAAGAAAACCAATCTCATATTTTTAAGGATAAATGTCAAAAATATGCTAATGCTTATTAGCACAATATTCTTTTCTCATTTTCAAATAAGAAAAACCCTACGTTGTGCTTGGAAAGACATTTCTTATATTAAAAAGAATAGGGTCATTTACTTCAATTAGAAAATATTTCCCTTTTGTGGCTTTTAAAGGTATTATCACTTAAAATTAACAGGCAGATGGTATGCCACTATTTTCAATGACCAAACTGAAATAACATTTCAAATCATTTTGCATTTTAAGGTCTACAGGCACACAGTACACAGTTGATTCACCCCATGAGTCAGATGAACTGAAGACAATAGGTTACTTATATCCAGGCTTTAAAAAAAATGAAAAAGTTACTCTTTTCTTAAAAGCTTTCTCTGAAACCTCTGTACTTGATTTGTCAATGACCCATGCAGCTGCTCTAGACATCATTTTTAGTCCCCAGTATATAACATGTTCAATTCCTTCTCCATGTTTTAAAAACTAGGTTTCACATAAAAATCAGGATGTCCAATTTCTCGTTAAAAATCAAAACAGCTGGCAAAACTGGGACCGACCACGTTTGTGCACAGCAACATTCTACTGGATCTGAGCAGTGCTAGCTCCTGCCATTCCAATGGCCTCTGGACACCAAAGCTGGGTCTTTAGTCATTTATCACATGGCTTGTGCTGTCATTTTTCTAATACCTGGTGCTGTCAGCTCATTCCACACCTACTTGACCACTATACAGATGTGAATCTGTGATTCCTGTTGTACCCATTCATCAGTTAATCAAATCCTTTCTCCACAGATAATAAGATGACACATTTCATCCAAGTTTCACCCATGAACACATTCCAATTTAGTCAATTAAATATTTTTTGGGTACTAAAAGATAACTATAAATTCACAAAGGTGAAGACTCACCTATATTAACAATAGATCCTCTCTGTTGTTGAATCATAGTTTTCATGGCAGCTTTGCAGGTCAGCATGGAACCCAAAAGGTTAGTATGAAGCTGAGATATCATATCTTCAGTTTTTGTTCGTACTAGAAGGCTATCCCTAAAAATTAAAAGCACAAAAATTAAAAATCAAGAAATATATAACATTTTAATGAAAGTAGAGTATAAAAAAATGCTTCATATCTAAGCTAGAATACCTAAAAAGTCCCATTTTAAATTTGGTTTGAGAGGCACTAAAATAACAAGTGATAAGCCAGAAATGATCTGCTTGGAAGCCAATTTCCTATCCCCGCAGGTAGAGTTGCAAATATTCCTGACTGTGAAAAGTGGTGCCATGTAACAAAAACAGCTTGAATTAACTGAGCAATTACTATATTAAGCCTTCCTTGTTTAATAAAATAACATATTATTCTAAATATTCTGTCCAAAATTCACCATTAAAAAAAAAAAAGAATACCAGCTGTGATCCCATTAATGTTAAGTTCATGAATTGACAAAACTTATATATGATAACAAAAGTCAAAATAAGTGTTACCTATAAGGAACTATTAACTGGGAAGAAACAGAGAGCTTTCTGAAGTACTGGAAAAGTTCTATAGCTCGAGATGAATGTTGATTACAAGGTTAAAAATGGTGGAACTGTGCCCTTATTGTATTATCTCAAAAAAAAAATGCAGGGACTTACAGGCAAATTTTAAAATACAGTTTTTATGACAGTGGGTGGGGAGTGAGGGAGGAGGGTGGGGTGGGAACTGGGTGGAGGGGAGTTATGGGGGGGAAAAAGAGGAACAGGAGAAGAAAACCAAGATGGTGGCATAGGTAAACACCGGAGTTAGCTGCCTCGAACAACCACTTCACAAATACAACTAAAAAACGGAACAGACATCACCCAGAACCACAGGAAGACTAGCTGAGGGGAAATTCTTCAACTAGAAGGAAAGAGAACAGCATACGAGACTCAGAGGAGGTGCAGTGCGGAAAATACAAAGGTGCGGAGGTACGCGCGGAGCGGGCTGGTAGCTAAGGGCGCGGTTGTCGGTTTCAATTGGGAGGGAGTCTCAGATTCTGATCTCCAGTTCTGGGCGAGTCTCTAGGGACCCAGACTCAAACGGGAGAAGCGGGACTGTCTGGCATCGGTCGGAACTCGAGGGCAGCTTTCTCTCCGAGGTTTGCAGCGGTTGCTAAGACTCTGAGAGGCAGAGCCTCTGGGGACAGGATCGAGAGCAGCCATAACTGCTCCCTCCACCCGCTCTGTTGATCCAGTGCGACCCACCCCACCCAAGCCCTGCGCAGAGCCATTTGCCAGATAGCCTCAGGCAAAGGCTAGATTAGCACCTCCCTAGAGGACAGAAGTTTTCCCACTACAGACACAGCTGATTCTCACAGCTAGTTGGCCTGGAGGTCAAATCCCCCTAGTATTAACTACAACAATCAAGGCTTAACTACAACAAGACTGCACACAAAGACCACTAGGGGGTGCACCAAGAAAGCATTAAAAAAATTCGGAGACAAAGAAAGAGGACAAAACTGTCAATGGAGGATATTGAGTTCAGAACCACACTTTTAAGGTCTCTCAAGAACTGTCTTGAAGCCGCCGATAAAGTTATTGAGATCCTCAAGAAATCTAATGAGACCCTCGATGTTGTGATAAAGAACCAACTAGAAATTAAGCATGCACGGACTGAAATAACGAATATTATACAGACTCCCAACAGCAGACCAGAGGAGCGCAAGAATCAAGGCAAAGATTTGAAATGCGAAGAAGCAAAAAACACCCAACCAGAAAAGCAAAATGAAAAAAGAATCCGAAAATACGAAGATAGTGTAAGGAGCCTCTGGGATAGCTTCAAGCGTACCAACATCAGAATTATAGGGGTGCCAGAAGATGAGAGAGAGCAAGATATTGAAAACCTATTTGAAGAAATAATGACAGAAAACTTCCCCTACCTGGTGAAAGAAATAGACTTACAAGTCCAGGAAGCGCAGAGAACCCCAAACAAAAGGAATCCAAAGAGGACCACACCAAGACATATCATAATTAAAATGCCAAGAGCAAAAGACAAAGAGAGAATCTTAAAAGCAGCAAGAGAAAGAAACTCAGTTACCTACAAGGGAATACCCATACGACTGTCAGCTGATTTCTCAACAGAAACTTTGCAGGCCAGAAGGGAGTGGCGAGAAATATTCAAAGTGATGAATGCCAAGAACCTACAACCAAGATTACTTTATCCAGCAAAGCTATCATTCAGAACTGAAGGTCAGATAAAGAGCTTCACAGATAAGGAAAAGCTAAAGGAGTTCATCACCACCAAACCAGGATTATATGAAATGCTGAAAGGTATCCTTTAAGAAGAGGAAGAGGAAGAAAAAGGTAAAGATACTAATTATGAACAACAAACATGCATCTATCAACAAGTGAATCTAAGAATCAAGTGAATAAATAATCTGATGAACAGAATGAACTGGTGATTATAATAGAATCAGGGACATAGAAAGGGAATGGACTCACTATTCTTGGTGGGGAAAGGGGTGTGGGAGATGCGGGAAGAGACTGGACAAAAATTGTGCACCTAGGGATGAGGACAGTGGGGTAAGGGCAGAGGGTGGGGTGGGAACTGGGTGGAGGGGAGCTATGGGGGGAAAAAAAGAGGAACAAATGTAATAATCTGAACAATAAAGATTTACTAAAAAAAAAAAAAAAAGAGGAACAAATGTAATAATCTGAACAATAAAGATTTAATTAATCAAAAAAAAAATACAGTTTTTATTCCAATTAGAAGTAAAACAAGTACCTAGCCCGTGCGGTTGAGCATCAGCCTATGAACCAGAAGGTCACAGTTCAACTCCTAGTCCAGGGTTGTGGGCTCAATACCCAGTAGGGGGACGAACAGGAGGCAGCCAATCAATGATTCTCATCATTGATGTTTCTCTCTCTTTCCTCTCTGAAATCAATAAAAACATATGTATATATGTATTTTTAATGTACTTAAATTAGGGACCAACCTGTTAATTCCAGCTGCATTTACCAAGAAGTTAACAGGACCTAAATTTTTCTCCATCTCTTCAAATGTATGTTTAACATCATGCTCTTTGGCAACATCACAGCTAAATGCCAAATGACCACCTAAAAAGCAAAGATCAGAATTCATTATAAGTTGTAACTGGAACTTAAAAATTATTTAGAATACATTTGTTAAGCAACTACCATGAGCTAGGCCTGTGCTAAACTAGAACATAGAGATGAAAGATGATGTCATAGGTTCCTGCTCCCAAGAAGTTCAATCTAATAAAACTGGAGTGGGAGCAGTGGAGAACAAGGATAAATAAAGTAATAGTACAGAATATACACCTTAAAACTTGTTTTTAATCAACAAAAAGGGAAAAGCCTTTTTGGGGGTTCATAATGCTTTGTAAAATTTCCCTAACAATACTTTTATCTTTGACACTGACCCCACCTACTCAATCCATCAATCTTCTGGGTTTTATATTCCTTTTTTGAAACTTATGTCTAATTCTCTTAGGGTTTTGTCCAGTTTTTTTCCTGGTCCTGCCCTGAGCATAAACTCTAGAGTTCTTTTTTCTTTTTCTTCTTCATTATGGTACATGTTTTATTATTATTACTACTATTACCACTACTATTACTATTATTCCAGCCTGACCATTAGGAGAGATTTTTTAAAAAATGTTAAACTACAAACCATGAAAACTTTTTACTCAGAAACAGTTATTTTTTTTAATGCTCATTTTTTCAAATGTTTAAAAAACAAAAAGTTACACTTCAAAGAGCACTCTCTATTTAATAATACAGCATTTTAACACTCTGAAATGTAGATTTATTTTTTTAACTACTTATTTCTGGCAGACCCTGCCTACCTGTTAACACTAGAAGTACTCCCTTGAGCCTTTAAAAGCAGTAAATCCTTGGGAAGTCACACTTCTGGGTGTAAGCCACTCATGGAACATGATTCAAAGAAATGAAGGGCCCCGAGCATCCTGTCTCTCACTCGTGGCTTTCATCTGAAGAGCTGTTGGGTCCACAACAACCCTTGAAAGCTCAGCCAACAGTTCCCATCTAGTCCAGCAAACATGATGGCTGCCGTGACTCCATAAGGACCACCATTTGTTCGCCCCTTTGTCAAAGTAACATAATAGCAAGGAATACGAGCAAGAAGCATTCACTGAAACTCTCCCTGGTCTATAACTTAGGTGTGCGTGTTTTCTTTTAGAAAGTCTACTATTCTCCCAACCAGTGTAACCAATTAGGGTGAACCAATAAGCAATGTTATTTTAAAGGTTCCAGCCACCAGATACATCCCCAGGCCTCTATTCCTGGTAGTGAACGAGGTGCACCTGTCCATCCTAGCAATTAAACAAATGGCTGCATCATAATACCTCCTTACCACCAAGAGACTGAAATTCGGAAAACAAGTAACTGATCCATTATGAAACCGGAGGAAAATAAAGCTGAGGTTTCAATGTAATTAAAAGGAATCTGGCAGAACAAATTCTCAATTGTCCACTTGTAAAAGTCACCAAAAGAATTTAATAACGAATTAAGTGCTTATGGAGCAAAGCAGGTACATCTCAAAACTGGCTGCAACAGTTTGGGGCATCCACACACAGGCAGGAACAGCCCTCAGCAAGAGGGGCCAGGTGTTGAAGCGCCTACCTTTCCAGCCTCAACTCCCTCCCGCCCAGCCCTGACTCCTGGCCACCTGTGATCTTGCCCTGATGGGTGAGCCCCTTGCCCTACATACAAAGTTAGCTGCTGTGTGGCTCTCCTTCCAGACGCCAAAACAAAATAGCTCCCAAGGCCAGCACTAGGGGGGTGGGTGCCTATTAATAGGGCCTCACAAGACAACTAAGTCTCAAGGACCCCAAGCGTCCAGCCCCTGGCAGGAGGCGCTTTGCGGGAAACGGGATCGGGGGGGGGGGGGGGGGGGGGGGGGTCTCTGCACAGCTCGGGAGGGGTGCTCCTGCACGTGGGCAGCTGCATTTGCTAAACCCCAGAGCCCGAAAGGCCAGACCCGCTCCCTTTACAAACGAGGGGACTTAAGGAGCTGGGACCGCAGCCACACAACTGGACAACTCCACCTGGATACCTACCGCCGAGGTCACCGGCGGCGGCTTTGGCCACTTCCAGATTTCTGGCGACGATGGCCAGTCGGTAGCCCTTCTGGGCCATTAACTGGGCCACTGCCCTGCCAATGCCCCGGGAGCCTCCAAAAACAGCACAGACTTTGTCCATCTTGGACCGGGGAGTCGGAAACTTGGAAGAAAGAGGGCTAGGAGTACCAGCCCCTTTCCAGACTTCCAGACTCGCGACTTTTATATCACCGCCGCTGGGCGAACTAACCGCCGCGAGAAAAAGCAGCCTGTTCCCCGCCTCCTGCCCCGACTCTGGCCAACCAGGAGGCCGGGAAGAGGCACTAAGAGTAATGCGTCAGCGCGTCGACGTCTGCGTGCACGGGTTCCCAGGCGCCGCGCCCAAAGAAGACACTGGAGTGAATGAGCCAGGCTGGCCAAGGACTGGCCAGAAAGGGGATGCACTGCATGCTGGGACTTGTAGTCTTGATGCAGAAAAAGAGGTGGCATAGGCCTGCTGCTAAATGAGAAAGGTACTCTTTACCCCCTGGGACGTGGGGGGGGGGGGGGGGGGGTGCGGTGCGGAGCTGTGGTCAATATTAGAGCTCTGATTTCCAACCACTCCAGTTTGCCTGGAAGTAATTGGGTTGTTACGACGCTGGACTTTACGTTTTAAAATCAGGACAGTCCCCATTAAAACGATACAAGTTGATCACCATAGAACCCAGAATATAGGCAGTTATAAGTGAATCTTCGATTGGGGTGATGGCTGCAGGTGCCCTTAACCCCAGCGTTGTTCAAGGGTCAACGGTACACTATTCGGAGTTCCAGTGTCTGCCTTTCACCCAGTGTTTGTCTTTGGCTGGGGAATGCATGCCCTACTTGGAAGAAGTGGTCCCTAAATATCAGGCTCATACCAAAACCTATCCTACCTGTCCCTTCCCTCAAGTTGCCACAGAAATGGGCCTCAGCTCAGCTGGACATTACCATTCATCTCAAGAGGTGTTGCCCTAGCAAAAACACCATATAAGAGGAGCTCAAGAAAAGTTAATTGAATGATTGAATACTCTTGCAGGACTCATAAAACAAGCATCAGCTGCTGCAAATATAGGTGCTAAGTACTCAGAGTTAGTAAAGTAAAAGTTGAGCATTTGTTACAATTATACTGTAAAAAAGGAAGCGTTTCTTGATATAATATCATTAGAGATGAAGTGTAAACAATATCCCCTACTACTTAAAACACACACACACACAAAACCTGGGACAACAGGAGATATATATATTCTGAAACTAAGTGCAAAATTATATTAACATAAAAAATCAGAGAAAAGGGAGAAGATATGAATGCATGGGAAAGCTGGATTTGAGGGCTGGATGCAGAATAAAAGGAGAGAAAGAGAAAAAAAATTAAGCATTCTTTTTTAAATATTATTTTTATTCCACCTAGATCCAAAAGGGATTTCAAATGACTTGCAAAAATATATAAGTAAAACTTCATGCCCATTAGGATGGCTACTATTCAAAAGAAAATAAGTGTTGGTGAGAATGTGGAGAAATTGGAATTCTTGTGCACTCTTATTAGGACTGTGAACTGTCACTTTAAATTCATTAGAAAATGACTTTACAAGGCAAGGGACCACCCTCAGCCCCCAAGGCCAGAACAATAACATGAGGTCAGTGGAAAAATTATACAAATAAAGTCAAGCCAAAAAAATAAAATAAAATAAAGTCAAGCTATAAGAATATATTTGATAGGGGAAGAAATAGAACGTGGTTGGGGACCAGCTATAATTTTAAGAAATATTAATCATGCTCTGTTTATCATGATTATTTTGTTTGGATTAAAGAAGGCACATTCTAATCTGGCTGGGAGTTGCACATGGGACCTGGGAGCTCACCTGGAAATGCAGCCCATCCTCCCCATCTGGGAGCTGCCTATTATCATGGAAAGATTAACAATCTTGTTGCACAACCCTGAGGAACCAGCCCTTTGAAGACCCCAGCCCTTTGCATAACCACAGGCCTTTGCAAATCTCCAGCCCCCATTTTCTGTAAACTGCCCATTTGGCATACCCTTTTGCTTACTTCCCCATGTAATTTTTGTCTTTCTACCCAATATAAGCAGCTGGCTTATGGTGGGGCGCAGAGCAAATTTTTGTGAATGACCTGCTTCTCTCCTATACTGCCAGCAGTATTGGAATAAATGCTAATATATGATTCAACCCTGTCTCTGCTTAATTGGCTCAAGTAGTGAGCCCATTAATTAGGGTTCTCCTAAGCTGGCCTTTGCTAAAAACGTGGGGATCTCTGCAGGATTGAGCCCAAACTGGCAGTCAGACATCCCCTCAGGGGTCCCATATTGTGAAATGGTGCAGGCCAGGCTGAGGGACACACACACACACACACACCCACCATCCCCCCATGCCTGAATTTTGTGCACCAGGCCTCTAGTATATTATAAGGTTATTTTTATAGCATCTATTTTTGTAAGCAGAAGACAATACACCAAATCAGACTTTACTAAAAGTGAATACTATAGGACAGTGGTCAGCAAACCACGGCTCACGAGCCACATGCGGCTCTTTGGCCCCTTGAGTGTGGCTCTTCCACAGAATACCATGTACGGGCGAGCACATACAGTGCGATTGAAACTTCGTGACCCATGCACAGAAGTTGGTTTTCGGCCTCGGTGAGTCTATTTTGAAGAAGTGGTGTTAGAAGAAGTGGGGGGTATCGGTCGGTCGGCAACGGGAGACACAGTGCAGGCGGGCCACAGGATACGCAGCGCGGGGGAGGTACATTGTTTTGAGGTATGTTCCCTGAGGTAGACCCCTTCCAACTCTCCCATCCACACTCATCTATCTGAAACAAGTATACGAGATGAGTGTGGATGGGAGAGTTGGAGGGGGTCGACCTCAGCGAACGTACCTCAATCAGATTGAGGACGTTTTTAGCAAAGGCCAGCTTAGGAGTACCCTAATTAAGTTAATAACAATGTACCTACCTATATAGTTTAAGTTTAAAAAATGTGGCTCTCAAAAGAAATTTCAATCGTTGTACTGTTGATATTTGGCTCTGTTGACTAATGAGTTTGCCAACCACTGCTATAGGACATTAATCAATATAAGCAAACATTCAGACACAAGAATGACTCTTTGTACATCTGAAACAAAGAAGAAATAAAGCTGGTGGTGGGAAGGTTGGGATGGTGCTGGGTGATAGCAGACCTTAAAGGCAGATGCAGGCATTAAATAGAGAGGCACTTTGACCCCAAAAGTTACAAGATAAAAGCTGCATTTAACAACAAATAGTCTACAATGCTATCAGGATGAGTTGGAGCAAATTTGTCCAAGACCCTCTCTCACTACCCACGCATATGCAACCTTGGAAAGAAACATCTGTTTTAGACAACTGACCAATGTGTGGGTCAGCCTAAAGGCCAAGAGTATTCTGGGATCCAGCATCCCAAGGCAAACCAGAGAGGTTCAATCTTTGTGGACAGTTCTGTCAATTGCAATAGGAAAAGGGTTATATTTTTCCTATAATTGTTATTTCAGCAACAAGCATGGTTTATTAGATCTATCCCAGCAACCCCAAAGATCATTAACACACAATGTGAGGTGGCATTCAAACTTCTCAAAACCTTCCATTTTGTTCTCACTGTGTATCTACAGTAATGGTTAGGCTGAGCTTTCTTTTTACAACACATACTTTAGTGTAAACCCAAGACTATTATTGTTCCCCTCGGTACAACAGCACTGCTACCTGGGCGAGAAAACACCCATCACAGCACATCCACCATGAGCCAGGTGTACTGGAGGGGGAGCTTCTCCCTAAGCCAGCCGTGGGCAAACTACGGCCCGCGGGCTGGATCCAGCCCGTTTGAAATGAATAAAACTAAAAAAAAAAAGACCATACCCTTGTATGTAATGATGTTTACTTTGAATTTATATTAGTTCACACAAACACTCCATCCATGCTTTTGTTCCGGCCCTCCGGTCCAGTAGAACCCACTGTGGCCCTCGAGTCAAAAAGTTTGCCCACCCCTGCCCTAAGCCCTTGACAGTGAGCTGAGAGGCTGTAAATTACACCGGGTCTGCTCTCCCCAGCGGAGCAACAAGGAGAGCCATGAGCACAGCCCACCTTCAGTCTTCTCTTCTCACTGCACAGGTCACTTCTGATACTATTCTGACCACATATTTTATTTTTCTCTAATTTAAACCCACATCAGACTATATTCTTTGATTCCAATAACCAGAGGCACCTGAAAATAGTCCTATGTACTAGTATAAGGACAATTAGCTAAATTTTTAAATATACATACTTTGTAATATTTTGTCTTGTTAGGAAAGAGATACCATTTAATTGCAAAAGAATTTTAGAGAAAATGATATTTTTAAATATGAAAAATTAATTGAAAGCATTGTATACATTAAATGGGTAAATTATAAGGTATGTAATTATATCTCAATAAAGCTGCTATTTCAAAATTAATTGAGCCCTGGCTGACATCGCTCAGTGGTTAGCGTGTCGGTCCTTAAACCAAAAGGGTCTTGGGTTCGATTCTGGTCAAGGGGCGTATCTGGGTTGCAGGTTCCCTGCCTGGTTGGGTGTCATAGTAATAGTGATAATGATAGGAAATAAGTAGAGAGTGTCACAATGTTATAGCAATAGAAAATAATTAGAGTGCTATAGGAAATGTAGAAAAATTTCCGCGTGAGACTTCAGTTGCCCTCCTCCCACTGACTCAACCCAGCCAGATGGCCAGCCACCCAAAGTCAGCGGGAGGAGGGTGACCGGAGTCTCACAATTGGAGGTTCGGCCATTCTTCTGCCGTCCAGTGTGGAGCAAGGCAGCGTGGAGCGTGGACCAAGAGGATGATCGATGTCTAAAGTCGGAGACCCGTTTTTAAGCCTGTTCTGACCTACGGCAGTCCAAGTGGCTATCAGTAATATAGGTCATCACACAAGTGTTAACCAGAGTACAAGCTGGTTTTCTACATTTCCTATAACACTCTTTAATTACTCTATATTGCTATAACATTGTAACACTCTCCACTTATTTCCTATCATTATCACTATTGCTATGACTTTGGGGCAGATGCAGGAGGCAACCAATTACTGTGGCTCTCTCACATGGATGTCTCTCTCTCTCTCTCTCTCTTTCCTTCCCCTTACACTCTCTCTAAAATCAATGGAAAATTATCCTCCAGTTGGATTAACAACAACAAAAAATTTTAGTTGAAAGCCCATTATCTTAGTAGATGAAGTTTGAAACTGCAGCTAAAGGTAAGTAGGCTGAACCTTCCACAGATAGTTATATCATAAACTAAGAATTATAATCCCCAAATCCAAATCTTTTGAAAATTTTATTCATCAGAAATGATAACCCACAGTGCCCAGACTGCATGTGGTACACCTAGCTGCTCAATGCAGCCCATGCTGTCATTGCAAGAAAAAAGATCAGGACGCTGGCTGCCTCGGTGTGACTGCCCAGATACACCTTCTGCGAGTCACACGCAGTGTTGGTTTTCTCGACATTCCTCACTCCAGTCTGCCGCGTAGTCTAAGTTGTAAGGAATGTGTGTTTTAGCATTTACAACCGCTTATTGCATTTTGAATGAAAAGTGTCCACGGGCACTTTCATTTTGATGAGTTGGCACTCGTGCCAAAGAGGCTGCCCAAGGAGACTTAACCTACCACCAGTATGCACTCAATCGCCTAAGGCAAAACGTGGAGTTTATCCCTACCCTCTCTCACACACTCCACATCCACTCCACAGAGCTCTGCTGATTCTCCTTCCTAAATATCACTCCAGCCTCTACCCTCTCCTTAAATCCCGTTGTCTAACTGTTACCTTTGTTCAGGCCATGGGGCTAGTACTGGTCTGCAGGCTCCAATGGGCCCTCAACACCACCACCAGGGGGCTCCTTCTAAACTACAAGACTCACCCTGTCACTCCCTGAATAACACCCTGCAATTCAAACAAACAAACAAACAACAACAAAACACTCCTCAAGCCCAGGATGAAGCAAAGTCCCCCTGATCTAGTTAGATTTAGTTACCTCTACAGTATCCTCTGCTGACTTCTCCCTATTCCTCACCCACCCAACTTCTTCCCAGTCACACATTCCCATCCATACAAGGTAAGGATGTTCTTTCACGCCTCCATGCTTTTCCAAACAAACACTGTGTTCCTTAACCTCTGATGCTCTCACTTCTTCTCCTGGAGAAATCACCTCATTTCCAGTGGAAGCCCTTTCTGAGCCACAGCAGGACGTGCTGATGCCCTCCTCCATTCCTCCCCTTACCTTGTACGTGTTTTCAAGTCTGCCTTTCAGAAGGGGACTCTGATTTCAGAATGTAAAGAGTTTTAGGAAGATAGTGAGCAGACTTCCAGGGATCTGTAAACATGGCAGATGTCATCAGGTTCTCAAGAGGAACTTTCTGTACTAACTTGTGAACTGTTTGAATGCAAGTGCATTAATTTTTGCTTCCCTGTTTATAGTTTACAGTTTCTAGGGCTTGTGAATACAAAAACATTAGCTAATGGATGAATAAATGAGTGAATGAAAGAACTCATTTTTTAAAAATGTTTTGCTAAGGCCGGCTGGCATGGCTCACTGGTTGAGCGTCAACTTATGAACCAAGAGGTCACGTTTCCATTCCCAGTCAGGGTACATGCCTGTGTTGCTGGCTTGATCCTCAGTGTGGGGCATGCAGGAGGCAGTCAATCAATGATTCTCTTCCATCACTGATGTTTCTATCTCTCTCTCCTTCTCCCTTCCTCTCTGAAGTCAATAAATTTAAATAAAATTTTTTTTACAAAATGTATTGCTATGGGCAAGAACCCATGTCAGATATGACTATTATTAAAACAGACCTGGTTCCTGTTTTCATTGGGGAAATAATCTGGCAGGGAAGAAAGACATTAAACAATTAATCATGCAATTACTATTTAATTGCAATAGTGAGAAGGCCTATAAAGGAGAAGTGTAGGCTTTTAAGAGAGGGCATGACTGGGGGCTTTGATCCAATGTGGGGTCTCAGGTCAGAGAATAATTCTTTGAGGATGTAATATTCATTGAGTAAATGAATAATAGCCAAGAAATATTACAAAAAAGTAACTATAGATACTACTCATCAATATATTACAAGATGGCATAATTTATATATAAAGAATAAAATCCTAATTTAAAATTTCACTTGTAATGATGAAAAAGACCATTAGTCAAAGTAGGGTTAGTATTATTCCTAGATGAGATCACCTAGTTTGGACATTTCATCAGGAAGTGCCGTGAAAGAGTATAATGCCTGAAATTTCACGAAACTCCTTTTTTCTATCTGCCAAGATCAAGCCCTCTGTTTAGTATTTTTGCCAACCTACACATAAGAGAACTCAATGTTCCCAGAGTTAGTTCTGAAGCTAGCCTCAATCCTTTGATCCCATCCTCCTGCCATTCCATTTCCACCTCCTGGCTTCTTCAGCACCTTCTGGCTGCACTGTCTCATTTGGCTCTCAATTCACCTGCTGTGTTTCCCAGACTTAAGTGAGCATTCCTCATCCTGGCCCTGTGACTCCTGGGATGGGCAGATTTTTACCAGGGGTCCTGGCATGGCCCTGAGACATGTCACCTCCTAACAGACTCCTCCTGGCACCCTTGAATGCACTTGGGCTCTGCACATTCTCACTCTTCCAAGTTCATCTGAGAAAGCCAGAATCTACAATGTGTGGTTTTAATATTTGAAACTGAACTGAAATGTAAGAGCTTCTGCATTTCTATATTACACATATGGGACTGTGGGGACCTCATTTTAATGATCACTACTTTCTGTTCCTTATCCATAGGCTTCAGAGACCCATCCCCAGCTTGGATTTTGATTAAATATTTATGCAGAGTAGAAACCTGGGCCTATCGGACACACACAGCAACTTTTACTTAAAGTAGGTTGCCAGTTGTGATTCATGTGTATGAACTAAACTGTGTAGAAGCTCTAACCCTCAATGTGACTGCCTTTGGAATTGAGCCTTTAAGGAAAATTAGTTAAGATTAGATGAGGTCATAAGAGCTGTCTTAGTCCATTTTGGTTTCTGTAACAAAATACAGGATGGTTTATTAACAGCACAGTTATTTCCCACAGCTCTGGAGGCTGGGAAGTCCAAGACCAAGTCACTGGCAGATTCGGTGTCTGGTGAGGATGCTCTTCCTGGTTCTTCTCACTATAACCTCTCACTACACAAGGGGCAAAGGAGCTCTCTGGGGTCTCTTTTATAAGAGCACTAATCCCATTCATAAGGGCTCTGCCCTTGGGCCCTAGTTACCTCCCCAAAGCCTCACTGCCTAATCCCATCATACTGGGAATTGGGATTTCAGCAGATGAATTGTGGGGAGACCCAAATATTCAGTCTACAGTAAGGGTGAGGCCCTGATCCCACAGGACAGGTGTCATTATAAGGAGAGGAAGAGATCAGAGAGCTCCCTCTTTTTCTGTCTCCCTCTGTGTGCACACAGAGGAAAGGCCATGTGAGGACATAGCGAGAAGGCAGCCATCGGCAAGCCAGGAGGAAAGATCGCCCCAGATACAAACCATGACGGCATCTTGACCTTGGACTTCTAGGCCTCCAGACCTCTGAGAAAGTAAATACCTATTATTTAGGCCACCCAGTCTATAGGATTATTTTATGGCAGCCCCAGCAGGCTAGCACATTGCAACCATTTGCTTTCTTCTCTACAACCAAGCTGCAAAGCGCTGCTGGATAATGCACGCGTGGAAAAGTTTAAACATGATAAAATTTTATTGTAAATTAAGGGGAACTAATACATCTTTGGGGACCAAGAGGGTGGGCAGGCTCTAGAAGCACTGTTACCAGACTTTTGTTCATCCTCCATATATCTTCTTGGTTTAGGTAAAGGAAGTGGCAGAACCATTAAGTTATCCAACCTAAACTTATAACTTTGCACGGGCTTGGATTGGGCCCTCCTCCCAGTAAATTCTATTGGGGTTTCATGTCCGCTATCCAATCCAGTTACCATTCCGAGTGCTCCCTCACTAGGCCCTGCCCCTCTGTTTCCTCACTCTGACTCCCATTACCGCATGTCCAAAAGTTTCATTACATTATCTAGTTCTTACTCAGCATGCACCTAGTGGAGGAATTTCCTTCCACCCAGCACCCTTACCTGGCTTTTGGCATTTCTAAGGAGGTTTCCTGTCCCGTCCTGAGAGTGTGTTAATGGGTCTATTTAGCAGTAAGCTAGATAGAAATTCTGTTCTGTTATTTGTACCTGCTTCCCAGTTTATGAAAGTTATTTTTCTTTTGCTTTCTTATATTAATAACTCTAATTGCCCACGCTGATATTTTGACTTAATATGCACGACAGTCATGAAAAAGAAGACATAATTTTATGCACAAGGAAAGTGAAGCCTATTGAGATTAAGGTAACTTTCTCACAGACACAGAGCTAATAAGTGGTGGGTGAACTGTGACCAGAGGCTTCAGTTCTTGCCCTGGCTGCTAGAGCTATGCTCTTCCCACCTCACAAATGAACAATGATGTTAGAAAGTTTTCCTTCATTGCCACATAAGCTAATGTTTCAACTGCATTCAGCTTTCATAGGAAAGACAAAAATAAAAATGTGAAATGGAACAAAAATGCAAAAGTAGTATGTGATTCACTGTGAAATAGATGTTTTAAGAGAGCTGACTATAAAGTTTTATGAAGGACTTAGATCTCTCAGGTCCAGGGAGATAGGAATTAAGGAACACCATACTTGTTTCTGTGCACAAGAAAAATGTCTGCTGCCTAAATCATAGCCCCAATAATCAAAGGTTTTCGAGATACATGGCTGACACACACTGTATCCTCATCCCAGGGGAGAGTTTCCAGAAGTTGACTGTCCGGATTTATAGAACACAACTTCCAAGTGGTCACTGTAGCAACCGTGACATTCTCCTGCTCCTTCCGGCTGAACCAGTGACAAGTCACATCACAAATCCTGGAGTTTATTAAGTGTCATCGTCTCTTGTTGGAAAGCTCTCTGAGGGTTTGGTGCACTTCTCTTGGGACGATTATTTGAGATTTATGTACTGAAACACCAAACTGCATTTTTAATCTGTCATCAAAGCAGATTATCAGAACCAGAAATGACAAGACTTAGCACATGCATTTTCAGGCCAAAGACTAACAGCAAAACTGCAACATATGTCACCACATTCAAAGTAAACATGATGTATTAATAAGTGAGTTTTCCACTCTCATGAATAATTATAGACTCCCTCTTACTAAAAACAAATTACTTTTATTTCCCTTAAGAAGATTATGATTAATTGTACAAAATTACACTTGTCTTTAATTGAATAGATTTCCTTCTTTCCTCTGGATTAATGGTGTAATTAACCCAGACAATAATATATATTATTAAATAGCTTGGGAAATCTTCCTCTTCAGGACAAAAGCTGGATTGGTAATGGCTACCATGCAAATACACACTATGGTCGCCAAGTTTCATTCTTTGTTAAAATAGCTAATGACAAATTGTCTTCCAGTGGTAAGTCTGTTTGGACTGTTATAAAACTAGAGGCCCGGTGCATGAAATTCATGCACTGGCGGGAGGTGTCTCTCAGCCCAACCTTCACCCTCTCCAATCCAGGACCCCTCGGGGGATGTCCTACTGCCGGACATCCCTCTCACAATCCGGGACTGCTGGCTCCCAACCGCTCACCTGCCTGACTACCTGATTGCCCCTAACCATTCCCCTGCCAGCCTGATCACCCACTAACCACTCCCCTGCCAGCCTGATTGAAACCTAACTGCTCCCCTGCCAGCCTGTTCACCCCCAACTGCCCCCCCACTGCCAGGCTGGTTGTCTCCAACTGCCCTCCCCTGCTGGCCTGGTCACCCCCCAACTGCCCTTCCCTGCTGCTATCTTGTGGTGGCCATCTTGTGCCCACATGGGGGCGGCCATCTTGTGGGAGGGTGTGACAGTCAATTTTCATATTACCTTTTTATTATATAGGATACCACAGACTGGGTATCTTATAAACAAACAAAAAGATGTATTTCTCACAGTTTTGGAGGCAGGAAGTTTAAGAACAAGGGGCCAGGAACTTGATCTTGAAAGTTGGGTGAGGGCCCTATTTTTAAGCAATTTTTGCTGTGGTGCAAAAGCCATGAGAGCCCTAGCCCGTTTGGTTCAGTGGATAGAGCATTGGCCTGTGGACCAAAGGGTCCCAGGTTCCATTCAAGGCAAGGGCACATACCTTGGTTGCAGGCTCCTCCCCGGCCTGGGGCCTGGTCAGGGCTCATGCAAGAGGCAACCAATCAATGTGTTCCTCTCACATTGATGTTTCTTTCTGTCTTTCCCTCTCTTTTCTACTCTCAGTAAAAATCAATGGAGAAATATCCTTGGGTGAGGATAAATAAATAAATAAATGCCATGAGAGCTCTGTGGCATGTCTTTTATAAAAGCATTAATCCTATTCATGAGGGGTGGAATCTCATGAGCTAGGTAGGTATGGCACAAAGGCCTGACCTGCTCATGTCATCATATCAGGCATTACAAATTCAATATATAAATTGGGGCTATGGAGGAGAATGCAAATACTCAGACCATATAAAAGTTTTACTATCACTTTAATAGAAGCATACTGATATTACCCAAATCTCACCTAAAAGGACACTGGACATAAAAATTTTCTTAGAAATACATGAAAGAAAAGTAAAGAGAAGTCATCTTTGATTGCTGGTATGAGAATGGCTTGAAAAGTGGACCCTGGAAGAGGCCTTAACCTCCTCTCCTGAGCAAAACGTGCTCACGCTGTGCCTGTCCTGCAAAATGTTGGATGAGGATACTTATGGAGCGTGGTTCCAGGAGCACCAGGAGATCAGCATTCTTCTTCAGAACTAGGCCACACCCTGCATAAGGTGTACAAGATGATAGAGCAGAACCTCCAGGTGCTGGGAGACATAGTCATTAAACAGAGGCTCTGGGATGGCGACCTTGACACCATCCAGTGTTTCAAGGAAGAAAATATCAAAAGTGTACTTACAGGGGTCAAACCAGACAGCAGAGAATATTTGCTTTGCTTGCCAGCTACTGTCTGAGGACATTCTCATTCTGGAGGAGAAGGAAATAGTGCGGGCACTGGAGGCCACTGGCAGAGCAACAAAACCTGCCACAGGTCAACATGGTTGTGGTCATTAACAGAGAGTTTCTGGACAAGCTGAGTTCCAGAGCAAGGAGCCCCAGGCACTGGTCCAAAATATGAATGTGGATGAGCAAGAGTCCTGGCATGAGCCACGTGAGAAGACAGACATCCTGTAGGCCAGGCGCATTTCTCTGACGTGGTAATCACTAGGAATCCAGCTGAGCAGCAAGTGGTTGGTGCACCAGAACAAGGATTCCAACACCCACAGGACAGCCCTGAGGTATGGTGGGGCAGGTCTTCATGGAACTGGCAATGTCAGGTGTGTGAGAAACTCAAAATCAGATGCACCTCTTTATGGGGCAACCACAGTGGGAAGGCAAAAAATATTCCCCAGACAGTGGCAACGTTCTATAACGCAGCTGTAAAACTCAAACACAGACACCTGACACAGAATACTCATCTAAGCCAGTTCTGACACACAGATCATGAGGAACTGTGCAAAGTCCATCTGAAGAGGACCAGAGTAGACAGTCTGCTGAACAGACTGGTGATCCTGACCTTCATGTCCCCGGTGCTGATCTCTATGGCATTCACCTTGGGCTTTTGGGACAAGATAATAAAATGCAAAGCCATGCAACCACCATCATGTGTCTGTGAAGCACATGTACAGTGTGACCACCAAACCTTCAGGGGCTTCCCTATCCTGCACAGCATCATAGTGCCCATGGCCATGTTCATCATAGATGAATTCATCTATCTGGAGAATAGCATCTTCATCAACTCGGACATGCAGATAAACCATGAGCCCTAGGACTTGCCTGCCAAATCCCACAGCACCAGCATCAATGAGAAGGTGGGCCAGGTAGGGTACATCTTCTCAGAGAAGACAGGCACGCTCACACAGCACATCATGGCCATCAAGAAATCCTGCATCAATGCCACTGTCTACTGCCCAGATGAGGAGGAGTCCTTATGTTAAGGAGAACACCTACCTCTGGAACAAATGTGCTGATGGGACCTGCTCTTCCAAAATGCTAAGCTCCTGAGTGATGTACACAGCAACAAGGACAGGATGGTGCAAGAGTTCAGGCACCTGCTGGCCATCTGCCACACAAAGATGGTGCCCGAGAAAGACAACCAACTGTAGTACTAGGCAGCTTCCTCTGATAAGCCAGTCTGGTAACAGCGTCAGAATTTTGGCTATGTGCTCTTGGTACACACATAGGGCAGGATCAACCATAATGGAGCTGGGGGAGGAATGGGAGTTACAGGTCTTGGCCGTGATGGCTTCAACAGCATCCGAAAGCAGATATCAGTGCTAATCTAAAACCCCGACAGCAACATCTACCTCTTCTCCAAAGGCCCAGATTCTGTCTGTCATATTTGATTGCTATTGTGAGACAGACTTGACAAAGTGGACGACAAGAGGCCTTAATTCCTTTGAAAAGGAAACTGTGAGCAGGCTGTGCCAGGCCTGCAAAAAAGTAGACAAGGCTACCCATCAGGAGTGGTGTGCAGAACCAGGAGGCCAGCATCCTTCTTCAGAACCAGGGTCATGTCATGCACAAGATGTATGAGGAGATAGAACAGAATCTCCAGTGGCAGAGAGCCACTAAACACAGGCTCTAGGACAGTGTCCTTGAAACCATCTAGTGTCTCAAACAAGGAAACATCAAAATGTGGGTACTCACAGGGGACAAGCCAGAGACAGCAGAAAATACCCACTTTGCCTGACAGCTGCTGTCCGAGATAATGCTCATTCTGGAGAAGAAGGAAATAGTTTGGGCCCTGGCGGCCTACTGGGAGAGCAACAAAACCTGACAAAGGTAAAGACAGCTGTGGTCATTAACACAGAGTTCCAGAGTAGGGAGCCCCGGTAGCCGGTCCAAAATGTGAATGTAGATGAGCAAGAGTCCTGGCAGGATCTGGGTGAACAGAGGACAGATGCCCTGCAGGACAGGCACATGTCTCTGATGTGGCAGTCCCTTGGGGATCCAGGTGAAAAGCATGGAGTTGTTGCTGTAGAACACGGACTCCATCACACCCACAAGACAGCCCCAAGGTGCAACAGGAGAGGACCTTTGAGGAACTGACAAGGACAGGTTTGTGAGGAACCCAAAAGTTGGACACACCACTTTATAGGGCACCTGAGGTGGGAGGGTAGAAGTATTCCCCAGATAGTGGCAACATGCTCCTACATAGTTGTAGGATCCAAAACATAGTCACCTGCTACAGAATAATCATCAAAGCCAGTTTTGACACAAAGATCATGAGGAGCTGTGGCAAGTTCCATCGATGAGACCAAAGGTAAACAGTCTCATGGACAGGCTGGTGATTCTGACCTTCATGTCTCTGGTGTGGATCTCTATGGTCTTGAACTTGGGCTTCAGTGACAAAATTCAAGGTCGTGGAGCAACACAAAGTTCTGAGAAACACACATACATTGTGATCACTGAGTCATTCTTCATTTCTGGGGCTTTCCCAATCTGCACAGCGTCATGGCGCTCATGGCCATATTTATCATTGATGAATTCTATCTATCTGGGGAATAGTATCCTCATCAACTTGGACATGCAGAAGGACGACCTGCCCCAGGACATGCTTGCCAAAGCCTGCAGCATGAGCCTCAATGAATAGCTGAACCAGGTGGGTTATATCTTCCAGAATAAGACTGGCATGTTCATCATGACTTCAAGAAGTACTGTCATCAATGGCACTGTCTACCGCCCAAATGAGGAGGAGGCCCTATAGCAAGAAGACTTCTACATCTGGAACAAATTTGCTGACTTGAAGCTACTCTTCCAAAAAAGTGTGGCTCCTGAGCGATGTGCGGGCAATAAGACGTTGCCAAACTTTTGGCACCTGCTGACCATCTTGCCACATGGTGATGGTGCAGGAGAAGGGCAACCAGCTACTTTATCAGGCAGCTTTTCCTGATGAGAAGGTGCTGATCACACAGGCCCCAGCATTACAGCTACGTTCTCGTGGCATGCATGCAGAACAGTATTACGGTGAGGCAGCTCAGGTAGGAGAGGGTGTACAAAGTCCTGGTTACAATGGCTTCAACAGCTTTGAGAGTGAGAGTCAGTGCTGGTCTGAAACCCCGACAGCTCATCTACCTCTACACCAAAGGCACAGACACTGCCTTTGTCACCTTTGATTGCTTTTGTGAGAAAGGCTTGACAGAGTGGACATGGTAGAGGCCTTAACCTCCTTTGCGAAGCAAACTCAGAGCATACTATGCCAGGCCTGCAAAAAAGTGCATGTGGATACAAACCAGGAGTGGCATAAGTGGTACCAGGAGGCCATCATCCTTCTTCAGAACCAGGGCCACACCCTCCACAAGGTATAGGAGGAAATCGAGCAGTATCTCCAGCATCTGGGAGCCACAGCCATTAAACATAGGCTCCAGGATGGTGTCTCAAGCAAGAAAATAGCTAAGTGTGGGTACTCACAGGGGACAAGACAGAGATAGCAGAAAATATCCTCTTTGCCTGCCAGCTACTATCCAAGGACATTCTCATTCTAGAAGAGAAGGAAATAGTGCAAACTCTGGCAGCCTAGTGGCAGAGCAACAAAACCTGCCACAAATCAACATGGCTGTGGTCATTAACAGAGAGTTTCTGGACAAGCTGCTGCTGTTTCAGAGCAAGGAGCCCCAGACACTGGTCCAAAATGTGAATGTGGATGAGCAAGAGTCCTGGCAGGAGCCAGGTGAGCAGAGGACAGTTGTCCTGCAGGCCAGGTGCATTTCTCTGATATGGCAGTCCTTTGGGATCCAGGTGAAAAGCACGGAATTGGTGCTAGAGAACAATGACTCCAACACCCACGAGACAGCTCCAAGGGACAACAGGAGAGGGCCTTCATGGAACTGGCAAGGTCAGTTGTGTGAGGAACCCAAAAGTCAGATACACTACTTTATGGGGCACCTGAAGTGGTAGAGAAGAGATATCCCTTAACAGTAGCAACATCCTACTACATGGCTGTAGGATATGAAACAGACACCTGCTACAGAATAATCTATGTCAGTTTTAACACAGAAATCTTGAGGAACTCCAGCAAACCCACAAAAAAGAAAGAAGATAGACCATCTGCTGAACAGACTGGTGATCCTGACATTCATATCTCTGGTGCGGATCGCTATGGCCTTGACCTTGGGTTCCTGGGACAAGGTATGAAATTCAAGGTCATGCAAACACCACTATGTGTCTGTGAAGCACATGTATAGTGTGAACACCAAATCTTTCCTCATCTTCTGGGGCTTCCCCATCCTGTACAGGGTTATGGTGTCCATTGGCATGTTCATTATAGACAAATTCATCTATTTGGGGAATATCATCTTCATCAACTTGGACATGTGGATAAACTACGAATCCCAGGAGATGGTTGCCAACCCCCACAGTACCAGCATCAATGACCAGCTGGGCCAGGTGAAGTACATCTTCTCAGACAAGACAGGCACACTCACCTCAGCACATCATGACTTAAAGAAGTGCTGCATCAATGCCACTGTCTACTGCCCAGATGAAGACGAAGCTCTATTTTAAGAAGAACACCTATGTCTGGAAGAAATGTGCTGATGGGAAGATGTTCTTCCAAAGCCCCAGGCTCCTGAGCAATGTGCACTGCAAAAAGGACAGGATGGTGGGGGAGTACTGGAACCTGCTGGCCATCTGCCATACAAAGATGGTGCAGGAGAAAGACAACCAGCTGAAGTACTGGGAAGCTTCTCCTGATAAGCTGGTGCTGGTAACAGAGATTCCAAAATTTCGGTTACGTGCTCCTGGCACACATGTAAAACAGCATCACAGTGATAAAGCTGAATGAGGAACAGGTGTACCAGGTCCTGGCCATGATGGACTTTAACATCATCTGAAATCAGATGCCCATGACAGTCAGAAAATCTGACAGCTCCAGCTACCTCTTCACCAAAGACACTCGCTCTCATCTCTGATCTCTCTGATCTCTGATCACTCATGTGAGAAAGGCTTGATAGAGTGAACACAAAGAGGCCTTAACTTTGTTTACAGAGCAGTCCTTGCTTACATTACGCCAGGCCTGCAAAAAGGTGGATGAGGAAATGTAGGAGAAGTGACACTAGTGATAATTAGGAGTTCAGCATCCATTTCAACACCAGGGCCACTCCCTGCAACCAGGTGTATGAAGTGATAGAGCAGAACCTCCAGTGGCTGGGAGCCAGAGCCATCAAATAAAGGCTCCAAAATGGTGTCCACGAAACCATCCTGTGTCTCAAGCAAGAGAACATCAAAATATGAGTACTCACAGGAGACAAGCCAGGGACAGCAGAGAATATCCACTTTGCCTGCCAGCTACTGTCTGAGATAATGCTCATTCTGGAGGAGAAGGAAATAGTGTGGATCCTGGTGGCCTACTGGCAGAGCAACAAAATCTACCAAGATGGCTGTGGTCATTAACAGAGAGTTTCTGGACAAGCTGCCACTGTCCCTGCACAAGGATCCCTGGTAGCTAGTCCAAAATGTGAATGTGGATGAACGAGAGTCCTGATAGGAGCCAGGTAATCAGAGGACAGATATCCTGCAGGACAGGCACATCTCTCTGTCGTGGCAGTCCCTTGGGATCCAGGTGAAAAGCATGGAGTTGTTGCTGTAGAACAAGGACTCCATCACACCCACGAGACAGCCCCAAGGTGCAACAGGAGAGGGCCTTTGTGGAACTGACAAGGTCAGGGGTGTGAGGAACCCAAGAGTGGGATATACCATTTTATACACCTGAAGTGGTAGGGAAGAAATACTCTCCAGACAATGGCAACACCCTCCTGCGTGCCTATAGGTCCCAAAACATAGGTATCTGCTATAGAATCATCATCTAAACCAGTTTTGACACAATATCATGAGGAACTGTGGTAAGGTCCATCTTAAGAGAACCAGGGTAGACAGTCTAATGAACAGGTTGGTGATCCTGACATTCATGCCCCTGGCACTGATCTCTATGGCCTTGACCATGAGTTTCTGGGACAAGGTGACAAAATTCAAAGTCATGTAAACACCACCATGTGTCTGTGAAGCACATGTACAGTGTGAGCACGGACTCGTTCCTCTTCTGGGGCTTCCCCAACTTGCACAGCATCATACTTCTGAAGGCCATGTTCATCATAGATGAATTCTATCTATCTGAGAAATAGTATCTTCATCAACTCGGACATGCAGTTGGACTATCTGCCCCCAGACAGACCTGCCAAAGCCTGTAGCATGAGCTTCAATGGACAGCTGCGCCACTGGGTACATCTTCTTGGGCAAGGCTGGCACGCTCACACAGCACATCATGACTTCAAGAAGTACTGCATCAATGGCACTGTCTACCGTCCAAATGAGGAGGAAGCCCTATGTTAACAACACCGCTACATCTGGAACAAATTTGCTGACTTGACGCTGCTCTTCTAAAAAGTGTGGCTCCTGAACGATATGCTAGCAACAAGGGCAGGATGTTGAGGGAATTCTGGCACCTGCTGGCCATCTGCCACATGGTGATGGTGCAGGAGAAGGGCAACCAGCTACTTTATCAGGCAGCTTTTCCTGATGAGAAGGTGCTGATCATACAGGTCCCAGCATTACAGCTACGTTCTCGTGGCATGCACACAGGACAGTATCACGGTGAGGCAGCTCGGGTAGGAGAGGGTGTACAAAGTCCTGGCAATGATGGCTTGAACAGTTTTGAGAGTGAGAGTCAGTGCTGGTCTGAAACCCCGACAGCTACATCTACCTCTACACCAAAGGCACAGACACTGCCTTTGTCACCTTTGATTGCTTTTGTGAGAAAGGCTTGATAGAGTGGACCACGGAAGAGGTGTTAACCTCCTCTGTGGAGCAAACTCAGAGCATGCTATGCCAGGCCTGCAAAAAAGTGCATGAGGACACACACCAGGAGTGGTGCCAGTGGTACCAGGAGGCCAGCATCCTTCTTTAGAACCAGGGCCACACCCTGCACAAGTTATAGGAGATAGAGCAGCACCCCCAGCGCCTAGGAGCCACAACCATTAAACACAGGCTCCAGTGCGGCATCCTTGACATCATCCAGTGTTTCCAGGAAGAAAACATCCAAGTGTGGGTACTCACAGGAGACAGCAGAGAATATCTGCTTTGCTTGCCAGCTACTGTCCAAGGACATACTCTCTCTGGAGGAGGAGGGGATAGTTTTGACACTGGAAGTCTACTGGGAAAGCAAAAAAACACCTGCCACAGGTAAAGTCGGCTTTGGACATTAGCAGAGAGTTTCTGAACAAGCTGCTGCTGTCCCTGCACAAGGAGCACCGGGCGTCATCCGATATGTGAATGTGGATGAGCAAGAGCCCTGGCATGAGCCAGTGAGGAGAGGACAGACTTCCTGCAGGCCAGGAATGTCCCTCTGTTGTGGCAGTCCCTGGGGGTCCAGCTGAGGAGCATGTGTTTTGGTGCCATAGAACAAGGACTCCAACACCCACAAGACAGCCCTGAGGTGTGGTGGGAGTGAGCCTTCATTCAATTGGCAAGGGGACATGTGTGAAGAACCCAAAAGTCAGATGTACAACTTTATGTGGTGCCTGAAGTGGGAGAGCCAAAAATACTCCCCCGACATTGACAACATTCTCCCACGTAGTTTTAGGATCCAGAACCCAGACACCTGCTACAGAATAATCATCTGAGCCAGTTTTGACACAAAGACCATGAGGAACTGTGGCAGTGTCTACTGACGAGAACCAACATAGACCGACTACTGAATAAGCTGATGCCCCTAATCTTCAGGTGTTGATCTGTATGTGGTGCTTGACCTTGGGCTTCTAGGACAAGGTGACAAAATTCAATGCTGTGCAAGCACCACTATGTGTCTGAGAAGCACATTTACAGTGTGACCACCATCTCATCTTCTGGCGCTTACCCTCCTACTCAGCATCATGGTGCCCATAGTCATGGTCATCATAGGCAACAAATTCATCTATCTGGGGAATAGCATCTTCATCAACTCAGACATGCAGATAAACCACGAGCCCCAGGAAATGCCTGCCAACCCCCCAGCACCAGCATCAACGACCAGCTGGGCCAGGTGGCGTACATCTTCTCAGAGAAGACACGCACGCTCACACAGCATGTCATGGCCTTAAAGAAGTGCTGCATCAATGCCACTGTCTACTGCCCAGATGAGGAGGAGGCCCTATGTTAAGGAGAACACCTACCTCTGGAATAATTGTGCTGATGGGAAGTTCCTCTCCCAAATTTGAAGGTTCCTGAGTGATGTGCACAGCAACAAGGACAGGATGGTGTTGGAGTTCTGGAGCCTGCTGGCCACCTGACACACAGTGATAATGCAGGAGAAAGACAACCAGCTGCAGTATCTGGCAGGTTCCCCTAATAAGGAGGCACTAGTCAAAGAGGCCTTGGAGTATCGGCTATAAGCCTGTGGCATGCACACAGTACATAGCATAATAGTGATGGAACTGGGGACGAAGTAGGTGTACCAGGTTCTGGCCATGAGGGCTTCAACAGCATCCTACAGTAGATGCACGAGCTTGTCTGAAACCCCTACAGCTCCATCTACCACTACGTCAAAGGTGCAGACAATGACTGTAAACTTTGATCACTTTTGTGAGAAAGTCTTGACAGAGTGGACCACAAAGAGGCCTTAACCTCTTTCATGGAGCAGACCCTGCTCACGCTGTGCCTTGCCTGCAAAAAGGTGGATGAGGACATGTATGAGGACATGTATGAGGACTGGCGCCAGGGACAACAGGAGGCCAGCATCCTTTTTCAGAACTGGGGCCATGCTCTGTACCAGGTGTCCGAGGAGATAAGCAGAACCTCCAGCTGCTGAGAGCCATAGCTGATAAACTCAGGCTCCACGATGGAGTCCTTGAAACCATCCAGTGTGTCAAGCAAGGGTACTCACAAATTTGGGTACTCACAGGAGATAAGCCAAAGAAGTCAAGAATATTCTCTCTGCCTGACAGCTGCTGTCCAAGGTCATGCCCATTCTGAAGGAGAATGAGATAGTTCAGAACCTGGAGGCCTACTGGGAGAGAAACAAAACTTGGCATGGATCAAGACATCTGTGGTCATTAATGGAGAGTTTCTGAACAAGTTGCTGCTGTCCCTGAGCAAGGAGCCCCGGGAGAAATCCCTAAGGTGTGGCAGGAGCAGGCCTCCATGGCACTAGCCTCAAGATGCCAAGCAATCATCTGCTGCTGGGTGCTGGCTAATCAGAAGACCTTGATTTTGGCGCTGGTGAAGAAATACCAGAACCTGGCAATAGGTCTCCAACGAAGTCAACATGATCAAGGCTGTGAACATCATGTAGGGGTGGTGGACCAGGAGGGAATGCAGGCGGTACATGCTAACCCAGTTCTGCTTCCTGAGGCAGCTGCTGCTGATGCATGTGTGTTGGTCCTACATGCTAGTCTGCAAGTTCCTATGCTACTTCATCTAGAAGACGCTGGCAGCATGATGGTTCAGATGTGGTTCACTTTCTATAGTGGCTGCATTTCCCAGCTTCTGTATGAAGGCTGGTTCCTGGAACTCTTCAACCTGTTGTACATCATCTTCCCGGGTCTGTGCATTGGGCTCTTCATGCAGGACATGTGCAAAAAGCAGAGCCTGGAGTTGGCTGAGCTGTACATCACTGGCCTCTCTCTTTGATTGGTCACAAAATCTCAGGAGAATATGGCCTTGCCTGCTTCATTTGAAATTTCTTGTGGAGATCCCCAGACTACTGGGTCTTCCTCCAAACCATCACTGATGGCAAAGCAACTTCCCTGGTCAACTTCTTCATGACCCTGTGGATCAGCCTCATTATGATGAAGCTCATCATCATCATGAGGCATTGGATGGTCCTATCTATGCCATTTTCTTCAGCCTCTGCTTCTACATTGTCATATCTTGGGATAGCAAGAGCTTTTGGCTCTTCATAATCTCCCCCAAAACCTTCCTGTTTGTGTACGCTGACTGCAACGTGTTGTCCCACCCCTCCATGCTTCTAGTGATTCTGCTAGTGATCCTGCTAGTGATCCATTAACCCCCTGCCTGTACTGACCTTAGATGTCATTTACCAAGTCCTCAAAAAGGCACACCCCGAGGAAGAAGCAGAGGCCCAATGAGGAAATCACCATGGAGCCCTTGCCCTACCTACACTGGGATTCATGCGCCCGGTGCTCCAGCCAGGCCTTGTTCCACAGGGAAAGGCTACCAGACCTCATCACGCAGGGCACAATTGTGTGGACATGAGCATGGGTCAACAGCAGCACACTGGCTGATCACACAATCCCATCTGGCAAAGAATTGGCCCCAGACATCAGTAAGTAACCCTCGTGCCTGAAAGATGCTGCCCCTGAAGATGAGGCACCAATCCTGGGCAAAGGTGTCTTCCAAAAACGTGCAGCCTGCATCTGCAATGAGCTCCTCCTTGACTGTAGAGGGGCAGTTCTTTTACCAAAAGCATAGCTCCCTCCACGAACTAGCAATCTGGGGATCTCCACAAGAAATTTCAAGTGAAGCAGGCAAGGCCATATTCTCCTGAGATTTTGTGACCAACCAAAGAGAGATCACCATCAGCCAGAAAAAGCCAGATGCCACTTTCCGAGAGTTAGCTGCTGCCTTCAGGTTAGTCATCTTTAAAGAACCAGGCAGCATCCTTGGAGGAGGAGATCCCTTTAGAAAGATGTCGCTGCTATCCTGGAAGAGCTGGCCATACACCTGGCAAAAGGAGTCCCAGCTATGGCCGAGTGGCTCAGTTGGTTAGAGCATCGTCCTGTACACCAAAAGGTTGCAGATGGGTTTGATTCCCAGACAGGGCACATACCTAGGTTGCAGTTTTGATCCCCGGTAAGGGCATGTACAGATGTACAGAGGCAACTAATAGATGTTTCTCTCTCACATCAATGTGTGTCTTTCTTCCTCTCTCTCTCTCTCTCTCTCTCTCTCTCTCTCTCTCTCTCTCTCATATACACACACATTCTCTTTCTTTCTTTCTTTCTTTCTTTCTTTCTTTCTTTCTTTCTTTCTTTCTTTCTTTCTTTCTTTCTTTCCCTTTCTTTCTCAGTCTCTCTCCCTTCTTCTCTCTCTAAAAATCAATACAAATATTTCCTAAAAATAAAAAAAGGGAGGGTACCAATTTCTGGGACCCACTCTACTCTGGTGGAAACTCTGCCAACAAATAGGGGAGAATAATCCACAAATAAAGAGCTGATGGAGATGGAGTGCTCACCCATGAAGAGGCAGCCATCACCCACAGAGTGGCTGCCAGAGGCCAGTGGGAAACAAGTTCCACATGTTCTGGTGGGGCAGCCATGCAGCATCAGGAGGAACAGTGATTGCCCAGCTCAGAAAATGTCAACCAGAAGGGAGGAGGCACTCATGCAAAGACAAGAGCTTCACATCCTTTTCTTTTTCTAATATACCAAAGCCCACCTGACCCCAGGGGTCCATGAGGCTCAAAAATAAAAAGTAAAATAAAATAAAGTGTTTGAAATGCCAAAATGCTAAAGGAAAACAATTGTTCAATGGTAACCACAATTCGTATTATCAAAAGAGTCTTTAAACACTAGCTTTAAGTGCTACACAACACGATAGTGTGCAATGCGTAACATGAGGCATTTGTACCGCAAAAATACTAAAATGATTCTAAAGTGGCAGTGTATCCAGACAGCTACAGTGAACCAAGTGCAATATGTAAGGATGGAAAAGGAATAGGAAAGAAATCCAAGTTAATGCCTTGTCTTTGCAAATTGTTTTATATTAAAATCATAAAAAGGGAACTACTTGCCTTAAATTTTAATAATATCAAGAGCTTTCTAATAAGGGTAACACTTTAGTTCTTGACATTTTTTATGTGTTTTATTTTCTTTCATGCTACCTACGTAGAAAGCTTATATACAAACCATATTAAAAGGCTAATTTAAATATAAATAATATAAAGTATTCTGAATAGAGCAGAAATATATTACAGTCCATTCCAGGAAAGGCATCCAAATAACCAAGGCATACAGAATTTGGAGGAAACAGGGGTTTGAAAGAAGTAAGGAGAAGAACGAAGGAAAAGGCTACCAACATACTTACTACTTTGTGTTCATTTAGATAAAAGTAGGAGGGCAGGAGACATGTTAAAGGCCAGGCTTTTCTTTGATTTTCTTGAAAATTAATCTCACATGTAGGTGAAAAAACACAGCCATTCACAAGTCTGGGAATCTAGGGCCAGCTGGAAGTTGGAGCACCTGTGTTATGGAAATTTAGTGTGTCTGAGTTTGTGTAGTACGTAGTTGACAATTTCAAATTTTCAGAGCAAGTTGGCAATGGACTGAGACTACAAGATTGGTGTAAGAGAGACATTGCCTGTAGCATCTAGTCTACTTGAGTGAAATAGGGACAAAAACAGGTCTGTGCCATAATGTATTTTTTTCAATGGCACCAAGACATGGTGAATGGAAAATGAATCTGCTAAACTGTGTTTACACTGAAACGAGATCCTCTCCGCAGCTTAAGTTGTTATGGCAGAATTCAGTTCTTCACAGCTACCGACAGGAGTCTCACCGAGTCTGTCACTAGGGGCCACTCAACTCTTCCCACCACCTGCATTCCTTGCCACCTTCAAACTCAGCAATGAGAATCTCCTTCAAGACAAATCCCTCTCACTTTTTGAATCTCATGGCAACAGAGGCCCAATCACTTTTAAGGGAACACCTGATCAGGTAAAGCCCACTCAGATAATCCCTCCTAAAACCCCTGGATTTGGGATGTAATTATGTCTGCAAAATCACTTCAAAGCAATTTGTGTTTGATTGCATAACTGAGAGAAGGTGTATGAACACCAGCAAGAGAGAGATAATGGGAGCTGTCTTAGAATTCTGAAAACCACATTAGTTTATTGTATGTATGCATGCAAATAACATTGGTTTGTGTGATGGCCCAGGTAGAAGTATTCTGTCATCACATATCATATCTCCTCCCTTAGAAATTAAATATACAGCGTGCTGGCTCAAGATGGCAACACAGGAAGATCCTGAACATACCTACATAATAATCTCCTCTGAAAGAAACCCAACACTAGCTGAGTGAATCGTACATATTGGACAAATATTTAAAAAATGCACTGACACAGGTAGGAGAGGCTCAGACACAATCTTGCCAAACCTACAATTAGGAGGAAACTCATGACACCAAGCTTCTTTCTGAGCAATGAAGAGGTTTGAACCTAATGGTTAAGACCTGAAAATGAAAGAAGCGCCCCCAAATGTATCCCTTCAAACTCCAATGGGGCTTGTGAGCACGAGATCCACGAGGCTATAGCAGTCAGAGAAACTGTTCTTAAAGGTTCCCACACACAGACTCACCCACCCTGGGGCCCAGCACACAGACAGCTGACTGAAAACTGGCCAGTCTTTCTGTGAAAGAGCCCTACTTGCTTATCTCAAGGGGGCAGACTGAAGGGTACGCATCTAATTTAATACCCATGTAGGGGCCTAACTATAGGTGCATTCTAAGATGCAGGAATCTAATGAAACACACTCTAAAGCTGATTGCATTTCCAGAGACCTCAGGGGGCATGTACCATCTTCACACACTCCATCTGCTCGCTCTAGGGTCACTGGTATCTCCAGAAAAAGAGCTGTGCGCACACCTGAAGCAGCCGCCCACAAGACACCCCTTGATCACCTGGCTCTGGTGTCCTGCAGGGCTTATCTTTGCGGGTCCCATAGGACTGAAATGGAGAAACAGTTCTTAACCAACTACCCCCAGCTGCAGGTCATAGCATACAGTCAGCACACTGAAACATATCCCAATCTTTCTGTGAAAGAGGACAATTAGCTTGTCTTCATAGCTGTGGCCTAAGAGGCAGGCTTCTAGGGGCTGACCCAAAATCCTCTACAGAAATGGAAAAGCCAGCAGGCACTATTTCATGCCCTACACTGCCCAGACCAGGGTACCCTTGTCCCCTTGGAAGAAGCTTATGGGACATCCACTACTCCAGTTTTTGTAGCTGATGCCCAAAGGACACGTCCCTTGAGAGTCTGGCCCTGGTAGCTAGTGGGCTTTGTGTTCACAGATTCAACTAGACAAAAGCCAACAAACAGCCCTTTACTGGCTATAACCCCAAGGCTCAGTATGGAAGAAGAAGACAGAAACACCCTTCTCCCAGTATTCCCCTCAAAGAGGCACATTCCTATACTTTAGAAACTGCTGTCCAAGAGTCTGGCTTCCAATCAGCCTGAATCTAGATGCTGACTGAGGTCCTATCCATTGGGACATTGACAGGTCTTGGCACACCTTCAACTATTGAGAGCAACTCAGAATAAAATAGGCTATTTGGACAATGACAAAGGTTTGAGAGGCAACCAACAGCCTGGACAGGGCTGAATAATATGGTTCATCTCCTACATGAGGCCACTCTTTCAAGACTGAGAGAAGTGAGTATTTTACCTAATAGAAATATACTGAGTGTCAAGGAAAAACGAAGAAATAAAGGAATCCACTCCATACAAAAGAAGATAAAAACCTGAGAAAAGACCTTAATAAAAGGGAGATAAGTGATTTAACTGATAAAGAGTTCAAAATAGCAGCCTTAAAGATGCTCAAGGAGCTTGGAGAAAAATACATGAGCAAAGTGAGAATTCCAACAAAGTGACACCACCACATAGAAGTCACAGAGACGAAGAGTACAATAATTGACATGAAAAATGCAATAGAGGGTTTCAACAGTGAACTGATGAAGCAGAAGGAACAGCAAACTCATAGCGGAGAGGAACTCATCCAATTAGAGGAACAAAAAGAAAAGAGTAAAGATAGCTTAAGGGACTCATGAGACAACATTAAGTGAACCAACATTCACATTATATGGGTCCCAAAAGGAGAAAAGAGAAAAAGGAGGCAAAAAACATATTCAAAGAAATAATGGATGAAAATTTCCCTAACCTGGGCAAGAAAACAGATATCTAGATGCAGGAAGTAAAAAAACACAAAGATAAACCTAGAGGCCCTGGGGATGCAATGTACACCTAGTGCCTAGAGTTAACAATAATGTATTTTATATCTGAAAATTACTAAAAGAGTTGATACCAGAAGTTCTCATCATAAGAAAAAAAAATCTGTAATTATGGATGGTGATGGATATTCAGTAGACTTACTATGTGATCAGTGCCCAACATATACAAACAGTGTATTATGTTGAACACCTGAAACTAATAGAATGTTGTATATGTCATTATATCTCTTAAAAAAAGTGAAATACTTAGAGATATAATTAACAAATTTTTGAAATATGTGCATGCTGAAAACTATAAAAAGTTGCTTAAAAATTACACTAAGTAAAGACAGAGGGATTTTCCATGAAGAACTTGTAATGTCGTTAAAAGTGAAATTAACATAAAATAAACTTAAAAATTATTAAATTCTTGTAGTATGTTTTTCAAGATAGGGTAGTGGTATGATGTCTCAATTTGCATATAATTCCATTTTGAAAGCCTGGAAAAATGATTCAGCAATGTAAGGCAAAACTCATATATCCAGAATAGACTTCTCCCTTTATTCTACGTGAAAGAAGCATATAAATTCAATGACCTTCTTTGTGCCTATTACTGCCCCCAAAGTAATTTATAACATGTAATTCTATCTCTATAAAGCAGTTAAAAACTGTCTCAGAAACTGAATAAAAAGTATGAACAGGAGCACAAATTTTAAAGCCTTCCATGCCAAAAATTTAATAATTGTCTTTAAGCACAAATCTTTTTTTAAAAAGTGCAAAACACAAGTTGGATTATGGGCTCATATTTGTCACACAGCAGCTACAGATGAGACTTCTTAAGAATTCAATGAAGTTCTTGAACCACTGAACATAAGCAACAGCTGGCAACTTATTTCAGCAAGTATGAAATTACAAATTCTACCCAGTTAGTGGAAGTGGGTGGAAAATTCACCTGGAGTGGAATAGTGAAAGCTCATTTTACCAATTTCAAAATTTATCCCCATATTACACCGGCAGCTTGATGTGGGCTGGGGGGCAGAGTGGACTAGTTAAAAGGGTTATATTTCTTAAAGTGTAAATATACACTTAAAGTTTAAACCTATCTGTAGCCTACATCTTAGTGTCATCAGTTCCATGAAATACGTTGCTTTCTTCCTAATCACCAGTCAAATCAGCTCCTTTGATAACTGCAGTACATGAGGTGTCCAAAGAAGGGAATTCAGCCTGAGAGGATGTCACAATGAAGAAGTGCAGGTGGCCAAAGGCCTGCAGGTGAGGCAGCGTTAGAAAATGGCCTGCTCTGTCTCCATAAACTCTCCTAGCTTAGAGGCACCATCTTTAATGTTGCATTTCCTATATGTGCCTGGAATTGTTAACGCCTGATAAATTCTGTAAGTTACCATGCTTCCATTTAGTAGACAATTTGATTAATACTACTAATTTTAGTCACACTTAAGGGGCTTTCTCACATCCTAAAAAGACTCCTGTATATAAAGAAGGTTATTTCAAAGATAAATTCTAAAGTAATTTTAAGAAATCAGCAACCATAATTTAAAACATAGATTTGCCTTTATTACTTTTTACTTTTATTTTTTAAATTACTTTGCATTTATTTACTATATCCTATTCATGCTTTTGCACTGACTTTTAATGTAAAATTAAATCTGTTTATGTAATGTAATGTTCAGCTCCAATAAAACTGTAAAAAGATTACTTTTTAGGCCGGCCAGTATGGTTCAATGAGTTGCACGTTGTCCCATGCACCTAGAGGTCACCAGTTCAATTCCGTGGTCAGGGTACATGCCTGGACTGCAGGCTCAATCCCCAGTAAGGGGAGTGCAGTAGGCATCTGATCAATGTTTCTCTCTCCTGGATGTTTCGATCTCTCCCTCTCCTCCCTTTCTTTTTCTCTAAAATCAATAAAAACATATTTTACAAACATAACTAAAATAAAATGCAATAAATATTTAAAACATTTTTAAGGAATAAACATCAACATGAATCCCGTGACATTAAATATCACACTATTCCCCACAAAACACAGGGTATCCCCAAAAAACTGTATACACACTTTAACAGTTAATAGCTCAATTTTGAAAATGAAAAGTATTTTATTAAACACTGCCTATATAATTATGCAAAGTGTGCGTATACATTTTTGGGACACCCTATAGTTCAATGCAAAATAGATGTGACCTGGTATTTTACATTCATTTTGTTTCTTTATCTCTATTCTCAATCAAACATTTTCTTTTAAAACTAATGCTTCTGTTACTAATAAGAGATCTAATCTGTTGTTACTGCATATTTATCACTTATGATTCTTCATAAGTAATTAAGTGTTTACTATCTAAAATTTTAGGGTAAGAATCATATTGAAATACTCTTAATTTTTAAAATGTCATTAGTTTTATACTATTTTTAAATAGTTGTTATACTGAGTTTTCCATAGATTTTTTTTTTTTAAACCAACACTTCCACTTCCTAAATTGATCAAATCAATTAGGTAGATACTGAAACCTTAAGAGTTAATGCTCACCATCATTGAGAATTTCTACAGAACGTTCAACTATACTACACTTATGTTTGTAGACTATTTTGCCCAGCAGCTCAATCAGTGATAATGCCACTCGAGTGGGGGATGGAAACCGACTCTAAATTCATGTCTGTATTAAACCAATACTGGGTTGTTGTTGTTTTTAACTTGTTTAAAACTGGTTGATTAAGCAATAAAAATAAATTTAAAAAACAATAAAAATAAATAAATAAAAAATAAAACTGGTTGAAAGGCATAACCTTGATCATACAAGGCATATGGAAAATAATATGTTTAACTTTAGCAGGGTGCCTAAAATATTGACAACTAACCAATGCTCTGTAAATACTCTTATTTTGGCAATGGCCCATAAGGTTAACTTCATTCAACTTAATATAATAACTCCTAAAAATTAAACTTCATAATTTTCTCACTTTTGAGACAAAATATATAAATTCAGGTAAAATCTGTTTATAGCACTTGAAAAATGTCCATAAACTTAAATCACTACAGTCTGTAAGATACATACCACTTAGAAAATACAATTGGTCAAACATTATTCTTTTCAGATATATACATAAAAAGGTAGAAATCAACATTTGTAGCATGAATAGGTTTGATTAGCAAATGTCACCCATGTAGATGTGATTGTCTAATCAACAATGTGTGCCTGATTCTAATCACCATTCTGCCTGGAAAATCTGTAAATTACATCGTGAGTTGTAATCCCCCATCCACTACCAGAACATGCCCTGTAATATAGGGTGATTCTAAGAGAAACACAACTGCATGTGCCACATCAATAGGTTCTCCAAATCTCCCAAGAGGGATATTTTTCTTTAAATGTTCTTTGTTCAAGGCTTTCATCATATCTGTATGAGCAAATCCTAAAGAGAAATGTTTGTTTAGTAGAAAAGAGTAGATACTAAGACAGTTGCTCAACCTCAGATAAAAATAAGTTCTGTAGTATAAAGTACTATGTAATATATTCAGCAACTATTCCTAAATGATTTGCATTATAGATATATGTAAGGACTATAGATTTATTAATAAAATCTTGTGATTAATCTAAGATATAAAAACACACATTACCAATAAAATACTTAACTTATGTAATCAGTGTTCACTATGCAATTATTTAAGCAACTAAGAAGTCCTCATAAAAGGAATAATTAGAAAAATATTAAAAAATTTAAAATCATAAAGAATAAATGGATTAATATTAGACATAACATGTGAAGTAAAAGTTCAATGTGCAATATCAAAAATACAGTTTCCAAATTGCCTTGTGTTAAAATGAAACTAGTTATAACTCAAACTAAAATCAACCTAAATATACTGCCATTTAAAATACCAGGTTAATTAATTTTGCTTATTAGCAAAATAGATACAGACTCATAGATAGAGAGCAAGTTGACAGCTTTCAGGGGTGGGGGTGCGGAATGTCTGTGGAGGGGTTTCACAAAAAAGGAAGGAAAAAACCTCATGGACATAGACAATAGTGTGGTGACTGCCAGGGGACGGGTCGGGGGAAGTGGAGGAAAGTAATGGAGAAAAAATGGTGATGGTAGGAGACTTGACTGGGGTAGTAAACACACACACAGTGTACAGATGATGTGTTGTAGAATTGTGAGCCTGAAACCTATATAATTTTGTTAACCAGTGTCACCCCAATAAATTCAATAAGAAGGAAAAAAACAAAAAAAATCGATTAAATTAAATACCAGGTTAAAAGTGAACTAAGCACTGGATTAAGAGTTTGTACTAAGCCAAAGGTTTATTATGCACTCTATGTAATTATTTAATTTTTCCTTGCCTTAGGTTTTCACTTACAAATATCTAAACAGTTGCTTTTAAGTCTTGTGAGAAATAATCATAGATTTTTCTATCATGAAGCCCATGACAATGAAAGCTTTATTAAGGAAAAAACTAGAAATAAGCTGAATGTGTTTCAATAAGGAACTAGTTAAATAAATCATGGCACATCAACACAACACAACAATGTGGAGGCATTAAAATGATTCCACTGCAAAACATTTAATATAAAAGAAAACATTTGTATATTTAAAAAGTAGGTTACCAATAAACTTAGTTACACTGCTACTAAAAGGTACAAACTCCCAGTTATAAAATAAGTAAGTCACAGGGATGTAATATACAGCATGGTGACTATAGTTAATACTGTATATTTGAAAGTATATAAGATAGTAGACCTTAAAATTCTTATCACAAGAAAAAAAATGTAACATGTTAGAAGAGTAATGTTAACTAGACTTACTGTGGTGATCATTTCACAATGTATACAAATATAGAATCATTATGCTTTATACCTGAAAGTAATATAGTTACATATGTCATCACACCTCAATAAAAATACATTAAAAAAACAAACACCAAAAAGCTTATACTAATGACTGGAAAAATATATTCCAAAATATTAATAGGGATTATCATTAGACACTAGAGTTACAGGTAATGATTATTATTTTCTTCTTTTACTTGTCTGTACTTTCCTAAGTGTCTACAAGAGATATATTTTATTTTTTATTTAGAAAAAAAAGTTATTGAAAAAAGATGCACAGTACTAACTTCAAATGATCTATAATGAGGGCCTAGAATATAGCAACTATTTATATTGTGTGTTTCACTGAAAGAAAACCTTAGCACATTTATTTACTTATTTTTAACTGAATTTATTGGAGTGACATTGATTAATAAAATTACATAGGTTTCAGGTGTACAATTCTATAATACAACATCTATGTATTTTATTGTGTGGTCACCACCACAAGTCGTCTCCTTCATTCACCATTGATCCCCCCTATATCCTCTTCTAATTCCCACCATCTCCCTTTCTCTCCAGTAATCACCATACTTTTGTCTATGTCTATGAGGATTTTTTAAAAATTGATTTTCAGCCCTAACCGGTTTGGCTCAGTGGATTGAGCATCAGCCTGCGGACTCAAAGGTCCCAGGTTCGATTCCGGTCAAGGGCATGTACCTTGGTTGCGGGCACATCCCCAGTCGGGGGTGTGCAGGAGGCAGTTGATCGATTTTCTCTCTCATCGATGTTTCTAACTCTCTATCCCTCTCCCTTTCTGTAAAAAATCAATAAACTATATTAAAAAAAATTGATTTTCAGAGAGAGAGAGAGGGAGGGCAGGGGGAGAAGACAGAAATACCAATGTGAAAGAAATATCAAGTGGTTGACTCCCACAGGCGCCCTGACTGGGGATCCAACCTGAAACCTGGTTAGTGCATCACCCCATGCAACAAAGGGTGGCAGGTTCGATTACCGGTCAAGGGCATGTACTTGGGTTATGGTTCCCTCCTCATCTCTGGGTGGGGTGGGTGTGGAAGTCAACCAATTTATATGTCTCTCTCACATTGATGTTTCTCTCTCTCCCCCCCCCCCTTTCCTCCTTCCCTTCCACTCTCTCTAAAAAACAATTGGAAAAATATCGTCAGGTGAAGATTAACAAAAAAATAAATATATATAATTAATAATCCATAATTCTAATATTTGTCATGTTATTAAAAGATCCAATAAAGGATATGATTATAATTACTACTGAAAATAAAGTTAATAAATAATCCATAGAATCAATTTATGGTGGAATCAATTTAATTGTACTAGTTCAACTTATACTTTGCTTCTGACCAATGAAGCATATTCATACTATGAAACCTACTAAAGATATATAGCCATTATTGAACAGCCACAATTTTAGAAACAGGTTTTTTTGTGTAGTATAAATTGCACTGAAAAGATCTTTAGAAACGGTTATACATACAAGTGCACTTCCATAACACTCATAAAACTTCCCTTTGTATACAAATTGCATTCCCACTATTTCGCCTGTTGCCTTGACAACTAATTCACACGAACAAAATTAAGCATTCATTCTTCAGCGTTTCCATAGCATCATACATGTATCTTTATATGCATCACATGCCACTGTAGTTATTTGTTTATATGTCTGTCTTTCCCACTGTACTTAGCTCCTGTGACAGAGTATCTTATTCATTTTTGTAATTTTGGAACCTAACACAGCCCTTGAATATAAGAGACTCTCCCATATGTAAGCCTGATGAATGATTTATTATGCGTTAAGAACACTTACATTGCCCTTAAACCATCAGCTCTTAAATCACAATGACGTAGAATTAACTCTTCATTACCCACACCACTGCAATCGCTAAAAGAGAAGGAAGGAAACACATGCAGTTCTAAACCACAAATGATCTATTCTCCACATGAACGAGGCTAACACTAAAATCAATCAGGCTGTACAAAGCGTACACAAACAGAAAGCAGTGCCAAGATGGCAGGGCAGCTTTTGGATTATCCTTTTTTTTTTTTTTTTTTAAATGGATATACTGTATCTAAACCACAGTCTATCAAATGTTCATGGATTTGCAATGCTTGAATTCAGCCAGTCTCTGTGACAAAACAATGCATTGGGATGCAGGGACATTCTACAGCAAAAGGGCTATCAACATTTGACCAGCCCGGCTGGTGTGGCTAAGTGGCTGAGGTCAACCTACAAACCGGGAGATCACGGTTCGATTCCCTGTAAGGGCACATGTTTGGGTTGAGGGCTCTATCTCTAGTGGGAGACATGCAGGAGGCAGCTGATCAATGATTCTCTCTCATCGTTAATGCTTCTATCTCTCTCTCCCTCTCCCTTCCTCTCTGAAATCAATAAAAATATATTTTTAAAAAATTAAATAAAAAAAGAACATTTGACCATTCCCTGATCCCTGCTGTTTCAACACCAGTGCCAAATAAAACACCAACTCTAGTGTCCGAGCTGCAGCCATTAGTGACATGAAATGAAAAGGTGGCAAAGTCTACTTCCTACTCACTCTTTCTTACAACCAATAAACTAAACAAAATGTCTTTTCTTAACATAGGTAATCAATTCTTAAATACCTACAGTAAGCTAGCACAAAATTCCATGGCTAACTGGCAGAGGTTCATGAAAACACTCATTTACTTCAAAAGTCAAGTAAATACCTAACCAAAATTTCTATCACACCAACTAATGAGTGATACTGGTAGATTCAAGTTTTAGCACATTTTTATTATCCTCTTAACTACCCCAGGCAATTTTATCAACTAGTAACTTGGTAAAAGGGAAGTAATATAAAGGTAAAAGCTACAAAATTGGATAATTGCAGATAGTTTAGACAAGCCATATTAATAAAAGGACAAAAAAAAAAAGACCTGAAAACCTTCTAATGACACAAAGGAAATCTACGGGGCCATTATTTTTAAGCTTACCTTAGCTGGGAATGAAAAGATAAAGCTTTTAGTAACAGTCCTGACATAAACCTTTGGCTTGTCACTCTCTCCTAGGTCCCGTCTTCTAGACAGTAAAAATGACTGGAATAAATGAGCTACAAGGTCCTTTCCACCTCACATTTTCCCATAATTAATATTTAAACATAAATATTTTAAAGATAAAATGAAGTATGGGGAATTTTCTGTAGTCACATTCATTACATGATTCTTTTCACAGTCATTTTAGAATTATTCTACCCAGATGTCAATCTATGAGTACCAATTAATAGGCCAATTAATGACTCCTTTCTCTATAAATAAAAAAATGAAGACTTTCTTTAGCTGTAACAACCTAAACTATAATTCTGGTCATTATGATTTAATATTTTCGATTACCAGTTACAAATAGACTAAGTTCATTGGCTTTGTGTCCCATTTAATCCAACAATATTTTCAAGTGATGTGGAATACCCAAAGTCAGCATATAAAAGGAGCAAGTACACAAAAAGGTTCTGCTTGACTTTCAGCGGTTCTCAACCTGTGGGTCGCAACCCCTTTGGCGGTCTAACGACCCTTTCACATGGGTCGCCTAAGACCATCCTGCATATCAGATATTTACATTACGATTCATAACAGTAGCAACATTACAGTTATGAAGTAGCAACGAAAATAATTTTATGGTTGGGTCACAACATGAGGAACTGTATATAAAGGGCCAGAAGGTTGAGAACCACTGTAAGGGTCTCTGATTTCACACTTGCTCTGCCTTCCAGGTGAATTGCCTCTCTCTTGGCTTGGGTTTTCCTTCATGATTAACAAGAACACAAGTGTTCCTGATGTATTCCCTAAAGCAGTGGTTCTCAACCTTGGCTGCACATTAGAATCACCTGGGAATCTTTTCAAAATCCTGACTTCTGGGCCTCATCCTCCGGAAATTCTGTTTCTTTGTTACTAATGTTGTGGCCCCACCTCATAACAAAGAAACAGAATTTCCGGAGGATGAAGCCCAGAAATCAGGATTTTAAAAAGATCCCCAGGTGATTCTAATGTGCAGCCAAGGTTGAGAACCACCGCCCTAAAGGAAGGCAGCTCTATTGCAAGTTTCCCACTGTGACTTCTACTATTTTGAAAATTCAGTAAACAGCCACCTCTCTATCCATCTTCACTGTTGGCCACTCCCGAATATGTCTGATTTTAGAAATCTCAGTTCCTCCTGCACATGGAACAGAACTTGCTGGTGCCAGAGTCCAAGTGTTCTCATTTCTGTTACGACGCACTACGACCTTCCTCCCCATGACATTACACAATGAGCTTCCACTGGGTCATTCAACAGGCAACTGCTGCCAAAATCACTTCAAAATCTTATTACTTCATAGAGTGACTTTAAAAAAATATCTTTCTTCCTCCTGAGTCTGTGTAAGTATCTTTTTTCCTTCTAATTTTTCTTTGTGTTCAATTTCTAACCGGAATCTTGGATAGCTCTCTTAGGTACAATGAAGTCCAGTGAAAGGGATCTTGTCTATTTGGAAAAGAAACATTTTATGACCTCTGGCAATTCTTTATCTGTACAAATACTGACTTTCTGGAGTAATGAGTAGATCAATTAGTTATGAGTAATGAGTAGATCACATGACTACTTTGTGAAATGTCCAAACGATATCACCTATGCAGCCCTGTTTACTTCCTCTGGATTGTACTGTTATTAAAAGTATAGGGGATTATAGGGCTATCCAGAGATTTTAAATATAAAGATTTATTGTGTTCCCCACCCCTCCTACACACACACACACACACACACACACACACACAACTGAAATTCTTACATTCTTTTCTTTAAAAAAAATGTTTTTATTTATTTCAGAGAAAGGGAGAGGGAGAGATAGAAATATCAATGATGACAGAGAATCATTGATCAGCTGCCTCCTGCACATCTCCTACTGGGGATCAAGCCTGCAACCTAGGCATGTGCCCTGACTGGGAATCGAGCTGTGATCTTTTGGTTCATGGGTTGATGCTCAACCACTGACCCACAGTGGCTGGGCCATTCTTAATTTATAACCGACTTTTAAAGTACAAGTTTCTTTTGTGATTTTAGTTTGGGAATAATCATTCAGTAAAAGATGCAATGTGGTTTATGCAATCAAGACAGCCTGTCATTACTCTTGGCCTCCTCTTTGAGGACAATGCACAAACTGGCAGTGTGGCCATGGAGGTCCTATCAGGACGTAGGAAGGTCCTCCTGCATTTAGCTACTGAAGACTCTAGTGACAATGCAGATTCCACATTCCTGCACCAATATGCTGAGAAGTGCCTAATGATGCTGATGTACTTACAATCTTTGCAATTATTATATAAAACCATAAACATGCATAAATTATGTTTAAAAAGAAAAAAGAAGTTTTCACTGACCTGGAGCAACTACATTCACTGTAATTTTCCTTCTTACTATTCTTTAGCAAGAGCACGTGAAAATCTGGATTCCTTCTTTACTAGCACTGTACACAGACTGACCAGCATTTCCTTTTAAACCAATAATAGTTCCTAGACATAAAAATTGAAAACAAATTCAAACCAATTTAATGGGGTTATTTGGATATGCAGATAATTTATACTAAACAAAGAACAAATCATTGTACCTTGTCCTTTGCTAAAATTAGGAATTCTAGCCATTGTCACTTGAGTGGTAAGAGTCTGAATCTGCTGCAGATACACAGAAAACAGGATTTGAAAGATGCTTATTTGAAACCTCAAATGCCAAACAGGGTTTCATAATTGATCCACTAAGTGAAAGAAACACACTCTCATCTCTGAATAGGTCGCATGATGAAAAATTCTACAGTATTTACAAAGATGTACAGTAGAAAGAAGTTAAAGCCAGAAAAAGTTAGATGATGACTCATTAATTTTATGAATCTACAACATAGATATAAGGAAACATTCATTTCCACCTAAGAAATAATTCATCTGAAGATAAATCTCACTAAATTTGAATTACTGTCCATCTAACTAAGAAAAGCTTCAATTACAAACTTTTGTAAAATTGCAATTTAGTTACCTTCAGTGATGTTTTATAACTTACATTGCCTACTAAAGATTCTTGGGTAGTCTCATTTTTTTGAATATGAAAGAATAACATAATTCAAATAGCAACTGCATGCAAATAAATTCAAGCAAAACATAAGTGGAGAAGTAATTTTCTGCACTAGTGACCCCTGTACTTGTAAAATTAAGCAAGAACCTCTCACAAAATGTTTGAAGTCATTTTATTTTAGAAAAATTCCAAATACTTTTTATGTTATAATCAAATCCAAGATTAAAATGTTTATCTACATTATACCTAAATAACAAAGAATGATAACAGTAAAGCACAGAAAAGAGAAAAGAGAGAGCAGACAGAGGAAATGCAGATGAATAAACAAGGGTATTTGGAAGAGAGAGCAATATGAAGGACACAAAAAAGAAAGAAAAATACAGGCATGAAGGAAAGGCCAAAGGAAGCTATAAAAACTTTGGTTCATGCCAGATACTATTGTCCTTCTAGTCAAAAGTGGTAACTTCTGAAATACCATCAATTTTCTAGAAGTTTAAATAGTCCTTTCTGTAATAAGATTCTCTTAACTTATTTTAAATTATCTAATTTCATTTACTTTTAGCACAATTCTAAAGTTAGGCATGACAAGGGAATGATGAGGATTTTTAAAATATACCTAAAACGGAGATATTTTAGAGTTAAACAAATATACCCCAGCTGATGTATATAGGCCATATACCAGCAGCTTACAAGAACCTAAAAATCATCATCTGCTGGGGCCAGTGTTGCTCAGTGGTTAAGCACTGACCTATGAACCAGGAGGTCAGGGTTCAATTCCTAGTGGGGGCACATGCCCAGGCTGAGGGCTCAATCCCTGGTGCCTGAGGCAGCTGATCAATGATTCTCTCTCATCATTGATGTTTCTCTCTCTCCCTCTCCCTTCCTCTCTAAATCAATAAAAATATTTTTTCAAAAATCATTATCTGGCTGTGTTAGAAAACAAAGGTCGGCTCATTTACTAATCTTTTATAAGAAAATTAATCTCATATTTTTAAGGGTAAATGTCAAAAATGTTCTAATTCTTATTAGCATAATATCCTTCTCTCACTTTCAAAAAAGAAAAACCCTACATCAGTTTGGAAAGACATTTCCTATATTAAAAAGAATAGGGTCATTTACTTCAACTAGAAAATATTCCCCTTTAGTGGCTTTTTAAGAGTCAGGTAGTATGCCATTATTTTCAATTATCAAATTGAAATAAAATTTCAAATCATTTTGCATTTTAAGGTCTACAAGCACATAGTACACAGTTGATCCACCCCGTGAGTCGGATGAACTGAACGATAGGTTACTTATATACAGGCTAAAAAACTGAAAAAGTTACTTCTTTTCTTAAAAGTTTTCTCTGAAACCTCTGTACTTGATTTGTCAATGACCCAGGCAGCTGCTCTAGACATCATTTTTAGTCCCCAGTATATAACATGTTCAATTCCTTCTCCACGTTTTAAAAACTAGGTTTCACATAAAAATCAGGATGTCCAATTTCTCGTTAAAAATCAAAACAGCTGGCAAAACTGGGACCGACCACGTTTGTGCACAGCAACATTCTACTGGATCTGAGCAGTGCTAGCTCCTGCCATTCCAATGGCCTCTGGACACCAAAGCTGGGTCTTTTGTCATTTATCACATGGCTTGTGCTGTCATTTTTCTAATACCTGGTGCTGTCAGCTCATTCCACACCTACTTGACCACTATACAGATGTGAATCTGTGATTCCTGTTGTACCCATTCATCAGTTAATCAAATCCTTTCTCCACAGATAATAAGATGACACATTTCATCCAAGTTTCACCCATGAACAAATTCCAATTTAGTCAATTAAATATTTTTGGGGTACTAAAAGATAACTGTAAATTCACAAAGGTGAAGACTCACCTACATTAACAATAGATCCTCTCTGTTGTTGAATCACAGTTTTCATGGCAGCTTTGCAGGTCAGCATGGAACCTAAAAGTTAGTATAAAGCTGAGTTATCACATCTTCAGTTTTCGTTCTTGCTAAAAGGCTATCCCTAGAAGTAAAAAGCACATAAATTAAAAACAAGATTAAACATCATCAAGAAATATATAACATTTTTACGGAGAGTATAAAAAGCGCTTCATATCTCAGCTGGAATACCTAGAAAGTCCCATTTTAAACTTGGTTTGAGAGGCACTAAAGCAACAGATATGCCAGAAAGGATCGACTTGGAAGCCACCTTCCTATCCGCTCTCAGGTAGAGTAGCTAATATTCCTAATTGTGAAAACTGGTGCCACATAACCAAAATAGCTGGAATTAACTGAGCAATTGCCATGCTAAGCCTTCCTTGTTTAGAAAAACAAACAAACAAAATATATATATATATATCCCACGTCCAAAGGCTCAGTATATGTGTGTGTGTGTATGCTAGAGGTCTGGTGCATAAAATTCGTGCACTCAGGTGGGTCCCTCAGCCCAGCCTGTGCCCTCTCACTGTCTGGGAGCCCTCAGGGGATGTCCGACTGACAGCTTAGGCCTGCTCCCTAAGCCGTCAGTCAGACATCCTTAATGCTGCCACGGAGGCAGGAGAGGCTCCCACCACCGCCACTGTGCTTGCCAGCCATGAGCCCGGCTTCTGGCTGAGCGGTGCTCCCCCTGTGGGAGCACACTGACCACCAGGGGACAGCTCCTGCATTGAACGTCTGCCCTCTGGTGGCAATGCACGTCACAGCGACCAGTCATTCCACTGTTCGGTCAATTTTCATATTAGCTTTTTATTATATAGGATACTTCCAAATATTCTGTCCCAAACTCAATATAAAAAAAAGACCTGCTGTGATTCCATTAATGTTAAATTCATGAACTGACAAACTTTATATATGATGACAGAAATCAGAATAGTGTTTACCTGTAAGGAACTATTAACTAGGAAGACAGAGCTTTCTGAAGTGCTGGAAAAGTTCTAGAGCTCAACATGTTGATTACAATGTTAAAAATGATGGAACTGTACCCTTATTGTATTACCTCAAAATAAAAGAATCTATGGATTGTGTCAGAACACACGGCAGGAGGCCCACACGAGCTCTGGTGCTCTGAGTTGTTCTGGGTGGCTGTGAGTCTATGTATTCTTCTAAATTCTCCTAACCAACTACGCCAGGACTGGTTCCTGCTTGAACCCTGCCCACTGTACTAACTGTTGGGAACTTAGTCCAAGTTCCTCCTTTATCCTCTGCTCACTAGTAACAGGTATGGGGTCTGAGCCCCTCTGCCTGGGGTTGGACCTCCTAGGACGCCAGGTCTTACACAGAGAAGCAATGCGAGGTTGTGGGTTTATCTTTCCCATAAAGCAGCATCAGTCTCTGTACCCACAGCTATTAACTGAGCAGCCTCATGCTGCCTCCTAGACTCACCGCCTCACATCGTCGTGGTATCTGAGCTCTCTGGCTCCGCAGCTTCTCCTGTCTCTCCTGCCCAGCTGCTCTCTCTAGCAGACTTCTTCACACTCTCCATCCTAGCTGCCCTCTCTCCATACTCCAGGAGACTTCCTCTCACTCCCACCTTAGCCTATTCCAGCCCGGTCCAGCTAACTAGCTGGTTAGTAACATAGTTTTATGCCATTTAGACAAAGAAGACTTGGTGCCAACAGTGACATCAATCATATTGGCTACTGAAGGGCACAGTGTACCGTGTGTCCTTGCACCTGCTCATGGTATCTTGGCCTGATTAGGATTCCCAGGCTCAGAGTCCTTGAACATTCCCTTCAGGCACATGCTCTGTGCTCCCACAGATTGACAGACCAAAATTTAAAATACAGTTTTTATTCCAATTTGTGACCAACCTGTTAGTTCCACCTGCATTTACTAAGAAGTTAATGGGGTCTAAAATTTTCTCCATTTCTTCAAGTATATTTTGTACATCATGTTCTTTGGCATCATCACAGCTGAATGCCAAATGACCACTTACATTAACTTGTAACTTGAATTGAAAAATTATCCAGTGCACATTTGTTAAGCATCTACTATGAGTTAGGCCTATGCTAAACTAGAACCTAGAGATAAAGATGCCATGGGTTCCTGATCTCAAGAAGTTCAGTCTAATAAAATTGGGATGGGGGCAAGTGGAGAACAAGGAGAAATAAAGTAATACTACAGAATGTACATCTTAAAACTTGTTTTTAATCAACAAAAAGTTAAGGGAGAAGCCTTTTTTATGTTCATAATGCTTTGTAAAATTTACGTAACAATACTTTTATCTTTCACACTGACCCCACCTACTCAATCCACCAATCTTCTGGGTTTTATATTCCTTTTTTGAAATGTATGTCTAATCCTCTTAAGGTTTTGTCCAGTTGTTTTCCTGGTCCTGCCCTGGGCATAAACTCTAGGGTTCCTTTTTTATTTTCCTTCTTCATTATGGCACATGTTTTATTATTATTACTTTTCCTCCTTCTCCTACTACTACTATTACTATTATTCCAGCCTGACCATTAGGAGAGATAAAACAGATAGCTGTAAAAAAAAAAAAATGCTAAAACTACAAACCATGAAAAAAAAAACTTTTTAGTAAAAGCAAGTTATTTCTCTTTTCTAAAATGTTCATTTTTTTCAAATGTTTTAAAAACAAAAAGTTACACTTCAAAGAGCACTCTCTATTTAATAATACAGCATTTTACCCCTCTGAAATGTAGATTTTTTTAACTACTTATTTCTGGCAGACCCTGCCTACCTGTTAACACTAGAAGTACTCCCTTGAGCCTTTAAAAGCAGTAAATCCTTGGGAAGTCACACTTCTGGGTGTAAGCCACTCATGGAACATGACTCAAAGAAATGAGGGGCCCCGAGCATCCTGTCTCTCACTCCCTGTCTCTCACTCGTGGCTTTCATCTGAAGAGCTGTTGGGTCCACAACAACCCTTGAAAGCTCAGCCAACAGTTCCCATCTAGTCCAGCAAACATGATGGCTGCCGTGACTCCATAAGGACCACCATTTGTTCGCCCCTTTGTCAAAGTAACATAATAGCAAGGAATATGAGCAAGAAGCATTCACTGAAACTCTCCCTGGTCTATAACTTAGGTGTGCGTGTTTTCTTTTAGAAAGTCTACTATTCTCCCAACCAGTGTAACCAATTAGGGTGAACCAATAAGCAATGTTATTTTAAAGGTTCCAGCCACCAGATACATCCCCAGGCCTCTATTCCTGGTAGTGAACGAGGTGCACCTGTCCATCCTAGCAATTAAACAAACGGCAGCATCTTAATACCTCCTTACCACCAAGAGACTGAAATTCGGAAAACAAGTAACTGATCCATTATGAAACAGGAAAAAAAAATTTTTTTTGAGGTTTCAACGTAATTAAAAAGAATCTGGCAGAACAAAATCTCAAATTGTCCACTTGGAAAAGTCACCAAAAAGATTTAAAAACGAATTAAGTGCTTATGGAGGTATTAAAGCAAAGAGGTACATCTCAAAACTGGCTGGTACTCAAAACATCTCCATGCAAGTTTGGGGCATCCACACACAGGCAGGAACAGCCCTCGGCAAAACTAAGCCAGCTTTTCATGCCTGACACGCCTGCCTTTCCAGCCTCCACTCCCTCCCGCCCAGCCCTGCCTCCCGGACGCCCGCGATCTTGCCCTGATGGGTGAGCCCCTTGCCCTGCATACAAAGTTAGCTGCTGTGCGGCTCTCCTTCCAGACGCCAGAACAAAGCAGCTCCCAAGGCCAGCACTAGGGGTGCGGGTGCCTATTAACCGGGCGCCTCACAAAACAACTACGCCTCAACGACCGGCAGGAGGCGCTCTGCGGGAAACAGGACGGGACGGGGTGGCGTGGGTGTCTCTGCACACACGTGGGCAGCTGCATTTGTTAAACCTCACAGCCTTAGAGGCCATACCCGCTCTCTTTACAAACAAGGGGACTTAGGGCGCTTGTACCGCAGACACACAACTGGACAACTCCACCCCGATACGACCTCGGGGGAGCCGGAAACTCGGAGGCAAAAGAGTTCAGAGTGTGGCGAGCCCTGTCCAGATTCGCGACTTTTATACCACCGCCGCTCAAAAAAAAAAAAAAAAAAAAAAAAAAAAAAAAAAAAAAAAAAGCTCAACCGCCGCGAAAAATAGCCCAACCGCTTCGAATGGAAGCACCTCCACCTCTCCTCCGGCCGTCGGATTCCGACCACGCAGGATACCCAGGAAAGGCGCTAAGAGTAAGCAGTCGGTGCGCCAACGTCAGCCCCGCGCGGGTGAACGCGGCCGCGCTGCATGCTGGGACTTGTAGTCTTGATGAGGGAAGGAAAGAGGCGTGGGCATGATGCTCAGTGAGAAGTGTACTCCGTACCCCTTGGCACCTGGGAATCAAGCTTCAGTGGCCAACCACTCCTGTTTACCTGGAATTGCTTAATGGGATTGCTAACACTCTGGACTTTCCGTTTTACAATCAGGACAGTCCCCAGCAAACCAAGACAAATTGATCACCATTAGAACCTAAAATATATGCAATTATAGGCAGATTTTCGCCTGGGATGGGGGCTGTGGGTGTCCCTAACCCCAGCCTTCCAGGGCCTACTGTACACTATTCGGAGTTCCAGTGTCTGCCTTTCATCCAGTGTTTGTCTTTGACTGGGGAATGCATGCTCAACCTGTAGTGGTCCCTAAGTATCAAATTCATACCAAAACCTACCCTACCTGTTCCTTCCCCCAAGTTGCCATAGAAATGGGCCTCAGCTGGACATTACCATTCATCCCAAAAGGGCATTGCAAAGGCAGATGCCCTGTTAAAAACAAAATATAATAGGAGCTTAAGAAGTATTAATTGAATGATTGAATACTCTTTCAGGATCAATAAAACAAGCATTAGCTGCTGCTGCAAACAAAAATAGGTTCATGCAATTCTAAAGATATGTGCTGAGGACTCACAGTTAATAAGCTAAAAGCTGAGCGATTGTTACAATTATACTATAAAAGGGAAGTCTTGATATAATATCATTTCATTAGGGATGGTTAAGGAAAGTGTGAGCCACATTCACTACTACTACTGCTAAAAAAAAAAAAAAAGTGACAACAGGACTAAATACACAGGAAACACTAGGGAGTAGTCCAAAAACAAAGTACAAAATTCTATTAATACCAAAAAAAATCAGAGAAAAGGGAGAAGAAAGAAATGCATGGAAAAGCTAGATTTGAGGGCTAGATGCAGCCTGAAGGAGAAGAGAGAAAACTAAGCAAATTAAGCATTCTTTAAAATATTATTTTTATTCCACCTAGATCCAAAAGGGATTTGAAATGACTTACAAAAATTTATGAGTACAACCTAATGCCCATTAGAATAGCTACTATCCTATATAATAAAAGGCTAATATGCAAATTGACAGAACAGTGGAATGACAGGTCGCTATGATACACACTGATCACCAGGGGGCAGATGCTCAATGCAGGAGCTGCCCCCTCATGGTCCGTGAGCTCCTCGCCGGAGCAGGCCTAAGCCGTCAGTTGGACACCTTCCGAGGGTTCCCGAACTGCAAGAGGGCGCAAGCCAAGCTGAGGGGATCCCCCCCGCCCAACCGTGTGCATGAATTTCATGCATCAGGCCTCTAGTTAAAAAGAAAATAAGTGTTGGTGAGGATGTGAAAAAACTGGAGCTCTTGTGCACTCTTGTTGGGACTGTAAACTGTTGCTTTGGAAAACAGTATGGTAGTTCCTAAAATAAAAAAAAAAAAAAAATAGAGCAAGTGCATATAATCCAGCAATTCCATTTCTGGGTATATACTCAAAAGAATTGAAAGCAAGCTCTGGAAGTGATATTTGTGTGCCAGTGTTCAAAGCGGCATTACTTACAATAGCTAAATCATTGAAGCAACCCAAGTAACCATCCAGGAATGATGGATAAGTAAAATGTCACACACACACAAATATTGTTTATTCTTAAAAGGTAAGGAAATTCTGAAGTATGCTGCAACATGGAAAAACTTTGAGGATGCTATACTAAATGAAATAAACCTGTCACAAGAAAGGTGAATACTATATGGTTCTACTTATATGAGATACTTAGAGTAGTCAAAACCATATAGAAAAGAAAGGGTGGAGGAAGAGGAATAGAGAGTGGTTGTTTAATGGGTATGATGTTTCAGTTTTGCAAGATGAAAAAAGTTGTGGAGAGGAATAGTGGCATTGATTGCCTAATGGTAACCCTGTTCCTAACCCTAACCGTACAATATAGATGTGCTTGATACTTCTGAGCTATACACTTAAAATGGCTGGGGCACTATTTTTCTTTTTTCTTTTTTTAATTCTCACCTGGGGATATGCTCATTGATTTTAGAGAGAGGAAGGGAGAGATAGTGAGAAACATCGATGTGAGAGAGAAACATCAATTGGCTACCTCCCGCATGTCCCCCAACCTGGAATCCAACCCACAACCCCTTTGGTGCACGGGATGATGTTCCAACCAACTGAGCCACCCGGCCAGGGCAAGACAGTAAATTTTGTTATGTGCATTTTACCAGAATTTTATAAAAATTGGGGCAGGAGGGAAACTACAGCAATGCAAATATTAACACTGACAATAAGAGTACTGAATGCAATTGGGTTTTATCCCTAAAGTATGTATAGAAATACTGCCATTTAAATACTGTGATTTCAAAGCTCCTTAAATATTTATTTCTAAGGAGTTATGCCACAAACTTGACACCAGCTTGTTTCCAATTCTTGGAAATTGCCTTATTTTTATCATTTTTAGGTAATTTTGTCTTTTAATTACCTGAAACATTTACATGGTTCTTAAGTGTAAACCACAAAACAGGTATATTCAGATAGTATAGCTTTCATCCATGCCCTTGTTTCCTCTTTTCTTCCTACCCCTATTAATCGCTGATTTTGTTAATATTTTTATCCTTCAATTTTTTTTTAATATTAGAAAATGCACATATCTGTCCTATTCTATCCTCTTTCTAATACAAAAAGTTGCAGGCTGTAAATACTGTTCTACACCTCGATTTTTCAGGATACCGTATCTTGGAGATTGCTCCCTGGCTGTGTACTGAGACCCGCCTGCTCCTTCGCACAGCTGCACAGTCCTACACTCTGGGAATATGACTGGCAGAATTCTAAGGCAACCCTCCCCAAGGTTTCCCTTTCCCACCTCAGCTATGCAATCAAACACTTATCTAGGAACAACTGCGAAAGGAATTTAAAAGTACAGTGGGGCCTTGACTTACGAGTTTAATCTGTTCCGAGACCGAGCTTGTTAAGGAGCTCGTTAACTCAAATTACTCTATCAACTCAATGCAAAAAATCAGCCGAGAGACAGCTGGTATCTCAAAAAACTCGTTAGTCGGGACACTGGTAAGTCAAGGCCCCACTGTATCATTAAATCCCAATTCAATGAACTTTAAAATATGTAGATTATGTGGGCAGGCCTAATTTGATCAGGTGACACCCTTCAAAGCAGAGCCTTTCCTGTGGCTGGTGGCAGAGGGAGCCAAAGACATTGGAGGGGGTGAGGGGGACTCAGGCCAGGCCAAGTGTTCCTCTGGCCTCCAGGAAGAATGCAAACCACATGCTATACCAGCCATGGGCAAACTACGGCCAGCCGGATCAGGCCCGTTTGAAATGAATAAAACTATTGAAAAAAAAGACCGTACCCTTTTATGTAATGATGTTTACTTTGAATTTATATTAGTTCACACAAACACTCCATCCATGCTTTTGTTCCGGCCCTCCGGTCCAGTTTAAGAACCCATTGTGGCCCTCGAGTCAAAAAGTTTGCCCACCCCTGTGCTATACACTGCTAACCCGGAGGCACAGCCTCTGGAGGCTGAGAGCAAGCCCCAGCTGAAACCAGCAGGAAACAAGGACCTCAGTCCTATGGGCGCAAGGAAGTGAATTCCGCCATTAAGCAGTGAGCTGGGGGAAAAACCCTGAGCCTCAGATGAGAACTGCAGCATCAGCCAACACCCTGACTTCAAGTCTCTGAGACAGGAGCAGAGGACTCAGCTACACAGGGCTCAGACCCCTGACCCGTGGAAGGTGTTAGATTAATAAATGCCTGTTGTCTTTAAAAAAATTCATTAGAAAATGACTTTACAAGGCAAGGGACCACCCTCAGTCCCCAAGGCCAGAACAATAACATGAGGTCAGTGGAAAAGTTACACAAATAAAGTCAAGCCATAAGGATATAGTCAGTACTAAAGAAGAGATGCATATGTGATTCCGAGTTGCCTAGTGGCCAAAGCAGCTAAGGAAACATGATATACAAGTAATAACAGCTATAAGAAATACATGCACTTGTGCAGCACAGCGATCTGAGTGAAATTTCCTCCTCATAGGTCCTCATAAAGGACACACTAAGCAGTAGAGTGGACTTCGCTGTCATAAAAAACTGTATATTATAAGGTTATTTTTGTAGCATCCATTTTGTAAGCAGAGGTCAACACACCAAAGCAGACTTTACTGAAAGCAAATACAATAGGAGCTATACTTCACTAAAAGTGAATACAATGGGTGATAGATAGCAGACCTTAAAGGGATATGCAGCCATTAAATAGGGAGGCACTTTGACCCCAAAAGTTACAAGATAAAAGCTGCATTTAACAACAAATAGTCTAGCAATGCTATCAGGATGAGTTGGAGCAAATTTGTCCAAGCCCCTCTCTCACTACCCACGCATATGCAACCTTGGAAAGAAACATCTGTTTTAGACAACAAACCAATGTGTGGGTCAGCCTAAAGGCCAAGAGTATTCTGGGATCCAGCATCCCAAGGCAAACCAGAGAGGTTCAATCTTTGTGGACAGTTCTGTTGATTGCAATAGAAAAGGGTTATATTTTTCCTATAATTGTTATTTCAGAAAAAAGCATGGTTTATTAGATCTATCCCAGCGACCCCAAAGATCATTAACACACAATGTGAGGTGGCATTCAAACTTCTCAAAACCTTCCATTTTTTTTTCTCACTGTGTATCTACAGTAATGGTTAGGCTGAGCTTTCTTTTTTCAACACATACTTTAGTGTAAGCCCAAAACTATTATTGTTCCCCTCGGTACAACAGCACTGCTACCTGGGCGAGAAAACACCCATCACAGCACATCCACCATGAGCCAGGTGTACTGGAGGGGGAGGTTCTCCCTAACTCCTTGACAGTGAGCTGAGAAGCTGTAAATTACACTGGGTCTGCTCTCCCCAGCGGAGCAACAAGGAGAGCCATGAGCACAGCCCACCTTCAGTCTTCTCTTCTCACTGCACAGGTCACTTCTGATACTATTCTGACCACATATTTTATTTTTCTCTAATTTAAACCCACATCAGACTATATTCTTTCTTGACTACAATAACCAGAGGCACCTGAAAATAGTCCTTATGTACTAGTATAAGGACAATTAGCTAAACTTTTAAATATATATACTTTATAGTATTTTGTCTTGTTAGGAAAGGAATACCATTTAATTGCAAAACAATTTTAGAGAAAACGATATTTTTAAATATAAAAAATCAATTGAAAGCATTGTATACAGTAAATGGGTAAATTATAAGATATATATATTATATCTCAATAAAGCAGCTATTTCAAAATTAATTGAGCCCTGGCCAACATTGCTCAGTGGTTAGAGTGTCGGCCCTTGGGTTCAATTCTGGTCAAGGGGCGTATCTGGGTTGCAGGTTCCCTGCCTGGTTGGGTGTCATAGTAATAGTGATAATGATAGGAAATAAGTAGAGAGTGTCACAATGTTATAGCAATAGAAAATAATTAGAGTGCTATAGGAAATGTAGAAAAATTTCCGCGCGAGACTTCGGTCGCCCTCCTCCCGCTGACTCAACCCAGCCAGATGGCCAGCCACCCAAAGTCAGCGGGAGGAGGGTGACTGGAGTCTCACAATCGGACGTTCGGCCATTCTTCTGCCAACCAGCGTGGAGCAAGGCAGCGTGGAGCGTGGACCAAGAGGATGATCGATGTCTAAAGTCAGAAACCCGTTTTTAAGCCTGTTCTGACCTACGGCAGTCCAAGTGGCTATCAGTAACATACGTCATCACACAAGTGTTAACCAGAGTACAAGCTGATTATCAATCACAGTGTTACTCAGAAGGTGTCTATCAGGTTTACATACGTCATTCCTAAGGGTAGCATTCAGCTATGGTCTTATCTATGTGGTGCAGCTAGGGCTTGGCCAAAGTGGTCATTCCCTGTGCTCTTCAATATTTCACAAAAAATAATTTTTCTACATTTCCTATAACACTCTTTAATTATTACTATAACATTGTGACACTCTCTACTTACTTCCTATCATTATCACTATTACTATGACATTAGGGCAGATGCAGGAGGCAACCAATTATTGTGGCTCTCACATGGTTGTTGCGCTCTCTCTCCTCTCTCTCTCTTCCCCTCCCCTACCACTCTCTCTAAAATCAATGGAAAATTATCCTCCAGTTGGATTAACAACAACAAAAAAATTTAATTGAAAGCCCTCTTTCTTAGTAGACGAAGTTTGAAACTGCAGCTAAAGGTAAGTAGGCGGAACCTTCCACAGATAGGTATCTCATAAACTAAGAATTATAATCTCCCCAAATCCAAATCTTTTGAAAATTTTATTCATCAGAAATGATAACCCACAGTGCCCAGACTGCATGTGGTACACGTATCTGCTCAATGCAGCCCATGCTGTCATTGCAAGAAAAAAGATCAGGACGCTGGCTGCATCGGTGTGACTGCACAGATACACCTTCTGCGAGTCACACGCAGTGTTGGTTTTCTCGACATTCCTCACTCCAGTCTGCCGCGTAGTCTGTTGTAAGGAATGTGTGTTTTAGCATTTACAACCGTTTATTGAATTTTGAATGAAAAGTGTCCACGGGCACTTTCATTTTGATGAGTTGGCACTCGTGTCAAAGAGGCTGCCCAAGGAGACTTAACCTACCACCAGTATGCACTCAATCGCCTAAGGCAAAACGTGGAGTTTATCCCTACCCTCTCTCACACACTCCACATCCACTCCACAGAGCTCTGCTGATTCTCCTTCCTAAATATCACTCCAGCCTCTACCCTCTCCTTAATCCCGTTGTCTAACAGTTACCTTTGTTCAGGCCATGGGGCTAGTACTGGTCTGCAGGCTCCAATGGGTCCTCAACACCACCACCAGGGGGCTCCTTCTAAACTACAAGACTCACCCTGTCACTCCCTGAATAACAGCAATTCAAACAAACAAACAAACAACAACAAAACACTCCTCAAGCCCAGGATGAAGCAAAGTCCCCCTGATCTAGTTAGATTTAGTTACCTCTACAGTATCCTCTGCTGACTTCTCCCTATTCCTCACCCACCCAACTTCTTCCCAGTCACACATTCCCATCTTTACAAGGTAAGGATGTTCTTTCACGCCTCCATGCTTTTCCAAACAAACACTGTGTTCCTTAACCTCTGATGCTCTCACTTCTTCTCCTGGTGAAATCACCTCATTTCCAGTGGAAGCCCTTTCTGAGCCACAGCAGGACATGCTGATGCCCTCCTCTATTCCTCCCCTAACCTTGTACATGTTTTCAAGTCTGCCTTTCAGAAGGGGATTCTGATTTCAGAATGTAAAGAGTTTTAGGAAGATAGTGAGTGATCTGTGAACAGCAAGCTCAATACAAAATCTCGCATTCATTATAAATGGGTCGTTTCTGGAGAGAGGAACCATTTCTTTCATCACGTTCTCAAGAGGAACTTTCTGTACTAAATTGTGAACTCTGCAGGCACATTTATGTTTGCTTCCCTGTTTACAGCACAGTTCCTAGGGCTTGTGAATACTTAATATGTTAGCTAATGGATGAATAAGCGAGTGAATGAAATAACTCATTTAAAAAGAATTTATTGCTATGGGCAAGAACCAGTGTTGGATATGGCTGTTATTAAAATAGACCTGGTTCCTGTTTTCATTGGGGAAATAATCTGGCAGGGAAGAAAGACATTAAACAATTAATCATGCAATTACTATTTAATTGCAATAGTGAGAAGGCTATAAAGTTGAAGTACAGGTTGCTGGGAGAGGGCACGACTGGGGGCTTTGATCCAATGTGGGGGGGTCTCAGGTCAGAGAAGGATTCTTTGAGAATATAACCTTCACAAAGTAAATGAATAATAACTAAGAAATATTACGAAGAATCACTAGGTCTCCAGTTGGGACTCATGTGAATGGACTGAACTGTGCCCCCGAAGATTCATAACATCTATAGATACAGACAGTGTGAAGCTCCAACCCTCAATGTGACTGCCTTTGGAATTGAGCCTTTAAGGAAAATTAGTTAAGATTAGATGAGGTCATTAGAGCTGTCTTAGTCCATTTTGGTTTCTGTAACAAAATACAGGATGGCTTATTCACAGCACAGTTATTTCCCACAGCTCTGGAGGCTGGGAAGTCCAAGACCAAGTCACTGGCAGATTCGGTGTCTGGTGAGGATGCTCTTCCTGGTTCTTCTCACTATAACCTCTCACTACACAAGGGGCAAAGGAGCTCTCTGGGGTCTCTTTTATAAGAGCACTAATCCCATTCATAAGGGCTCTGCCCTCGGGCCCTAGTCACCTCCCCAAAGCCTCACTGCCTAATCCCATCCCATTGGGGATTGGGATTTCAGCAGATGAATTGTGGGGAGACACAAACATTCAGTCTACAGTAAGGGTGAGGCCCTGATCCCATAGGACAGGTGTCATTATAAGAAGAAGAGATCAGAGAGCTCTCTCTTTTTCTGTCTCCCTCTGTGTGCACACAGAGGAAAGCTGTGTGAGGATGTAGCGAGGAGGCAGCCATCTGCAAGCCTGGAGAAAAGATTGCCCCAGGTACAAGTAGGAAAGCAACTTTTTTTGTTTTTAATCTTTTTTTTTAAACTTTATTTTTATTGTTGACATTATTACAGATATCTCTCCGCACCCCACACTTTGCCTACCTCCACCCAACTCCTTCTCACCCTTCCCTCTGGCCATTACCACCCTGTTGTCTGTGTCTATAGATTATGCATGTTCTTTGGCTAATACTTCACCTTATTTCATCCAGTTTTCCCCACCCTCTGTCATTTGTCAGTCTGTTCCATGTATTTGTGCCTCTGTGTCTAATCGTCAGTTTATTTTGTTCGTTAAGTTCCACATATAAGTGAGATAATATGGCACTTGTCTTTCTCTGACTGGCTTATTTCACTTAGGACAAGAATCTCCAGGTCCATCTATTCTGTTTCAAAAAGTTACATTTCCTTTTTTCATGGCTGTGTAGTATTCCATCGTGTAAATGTACACGCATCTACTGATGAGCACTTGGGCTGTTTCCAGATCTTGGCTATTGTAAATAATGCTGCTATGAACACAGAAGTACATATATTCTTTCAAACTGGTATTTCGGGATTCTTAGGATATATTCCCAGAATTGGGATCACTGGGTCAAAAGGCAGTTCCATTTTTAATTTTTTGAGGAGACTCTATAGTGTTTTCCACAGTGGCTACACTATTATATATTCTTACCATCAGTGCACTAGGGTTCGCTCTTCTCCACATCCTCACCAGCACTTGCTTTTTGTTGATTTACTGATGGTAGCCATTCTGGCAGGTGTGAGATGATACCTCATTGTCACTTTAATTTGGGTTAAAATTTCTTTATCAGCAAAATGGGGAAAGTTATAATCATATCAGATTATTTACAAGCATAATATGAGTTGATCCTATACAAAGCACTTAGCACAATGCTGTCACTTCAGAATTACTAATAATTAATGGTACTTTATTTCAATTGGAACTCTGGGCATATGCACTAACAACCATGGCTTAGCAATCACTATTTCAAGCCTTGTCTTATATCATTCTTTTGGTTTCCTATTTAAAAAGCATTCTTTAAAAAAACCTAAAAAATAAAGTAATATATAAAAAGCATTCTTTTCCTTGGTTTATTTTTTCTTTTTCTGATACCTGTTACTTCCAGTATCTCAGACAGGGTGCTAGGTACTGTACATGTGAAGTCCTTTGATTTCATATGTGCTACAGCCTTGGAGAGGAAGATATCACAATCCCCATCTCAGGCACAGGGAGAGTGAGGCTCATGGCAGTTCATGTAACTTTCTCACAGGCACACAGCTAATAAGTGGTGAACCGTGACCAGCAGCTTCAGTCGTCTTGGTTGCTGGAGCTATGCTCTTTCCACCTCACCAATGAACACAGATATTAAACAGCTTTCTTTCATCACCACATAAGCTTAACATTTCTGATGCATTCTGCTTTAAATGGTCTTTACTAGATATCACAGATACAAAGAAATAAAATTCTGTATATTATTTGCATGTATATGTGTGTACTTATTTCCCTATTTAAAATATCTCATAATCACACAAAATCCAATCTTTCATTCTCTAATGTTCCAAATTCTGTTGTGTTTCTAATTAAGAGCAATTTAATGGCATACAGTCTTAAAATGGTGCTAAGTGTAACTGTGGCTCCAACAGCATGCTTACTAACCATGGTACTAAGTAAAGCTAAAACACGAACGTCAGTGAAGATGTAGATGTAAGGAACTGCATTAAATGTCATGGGAAAAACAAAACATAAGCAGTGAATTTTTTTCCTCAAAATATTTACTGTCTCATAGGAAAGACAAAACTAGAGATGTGAAAAATAAAGAAGTAGACAGAGCCTGACCAGTGTGGCTCAGTGGTTGAGTATCAACCCATGAACCAGGAGGTCACAGTTGGATTCCTGGTCAGGGCACATGCCCAGGTTGCGGGCTCGACCGCCAGCAGGTGGCATGCAGGAGGCAACCAATTGACAGTTCTCATCATTGATGTTTCTCTCTTTCCCTCTCCCTTCTCTCTGAAATCAATAAAAACATATTTTAAAAGAAAAAAATTTAAAAGAAGTAGAAATGGAACAAAAGTGCAAAAGTTGTCTGTGATTCGCTGTGAAATGGATGTTTTAAGAGAGCTGACTATAAAGTTTTATGAAGGACTTAGATCTCTCAGGTCCAGGGAGATAGGAATTGAGGAACACCATGCTTGTTTCTGTGCACAAGAAAAATGTCTGCTGCCTAAATCACAGCCCCAGTAATCAAAGGTTTTCGAGATACATGGCTGACACACACTGTATCCTCATCCCAGGGGAGAGTTTCCAGAAGTTGATTGCCCAGATTTACAGAACACAACTTCCGAGTGGCCACTGTAGCAACCGTGACATTCCCCTGCTCCTTCCGGCTGAACCAGTGACAAGTCACATCACGAATCCTGGAGTTTATTAAGTGTCATCGTCTCCTGTTGGAAAGCTGAGGGTTGGGTGCCATTCACTCCAGTTGATTGAGATTTATGTCCTCAAACGCCAAACTGCATTTTTAATCTGTCATCAAAGCAGATGATCAGAACCAGAAATGACAAGACTTAGCACATACTTTTTCAGGCCAAAGACTAACAGCAAAACTGCAACGCATGTCACCACATTCAAAGCAAACATGATGTATTAATGAGTGGGTTTTCCGCTCACACGAATAATTATAGACTCCCTCTTACTAAAAACAAATTACTTTTATTTCCCTTAAGAAGATTATGATTAATTGTACAAAATTACACTTGTCTTTAATTGAATAGATTTCCTGCTTTCCTCTGGATTACTGGTGTGGTATATATTATTAAACAGCTTGGGAAAACCCCAAGAAGGAAATCTTCCTCTTTAGGACTAAAGCTGGGTTGTAATAGCTACCATGCAAATATACACTATGGTCGCCAAGTGTAATTCCTTTATTGAAATAACCTATGGCAAACTGTCTTATAGTTCTGTCTAAGTCTGTTTGGACTGTTATAGCAAAATACCAAAGACTGAGTATTTTATAAACAACAACAAAAAATTGTATTTCTCTGGAGGCAGGAAGTTCAAGATCAAGGGGCCAGGAACTTGATCTTCAAGGTTGGATGATGACCCTCTTTCAGGTTCATAGCCAGCAACTTTTCACTCTGTTCTCACATGATGGAAGGGGCAAAGGAGCTCTGTGGGGGTGTCTTTTATACAAACATTAATCCTATACATGAGGAGTGCACCCTCATGTTCTCAGCATGGCACCAAGGCCCCACCTCCTCATACCATCACATCAGGCATCAGAATTCCAATTTATGAATTGGGGGCATGGAGCGAGGGACACAAGCATTCAGACCATAGCAAGTTACAATTCTAACTTATCGGACGCATACTCATATCACCCAAATCTCACCTGCAAGGACACCAGTCTTAGAACATTTCTTAGGAAAACAAAGAATGAAAGCCAAGAGGGATGGTTAGCATGTGGTAGACTGAGGATTTGTAAAGATATATCCCTCAGGCAGGGTTTCTCACCTTCAGCACTGCTTACATTTAGGCTAGCATTTTTGTTGTTGTGGCGCCATCCTGTTGTGTAGCATGGTTAGCAGCATTTACCCACTAGATGCCAGTAGCATCCCCACCCCCAGTTTAGACCAATGATATCTCCAGACATTGCCAAATGTCTCCAAAAGGCTCTAACTGGATCTCCATTCTTGATTGGAAAACTGCCCCTGGTTGAGAACCACTGCCCTAAATTATAGCACTCCTTCTTGTCCCCAAATCTAGAAGGCATTATATCCCATTCTGCTAGTCGCTTGCCAATATCTATAATCCTGTTCTAATAGAACCAGGAAGTTCTCCTCATAATTTTTGCTTAAATCCTATTAACCTAACTTTTGTGTCATTGCTCCTTTTAGCTAATCTTGTGGCTGTAGAACAAGGACCCCACTTCCCTCACCCCCTTGCAGCTAAAAGGAGCAATGGCACAAAAGTTAGGTTAATAGGATTTAAGCAAAAATTATGAGGAGAACTTCCTGGTTATACCCATAAAATAAAAGGAGTATTTCCTCCCATTCTACTTTCCTGCTTCGCACTGTCTAGGTTGACAGCTAGCCATAACAGACACAGGGTTTGAAATCATCTGTTGAGGATGTCAAGGCAATAAGATCTAAGGCAGCTAGGTGCCCTAACAGTTCAGAGCCCAGAAAGAAAAAGAAATTTCTGTCTTGCTTAAACCATGGTTATATTGGAGTCTCTGTTATAGCAACTGGCATTTGCATCTTAACTAATGCAGATCCCAACTACTGTTGCATATACTATGCTAAGAAGGCAGCAGTTAGCATAGGAAGAGAATAGGACTTTAAGGAAGGCTCTAACTGGCTCTCCATTCTTTTTGTTGTTGTTGTTAATCCTTACCTGAGGATATTTTTTCCATTGTTTTGTTTTTGTTTTGGTTTTTTGTGGGGTTTTTTTAGAGAGAGAGTGGAAGGGAGGGGAAGAGAGAGAGAGAGAGAAACATCAATGTGAGAGAGACATATTGATTGGTTTGCTCCCACAGGTGCCCTGACTAGGGCCGGGGATCAAGCCTGTAACCGAGATATATGCCCTTGACAGGAATTGAGCCCAGGACCCTTCATCCACAGACCAACACTCCAGCCACTGAGCCAAACCAGCTAGGGCAAGGGTGTCCACTCTTGATTGGAAAATAGCCCCTTTTGGCTCCAACACTACTACCAGGGAAATAAATATTGAGCAGGGAGGACAGAGCTTGTGATCCAGCCAAGTAGACCAGCTGAATTAACACAGGTGATCAAACAAGAAGACAGTATGTAAGGGTGCTCCTTTCAGGCTTAAACTGAGATTTCTGTCTGGGCAGGTGAGGAGGCAAGGGGAGTCCCTCCACAGTTGTCTATTTGCATGAGACATTTTGCCACTAAAAGGGCATGCTGGGGTGTACTTCTGGGTGAGTGTCAAGAATGAGAAAGTCATATCCGTGAAAAGGATTTCCAGTGTCTGGTCACCTGCCCAGCCCCATGGGCGAGGTCAGAACCAATGAAGAGTGAAGGGTGACAGGCCCAGGTGAGGAAACGGGTTCAGGAGGGGCTTCGTGAGACACAGGCACGCTGTGTGACAAGGGTGCACGTGGCAGGGAGGATGAGCCTCTCCCCAGTGTGGCAAGAAATGCAGCTCAGCTGGTGTGAGGGTTCCAGATCCTCCATGGGGACAGCAAGAGGACCAGGGCAGAGGCCTGGAGGAGGGCAGGGCCCTGTGGGCATTGTCCTACCTCACCGGAACCTGCCTGAGCAGGGTAGTACTGAGGGGGGGCAGGACTTTGTTTACAAGCACAAGTGGGGTGCCTCCAGGGTCACACCCAGTAATACTTGAGGATGGGGATACTGCAAGAAGATGAGGCCATGCACTGTCAGGAGAAGCTGGCCAACGGGGACTGTTAATGCTGACTGTCCCCTGCGGCAGACAATGGGCAATGCCTGAAATAACCAGCATTCCAAGACCCTTCTCCCTTCAATACTTCAGCCACAAGGGACTCAGGACAGTGTTGAGGGCAATGTGACAAAAACAGAAGACCGTTGTGATGTTCCTGGTAAAATATTTGCCTTCCTGATGCCAACACTGCCTTTTCTCCTTCTCTCTTTTCCCCAAACGAATGTCGACATGATTCCTGAAGCAGCAGCTGCCATCAGCTTGAGCCTCTGCAACCTCTGATTGCTGGACTTCTTGTTATAGAGGAAATAGCCCCGGGTGGGTAGCTGACGGTAGCTGGGCTTTCTCTCACCTGCAGCCACTGTTAACTGGTGTGTGGCTACAGGCTGACAAGGCCCAGGGAATTTTATATTACAACACATGTTGCTGTCAGCCCTCCTGAAAGTTGTCTAAGGCTCATGTACAAGCCAAGTATCTCTTTGCACACACGTTGCTCAGTCTGTATGCAGCCTTCCTGTCTGCTTACTATATCTTGATGTTCATTTACTGATCTGAAAAAGTTTGACGCTGGCAAGGATACAGAAAAATAACCCTCCCATCACTGCTCATGGAAATAGAAAATGGTACAGCCACTCTGGAAAAATCTGTAGTGCAAACTAAACACTCACTTTCCATACAACCTAGCAATCCTATAGTCTTGGGCATTTATCCCAGAAAAATGAAAACTGATGTTCACACACACACATACATGAATGTTTATGGCCACTATCTATGTAATAGCAAAACCTGGAAACAACCCAAATGTCTTTCCAAGAGTGAATGGTTTAACCTAGAACATCCATACCATAGAATACTACTCGGCAGCATAAAAGAATGAACTATTGAAGCGTGCAACAACCTGGATGGATCTAAGGGCACTATGCTTAGTGAAAAAAAGTCAATCTCAAATGCTACCTACTGTGTGATTCCCATTATATAACATCCATAAATGACAAAAGTGCGGAGATGGAGAATGGGTTATGGTTGCCAGGGGTGTGGGTCAGGGGATGGTGGGAGGGAGGATGCGACTGTAAAGGAGTAGAATGAAGGAGTTCCTCTGTGGTGAGGGCACGGTTCTGATCTTAACTGTGGTGGTGGTTATACAGATTGATACCTGGGGTCAAACCATGTAGAACTATCAACACACACAAAACTGGCAGAAAACGAAGGTCTACAGCAGTGGTTCCCAATGGTTTGATTCCCTGATCAGGGCATATGCCCAGGTTGCGGGTTTGATCTCGAGTAGTGGGTGTAGAGGAGGCAACCGATCAATGAATCTCATCATTGATGTTTCTATGTCTCTCTACCGCTCCTTTTCTCTCTGAAATCAGTAATATCTATCTATCTATCTATCTATCTATCTATCTATCTATCTATCCATCCATCCAAATATATTTTAAAAGAGTGTTATTCAAGGATGAACAATAGGTCAAAAATAAGGTAAATATAAATATGATACATATGTGAATTTTCAAATCAATTATTTTGGGAAACTCTTGACTCAATTAACTTTTATGGGCCAAAGAAAGACTCCCTGTCACCTGCCACACAATTAATCATTTTTCCCACCTCTCTCGGGGCAGGGGGGGCGGGGAGGAATAAAGGAAGAAGAAATGAAAAAAATTGTGACTATTAAGCAAATTACACAAAAACTGTATGCACTTTCCCCCAAAAGATAAATTGTACATATTCACAATAAGCAGAACAAGAAATGCTTGCAAAATTCTACACTAAAAGAGAAGCCATCCGTTGGACTGACCCCCGTTGCCTCAGGTGAGGTAGTGAGTTATGATAGAATGTGCCTGTGACCCTTGAATGTTATCACGGCCTCAGTCTCTGTCTAGAGAGGGTAATAAAGGTGTCAGAAAGTTTTCCCTTTCAAAGTGGTCATCTGGTCATTCATAGAAATAGCTGTACATTAGGGACAAAAATCCCAAAATCAAGTGTAAGGGGGAGTCCATATTGCTGTAACTATTGGACAAATTACTCTCCCAAGCAGCTGAGACAGGTGTGGCTCTTATATGAATGTTGTATCGCATTATCTTAGGTAGAATATAGAGGGCCCTATAGAAGAACTGGCTTTAGTCGCTGGGGTTCCGAGCTTCAGACCCCTTGTTTAATAAAAAGAAGTGGCCTTGGCTTTACAGGGAAGGGGGCCATCTCTGATTTTGGCAAAGCCCTCGCATATTTAGGAACCTTCACTTTTTTTTTTTAAGTTTTATCTTTGGTCTCTGGTAGTTTGCAAACATGTACAGACTTGGAAAAGATTCTGGAAGCCAATAACACAAATTGAAAAATCACATATATTTTATCTCTGAATATAGCCCAGCCATGTCAGACACACAAAATTGTGACAAATATTGGCTGCTGAATGAAAATCCAAGTGCATGAAATTGAACATAAATTTTAAATTTCCACTCTCATTTGAAAACATTGACTGGGAAAGGCTGTAGCATCAAATTCAAATTTCAATGGTAATTTTCATAAAACTTGAGAAATAAAATGTGCAATTCCAGAAGAACCATCCCAATGATTTGAAATTATTTATTAGGATTAAACCTTTCTGGGAAAAGGAGAGCACCATTTGTGGGTTTTGTTTATTTGGCATTCCATCTGTAGAAAAATAGCATTTTTTTTTTAAAGCAAAAGGTTGAATTATGGCACCAATTTAAGGGCCCAAGGTATCTAACGGTTGGGAGTGACTGGATCAGAGGAAGACTGTAATTGTGGCCATAATTCATAGTGTACAAACTGGTCAATTCCTTTATCTTTAATAGTGGCTGCAGAAAATGTCAAAGCTTTTTTTTTTTTTTTTTTCCTCTTCCGACTCATACTAGTACTTTGCTGTGTGACTCACATCCTCTAGTAACTCTTGGCTGACTTGAAAGGCTTTCTGGGACATCCATTCCCCAGGACTCAATTTTCTCTATCAGATTGTTGCAAATAAATCTCATTTTATATCTCAGCTCATAACAGCAGTGAAAATGCCTTACTGTGTCTCTGCTTTCTATTGCTGTGTTTAATGCTACAGCCAAGGAGCTGATCATCCTCCATGGGCCGCAGAAGATAGGAGTGCTATTTCCCTCGCCCCACCCTTCAGCGCCCAGGAACAACCGAGCCCAGAGATGCATAGCAGTAAGGTAGTAAATCACCCTCATAATTGTCCAGATATATCTAGTCAACCGGCTTAATGAGACGGGAAGTAGTTTGCTGGGAAAGAGGAATGACATTTTAACAAGACAACTCGGATCAAACTGTAATTTATCCTTCACAACACATTTAATTTTCCTGGAAAGCTATCAGAAGCAAAGTCGCCCTTTTGAAGATGCCAAACCCTGCTTCACCTTTTTGAGCCACTTAATCAAATCAACAGAGGCACACATTTTTTAAAAATACCAGAAAACATATGTTAGCAAAGTGCTGCCTATCGTCCTCATTTTGGGTGGCTCTGTGGCATTTGAGATTTAAACTGTTCCCTTTGAAAAGACAGTTCAGTTTTTCATTCTGCAAGACTTGGCAAATCCCACACTGGCACGTCCACATTCTTCGCTGAGGAAATGGATGGGACCCGAGCTCTCCTTTTACCACCTTCAAACCTCATTAGATATTCTCAAACCTAAGCCGGCCCAGCACCCCGGAATCCACGTTGGGTTACATTCAGATTTAGAAACAATTTAAAGGCTTCTCAGGGGATTGTCAGTGCTGTGGGTTCTATGGGCACATCTGGGGGATTAGATGACCAAATTCACCCTGAAGGGGAAGTGTAGAAAAAAAAAACCATACCAGCTTTGTATTGATACCTTTCCGACCTCAATGTAGATTAGGACTAAATTTTGATTTCTGAGAGAGGGGGAAAGAGATAGAAACATCAATGAAAGAGAAACATCGATGGGCTGCCTCCTGCACACCCCCTATTGGGGACCGAGCCCACAACCCGGGCATGTGCTCTGACCTGGAATCAACCAGCAACCTCCTGGTGCATGGGCGGATGCTCAACCACTGAACCACACTGCCCAGGCAGAACTAAATGTTTTTTTTAATGGGAAATCACACATGCTTCTCGTAGCACAGAGAGGCTAAATATTTGCCCAGAGATGCACAGCTGTCTCTGTTAGGGCCAGGATATGAAACAGGCAGGCTGGCTCCAGAGCACCCACCTATACCCACGCCTGCACCTTGCCTCTATAGGTGTGTGGGTATACAGCACAGAATTTGGAGGTTTTCAAAAATGTAAGTGGGATAATACTGTGCCCACTATTCTGACATTTAAAAATCATTTTGAGGGTTAAGGGGCAGTAACTGCTTAATGGGTACGGGGTTTCTTTTTGGAGTGATGAAAATATTCTGGGACTAAACAGGTGATGGCTGTGTGACGCTGTGACTGTCTTAAATGCCACTCAGTTGCACACTTTAAAATGATTTAGGGTTAATTTTATGGTATGTGAATTTTACATCAATTAAAAAACACCAGTTCTCAGTATCTTGGAAGTATTCCCATACAGCTGTATACTAACCCATGTAACCATTACTCTATTTGTGGGCAACCAGGTTGTTTTCAACTTTTTTCTATTACAAATCATACTTCAATAAAACCTCCTTGATCGTCCATATTTATACATGTGTTTTTTCTATAGGGCAGATTCCTTGCAGTATAATTATTGAGTTGGAAGATGTGCCCCTTTTAAGTTCTGACAGATACTGCCAAAAATCCCTCCAAAAAGATGTGTTGATGCAAACACTTAAATGAGAATGGCCACTGGAAGTAGACTCCTATATTGCAAAGCAATTCTCTCTTCTTCAGGTAGGAGTCTGATGCACTGTGTGTTGATCTCTGCAGCCACATACATAGTAAAATATAGCATATCCTCTTTAATTGACTTTGCTTTACTCTGAAGTCAGACCTCATATAGGACCCCCTGTGGCTCCTGTGCCCTACCATGGACTTACAGGCTTCCAGATCCTACATCCACTCATTCTATCTGTGTTCCACTCTTAGTGATCAAATATATATATATATATATATATATATATATATATATATATATATATATATACACACACACACACACACACTAGAGGCCCAATGCACAAAAATTTGTGCACTCGGGGGGAAGGGGGGTCCCTCAGCCCGGCCTGTGCCCTCTCGCAGTCTGGGACCCCTCGGGAGATAATGACCTGCTGGCTTAGGCCTCCTCCCAGGTGGCAGAGGGCAGGCCCAATCCCTAGGTGCAGCCCCTGGTCGGGCTCAGAGCAGGGCTGATTGGGAGTTGGGGCGCCGCCCCCTGTCATGCACAGAGCAGGGCGGATTGGGAGGTTGCCACGCCACCGCCTGTCACGCACAGAGCAGGGCCAATCAGGGGGTTGGGGCGCTGCCCCCTGTCACGCACAGAGCAGGGCACATCAGGGGGGTTGGGGAGCTCCCCCCTGTCACTCACAGAGTAGGGCCAATAGGGAAGTTGGGGCGCCGCCCTCTATCACCCACAGAGCAGGGTCGATCAGGGGGTTGGGGCGCCGCCACTATCACACTCAGGACAGGGCCGATGGGGAGGTTATGGCTCTACCCCGTCACACACAGAGCAGGGCCCGTTGGGGGGGGGGGGGGGCGCCGCCCTCTATCACCCACAGAGCAGGGCCGATCAGGGGGTTGGGGCACCGCCACTTTCACACTCAGGGCAGGGCCGATGGGGAGGTTATGGCTCTACCCCGTCACACACAGAGCAGGGCCCGTTGTGGGTGACTCTGGCCTCTGAAAGCTGGACCACGACCTTGTCAAACCCCAGGAGCCATTGTGCCTCCCAGGGAGACTTATTGAGGCAATTTACTCAAAGAGGAGTCTCCCCCTAAGAGGAATTTTCACATCAGCTGCTAAAAATATGCAGTATTCTGCACCTTGCCAAAATGTGTGAAGTCTTTCACCCTGAAGGAAGGGTGTGCTGACTCCTCCTTGTTGGGTAAGTATTCACCCTCCTATTCTAATTCCCTTTCCCACACCCCCTCCTCCACCCCTTCCACTCAAGAGGGGATGTCTATTCTCTGGCTCCTTACACTCGAGACCCTTCATTAACTCTCTGTCAGATTGTCCTTCATTGGGTTAATAACACCTACCCGGCATAAACACATCGAATCGTTTCAGCAGGTAAAATGGGAAAATTGTTCTCCTGTGCCACCTTCCCTTGTGCTCCCCGTTTTCTCTAAATGCCTAACAACGCCCACTCGGAAGATCACATTTCATTCTTCTTAGGCATCTAGAAGATTAAGGCCTACTCACCTTCTCCGCGCCACCCCCACCCCCCCGACTTTGTCCTAAGAATAACGTTAGTAAAGGAACAGAAAAGAATAGCCTCTCCATCGCCCACTTTAGGAAATATAGTATCTTAGCTCTTGCCTTTTCTCAATAGAAGTGGGATTTTTTTTTAATAGAAAGCATCCCAGGAGGTACATCTGTGGCAGTCTTGCAAAAGTGGAGTCTTCCAAGAATCCAATTATTCAGACTCCCTATGACTTGAAATCTTTAATTCTCAAAGGCTTGGGTTTACCCTGCAGGGGCAAGCATCCAAAAAATGAAAGGCTGGACGGAGTGAGCAGTTTCCTAAGGGACAGGAGACACCTGCTACATTCGAATCCCCAGAAGCACAAAGGCTGTCCTCTCATTATCCGAGCTAATTGTTCCAAGGCCCAGAGAGACCCTCCCTATAATCAATTTCTGCAGAGACTTCATTCCTTGGCAAGAACAGCCTTTCCTTTTATTTTATTTTTTTCTGGTGAGCTTAACCCATTTAATACCATCTAATTCTTTAATGAGGCTCTGTTTTCCATATAGACTCCCACATTTAAAAAATATTGTCCACTTCTCTTTTAATTGATTTGAGAGAGAGAGAGAGAGAGAGAGAGAGAGAGAGAGAGAGAGAAGAGAGAGAGTGAGCGCTGTTGTTCCACTTATTTATGCATTCATTGGTTGCTTCTTGTATGTGCCCTGACCAGGGATCCAACCTACAACCTTGACTTATTGGGACAATGCTCTAACCAACTGAGCTACCTGGTCATGGCAAAAATATTGTCCACTTCTGTTCCATAAGCACTGACAAGATTGGTTTGCTTAACCTGAGCTGTATCTACACCATATCAAAAACAAAACGAACAAACAACAGCAGTTGAGTTGATCAGCAACCAGACAATGACTCCAGCTGATAGATTTACTGACTTACATAGCGACTTGGTCAACATGATTAGTTGCTTCCTTTAAAACGATCAAACCATATCAATAGGCACATTTCAGAAACAATTCTAAGTAATTTCTGTGTTCTTGTCTTTTAAAAGTTAGCACACATAAGGACATAAAGTTCCTCTGAATTTGGTGGGAGCACAGCGTGTGGGGGAGGGAAGGAGAGGGGGTGCGGAGATTCCGCCAACTCCTGGTGAATGTCATATGGCTGAGAGTTGTGCAAAAATGCAATGTCAGCCTGAACCAAGAAACTCATCAAAGAAGTACTGATAGCTTAATACTGCAGGAAAGAATCTCTGGAAATAGAAATATCTGGGATCCAGAGGAAAGAATTTTTAGTTTAAATTGTTGAGAATTCTGGACTCGTATCTATGAATTTCAAATGGATTCAACTTCCATATTTTATAAATGGCAAAGGCTAATGGTTGATTTCTCAATATGGTCTCTGAGATCCTTCTTGATAGTCTAGTGTGACCCTTGAATGAAAATCTAATTATAAACTGCCATTCTGGGCAGCAGGGGGGGTCCTGTATCAACTAGTCACAAGGTTTCTTCTTTACAGTTTAAAATATTTTATTCCAAGGGTATTGTTCTTTATTCCAAAAGAACTGTAATTTAGATGATTTTTCCTCAGTCCAGCTCTGATCTCTGGCTGTCCCAAGCCCTTTCCCTCATATGCTACAACTTTCAGGGAAGGGCAGTTGCTTCAATGTCAATGGCTGAAATGGAATGTCCTTGCCTCCTCCCATCCTTCCAGCCTTAGTATTTCCTGACCCCAAAACCAAGATGTACTCACACATGTACACACACACACACACACCCCTACCTCATTAAATTAATTTTTGAAAGTTGGCACCTTCTTCTTCATAGCCTTCTGTTAATTCCTCCCCTTATGGTGAATTTTCAGACATAAACAATTATCAGAGTAGCTGAGTAGGGGAGAGACCTAAAAATCTGTTGGATGGGATGGCATCTGAACCTTTAAAGAGCCTGTTCAGAACACACACACACATCCATCTGGACCTCAGTTTCCCCTCCTGCAAAATGAGGGCGGCTGTACCTGCCAGTGGTTTGAGAAGGACGAAAAGGAGAGTGTTTTCAAAGTCTCTTTAAGCCTCGGTATACATGGGGCCAGCAAAGAGCTAAGTATCTTTTTCCTTCGGGCAGAATAATTAAAACAAATTCTCTTGAGTCCCATCTCCATGTATGTCTCTCAAATTGATCATGCAGTGATTTTTAAGAACAGAGCAGCTCTGTGCCATTTATTTATAATCGTTCTTTCATTGTTACCGTGGGGCATTCAAACACATCACCTTTGGGCTCTGGGGAACCGCTCACATTCATTAGGGGAAGGAAACAGTCTTTCTTGCAAACAGGCAATTTGATTGCTTCAGGAAGAGTCTGTAATTACTGGAGCGCTGGGATATGATATTGTTAATAAGATGATGACACCAGCCTTGCTCCAAATCAGAGGGGGTTCGGCCTCTTCTTCCAGAGACTGTAATTAAAAGGGGTGGCGCTGGTTCCCTGTGCCCCGTGACAGGGCTGGCACCAGACTGGAGACACCAGGGCAGAGGCGCTTCCTCCCACTCTTGTCCTTCGTGGAGTTGGTGGCCCAAGTAGAGCAGACATTGCACAGAGAGGTTTTCCCTGAAGCACAGAGTGACCCCCTGCTTATCTGTACAGCGAGGAGGTCTTACAGCCACATTCAAAATGGCATAAGATCATTAACCGTGGGCACCTGACAAGCTTTTAGAATTTTACCCTTCATACCCAGGGGCTACATCAGATTCTAACTGGAGAGGACAAATTCAGAGTTAATACTTCAAATTCAACAGAAACAAATGCGTGTCCTATGAGCAGTGGGTGATCTAGTCTTTTGGCCTTTGTTTTATCAATCCTTTCAATCATTTGTTCATTCACCCAGTTAACCCGACAAACATGTCTTCATTTCCTGTACCAGTCCAGGTGGAGTGCTTGGATCTGGGACAAAGGAGTCCTCCTCTAGCCTGCTCCTCAGCTAGCTGTGCTTCCTGTCATGCTATTCAGGTTGTTAGCCTTTCTCTTTTGTTTATTCTTGCTTTTCACATTTACATTTAAAGTCTTTTGCCGTGTTCCCCCTACTTGTTGCCCAGCCTTACAAAGTTACTAGCTGTAAACAAAAAAGGACATCAGACTGGCATAAGAAAGCCTCCTTTTGCCTACCATTAAAAACACCAGAAACAGCCCCTGCAAGTGTGGCTCAGTCGGTTGGAGCATTGTCTCATGGACCGAAGGGTCTCGGTTCAATTCCTGGTCAGGGCACATACCCAGGTTGCAGGCTCGATCCCCAGTAGGGTGCGTGCAGGAGGCAGCTGATGAATGATTCTCTCTCGTCATTGATGTTTCTATCTTTCTCTCCCTCTCTGAAACCAATAAAAATATATTAAAAAATATATATCCTCAGGTGAGGGTTAAAAAACAAAACAGAAGCAACACCAAACAAAGTGACTTTGGAGGCATTCTACATAGAACTAAGCCTGGAGAGCAGTTTCACTTGGCTCTACCCAATGGAATTCGTTTTAGTGAAGGACAGTGCAAATAACCTATGGGGGCAATTCAGCTGTGGCTATTGGAGGACATGTTTTCATTTTAGCAAAGATCTGCTGGAGTGTGAGGATTTGGAATTGTTTTGTGAAGAGCAGATTCTTTAGTCGGTACCTCAGGGAAACTCTTTCCTATTAGGAAAAAAAAAATCAATTTGGGACTGGACAGAGAGCTTGCCAAGCTTGCAGGACTGCCGTGGCGGCCCTTTGTATTTCAAGCAGATGTATCTGGGGCCCTTCTGGGTGCTCTTAAATTGCCTCCACTTCAGTGACAATGGATTCGCACTATCTACCTGGACCTTGCTGACCCTCGCGGCCAGTGGCAGTCCGTGGGGAGACAGTGGACAAGGTTTTGAAGGGTAGCAAAATGTGCCACCCCTAAGATATGCAGCTCGGATCTATTGATTATTTTGAGCTGCAGGCATTTGAAAAACAGCAAATGCAGGTAGAGGCTTATCTGCTGAAAGACAGATCCTCCAAAAGGAACTCCATTGTCATCAATTCCCTCCCAGGAGTTTTGTCAGCCAGGAAAGACTGTCACAGAAGAGATTAGAAGTGGACACCACAACAAGATGAATTTTGTCACAAATGCCTCCCGTCTATTCTTCTAAGGGCCCATTCACTTTTCCTAAAAATCATTTACTCTCCCCTAAGAATCCAACATCTCCTCACCCCTTTCATTATTATGATGCTATTTAACTGTGAATTTTAAATCACCTTGGGGAGTTACTCATTTTTCCCTGGGCATCTCCCCTGTGTATATGAGCTAAACATGTTAATAAACTTCTGTTTGTTTTTTCTTGTTAATTTTTATTACAGGAGTCTCCTCTAAGAACTCAGAAAGGTAGACAGAAAATTACCTTACCTCCCCTACAGTTTAAAGTTAGGTTAGCTAGACTCTTGGTGGCAAGTAACAAATACCAACTGAACTTGCCTTAAGCACCAAGGGGGAAATTGGTATAAGGATACTACAGCATGCCAAGGAACTAAGGGCAGGAGTGTAGCCTATGGACATGCACAGCAGCGTGGTGACTGAGGGTGTGGGGGGCAGTGGGGCAGGGGTGGTGGTGGTGGAAGATGGCTTAGAGGAGATACATGGTGATGGGAAAAATAAAATAAAATGAAGAAATGAATAGCAACCACATTCCCAAGGTATACTCTTGGACTGCCTCTCCTGTGCTTTTTTTTTTTTTTGGTACATCTGCTTTGTTCTCTAATGTTAGGGTCCAGCTTCCTCTGATTCTGTTCCCATAAGGCCAAATATGGCTGAACCGCAGCTAATGAATGTTTCTGTGACTGTTCCAGTCATTAGCAGAGACTGGATGGCTGGCTCTCCATTCCTACTTCTGGGAGAGAATGTGATCGGCCCTGCTTGGATCAAGTGCTCACCTCTTGTTCAGTCATCTGAGGCCAGCGAGCTCGCATCACACAGGCAGAGTCTCCTGGAGCCCTCCTACATGGACCAGGAGTATTTCTCAGAGAAGATGGGAGGGTTGAGGCTGAAATAATAAGTTTTGGAAAAGATACATCCCCCAAAGTATCTCCAGGGTGGACACCAAATTCTGGAAACATAGATAAATGCATAATGAGTGGTTTATTAATATTACATGAAAAAATAATATTTGTGCTTTCAGACTCAGTGGCCACCTTGCACTACAAGGGCTGGAGCCTATTGCCCTAGAATAAAGGGAAGCGACAGGGCATGACTCCATAATGCTGTCATTAGCCTGGCCGTCCATTTATCTGAGTTAACCAGTCATAAATGCCCATGTGGGTCATGGAAACAGATTCATACATAATAAAGAGATAATTACTTCAGCTTTCCAGTTGCAACCAAATATCCTCTAGTTACAGAGAATGCTTAGCAGGCTAATTAGTAGCATTCATTACTCTCCCCTTAGTCTCCCTAGAATGATTCATGCTAAACCCTAAGTAATCCAAATCCTAGGGCTCAACATTCCAGTGATCTGTCCCTGGCTCATATGTTGATTTACTATTCCCTCTGTTAGACTTTCAGCAGCTGTAGGCTCATGCACATGTAAAATAAATAATAAATAAATAAAATGTGGTCTCTCTAGCATGGCCGCTTCAGTAGAGCTGGACAGCTTATCTGTCAGCTAAGGGCCTCTGAGGCATGTGTTGAGAGGGGAGGGGGAGGGGGGGAAGAGAGGAAAGAGAAAGAGAGAGAGAAAAAGAAAGAACAAGAGAGAAGCTATATTACCTTTTCTGACCTGGCATTGGCATCATGTTTGCTGTATTCTGTTTGTCGTAAGCAATGAGCTAAACCTAACCCGTAACTAAGGAAAGGGGAATTAGACTTTTCCTTCTGAAGGGAAGAGGGTCAAAGGAGTTGTGGACATATTTTTAAATTACTATAAGAAGTCTATTTTTCTTACACAAGAGGAAGTACACAGAGAAATATCCCAAGGCTATTGCAGCGGATCAATAGTGTTATCAAGAACCCAGGCTCTGCCCTAACTGGTTTGGCTCAGTGGATAGAGCATCAGCCTGAGGACTGAAGGGTCCCAGGTTCGATTCCGGTCAAGGGCATGTACCTTGGTTGCAGGCACATCTCCAGTAGTGGGTGTGCAGGAGGCATCCATGTTTCTCTCACATGGATGTTTCTAACTCTCTATCCCTCTCCCTTTCTCTCTGTAAAAATTCAATAAAACATATTAAAAAAAAAAAGAACCCAGGCTCTTTCCACCTTTCTTCTCAACATCTTTAAGGGCTTGGCTTCTCATGTTATCTAAATACTAGAGGCCTGGTGCACGGGATTCATGCACTGGTGGGGGGCGTGGCCTCTGTGGGAGCACGCTCATCCCGGTGAGCCGAATGGCTGCAGCCGTATTCTAGGCAGGTGAAGACCTCACAGCCGTATTCTAGGCAGGTGAAGACAGACCTCACAGCCGTATTCTAGGCAGGTGAAGGCAGAATGCCATTTGTCCCCCAACCCCAATACCTTACTTGCCTGAGCAGCTGTGGACCTGCCCTCTGTGGGAGCACACTGACCACCAGGGGGCAGCTCCTGTGTTGAGTGTCTGTTCCCTGGTGCTCAGTGCGCATCATAGAGACTGGTTGTTCTGGTCGTTCTGCTGTTCGGTTGATTTGCATATTAGGCTTTTATTATCTACACTAATAAAAGAGAAACATGGTAATTGGCGTACAACCGCTACCCTTCCCATTGGCTAATCACGACGATATGCAAATTAACTGCCAACTAAGATGGCAGTTAACCGCCAACAAAGATGGCGGCTAATTTGCATACTGCAGGCAGGATGGTACAGCGCCATCAGAGAGCGGGTTGGGGGTGTGAGTGCCAGCAGTCGCCCGGAACCCGATCCCGCTGGCAGACCCAGACGCGGGCCGGCGGGGTGGTCGCCCGGGACCCGATCCCACCGGCAGACCCAGACGTGGGCTGGCGGGGTGGCTGCGGCGTCCGCCGGCACTCACACCCCCAATCCGTGAGAGCGGGTTGGGAGCGTGAGTGCTGGCGGTCACCCGGGACCAATCCCGACAGACCCGGACGCGGGCCGGCTGTGGCATCCGCCCCCACTCACGCCCCCAACCCGCACTCATGCCCAGGACCCAATCCCGCTGAGGGACCCCCGCTTCCCCCCGAGTGCACAAATTTTTGTGCACCGGGCCTCTAGTATAGGATATAAAAGGTTAAGTGTCTATCTGACTGTCTGACTGGTAGCTATGATGTGCACTGACCACCAGGGGGCAGACACTCAACACAGGAGCTGCCATGACATGCACTGACCATTTAAAAATAAACGGTACCACGGACTTGACCCACAAAGCAACTCCCGGCTTCCCCCAAGTGGGACACAGGCCCTGCCACCACCCCAGAGCGACACCCCACCAAATCGCAGCCCATGCTCCAAGGCCCCATGGTGCAAAATGCAGCCGACAGCCCAGCCCAGAACGGTTGCTGTGGACACCAGGTAATGATGTCATGTAGCAACCCCCAGCTTCCTCTCCCTAGCAACTAGCCTCCTTGGAGTTTCTTCAGCCCAGGAACCCAACTTGCTTTATAGCCAGGTGCAAACATTTTACAGTTTAACCAAATGTTTGTGATGCATTTTCCCATGCCTCATCTCATTTGATCCTCACAGAAGTCCTGCAGTAGGTAGATAGGAGACTCGATAGAATCCTATTTTCTTTTCATTAGCAAGGCGTGAATAGTGATATTAAGATATTTCTTCTAATTAATTTCCTTTCAATGTGCATGAATCTGTGCACCAGGACACTAGCATATTCATACAGTGACTGCTGCATCTACAGACCTCACAGCCGTATTCTAGGCAGGTGAAGGCAGAATGCCATTTGTCCCCCAACCCCAATACCTTACTTGCCTGAGCAGGAAAGTAAAAGCTTTCTTCTACGCCATCCAGCTGACTTCTTCCTTGATTTATTGTCCAAAGTTGTGTTACACAGTTCTCTGTCAGGAGCTCAGGTGAGCCAGGAGAGAGAGCTGAGCGGGCAGGTGTTAGAGCTGCTAATTCAAGCAACAGTGAAGCCTTAAATCACTTAGTGCAACAGTATGAGCAGGAGGTTAACCCGCGAAAGCACCTATGCCCCCAGTTTCATTTCCCCCCATGGACTGTACTCCCACATTCCTGGAGGACAGGGTGGACCAGCATGGACCTGGGTTGTCTTATACTTGAGGGAGCCCTGAGCAGAAGATTCCTGCAGTTTTATGGACCCGTGGGGATGGAAGAGTGTAAGGAGCAGGGCTAAGAGTGGAAAAGTACTGAGTCAGAGGAAAAAAATGTCTTCAAGGTTCCCCAGTGAGGAGACCCTCCAACGGAGGCACCTGGGCTTGGAATGCAACTACGTGTAAGAGAAGGGCAGGCCAGGGGTCCCTGAGTCCCTGATGGCAATGCCCCCTAGAGATCACAACACACCAGCTGTGAAGGGGTCTGGTGTCGGCAGACAGCTTTCTCCTTGGAGGTCTGCCAGGTAAAGCCTTTGGAATGAGTCGCCTGTGGTCAGACCTGAAAAAATTCAACAGAAGTTTTCAATCAGATTCCTCAGGCTTCAACTAGCTGCAAGAGAAGTTGGGAAGCTAAAAAACCTTTATGGAGAAAAACCTATAAACATTTAAAAGTCCCTTAGGAAAGAGAGAGAGAGAGAGAGAGAGAAGCTGTAAAGTTGAGGATTTTTCTTTCTAGCCCAGCCGTGGGCAAACTACGGCCCGCGGGCCGGATCCGGCCTATTTGAAATGAATAAAACTAAAAAAAACCCAAAAAACCGTACCCTTTTATGTAATGATGTTTACTTTGAATTTATATTAGTTCACACAAACACTCCATCCATGCTTTTGTTCCAGCCCTCCGGTCCAGTTTAAGAACCCATTGTGGCCCTCGAGTCAAAAAGTTTGCCCACCCCTGTTAGCCTCTACAATAAAAGAAACAAGGGCAAAGGTGCCCAGGAATGTGTGTTGATGAACAGTTTGACATTACCTATTAAGAAGCATACATTCCCGAAAAGAGTGCTCAATTTCATTACAGATAATTGGATGTTTGATGAGTTGGCTGCAAATTTTTAAAACATTATAATGAGTATATGTAATAGATACCAAGTGTTAGGTCACTGAAGGAGGAACTCACAAGGCCAGAGTGGTGAGGGATTACGAATTTACTCAATCGATCATCAGCACACCAGGTGGCTGAGCTTGGATGGCTCCAGCTCCCAGTGAGGGGCGTCAGCGGCTTTTAAAGGACCTTTGGCGGGCTTTTCCCTGGGCAGAGACTTCTTTATGCATCCCCGGAGGGGAGGGAATGGAATGTGGTCACCACAAGTGAAATGTGGTCTTCAGCAAAGGCAATGTCCATAGTGAAATGACCTGAAACGCCAGTTCCCGGGGGAGGGGTATCAGTTCAATTGCTCAATCAAACTTAACACCAAGGAGGAGGAAGAAAGAAAATGAGTTTGAAGAGAGAAAAGTGGGGGGGGGGGGGGGGGGTTGGTAAAGAAAGAAATGAGAGGAATGGGTAGGGACGAAGATGAATCCTCTGAAGCTGAGGATAGGCAGGGAGGAGGTCAGTGGCCTGGGAGTTCAGTGCCTCAAACTAAAGTTACGTTGGTGTTGGTTTCATTTGACATGTTCAGTGTGACATTTCCTCTTATGCCCTATCCCTTCAGCTTGTCTCACAGCATCACAAAATTGTTTTGGCCTGGTTTGGGCAGTAGCATGTTGATAACTCCCTTGTCAGAATAAAACATTTATAATCCAAAGTTAATCTGATGGTTTTCCAGGCTCCTCTTCAAGCAGAAAGTTCTGAAAATGAATGCACCCTAGCTCCGTATGTTTATTTACCATCCCCTCTGTTAGGCTTTCAGCAGCTATAGAATTATGCTCATGTAAAAAAAAAGAAAAGAAAGAAAGAAAGAAAGAAAGAAAGAAAGAAAGAAAGAAAGAAAGAAAGAAAGAAAGAAAGAAAGAAAAGTGTTCCTGTTAAATTCCTCTTGATAACACTTTTTTTCTGCAGAAGTTGGATATGAATTAGCAATGACTTGACAGCCAATTAAAATTCATGGTGAGCTATTCTGTGACCTGTGGGTCAGAAATGCATTTCCTATAAACCTTAAGAGAGTATCTCTCAGGGGTTTCCTTGGGGTGAGAAAACTTCATGTCCTGCTCTCTGGTTCTCATCCCTCGTACAGGGTGATGGCCTGCCGTGGTCCAGAGGTATTGTTTGTGAAACCTCGGAGACAACTCTTAATTCCCTGCTCAGTTATTTCTCTGAAACGTGGAGAGAAGATCTGTGGCTACAACTGCCAGTAAGTGATTCTCAGCTGCAGTTCTATGTAAGTTGCAGATCAAAAAGAGACAGGAAGAGAGGGTTGGAGCAGAGCGTGTCTGTTTTCCACAGTTCTGAGATTTGATCATCCCACGGAACTGAGAAAGGAGAGAAGGATTCCATTCCAGGTGTGCAGCTTGAAAAACATGCTAAAGTTGAGGTGTCTTCTTTCGCATGAGTCAGGACACAATTGTATGGTATAGGATCTGTAAATGAACCTATACGGAGGAAAAATCTATTTCACAAATGTTTAGAACTTCCTATTCCAGCAGGATTAGAAAACTCTCAAATTCCCAGTAGTTGACAAATCTTTTTTGTTGGTGAGTCCACTGAGAAAAAAAATCTTTGACCTTAAGTCATTATAAGGATTTAGTACATATATGCAACATGTCAGAGAGGAAGGGAGAGGGAGAGAGAGATAAAAACATTAATGATGAGAGAGAATCATTGATCGGCTGCCTTCTGCATGCCCCACACTGGGGATCGAGGCCACAACCTAGGCATGTGTCCTGACCAGGAATCAAACTGTGACCTCCTGGTTCACAGGTTGACACTCAACCACTGAGCCATGCCAGCTGGGATGCAACATGTCTTTTTATGTCTCTGAATTTATATAAGAGCAAGCACATTCCAACATGGAACACCTGTGAAGATAATGTACCATTTTAGATACTATGCTGTCAAAGGGACAGAAGAAAAAGATTTATATAAAAACTAGTGTCCCATTGCACAAAGATTTGTGCAATAGGCGTTCCTTCCCTGGCTGCCAGCACTGGTTTTCCTCCGGCACCCGGGACCCAGACCTTTGGTCCGGCCACAGCAGCGAGGCTCGGCTTCTCCACTCCGGCTGCTCCCAGCCCTTCCTTTTTTTTTTTTTTCTAGCTCCTTGAGTGGAGCCGAGGGCAGGCTGGAGGCCTGGGTTGCCCCCGGTGACCCACGCCCCCAGCCACTCCTTGAGCAGAGTACAGGGACCACAGGAAGCTTGGCTTCCTCCGTTGCTGGGAGCAACCCAAGCCTCCTGCTGGCTCCAGCTCTGTGGCCGCTGCCATCTTTAGTCATCTTCAGTCTTCGCTCCGCACCTGTGTATGCAAATTAACCACCATCTTTGTTGGGTTAATTTGCATAGTCGCTCTGATTGGCTGGTGGGTGTAGCGGAGTGGTGGGTGATGGTTAATTTGCATGTTTCTCTTTTATTAGTGTAGATCAGCGGTTCTCAACCTGTGGGTCGCAACCCCTTTGGCGGTTGAATGACCCTTTCACAGGGGTTGCCTAAGACCATCCTGCATATCAGATATTTACATTATGATTCATAACAGTAGCAACATTACAGTTATGAAGTAGCAATGAAAATAAATTTTATGGTTGGGTCACAACATGAGGAACTGTATTTAAAGGGCCAGAAGGTTGAGAACCGCTGGTGTAGATAAATGCAGCGTGGCCCATGTGGCTCAATGGTTGAGGGTCAACTTATGATCCAGGAGGTCATGGTTCGATTCCCAGTCAGGGCACATGCCCAGGTTGTGGGCTCAATCCCTAGTAGGGGGCATGCAGGAGGCAGCCAGTCAATGATTCTATCTCATCATTGATGTTTCTATCTCTTTCTCCTTCTCCCTTCCTCACTCTGAAATCAATAAAAACATATTTTAAAAATTAAAAAAAAAATAAATGCAAATATAACTAGTTAGCCAAGAGGGCAAAGGCAGGAGAGACTTAGTAACCTGATCTTCACAGTTGCTAAAAAGCTGACAAGGGAAATATGAGTTTTAACTAGCTGCCAAGCAATTGGTTATTCATATGTGACACACACAAAAACAAGTGAAACCCTAATTTTCTCCTTGTCAGTTTTAAACATAGAGGCTGTCAATTCAGTAAGTGAAGCTACTAAACGTATTACAGAAGGGCATCATCCTACCAACATCGAGTCTCAAGGTGACATCAAGTGCAAAACCACTGTGCCATTACCCTCCAGTCACATTTCACCCAGCCCCAGCCCCAGCCCCGTTAGGAGTATCCCTTTTTTTTGGGTAGCACCATGCCTCTGGCCTCTGCCATAGCCCTGCATTTTCAGTAAAGGAGATGTGGGAGGACATCAACTCTTGAACAAGTAGTCATTATGGACTTACCCTCCTGGGCTACTGTGACTGCCTGAAGAAATTAATGAGATTCTTTAGTCACTTGTAATTTTTCCAGTCACTTGCCTGGTGCTAATTGATTTCAAGCCAGTTTGACAACAAATGTTAAGCAGTGGGTTCACACCAGGTGCTGGGGCTCTGTGTCATGTACCATGATTTCAAATAGGATTTGTAGCGTGTTGTCAAACCATTGGCAATACAGTAATAGTCACAGACAGTCCCAGAAAACCTTTGGGTGCTTAGGAAAGGTGATAAGCAATAATTCATTGAATAAGTATTTATTGAGTATCACCTGCTCTCCTGCTCTCAAGGAACTTACGTTCTAGTAGAAGGAGATGGGTAATAACATGTAATCAAATAATTAAGATGAACCGCTTGAAGTTTGTGCTACAAAGAATATGAAATGTGCTAATGGGGTAAAGAGCCTCTGTGTGGAAGAGATAAGGAGCTACTTAAGATGGGCTGGTGAGGAAGGACCTCTCTTAGGAGACATTTAAACTGAACCCTGAATAATGAAGAGCTGGGTAAGCAAAGAAAAGGTGAGGAGAGTTTTCAGGTCAACTCCAAGGCCAGAATAAGCTTCTAGAGCAGTGATGGCGAACCTATGACACGCGTGCCAGAGGTGACACGTGAACTCATTTTTTTGGTTGATTTTTCTTTGTTAAATGGCATTTAAATATATAAAATAAATATCAAAAATATAAATCTTTGTCTTACTATGGTTGCAAATATCAAAAAATTTCTATATGTGACACGGCACCAGAGTTAAGTTAGGGTTTTTCAATATGCTGACACGCTGAGCTCAAAAGGTTCGCCATCACTGTTGTAGAGAAATCAGCGATGTAAGGGGGAGCCAGGCCCTGAGGCAGTGCAGCTCCTAAGGAGATGGGATTTTATACTATTGCAACAGGATGTCATTGGAGTACTGTCAGCCAGGCTGTGGTAAGATACTTTGCCCACTGTGAGGAAGAAAGACTGTAGAGCAAGAGTGGAAGCAAGGATTCCTGTTAGGAGGCTTTGCAGCGGTCCAGGTAAGCTATGCAACCCTTCTTCTCAAATGAATGGCAGTCACACTGGAATTCTGGTTGAGCCTTACATGAATCGAATGCCTAGTGTGTGTTTGGATGATTTTCAATCTATTACATTATATTCTTAGACTATGGAGTTCCTCTGACCCAGAGTTGAAAATTCCTAAGGAATTTACTCTGATATATCTGCATGTATCCCTTTGAAAACAGCAGCAGGCATTTGAAGAAAGCTGACTAGGGCTCATATCTGAGGCCATGAAATAGACAAGACTTCACTGGTAAAAATGTAGCTCACATCCTTATTCATGGCTGTAATCCCTAGTAGCCAGCACAGAGGTTGACACGTAAATATTTATTGAAGGATTTATTATATTAGTCTAGTAAAAGCTCCAGAAATGCCACAAGTAAACATTAGTCATATAGCCCCTCAATCAGCTGAGCTAAGTAGCCTTGGGTACTAGCCTTGGCATTCGGAGACTGTGTTTGTGGAAGGGTGAGATGGACCCACATGTGCTCCAACCTGGCATGCCAGCATCCAAGGCTTATTGCTGCTCAGAGCTCCTCAACTCCTGACCATGCAGACAATTCTCTCTCTAGCCCATCCCTTTGCCCCCCAAACCCTCCTCCTCCAGGAAGGCCCTGCATCCCAGCATCTCATTCCCACACAGCACCCTCCCTGTGGGCACCAGCCCCTCATCCTGCTTCTCAGCCGCCTTCCCCTCTGCCCTACTTCCCACCCTGCACCAAAAACACGGGAGCCTTTTGTGGGAGCAATCAAGCCCTAAATCACTATTTATATTTCTCAGAGTAAACTTAAGACTGAGAAAAGATTCTGGAATGACTGCCCTGGGGACGAAAGCCCATCTGGAAACATGAATAATGTGAAATGTATCCCTCCATGGATCCCCCACAAGACCAATTACAATATCATCCTTCCCGGGAATTTCTGCCAATTTTTTATGGGGTCACCAGAAAGTTATATCTGAAGTGAACACTGCAGAGGGTTATTCAGGGGGTCGTTAACTGGCGAGGTGAGACATGTGGAAGGAAACGACAGGAAACAGTGATCCTCCACAGATGGAAATGTGTGCAAGTGTGGCTCTTCCCCTCAGGAAGTGGAAGGGATTTCTTCACTCATCCACAGATATTCCTTGGGCGACTACTGTGTGCCCGGCACTCTCCTAGGCGCTGGAGAGAGAGCAATGAACACCACTAACAGCCCCTTAGGGGCTGACATTTTAGTGGCGTGGGAAGTTGGGCCATAAAAGCCTTTTTGTTTGGTTTTGTTTTGTTTTGAGTGATGTTATTTATTGACAGCACTGTAAAACCAGCTAACTCATAGACGGAGAGCAGGCAGACAGCTCTGGTGCAGGCTGTTGGAGGTGGAGGAGTGGAGAGATTGAGCAAAAGAGGAAAAAAAGAGAGAGAAAGAGGACTCATGGACATGGACCACATGTGGTGACTGTGGGAGGGAGGTGAACGAGGGCATAGAGGGGATACATGGTGATGGAAAAAAATAACATTAGCCCGGCCGGAGTGGCTCCATGGTTGAGCATCGACCTATGAACCAGGAGGTCATTGTTCAATTCCTGGTCAGGGCACATGCCCAGGTTTAGGGGCTCGATTCCCAGTGTAGGGTTTGCAGGAGGCAGCTTATTGGTAATTCTCTCTCATCATTTATGTTTCTACTGTATGTCTCTTTTCCTATCCCTCTCTCTCTGGAATCAATAAAAAAAAAATTTAAAAAAATAAATAAAGCCCTGGCTGGTTTGGCTCAGTGGATTGAGCGTTGGCCTGTGGACTGAAGGGTCCCGGGTTCGATTCCAGTCAAGGGCACATGCCCCAGTTGCAGGCTCAATCCCCAGTATGGGGCGTGCAGGAGGCAGCTGGTCAATGATTCTCTCTCATCATTGATGTTTCCATTTCTCTCTCCCTCTCCCTTCCTCTCTGAAATCAATAAAAAAATATATTTTAAATAAATAAATAAATAAATAAATAAATAAATAAATAAATAAAACAAGCAAGCTAAGTCTAGAAGTTGTTATTTAACAGGAACACATATTGGTGCAGGGGTACGCACTCAGATCATGAGACCTACTTTTCTTTATTGCCGAGTCCCCAAGCTTAGTGCTGCGACCTCCGGGCAGGGGATATGGGCTTCAAGCTCCTGGTTAGTAAAGCGGCATTGCTAGCGATCCTTGCTTCTTATGGGATCTCTCTTAGCCATTTCCCCTTTGCAGTTTTTATTTTATTTTTTTCTGAGCTGCCAACTGACTGTACTTTCGGTCTTCTTTCCTTCATCCCAAAGTGCTTCTTTCTCTTTTTTCATTTCTTCTTCCTTTTTTAAAAAGCCTCCTCTTTCCATTGGTGCTCCTTCCACCTGCAGTCTCTTTTTTCCAAAGTATGAGCTCTTGATCCCCTTCATAACCCCCTTCCCCCTCCCTCTCACTTCAGGGATTTTAGACTTTCCAACCATAAATTTGCCAGGCTCTGCCCATGGCGCTTTCATCATTCCGATTCTCTTTGTCTGATTTCTTGACTTTTTCTCTTTCATCCAATTCTTTTGCAGGCTCCTGCAGCAGCTTATTTGTCCCCATGCAGATATGGTACCAAAAGTCCACATGGGAGAGACTCACTGATGACGGGAAGAAACCAAGTTTGTTGCTGCATCATAACTTAAGACTAAAATAGGTGTGCTGCCTTATTTCTTGAGAATGTGCGACAGAATGACATTCATTGTTTGAAAACTCCTAGAATAAGAAAAGATTTGGCATTTATGCCTTCCCTCATACTTCTCTCCTCAAGCTGCAACGTTCACAGGAGAGGTATTTGGCAAAAGGCCTCTCCTGCTGACGCAGTCACCTGACAACGCCCCTGGGCCTCGAGCCAGCCAGGGTCTAACTCAACTGCAGCGGTTTGACTAGGTGATGAGCACACATTATCATCAAATTGCAGAGCGGATGCAGCAGTCTCCCACCTCACAGCTAGACATGATCTGCCTCCAAGGAAAACTGTCAGTGAGTGGTCATCTTCTTCAGTGTCGGTAGTTCTTAAATTTCAGTTTCTGAAAAAAATCACCCAATGAGTCTATAACAGAGAGAGCCCAGCTTCTTCCCCTAGAAATTCAGATACAGAAGGTCTAGGAGAGAGTTCAGGAATTTGGCCCCGGTCCCTGCTGCTGCTGCTGCTGCTACTGCTGGTGCCACATTTGGAGAACCCCCTTCCTGCATTAACCAGAAGATAGAGGCTACAGACCCCTGGTTCCCCTCCCCCAAGTGCAAAGCATCTTGGCCAGAATCTCATCCTTGGAAGGGAAGATGGCTGGGACAGTTTCCTTTACTGATTATACTAGTAGTTGATTCCTTTCTCTCAGGCACTCAGAAAATATTGTTTAGCAACTACAATGGACAAGGTAGGGTCTGCCCACTGAAGGGAAGGTGTCATGATGAATTAGCATCAGTTGCTACCTCCTGGAGCATAAGCAGATCTTTATGGCTGGCGAACGGAATTAACTGGGCCTGAGCTCGTCTGGCACTGTGCTGTGGGTTGGTGCTCTCTCACACATCCTCTTGTATAGTCCTCCCAAGTTTTGCCTCTTCATCTCCTTCAAGTCTTTACGGATCCATTTCCCTTTCAGAGAAACTTTACTGGCACTCTAAATCAGAGTCAACATGTCAAAAGCTGAACTCTTAATATTTCCCCCAATCTGTTCTTCCCAGAGTCTTCTCCTATCTCAGTCAAGAGCAATTTCATTCTTCCAGTGGCTCCAGCCAAAACTGGAAGCAAATTATTTCTACTGCACCCCATATCTGGTCCATCACAAGTCCTGTTGGTCCTGCCTTTAAAATAGATCCAGAACCTTATCACTTTTCCCCACCTCCATTGCTACCACCCTGATCCAATCCACCATTCCCCCTTGCCTCAATTATTACAGTAGTCTCCCAACTGCACCCCCAGGTTCTGCCCTAGTCCCCCTTCAGACTATTGCTGACCCAGCAGCCAGAGTGATCCTGTTAAAATGTTAAGTCTCATCCAATCATTTGTCTGTGCCAAACTGGCTATCCATGTCATTCCAAATGAAAGCCAGAGTCCTCACGACAACCTGTCCCGCCTCATAGTCCTTACCTATCCACCCCTTGCTCACTTCTCCTGCCCACACCAGCAGAGTCCTACTTTGGCACCTTCATACTTGCTGCTCTTGGAATTCCTTCTTCCATTTGGTTACATGGTTTTACTCATCACTATCTCTGTGTCCTTAATTAACTATTGCTTTCTCAGTAGGCTTAGCTGGCCTCCCTAATATTTGAATACCTCTACTGATTTTTCCATCCATTCTTCCAGATTTACGTAACATCTCCATATTTTCCAATTCATTATCTTGTTTCTTGTCTCTCTCCCTCTATAAGAATGTGAGCTCCTTAAAGGCAGGGATTTTTGCCTGTTGCTTCCTGCTGCATTCCAGGGCCTAGAACAATGCCTGGCATGCTCAATACTATTTTTAAAAATAAGTTAGAAAATAAATGAATGAATAAATAAAATTGCAACCCCTCTGCACTCTCTATCCCTTTCTCTCTGATTTCCTTCCTCCATAGAACTTATACTCTATTATACTGTAGAATTTACATATTTATTTTATGTTTATTTTTCTCTACTAGAATAAAAGTGCCATAAAAGCCAGGATTTCTATAATGATCACAGTTGTGTTCTTATCATCAAGAGTACCTGACTCTTATGCTTAATATGTATTTATTGAATAAGTAAATTCTTGATATATGAGTTCATAGTTTTATAGATTAAGAGGTTGTGTAAAATTGTGTAAATTAGGCGTGGTCATTAATGCAACTAGCATATAGCAGAGTCAGAGTTATAATTTGGGTCTGTACAACTTTCAACCTGTGCTCTCAGATACACTTGCCTGGTCAAGAAGACATTTGAGCTGGTATTAGAGGACGTGTAGGAGTTGAGCAGAATGATTCTCTCTGCTGCAAAGTTCTTTTCCTCCTTTTCTTCCTCTTCTTCGCCTAGCTAGCCAGCATAAAGAATGAATCATAATCTGGATGTCCCTTCCTCTGGAAAGTTGGCTCTGATCTCCATGCCCGAGTCTGGGATTCTTGTCTTTGTCATAGTACTTCCTGCACAGCCTGGAATGCCAATTGCCTATTTATTCTTTTGCTTTCTCCACTAGGTCATAAGGTTGGTATAAGCAGGAATTATGTCTATCTTGTTCACTGTTGTGCTTTGAACTACCACAAGATTCATTCATATCAGGTGCCCCATGAAGGCTGGGTAGTTTAATGAAGGAAAGGAAAGGAAATTCAGGCAGAGGAAATAATGGAACATCACTCAGAGAATCAGAGAGGGCAAGTAGTTCTGTGTCTCTGGAGCAGACACTTCAGTGGGGTAAAAATGTGGGAAACAGCCCTGACTGGTTTGGCTCAGTGGATAGAGCATCGGCCTGTGGTCTGAAAGGTCCCAGGTTCGATTCTGGTCAAGAGCATGTACCTTGGTTGCGGGGACATCCCCAGTAGGGGGTGTGCAGGAGGCAGCTGATCGATGTTTCTCTCTCATCGATGTTTTAGACTATCTCTCTCCCTTCCTCTCTGTAAGAAATCAATAAAATATATGTTTTTTTTAAAAAATGTGGGAAACATAGAAAAAGTAGGGATAGAAAAGACTGAAAAATCATTGAAGGTTCTGTTTTTTCTTCTTTTAAAAAGCTGGCATTTGATAAACTATGGGAACCACTGAATCACTTTGAGCAGAATGGCATCAAATGCTTCTTTTGGAAGATTAATCTGATGTTGATAATAGATTGAAAGGAGAAAGGGGGAAAGCAGAACCTGCTGTAATAACCAAACCATAAAGGTGAAAAATATCTCCACTTGAATGGTAGCAGTGGGATTGGAATGGAGTAAGCAGATGTGAGAAATATTTTGAGGAAAGATTCAGTAGAACTTAGTGAGTTGCTGGGTGTTGAAGACAAAGGTGACAGGGAATTGAGACAGCCTCCAAGGCTTTGATTCAGTGTGGCTGAAAAACTGGTAGTGCCTTTAATGGAAAAATAGAGAAACTGGAAAGAGGACAGAATCAGATGGAAAGAGAATGAGTTTAGCTTCAGGCATTTCAAGTTTGAACCATTTGCAGGCATTCTGGTAGAAGTGAACTGAATTGGAAATTTAGGACTAGAATTCAGGACTGATGTCTCTCTAAAGCCTTAAATATTTAACCTCTGTCACAATGGGCAGACTAACACTTAGCTTTCCAAGAGTGTTTCTGATGTGGACATTGAAAAATTTTGAACATTATTTAAAGGGTTCATTTTCAAAAATATTTAGTAGTCCTTTCTTATTCAAGAGGCAAGACTCTGAGTGGATAGAGTGTACTTTTTCACACCTATAACCTTTGGAACCAGAAGGTCCCTGGCATTTGGCTGGGATGAGTATTAATTCTGTGGACATTTGGAAAACCAGTGGAGAAAGATACACAATATAAATCGGAGAAATTTTGTTCAAGTGTTGAGACAAACACTATTTGCAATCTTTCTGGTTGGGGCAAATTTCTGGGTCTTCAGTGCTGTACCCAAATCCACAAAGTTTCCATTATTTGAAGACTCAAAGGAAGCTGCTATGAATAACCAACAAGTTACTAGGAATTAAAATTGTTTATGCTTTTCTGTATACTAAAAAAAGAGATATGCATGGGTTTTAAGTCTATCTGTAATTTTTAAAATATCTGATACACATGTTAGTATTTGTTAAATCTGGATGGTGGAAACTTGGTTATCTATTATATTATTTTATGCATTCTTCTGTATGCTTGAAATACAGTAGTTCATAAGTTTTTAAAAAAAAAAAAGTTCAAAAAACAGATGTGCAAAACAGAGCAGAAGACTTAGGCAAGTCTGGGAAGATGACCTACAGAAGCAAAGGAATGACCCCACTTTCCAAAGTGCCTGTCCTCTCCAGGAACAAAAGGCCATCATGTTGACCAGACTGCCAGGGGTCATGGGATAGAGGGGGAGGTAGTCATTCTGTTCTCCGGCCATGGGCCCCACAATGTCTATAACAGGCCTCTTGGGGTTAGCCACCAGCTTGGGAAGTCACAGATCCACCGACAGAAGTTAACAAGCTCCCGTGGTGACAATTCCTTGTAAGCCAAGCACAGTGACAGAGACACTTCCTTTCTGGCCACCCCCACACTGTGCCCCTGAGCTCAGGCTTCATTCCAAGGGCAGGGTCACTAGGCCACTTAATGCCATGGTGGTGCCTTCTGAGCCAAATACCAAAGCACGCCATGAGTCCTGGGGACCATGGTTCTCCCCCAGGGCGTGTGTGAGCCTGTGCGACCTGGGAAAGGCGGGAGAAGAGCGCCCCTGTGACTCTTCCTCCAAGTCCTCCAAAGGTTTCCTGTGTTCTGCTCCCTTCCTTTGGACAAGTCAATGAGTCTCTTTCCATAGGCTTACAACTGTCTAAGGCTCCTGCTCTAGAAAATTCCCCGTTTCCAAAGCTGCCAAACCGCTCTGACCTCACTTCTTTCATTCAGGCCCTCGCTGGAAACACCGCTGTCTCATAAACATCAGCCACACGGGCCACATGGCAGGCTCAACGTGGTGATGGCTGCGTTCTGGTAAGTCAGTTTCGCAGGCCCAATGCACTGCTAATCCCACTTGAGAGAAATGTGAGAAACCCCGGGGCAGACCTGTGAGTTTTAGACTTCTGCAAGGAGAAAGAATCTTTTTTAAAAAATATGTATTTTTTAAAATTAATTTCAGATTGGAAGGGAGAGGGAGAGAGAAAAACATCAATGATGAGAGCGAATCACTGATTAGCTGCCTCCTGCACACCCCACACTGGAGATCAAGCCTGCAACCTGGGCATGTGCCCTGACCGGGATTTGAACCGTGGCCTCCTGGTTTATAGGTCGACCCTCAACCACTGAGCCACGCTGGTTGGGCCGGAGAAAGAATCTTGATGGGGGAGAAAGGGTGGGTATTTATTTCAAGCCAGAATCTAAGTAGAAATCCTCCCCACAAAGTGTCTTTCAACAAATGGAAGCCAACTGCCTCTTACTTTTAAGCCCTTGAAGACAGTCAGCACCCAGCTCCCAGCTCATCACTCTGGAAGGGAGGAGCCCTTGCCAGAGTTCCCGCGAAAGGCCCCTTTGGGCCCCCTACCCAGCTCCCAGGTGGGGAGCAATGAAACCCCTTTCTCTCGGGCTTTGTGATCTGAGGTTCCTGCAGACTGCAGCCTCTTCTATCAGCTCACGCAGTCTCCTCTTCCTGCCAGCCCTGCTGATCACCCCTCTTCCAGCCAACACGCATCTCTGCCAGGACGTTGTCCCCATTCCTCGCTGCACCACTGGGAACAGTTTAGAGCTCCCAGCTTCTCCTTCCTGTGTCTGTCACCCCCCACCAGCACATGCTGCTCTGCAGGCCTTGTCACACGCACAGCTCCATGACTGAGACAGGCCGGCGTATGGCGCTGATCACATGTGCTGCACCAAGTTGCCAGGACTTTCTGGAACAAATAAAATGTAACATTCAGCTCCCGGAGCACCCCCGACACCAGACCTCCTAAAGTCTGCTTCCTTTCCAGCAAAACATTCGAGTCCCACATTTCCCCAGGGGAGAGGAGTGGATCAGACACTCTGAAAGGCGCACTGCCTACTGCATCCCTCAGGTCTAGCTTCCCGGGGCCACTGTGGCATCACCATGCCTCTGGGGTCTTAGGCTTTGAAGGTCAACACAGTAGAGTTCTCTTTTGAATTAAGGAACCCTGGACAGCTGCCTCTTGCACGCCCCCTACTGGGGATCGAGCCCGCAACCAAGGTACATGCCCTTGACCTGAATCAAACCCAGTCTGTGGGCTGAACTGGTTAGGGCTCTGCATTCTTTTAGTGATTTAAATACCACTCCCCCTTGTAGTTTTCCTTATGGACAAGTTACAAGAAAACATGGCCTCTCTTCTTCCTCGTAACCAAGGTCAAACGCCCTGGACTCTCTCACCACTGTTTTGGTGGGAGCCTGTTGGAGCACATCAATTCTACACCTCTACGTTGATTGTCAGAAATCACAGAAATCATCTTCTCAGCAGTGTTGTTTTTCTGATTTTGGAGGTCAGGGTATAGGAGCAGAGAGCCCTCGTCAGGCCTGGGCACACGTGGAGCAGAAGAGGAAATGAGTCCCCCCTGAGAAACTCCACAGTCTCCCTGGGCACAGGGAGAGCGAACGCACCTCCTGCCGTGCCCAGCTTGCAGAGCGCAGAGGGCATGCGAGAGATGTGAACGTACATGGTTATACTGAGTATTTTTCAACCAGGGTTTCAAATGCTTTGGTTGACCTAGTATAGTGGTCAGCAAACTGCGGCTCACGAGCCACATGCGGCTCTTTGGCCCCTTGAGTGTGGCTCTTCCACAAAATACCACGTGCGGGTGCGCACATACAGTGCGATTGAAACTTCGTGGCCCGTGCACAGAAGTCGGTATTTTGTGGAAGAGCCACACTCAAGGGGCCAAAGAGCCGCATGTGGCTCGCGAGCCGCAGTTAACTGAGCTGCAGTTTGCCGACCACTGTACTAGGTCAACCAAAGCATTTGAAACCCTGGTTGAAAAATACTCAGTATAACCATGTACGTTCATGAGTTATACTGGACGAGGTTTATAAATCCATATGTACAAATGCTAGTGTTAAAAGCAAAAGGTGACACGTTGGGGAATAACAGAATTCAGCTTGACCATCCAATGTGCCTCTGGTTCCAAAAATATGTTTTGGCATTTGAGGGACAAGAAAGAGGATGCCAGATCAAAATTAATATTAGAACAAAATAACATCAAGAAAAGAAGCAGCCACAGGTGAAATACCCAAGGGTTATTATTTACAGATGTTTCGTGTTCCCAAAGCCCCCATCTTGGCATCTTCATCGACCCTACAGAGCATATTAAAACGCGCTGGATAAATCTTTGAGTGTCACAGGACTTGTAAACGCCATGATTTGTTTAGCATCCAATAAAAACCAGAGCCTTGCTAAATTAAACCAACACTCCTTTCCCTGAGTTTTATCTTGCTTATGTAGAGCACAGAAAGCCGCAGTCTTTCCAACATAAACCTCCGCCAGCACCGGCTAATATTAAGTAAATGTGTAGGATCAACAACTAAGGGTTGTTCCATTTTTTTTTCAAGTCTCTCCCGTGCTTGGCTCATCATGATCCAAACCTCTCTCCCTGAGCTCCCAGCTCTAAAATTATATGGCTCTAGCCACTTTGGCAGTGATTCAGGGGGAAGAGAAAATAGGGAGGGGGGAGGGGAAGGGTAATTACTTAAGCATCACTCCTAAAATTCTGACAGCACTGAATAGGAGGGGTGTTTAAAAAATATCCTGATCACACCAGATAGGTTCGGCGTTGCCAGAAGCCCTGGTTCATAACCACACATAGTCACTGTTTCTTGCTGACTTTTTGGTCATCATTCTGGCCTTGAACAAAGACGTTTCTTATGCAAGAGGTCCCCAGAGCCATGTGGCTTTATCTTCTGCCGTCTGAGCTGCAGGGAGAAAGGGCAGCTCCACAACCAGTTCTGTGCGCTCTTTATTATGTTCCTCAGTGGTTCCTAAGGTGGTCGTAAAGCGAATGACTGTTACATAAGACAGCCATTGTTGAACCCGGATCTCCCCGGGGGGCCCGTCCTTCCATGGTAGCAACCGGGAAACACATTAACTTTTGCAGGCAGAGGAAAATAGACCCCAATGGGTCGCCACGGTCATTCCTCAGGTAAATGCTGCCTTTGTGGCCTCTGAGTCAATGCACACTAGGATGGCAGAGGCACTGTGTTTTCCGCGTATCAAAGCTCACCCCTCGTTCCCAAATGTCACTGAACACCAACTGTATTGGCCATTTGCACAATAACGTAGCGTAGAAGAAAAACAAGGTGATGACAGAAATCACATCACTTGAATGTCCAAAAAGTGAAGGTGGCAGAGACCTTGCTTGAACCTCTCCTGAAACGCACGGCAGTGAGGCTGTGCCAGGTGAGGGGGTGGTCCGCCTAGGCTAGTGGGCACAGGCGCAAGCAAGTGCTCAAGAGCCTGCAGAACCCCTCCCTGCTCTCTCTGAGTTCCCACTCATGCTTTATTTTCCCCCACCCCCACCGCGCCTTCAAATGACGTCATCAGCGGGTCACTGAACTTGAACTGGACATTGCATGTTGTGGTCTTTTGTGCTGGTCTTCCCTGCAGAAATCTGGTTTCTGTCCTCACTCAGTAGCCTCCATCCCTCCGACGTGGCTACACTGTGAGGTCAATAAAAATGAAGCTTCTTTCATGTGCTCAGGCTCTTTCCAATGTCCCAGGAGGCCCCTAGCAATGTGTTCATCTGTTTTTAAATAAAATACACAGACATAAGCTATTTTAACTTCAGATGGTTGAGACCAATCGCATTCCACTCTACACCCCTGTGCTAGATGGCATAGAAGTGGCCATGCACATCTTGGGGATCCAAAGGGGAAGTTGAGTTAAGGACACATTTAGTTGGACTTAGTGGAATATATTCATCTGGTTCACAGGCACGTCTGTGTATAGTTACTGCTAGTCATCTGATGTCAGAATGGCTTCCAGGAAAGCTACCACCCATTGGGCCAGCTCACCCGGCAGCATGACAAGAGTTTGCATCACACTGTAGATTGTACTGTGGCTTCTGGCATCCATAAGTGTGTGGATTGTGAACTTAAAACATAGTTTGAAACACATGGAGCCAGAAGCCAGTCTGGGGGAAAATTCTTCCAGACTCTACAGCTTGTATATAAAGAGAACTTGATAGAGGTTATCCCAAATTTAACAACAGCCCCAGAATTGTAACCAATATTACCAATAACAATTCTTTCAAACTATCCCCGAACAAATGTCAATCGGCCACACCAGAGGAATGATGGAATGATCCTATCCTCTAGAGAAAATGAAATTAAACAAGTGTTTTCTTTACAAAGGGTGACTAAAGAATACACAGCCAGAGGCTATAGGAAGAAAAAGGTAACATAGAAGTATAGCAGTCAGTTAATTAACAAAAATATTGTATTCCTTTACTGGATTTTTGTATCATTCATTAACTTTTTAAAATATGGAATTTGTTATGATTTCTTTATTTGTTATGTCATAACAAATTTGGTAATGTGATTTTTTTTTTTTTTTTTTGTAAAGAATGCCCCTTAGATACATAAACTTCAGGCCAGAAAATGGGAAGCACGGGACTCACCCAGGATTCATCCGGGAGGAGAAGACGAGACAAAACAGCCCTGAGGGAGTTAAAATCCTGAATGGACTGAGGAATTACCCAGAAGAGGCTTTTAAGCCAGAAGGGAATCAATTATCCTAAAGTGCCAAGATTGAGGTTTCCACTACCTCACAGGCAAATTGAGTGCAGTTATGGAGAAAGAAAGCACCGTTTTTGCACATCTGAGATGTCACTACAAATGTGAAGCCCGCTATACCCATTAGAAAGCCCTGCCCTCCCCCTCAATGCCCCCAAAGGTTCCAATCACAAAGGTAGCCTTGTATGCTGTCCTTGCCTACATTTTTGGGTGTGATTAGCAGGACCTGAACCAGGCATACAGGAATACTTTTTTTTTTTTTAATTTATTGATTTTAGAGAGAGAGGAGGGCAGAAGCAGTAAGGGAGGGGATAAAGTGGGAGAGAGAGAGTGGGAGAAAGAGAGAGAGAGAGAAACATTGATTTCTTGTTCCACTTATTCATTATTCATGTATTTATTGGTTGATTCTTATATGTGCCCTCACTGGGGATTGAACCCGCAACCATGGTGTATGGGGATGATACTCTAACCAACTGAGCTACCCGGCCAGGACAGGAACACTTTGAACTTCCGGAAATCTACTACTATCACAGCACTACTTTGAACTTTCAGAATTCTGATTTGGGGAAGTATTCAGGAGAGAGAAACAATTGGTTTTTTATACAGGTAACATGAACATCGAACACTGATATGAAAACGGAGAGCTCCAATGTCATCCTAATCATCATCACTACCGTGTTGTCCTAATCTAAGAATATGATGCTTAGCTACGTTTTTCCTTGTTTCTTCCTGCTTTAATCTGACTAATGTGTTGGAAGCAGAAAGTGACAGTGTATACATCTGTGACAACTGTCCCCTTCAAATAACATCCTCGATGGTTAGGAGTACCTCACAGCCAACACCTGTCTAGCTGCGTGCAGTCTGCCAGGTGTTCAACCAGTCTGACCAGCCTGCTTCCCTTTGTTAGGCCTCTGAATTCCTTTTCTCCGGGTGTGTGGGCAAGAGGCTCAGACTGTGGTTCTCCAAGTGCCCTGGAGCTAAACATCCTTGTTGGCTTTCTCTGGAGTAATTTCATTTATTCCCTGCTGCACCCAGGCTACGTGACTAGAATGATTCATGAGCAACTGAGATAAAAGCATTACAAATCATGAAGGTAAAAGGGGGACGTTCTGTAAGTTCCATTATACGTTGGGTGGAGCCCAAGTATTCAGTGGAGACTAAGCTAGAGATTACTGGTTGTCTGCTTGGCTGTCCTCGGGGAGTAGCTTGTTGGCTTGCATGAGGCCAGAATACACGGAGCTCCCTGGGACTGAAGACTCAGCTCTGTTCTCAGTCCGTCCTTAAGAGAGAGACTGAATTCTTGGGAATGTGTTTTCTGTTGGGGGCCCACACTCACAGAGCCCAAATCAAACAGGCCAGGGAGACCCTTGCCTTTGGCCATCGATGTGCCCCACCCCACAGCATGTCTACTCAGCCTTTGGAGATCCCTGTGTACATAAGCAATCTTTGTAGGCTTCGGGTCATCCACAAGACAACTTTAGGCATTTTTTATATTAAACAATCTTTTAAAATGATCACATGTACATTAGAGCTAATTATCTTACCTTTGGAATACCTTGTATTTTCATAAAAAACAGACTCTTAAAGTTATAAGTTATAAGCAAAAATAAGCAAGTGGGACTCCATCAATCTAAAAAGCTTCTGCGTGGCATAGGAAACCATCAACAAAATGCAAAGGCAACCTACTGAATGGGAGGAAATATTTGCAAATCATATATTTAATAAGGGGTTATATTCAAAATGCATAAAAATTCATACAACTCAATAGAAAAAAAACAAATAATCCATTTAAAAGTGGTCAGATGATTTGAATAGACAGCTTTCCAAAGAAGACATACAGATGGCCAACAGGTACATGAAAAGGTGCTCAATATCACTAAGTGTTAGAGAAATGCAAATTAAAACCACAGTGAGATATCACCTCACACCTGTTCCAATAGTTATACAAAAGATAGGAAATAATAACTGTTGGCAAAGATGTGGAAAAAAGGGAACCCTTGTGCACCATTGGAAACATAAATGGCATAGCCACTATGAAAACCAGTATAGAGGTTCCTCAAAAACTTAAAAATGAACTACCATATAATCCAGCAATTTCCACTTCTGGGTACACATAAGAAGAAAATGAAAACACTAACTCAAAAAGATACATGCACCCCATAATCACTGCAGCATTATTTACCATAGCCAAGACATAGAATCTAAGTGTCTATCGACAGATGAATGGCTAAAGAAAACACACACACACACACACACACACACACACACACACACACGGATATAATTTAGCCATAAGAAGGAAATCCTGCCATTTGTGACAATGTGCTAAGCAAAATAAGCCAGACAGAGAAAGGTAAATACCAATGGACTCACTTATCTGTAGAATCTTTAAAAATATAAAAATAAAACAAATTAACTGAATTCATAGATACAGAGAATAGATTGCTTGTTGCCAGAGGTGGTGGAGGTGGGGGGGGGGGGGGGGAAGGAGGGTGGTGGCAAAATGGGTGAAGGAAATCAAAAGGTACAAACTTCTAATTAAGAAACAAATAGATCATGGGGATATAATGTACATCATGGTGACAATAGTTAATAATAGTGTATTGTGTATTGCAAAGTTGCTAAGGGATTAGCTCTTAAAAGTTCTCCTCGTAAGAAAAAAAAGTCTTATAACTCTGTAAGGTAACCAGTGTTAACCAGACTTATTATGGTAACCATTTTACAATACATACAAACTAGAGGCCCAATGCATGACATTTGTGCACTGGGGGGGGGGGGGGGGGGGGGGGGGGGGAGGTCCCCTCAGCCCAGCCTGTGCCCTCTCGCAATCTGAGACCCTTCAGGGGGCTGTCCCCCTGCTGGCTTAGGCCCACTCCCCGTGAGCCCAGCTTCTGGCTGAGCAGCATTCCCCCTGTGGGAGCACACTGACCACCAGGGGGCAGCTCCTACATTGAGCACCTGCCCCCTGGTGGTCAGTGCGCATCATAGCGACCAGTCTTTCTGCTGTTCAGTTGATTTGCATATTAGCCTTTTATTATATAGGCTATCGAATCATTACGTTGTACACCTGTTATATCAATTCTATCTCAACAAAAATTTTAACAAAAGTATTAAAACAAGAAAAGTTGAAAGTTCATTTAATCTATGCATAGCTTGAGGCCCCTCAACAGCACCTCTAAATGCTGGCCACCAATCTCTTATCCGGACCCCTTCACGACAGGTCACTCACCACCTCTGAGCACAGACTCTTCAGCTTTGGATGGTTTTGATAGAAAGCCTCCCTCTTACTGAAGACTCCCTATAATTTGCACTAGTGGCCTTAGCTCGCCTTTTGACACCCAGTGGGATAAATCTTAGCCTCGTCCAGGTGGAATTCTTTGGGTAATCAATCGATGACCACACAGACATACCTTGGAGATATCGCAGGTTCGGTTGCAGACCACCACAATAAAGCAAAAACCTTAATCAAATGAGTCATAATCTTTTTGCTGGTGAAGGGCCTTGCCTTCAATTTGTAAAAAACAAAAAACAACAACCCACATTTGTAGGCGTGCAACAAAATAAGGTAGCCTGTATCTTAGCCCTCCCTTGAAGGCCTTTCTTTAGAGGCCAACCTCCCTCCGTTTCTGTGACCATTCTTCCTGTCCCGGGATCCGAGGTGGCTTACCATCCTGCTGCTCCCCTCCACACACCCTCCAGCTGGTCAGGTCCCTCGTAGACGCTGTGCTCACAGCCTGCACAGTGCTCAGCTCTGGTCTATTAGGTGCAGAGCGAGGCAGGCTTTGTCCTAAATGCTATGCATCTATTCACACAGTCTAGGGTTTAATTAGCTTTCTTGTCAAACACATTCAACTATGGCTTGTTTCTTAGCAGCAACTAGGTATTTGAGTAGCTGAATTTTTCAAACCCCAAAACAGAGCCTGCCATTTACTACTGATAGACTGGTCTTGAAGTTTGGGCTGATTGGTTCAGACTTTAGAGATCTTTTGCAATTCTGATTTTGCCCTTGGATGTATTAGCATTCTGCTCTAGCTCCATGTCACCTGCAAATAAAATAAGCATATTTTCTGTCTTTAGCCAAGCCACTGATTTAAAAAAAAAATCTTGTGCAGCACAAAAATGCAGAGTCCTGTGGTATGTCAATTAAAAACCTTTTATATTAAAAAGGAGTGATTAAGTTAGCGACCTTTAGTATGATTCCTTAACCATGTATAAACCTACCCAATTACCCTATTCCTCAGTCCCTGTGAGGAGAACATTAGCCATTCTCTATGGCAGCCATCATCTGAACCCCTTTTCCACGTGGGGCAACTATCTACCTTGTGAGTCTGTGAGAAGGCAGAGACCACCTCCCAGGTGAAAGGTGAAAAATGTCACTGCTGGGTTTCCCAGCTTCCTTTGCAGCTAGGGTATAGGTATGCAATCTAGGCTTCTCCGATCAGAGGCATCATGCTGAACTTTGACCCAGGAGCTAGAGATGCAAAGCAGTTGGGGCTTTAAGGCTTCTCCACTGGCAGAGGGCGGGATCAATTTTCCGCCCTTTCCCGGACATCAGGAGCAGTGGTGTCAGCAATACGAGCAGTGGTGTTCATGCCAGCGCCGAAAAGCTGTCATGTCCTAGAGATTAACCAAAGATCTTATATGCATTACTTATGGATACAGACAATAGGGTGGTGAAGGCCTGGGGCAGGACAGGAACTAAGTGGAGGGGGGCAATGTGGGGGAAAAGAGGGACATCTATAATACTCTTAACAATAAAGATTTTTTTAAAAAAAGCTGTCATGTCCTCATCAGACCCTTTCTGTGGTTTTGGGATGTCGTTCTGATGTGTGATGTCCAAGCCTGGTTGTCCAGCCCTTCTGGAGAGTCTACAAGCTGCCCTATATCCTTGAATAAAATCCATTTCTTTGCTGAAAATATCTAGAATTTGTTTCTGGTGTTTGTGACCTAAACACAGTGAGTAATTCCCTGCTTCTCTACCTTCTCCCCATGGCACTGGAGTGAACATGTCAGATTCCTTCCTGGCATGTAGGCACATTCTATCAATCTCACTTACAGGGTTGTCTGCCCAATCATCCTGTCAAGGAAGGAGATGAAAACAGTCTGACGCAATTTATTTTTAGTGATCTTGTGCTGGCTCTTCATAAGCACTGCTTCACTTCCCAAGAGCTCAGAAGCCACCCCCGAGCATTCTCTTCAAGCTCCAACTGAGGATCAGTACCAAGCTCAGTGACGCGCCGTTTCTAGAACCTGCCTTCTTTCTCTTTTTGAAAGTTACAGTGAACATTTTCCCATTTCTTGTGGCTCGCTTCGTTTTCATGATTCCTCAGAGATTATCCCAAAGATTTCTCGATCACTTCTGCAAATTCTCTCAACATCCTAGGATCCAATTCTCCTGACCAGGAAAATGCTTTCACACAACCCTCTCATAGATTGGATTTGCACTTTTTAGTTTGAAGCACATTCTTCCTTGAGAACACAGAAGTAAAGCAAGAGTTGAGGAATTCCATGCTCTGTTATTTTTGAAGACGGCACCATCAGCTTACATTACAGGATGCCCTCAAAGCCTGTCCACATCCCTGAAGATCAAGGCAAGGCTTAGCCCATCTTGTCTGCGATGTCAAATGTCTGCACAAAACCCCATGCCCTCAAGTCTAAACACACTTTTTTTCATAGTGTGCACCTCGTAAATGTGGTGGGGCAAAACCAACAACTATAACGTGTCCCAAGCACACCTTCTGGCCATTTGGACTTCATTGCTATTAGTGTGTACTTAGATTCCACAACGGAAAAAATATGAAAGACTTGTTAAAGGGGGTTTATATCATCCGGGCCTTATTTAACTTCATTAAACATCACCTGTTAGTCTCACTTCATGCAGTTGACATATCTTTGGATAACTAAAGCATTTGCAAGATTATTTCAACTGGTTACTTGGAATCATCAATCTTACAATTATTATATTAAGATCAATTAGTTTGTGTACAAATAGCCACTATTCTGTTATAATGAAATATTCAAACCATTAGCAATGTGGTTGGAAGTGAGAAAGAGAAATGCCTAAGAAAGGAGGAGGAGAATGAGGCAGGTGAGAAAACAGGAGAGAGGTTGTTTTCAAGGATAACGATTCTATCCAGGGTAATATGATTAAATACTCCATATTCCTCTGAATTTTTTATATTCTCCACAATTCCTGCGAAATTTGTTGAAGCCGCAAACTAGCAATTTGAATCCCAAATTGCCAGACTTCTATTTAATTCCTAAAGAACAAAGTGCACAGAGGGAAGGAAAAAAAAAAGGAAGTTGAGAGAATAATCGCCAGAGGGTGGGGGAGGAAGAGGGAGGAAGAGAAGGTGGGAGAAAGCCTAGGGGAGACAGAAGCACACCATCCCCTACCCATCTCCTGACCGCCCACTGACACCCTGTTACTTTTCATGATTGCTCAGAGGTGATACCCAATCACCGGATGGTAGAAGACATTTTTCTTTTATAGTTTTAAAACATGCACAGTCAGTTCTCACTCAATTGCTTTAACTAAATGTTTCATTTTTCTATTTAGTCAAACCAGGTTCTCCGAGATTGCTACTTCCTGGAGGGCACACTTTCTTTAATTCTGCCTACTTTTCAATTCAAACCCGCAGAACCTGCCCATAAGGGCTTTCTGAGAGTGAACTCATTTCAGAGTTCATTCTAGAGTTCCAGGGGTGGAGATTCAGAGACGTGTGCAGTTAGGTCATTGTAAGGAATTCTAGACAAGAGTCTAGGAAGTGACCAGCGCTCCTTGGCAGACCTGTGATGCTTCCTCTGCAGAAGTAGGTTCCATAAAGCCCTCCAGAAGAACCAGCAAGTCCAGAATGTCCCTCGCTCCTCTAAATTCTCCTTGAAATGACCTCAAGAAAACAATGTGGTTAAACCTCTATTCGGCTCACAGTAGGACAGTGCGATCCCCATGCCAAAAACAGAGGAGTTTCTTTGACATAGATTGTGGTCAAGACCAGAGAAAAAGGAGGATCAACCAGGCCATGACCCATGGTGTCAGAGGGGAAGGTCCTGTCTGAGAGAAGGGCAGCCACTCCCAGTGGGAACTGACCAACCTTTCTGGTTTGTGTAAGGGTGCGGTGAGGCCGGAGATGAGGCCACTGGGCAGTTGGAACGGGGACAACTGGACCCAGTGAGACCTCTTAGAAGTTACCAGATGCTGGATCGCATGCCAGGGACATCTGGCTGTAGTGCTTGGGGCTTACATTTTGCACAGATGGGGTGATGAGCTAGTCAGCACCCTCTCTACTCTGGCTCCAATGCAGGCAGCTGTGCAGTTAGAGCCAGGGCACCGCCCTGGGTAACTTCAGATGGCTGTGAGACATTTGTGTGGTGGATACCTTTTTAAGGTGGAGCCTGCCAGAAATTAGCATTGAGACATTTCCCAATTTGGTAAGAATGAAAGAGATTACCCTGAGAGGAGAGTAGGCATGGGTCCAAATCCACATTTCCTGGAGAAAGGGGCAAATTCACAAGACACTTTGTGCTTTAAGGGTTTGGAAGGAAAGCTACCCCAGCCCTCAAAAAAGAGACCCCTGAAGTGCAGGAGGGTGGGGGCGGTCTTGTCCACAGAGTGGTGAGCTCAAGTCATTCCAACCCAGGCTCCGGGAGTGCTGCTGTGGCGTTACTCACACACATGATGGGAGATGGTGCTCCCTGCAACTGCACAAAGCGGTGGCCGCTCCCCTGGGTGAGCTTATGCCCCTCGGGCAAATGTGCTTATGGTGAAAGAGTTGGTCACTAAGGCAGGCAACACTCTGGGCTTGGGCCTAGGAGGGATTGAGGTCCCCACAACGAAGCCTGGCTCCAGAGCTCCTACAAGGGCTTTGCTCTACAGACACACAAAACTTAGGGAAAACTTCAATCCCTACTCCATCCCCTTCTACTGAGAATACCCCACCAGTCCCACTGCCTTAGCTGCTGGTGCTCACCACCCTCCTCTCCCACCCTGCACTCACAGCGGACAAGGAATCAAAGGAGGTTGACTGAAAGCCCCTGAACCAGTGTGGCTGGGAGCCTCCTTCCCTGCGGTGAAGGGAATGTGCAACATATTAACCTCCTGGCCAGGAAGACTGGAGAAATGGAGTACAAACTGAGGTCAATGTCTGCAGGAGGTACTGCCTCTCTCCTGAATACCCTAGGCCACTAGGTGGGTTCAGAGCTTTGTCCAGCTCTGGGATCTGGACATTGCAAGGCCATGTTCAGTCAGCGGTTCCTCTCCACCCTACTCACTTACTGACATGGGATCCAGTCCATCTGGACCTACCTCCACACCAAACTACTAGAAAACTCAGATAGTTATGAAGAAAAGAGTTGGAGCATTTCAATAAGACTGACCTCTGGATTTCCTGTCATTATGGGAAGTTGACGGGGCAGAGGGGTGGGGGTGGAGGGCTTGCTCTTGAACGTTTGCTCTCTGGGGATGGAATGGGTCATGTTATTCCTCCCTGAAATCTTTAGGCCCGGAAGATATGGCCTTTGGTACTACAACCCTCTACTTCTCATCCTTATCTGTAAGATGTCAAAAAAAAACTACAGCAAATATAAACATTTCCCATCTCCCAAAGGTTTGCAGCAGAATCCACACCATTCTAAAAGAACAGTCCTAGCTGGTTTGGCTCAGTGGATAGATCGTCAGCCTGTGGACTAAAGGGTCCTGGGCACATACCTCAGTTGCAGGCTTCTCCCCGGCCCAGGCCCTGGTTGGGGCTCATGCAGGAGGCAACCAATCGATGTGTTTCTCTCACATCAATGTTTCTCTCTGACTTTTCCTCGCTCTTCCACTCTCCCTAAAAAAACAAAACCACAAATGGAAAAATATCCCCAAGTGAGGATTAACAAAAATAAAATAATAATAATAATAATAATAAATAAAAGAACATATCTCAGTTCCCATTATCAGATATACATCGACTCCCCTCTCGAAGGACAAGCAAATAACAACAGACAAAAGTCTATTTGTTTGAAAAGACTGAAGTGCAGAGGAGACCAACCTGAGATACCAGAATAACTGGCCCCTTTCAAAGAATACTGAGAGAAGCAGCACAAACACCTAGAGACCATTTAACTTGCATTGTGAATGAGTCATTACAAAGGAGAGTTTCCAGGTGGGCCTCATCTAGGTCTCAGGACCCAATTCCAATGTGTGTGTTGGGGAAGTGGGGAGGGAGGTGCTCCCTACACAACACCAAGCAATTTTCAGGGACCAGCAGGGCGTCCAAGAATTCAATTCAACTCTGATGCTATCTACAGGGAGACGGTGTCAGATTCCACAGGTAAAGGGTTCCGTCCTGTAAGACTGGCCCCTCCTCCCTGCTTCACACACCAGCCGGTGCAAGCCCAGGCTAGTAGCGGTGCTTGTGACCAACCGGCTACAAGTCGGAGGTTCCAACAACCTTCTCCTTGGGTTCGATTTATTTGCAAGAGTGGCTCACAGAACTCAGCAACATTTTACTTACTAGATTACTGGTTTCTTATCAGATGATCTAACGCAGGAGCAGCAGGAGCAGCCGGATGGAAGATATTCAAAGAACAAGATCTGGGGCAAGGACCTGGAGCTTCCATGCCACCCCCAGGTGCGCCATTCTCCCCAAACCTTCACGCGTTCACTAACCCAGCCGCTCTACAAACCCGGGGCTTTTATGGAGACCTCATTACATAGGCATGATTGATTATATCATTGGCCACTGGTGATTGAGTCAACCTCTAGCCCCTCCCCTCCTGAAGTTCAGGGGGTGGGACTAAAAGTTCCAGCTCTCTAATCGCAGGGTTGGCTCCACTGGCAGCCAGCCCCATCCTTAACAGCCTCCCAAAGTCACCTCATTGACACAATAAGAGACACCTTTGTTGCTCTCACCACTTAGGAAATTTGAAGGGTTTTAGGAGCTCTCTGACAGAAATGGGGACGAAAACCAATCATATATTTCTTATTACAAATTACAGCACCGCAGCCCCCCTCAGCAGCTTTCCGCACTGACACCTGGCAGTTACCTGCCAGCAGAGGAGGAGGGGGAGGAGGAGGAGGAGAGGGAGGAGGAGGAGGAGGAGGGGGTGGAGAGCTGGGCCTGGGAGGACTTGAGTTTGCAAGAAGACTGTGCTTTACAGTCCAACCCTCCACGCCACCTGGTCTACTGGGTAGAATGATCCCCTGTGACACCCGAGGTCCCCTGCGATTGCACGGTTGTGTGGATAAGCTATCAACCAGGGCAGAGGGAACAGGCGGAGTCGCTATAAACACAGGCTGTTGGGGAGAATCTGGGGTCACTTCAGGTGACACCTCCCAGCGGGTGCCCAGCCAGCTCCCAGGGGCAGCTTTGGTCCCCCAGCGTTAGCAAAGGGAGCACGCATGGCAATCTGAGGCACAGAGATCCACAGTCTGGACCCGCTATCTTCGAGGACCAGCTCCCAGGATGTTTTCTTTCTGCAAGGAAGAAACACAGACAATCCCGGGCACTTCTCATTCTGTCCTGTCAGGAAGGGAACATTGTTCCAAGTCACCCTGTGTTCTTGATCTTGAAAAATCACCAGCAGAGTTAACAGACATCAGGAGCCCTGCAGAGCCAACAACAGCGAGTGTTCCCTCCCTCCCTGTGGCCACGGGCCCAGAGTGAGCCATGTAATCTAAGATGCAGAGAAAACGATTAGAGATGGGGAAAATCGCATAAAGCGAACAACCGGCCAAGATGGGAATCCAAGCAGCAAGTGGAAATGCTTGTAAGTGTCCGCAGCACCAAGTACTTGCCGAACTTGCTCCTCGTATGTACCAGGGATGTAAGACCTCTGCATGCAGTTGTAGGAACAGCCCAGGAGGCCTGGGGGCTCATAAATGATACGTTCTTATTTTGCAGAAGAAAAATCAATGCACGGAAAACACTGTCATGTTTACGTAGCAAATACCGTGCTGTGTTCAATTAGATTTTTATATGATTTTTAAAGACATCTTTTTATATGTTAGTCCCCATATGACCTGCCAGCAGGATTTACATGCCATTCACAATCACATTTTAAGAGCACAGAACGTTTATTTCCACTTGGATTGGGTCTACACGATCTTTACATTCTTTTCCACAAGAGGAATAGCTTCCTCCCTCTTTTCTTCCCTCGCTCCTTCTCTTTCTCTCTCCCTTCCTCCCTGTCCTCCCTATCCTCCCTCTTTCTTCCTTTTTTTTCTTTTTCTTTTCTTTTTTTAAACAGAGGAGGGAAAGGGGTCAGGACAGCTGCCAAGAACTTCTTGGTTCGGTTCCAAAGCATTCTGAGCAGGATTTCTCAGAAGGTCAAATGCAACGTCCCGTTTGGGGATTCAGTTGGGATTGTCAGCGATGTGCGAGGAAATTGGGAAATAGGAACTTCCTCAGTTCCTCTCTCTGCTGTGATGGATCCTGTTGACCATTCCTGGAGCAGCTCTCCTGGTTCTTGGATGTGTGACTTATCCTGACCCCCCGCCCCCCACTCCTGCCCTCCTGCTCTTGCCGGAAGGAAGTGCTATGTGATGTCCCCTCCACGCAGGCGCCTGCCCATGACCTTCCCCAGAAGCAGCCTTTGGTCCCCCTCTCCTTGAAGGAGTTCAGAATCACCCAGTTGAGATTTTTTCTCACTGTCAACTTTCTTTAACTTAAAGTCTGTATTTTCAGCTGCCTATAGGCATTTACCGTTTGAACTCCTGCAATCATCTCAAACTCAATATTTCCAAAATAAAATTTACCATTTTTACCTGGAAATACTCTCCATCCAGTGCCTGCACCCCCTCAAAGGCTCGTCTTGATGGAGATGGCAGATGTGATTCTGGTTTCATCGTTCCATTTCCTATATTCATTCAGCCACCAATTAACTTTTTTTCCAAAAACGTCTCTTCTCGCTTTACTTTCCTCATCATTCCCTCTGCACTCCCCTCTCCCCAATGATATAAGCCCCCACCTCTTCATGCTGTCCCTGACTCCCTAACTCCCTGCTCCTCATCTTACAGGCTGTTGTAGGTCACTTCTGTATCAGGAAACCTCCACAGCATCAAGGTACGTAAATACTTCTGCTTGGCTTTCATGACTTCTCAGTACCTGGCCTAAACTAACTACAAAATAAATAAATACACATTCCTAAAAATATATATACACATTTCTGAAAAACATCAACAGGTTTCTTAATACCTGGCCTAAACTAACAAAAACAAACAAGGAAACAAACAAAAAAAACCAAACCAAACCAAAACAAACAAAAAAAACCACACACACACATTCTTGGCCTAAACTACAAAAAAAATACACATTTCTGCAAAAAAAAACACCCCACACATTTCTTAGTACCTGGCCTAAACTAACTACACACACACACACACACACACACACACACACCAACAAAAAAAACCCCACATTTCTGCCTGAGTCATGGGTTTTCCATCTCCGGCCAGACTGGTGTGGAGCTATTGTGCTCGACATCCTGTCCCCTAAGTCCTTCACTTCCTGATAACTCCTCAAAGTTTCTCCATTCATTGTCCAGGTCCCATCACCTTTTTGTCTAAAACTTAGTCCTGCCTCTCCCTCTCCTCTGAGCTCATACTGTATTTGTGATCTCTACCTTGAAGTTACTATCACGATGCATTGTCCTCTAATCTTTCTTATAATTTTCAGTTTGTGTTTTCTGAACAACCAGACTGTAGACTCGTTGAGGACAAGACGGTGTCTTTTATTTCTTCTGAATTATCCCTTCTCTTGAAAGTCTCCTGTGCTCCAGGACCCCACATTTTACCTATTTTCATTTTCACCATTTTTAGTGTCTACGTTCTTGTAATTCATCTCCAAATAAAAGAGTTGGATAAAAAAGCATTGCTTCTGTATCTTTCATAATACCTATCACGGTGCTAGCTAAAAATACAGTGGTTTGTGAGAACCCACCCAATAAATACATGAGTTTGAAATATAGGGGGGCACGTGTGTATTCATTTCAGACAACTCAGAAATATATTCAGCTCCGTCAGAATCCGAGTTGAAAATGGAATCATTTAAGTCATTTTCCCCTATGATTCAGCTGTGCTGTCTTCCCAGACCCCGATGACGACTTGATAAAACAAAACTAAAGAGAGAAAAGGCACAAACAACAAAAATGTCAATGGCTCCTCAGATGGACTGAAGGGGGGTAGTTGGTAGGCCATTTCTCGCTGAGGACACTCGTTCATGGATTATTCCACTAGACACCAACCTCCATTACCCAACACCAACACTGCAAAGAGTGGGGCAGTGGCAGGGGCAGGGGGTGGAGAAGGGTACGGGCCGGCAGAGATGGAGACAGACACAGAGACAGGCAGTGAGATGAGAAAGAAATAATCCAAAACACAGTTTTTCTTAAGGAAAGAAGAAAGGCCTTCTCCAGGGTGAGGAACAGAATCCAAGGGTGAGGAACAGAATTGAACTCAGAATCCAAGGCTAACGTCTGATTCTGCAAGTTCTGGGTCTGCTTTCTCCATGCCTCAGCCACGGTGAAGGCAGATGGAGGGGAGATTATTACAGCTTTGCTTTTGTGCAGCATTTCTTTTGCGACCTTCTTTCTTCTTGAAAGCTTCACTCACTTCGGTTTTATTATAGGGGCTGCTGACTTGATAATCTGCCAATGCCACACATCTGTCTTGGTGGGTAAATAAATCACAGGAAAGAACATTTCAGCTTAAAGAGTAGAAATTCAAGCCCCGCTTTGATTTCTGCAACCATCACCACATCACAGGAATCCACAATTGCTACCCCAGAATGAGCCGTGTGGGCTATATATGGAGATGGTCCCAGTGCCATGGTGGCCAGAGGAAGAGAGGGAGCGGGCGGCTTTCCACAGTTCCTCCTGTCTGCGAGGGCCTAGCTCTTCCTTCCAGAAGGAATGGAGGAACCGGTCCTCACTCCTTACCTCAGACTTGTGTCCTAGCAGGTGCGTGGGCTTGGCTGCTTGAGCGTTGTGGGGTCTACATAATATACGAGCCACTTTTAAGCACCATGTCTCAAGTTATTCTCTATGTCCATCTTATTTTACTTTTTTAAAAGTGTTTTTATTGATTTCAGAGAGGCAGAGAGAAATAGAAACATCAATGACGAGAGAGAGAATCATTGATCGGCTGCCCTGTGCACGCCCCCTCCTGGGGATTGTGCCCACTCCCTGGGCATGTGCCCTGACCAGGAATCGAACTGTGACCTCCTGGTTCATAGGTTGATGCTCAACCACTGAGCCATGCTGGCCGGGCTATGTTCATCTTCTTTTACTGTACACAGAGGATCTGCACAACCAAGATGGTCTCACTGGATAAGGAGAGGTTTAAAGCCACCCATGTGTCACACAAAAGACCCGCAAGGTTCGGTGGTGCTGTCATCCGGTATCTCCTAAAATATAAAAAGGACTTTCCCCCACAAAATCCATACCCCCTCCCAAAATAAAAATCAGGATTCTCAATCAGCATCATTTCTTTACAGAACTTCTTATTAGACCTTTGTTAAAAAAGGAAAACCGGGGGTTACAATGGAGACCCAGGTGATGATTGAATTAGCGTGTATTAAGGAGTGAGCTGGCAGCCAAGCATCAGTCTTGACTTTGTTTCTGCCTTTAGGGAGTTTATTGAGTGTGCTTTTGTGATATAATTTATAAGAAAATTGGTTTTACTCAAAGGGACGTTTTTGCTTTATGTCTTGTAGCACCCTAGAGTGCTTAAAAAAAGGGAAAAGGTAATTCCATTAAGCTTTCAATTTTCGCCAGCCAAAGAAATGAAATGGATGTGATTGGAAAGATAAGGCGCTGGCCTTCACTTGAACTGACCTTGCTCAGGGGTTGGGGAATAAGAAGCATGGCCTTTGTTTCAGAGGTGGTATTTCATGTTTAATTACTGGGTGAGCATTCCTTCCTCCCCTCCCCCCTCCCCCTCTATTAACCCCAACTCCATCTGCGGAGACAATGCTCATTAAGATCACAGTAGACACATTATCCCATCATCTGAACAGCTTTGGGAGTCCTGTGTTTATTGGGGTGATCCTTAGTGGATTCAAGATCACGGTGAAAGTTACAATCAAGATGAGACCTGGCCTTTGAGGACTTACAGGGTCTCTGCTTGAATAGAAGGCACTGGGCCACCAGCCATACCATAAGACTCTGGCAAAATCCCCCAATTTTCTTCTTGAATCTAATCTTCAGCTTCATCTTTTTTGGGGGAGGGGCAGGGGGGTAGAGCAGAGGAAGGAAAAAACTATCAAAATTAAAGAACTAGCCCTCGCTGGTTTGGCTCAGTGGATAGGTCATTGGCCTGAGGACTGAAGGGTACTGGGTTTGATTCTGGTCAAGGGCACATGCCCGGGTTGTGGGCTCGATCCTCAGTAGGCTGGCAGGATGCAGCCAATCAAGGATTCTCTCTCATCACTGATGTTTCTCTCTCTCTCTCCCTCTGCCTTCCTCTCTGAAATCAATAAAAAAATATTTTTAAAAAATTGAAGAAATAATTTGTACTGCTCAAAGTTAGGATGTTTTCACATTATCTCGGGCGGGTTTCTAACACAATCAAGTTCTGTGTGCTTTAACTTACAAGTTGGTGCCTCCAAAGCAGAGGGTGGGTAGAGTATACCTTTTCTTTTATCCCTTTTCTGGATACTCATTTAGCAATAGGTTTTTATTCTCCAAAACTGCAGCGTCTCATACGGTAGCCATTTATACGCATATAAATATTTATAAATTTTAATTAAAATGAAATCAAATGAGAGGTTCAGTTCCTCAGTCACCGTAGCTGCCTTTCAAGGGTTAAGAGGCACATGCTAGGCTAGTGGCTACCAGAATGGAAAGCGCAGACCTAAAACACTTCCACCGCTTTCCAGAGCAGAACTTCTACTGGACAGCACTGCTCTACATAACAGGTACTGATGAAGTTTATTTCCCTATACTCTATGCCAGCGGTTCTCAACCTGTGGGTCGCGACCCCTTTGGTGGTCGAACGACCCTTTCACAGGGGTTGCCTAAGACCATCCTGCATATCAGATATTCACATTACGATTCATAACAGTAGCAACATTGCAGTTATGAAGTAGCAACTAAAATAATTTTATGGTTGGGTGACAACATGAGGAACTGTATTTAAAGGGCCAGAAGGTTGAGAACCACTGCTCTATGCTCTCATAACATAGTATATATTCAGAGAATCCAAACATTGAAATAGCAATCAAAGATAAATTTACAACTGCTATTAGACTGTTAGCCTTATCAATTAGGTCTTGTGATCTAATGATCTTCAACAGTCTCTCTCAGAGACTCCACTTTCAAAAATAACTGGATTTCTGGAAAGCCAAGCTTGAGAATCTGCAGAAAGGGCTGGAGAAAGCCTCTAGCCATAGTGCCACAAGGACTCAGAATTTTACATCTTACTTGCGCACACACTTTGCTCTGTGAAGAAGTCTTAGTTGTTGTTGTTGTTGTTTTGTTGCCTCTCTTGCCTACAACAGCTATCTTGAGAGGGTTGGCATTAAGGCTAAAAGTGGTCTGACCCAATAATAATAGTACTGGATGATGGCTCAAAGATGAATGCCACTCGCTGCAGGTCCCTTCAACCTGGTTCCTGGGGATCTGGATCGTTGCAGTACAATAAGAATTTGCATTCAGTGAAATCAAGGTGGTGCTTTTAAATGGAAAGAGCCATGTCAGACAGTTATTAATAGGAAACACAAGAGAAACGTCCATTTGTAAACCAGAGGGAGGGTATTTTACACTGTCACGCTTCACAATGGTTGGTTTCCACTCGAAGAGCTGTCCTGTCCCAGGTGATTGACTGCCAGGAACAAGCAAAGCCCCCACCCCCAGCATAGCCACTCCAGCCAGGAGCTCACAGGAGGGAGTGAGGGGTGAGACCTTGCTAAGCCTGGACACTGGCTAATCTCTTCTGTAAATATCCTCTCAATTACTGTGGTAGGTTGGCAAATTCTTTTTCCTGCAAAGGAGTCATTTCAATAGGATGCTACCTTGGTAAGGACATCGTTTAACTGCTTGAAAACGTATTTGTAAAAACTTACATGGATACACACAATGAGCTGTACAACTTGGTGTATTAAAAGCATGTTCTAAGCTTGAATTCTAATGATTAGAGTTCTGGATTGAAATAGTCACCTGAACTTACAGAGGCATGAAAAACGTCTTATTATCATTATGAACAGAAAACGAAATGCATAGCAGCTGGAAACATCACCTTACTTTGTTCCTTCTAAATCCAATTAGACCCCAGTAAAGGTGTTATATGCATATACTCCAAGGGAGGGAGATGAAATATTTGAAACCAGAGATCAAAGTAAGGCCACATATTAAAATAGCACTTTTCAAAACAGTGACATTGTCTCCTTTGCTCATCTTCACCCAGGGAGGTACACAGAGTACCAACCGGAAGAAACTAAATAATAATTGACTTGTCCAAGCGGTTACAAAGAGAGATTTTTTTGGCAAAGCTATGATACAACCTAGAATTCCTGATTTTTCATTCTGATAAGTAATTTGATAGAAACTAAAAGTTAAAGAGGAAAATATATTCTAATGACATACATGGCCCTTCTAACCTTACGACTTGTTGGCATTCCATGAAAGATTAAAATCACACGTTATGTTCCCAGGCCTTGCTGAGGCCCACGGGTTATCACTCAGTTGCTTGCAGGTCTGGCGCTCTTTCTATGGCTAAGACAAGGCTGCGAGCGGTCCAGGCTATGCAGTCACCATAGCAAGGGGGAGGGAGCAGAAGGATTACACTTGGTGAAACTCCACAAGCTCTAAGAAGACACTACACTTCTTGGGGGAACTAACCAAAGAACATTTGTTAGTCGGAGAGGTAAAATGTAGTAAAACCACCAAAACGATTATTGTAGATATTTCCTGTTTGAGGTGCATGCAAAGAATTTTGCATGAAGCAGAAACTAAGTAAAATATGTCCCAGATAAAAAAAGAAAAAAGAAAAGAATTTTAAGGACTGACACAAGGGGCATGTAAAGGATGAACATCAAATTTTAATCCTGAACCTTTTCTCCAGTCTTCAAATTATTAACATGATAAATGGCAATTTAATCACCACCCTATCAACGTGTAACAAGCCCTTGTTACAAAATCTCCAGCTATTGTCTCCCCCCAAAACCAATAGAAAAACCCATACATTATATTATCTAAGTGATCTATTGACAGATGAAATTTTAACCAACTTCATACCAGGAAACTATTAACAGAGGTACTTCAATCACATAGCTTAAAATATGGAGGAAAGACAGGTAAAAAAATTATCTTAACCTGTAGTAGTCTTTTTACTTTTTAAAATTTTTATAAAATACACTAATTTCCCAAAATAAAGAATATTATGACACATTGGTGTCAACTTACACAGATGAAAGCTGATGACAGCTTTTTTTTTTCCTAACTAAAGTTCATCTCACCAAACCTTTATATATTACATGAATATCCAAGTAAAGTATTTTTTAAAAAATTCAACACACAGGAACATAATGTACAGTGTCTTATAAAAAAATGGTTAATTTAGGAATGATTTCATTTTAACCACATCGTATATCTTTTTAAGACCATGAAACCTCCTGCTGTTGCAAGAAGACTTTTCTGTTCGTGTTTCCATTTCCCAGTTGTAATTCTTAAAAGTAAGAAATAAAAAGGTTTTTGTGTTTGTTTGCTCATGAGGAAACTGTGGCAATGATTTCATTCACTCCCAGGCTGTCTTCCCTCCTTTTGTTTTGCTTTTTAGGACTACTCAGACCCACGACTGCGTGGCACAGGAATGAAATGGGAAGAAGAGGCCGATGACATCAAAGGACGGATATAAAAAGACAGGCTCAGCTGGATCCCGCCACAATTGTAAGGTGTGGGCACCCTCCCTTGCGCCAAGCCTCCCAGGGCTGCGAGAGAACAGTGAGAGCAGCGGCCTCCTGGCTCACCCCTGACATCCCTCCGCAGCTGGGAGCACGGATAAAGGACCATTTTCACTAATCACTTGTGTCATGGCCGATGGATACCTTGGCCAGGGAGAGAGGGAGTGTACTCAGAGAAATTGGTCAGTAGTGGCTTTGGGGTAGAGAAAAGAGTATTGTTTATTTCCCAGCTCCTGCATCGGTCAATTCCGAGCACAAACTCACCTCGACAGGAAATTGCAATGAAATATACAGACCATGCACAGCAGACATTACTGTGGGAACCAACCCAGCCACATGCACACGTGGGAAAGGACTCACGATGGGTGTATGTAAACGTTTCACAGTGTTTCTCATAGCCACTGACTTCCGCACGAGTGCATCACGGACCACCACTATCTCACAAACGCTTCACTGTGTCCTGGGCATGCAGACCACTTAAGGTAATACGGGCACATGACATTTCACAGCCATCCGCAGAGAGGAGTCCAACTTCAGATTTTCCAACTGCCAACCAATGAAACCGAGCTGCTTCTCTTATAAAACTAAATTGATTTCTGAATACATTTTTTTTTGTCGTTGTTCAAGGGTTGTGCTTTACTCTTCCTTATCGCTTCATCGCTTTCACTCTTGGAAAATTAAAAAAACCCACAAAATTAAATCGAGGACTAGGTCTTAAGGCGATTCCTGACCAAACCAGAAAGACAAGCAATCATTAACGTCTCTTTTCTCAAGTTTCTGTCTCCCAACCCCAGGCCCTTATTGGTACTGATTCAGTTGCACATTTTGGTTTCCCAAAGAGGAAAACCAAATCAGAGAACTGGCATTTCTGTCTTGAAAAAGAAAAAAAAAAAAGGCAAAAAAACACCGGTGTGGGGAAGGGGGAGTTCATTCTCTGTTAAAAAGAATCTCTTGCTCTCAACAGGAGAGAATCCAGCTTCTCCTTAACTATCATTTCATAAATTAATAATTCCTTAAAATCATAACCCAAAGAATTGATCTATAACAAGAAAAATTCAAGTTTAAAACAGCAAATAAATTAGTTAAGCCTTGTAAACAATTGTCCATTTTAGCTATATATCTTTAAAAAAAAAAAAGGTTTCTCTGTAGAGTCAATCAGACAGTACAAGGCACACCTTCCGCATCCGAATCCAGAGTGACAAAACCCACAACCACGCTCTCGTCACGCCGCTTGCTGGTCTACATGTGTTGGGGCCCTGGGGTCACACGCCCATCCTCCGCTCGTCTCCCGGCCACCTAGAAGTCCACCGATGTGCTCTTCCCGTGACATCGCGCTGTGCTATCTTGTGGAGTGATAGGATTTGAAGCATTCCCAAGGTGAGTCTCCTCAGATGTTCTCCACAAAGCTTCCTGGGAAAAGGCCAGTTTTTCCGTTGCGTTGCAACGTGCCTTTGAACCAGCCGTCCTCTCGTTTTTTATGAACAAACACAATATCTCCCTCCTTAAGTTCAAGTTCGGCCTCACTCTGAGGAGGATAGGACACCACCACCCTGTGCCTGGAAAAGAGAGAGAGATTTTAGGAAAGGCCATTGCAAGCAGTGACAAGAATGGTGTGCATAGCAGAAGGGGAAGCAGCATGGGTTTTGTTGATAATGTCTGTAAAACCACTCAACATACAACTGTGCGCTGTGAAGCAGAGACTTGGTGTGGACGGTTTGGATATGCTGAATGGATGACCCGGCCTGGTTTATATGAATGCCCTTGACAGAGAGCCATCTTGTCCCCCTCAAACATTTATAGCACAGAAGAAAAAGCGTATTGTCCTTCTCTTTTCTCAAGAAGAAAGGAGTGGATTTGACTGGGGACACTGATGGCGCCAGCGCTCTCTGCTCTGCCTGCCTCGGCCCAGGGGCTGTGCCCGGCCTCTCCGTCATGCTGTCAGCTCGAGTGGCCAGGCTCAGGCCTGCCTTCTGGACTTGGTCTCCAAGGCGGCCTCTCTGTGTCCCTGACACTGGGGCTTGACAGGGGCGAGGCGGCAAATCTAAGAAAGCTCACCTGCTTTACACACTCAAAATCTCCCTCGGGCAGGCTGTCCTAAGGTCTAGGCAGGGAGGGGAAGACTGTGGCCACAAGTTCAGTCCAACACAATCAGGAACAAGGCTGACATTCGGATCTCTATTAGTGCAGTAACTGTGTCTGCTCTCTACTGGCTCCCAACTCCCATTAGCAGGAAAAGGAGTCATTATCACTTATAAACCCCAGAAGCCCTGTTGATTTAATGTTATCTATCCCATTTCCATGCTCCTTGGTCTACTTCTGCAAAATGATGGTTAGCAGCCACGGAAGCCAGAAAAGGGGCGGGCGGAGAGGGGGGGGGGAGTGGGGGGTTGTTTTATGCTCTATATCCTTTTCTTTAAAATCCTCAGCCGAGGGTATTTTTTCCATTGATTTCTAGAGAGAGTGGTACATGACCTTGACCAGGAATCAAACCCACAACCCTTTGGTCCGTGGGCCGGCGCTTTAACCACTGAGCCACACCAACCAGGGCTATGCTCTATATCCTTTTATCCCTTTTTATTTTTCCAGCATTAATGCTCCCCTTCACACCTCTCCTGCTTCTCCCAACCAAAGGGGAAAACAGTGGTGCACGGTAGTCAGCTTCCAAGCTGGTCCCGGGGAGCCTTGCTCCCTGGTAGTCACATCTAATGTAGCCTCCTCCCACAATGATGGTGACACACGGTGTGAGCAATCATCCACTGTGAAAATGACCGTGTGCGACTTTGGAGGCTAGGTCATAAAAGGCATGTGGCTTCTGTTTTACTCTCTCTCGGGTCATGTGCTCTGGGAAAAAGCAAGCGGCCATGTTGTGATAAAATCCATCATCCCTATGGAGAGGACCACCTGGTGGGTACCTGCGGTGCCATTCCAAAAACCAAGACTGCTCGCCAATAGTGATATGAGTGAGTGGGCCACCGGGGAAGGCAGTCCCAGCCCAGTCAAACTGTCAGATGGCTGTAGCTCAGGCAGACATCTGGGGTGTGCTCTTGAGAAATATCCTAAGCCAGAGCCACCCAGATAAGCTGCTCCCAACTTCCCAACCCACAGAAACTGTGAGATAATAAATGTTTATCGCTTTAAGCCCCTAAATTTTAGGGGTAACTTGTTACACAGCAGAAGGTTATAGGACCCACTCTTGACTGTAAGTAAATAATGTTATGGCTTAAAACATGACCGGCAGAACAAATTCTATACACTGCCCCGAACTCATAAAACCCATCAGAGCCTAGCCCTTTCAGAAGATGGCTAGTTTCACCAATCTCCTACCCATAAGAAACAGAATCTATTCGCATTAAGAAGGACCACAGGGAGAGTATTAGGCTATTGCTCTATTAGAAAGGCATCTCTGCAAAGGTCTAGTGACCGCCCAAACAATTCCAGAGCTACTTTGGGCAACAGAGCAAATTATCCTCCAAGATCTGAAGCAAACGCACAGCAAGGGGGCTGGCTTATTGTTTCTAAAAAAAAAGGTTCAGCCAATTCAAACATGAATATTTATAGACCACAAGGCTTAGGGTTCAACCAAACATGGGATGAGGGCGGAGGCATGGCATTGGGGAGAGCCCTGGCCTGGGGCCTAACACAGCCGTAGAGGTCATTGGGAGCAGATTAACTTCGGGCCAATTACCTCACATGTCTTGGTCGCAGTTTCCTTGTCTGTAGAGTAGGACTGCAGTGAGTTAAACAGGTGTTATCACGTAATGTCGTGAGATCATAAGTGCGATGCTCACGTAGTTCACACCCCAGCATGAGCATTCGGCCAAAGCAGGCAGGGGCCTGGTGCTCCAAGGAGATGAATGGGCCAGTCAGAAGCTGGCCACCTCTACCCAAGAAACAGATTCAGAACACTAAAGGAAAACTGCCTGATAATGAGACTTGACAAACTTTAGAATGGTATAGTTTAAGGTTTTGGAATTCTTTCTAAACCTTTACATCTGTAAAAGCAAGACCAATACTTTCTTCTTGGACTTATCTAAAGGAAGGAATCCAAATGAGATTTCTCAAGTCTGTTGCCAACATGCTAAAATTCCATATAAAAAGCAATGTAAATAGTTGCCATTTGGGGAAAGTTAAAATTTAAACAAAGCTTTATAATTCTGGGGGAAAAAGTGCACAAGTGACTCAGATCCCATTCAGAGTAGATGTTTGATGAAATGTGCTCCCCACCAGTTCTCTGCGAGCTGCCTTCAAGGGAAAATGAAACAAAAATAGTTCTCGAGAAACTTGAAGTGAATTAGATGAATATTTGCATCTTACAAAATGCACTAAACCAATTTTGTCAACATTTTTTTGAACTATAACTGCTGCCGGGCTAAGAACATAATCTTCCTGCTCCGTTCCCAGGGGAAGCACATTTTCGCTGCTAAGTTCTAAGCCTCTGGGGGGTGGAAGGAGACACCATGCGCATAATGGAAACTGTGACACAGCCTTGATTGCATGAAGACTCCCAGGTGCAGCAGGCACAGACTCTACTTAGAAATCGTCCAGCTCCGATTCTGGCCTGGAGCCTTGCGAGGTAGTTTGCATACAGATTTCTAATACGAACTCTTAAAGCCAAATCCTGGGCACAACTGGCCAGCCATCTCAGGCACAGAGCGGGTTTGCCAAGTAGAAAGTTTACAGACCAACAAACAGATGTGAGGCGCAGCTGTGGCGGCCCTTCCCGTCTGCGGCTGCACCCTGCGCCTCACTCGGATCATGCTTGTCTTCAGTGGGATAGGGCTTTTGGGAAGGTCTGAACCTCCGGAGTCAAAGACTTCTCTCCCATGACCTCCGTGGGACCTGCTGATCCACCCTCAAAATCTGCACCCCATCCATTCCTCGTTATGGTCACGGCCACCATCATTTGTGGACGAACTCATTACCTCCCACCTGGGCAAATAACCTACCTGTCCTCCCTGCCTCAGATCTCTTCCGGGCCCCACTCCATTCTACACTGAACACGTTCATTTCCTTAACTGTCAACTCCATTGGCAGCTATCTGTCGCTCAAAAATCGTTCCCATCTTCTCAATGCCTGCAAGGTTAATCCTCAGGCCCTCAATGACCCGGCCTCCTCTTCATAGCTGTAGTTACTGTTATCTCCATGAGCGGACCAAACACTTGTCTAAACCTGAACACGTCCCCCAGATATGACCTTTACCTCCCCGACTCCATACCTTGGCTCATGGACTGTAGTGAGTTAAAAAGGCGTTAACTCATGGGGAACTCCCTTTGACAACCTCTCTGCCCATCCAGACCCAATCAGGCCCTCCAAATCTCCCTGGTGAGACCTTCTCAAGGCCCATGACTGGAAGTAATTTCATGCTTGACCAGATTCCAGAGGCCTCGTGTATGTTTGTTTTTTTTTTTAATATATTTTATTGACTTTTTTACAGAGAGGAAGGGAGAGCCAGAAACATTGACGAGAGAGAAACATCGATCAGCCGCCTCCTGCACACTCCCTACTGGGCATGTGCCCGCAACCAAGGCACATGCCCTTGGCAGGGATCGAACCTGGGACCCTTGAGTCCACAGGCCGACGCTCTATCCACTGAGCCAAACCGGCCAGGGCTCATGTATGTTTTTTATGGCACTTGGCCCAGTCTACATGGTATTATTGCCATCTACATCCCTAGCACATTTATTCTACTAGACTGTAAGCTGCTTGAGGGGTGAGATGATGATAATTCACTTGTATGTCTCATGCTACTTAGCACAGTACATATGATAATTCTTAATAAGCATGCTGAATGACAAAAAGGAAAGGCCTCATTATACAGCAAAACTACTTTTTAAAATGTATAAAGCTCCTTAAAAAGCAATGAAATTCTGACACATAGTACACAACATGAATAAATCTTGAAATATTATACTAAGTGAAGTAAGCCACCCAGAAAAGGATAATATCACCCAATTTCACACATCCACAGACTAGTCAAGCTCATAGAGACAGAAAGTAGTTAGTGGTTGACGGGGGCTGGGAGAGGGGATGGGCAGTTAGTGTTTAATGGGCGCAGAGTTTCAGTTTAAGATGAAACTGTTTAAAATGATGAAAGAATTCTAGAAATGGATCGTGGTGATGGTTATACAACATTGTGGAAGTACTTAATGCCACTGAATTTGAAATGGAAGGAATGGCATATTTTATGTATATTTTCATCACGATGTTAAAAATAAATGAATGAATGAATGAATGAGTGAATAAAAATAATGGAAAGATTAGAGAAAAATGGTACTGTGGTTGTTGGAAAGTACCCCCTGCTCCCTTGAATGGAGCCCCTGGGAGGCAGTGTGGCTCACAGACGCGGCTGTGAATGGGCCTCTGCCCCTTGTGGCTGGTGGACCCTGGCTCAGTTTCTGGCGACAGTTTCCGTGTGGAATGGGAGGAATAGAAGTTTGCTATGTAAAGAAGTTCCACTGGCTTCCCAATGCCCACCTTCCTGGTTTGGGCTGTGGTGTTCTGGCTTCGATCTAAATGGGCACTTGCAATCTTTATTAGTATACATTTTCCATTTCCTTTATTTTTTCTGGCCTCTCTTGCATTCTCTGTCGTTGATACATTTTTGTTTCTAATCTCCCCTGGTATAGCCCAAATTGGGTCCCCGGTGGCTCTTGGAAGCATCTGCCCATTACCCTGGTCTGGATGGGTAACCATTCACTGCTTTCTGTTAGTTGCTATAACAATCTAACAGCCAATTAAGTATATTTTACTAGCAAAACCATACGAGCTCTCTCTGCAGTTTGCTTGCAGTCCAAGCAAATTATGTCCATTGCTTCACCCCGTGGGTTCATTGTCACCGACTTAAATTGATTGTGCTGGTTAAGCTGACTACCTTTCTGTAAATCCAATCTATCCAATTTGTATGTTTCCAAGTATTTTCGTTTAATCCCTGATCAAAGATCACAGGTTCTTTTCTAATTTAGGAGGTGGGCTTATAGGTATGTGGCTATCAATTTAATTCCTAAACTTACAAATATACACAGAGATGACTTGCTGTGTCTCCTTAAGCCCTTTATGTATGTGTTTTTTAGAAGAAGAAAAAAAGTTGTCATATATGCTTTCTTTTATTTGCCATCTCTTCTGAAATATTTTATTTCCACTTTCTGTTTGCAATTTCTGATTATTTTTTTCCCCTCAATCCGTCTAAAGTAGAGCCCCAAATACTTGCTCTATTATTTTTGCTGTCATCAATTATACATTTGCTGCCTCCGGGATAGAGCGTTATTTCTTGCTTGTTTTCTTCAGTCTCTCAGACAAACACAAAAGAATCCTTTTGTTCCTCAGAGAATCCTCTCAGCTGACACCAGGACCTGTCAACACACCTCAAGGCCCCTCCTTCCTCACTGTGAGGCTCTTCTAGTCTTCCTATCATGCGGAGGCTTCTTTCTCTGACAGCGCTGGCTGCCGTCGTCACAGTCTTTTCCTCTAGAGATCTATGAGATGGGGTTTGAGAAGAAATTGTATGCTTGTTCTCATTGCCATCTGCAGCTGGATCCTATCTCGTACTGTGCCAGGACTATCCATTGAAAAACAGTTCCCTGAAATTTTATCAGTAAAAATTCTACCAAGAGAACCACAGGTAGTCTCTACTGTTAGGGCAGGAGTTGTGGGTAGTTAGATTGTGAATCAAGGAATCCAGGATCCTGAAACTCTTTCTGAATCATACTGATGGGAAAGTTCATTTTCCCTTCATTTTTAGCACTAAGCACTTTTGTGCTGAAAGTTTTGAAATATTAAAATGATACAGTTGGCAAAAAAATTTCATCCTCAGTGAATAATAGGATGTTTTCCCTTACTACTTGTTTCCACACATTTTTCCCTTCGTTGTTAGAGCCATGCAGACTGAGGACTCTAAGTTAAATAAATATTATCGCCATCATGGTAGGAAGGCTAAAGGGGCTGTGAAAAGCTGGTCAGGCTATTGCATTTAATATTCCACTGAACATGTGGGTTATAAAAATATAAACTTGGGCAGAAATCTTCCCCAAAGGCCCCTTTCCTACTTGTAAAAAATGGAAATGGTCCTATAAAAAACAGTGCCAGGGTATTCCAGAGTGCCCGTGCCCATCTGTCCCATCATCAAAGTCTCCGCGTTCCCATTCTGATATGCGCCCCGCACTCCCTGAACCGCCGTCACCTGTCTGTTCCCCTTTTCAGCGGCACTGAACAGCGGGAGCCTGCTGCAAGAAATGAGCTCCTCTCAGAGGAAGGGGCTGGAGTGCAGAAGCCACAGAGATGGAGGACATCTGGCGACTGAAAAGGAACACATAAAAGGGGGCGGGAGAGCGGTGCCCGGGCCAGTGCCAAGGGAGAGTCTGGGCAAAGTGAATGAGCACTCAGAACAGTCACACAAACACCCCAAATGACAGGAAAAAGAAGAGAGTGATTCAAGGCACGAAGGAAAAACTGCAGCTCAATGCCTGGGGGTGGGGAGAGGAGGAGCCTTTGTGGCCAAAAGAAAGTAAACAAGTCGCTGGACTCCCTCCAGGGACAGAGGCTCCATCCCTGGAAAGCAGAGTGAGGCTGCAGGAAAAGAGGCTGCTGTCAGGATAAAGGAGGGCGTGCATTCAGGACAAAATCCCAAAGCTTCGCCAAGAGCACAGCAGACAGGGGAGGGGCCGAATGATTTCACCGATGGCAAAGACTGGTTTTATAAGGATTACAATTACAGAAAATTATCTCGCCTCACTATAAAAACACACAATAAATTTTGTACTGTGTACTTAATGTACATAGGTTGTTTGAAGTTTATTCTTTTGCAGTTTATTTATTGGTTAAAAAAAATATGCCCAAAAATATATGAATGAAGGCTTCAGATTTTGGTGGGTACAAATGTTCATCTGAAATACCGAGTTAGGAGCATTTAAGTCATTTTAAAGTGGAACACCTGGATAGTAAGATTTTGAATCCGCAATAGGAAATGCTATCTAAAAGGCACCATCTCCACAAATGAGAAATCTGCTTTGCTTATGAAATGCAGGGCCACGGGGCCTCAAGCTTATAGAAACAATGAACCAGGTGACACTCTGAAAAAAATGTTTATATATTTATGCGTTATGTGAAAACAGTCTGCTATGTTTAGCGTATTTCACGATGTTTTCCTGTGGCACCAACAGTGCTTCATTTTCAGTTCACAGAATCCCAGCAGATATTTGTCTGACTAAGTATATTTTCTTTCCTAATGCACTCCTAGACCCCCAGTGACTGTATCAAACAGATCTGCTCACATTTGTAATTGTTATTCAAGGCCAGAATCCCTCAAACAGGGTTCATCGCTCAGAGTGTAGCTGAGCCAAGACCCTGGGTCCAGAGGGGTGGCAGGTCTCGAGAACAGAGCCACTCTTTTCTGGCTCAGGAAGAATAAAAAGAGAATCCTCTTAGTTGCCAGAATTCTCCGGTTGCTTTACAAGTAGCAGGTACTAGTGAAAAAAGGGAAAGGATGACACAAGGGCGCAATTGTTGGCGACAGAAGAGGAGCAAGAAGAAGGGATAGATATGAACAACTTTCCAGTGATTGACGAATTCCATCCAAGGTACCATTCTGGATTGGTTGTCTGGAGAAAATACACCAAAAGAAGGCGGGAGGCCTACACCCATGAAAGACACACAGGAGGGAAAAGCAGGGACTAGAGTATGTTCCAGCAAGTGGTAAAAGAAAGCCAACGCTTGGTTGTGATTACATACTTAGTTCAAAAAAAAAAAGAGGGGAGGATGTGGGAAAATATCATAAATGTCAGGATAAATATGCCAGCATAAAGCTTGCCATGCATTTCTTAGTTTTCTGCTGGAAAACACTGAACTCACCTTTCGCACACAACAGGCCTAGACTCATTCATGACGGAGCCCAGGGAGGAGCACGGCTGTCGTGGAGGTGGGGCGATGGGAACGGCAGAGTCCAGGGAGCTAGTCTTGCGATGAAGGACCTCCTGGGCCAGAGCTGCTCCCACAGCCACCGCCTGGGCGGGACCATCTCCATCCATGGGGCAGGAGCCCGCCCTGCCGTGGGCGCCCCCTAGCGGCAGCTCCGGACCCACTGCTCCCTGCAGAGGCAACTCGCTGCCACCGCCACCACCACCCAGCTCCACCTCCAGGGTGGGTGAGGCTGGAGGGGACACTCGGGGCTTCCGTTTGGTGGAGGCGCCAGAAAGCAACTTCAACAAACCCTTTCTTTCTTTCTAGAAAAAGAAAAAAAAAGTGCATTAGTTGAAAACTGACAGCACCATTGTGTTATAATCTATAGGGCACTACAGTTTCAACTTCTGGTTTGATCTTTTAAAATTATTCCTGTGGCTATTTGGTTATCCAAGATCTACCTGTCCATTTTTTGAGTGATATTAACCCAACCATTTGCTTCTCTTTCTTCTCCCTTTCTGCCTGCAAGTTTTTACTTGTTTGGGGTATTCCATTGTTCATCACTACCTTCTACTGAGGTAGGATAAGCAGATGAAAAAGATGTAAAACAAAAAAACTCACCGATTCACATCTCAGATGTGGTGAAGGCAGAGGCCGTTATTTTTAGAACAAAATGGAGATCTCCGATTACGGATTTAATTCCCTGAAATTTGGCCTATCCTGTCTCTAGTTGTTGCATGCTGAATTAAACACAAACCTAATCGCATTTTAATCTCTACCTGCAGACTTGACTTCTTATATTTATCATAGTGATGTCTTGATCAGAGTTAAGGGCTAACCTACTTCTCACATGCCATCCTTATACAGTTTAACAAGCCAAAAACAACTGAAGTCAAACCACTGCCATTGTGCAAATATCTCCTTGTTTAGAAAGCCAAAAGCAATTCTACAGAGAGTTAAAGAAAGCTTTAGTACAATAAAAACCACTGTGTCTCTTTTTGCAAGTAAGTGTACAAATAAGAATTTCCCCCAGCAATAGCACTCCACAGAAGCTCTCTCTTGAATCTTTGTCTCTTTTGACATCTTTGCTCTTTGCTCCTCTCAGAAAACCAGATCTTGAGCCAGCTCCCCTTCATTTCCAAGCCTTAAATGTCAATGTTCTTTTTTTAAAGAAAAATACTTTTTGATTGATTTTAGAGAAAGAGGGAAGGAGAGGAAGAGAGAGAGAAACATCGACTGGCTGCCTCCTGCACGCCCCCTACTGGGGACTGAGCATTGTCGTGTACTGACCAGGAATCTAACCATGACCTCTCAGTGCACAGGACAAAGCTCAACCAACTGAGCCACACCGGCCAGGGCTCAATGTTCTTTCTGATGACTAAACATAGGTAGCAATCATCATTTTAAACTGCTTTACTAAGATGTCAACTACATTATAAAGTCATCTGAATGGAAGCATGGCTTGAAAATAAAACATTTCGTATAGAAGCAATTCTTTAGAAAACTCTATAGACAAATGGGAATTATTACTAAGGTCCACTAATAGAAAAACAGAATTATGAGGGGCCCACAAAGAGATATAACAATAAGAACTTTTTCTTGGGAATATGAGTCAGTTCATACCCAGTGGAAATTCATTGGGGAAGAGTTCGACTTCATAATGACATAGTTCCATTCGACCCCGAATGGCAGGAAAAAAGGAAGCGACAATGTAATCAGTTATCAGACAACGAAAGGCACTTGGGGAGAGTGCGCCACAGGCCTGTTTACCATCCTAACGTGGCTCACAGTGTGTGCTAACTCCTGGGTCAGAAACAGAGGAGGGGCAAGACATTTCTGTCCATGCCCAATGCGGGCTGCCGACGAGAAGAGCCAATCCATCGATGGCGGACCCCCTTCCTCCCCACCCCAGCCAGAGGAAGACCCTTTTGCATTTCTCTTTAAGGCCTGGCCTCAACGCACCTTCCTTGCTATTGCTTCATGTAACTAACTCCACATTTGCCAACGGGTTACTCTATGCGTTCCAATAAATGAGCCTATAAAGTTGGACGACCTGCTTGAGCGCAGTGCCTGGAGCTCATACACCTGTGCATCACACCCAGTGCCTGCCTGGGGCCGAGCCCGGCACCTCCTGAGCCGAGAGGCCAAGACCGCGAGAGCATGAGGCAGGTGGGAGGAAGGGAAATATTTAGCGCATCCCAGGGCTAAAGGAAGGGGCTATTTCTGGATCATCCAGTGGCGATAAAGACTTCCCTCTACGGTGGGTCGCGACCCCTTTGGCGGCCGAACGACCCTTTCACAGGGGTCGCCTAAGACCATCCTGCATATCAGATATTTACATTACGATTCATAACAGTAGCAACATTACAGTTATGAAGTAGCAACGAAAATAATTTTATGGTTGGGTCACAACATGAGGAACTGTATTTAAAGGGCCAGAAGGTTGAGAACCACTGCTCTACACAATGGCCAATGAAGTGGGCTGATGGAAGCCTGTTGGAGCTGCTGCCATTCTTTAAGGAGCCTGAGGTCTGGGGGGCTGGAAAATGGGCAGGGAAAGAATACCATTCACTGGCTCCACATCTAAAGCAGCAGCCAGCCTCAGCTTCCAGCTGTTTCTGCCAGGATGCAGGAAAGCACTCTCTAATCCCCGGACCCCTACAGTCCTACTGAGAACATCAAGTCCATTGATAAACTGCAATCTCAGCAAGCCTCAGCTAAAGATGTTTCTTTAAAAGCTCAGTCTGGGCACTCAGAAAAATATCAGTTAACTGAAGGGCGCCCAGGGAACAGCCTCTAAAGTGATTAAGAAGAAAGATGACTTGGTTCATCTAAAATGATTAAACACATTAAATACAGATTGCGCTAATGGCTTCTCGGGATGTGTTCTCATCATCAGCCGCTGCCGATGATCCGAGGAGCAGGCGGTGGAGGATTAGGTGCTGTTGCGGGGTGCGCGGGTAGGGCTGGGTATTCACATGGCAAAGATTCCGCCCTGTTCCCAGATGCTGTGCTTTTAATATCATATTCCGATGTTTTCTACGTTAGCAGAACAAGGTGCACATGGAAGAGATCGTTTTGCAAACTCAGATACTTATCATCTCCCGGAGCCTTTGCTTTTTCAAAATCCAGGGGCAGAAAACTACAGATGAATTAATAAAGACTACATCTCAGCAGTTTTTTAAATGTTATGTGAGCATGCATAAAAAGGGGGGGGACATATCTTTGAACATAAGCCTTAATAATTCTTCTCTTGTGGGTTTCCCAAGAAATTATTCATAGACAAAATAATGTTATGGTCATCATTTTCTCATCAGAAGATTTGATGATTTAAAATGGCTTCTCAGACAAAAAACAACAACACAAAACAAAACAAAAAACGGGGCGGGGGAAAGAACTATTTGGGCCAGAAAATAATCACCAGGTAACAGGAAGAATAATTTTACATATAAAAATAATTTGTGAACCTCAACTTAATAACTTCCTATTAGTCACATGACACAAAATGAGTACAATATGGGAAACATCAAGTCAAAGCTCCTTCCCAAGCAAAAATAAATCTCATAGGAGCAACGGCCAATTTAACCACATTCTACCCCTGAGTCTTCCTCTTATTCCTCTCCTTGCCCTCAGATGTACAGAGAAAGTAGCGAAAGGTAAATAGTCTTCCAGGCCATTGGTCATCAAAAATCTATGCAGTCAGACTCCTAATAATCAGAGTCACTGTTCTTAGGTAAGGAATTTCAAAAATTTAATTCATACGACTGTCTAGTAACAATCACTCATTCTCTTAACAGATATGACTGTCATGTATGAACCAACAATGTGCCAGGCTCTGGGAATACAGTAGTGGGCAAGACAACAAGCAGTTTACATTCTCTAGACAGACACCATCATGGCTGTGAAACTGGTGCTCTGTAGAAAAATAAAGCAGGGTCAGGGGAGAGAGAATGTGCAGGGGGTGGAGGAGGTGCTGTCTGGAAGTGGGAGAGGAGGCAGGAAAGCATTTTTTTTTAACGTGCACAGAAAGAGGGAAAGGCCATATGATATTCTAGAGATGGTTAAATACCACTGGATTCAAAAATCTTAATGCATTTTATAAAGATTTCCACATGTATTCCTTACACCCATCCACCTGATGAGATAGGATCAATGCTATTCTCATTGCCTAAATCTCCCTAAGTTTGCCTAGAATCACACTGCTAGGAAGGGGTTATACTAGAACCAAGCCCCTACTTTTCTGTGACTTCTGCACAGGCAACGTCTGTAGAAGCAGTTTACTCTGTGCAATGGACGGCAAGAGCAGACACACTGACCCAGGGCTGCTGATCACCAAGGTCACCATGAGCCAAACTCCGCGTGCAGATTTGCACTGTCCAGACCTAGTCTGAGTCCCAGCTGTTGGCCGGGGCAGCAGCAGTGACTCCAACCACTTACCAGGAAGTGTGGATGGGCTTCTCCTTAAGAAAATGAAATGGTGAAGCCCACAGACCATCTCAGTTTTTTAAGTTTTTAAAAAATATATTTTTATTGATTTTAGAGAGGAAGGGAGAGGGCTGGAGAGAGAGAAACATCAGTGATAAGAGAAAATCATTGACTGGCTGCCTCCTGCACAGCCCACACTGGGGATCGAGCCTGCAACTTGGGCATATGCCCTGACTGGGAATCGAACCGTGACCTCCTGGTTCATAGGTCGACGCTAACCCACTGAGCCATGCCGGCCAGGCCAGGCCATCTCATTTTTGACAGCAAAATAAAAACTGGGGAGAAAGGAAGACCATGTGAGCAAAGAGTGATCCATAGGGACTTCAAGGACATGTGTTCAGGATAGAAGAAAATGGGCTATTAAAAACCAGATGGTCCTTCTTCTTAAGAAAACTGAGAATAATAGCAAAGGTCCTCAAACATTAGCGGATTGATTGAAGAAAACCTGTGGTTAGCTCAAGGGAGAGTCATCAGGAATTTGGGTGGGAGGTTTGAGGCACTAAATGTTGAGACCTCTTGTAAAAATACTGCCTTTCAGGAACAACAAGGATGTGGCCGAGAACCAACACCGCTCCTGCTGACTCCTCTGGGAAGGACTGTCAACGTCAGAGAAGACCCCTGAAGCGTCCCCAGACCAGGAAGCGGGGTGGGACATGGAAGCACTTGGGGTAGAGTGGTGCAGTAGAGGTGGTTTCTTCTCTTCTTCTGATGTGAGGGTTAAAACTGCTAAATTAAGTTAGCGGCCATTACACTGAGGTGCTTCTAGTGCAGTGATGGCAAACCTATGACACGCGTGCCAGAGGTGACACGCGAACTCATTTTTTTGGTTGATTTTTCTTTGTTAAATGGCATTTAAATATATAAAATAAATATCAAAAATATAAATCTTTGTTTTACTATGGTTGCAAAGATCAAAAAATTTCTATATGTGACACGGCACCAGAGTTAAGTTAGGGTTTTTCAAAATGCTGGCACGCCGAGCTCAAAAGGTTCGCCATCACTGCATAGTGCTTGAGCAGCCTGCAGTAGCAAACCAAAACCTAAACCTGTCAATGCCTCAAGGTTAAGAAATCAAAACCTAAGGACAACCAATCACAAACGGCCAACTAGGCTTTCCCAAGTAAGGCAACTTCTTAAGCTATAGCCAATCAAAAACTTTCCTGGCTTTGCTTCCTGTCTTCTCTATAAAAGTCTTGCCTTTGACTCTTGTTGGTGAGCTCTCCTGACCACTTCTGGTTGGGCGCTGCCTGATTTTAATAGGTATTTGCTCATATAAACTCTTTAAATTTGTAAAATATACCCCACTTTATCTTTTAACAGAATTTAGAGAGTATATAAAAACAGTTAATTACATAACTGTTGCCGAAGAAAACGATTTTATTTTCTAGATGAAAGCTTACTATACCAAAATAATATTTCTTATATTTTGGTATCTAGGGGGAAAACACATATACACAATAATATTAATGACTTTCTTTGAATTCTTGGATTATATTTAGGTTTTCTCTAACTTCTAAATAAATATGTATAATTAAATTTTTTAATAATAAGAAAACACAATTATACACACACACACACACACACACACACACACACCCACATACATATACATGAGCATCTCGTAAGGATTGGCAAACTCATTTGCCTGGAGACTAGCTGACCAAATAATGAAGCCTTTAAACAGAATATGAAGTTAGAAAAATGTCCGGATGAAGATGTTAAACTGTTAACTGCAGAAGACATCAGAAATCTCATAGAAAGAACAACAACAATGGCAGGAAGGCCCAGGATTCTGACCAGACATCACTGAAATGATGTTTGGAAAGATGTTACAGAGCTTCAGATGCCTACTTATCAAAGCACAGAATGCAGTTACCAGACCAAATTAGTTAGAGACTTAAGTCAAGGACAAAAACACGTTTCTGAGACTGTGATATAGGGCTTTCAAATAAAACATTGTTCAATGGAACAGCTCAGTTTGATACAGGGCTGCAATGGCCCCATGTGCACGTGGAAAAGGTACACGCTCCATGGCACACCAGAGGTAGCCATGGCAGAGCATTCAGGTACAGAGGAAAGAAGAGGGCAACTGACAAGCTATCATTTGGGAGACACACCTGACACTGTCTGGACAGTTTAAGGCAGTGGGTGATCACAAAATGACAAAAGAAGAAGAAATAAAGAGGGAATGATCAAATACCTATATATTGGCTGGAAGTTTCAACTGCAACTAGAATCTCTGATACACTTTGTCCTTGACATTCTGATAAATTAATCTCACAGAAAGTTGAACAAACTGCAACTTTGGATCTAATTCTGATCAACAAATGGTGGTTGGGGCGGGGGGCAGCAAAGTAGCGAGCAGGTAAGGGGTAAAGAGCTTTGGCTGGTGAAGCAGAAACATTGAGAACTTAGAGGTAAGCACTCAAAAAGAAGTTCTCTATAGTTAGATTTGAACTCTAAAGTTTAAAAGAACTGATTTTAAAAGTTCAAAGAAAAATATATGCTTGACCTGAAACTCAAAAGGAAAGATACTTCAAGAGGGAGGGCTCTCCAGAATAAAATTCTAACTATACAATTGCAAATTACCCCAGCAGATGAAAATGTATAGCCATCTAAAGGTACTGATGTGATCCCCCAGGGGGCAGCCTAATGAGCTCAAATTTTTAAAGGACCCCTACAAAAAGATCAAGAGAAGGGTCCATATGAAAGAACATTAGCATTGTCCATATGAGCTTAAAGTTGCAAAAATGCTAAAGACCAAAAAAAAAAAAGTTGGGGGGGGGGGGTGGAGGCCTACGCTGCTTAAAAGTTATGTTTGAACTGAGAACAAGAAAGACACAGACCTGCTGTTTGAGACAGATGGTAGTTCTCAGATGATAAGACAGACAAGGATAATCTTCAGACGGGAAAGGAAGAACAAACCTTGCTAAGAGGGAAACGGATAAAGAGATCGGGACTTAGAGATCAAATGACTACTCTTGGCAGGTTGAATTTACCCCAGAGCACAAAGAAAATTACCAGCTGAAATGCTACCAATAATCTTTGATAGATCCTGGTGGACCTGAGATTGGGTCAATTCAACGGGCCAAAGAAGGGCATGTGTAGTCCTAATTTTCAAAAAGAAACAACAATGTATTTTGCAGACCATCTGGAAAATTCTAGAATAGTGTATTAAGTGCAAGGTCTACCTAGGAAAGGAAATGAGACTCTGAAGAGTAGACTCCTCCAGGACATGCTTGCTAACAGCAAGTAGCGCCAAAACGATGGGGCCACTGGGGAACTGTTTGGATGGGAGAACGTAAAAGACACTCGGATCTCAATGGAGGTTTGAAAAGTTCTTCCACGATATTCTTGTGCCTTGTGGACAGGATGAAGAAATGTGGGCTGAATGACACTCTGGTCATGTTAATCATGGAATCACTGAACTTACTTACATCAATCAGAAAAAGTCTCTAGTGGACTTGGAACATTAAATGAGGAGGTAGATTGAGGAAGGGAAAGCTTGTAAACTGTGATGAGGAACAGTGAAAAAAAACTTAAAGAGTGTGGCCTCAAAAAAAAAAGATGACCCTGAAATACTTTAAGACATCATATAAGGAAGGAGATCAATAATTTCTCCGTAGCACCTCAAAATAAAAGAAAATGGCATGGACACTCTGGAGCTAGGGCACTCAGGGTCAATATGGTATCCAAACGGGCCAGTGGCCATCTGTTGAGGATGGGTGCTCAACAGCATAACCCAAGTAAGGTCCTGTCTTGGTTTATCACAAACTTTGGGATAAAAATCAGGTCCTGAAATCAAGGTGTTGGTAGGGCTGCATTCCTCCTGGGGCCCTGGGGAAGAGTCTGTTTCCTTGCTTTTTCCAGCTTCTAGTAGCTACTTGCATTTCTTGGCGTGTGGCTCCTCCCTTGAATCACCCTGATCTCTGCTTCTAGGCCACATCTCCTCTGGCCCTGATCCTCCTGCCTCCCCTTCATGAAGACCCTTGAAATCACATATATCCCACCCTGGTAATCCAGGATAATCCCTTTAAAACCTTTACTTTAATCTCACCTGTAAAATTCCTTTTGCTATGGAGGGAAACAGTCTCAAATTTCAGGGAGTAGGACATGGCCATCTTTTGGGAGCCATTATTCTGTCTAGCACAGGCCCTCCCAAGCCTCAGAGATTCAGGAGCTGAAGACACCCTATTCTCCTCAGTGACAAGGGCCCTGAGACACACTGTTCCAAAACTTTAAAATCTAAACTGTGAAATGATTCTTTTAAAGATATTGACAAAGTTGAATATGTCAGCTTGAGTGCAAGTTTAATGTAGTTAATTATAAACGCTGGACAGATACCAATCTTTTTCAAAAATGCTCATGTTAACCCAACGATTAAATATTAACTTTTTGGTAAGCTGTAAAGTTTATTTCCTTATAAAACCCTATTTATAGGCTTACCTAATCTTTTAAATAGAGCAACACCTATTACCAATGACCAGGTGGCTGTTTATAATCACCCTAGAGCTTCCTAGAACTGGGCTTTTTAAAAGGAGAAACGCATGACATACTGTGGAAAGGTCATGAACATAATGCAATTCTCCAGACTTTGTTATCACTCTTCTCTTTCAATTCACATTTAATCACCATCAACTCCCCTTGGCTCCAACCACCTGCCTCCAAACCCAACAATAGGTTAGTCTTTCAAACACAGCCTCCCATGTATATTTTCTTTGAAACTCAGCCCCAAATGAGAGACTTATAAAGATCAAAGGATTTATAAAATAATTTCCCCCTCAATTTCAAGTCAAGAGAAAAACTATTCATGCTGATTATAACCAAGTATAGTATAGAAAAATAAATCCACAAATACCATTTCTCACCAACAGTCTCATCCCCTTTGTATGTTAAATACCTATCTATTTATCTATCTATCTATCTATTTATCTATCATCCATCCATCCATCCATACACTGAGTGGCCAGATTATTATGACCACCCCATCAGTACAATGAAGTGAATTAGTTATGCAAATAATAATAATAATAATAAAACCTTGAGAGTATTTGCTTAGGAAGTTTTCAATATTCAGTATTTTTGGAAGTGTCAATGAAGTACTGATGGGGTGGTCCTAATAATCTGGCCGATCATAATAATCTGGCCACTCAGTGTGTACAGCTATTGCAGAACTGCTAACAAAAAGCAAACTGACTGGACAGGAAGAATTAAGGACAGCAAAATGATGACAGAATGAGGAAAAGGGAAAGGAAATTCCTCCATGAGATGTAAGCCACAGGTGGAGAAGCAGTAAGTCTTACTCACTGTGATCTCCCCAGCACCTAATACAGGGCCTGGCAACTAGTGGGTGCTGAAATGCAGAGAAACACGAACCTAGCAACTGGCACAGAAGCACACACAATTAAGCACTTGAAGGAATGCTGAACGGGTCCCTTCATGAGTAGAAATGATGGGACACAACACCAGCAGAGAAACAGGATGTTGGCCTTACTTTACTATCTTTGTCTGGTTTGGCTGCTGAACTGTTCCCACAAGCTGATGAAGCACTGTCAGGAGAGGCGGGAAGTCCAGAGAGAATGGCCATTATCTGGCTGCTGGGCTCCGTCTCCAGGGAGGTGGAGGTGAGGCTGGGGGAGGTGATCGAAGCTGCTGCAGCACAGGCTAAGGGGGCGCTGCGACCCATATTGATGGCAGCCATCGGAGGCGGAGGCTGTGGGGAGGCCAAGGGGTGATGGGGCAGGCCCACAGACGCAGGGCCCAGCCCGCTGGCGTTCTGTACTTGGATGGGCGTCACCGCTGCCGTAGGGCGTTCTTGGTTGTGTGCCAAAACTAGTAAATGACAGGAGGGAACACGGTAAGATTCAACTTTCCAATAAACGCTGCTCATCAAACTATGAGTCATTTCATTGCATCCGTCCATAATGAAAGGTTGCTACTGCATTTATTACAATAAACAATGGATGTGTGGTGGTTCAAAAGCACTTCATCTTAGTTGGGTCCCTGGATGCAGTTCCCTTCCAGATCCACTCTGGAGTCTGTTGAGTGCCTAGAGCAGTGATGGCGAACCTATGACACGCATGTCAGAGATGACACGCGAACTCATTTTTTTGGTTGATTTTTCTTTGTTAAATGGCATTTAAATATATAAAATAAATATCAAAACTATAAGTCTTTGTTTTACTATGGTTGCAAATATCAAAAAATTTCTATATGTGACAGGGCACCAGAGTTAAGTTAGGGTTTTTCAAAATGCTGACACGCCGAGCTCAAAAGGTTCGCCATCACTGCCCTAGAAGCTTAGCTGTAAACCCCGAGGCCCTTCAGTTAGAGAAAGAAGGCCTTTCCCTGGAATGAGAGACTCAAAGCCAGTATCTGATGGTGGTCTACACTGTCAAACTGCACTGGCCTCCAGTCCTTTTTAAAAATGATTCTCTCTTTTCTTATAACCATTTCTTTCTTTTCCAGAGAGAAGTCACAAGTTTACTCTCATTGTTACCCAAGACTCTTGGTAGGTAGTCAATGTTATAGAAAAAAGAAATCGGCCAAAACCGGTTTGGCTCAGTGGATAGAGCGTCGCCCTGCGGACTGAAAGGTCCCAGGTTCGATTCCGGTCAAGGGCATGTACCTGGGTTGCGGGCACATCCCCAGTGGGAGATGTGCAGGAGGCAGCTGATCGATGTTTCTCTCTCATCGATGTTTCTAACTCTCTATCTCTCTCCCTTCCTCTCTGTAAAAAATCAATAAAATATTTAAAAAAAAAAAAAAAGAAATCGATTTAAGGTCCCACTGGGTCTAAGATAGACTTGTGACTAAATTCATAAAAAATTATCCGCACACCGGTTGGCTGCAGTAGATGTACAGTGAGATTTGAGATCATATGATCCTGGCTACAGAAGTCCTATTTTCAAATACTACTGACATTCTTAGGATCGGCATAGTGTCTTTCAGGCTTTCGATCTACACATCAGGGAAGGCTTGGCCAAAGTAAGCAGACATCAAGTGCCACTGACTGGACTCTGCCTACTTCTATTTCCTGTTATTTGTTATTTTACATCATATCTGCTTTTGTCAACATCTGTCACGGAAGATCTGATACTAGGCAGACGACCCTTTTCCTGATGCTTCCCAGTCCGGTTTCCTCCTTACCTGTCCTCACAGCATTGCGGGCCTGGTTGACTGTCATCTGCCCCGTCATGTTCAACAAGACCTTAGCCTGAGGACTCGTGTGCATGTGAGCTGCTGACACCACTGCTGTGGGGACCACATTGGGACTCCCGGCCATACCATTTCCCTGGAGCTTCTGGGCAGGCCCTCCTGCAGTGGAGGGACTGACCATGGTCACCCCCCGACTTGTCTGACCAGCTGTAGACACAGGAACTTTAGCTTGGGAAGCATTTGTCATCGCCCTGCCGAGACAGAAAAACAGACAGCCCCATCCATTAGCGAAGTGGGGGACAGAACAATTAAAAGGGGGAAAAAAGACTCAAAGCTTTACAACATTTTAAAAAATGAATGGGATTATTTTTACAAAATGTAAAAATAGCAAATTCAAATTCACAATGGCCCTGAGGCAGAGAAAGGTCTTGCAATGTATTCTGAGTCACAGAAAATCATGTATCGTATTTTCTGCTCAAGAACATCCAGTTACCAGGTTCAGCTTCCCACACCAAGGCCGAACCCCTCCACTGACTTGAGGCCCTGGATTCTCCTACTTCTGCTATCCAAGAAGCCAGGCTTGTTACCTTACAATCATATGTCCATGGCCCTGCCCATGCTTTCTGCCCTTCTCCTATTTGCCCCCAGCCCCACGTCACCCAAGGGCTTGTGTACATGCATGTGGGTGCACATACACATATACACACACTCTTGGACTGTCCTCCCCAGCTTCTCTTGACTTACCCTAATCTCATTGGTTTCAAGATCCAGCAGAAATCCCATCATTTCAAGAAGCCTTGCCTAAGGCTCAGGCTGAAGACTTTCTGATTATCTTTCATGTGGATTTCTCTGTCCTATGACCCTGATTACAAAAATGAGTGTATTGTTTTTTAGATAATTCCTTATTAAATATTCCTGACTCAGTCAAAGCTCCTTGAAGACGGGGTCAGTGTGCAATGGTTCTTTTCCATTTCTCCAGGATTTGTAGTTATAGTGGTACTGCCAGTTCTAAACAAATACTTAGTGGTTGAATTTAATTAAATTAGGTTTGGCATAGTTTTGTGTAATGCTTTTTTAACATTCTAAATTCATTTAAACATCAATTCTATTTATAGTAACTTTCTACTAAGTAGACTACTTCATTAACTTGAACGTCCTTATTATGTACCATGAGGAGTAACAAAGAATTAGCTCTAAGTAAGCAACTCTCCAGAGACTTTAAATAATTTGTTTTTGAGTCTTATGAAAATGTTTTCCTTTATTAACTTAATATTTTGGTTTTGGTTTATTTTACTTCCCCTAGTTGTTTCTGTGGTTTGTTGTTGTTGTTTTGTGTGTGTGTGTGTGTGTGTGTGTGTGTTTCCGACCAGGAAGGGCCTATCTGGATCTACCTTCTGGATCCTGAATGTAGATTTTAACATATACAGAAAACACGGTTTATATCGATTAAAAATCTGCAAGTCAAATGAAAGCTAGTACCCTGTCACCATCTGCAACAACAGTGATTTATATTTGATTAGGCTGCTGGCCAACCTATAAGTCAAGGCCAACAGCTGACAAACATGTCAATTCATTAAACCTTTTATTCAGAATCAGAGAGTTTAAGGAATGATTTATCACAGTTAAACCTGGGCTATTTAAGAGCCCGGTGGCCAGAAACTGAGGCTCCCTGAATGTCGATGCCATTAAGGGCATTCCATTCAGTCTCCGAGGCTACTTTCCTCAGTGACCAGAAGGTGGGCTTATCTCGAAATGAAATAAAGAACATTTTGTATATCTAACAGCCCTGACTTCCCATTACCCTGTAACAGGCCTTCTAGACCTCAGTGACATCTGGGGCCAGCTAATTCCCTTCTGTGGGAGGGGCCCTGTGTCCTGCAGCACCTTCGGCAGCATCCTTAGTTTCAGTGCACCAGGTGCCAACAACAGCCTCTCTTCCTGCGCCCGCCCCCGCCCCAGTGCCAATCAAATGTGTGTCCACACATTGCCTAATTCCCCCAGGGAAGCAAAATCACCTTTAGTTAAGAAGAATAGAGGATCTATGCCATAGCTAAGGAATTTTATTTCTGACTGTATTACAGAAATTAATTGTCAGAATTCAAAGGTAATCAAGCTATTAGAACACAGAGTCGGACCACCTGGGTTTGAGCACTTCTTCATTATGTGATCTCAGACCAGTTATTTAATCTCTTTGTACCTCCATTTCCTCATCTATCAAGAGAGGATAATAACAGAAACTACCACAACGAGTTGTTCAAGGACTTGGAGTGAACGTGTGCAACCCATTTAGAAATCTGCCTGCCTGGCACATAGCAAGCATTATAGAAACATGGAAGTATTAATAATATAGCTTTTGTTTAGATGAAACATTATGCTCTTTCCAGCAGAAAAAAATACTGAAAATGGTCTTTTACATGTTACTTAAAGCAAATAACTTAAAACCCAGTACATTTATTTGTAGAAACCTACAATTTCACATATAGCCATGTGAAAAGTGAGCCAAGCATTTTAGAGTTAGAAGGGATCTCAGCAAGCACAGATACGGACTTTTTAAAAAATGTTGGCTGTGTAACAGGCAATTATAACGTGAGAAGGAATCTGGACAGGCTGAGAGCCACGGAGAAGAACAAAGCTTCTCTGTTTGGAACTTAGTAAACCACTTGTTCAAAGCCATACCTTGTGACGGGTGCCACATAATTACCAGGGAAAACCCCGATCTTGCTGGTATGCATCGATGTCCCTTTGAACCAGCCATCCTGGCAACGTTCAAACACTAAAAACATCTCCCCTTTTCTCAGCTCCAGCTCATCCTCTTTCCGGGGAGTATATGGATATATAGCAACATACCTGGAATAGAAAGAATATCTGATTTCGGGCCGAGTAACCACCAAAACCCAAGATGCTCAAAGCTCGTCCATGGTATAAAGTCTTGAATATCTTGCACAAATGAAAACAGAAAGTACAGTCCTTTCATCTGTAAGCAGTATTGGTACTTGTCCGCTGAAAGCTTTTGCCATCGACATTGAAAAGGCAGAGCCCCCCGCTCCCCCCCCGCCCCCAAAGAAAAAGAAAGAAAAGGCAGAAGCCTTCCTGATTAAGAACTGCCAACCTGGTCTACCGCCCCCCCAGACCTCCGCCCCCCGTGTGAAGGTGACCACCCCACCAAATGGTATTTGCAGGGTGTGAAAGAATTAAGGCAGCTTCCCAGAGTGCCTAACATGCTGCTGGGGATTAGGCACCCACTGGGAAAATTGAGCTCTTCAAATGGCACTTGTTAGGCTTGGAGAGTAGCCCCAAATGTGGGCATATGGTGTGAAACCCCACCGGGAGGCACAACATGCTGCCTTCCGCACACAGGCTGAACCCAGAGGCTTGGGCTGCACCTGCTTTTGTGTGCTCAGCCAGGAACAAGACTGAGTTGGAAAAAGTCAAAGGGAAATAAAAGTCCAGATCACAGGGCGTACAGAAGAGCCCCACCACGCAAGGTGACTGTGCCACCACCATAATGGAAACCAGGCAGGCTACGCTAATCAGTTGTTCTTCCCAGGGCTGACCTGTTCCATGTATAAACTCACACAATATAAGATCCACGAAAACCTAGATGTATTCTGCCACGGATAAACTCTGAATGAGATAACTAGACTTTTCTGGATACTAGGGACTTCCAGCTTTTCACATGTGTACTACGAGTAGACCTGGTTTGTATGGAATACCTTTTCATTCCTTAGTATCCCAATGCAAGGAACGAAAATGAGACAAAAAGGCAGCTCCGTACACATATAATATTATGAAGAAGCAAACAGCTGTCTCCCTAAATTCTGAAAGGCCTTCCCTCAGCAGGACGGCTGCCTAGCGAGCGCTTGTATTGGGCCCATTTTGTTTCAGCAGTCTCCTCATTATATGCATGACTGGGTAGAAGTTTGCAGAACACAAACCACTTTGGAAGCCATAAGCCTGTCAGCAGCTCATATCAGAAAGGTGTTTCTCTGCCTCTGCTCTTTGGGCTGAGTTTGAAATGCATGTTTAAGCAGCAATAAATGACACCCTCACTTACACGCTGGGGCGAGTCTGAGGTCGTAAATGTGCAATCTGGTCAGTGGGCCCCGTTGTGGGCCTGGGTCCTGTTCCAGCAGCAGCAGCAGCAGCAGCGCCAGGCTGTGTGGAGACCAGGAGAGGGGGCGGGGGCAGAGGAGGGTTCATAGTCTGGTATAAGAAAGAGAGGGGGACAATAAGGAACACAATGTTTATTTACATCTTTTATGGGAGGTGGGAAGGAAAAGGAATCAGAAATCCATGGGAAAAGACTTCAATGGAATCCAAACAGAACAGAACCAGCAAGCTACCTAAGATGAAAGTGTCCTTAAAACAAAATAAACAAACAAACAGCCCCCCCACCCCCCAACCACCACCACCACCACCACCACCACAAGACTCCCATCTTGTTCTCCTTTAAGATCTTAAAGCCATGGCAATTTTTTCCAGCGAACAGGTAAGTAATCCTGCTTGGAAGGAGGGAAAGAAAGAAAAAAAACAAAACACCACCCGAAACAATTGTGTGTAATTTTAAGATGAATAAGACTTTTAAGTATAAGACTTGGCCAAGAATCCAAATGCGTTTCAAAGGGGCAGCTATAATGTCACACTGCTTGCTGGGAATTAATTTGTGATTGTTTCTGTAACTTGAAACTTAAACACAATGCAAAACAATAGGGCTGCACTATATCGCAAGCCATGCCTTCAGAAGAAAATTTCCTTTGATGCCTGGTCTCCACAAAGCCCAAACAATAGCAAGCCACAATCACTGGGCTGTTGTTGCTACTTTTGCTTATTCTTTTCTCAACTCTGCCAGCGTTTGAAATTTAGGACTATCAAGGCTGGTAATCTTTAACAAGTACACCAGTGAAAAGCTGCTGGTTCTTTTATGGGCACAGACTAATGGGGTTCTGCCTACAGGATTCCATGCCTTTTGGAAATCAATGGAGCAATTGTTACCTTCTGATCCACACACCCAGAGAATTCTTTAGGGTCTGTATACTGAAACTCCTGGGAACACAGGCACAGAAAGACCCGACTGAACCCCCACCCCTCCCCACCCTCCCCAAATCTTTGAACCACTAGATGTAAAAACTGAATCCAAGGAGAGAGGAGGAGTAAAGAATACACCTATGAAAGCATAGATGGCTGAGACACATCAGCATATTAATAAGAAAAATCCAATGACTTCTAAACATAGATCCTAACAGTCATTTCATGTCTATTTTTTTGAAATAAAAACTTGAATCTCATCAACAACACTAACTGCATCTGCCTGTTCAAGTACATAGCTCCACAAACATAATAAACTGAGGGGAACCATTTTCCAATTTCTAGACATGCATGTTGCAACCGTCTCACACACTCTTATTTAGTATTTTTTTTTTTTTTTGCTAAAGTGACTTTCTGGAAGGATTTCCCCTCACACAGCAGCTGAAGGTGGTGCAGAACAGCCAGTGCAGAAATACATGGGGCGCGGAGCTGCTTACACAGCGCTCACCCGGACGAGGCCAAGGGCAGCTCAGAAAGCCAGAGCTTCCAGGACGTTCTTCACGCTCCCCATAGGAACGAGGGCAGCATTCAGATTTGTCACAGCTTTGGAATTGGCACAGACTTGGGCTCAGAGCCTTCAAACCCTTTAACCAGGAGAAGGACAAGCCTTCGTTCCATTTGGTCTCCTCCCAGTGACACAGTGGAGAGAAGGAACGCTAATCCTTGGTAAAACGCTCAGCAAACGTGACCTGGGCAGTTAGTTCGTGGGCAATGACACACCGGCGGCTCGACAGGTGAGGTAACAAGTCCAGACTGTACCGCGACTAATATACCACCGGAGATTATAAAATTACCACTTAGCTGGTTTCCATTTAAACCTTCCTAAACCCAAAACAGCGTGGCTGTGGTGAGACAGGAGACCAATGGCATGTGCGTGACAGGAGCCCCGCAGTCACCGCTCCTAGGAATTCCTGAGCACAGCACCAAAGGCACAGAACCAAAAGGCTCCATTCCTCACTCTCCACAGAACCCCATCTTCAAGAGGAGAGGAAATGAACATCGCCTGTTATATTTTAACTTACTAAAACAGAGGCGGTATTAAATTGGTCCTAAGAAGAAGGAGGCAAGGGCATCGACAGGTCTGATCAAAATATACATCACATTTTGTTAACAAAACGTAAAAATAGGTCACCTCCTGTGGTTTATACAGTAAACAAATGTTTCATGCATGTTCCTTTTACAAAGAGTAAACAGTAGGCATTTAAAATGTGGATAAAAGAGAATATTCTAAAAGACCCCAAAGGTTGTGCTTGAAACAGTCTTTAAAAAAAATAAAAAATCGGACAGGATTTTTCCCAATGCTGGGTTACCCATCTTTGGGGAAATGTGCATATGTGAGTGCATGTGTATTCGTGGGTATAGAAGCACACAGACAAAGGCCAAGAGGGAGAGTCTGATTAAAATCAGATTCCTAGATGTTGCTCAGCCCTGCGGGGCTGGTAAAATGATAGGGCTCTGGTGAGTCCTGGGCTGTGACACACTAGGAAGTTTTGTGGGTTGCTTTATAAACAACCTCAACTGAAATAATCTGGCGATGTGGAAGTTCAAAAGGTAATCCACTGTAGGTTACGCTTCGGGCAGTTTGCTATCCTGCAAGACCTGAAATTTCCACAGCGCAAACCACAGCCTTTCACTCACCCAGAGCTGACCCGGAGACCCGCCTGTGTTCTCTCACAGCCCAGGCCAGCGTGGCTGCAGAGGCCAACACGCACTCTCCACAGGCAGGAAAAAACAAACGCATCCATGGCCCTGCTAGGAGCACAAGTGACACTTTGCTAATAATACGTCATCAACGTACCATTGTACAGAACCAGACAGACACCACAGTGAAATGCCACGTTCACCAGCTACTGCATGGGTAATTGAATTGGGGCCTCACAAGTGTTCATCCCTTGCAGTTTCATGGAAACTCAGCAAGTCTGTGTGATTAAGGTAAAGTTGTCCATAGCTATGGCCCAGGCCACAGAAATACTGATGTAGAACACGCGATGTTATTCTGCCAGGCATTAAAAATGAGCTTCCTGTTTCTGTAGATTCAGACCTTCCGTTTACCAGTACGTGGTAATGGTCTGAGGCGAGAATGACTACTTCTGAACAACACTTAGCTCAAATACAGGCCTTAGTGGTCAGCTACTGTAAACTGGTCATATTTTGAGTGTCCAGGTTCCCTCCCCCGACCCTCTGATCATGAAAGAAGATGAAGTTTTTACATGGTAGAAGAATAGTTGTTGGGGGCAGAAAAACACAGACTCTAACCCAGGCTCAGCCATCTAAGGCAGTCCTTGATGCCTCCCCTTTGCTAGAGTGAGCACCAGAAAAGAAGTGCTCTCTCTCAGACTGGATTGCAGGCCACTGACCAGCCACATCTGCTACTGGACACCGTGCGTGAAAAGTTCAGTTACTGGGTGTGAGACCCCTTCTTTTGCTCCTCCTTTTGCCCTTTCCTGAAACTAGCCCAGATAGTGTTTAAACGATCTGGATTTGGCCAAGGACAGACTGCAAGGTCCACTATGTCTTTTTATTTGTTGTTCTTTTGCTTTGGGTTTAATGTATATAGCAACCAGTAAAATCACTTGTCCAGCCCTGGCCCGTGTGCTCAGTGGTTAGAACGTCAGCCCATGTGAAAGGTCATGGGTTCAATTCCCAGTCAAGGAATTGAATACTTGGAATGCAGGTTGATCCCGTCCCCAGTCAGGGTGCGTGTAGGAGGCAACCAATTGATGTGTCTCTCTCACATGGATGTTTCTCTCTCTCTCTCCTCCCCCTTCGCTCCCTTCCTTCCACTTTATAAATCAATGGGAAAAATATCCTCAGGTGAAGATTGAAAAATAAAATCACCTGTCCAAACTTCAGTAAGGAAGTTATTCTCATCAGGCAATGTCATCAGGATTGACACTGAAATAAGACCCAGTATCAAAATCCTGACACTTACAGTTAAGTACTGAAATGATATCTCTTCCCTGTTAGAATTAAAGTTTCAGACTTTAATTCTAGCCCCCATTAAAAGAAATTTTTCTTAAAATTTTTTATTTTTTATTGAATTTATTGGGGTGACATTGGTTAATAAAATTATATTGGTTTCAGGTGTACAATTCTATAATACATCATCTGTATATTGTATTGTGTGTACCCATCCAAAGTCAGTTTCCCTTCCATCACCATTTTTCCCCCCTTTACCCTCTGCGACACCCCCTTTCCCCTCTGCTAATCACTGTTGTCTGTGTCCATGAGGACTGTGGATTTTTTTGCTTAATCCCTTCACCTTTTCCACCCAGCCCCTTCCACCCGTCCCCTCTGACAGCTGTCAGTCTATTCTCTTTATCTGTGAGTCTGTTTCTATTTTGTTTGTTAGTTTATTTTGTTCATTAGAGTCCACATGTAAGTGAAATCACATGCTACTTGTCTGACAGACTTATTTCACTTAGTATAACGCTCTCCAGGCCCATCCATGCTGTCGCAAAAGATAAGATTTCCTTCTTTTTTATGGCCAAGTAGTATTCCATTGTGTAAATGTACCACAGCTTTTTATTCATCTACTTATGGACATCTGAGCTGCTTCCAAATCTTAGCTATTATAAGTGACACTGCAATGAACAGAGGGGTTTAAACTGGGGCAAAGGCTTACCTGTAAAGTGCTTTGCACTGGAGTTTTAGCTACAAGGTCAACGGACAATGAAGGGTTCATTTTCTTTCCTACTGTCCCTTATGTGTGCATCCCCCTCACATACCTCCCAAAATAAAAAAGTGACCGAAGGACAGACTTCGGGCATTTCTGGATCCTTTGGGCAAATACCACTTACTATCCCCCAACTCATAATTGTTTCTTTGTAAATCGGATTTCCAGTCAACCCACTCTCAACCCTACCCATGAACCTCTGTGGACAGCCTTTCTGTGTCCTGGACACAGACGCAGGTGCACCAGCTGGTGATGAAACAGGCCCAGCTGCTGCTAGGCACGTGCCCGCCAGTCAACGGTGTTACCAATTTCAGCAGCCTCACCATCTGCACAAGGCAGTGTGTGTACAATTATTTAAGCATTTTACCTTATTTTTATGGCAATGAGTAGAAAGTAGAAAGGTGAAAGTGCTGATACTAATGATTAAAAAAAAAATAACTTAGGTGTCAAAATCCAATAAAATTAAGATAAAGATGAAAAGGAGTGAGTCTTTCGTCTCAGGTGGATGTTCACTGGAATTAAACCAGTCAACTGTGGGTACAGCTTTGAAGAAAAACATTAAAGAATCTATTTAAAAATGCCAGAAGTCAATGCTTAGAAGATTATGTCTAAAGGGGAAGATGGAATTAAGAATTAAAAAAAAAACCTCTTGGGGAATGGAATTTTGCTCACAAATTGTGTATTTATTGTTCTGCAGTTGTTCTGTAAGAAGAGATACCTGTACTAGTTAATTGACTTTGTATAAATTACATAAGGTCTCCAGGCCTTAATATATGGACCTGTGAGACAGCCTTGTAAATATAAATAGTTTAGGTGCGCTGCCTTTCCTGTGCCGGGAGCACCACAGAAGCTCATAATTGGCAGCTACTGTTGTGATTCGTGAGACTGAGAAGTCCAATAGCCTTACTGACTCATCTCTGTGCTGCCGGCACTGGGCTTGGCAGACAGAGATAACAAATCCTCAGTGAGTGTTTCACGAGTGAGAAAACATGCTGTGCCTCCATCCCTTAACAACGTGCAAGGATCCAAAGGCCTGTTTCTGAGATGCTGGAGTTCTTTTCTGTTGCTATGACGGTGTTGGCCATATCCTACCCCTCATCCTGAGGCTCAGAACTCCTGCCATAACCCAGGCATGTGCCCTGCCCCGGAATCGAACCATGACCTGGTTGGTAGGTTGACCTTTAATCACTGTCGTCCTTCAACCACTGAGACACACCAGCGAGGCTAATTTTGTATCTTTAAACAGTGGTGTGTGTGTGTGTGTGTGTGTGTGTGTGTGTGTGTGTGTGTAATTAACATAAAAAATAGAGTAACACATTTTTGGAATGTAATCTATTTATAAGTTGGCTATGGGCTATATTTGGCCTTTAATGACCTGGGCACCCTGTGACATCTTACAGTTAAACACCTCTCAGCCAGCACAGAGGATCAGGGATTATGAATCACTTGTTTAAAAAGCTCTCCTGCCACTGTACAGAAGATACAAGACTAAGGGTTTCATCCTCCCTCCTTCCAAAAATTAGCTGGAAAAAACCCTTACTACTAATAATAGACTAATGTCTGAATCAGGTAGATGTAATAACAGTTTGTTCCTAAGATTAGATATTTAACATTTTAATAGTTCCTTGTGAAATGTATGAGACAATATGCTCATACTTCATTTGGCATAAGAGATTAAAAATTATCAATTTATAGAAAAAGATTTCATTTTCTACTATAGTGGCGGCATTTATTACCTATAAATCCACGCCATGAAAAGCATGGTTTCCTTCCTACCAGGCTGCACGCTATTGCTGCAATACTGCTCAAAGTCTTAGGAAATACCTCAAATTTCAAAAAAGGTTAGTCGCCGTGATTAAGGAGAAATGCAGAGGGTACCTTCTCCGGAGAGTCTTTTCCACTTAAACCCAACATTTAAAATGCAAAACGTTTCTGCCAATCTACCAGGGGCTTTGAGATCTAGACATCTCCTGGGATGACAGATATGTCTGTTTATAACTCGTTTTTCAGTAAGTGAAATTGGCACAGTAGACATACCATTTAATAAACCTTCCTCTTGCTTAACATGCAATCTTTCTCATGGAATCCCAGGATGAAATCGCTGAGTGTGAATTCATTTTTGTATATTCATGCTCTCTTGTGACCTGTCCCCCTGACTGGCCTGACAGTGCTCCTCCAGCTAAGAGCGACTGGCCATTTCATACATGGTAAAATTTATAACCCACAAGGGGTGAGACTCAGCTCTGTGTTTTTTCCACTAATTAACTTTTCTAAGACCAGGAAAATCAGGTTTTTTTCCCCTGTTAAGAAAACAAGTCAGAGGCCCAGCCAGTGTGGCTCAGTGACCTATGAACCAGGAGGTCACAGTTCAATCCCTGGTCAGGGCACATGCCCAGGCTGCAGGCTCCATCCCCAGTGTGGGGCGTATAGGAGGCAGCCGATCAATGATTCTCTCTCATCATTGATGTTTCTATCTTTCTATCCCTCTCCCTTCCTCTCTCTGAAATCAATAAAAAACACTAAAAAAAAGAAAAAAAGAAATCAAGTAATAATTTTTCCATGCAAAGCAGTCATCTGGAATGGGAATACTAACTGGTTATGCAAATGTTGGGGTGGGAAGGGAAGCGGGGGGGGGGGGGGGGGGGGGAGGGGAGGCGCGGAGGGTCCTCTCCAGAGGTGAGAGGGCAGGATGATTATGGCACTTGGCACCAATCAAAACACCCATGTGCTACCAGAATCTCAGGGAAACCACATGTCAATAAGTTAACTGAATTTCACCATCTCCCCAGATGGATTAATGCAACTCACCCTCCCAATCCAAACACTTGTACTGTCAAGGAAGCTATAATGTTCATTATAAAACAAACATTAAAAAACAAACACACAAAAAACTACAACTTTGATCTTCAACCAGAACATTATTATTATTTTTTAAAATTTATTTTACTTATTTTTTTATCTTTTGTTGTTAATCCTCACCCAAGGATAGTTTTTCCACTGATGGTTAGAGAGTGTGGAACATTGCTTGCCTCCCGTATGCCTCCCAATCAAACCTGCAAACTAGGTATGTGCCCTGACTGGAATCGAACCAGCAACCTTTTGGTGCATGGGACGACGCTCCAACTAATGGAGCCACCTGGCCAGGGCATAACCAGAACATTATCAACTTCCATGTAAATACAAGAACACGCTTAACTCTATAAAACCTTTTCAAAAGTCTAAGTCAAGCTAGGTAATAACTGCATTTATTTATATCCCACCTTGTTTCAAAGTCAGTTTTCAATGATTTATAAAATGTATCAAGACAAACATAAAAGAAGAAAAATGGGGCAAAAGGAAACTGAGGACAATAAAACTAGATGGAGGCAACACTTTGACTAATAACGTGGTGAGGTCCCAGCTAGGGAAGGGTACCAATTTGGCTCTAAGCATTCGAGCAGAGGGAAATATAATCTTTACAACATATATAAAATCCACAACCTGAAAATAAACCAGCTGCTTAGAAGCCTCACTATTCCTGGTACCAAGAGCAGAGAAAACTGAGTGAAAAATGAATCAGGCCCTCCAAGGCATTCTTAGAGCAAACCAGTGGCACATGTCACAGGCCCACCTTGAAACAGTCGAAGAGGTCAATAACCAGATCAGTAATAGTCACCCCTCTCTCTACATTCTAGATTCTAACTCTCCGAAGCAGGTACTATTAGTCTCATTTTACAGGTAGGAACACGGAGTCTTAAAGAGGCCACATAACTTTCCTTGCTCATAAAACAAGTAAGTGGCTGAACTGGGCTTTCAACCCTGGCCTGTGCCCCGATCACCGGGCCACACCATTTCTCTGAACGTATCACAACCAGGTGAAGTTGGGCAAAGCAAGTTATAGGGGTGGGGTTCACCGGGGACATCTGATTTAGTGGTCTTTTCTATCCTCATTCAACTCCATACTGAAACAGTCTGAAAGTATAAGCCAAGGCATTGGCCTGGATGAGCGATGTCTCACAATGGCTGCTTCCTTGCCATTCAAGTTGCCTGTAATTTTTGGAAACAGGGATTTAACGACTGTGTTTCTGCTGCCTGAGGTTGTATTTGCTTGTTTCTTCTCCAGAGTGATCTTTGTCTTTGTGTCTCTCTCCCTTGGCTGCCCTCATTCTTCCTATTAACTTCCTCCGTTAGGATGTTTTAAAGCAATTAGTGTTTAGATTCTGTCTGCAGGATGCTATATTTGCAGAAAGAAAATCAAACATAATCTAAGGGCTCTTCCACAGCAGCAGGGACCTCTGGGTAGCCATGGCTATGGTTATACCACAGAAGACAAGAAACTAAAAGGTGAATCATACATGGAGAGATTTAAAATCGACTTGGCATGTGACTCAAGAAAATCATTTAGCCAACTTCCTCAGTATTTCTACTAATGTGTTTTTGTAAGAAGTAAGCAAGGTCTAGAAACTCAAAAGAAATAAAGGTTAAGCCTTCAGGAAATCAGGATGAACCATGAAGAAAATTAAAAGGATTTTACCGAGCTCTAATAGTTTCAGGCCACTGATCCTCACTGTTAAGAACTTGGGCAGACTGCAGGCAAGAGATTCTATTTTGTATGTGTGTGTGTGAGATTCACAGAGACAACAGATAAAAGATAAGAGACACACCCCACCTAGCATGTGCCATGTAAACTGCAGGTGCTGGGAGGTGGAGTGTGCCAGGTTAATGTCACTAATCCCTAAGAGAGAGACAGAGATGGGAGAAGCTATACTCACTCCAAGTGCAGCTGTGTAGGGGACATCTGATGGGAATGTGAACGAAGGGCCAGTTGTCACTGGGCTGCTTGGGGGTGGGGTCACAATTAACCCGGTGGTACTTATATGAACCTGCCAAGAAAAAAGAAGTTAATAAAAAGGCTATATTTAAAACATTTTATTTTTTATTGATTTCAGAGAGGAAGAGAGAGGGGGAGAGAGAGATAGAAACATCAATGATGAGAGAGGATCATTGATCAGCTACCTCCTTCATGCTCCCAACTGGGGATCGAGCCTGCAACCCGGGCATGTGCCCTGACCAGGAATCAAACCATGACCTCCTGGTTCATAGGTCAAAGCTCAACCCCTGAGCCTCGCTAGCTGAGCAAAAGGCTATATTTAATACAATAGATTACACCAGCTAAACCTTGGGAAGGCAAGTAACAATTTTTTAAAAAATCTGTATTTTCTATTATTTTTGGAAAGCACAATCCCTTTCATTTTATTCAACCCAAATTTACTGCTTACCTAATTTGTATGAAGACACGACGAAGTCACGTGATCAACACTGGCCACTGCAATGTTTTACACACACATTTCAACTATGGCTGCCTTTCAAGGGAACACGCTGCCTCTCCTGGGATGCTACCGCCAACCCAACTGGCTTTTCAGATGGCCAGGCCTTTGCTCCACTAGCCTCCTGGCAATTCCCCTCAAGATCCTGTTGGATTGGGTTGTGGCTGAATACTCACCTGCCTAGCAATATGTTAAATCTATGTGAAATGCTTAAGGTGTTCTGCTATTTTCAGAATCACTTTCATGATTTCTACCTTCCAGTGGGGACACATAATTAAAATGCAGCTGCCTAGACCTGCCTACAGCAGACAATCCCTGATAAAACCTTTATGGGAATGATGTCAAGTCAAATCCATTGTTTTCACAGTGTCTTATCCATGATACTACCTAAGATTAATTTACTAGAAAGAAATTGAGTTATTCAGGTCAGTTCATTGCCTGTGTTTGGTTACTTGATCACTTTCAGTCAAGTTGCACACAGGTCTGACTGCAGAGTGCAACAGCATACTCCATGGTGCAGAACTAGGGACAGGGGCTCCTGCAAAAACTAGGTTTTCCCTTCGCTATTATTATTAACCAGTTAACTACCACGATATTTTGAACTTAATTAAAAAAGGTCCACTGCTTCATCTATAGACGCTATGGTGTACAAATGGTTAAAGAAATGTGCTTGGCTGCTGGTACCTTGTCTTCCCCTGGAAACAATGCTATACCAAACATGCTAGGCCTTTTGTAATAAAAACTTAATCCCAAACATACTTTAGTCAATTCCCATAAATTAAGAGAAAGATTATCAGGACAAAGAAAAGCTCCAAGATTTGTTAGTTCCCGGAGGGCTTGAAGGAACTTTCAGTGTCCCACTGGGTGAGCCCCTGCTGAGGCCGGGAGAATCAGCATCCCAGCATCGAATTATTTTCACCAATAAATCTGTACATGGAATCCACGTCCTTTTAAAACCACCTCGGTACCTGTTAGCTCAGATTCTGATTGACCGAAGCAGATTCCAGGGGTGCCACTAACAAGCGTTTCTCTTCAAACCCTCATTTTCTCTCTTCTGTGAATCAAAGTCTATTTCTAATCAATCTGTAATGGGAAGCACAGTGGTTTTTCATTCTTCGAATAAAACCTCACGGCCTGCTGCTACTTTATCCAATAAATCTTTTTATATACACACTCCCAGGGCAGCTGCATGTGGGCACCACACAGAAGATGGGAGTCTTTCTTAGGAAATGCAATGACGCTCACTTCAAAGTGTGCACCAGAATCCAGGAGCCTTAAAGGGCAGACGAAAACCCACCCCAAATACAGCTTCCCGGGCCTGACCTACCAATATCTAAAAAAGATCTCACGATTGACTGATGTTTCCCTAAAAGCCCCAGACTGGGACTCAGGATAATTAGCTGCTAATAAGCTCATGACCTAGGACAAGTAAGGCACTTCAGGTCTCTGGACCCCCGTGACGAGCTGAACAGAGGTTCCCTAAGGTCTCTGGCAGCAAACGTAGGAGTGAAGCACCGAATTCGAGAATCTTGCCGGCCTCAGTTCAGCATCCTAGCACTGGAGCAAAGGAAGAGGGAATGGTCACCAAAGAATGACTCAAAGCAGAAGAAAAGTGGCTGAGGGTGTGCGTGTCCAGAATAAATGCCCCGCGTGGGGACAAAATGTCTGGGTTACTTGCAGCATCACATGTTTTTACAGGTGTTAGTCACAGACATCTGTGCACGTCTGTTCTGATGACCCACCTGGACAGCGGGACCGATAGATACACAATCTGTCAACTTACATCCTGGAAAGTTCAGCCTTCACTCATTAGTCACCACGTCAAATAGGAAGTGAGCCCTTTGCTCCTTTCTTTGGTTCACTGCCCATCCTGTTGCCTGGAATTTGGAATTTGCCACCCAGAAACAGGAGGACAAGGACCTAACGCCTAACCACGTGGTGAAAGGTGAGCTGGAAGGCCCCATCGCACCAGCACCGAACTACCTCTAGGTGGATCTCACTTGGGTGAGATAACAACACTCACTTCTTTAGGCCCCTTGCCTTGGGTTTTTAAATAAATGAAACCAAACCTAATTAAGGAAAAGCAAGACAGAAGTATCAGGCCAATAACAGGAAACATATTCAGCCACGGACCTCAGTCAACTCTACTGAGAGGTCTTTTCTGGGGAGAAGAGAAGGAAAGCCCTACTTTAAATGGCCCCCCAAGCGCCGTGTTCCCATCTCCACTCAGCTCCATGGCAGGGGAGTGTTTGCTGGCCACACAGGCTACACGTACTCTTCGCTCTGCTGTGGACTGTGGTTCCCGCCCATGTACACAGCGCCCAGACAAGGAGTGCTTTCTGTAAACCCAGGCGGGAGGAACCAGGCAGCACTTCAAACACCTCCCATCCTCTTCGAGACAGAACTTCCCCCCAGGCAACACGCTATGACTGAAAACAGGAGGAATTGGAACATGGGAGGAGTGGGGCATGGTTGAAGGGGAAACTGCTTTCACAGAACAGAGAACCAGCCTTGTTTCCTAAGCTACTCAAACCGAAACAACAGTCGCTCCACCTTGATCGTCTCCGTTCCCAGCTCTAGTGTGGCAGCGTTAGGCAAGCTCACACCTGACTGCCGTGTTCGCTAGCAAACATATAAACGCTGTATTATCTTCCTTTCTCTTCTAATTTTCTCTATTGCCAGGATGACTGTCTATTCTTTTAAAGCAATTCCCACTGTGAGCTGCCATTATACTTAGCGAACACTTATCTTTTATTTCAAGAAAGCATCACTGTGAAAATGTTGCTAGGTCACACATAAAAAAATACACTCAAATGATTCTCTTTTCTTTTAGTGAATGGCCACCTTGACTAGCCTCCTCCCTCAGAACCTCATTCAAAATCATCAGTTTGGACTCTCTCCAGAGGAACCTCACTTGGTACTTGGTGCTCTGATTTAGTCTATCATTCAGACAGCTAGTTACATGTAAAGCAGCACGGTGCTCCTCTCTACCCATTATTCAAGTGACTCGTCATTCAACAAATAGTTACTGGTGCTTATTGTATGTCGGACATTTGGGATGTATCAGTGAACAAAACAAAGACCTCTGCCCTCATCACCCTCATGTTCTAGTCCTGTGTGTGTGTGTGTGTGTGTGTGTGTGTGTGTGTGATTATTGAGTGCTTATTGTATGTCTGCCATTTGGAATATATATCAGCGAATAAAACAAAGACCTCTGCCTTCATCACCCTCATGTTCTAGTCCTGTGTGTGTGTGTGTGTGTGTGTGTGTGTCCTATTTCCCTCATAAGATCAAAAGTTTCATGGCTCTACTGCCTCAAACACAACAAAACACAATCCCATTCAGAGAATGAAAGCATTTATCTCACAACCTACAGCATGAATCTAAAGGAGCAAGGTCAAATAAATGAGTCTGAGAGAACATAATTTTTAGTAATATTAGCAAGGAATACAAAAAACTGCTGTAAGTATTTATTCTGTGGTCCAAAACAGATACTTATTAAACTGGGTAGGTTTCTTGAGGATAAGGACTATGTGTTTGCTGGCTTTCTTTTTTTTTTTTTTGAATTTTTATTTATTGATTTTGAGAGAGAGAGAGACATTGATTTGTTGTTCCAGTTATTATGCATTCATTGGTTGATTCTTGTATGTGCCCCTGACCAGGGAGCAAACCCCCAATCTTGGTGTATCAGGATGATGCTCTAACCAACTGAGCTACCTAGCCAGGGCTGTTGGCTTCTTTCTTTCTTTTCTTTTCTCCTTTCTTTCTCTCTCTCCTCTCCTCTTCTCTCTCTCTCTCTCTCTCTCTCTCTCTCTCTCTCTCTCTCTCTCCTCTCTCTCCTTTTTCCCTTTAAGGAAAAATAATTTATTTTTATGTTGTTTTTTTTTTAAATCACAGCTATAAATACTATAGAGTAGAATATAAAATCTGTATAAATTTTTAAAATAAAACATGAGCTTTGAAAGAAATTCCTTCCACTTGTGGCAGGCCACTTTGGACTAGGCTCTCTGGACTTTGGGTTGAAGAGAATACAGCTATCACCTAACTGGATGACTACAGCAGGGCACAGCGAGGCTCACGTTGCAGTCCAGAATTAAGCCTAGAACGGGAAAGTACCACATCTTATTTTGTTTGGTAGACGCAGTTCCATGAAGGCTCTACAATAAGGCACCCAGTAAAGGTTTGTCAAATGATTAAACCAATGTTCCCCATCATCTTGAGCCTTTTTATTAACACAAGAATAATATGTAGCTATTTTTTAAGACCGTCCAAAGTCTTGATGAATTAATGAGCTTTTAAAAAATGCTAGGCCAATTTCTAACTTAAATTAAATGTTTCTTTATGTCCTTTTTCTGGAACTCTGACTAAGAAGCCCAAATACCAAGGTAAGTCACACAGATGTAGGCAACTGCAAACTTCATGAGTTTTGACCACAGCATCTTCAGTTTGGATGGAGATAAAAGTTTTAGTTGGCAAGAACTCCTAAAACAGCTTTCTGTAAAACTGAGTGCTTGGTGAGACTGATAAGTATTATTTAATTCATCTTATAATTTCAGATCTTTCCTTTGAAAATGCCTGTGTAGCTCTGGGTGAATATGCTCAAGTCATTTCTCCCTTCTCCATTTTTCTACCTGCAGAACAAGAAAGGCTTTGCTCCCCAGGAGAGCTACTACCTTCCGAAGGCAACAATAAACAAGATCTTTCGGCTGGTGAACAAACTGGTTCGTGACTAGATCATTTTGTGGCCGACCTCTTTTCCTGCCTTTTGGGTGACCCACCTGAGAAGGGGCGCTGCAGGAGAGCCCGGACAGCTCGCTGATCCGCGCGGCGGCCGTGGGGTTGCTGGAGCTGATGAGGACAGGGGGGCTGATCTCCATGGAGTGGCGGTTCTGGGACGCCTGGGAGGATTTGTTGGCCATGGTGAGGGACGTGAAGGAGTGCCGCTTTTTGGTGTTCTTCTTGGTGTCGGAGTGCTTTGAGGCAGTGCTGCCCTGAGCTGCTGCCGAGGTGCCTTCTCCAGCATCAGCTCCTGGCCCAGGAGGCTTATCCCATTCTATCAGCTGCTTAGCGGCCGAGTTAAACTGCAAACCAACAAATTAGTACGAGTTAGGCAATTCTCAAGGACTCACTGACATTTATTTTCAACATGCTTTTTTTAAATCCTCACCCGAGGATACATTATTGATGAGAGAGAGAGAGAGAGAGAGAGAGAGAGAGAGAGAGAGAGAGAGAGAAAGAAATACTGATATGAGAGAGAAACATCAATTGGTTGCTTCCCATACGTGTCCCGATCGGAAATAAAACCTGAAACTAGGTATGCGTCCTGACCTGGAACTGAATCCAAAGTCATTTGGTGTACATGCTCCAACCAACTGCGCCACCAGGCCAGGGTTACTTTCAACATATTTTCATCTAAAATTTAACATCACCACTTTAAAGTTTGCATATGCAAGTGGTATATATTTTTTCCAAGTGAGATACTTTTTCTCTCAATATTGGGATGCTAAATCAAGAAGAAACAGTCAAGAGCAAGACTGACAAGGTTAAGAAACATTTTTTTCCAAGAATCTTTGGAATATTTAATTTTTAAAATTGCCATTAACAGATGAAGATTTATTTTAGTTCACTGATGAAATTTAGAGAAGAGCAATTAGAAAGGGTATGTTTGTCCAACTTATGACACTATTGTCCAGCAATGGCTGGGGGTTTGCTGGAAGCACAACTGAACATCCAAGGGGCAACTTTTGGGCTTGGTAAAAATGAGCAAGACAATGAAGAATGAAACCAGAGATGTTAACTCATCTACTTCCATACAAATTTGGGGGAGCCTCACAAAACAGTTGGTAAAAACTCTTGATATATATTTTTTCACATCATCGTGTCAGTTATTAAATTTTAAATCATAACAGGGTAAGACATGAGATTCACATCCTGTTGGCAAGCGACCTTACTGTATTTGACAAGTTGCCTGTGTGTGAATGAAGTAATGGCCCAACGGGTGGCAAGCTGTGCACTGGGCTGATAACACCAGCAAGAAAGGAAAGAACCTAAGGGTTTTGTTTTCCCTGAGGCAAAATATGTTCCAGGAAAGCTTCAGTGAAAACAAGCTGCATATAACTTACCTAGATAATAGAATAATGGGAAAACACCGAGTATAATTTAACTCTCATGAAACACAGAGATAAAAAATAAACTTTTTAAAGGTAATTTAGGTAATAGGAAAAGTAACTGCGCTTTTCCCACCTCCGCACTGCCTGCTGAGCACTTCACAAAGACCTTTAGATTAACTAACATCACCAAATGCTTTTTTTCACCCACCTAAATGGTTAGGACCATGTCTTTTCATCCTGCTGATGCGAATGTCCTACTAGCCAAATGGGAATCCTGCTGGTCAGTATTTAATTAACAGTGAACTTACTCTGCTCACAAAGCTGTATTAACTGCAGCTCAATACGCAGTGCTTGTATAGATGATTGCAAATTGATTAACAGTGTGTCCCTGGATTCCCCCAAAGACTAGAATTCATTGGGTCTGTCTGATCTATAATTAATAGGGCACATCTTTTTCAAACATGAGCAAACCTTCCTTCAGACTTCCAGGACTTCTTCCACGTGATAGCCTGTAACAGTAGGCAGAAATGCCACAGTAGCACCTATCAATGCCTGAGGCACCCATGGCAGGAGAAAGAAACCATGTCTCATTGTGCTACATGTTTAGGGATGAAGAAGTGAGGTGATTTTAAAGGGTAGTCTTACAATAGCATTACAATGGCATTTGACCAAGAGATCCAGAATTTACCAATCCCACCTTAGTTTAGCCATCTCACTTTCTGGTTGGTCTCCAAGACAATCAAATACCTCAAGGAAGCAATGCAATGTCTTATTTTTTGTGGTGGGAATTGCCCAAACCTCGGTGTGGAGTGCTAATAAACCTCAGCAAACCATGTGGTGGTTGGGTCCTTATTCCTACACAAGTTGGGAATGAGGAGTCTGAAATCCAAGCAGACAAAAGAGCTACTCCATTCCCCTCATCCCAAACTTGTCACCTCAGAGAGAAGGCCAGTCACCTGCCAATGCCAGAGGACAAGGAGTCAGAGAAAGCCTTCTTCCAGTGTAAGCTCATTTAGTCCCCAAAGCACAAATCCGCAAAAGCATGACCTAATCAATGTACTAAAATCCACTGATTAGCTCAACGGCACTTCTGTTGCACTGAATAGAAATAGGAAAGGGACTGAGTCAACTTCCTCCTCATTGAGGCCACAAATAAGACTAGAGAAAACTATTGCATATGCTTGGTATCATGGTTGAATTCATTCTGAGTCAAACCATAGGCTCCAATAGCAGTGTCTGTATTGAAAAGGTCTGAGATATTACCAGAGTCTAGTTATGGTCATACCTAGCCAAGTGTCAGTTACAGTTAATACTGTGCTAATATTTCAGGTTTCCACATGCTGTACTCTCATAAAAACTTCTGAGAATTATGCCCTGACTGGTTTGGCTCAGTGGATAGAGCGTCGGCCTGCAAACTGAAGGGTTCCAGGTTCGATTCCAGTCAAGGGCATGTACCTTGGTTGTGGGCACATCCCCAGTAATGGGTGTGCAGGAGGCAGCTGATCAATGTTTCTCTCCCATCGATGTTTCTAACTCTCTATCCCTCTCCCTTCCTCTCTGTAAAAAATCAATAAAATATATTTTTTAAAAAAAACTTCTGAGAATTAATTACTGTTCCCTCTATTTCCTACTGCTTCTCTCAATAGAAAAAAACTTAGATGTGCCTTTTTGTATATTCTATACTTTCCATTACAACAACTACACTTTGAGCACCTGCTATGTGCCAGATACTGTGCTAGGTGCTGGAGATCTACAGACGCAGAGAAATGGTCCCTGACCTTAAGGAGTTTATAAGCAGACATATAAATAGAACACAGGTGCGCTCCATAATTTCCTATGTCTCGCTTCTTTCACTCAACAACATGCTCCCTCCTCACCCCCACTTCCCCGGCCCAGGTTTATCCATATTGCTCCATGAATCAGTCATTCTTTTTAACTGCGGTGTAATATTTCATTGTGTGGATATGCCATAGTTTATCCATCCTACTGTTGGTTTATATTTGGTTTCCCCTTCCCTCCCCTCCTTTCTTCTCTCCTTCCCTCTTCTTTCCCTTCCCCTTCCCATTTTCCTTCCTTCCTTCCTTCCTTCCTTCCTTCCTTCCTTCCTTCCTTCCTTCCTTCCTTCCTTCCTTCCCACCCTCCCGCCCTCCCTCCTTCCCTCTTTAGATTTTGCCCATTAACAGCAATGCTGCCATGAATGATCTAGTTCACGTCTTTTGGTGGATATTGAGTATATGTTCAGAAGTGGAACTGCTGGGCCATAGGGTTGTCATGTTTAGAAAAACACAGTCTATGTGCAAAAACGTGTATGCAGGTGGAGACACAGTGTGATGCAACTAGCAAACTGCAGGCAGAAGACCACAGTTCTAGTCCCAGCACAGCCACTAACTGTGACTGCTCTTGGTGGCAGCTTCCTCAGCTATGAACTAAGGAAGTTGGAGCCAGTGATCTTTTGTCTCTTCCCCCCCCCCCCCCAAGGATAATGATCTCACTTTAAACAGATAGCGATCATCATCCCTCTAAATAGCCTCGTATATTTTTCCTGCATTTCATTTTCACACATGGATGTTAATATTTGTTAGCAGAATGTTGTCATATTTCAAAATTACTTTAGAGTTCTTCTAAAGCAGCAGAGGTTAGTATTAAGGACAGTATTTGCTGCCTTACAAGTTACAAAGAAAATCATAACGTGAGGTCTATTTGGTAGAGGCATCAAGTAAATCAGGCGGAACCTTAAAGAGGCTTATGTTGTAAGTGTGACTTAACCTGGAGTAACAGCAGGAAAGCAGGGACCTCACAGCTTTTAAGGGATTTTGATAAAATTCATTTGTGAATGTTTGAGCTCAGTAGCATAGACTTCCCATGACATTTATCTAGCCATGACGTTTAGTTTAGGAGTGCACTCATCACCTGCAGAATAAATGTATACACTAATATACCTCCTTCCAAACACTTGGTAAGGGATATCTGATAAGACTTAGGTTGGATACAAGGTAAAATTCAGCACACAGGTGCGAAAAGCACGGTCAAGCTGGATTTGTTGATCTTAGAACTTGGCAAACTTTAAAATTGAGAAAGAACTCATCTTTGAGATTATCAAAAGTACACATAAACATGAAAAAGAAGATACTTACAAAATAATGACAACCACAAGGCAGCTTAAGAAATACCAAAATAATTTTTTGTGTATGTGGTTGTCCTCTTTGCTAAAGAGAATATGGCCTTTTTAACATTTGGGACTTAAATTTTTCAAAAAGAGAACAAAGAATTTAATGTGAACTAACTTGAATATTGACTATTTTATATGATGCTTTAGAGATGAATCAGACTCTAGTTTTTGAACACTAGAGAATACAATACACTAGGTTTCAGAACCTAACAGTTTTTCAATAAAAGGCAAATAAGGATTTGAAAAAACGTATTATAAATATAATATATGCTTCTAGGTATTTTCTGTATAGATGCTGTTAAATATCCATCTACTCCACTAATCTTAACAGAGCAGCATGCTGGCTTTTTATATATAGAGATACAGCCATCAAAGTAAAAATATTGTTTCAATTTGTTTTTTAATTTGATATATGTTGGCATACTATCCTCGTGAGCACCTTTTCACATCGACAGACACAGGTTGACAGTCTGCTGTCCCACAGTGCAGGCATGTCATCGTGTAATACAGCCTGGCAAGTCTGGGCAAGCAGATCTGCAGGGCAAACTTCTAAGCTGAGATGCCATAATGAAAAAAGATTGATAAATTTGGCTCATAATATAAAAATGTATGTATAGCCAACATACATTTTTGTTTGAAATTGTTAGATCAAAGTGTAGACTTAGGACACTTTTTTGAAGAATACTGTCATACTGAACTCCAAAAAAAGGTCAATTTTCATCACCTCCCATAGTGTATAAAAAGGCCCGTTTCCTATATTGTTAATAGTATTAAGTGTTATCATTAATTTTAAAACTTCTATTAGTTGGAGAGGTAAGAAAACTGTTTTCATTTGTATTTTTCCATTTATTAATGAGATTGTCTATTTTTTTCCCTAGGATTTGCTTATTCTCATACTTTATCCATATTTCTATTAGATTATTGATATTTTTTCTTATACATTTATATGTGTTCTTTAGGTATTATATAAATTATTCTCTAACATAATATGAATGCATGTATATATTTATATGTGTACTAGAGGCCCGGTGCACAAATTTGTGCACAGGTGGGGTCCAGCTGGCCTGCCATGATGGGGGCTGATCGGGGCCAGCCCAGCATGGGGGAAGGGCCACGGGCGGTTGGCCAGCCAGGCCCAACCCCGATCGGGATGGGGTGGGGTGGGGTGGGGTGGAGTGGGCCGATCGGGGGCCGGGCTGGCCGGGGGGAGGGGCTATGGGAGGTTGGCTGGCCACAGTGGGCATCATAGCGACTGGTCATTCTGCTCATTCCAGCGTTCTGGACACTGGCTTTTTATATATATAGATACATCCATCAAAGTAAAAGTATTGTTTCAATTTGTATTTTAATTTGATATATGTGGCTATACATACAGTTTTATATTATGAGCCAAATTTATCAATCTTTTTCCATTATGGCATCTCAACTTAATATCATGCTTTAAAAGTCTTAGGCCATAATTATTTTTAAAAAGAAAACATGTTTTTTCTAGTATTTCCCTTCCTTCTTCCTTCCTTTGCTTTGCTTTCTTTTTATATCTCAATAATTGACCCTGTGAAGCATTGGTTTTGTGTAAAGAATCAGGTGGGGCTAGCACTTTGCTTTCCCACCTGGCTCAGTGGCAGTGCCATCACCACTTAGCTAAAGTGGTGATGGCACCTTCATAAAGCCATGTTTAAATGTTGAAGTCTAAAATTATCTGCCTGAATTTTATATAATGTTATTAACTAATGTTACCACAGTAATTTGTATTTTAAAAAGTCACAGCATGGTTCAGTGGTTGAGCATCGACCTGTGAACCAAGAGGACACGGTTTTGATTCCTGGTCAGGACGCATAACCAGGTTGTGGGTTCAATGTGGGGGGCATGCAGCCAATCAATGATTCTCTCCAATCATTGATGTTTCTATTTCTCCTCTCCTTTCCTCTCAGAAATCAATAAAAATATTTTTTTTAAAAAGAAAAGAGAGAAGTGGTGGAGCGCTTCAGCATTCTGCCGCACGGCCAGGTCCCACATGCCCTCCCCAGAAGCAGACACTGTGAAGAACTGTGGGACAGAAATCCATGCACTGACCTCCTCCTAAAAGACATGAGAATACTTTGCCTCACGTTATAATCCTTTGCAAAATGTGTTTTACATAATGGCAATGGGGAATTCGTATTTCCTTTAGTCGTCTATTCTTCCCCACAATTTAGGTAACAAGGTTTTTGTTTGGGGATGACCTAAGTACAAAAGCAAGCTCAGTCTTCATGTATAATACAAGACTCCCCCCACAGAAGAGGAATAATTAGAGAGACTGATGGGATTACTCAGGAGTCTTTTTAAATAGATCCAAAAGCCTCCCTCAGGTAGCAACTCCATTTAGGCCTCTGCAAACACTTGTTGAATGAATAAAAATGTTGGTGTCTTAACACTAACGAGGGAAGAAAGGGCTGCCTCCCAGACCAGCCCTGTCCAGTTGGAGTATAATATGAGTCACATGCATAGTTTTAAGTTTTCTAATAGCCACGTTTTTCAAAGATAAAAAGAAACAGGTAAAATGAATTTTCATAATGTATTTTATTTAACCCAGCATATCCAGATATTACCACTTCACCATGTAATCATTATTCAGACAGTCACATTCTTTTTTTTTTTTTTTTGGTATCAAGTTTTTGCAGTCCAGTGTGCACTGCATCCTTACATCACATCTCAGTCTGGACCAGCCACATTTCAAGTGCTTGATCGCCCTACATATTGGACAGCACAGATCGATACGTCAGGAGCTCGAGGCGGGAGTGGAGCTGCACCCAAGGTGGCCAGATACATAGGCTCACTAAGCACAACGATCTGCTGAACACAAAGTGTGGCCAAAAGGGGCCACATACTAAACCTGACAAGCTCAGGGAGGCCTCCATGGAAAGCCCTACAAACTCAAGAGGCCGAAAATAACCACCTAGGATGAAAATTCCTAACTAAAAGCAGGGCATGGTGGGTAGTCACAACCTAGGCCTGTAGCTTCCTTGACAAAGGTCAAGCTTTACCCTAAGTGAGTCTGTCGATTGCCTTTCTGCATTTACAATAACACACCCTTGGAGTGTCAGAGCAATCCCCTTTTTCTGGACCCCTCCGGGTGCAACTTCACACTAGAGCAGAAGAACACAGCCCCTCATTACGATCTTGTTCCCTGAGAACCATCTCTATGTGCTGTAAATGTTAATTATTAACTATCCTTACCCACCAATGTAAAAGAAGTACCTCTCTGCTTTACTCTTTACTCTTTACCCAGTCCCAGAGACTTCCCTGCTTTGCTTTCTCCTACTCACTCATCTACCACCAGTGAATTTCATGCAACCCTCCTGCATCTCCTCCTTCGATTCTAATGTATAAAATAAGCTGCAAAACTGCCATTCTCTAGAGCACTTCCTCAATCCATTGAGATTTTGCTTCCCTGCAATGGTCAGTTTGGCTCACATAAACGCATGAACATTTTCTACAGGTTTAGGCCTTTCTTACATCAACCAAAGGATGACTGAAAGGACGCCCCTGACTTCCCAGGGCCCACATTTCTGAAGCCTCCTGAGCCCTGAAACAGCTCACTAGCAATGCCAACAAGGTCCCTCCTTTCGCAATAGGGCAGTGAGGAGCACAGACCCACGACATACCCCATAGGACATCCTGCCCAGGGAAAAGATTTTCAAAGTAACCTTCTCCCTGCCCTACTAGATAAGGAAGAGGAAACATCTCCTCAGTTGGCCCTGGGCTGTTAAAAAATAAATTTATTTATTAAAAAATAAATAAATAAATATGTGGGCTTGGGTGGGAGGACTGAGATAGTGGGAAGATAGTGGGAAACATTCCTGGACTAGTTGGACTAGATCAGCCCCCCTGTCCTCATCAGCTCCAGATAATGCCAGAATGTGTGTCCCCTCCCCACAACCCCTAAGTTTCTGACTTTGAAATGTAAGGGACGATGGGAGGGTGCGTTTCATGGACAGCCTAAAAAGAACTTTAGCTTAGAGAGCTGAATAAAGAGCTGCCACAGAAAGACCACAGGAAAAGCTTGGAACTCGAAAGGTCTAGACTGGAGTCAGGTCTCTGCCCGCACTGGCTGAGCAATAGGGTGCGAACCATTTAAATTCGGTGGCTTCCGTTTCCTCGGCCATACACAATGGGGAAGGTGGTATCAGTTCTGCATACTCCAGGCAGAAGTGAGAACAGCTGAAAGGGCTAGGTCAGTGGCCTGCAAACTGTGGCTCGCGAGCCACATGCGGCTCTTTGGCCCCTTGAGTGTGGCTCTTCCACAAAATACCGACTTCTGCGCCTGGGCCACGAAGTTTCAATTGCACTGTATGTGCGCGCCCGCATGTGGTATTTTGTGGAAGAGCCACACTCAAGGGGCCAAAGAGCCCCATGTGGCTCGTGAGCTGCGGTTTGCCGGCCACAGGGCTAGGTGAATGGAAACTATTCTCACTACTCACTGAGGGGTGCCAGCCAGCCCTTCCTTTGCTCTGTTGCCTTGGGTAAGTCACATTATCTCATGTGTGTCTCACAATTATCATATGTAACATGAAGTTTGACTTAATGATCTGTCAGGTTTTATGCCTACGTAAAATACAAATAACTCTTTTCAACCCCAAACAAAATTACTCTGAATCTAACCCAATGGAGCCTTTCACTCATCCAAATGTTGAGTGACTATTGTAAGCTCGCCGTAGGGTGGGGGAAACAGAGAAACAGCCCCCTGAGAAAAAGAGGACCCAGGAAACAGCACCATGGCTTTCTAACATAAAGGGAAGGAGGTGCAAATTCCGTGTCAGCAGAGCTTGAGCAGGGGAGGTCAGTGACTGAAGCAGGCAAGATAGAGACCAACAGGGGGTAGTGGACACCATGGTGAACTCAGGAGTGTATGCCCTCTCTCAGGGGACAGCTGCTGGCCAGTATCCATTGACTTTTGTTTGTTTTTAAAGGAAAGGTGGGAATTTAGGCCTGTGTAAAATCTGACTTTTCTATCTTTACAACTAAATAAAACAGAACCACTCTGCAAGCCAAGCATAAAAGTCATGTGGGGTCATACAAGTTAGTGTTCTCTGACTTAGGGAGAAAAATGTAGATCATATAGCAGGGACAGGAGGAAAAGCAAAAGGCACAGAACTCTCAGGCTATGGAAAGACCTTGGAAAGTTTCCCAGACCAACCATCCAGCCAATGCCCCAGAAATAAAAATGGCAGAGTTTGAGGGAGACTTAGAATGGTGATCACAATGGTTCAATTTTATAGGGACAAGAGAGGGAGGGAGGGAGGGAGGAAGGGTAAAAGAGAAAGAAAGAGGTAGATGTCACTGGGGGATAAAAGAACAAAAGAGCTAAGAAAAGGCATTGAGGTGGCGGGCAGGAGGGCAATTTCAGGGACTCGAGGGGCCAAAGGCTTAACTATAGGGAGTAAGAAAGCAGAGGCAGTGAGCGAGTATAAATGATTCTTGTGAAGATTTTGGCAGAGAAAGGAAGGAAAGAGATAGTTTCATAACTGAAGGGGAATGCAGTCGAAGAATATTATATATATATATATATATATATATATATATATATATATATATGATGTGACCAAGCTGCTGATGATGAAAGACCCAGGAGGAAGGAGGTGGCAACTGCAAAGGAAAAGAAAGACTTCATCCACCAGGATGAGAGGGAGGCTGTGAACAGAAAAGATGTCAAGAAAGAGGAAAAGCTCTCCCCTGAAAGTTGAGGTTAAGAGGCAGTAATACTTAGTAATACTTAATAAATAAGTAATGTTACTTCTGAAGCAACAGATAGATCTACAATCTAATTATATTGCTGAGGAGACAGACTGATGAATAATTTAAAATTCTGACTCAGTTCAGTTCAATGCTCACTGGATCTGACAGTACACCAGCTTTTGTGTATGCTTTTTCCTGTTTGGTATTTGTTCATCAAACGCACACCATAAATAAGAAATGTCTATAAACCAAAAAGATACATTCCGTGGACACAATTCATTGTCAGGGACCTCATTACCAGGTGTAGGAATACTACAGAAGAAATATACATATATCCCAGGAGGTTAAGAATATGGAATTGTCCTTAAATTCTAAGTAACACTTTGCCAATGTAAAGTGACCCACTGACAGAAATTCCATAGTGATGTGTAAATGGTTAATAAGTCAGTGACTAATCGTTCCCCTGCACTGATACCTAAAGTAAGAGTGTGAGTGTGTGTGTGTGTGTGTGTGTGTGTGTGTGTGTGTGTGTGCGTGCGAGATGTAAAGGGCATGGAGGGAAGGGGGATCACCCAGAAGGAATTTGGCACAGAAAGAGAATGCTTTGAGTATTGACCATAATGACTTCGTACTTTTGTTTAAAATCTTCCTTCTTTTCAGCATATAGACAAATTTTTGCTCCATACATATGGAAACCTAATAGGTACATTGCCACGAACCTCTATAATTGAAGGCAATGTCATTTTGTAACACTTAGGAAAGTTTTTCCAGAAACACATTCTATTTCATTACTGAGAAATTGGTTTAATAATCAAGACACTTGGTTGTTCATGTTATTATATGTCACATGTGCACACAAGAGTGCAGAACAGCACAAGACTGCCATTCAGTCTCCTTCACAGGGTACAGACATGGCTGAACACTTGGTTAATTCAAGTGAACCGCCTCTGCTACTTAAAACCTTAGTTACTAACAAAACTGAGGATGTATATAGCAACATAATTAACATTTTAAAATAAATAATAAAATGTAAAATACCTTAAAATATTAAGGTTTTAAATTAGTTATTTTCCTCTTTTAAAAAAAACCTCAGATATTTGAAATTGTTGAGTAATGAATCATTTGTGAAAATTAACCTCTTTTTTTTTTTTTTGCTCCATTGTCCCTGGGTGGGCACAAACCAAAATAAACCTTTTATGCATTAGAATTTGAAAATCTGTCATTATTTTTGATGAAAAACCAAAATGTGCTCCACACTTCTTAAGGAATCTTTATAAAAATAGTGATCCTGTACCAACATTCAAAAGACTAAAAGATGCATGTGCTCTGAGGCTGGTGCAGGAGCCCAGAGCAATGATGGACAGACACCATGATTCACTTCTCAATTACTGGGCGTGTACTCCCAGACAAGTCACTTAACTTGTTTAAACAATGGGGCGGGGGGGGGGGGTTGGAGGAGATTAACCATATTATGGTTTAGCTACTAGAATGCTTATTACATGGTCATAACAACTGGTGGTTAGCAGTACTATAATAATGTATAGAAAGGCAAAATCACATGTGTCGTATCATTAAAGCACGAGGAAAAAGAATGAAAGGATATTTACGAAAATTATATGTGATGGGACTAAAGGTTATTTACTTTCTTTCCAACTTTTCTGGAATGTGGTTATATTACAGAAATAAATGACTTAAAATATTTTTATGTAAGATTTGGCTTTCAAGGAACACAGGAAAACATCAAATAATCTCCACACAGAACTATACTCTTGGCATGTGCCACGTGTATAATAAGAATGGTACAAACTGAGCATTCTGCGGACGCATGCAGCCAGGGGACAGTGGTTCCGTTCCGTTGATGCATACGGGAATTAGGGAAGAAAGGCTTCCGAAGGAAGAAGAGTCTTCATTGGAAGCTGGAGAAAAAGTTGAGCTTTCCACAGGTACAGGCACAAAGAAATACCCCAGGTGAGCTGTACAGGCAGCAATTCCAAGGTATCTGTTTTCCACGAATGATCAGCAGACCAACTTAGCTGGGGCTCTTGGCATGTGTAGGGGAAAAGGGCCAGGCTAAAGAATTTGAGGACTCCTTGGGGAGTCATTGAGGACATTAGACACCACTTGGTCATTATCCCCAGCCTCTGATTAAGGCTCTACAGGAGACCTGCATTTTTATGTTCTCTAAAAACTACCCAGAGGACCGGAAACGGTCCATTCATGCGGTGAAAACTCAATAAACATGAACTGATCTTTAGACTCTCAGCTCCCTGAAGTTTTCCTAATGGAAAACAAAAGGAAACTCTAAATTAGTAAGAGGCTGCTGAAGAACAGCTAGAGCATAAACTGCCCTGAATAAAGTTCCTTACCTAATTTAAAGGACTCCTTTTCAGACGGAGCCTAGCCAGGTTGCCTCTAGCTATATAGATTAAGCAGTTGTTCTTGGGAGTCCAGAGACCTGCCTTTGCCCTTAGAAATTCAGGAGTCAGTGCTCATTTTCCTTCTGTCGTTGTGGCAGAACAGAAGGCAACAATTACTTGTATCAAGCTGGTAACATTCAGAAGACATGAAAACCTGCACCATGGGACAGAGCCCACAGCACTAAAAAAAAATAAAGTAAAAATGCTGCTCCAAAGTGAATAGTGAATCAGAATGAAAGATGAACACCTGGTGCTAAGCAACAGAATAATTCTCCCTTACTGAGTTCTTAACAATATCTCTAACCTTCACTTAGAAAAACTAATTTACTTCAGAATTGAAGGAGAAAGTTAGAGTGACAAGCAACACAGTAATTCTGCCTTTCCGACAATTTTTCTAAATTGCTTTTATAAAAATTAATTTGCCTCAGAAATGAAGGGGGGATCTGGATGCTGAGTCATATAATAATTCTGTCTTTCCAAATCCCCCCCCCAAAAAAAATCCGTTAATAAGAATGATTTCAATCAACTGAACATTCACTATTTTTTTTAATGGTAACTCTATATTTAACCTTTTAAAGAACTGCCAAATTATCTTCCAAAGTGACTGCACTATTTCACAATTCCACCAGCAATGGATGAGGTGAACATGTAACTTTTTAATTTTAAAGGGAAAAAGAATACATTCAAAATACAAATGACAGAATCTTATTGTTCTGTCAGTTCTGATCATGAAATCAAAGACTGATTTGGGCCTTCTGCTCTCATCATTTTCTAGAGCAAAGGTTTTACATTCAGAAATAAAAGATAACATTGCTAGTCGCAGCTCTTCCGAGGGTCACCTTGGCAACTTCACACTATGCACCCAAACCTCCGTTCTTCTTCCTTGGAACACAGACGATATTTCCCAATTCCCTAACTCCTCAGGAGAGGAAGCTGCAGTCTGCCCCTTAAGGCCCCACACGGGATTTTCCATTAAGACAGATGACACTCATTCTATTCCTAGCCATAGGAAGGTCCTCTGAGATTTGCTTTTGGGTTGGGTTCCAAAAGTTGAAACCAACAAACAATACCTCCAACTGTACACATTAAATATGTGCAGCTTATTCTATAACCAAAGGAATAATCTCAGGCAGGTGGCAATTCATCTCAGAAAGTATTAGGGAATCTTCTCTATCTATAATAATAAAAGCATAATATGCCAATTAGACCGGAAGGCCTTCGGGATGAAACTGGGGCTGTGAGAGAGCCAGTGCCAGCAGCCGGGGGGGGGGGGGGGGGGGGGGAGGCCTACTCTTGCATGAATTCCGTGCATCGGGCCTCTAGTATTAGAGATAAAAGATAGAGGCTCCATGATCTAATCTCCAGAGTATCCAAAATAATTCACCATTATCTTAGTCTGGAAAAATTCTAAATTTGGTATAACCAAACAACTCACCCAGCTTCATTTTAAAAAGATCTCAGTAAGGTTACACAAGACACCTTCCAAAATAGCAGGAAGATAAACCAACGATAAAATATATGCTTAGAAGGTAATGCCAAAAGAAGTATAAAAGTTGGCAACATCTAAAAACCAGTTCATTTTTGGTTTTGGTTCAAAAGGTTCTCAGGTTGCTCATTCATTCATTCAATCAATACTTTCTGAGAGCCTACTAGGGGCAGGTGCTATACCAGAACCTCAGGAGACCAAGGTAAACCAGAAAGACAAGATGCTGGCCCTCAGGACTTCACATGCTAATGGGGGCCTAGAATATTGGGAGACAGTAACCACATTAACAAATAACTTGAAAAAGTTACAGAGAATAAAAAGTGCTATGAAGGAGTAACACTGACACTGATGATAATTATAGTTACCACATACTCAGCTCGTACCAGGTGCCAGGCACTGTATATAACTACCATTGGAATTAGCTCACTCTACGAAGGGGTTCTATTATTTTACAAATGAGGAGACCAGGCCCAAAGCCCCTCAGACAATCAGTGGCAGAGTCAAGACTTGAATCTCAGCCACCTGGGCTCAGAGTCCAAGTTTTCTCCCCCATGATCACACCACCTTGTGTGTGAAGCACAGCAAATAGAAGAGGAAGAACTACTTTAGATAAGGTGGTGAGGGGAAGCCTGTCAGAAGTGACATTTGAGCAGAGGTCTACAGAACAAGACATGGAGCCCTTCTTTCTGGCAGTAACTAAAGACTAAGAGTACTTGACTATTAGGCCACACCTACTTTATGCCCTACGCACATAAGGGACGCTTATTTTTATATCTACAGCGGAGGAGCAAGTTGCTAATTTTTTTTTAAAACTGGGTAAGTGGTATTTTAAACAAATGACTAGGAATCAAAGTAAAATGATAATTTTAATGAAAATGTATGTTTGCCATAAGCCTACAATACACAATCGTCTTTGAAAAACCATCCATAATCCGATGTTTAGCACTTACTTCGTTCAAACCTTCTGCTTGCTAAGAATCATGTCATCCTTGCCCAAGTGACTGCTAACCTTGCATGAGTCAGCTCCAAATTAATGAGGGTGTTAAAATCTTTCTATTCTATTTGGTAGAACACTGGTATTTTTGAACAAAGAAAGAAGCAAGATACTAAATTCTTTTTTTAAAAACTGTATTCAGTTCTTGACAAATATACTTTCTTATACATTTCCTGGCAGGGTGTCTTCAAGAATTACCTGGGTTTCCCCAAGAAACTCTTACCCCTCACCACTTCCAACCTGCTCAAATGTAGGAAGCTCCGGTCTAAACAGACTGGAATCCACAACCTCTGGGACTTCAGTGGAGAGAGGTCTGAGGCACACGTTTCCAGGAGGGAAGAGAGGATGTGAGAACAGCAAGAGAACACTATCTTAAGAATTTAAACAAAGTCTCCCAGGGACAGAATGCGAAGAGCCATTTATACAGCCATTCTTGCCCCTACCCAATGCCCCCAGCCAAGTTTCTCTTAAAGAATTCTGTACTTCAATAACAGGCCATCTGTTTGCAACTCACGCTATCACTACCACCTATTACCTATCCTAACACAGGTAGAGACCACAATTCACATTTGAGGGAGAAGAGAGAAAAGACCGTTGAAGATAAGAAGGGAGGGCCAACTAGTTCAGGAATGTTTCCCACTATCTCAGTCCTCCCACCCAATTCTCTCTTTACCTATCTCTAATGCTTAGCTCCTTTCAAATTACCCCACTCCTTAATCCCACAGCTGGAACCTACTCCAGGTCCAGAATCCTACCCCCAGGCCCATCCTGTTTAGTTTTTGACACATGCAAGTTCCTTGGGCCTTTCCATTACCAAAACCAACTGAGGAATTGGGGTGGTGGGGGAGGTCCCAGCTTCTGCTGACAAGCCTATGGCAAATGAGGACATTCCTCTGGAAACTCGGAATTCAGTTCTGAACTCATTTCCCTCATTATACGTGGTGGTGAGAGTCTTTTATTTGATCATGACTACACTCTGGCATACTCTGAGTCACAGTCTGATCTGAGCTCCAAACCACTGTGCATAAGACATAGCAGTGCCAGACCCTTTGAGGTATATTATCTCATTTGATCTTCTCAAAACATCTGGTGGGAGGTGGGGTGGGGGTGGGGGGGGTCAGTGTTTGGCAGCACAGTGAAAAAAGCAAAAGGAGCTAATACTGATGGAGACTTAAATGTATGTTTACAAGATCTAAAGAAAATAATTCACAAATGAATTTTTTTAACATAACCTGTTTTTATACTGGGAATGGTCTGGGCCCTGAAGTGGTTTACAGAGCAAAAGAAAAAGCATTATTGAGAAAAAAGCCCCAAGTTTGATTCCTAGAGTTGGCTTAGCTCTGAGACTGCCTCATAAGACCATCTCAACTTTACTTAAATGGTTGAATTTTAGTAGGTCGCTATTGAAATGTTCTCCCCTGTATTAGCAAAAAGGCTAAGCCAGGTCACTCATCCGCACATGCTTCCCTCCCCACCAAAACTTCCATCTGATGGCCTGACATCAAAGAAACAGCCAGAGTCTCTGAGAGATGGATGATTTGTTTACTTGGTCTCAACTGGCAAAATTCTGGTTCAAATGAGGGAAAACGCTCATTTGAAAGAAAAGAGGCAGAAGAAAAGAATGAAAATCCTTTCCACTTGGGCAGCAGTTTCTCTTTCCAACTTAAGACAGAGTAACTATAAATAATCCAATGATTCGAGTGACTCTGGACTTCCCCTGGGTGGATCTTTATGCCTCTGTGAGCAATTCTACACCCGTCCAATAACAAAAGCACAGCAATCCTTTTTCCTGCATCACACACCAAGTACTGGCATGCAATACTGATAATACCTAACAAGTAAAGACAGGCTTTCCTTGCGAAGCTTGTGCTTACCCATGCTCTTCAATGTAACTATTCGAATTCTTGGAAATCGTTGTCATTTTCCATGACCCAGAGTCAGAATATGTAAATAATAGACAGGAAGGAATGACTGACAGTTAAGAATTGTTTTTGGTGTTTACTTTCAAAGGAGGAAAAAAAAATATTTCAATAAACAAGACTATCTGAAGGGTGTGGATCAAGTTCAAGGCTCGTAGATGGTCTGAATTACTTTTCCAACTGATTTTTCGTGGGAACTTTGGCAATATCACACTATCTGTGGGGGAAACTGAGTGTCATTTTAGCTTTGAGAATCATGCCAAAACAAATGCCTCAGATAAAAAGATGGGAGAATAAGTGATAGTGGTTTTTCTTTTTTATATGCTTTGATATCTTAAATAACAGAATCGCATTCAGTTCCCTAAGCAATCAGTGCTCTTACTTTTTGGCTTTTGCACATGCTGGTCTGCCTGCCTAAATGTTCTTCCTGCCATAAAAATTCATCTTTTCCATTTCTCTTGGTTAACCCCTTTCATCCATCACACACTTAGTGATACCCACTAAGAACTCACTCTTCCGGAAGCCTTCTGTGACCTCAGCTAACTTTGTGTCGTCGGTTGGGCTGTGTTTCATTCTTTGAGGCTGCCTTCAATTTTGTTTTCAGCAAAAAATTATTTCGCCTAAAGGACATGACAGTGTGTGTACATCATGTAAGGAAGGCTTATTGTAAATTGGAACTTCCTGGTTCATTTTTAATTCGTGTTATTCCTTAAAATAATGCAACCATGTGATTTTAGACATGTTCTCTAAAAAGACTTCACTTCATCAGATTGGCCATACATAACCTTTCCGAATAAGGCTGATTAAAAAAGGGGGCGAAGGGAAAAGCTGCTCCTGGGATGGAAGAGAAATTCATTCATTCACTTGGAGTTTACTGGAGGCCTATTCTGAAAATCACTATTCTCATTCCGATGATGTGGCAGATAATAAAGGTAAACAAATAAGCAGACACATTCATCTTCCACCTTACTCGGGAACGTTATCAACCCTCCGAACCAGAAGCTGGCAAAGGGGATAGAACACCTGGAAACAGCATAGGAAGCACACAGTGAGGTTTCACAAGACACAGGACGCTTTCAGCAGGGGCACAAAGTGAAGGGTTTCAAATATTTCAGTCTCATAATCTCCTGTTATTGTAGTACAGGAGGGAGGAATTCTTCCTAATCCAATCTGTGATCTGGAACCGGGCATTCCTAGTGCTCTGTGTTGTGAGGACATTATTATTATTATTTTAATCCTCACCCAAGGATGTTTCCATTGATCTTAGTGAGGGTGGAAGAAAGAGAGAAACATCAATCAGTTGCCATACTGACCCCTTCTGGGGATCAAACCCACAACCTAGGTATGTGTCCTAACCAGGAATTGAACCTAAAACCTTTTGGTGTACAGGATGATACTCCTACCAACTGAGTACCCTGCCAGGACAAGGACATTATTTTTTTTTAAAAAAAACTAAGTTTTTGTCTCCCCCAATCAAAGTTTTACTGATATAAAATTAGCATACAACACTGTTTTTTTTCAGGTATGCAACACAATGATTTAATATATGTCTATATTGCAAAATGATTATTAGGACTTCTTAATACTCCAGTGGCTTGATTAAGATTTATTTGCTAAGCTAAATACGAACATCATATACATGTCTACAGATGAACTTACCTCGACATATGAAATTGGAAATATTCCTATTTTGTCTGCCAGCATTCCTTCAGCCCAGTTTTCATCCACTCTGCGGATCACAGTCAGAACATCATCCTAAAGAAACAATAAACATTAGTCTACCTGACCCCATCAAGCTTGTCACTGAATTTATCTTTTCAATAAAGGGACTAAAGTTCTAAGAATACATGAATAAAAACCCTGTGACATGCCTTTAGTACATGAATCCAATGTTTTGATGAACTAAATGGTAACTTTCAGTCAACCTGGTGCCCTTTCTGAGAGCTGTTAAACTAGAACCCCTTCTAACCAGGGGTTGGTTGCTCACTTTGTTTAGATCCACAGATTGCAACCTCTAGTGCTACCCAGCCTCTTGAACCCATGTTTTAGATGGATTCTCAGGCTCTCGTCACTTTCTCTCTGATAATACACCAAATGCCCATTTAAATGCATATTCCACTGTTTTTCTTTACACAAAACACAATATCCTACTTAAAATTCCAAAGCACACAGGGATTATCAATTCAGTTGATATATTCCAGCAAAGAAATTTACATAGAAAATAAGGAAGTAATGCTGTTTCATTTTGTTATTCATAATTTGGTGAATTAAAATCCCTGGTGGCACACATACCCTGTATAGCAACCTACAATTAAATTTAGGCTCTAAATATGAAAATGATACCACACAGAGCATCAACCAAAATTACCTTTCATATAGAACAACCCAAGCACAGAATTCCTTTGTGTGTGACTTTAAGAAGACTGCTTCCAGGTGTTTTTAAAAGCACAGTGATAGAGTTCACATAACACTATTTTACCTTTTTTTTGCAAAATGAAATATGAGCCCTATTGCTGTGTATCCAGGTACAGGGGACTAATTGGCAAATGGAAAACAACCTCACCCTGACATTACCTTTGCAAATGGGAGGCAATCTTTGTCTGCTTCCTTGTCTTTCACCTCAAAGTCATAAAGTGCTTTGCACTGAGGTGGGGGCTGAGGTAACGGTTTGATAATCTGCACAAAGTTGGTGGGGAAAAATCCATGGATCCCGTTGACTTCCCCGTGGTACCAATTTTCATCCACTTGTCGCCGCAGAATGATGATGTCACCTTTGCTGAATTTAAGGTCTCCAGGCTCTTTCCCTTCGTAGTTGTATAATGCTTTGGCACATGGTAACTGAGGTATACCCTTAAAGAAAGAGATGAGTTTTAATGGAAAAACATCCTCAACGTGTCTGAAAATTTAACTGTGTTATCATTCTTTTCAAGCCAAGGTCAAACCAACATGTTGCCCTCGGAAGAAAATCTCACATAAAAAAAATTATACATGTGTCTCACCAAAAAAATAACAAACAAACATATGTCACAGTGAAATAAGAAGAGTTGACCACCCATGCACACCCCCTGGGATTTAGCCTTCTGCTCCTAAGTCTCATTTTGTGGGGTATGCTAGGAGTATTTATTTGATACATGGAAATACAACTGCTGAGTCTGGCTCTCTGGTATAAAATTCATAAACTCATTAAAAAAACAACAACTTATTGCCTGATAGTAACTACCATATTCAGCAGGATAAATGATAAGCACTGAGAAGAAAAAATTAAACAGGAGCACAATTCATTCACTGACTGACTGCTCGGAAACTTGGTGGTTAGAATCAGAGTTTGGCTTTGGGCAAAACTCTCCCAACTGCTTTTAATGTGGACAGTAGGACCTATTGTCTCATGAACACTGGTATTTATTGAGGGCCTACTGTGTGCCAGGGCCTGGAATACAACAGTGAGTCAGAAAGCCACAGCTGCTGCCCTCTCAGAGTTTATCATCTGTAATCACACAGACATACAGTCTTTCACAATCTGCATAAGATCCTTCAACTTGGCGCTTTCCTGGTTACAGAGCACCACTGGGTTGATATGCTAATAGTTGAGGTTATAAATGTTATTAATTGCATTCTGAATTTAAATGACAGGTTTAAAAATGTCATGTGTGTGCGCGCCAAGGCAACCTAATCATCAAATGGGTTAAATGTGATATTTCCCAATGGCATTGGAGGTGCCCATTCTTGAGCATTAGCTGTCACTTTAAGAAGAGCTCTGGCCTATCTGGGACACTTCTGCCTATCACTGATTTAAAGACTAAAAGGCAAATCAAACATGTATATCATAATTCACCGAATGAGATTCCTGGGCTCCTGCTTTTCACGTACGTATTAATTTATGCATTCATCCAGAAAACATGTATCGCAGACAACATGCTAGTGCTGAGAACTGAAAGAGGAATGGGGCTCAGTTCTTATCCTTAAAGGACAAGGTGTTAGATGGAATTATAATACAGGGTAGTGAGCGCGATGATAGAGTTATGCTAGGATACGGAATTCAACAACAGAGATATGACAGGGGTGCAGAAAGCACAGGTCGGTGGTGGGCGAAAAGTGAAACACTTCCTGGAGGAAGTGACACCTGAGCCAACTGAAGGATACAGAGGAGTCAGCCAGGCAAAGCTGGAGTAGAAGAACGAAAGGCGAGTGAGGGCACTGCAGGCAGAGAACACAGCCCCAGCAAAGACATGGAGCGTGCTGTGCGGCGGGAGTGGGGTTTTATACAGAACACGGGGTTTTACAGAACGTGGTGTTCCCGGAAAGGGACTGCGGAATATCAAGTTGGGAGAGGTGGGCAGAGGCTCGACTGTGGAGAGTCTTGAGTGACATGTGAAAGAGCTTCCATTGCCATGTCCCTCAGGCAGTGACAAGCCACTCCCAGGCTGCAGGCACGGCCAGCCATGAGAAGAGCCGTGTGCCAGGCAGATGAGTCTGGCGGCAGGATGGGAAGCGGACAGGAAGTGGGGCTGGCAGGCAGACAGCTCTGTGCAAAGCACAGGCCTCAACTAGTTGAAATAGTTTTCAGGTTTCCTCTTTCTAATAAGTAGAGCAAGAGGGAGGATTACTCATGTTGCTACCCTCTCCCTAGTCCCCGCCCCCACAAAAAAACAACAACAAAAAAACGGATGAGAGTGCTACACCCTGGATGGCAACAAAACTCCGTAATATAGTTTTTTTTTTAAAAAAAACAGTTTGGTTTCTAGTCAGAGATTTAGAGTCTGACCTACTTATAAAAGCCAAACTTTTTTTTGTTAATTTTGTTTGGCTGAAGGGGACCAGCCAATTCTTGGATCTCAACATGTTATTGGCAGGCGTCTTGTCTTGGCTTGGCCCGTAGGATGTTGTGTTTGGTTAATGAGAGCTGCTCTGGAGGCCAATGCTCCGGAAGACAGGGGCTGAGCCTTCCAGAAGTCCTGGGACCCTCATGTACCCCTCTGACTTTGGGGCCCTGCCTTAAGATCCTGCCCCGAATGGCCTGACTCCTGCTGCCCATCCTTGATCTAATCTTGTAAACAACCCTGCTGCCCCTTTGGCTTCCCCAGAAGGGAAATGCCCATCAGGAACTCAGGTGCTTCACAATCCTGTGAACTTCGGTCACATTCCATTCAAGGTCCAACCTTATGGAAGGATTCTAATCTCTGTCTACTCTCCCGGAGAGACCTCCCTACACTCTCTTCTTTACTATGTCTTTCTCAAAGTCTGGTTACCACAATTAACAGTGCTTCCCAAGTCAGGTTTGAGGAAATAACAGTAAATAAACACAGCAATAAATATGACGGTGAGAGTCCAGCCAGCATGGCTCAGTGGTTGAGTGTCAACCTATGAACCAGGAGGTCATGGCTCAATTCCCGGTCAGAGCACATGCCCGGGCTGTGGGCTCGATCCCCAGTGGGGGGTGTGCAGGAGGCAGCCTATCAATGATTCTCTCTTATCACTGATGTTTCTTTCTCTCTCCCCCTTCCCCGTCCTCTCCAAAATCAATAAAAATGAATTTTTAAAAATATTACTATGAGGGACAGAGCAAGAGTGATTGAGCCAGAGACAGAGCACTGACAACGACTGCAGTAAACGAATTCTTGCAACATAGCTGATGGGGCCATGATCAGACAGCAAAGGGAACCTTTTGGGAGCCCAAACTCCAGAGCCATATGCCTGGGTTTGAATCCCAGCTCAGCCACTTACAAGCTGTGTGATCTTGAGCGGCTTGACCTTTCTGTGCCTCATTTTCTTCATCTGGGTTGTCGTGAGGGTTCAGTGAATGAATGTATGAAAACCACTACAAATGGCCCAGCAGGCAGCAAGTGCTACAAGCGCGAACTATCATCATCATCATCATCATCACCCAGAATGAAAAGCCTGTTCGCCAGGGAAACACAGCACCTGAAAATGCATTTGTCTCCATGCAGCTGAATGCCTTTCTTTTTGGACGAATTCACATAGCAATTACATTTTAATACATATTCACTGTAGAACAATGCAAAGAATGCTCCTCCTAGGAAGTGTTCGGGGTTTTGAAACGTGTACTTCTGAAGCCCACATTTGTTTTCTGAGTGGAATCCATTCATCTTCTGGTTGAAGAGAAGAAATTACAAATTCACAGACATGCACCGTTTAATAGGGGATGGCGTTTTAGATGTGGCTGTAGTTCATCTTGACAGGGCTAATGTAAGGCACTGGATGCCTGCATGAATTAATTGAAAATCCTATTACAAACTTGGTGACAAATAACTCTATTCACCATTACGGCCTGTTCTCTCGATTTTCCCCCCACCTCAATTAGCTCTTTTTGGCCTGCTCTGCCCAAATCCATGCCAGCCAAACCCATGCACCGAGATTCTGAGTGAGCACTCTTAGAAACCATTCTGAACTGCTCCTTGAGGAGATCTGTAACATTCCAAACTACCCACAGTGTGGTTCTTTGGTGATATGCTGATGTGGGAACTGAAGGAATTTATTCCTTCACAGATCACTTCTACACACCAGTGGCCTCACGGACTTATTAACATTTCCACCTCACAAAAATCTATTAAGTGTTCCTAAAACCATCAATCATGCTTATCACAATGAGCAGCAAAGATAAAACTTATCACAGGGGTACCCATTATGGTTAGCCTAGTTACATCTCTGTGACTGCAACCTGAAATGCATTCATTCACACTGACTTGCTAAGGTTATTTCAATGACCAATAACTGCAGAGAAAGAGTCATAAAGCTTATGGCAATCTAACCCAGGAGCAGACATTTGTGCATCTGGCTGTGTTTTTCTATGGTGTTCTTTTTCAATTCAAAGAGGCAAAGAAGCCAGTTTGTGTCGAATTTCTCAAAAGAAGGTTTCCCACATTAAATGAAATGAATTCTACTCTGATTTCAAATCAAGCCAAGTTCAGTGATCTTTAAAAGACCTATTCCCACACAGACTGCAGATGATTAAGGCTAAACGGTTAACGACTTGGAAGAACAATAAAAGAATGTATTTTTCTTCCGCAACATCTAAAGGATAAAGACAGAACAATTGGCTGGATAGCCTAGGACTACTCTTGTGGGTGAAATACACACAGAGCTCACGGAGGCACTGCCTTCTCATTCATCTCCTTAGAAAGGTCGGGGAGTCATGTCAGCACCCGGGCCCTTTGCCCTCAGCGCCTTCGGCGGGCTTTCCGAACGGCCGCCTTTCTTCTGCGTCCTCTCATCAGGCCACGGCCCCTGAGGAGCCGCACAGCTTACATTTCACTTGGCTCCACATGAAAGGGAGGCTTAAAAGGAGAGAAAGCCAGAGAGAAACCAACTCCGCAGTCTAACCTGGGGTTTGCAGCTGTCACTCACGCTGCCAGCTTTATCAAAAAACTTGGCAATTTAGACAGGGGAGGCAGTATAACAATTCTAAATCTAAAATACATTTAAATAAATGATGACTCTCTTGCTCATAGAGAAAAAGAATACCTATGATAGTGAGCCAGTTTTCCTTCTCAAGTAATTTTTGCTTCTGTGTTGTATGTACAGGTATTTTATCTGACATTAAAATCCTCATGAGATCAGCACACAAATATTTTTGATTAAATGTTTTACCCTCCATTTCTGTACCATCAAGTGCATCCCGATATATCTGGCAAAGCACTACTTGATGATCTAGCTGAGAGTCTAACAGGTAAATAAAACATTCACTGACAATTTATTTTATAGACTCTAAATGCCAATGCTCAGATATAAATGCAAGACAGCCTCCTGAAATTCAAATTCCTTCATGCATTTCTTACTGCTCCATAAAGTAAAAGAGATTCAATGACCTACTAAAAAGAATATCTAGAAGATACTCTTGTCATGGGAACAGCAATAAACTGTATAATTTTGTAATTTAGTTATATCTAAACTGGTACAAACTCAGGCTTATTCCAACCTGAATTTCAAAAACTACCCAGAAAGAATCGAGGCACAAGGAATCACAGGAATAGGAGGTAATGCACACAAAGGAATAAGTAGCAAAATGGGTTGAGGAAAGAATTTTTTTAAAAACGTCCTTTGTACAACGAAATACATGTTGGCTTTTCTCTAAAAAATGAAATATCTACCAGGATATAATAACAGTATTTATAAAAATACTGATTCTTTAATTGTTCATAAGTCTTAAATATTATCCTCAAGATGTCTAGGTTGGATCATCACTCAAATATCATTGAACCATCACTTGAAATATTTCCACTTCACTATAACAAACATTTAAGATGAACATTATAAGTTATTTTTCCAAAGCAATATCTGAAGGGACTGAGAATTCCATCCTCCCACATGAGTCAAATACTGAACCAAATATAAATGAAGTTAGCCGAAGTAAAAGGATTATGTTCAAACATCAGAGATAAAATAGCAGAGTTTTCTAACAAGAAAAAAATGATCTTAGATCCTTTCTATGAACCACAATATAGAGAACAGGTAAATGAATCTGTGTGGGATGGAGACAGGCACAGCCATCCCCTTGGCTCCTCTCTCCTACTTGTCCAGGACACCCTGAGGGCACACCCAGGAGTGCAGTTTGGAGGGCAATGCTGTAGGGAGAGAAGTGAACTAAGGGCCACTGTTTAAAAAATACCCATATTTAGGGGCTAAAAACACCAAGAACTAGAGGTCAGGAAGAGGACCAGCAGAAAACAACCATTGTTTCAAAAACAATGCCTTATCCACATCACCCATGTCTTTATAATCTGGAAATGATTCCCAATTACAGCATCAATGTTCCAAACAGTGAGTTTTATGGCCCTCCATTTGGACTGACGGTTCCACATCATATTTTCCACACTCAGCAGGCAAACCAGGCTGCTGTCATCACCTCCAACCTCAAACATGCCATTCCTCCTCGCTATTGCTCGGATGTTGTGTCGCCCCACCCGCCCTACAAATTCATGTGTTGCTATCCTGACCTCCAAAGGTGATGGTGTCTGGAGGTGGAGCCTTTGGGAGGTGATTAGGTCATGAGGCTGGAGCCCAGTGGTTCTCAACCTTCTGGCCCTTTAAATACAGTTCCTCATGTTGTGACCCAACCATATAATTATTTTCGTTGCTACTTCATAACTGTAATGTTGCTACTGTTATGAATCGTAATGTAAATATCTGATATGCAGGATGGTCTTAGGAGACCCATGTGAAAGGGTCGTTCGACCGCCAAAGGGGTCGCGACCCACAGGTTGAGAACTGATGCTGGAGCCCTTATGAATGGGATTAATGCTCTTATAAAGGAGACCCCACAGAGCTCTCTAACTCCTTTCGCCTGTGAGGACACAGGGAGAAGCTGCCAGCGATAACCAGGCAAAGGGCCTTCCATAGAACTCAACCATGCTGGTGCCTTGATCCTGGACTTCCCAGCATGCGGAACTGTGACAAGTGATTTCAGTTGTTTATTGAGCACCACCCGGTGTCTGTGGAACTTTTACTAGAGCAGCCCAAATGGACAAAGACACTCCTGCACCAACATTCATCAAGAACAGCCCACTCTCCCTCCACCTTCCTGCCTCGGGAGTCCCCAGCACTTGTTCATGGATGATTATACAGCTGCAGTTGATAATTACGCTGCATTTCTTTCACTTACATCTTTATGTCTTTCTAGGAGAGCTGCTTCTGTTGTCTAGAATCAGATGTAAATAAGACGATTCTGGTGTAAGGCCACAAAACAGACTCGTTCTCTGATATAAGGGCAGCCTGTGCTCTAGGACGCAGCGCAGCATTGCCTCCTTGGGGAAGACTCTCCCCACCGTCCCCAGGTCTGCAGAAGGTGTGGCTCTGCTGCACCCACAGGATGTCTCGTGCAGACTGCTGTTACGGCCTTGCTCTCCCTCAGTTTACAACCTGTTTCCCCTACTAGATTGTAACCTCTGTGAGACCTGGGACCACGTGTCATCCATCTTTACGTTATAAGCTTCTACCTCGGTGTCTGTAAGTAAATTCTTGCTCTATGAATAAAGGAAAACATGTTATGGGTGTGGCTCAGTTGGTTGAGCGTCATCCTCCGAAAGGTTGCCAGTCAGGGCACATGCCCGGGTGGCCAGCTCCATCCTGGCAGGAGGAGCGTGGGAGGCAGCAGATCAATGCTTCTCTCAGACATCGACGGTTCTTTCTCTCCCTCTTCCTTCCTCTCTCTCTAAATAGCAATAAAAAACAAACCAAACTTTTTTTTTTTAACATTATCTCTACTGGGCTGAGTGCTAAAATGTGGACACCTAAGTGGAAAAATACCGTATCCAAAGAAAAGGCAACCTGAAAGCCCGGCCATTGTGGCTCAGGGATTGAGTGTCAACCTATGAACCAGGAGGTTGAGGTTTGATTCCCAGCCGGGTACATACACAGGTGTCGGGTTTGATTCCCAGTAGGGAGGTGCAGGAGGCAGCCAATCAATGATTCTCTCTCATCATTTATGTCTATGTGTCTCTCTCTCTCTCTCTCTCTCTCTCTCTCTCTCTCTCTCTCTCTCTCTCTCTCCTTCTTCTTCTTCCTTCCTCTCTGAAATAAATTAAAAAAAAGAAAAGAAAAGAAAAAACAACTTGAAAACCAATTCTAGAGAGAGTCAGGCTCAGCAGGTTTGAATATTTATGTGTTCCTGGTATTCCACGTGAATGGCAGACCGGTAGCCTCTGCTTTTGAAACTGTCCTCAGTGCCTCCCACACAGCACTTGGTGGACATGCGACCCTGAGACATGAGAGGAGCAGGAACGTCATTCCCATTCCCCAAGGTTGCCGGGGCACCTGGGCACACAAAGGAGGTACAGAAAAACCCGGAGAAACAATAGTAGTACTGCTGACGGGTGTCCACTCAATAAGCTCTGGAAACACAATACATTCTGGGAATGGGCAGTTGAGTGCTTTGTACTGAGCAAATTGTCGGCGTTTGAAAAATGTGAAACGAATTATGCAGCCAACCACAGCAAACAAATATTTTCCTTACAGACTCACTCGGGAGTTATGAGGAAATAGTCATGAAAATGATATACGGCTTTTATCTTGGATGGCCTTAAAAAGGGAGTATTCAACAGACAGACAAATCATTAAAGAAAACAAATCTTATTCGTTTCTCTAAGGGAACATAGCCATTGAGATGCAGTCACTGAACTAAAATGCAGGAAATTCATACCACTCGTTGCCCTGAATGTTAGTTTTCTGTTTCATCACATGCTTAATAATTACAATAGTATTTTGCAAAGAGCAAGAAAATTTATTGAGAAAATTCCCTGTAGTAACTGGAGCTACTATCTTGAGAACGTAAGACAGGATGAGAGATAAGTCCTGGTAAAAGGTCAAGTTTCTCTCTCTTTGAAAAACAGCTGGATTCCTGCCCTTCCCTTTGCCCTGCCTAAGACTCCCACCTGCCCCCAGGATGTGGGACTAGATAGGAAGGAATAACCATCTGCATGGCCTTGTGTACTCCATACAGAAACCCAGGAAGGTAGGCAGAGTCAGGAACATAGGAGGGGTGGAGAGGGGGGTGAGAACAGGTTTTACAATTAAATAAAAAGGGTAGGAAAGGCCTCGATCTAATTCAATTGCCTGGTTTTAGGTTGGGTTTTTTTTTTTTGTCCAGTGCTTTCATGAATATCCTGGAGAGAGTTTGCTCATGTAATTAAAACATGACATTAATTGGGGAAAGATGACTCACAATTTCAGAATTAAAACAACCTTAGAATAGACTCAAACCTATATGGACAATTAGATAAAAGTGCTAAGGCAACTCAACTGGGGAAAATAAAGCCTTTTCAACAGCTGGTTCTAGAATAATTAGAAGCTCATCGGGGGAGGGGCGGAATGAGTCTTGACTCCTACCTCACACATCATATACAAAAGTTAATCAGAGATAAATCTCAGAATCACATGTAAAAGCCAAAACTATGAGTTTTCTAGCAGAAAATAAGGGAGAATATCTAAGGGATGAGGTATGCCAAAAAAGCTTAACTAACCATAAAAATTTATAAAGAGGACTTCATCAAAACTGAAAAATTCTGTTCATTAAAAGACACAATTAGGGAAATAAGAAATTCAAGGCACACATAGGGAAAATATTTGCAATACATATATATGACCAAGGACATGAATCCAGAAACATAAAGAACTCCTACAAATCAACAACAAACAACACAATTTAAAAACAGACAAAACATTTGAACACACTTCATAAATGTATACGTAGTCATGAGGAGGTAGTCAAGATCATTAGTAATCAGGGAAATGCAAAATAACACCACAATAAGATATTATATCACTCTCATTGGAATGATTAAAAGTTTTAAAAGATTGACTACAGGGGGTCATGGTTCGATTCCCAGTCGGGACACATGCCCAGTTTCAGGCTCAGTCCCTACTAGGGGGTGTGCAGGAGATGGCCGATGGATGATTCTCTCTCATCATCATAGATGTTTCTATCTCTCTCTCCCTTTCTCTTTCTCTCTGAAATCAATAAAAATATATTTACAAAAAGACTGACAATGTTGTCAAAGATACAGAGCAAACAGAACTCATACATTGCTAGTGCGAGTCTAAAATGGTACAACCACTTTGGAAAACTGTTTGGCAGTTTCTTATAAAGTTACACATACACTTACTCTATGACATAACAACTCCAATCCTAGGTATTAACCTAGGAGATAAAGATATATGTCCACACAAAGACTTGTACAGAAATGCCTGCTGCAGCACTATTCATAATACCAAAAATTGAAACCCCAAAATGTCCATCAGGACAGGAGACTAGATAAACACTGGAATCCTTATTTAGAAAAAAAAAATGAATGACTGATACACACGAGTGAAAAAAATCAGAATAAACATTGTATGGCCCTAGCCAGTTTGGCTAATTAGCTAGAGCGTCGGCCTGTGGACTGAAGGGTCCCGGGTTCAATTCCGGTTGGGGGCACATGCCCAGGTTGCAGGCTCGATCCCCTGTGTGGGGCGTACAGGAGGCAGCTGATCCATGATTCTCTCTCATCACTGATGTTTCTATCTCTCTCTCCCTCTCCCTTCCTCTCTCTGTAATCAATAAAAACATTTAAAAAAATTATATGGTTACATTTACATACAGTTAAGAATAGTTAAAAACCAATATACTGTAATAGAAATCAGAAGAGTAGTTGTCTGTAGGGGGTGGAGAATGAATGAAAGGGGACATGAAAAGAATTTCTGTTATTCTCTAGTAGTCCCTCTGCCCTTATCTGTAGTTTTGATTTCCATGGTTTTAATTACTCATTCTGAACTTTGGTTCAAAAATATTAAGTGGAAAATTTCAAAAATAATTCATAAATTTTAAATGGAGCATCATTCTGAGTAGTTTGATGAAATCTCACACCATCCGTTCCATCCTACCCAGGATATGATTCATCCCTTTGGCCAGACCTTCCACGCTGTATATGCTCCCCACCCATTCATCACTTCAGAGCTGTCTCAGCTATCTGACTGACAGTGAATATCACAGTGCTGTGAGTCCTTGTGTTCAAGTCACCCTTATAGTAGGCACAGTGCCTATGGCATTTACCTCACTTCATCTCACCCCTTAGGCATTGTATCATCTCACTTCATCACAAGAAGAAAGGCAAGTACAGTACAATTTTGAGAGAAAGATTACATTCATATAACATTTACTATAGTTTATTGTTATAATTGTTCTACTGTATTATTAGGTATTATTATTAATCTCTTACTGTGCCTAATTTAGAAATTAAAGTTTACCACAGGTATGTATGTATAGGACAAAATATAGTATATTTAGGGTTTTGTACTACCCAAGGTTTCAGGCATCCACTGGGGGTCTTGAAACATATCCCCTGTGGATAAAGGGAGACTACTGTAATCTACATCTTGACTGGGATGTTGGTTATCCAGGCGTAGAAATCCCTCAGCCCAGCCGACATGGCTCAGTGATTGAGCATTGACCTGTGAGCCATAAGGTCACGGTTCAATTCCCAGTCAGGGCACATGCCCAGGTTGTGGACTGATTCCCAGTGTGGGGCATGCAGGAGGCAGCCGATCAATGATTCTCTCATCATTGATGTTTCTCTCTCTCTCCCTCCCTCTCCCTTCCTCTCTGAAATCAATAAAAAATATGTATATATTTTTAAATAAATCCCTCAAAACTTAATACATTCCATGTTTAAGAACTGCAATTCATATATGTAAATTTTACCTCAATATTGAAATGTTTTAAAATAAACCAGTAGCAGCACTTGTAAAAAAAAAAACAAAAATTAGAAATGACCACATACAGCAGATCTGCATGGAGGAAAAGATATAAAAGTACCACAGAGATAACAAGCTACACTGGCAATCAAGAGAGGGGCAAACTGGAAAAAACAGAAATCTGAAGTCCAGAAGTATAGAGTTTAGAAAGACGACCCCTTTTCCAAAAGGAATCCATCTCTGAGGTTCAGAAATAGGAATCCATAATGTATGGTTTCTGGCTATAATCTAACCCTGCATTTACGAGCCAATCTCTCACTAGATGTCCAGGATAGATTCTGAGTCCCATAAACAAAAGGAACTGCAGTATTCAGTGGGGAGAGATGTAAATGATTAAAGTGTCTGGAAAATATTATGACAGGCAAGGTGCAGAAATTGCGATATATTAGTGGGTAGCATTAAAGTAAGTCTTCAAATACAATGAAAAGGTCTTACACAGGGAAAGTAAGTCAGCTTCATGTTCACTAAAGAAAAAAATACAGGCTTAAACTGATGTGTGCATTATTTAAACTGGATAAAGGAATTTCCTGATGGTGAAGGGTGTTAAAGAATATCACAATAGATTATGATATCTTTCACTGGAAACTCTTAAAAATAGGACAGCTTCACAAGTTTGGTTCTGCCCACAAGCAAAGGAACAGATTATAATTTACAATCTCTAATAATGCTATGATTTCTTTGGCAATCAGACCATTTGAAAGAATAATTTTAGTCTTGATAATTTTGTCCTTTCTTTTTTAGGAGTGGAATCTCAAGAAAAAGGTAGTGATGAGGTATGGGAGAGTGAGCGGGGGCGGGGCCATGGGGGGGTATTGGGGGGGGGGGCGGGGTGAGAATATGAATTAGCCTGCAGAAATCAACTCAAATGAAGCCAGCCAGCTTCAATACTCCAAAGCCTATCACAACCTATTACAATCTTATTTGGAAAAAAAGAGGCAAGCTCAGCTGTGGTCAAGCACACCAACCTGTCTTTCATCTCACTACTTTGCTTACGTTGAAAAAGTAATACATAATGTGTGTTTTTCTGTTACTACTCTTCAAAGGAGTGTTCTGCTAGTCAATTAAATGTAATGTTTACATAGTGACGATTGAATAATTACTGCAGAATAACACCCTCTTACTTTGAAATGGATCAATGATATAAAACCAATCCTGTGAAACCCAAAGGGTAGAAAGAATGTCTTTAAAATATAATTAAGTCTTTTTATTAAAAATACACATTATGTGTTGAAATTCTGGCTTTAAAAAGTATTAAAGGTATACACTGAATGCAGAGACGATCTTAGAAGTGTTTCAACTAAGCTATTTCACCTCTGAGTAAGTCTATTGTAAAATGATGCTTAAAAAAGACTTGGAAATATTCTGTGCTACTAAAATGAGTATTACTAGAAAACACCAATTGCCTTTACTTTCTAAATTCTCCATTACATGATTGTGCAAGAAATGCTACGATAAGGAAAAAAATATTCATTTTGCAATGAATAATTTTACCAAGAGTTATTTTAAAACAAGCAGTTTTATTAAAGCTCCTCTCCAAAAAAAAAGAGTATTCAAATTCAAGTATATTAATCACCAAAAATAAGAAATAAGAGAACCTTAAGGGGAAAAGATTTACTAACTAAGCCAGTTCTGACAAGCCCAAACGCAACTCTTTTAATTTCACTTAAATCATTAAATAGTAGGATACAAATTACAGGTATTTCCAACCAACATAACCATTATATAAAAGTGATATATTAATTTTCATATTTCTAGGTGATTAAATATATAGCAAAGAATATAAAATTAAGCAAGATTCCACATGTGTACATCTGGGACTACTTTTATTAAGCATTTACTATGTACTGCATAAGAATATCATTCTACCTATATTCATAATCATAGAAAATTGAGATAATGAGAAAATTGGTCATCTGAGATGGTCATGGCAACAGATTAAATTACAGTTTTTAAAAATGTTTATTCATATAATACACTACATTTGCATGTTTAAAAAATTATTTAACTACATGTTTCCTTGGGCAAAGCAACTAGTTTTTCATGTTCACTGGGCTCTGAGCAACTTGAGGGCAGAGAATGTATCTCATTCATTTTTGAATCCTGACAGTCCAACCCATAGCACAGAATCAACTCATGAGACGACTGCTTTTGTGCTGCCTCTTACTTTATTCCATCCTTCAGAGATCTGCCAGACTCGCCTTCTTAAAAATGTATATTTACCAGACTGTCTGTCTTATCCACTTTTTCTTCCCTAAATACCAAAATCAGTTCCAATCTTGTTTGGCACTTAAGATGCCCACGTCATGACCCAAAATTGTTTTATCAAATACTTCACACTCCTCTCCAACAAGAATCCAACAGTCTAGTTAAACTAGATTCCCTCCAGCTCCTTTAATATGGTCTCTCTTCTCCCACTTCGGGGATATTTTTCCGCCACTCTCTCCACCTCAAGAATCCTCTTTCCAACACCTCACGTCCACTTGTCAGAAGTCCATTCACCCTTCAAGACACAATTCAAATACCACATTTTCCAAGCCCTTCCTGATTTCCGAATACGGATGTAGAGTCTTCTTTTGAACCCCAGAAGGTTTTGTTTATAGTCCTCTATTGGCTTTATTGTACCTCTTATAATATGCATTTGTGTACTTAAATAATAACCCTACCAGACTCAAACCTTCCGAGAACAGGGATAGTCTCTTGTGCCTTCTTGAATCACCTGCAGAGTCTAGTACTATATAGTAAGCATACTTACTGAAATGAATTACATCAATCCCTCCTCTCTAAACAACTCTTCTTCCCACCTACTGGACAATTCAGAGAAACAGGGGGAAGTTTCTCCACTTTTAACTTGTACCTCTGTTCAAGTTGGCAGTCTGTGTTGGGTGTCCCACTCGAAGGAATTTTGCTTAGGAAATTTTAGTGGCTATTTGCCTATATGTACCAACCAAGCAAAACGTCAGGGGACTGACGTGGGGTCTGCTTCCATTTTTTGCTGTTATACCTGACCTAGGCAAGGAAATCGAAGGAAGAGACTTAAATCAAGGCAGTAGTTTGCGGTGGGGTGGGCTAAGCACGTGCATTTAATTGCCTGAGTGGCCTCCCTCCTAAGGTCAAAGGGAAATAACAAAAAGTGTGCTTTTAAAAAGTAAAACCAAAGCAGTTCTAGAAAATAGGGAAAACATCCATTAGCATACTCAAAAAATTTCAGGAACTTCTAAGCAGAATGAAAGCAAGTTGAATCAGAAAAATTTCAAAGGCTGGATTGAAAAATCTATAGGGCATGGCTAAAAGAAACAGTGGTGACCTTCCTCAGGAAGTATAGAGGGAGGGGAAAGACAAAGATGAAAAATTTAAAAAGTTAAGAGAAATGAAAGATAACTCTAAAAAGATCCAATATCCATCTAAAGTGAATTTCATAAAAGAAAAAAAAGGAGTAGAGACAATAAGGGGGAGAAGCCTCATGAAAGAAATACAGAAATGAAAGAAATTTGTCCTCAGCTAAAGACACCCAAAATCTCAGCTAGAACAATCTCAGTAAGTACCAAGCAGGATTAATAAGGGAGGAAAAAGGGATTCATATTCATACACATTTCATTACATTTTAAAATTCCAAAGATAAGAAAAAAATTTGAAAGATTTAGGCCAGTGATGGTGAACCTATGACACGCGTGTCAGAGGTGACACGCGAACTCATTTTTTGGTTGATTTTTCTTTGTTAAATGGCATTTAAATATATAAAATAAATATCAAAAATATAAATCTTTGTTTTACTATGGTTGCAAAGATCAAAAAATTTCTATATGTGACACGGCACCAGAGTTAAGTTAGGGTTTTTCAAAATGCTGACACGCCAAGCTCAAAAGGTTCGCCATCACTGATTAGGCCAAAGGAGTTTACCGTTAATGGAACTAGAATCTGATTTCTTTTTTTTCTTTTAAATATTTTATTGATTTTTTACAGAGAGGAAGGGAGAGAGATAGTTAGAAACATGGATGAGAGAGAAACATCGATCGGCCGCCTCCTGCACGCCCCCTACTGGGGATGTGCCCACAACCCAGGTACATGCCCTTGACCGGAATCGAACCTGGGACCTTTCAGTCCGCAAGCCGACGCTCAATCCACTGAGCCAAACCGGTTTTGGCTAGAATCTGATTTCTTGATAGTAATAATGGATTAAAGAGAACAGAACAATGCCTTTAAATTTCTGAGGCAACATGAATCAGGAAAACTTAGCGAGCTAAACTGTTAAATAAGTGTATGGACAACAAAATAAAACAAAACCCCATATTTTTTAACACATAAAAATCTCAGAGAACTTATCCCCTGTGCATTTCAAATGGAAAAAAAATTATCCAAGGAGGTATCTTCCACTTACCTCCCCGAAACTACAGAAGACTCCTAGGGAGGTGACATGTGATAGAAGAAACCTGGATGGCTAAGAAAATGGAAATGAAATTTAAAGAAGAACCACTGGGCTTAGAGGCTGGATTGGCACCACCTGCAGTGAGGCAGGATCTGTGGACATGGGTTATGGTTCCTTCTTTATGGAGCCAACCACACTGCAGTAAAGAGTGTTTATATAATCATAATCCTGCAAATGCTGTTTTCATGGGGTTTCAATTTTCAGAATCAATCTCCTCATAAAACAAAGAAGAATTAATTATACCCATAGAATAGAATGTTATAAACTCTGAGAACATAAAAAGAATAATACTGTACTGAACAAAAATCAGGAGTTAGGGAAGGGGAGGTGGGATACAGAAATAAACTACTTTTTTTTTTTACTTGGTATCTGAAATTGATATCGTCAAAGCCTAAAAAAAAACCAAAAACAAAAACAAAAAAAAACAAGAAATAAGATATATATTATTTGAGGTTGGAAAGCTACCTGGTAGAAGAACTAAAGAACAGAGACTAGTGTAATCACTTTGCTCGGCAAAAGGGGGCTACGGTATGAGAGGAGGGACACTTTTACTTTAGAATCTTCTGTGTGGTTATATATTTTCTATCAGGAACAGGTATAACTTTAAAAATAAAATGTGTAAGGAAAAAGAATGCAGTGTGTAAAATTCTAATGTACTCAATATAAATTTTAATAGAGTCTCTTGTTTATTAAATAATTCAGACATACAAAAGATGAATAATTTAAAAGATAACCCTGTACCCACAACCTAACTTGAGAAATAAAGCATTTTAAATGCAAGTAATGCCTCCTTTACCAACCACATAATAGCTTTTAAAAGAAAATGAAAAGAAGAAAAACTAAATAGACCTAAATACACATCCCTACTCCCACTCCAAGTTACTCCTAATTGACTCCTGCACTGGAATATCAATAGAACATCAGTAAGGTTTCGTTTCCACTATGCACCGCCCTTGTAAAGACTCTATCTTTATAATAAATACAGACTTTTAGTTTGCTGCACTAATTTTTTTACTGGAAAAAAATTTCCTTACTGAAGAAATATATATGGTAAGTCCAATTGTTTAAAAAAAAGAAGAGAGGAAGGACATAAACGGTCTCCACAATCACGCTTCCTACTTCTGCAAGACCTTGTGATTTGATTAATCACCTTGAGAATGTATGTCTAGGAGCTGGCGATCCCGAGACGCTGTGCATGGAGCCTGAGAGCTAAGTGTGTTAGCTTTAGACTAAATAAAAGCGCAAATACCTTCTCTCCATTCAAGAGGGGTTTGTGTACTGAACTTGTGAAATACATGGAAGTCTCTCAACACGTCAAGTTTCTAAAATACCTACTTCTTAAGCAAACTTAAGAAACCAAAGTGTGACTCAAACTACCAGTATTCAGTCATTTACAGGCTGTTTTTAAAGAGGGGGCAGATGGCAAGTGGACAGTGTACGAATTCTTAGAACCGCAGTCACAAAAACTTGATTAACCAGAGATAAGATTTTAAGATGCTTAAAATAAAGGCATGTCTCTTTTTCTCACAATGTCTTTTAAAAATCTAAGAGCACACCCCACTACCACCACCACCGATCTGACTTTTAAGGATACACAGCATTCTACTTCCACTTTAATTTCCCGAGTCATTTTATGTAGGGAGACAGGTATAGACCTATGCCTTCTGTTTCTTCTTCCCCAGTTGCTCTAGTGCTCAAAGTTTCTCTTTTCTCTTTAAATTCACTCCCAAGGGAATCTCATCCTTTTAAAACCATTTATACCACCTGTTACCAACTCTGGCTGCATAATTAGGATCAACTAGGGAGTTTTTCTTCTTTTAAAGCCTCACCCCAAACCAATTAAATAAAAATTTCCGGGGTTGGGTCAGAAGTATAGATTTTTAAAAAGTTCCTTAATGATTTTCACATAAAGGGCTAAGACCTGACACACGGATGTCTCCCAGGCCTGACCTCAGCTGCCGCCTCTCCCATGCACTCCAAGCACCTACTCCACGTCTCCTCTTGAATATTTAATAGGCGTCTCCAAGTTGACTGGTCTGAAATAGACCTCTTTTTAAAAAAATGTTTTCATTGATTTTTAGAGAGGAACATCCGATTGGCTGCCTCCTGCACTTCTCCTACTGGGGATCGAGCTCACAACCCGGGCATATGCCCTGACCGGAATCGACCCAGTGACCTTTTGGTTCATGGGTCTACGCTAAACCAATGAGCCACACCCATCGGGCTAAAACAGACCTCTTGATTTCCATAGGCCTCCATCAAAACCAATCCTCTACCAGTGTTTCCCATTTGGGTAAAAGGCCCCACCATTCAGCTAGCTGCTTGGGTGCAAACACTAACCTTTACCATGATGCTTCCATTCCTGATCTTCCACATCCCACATCCAGCAAGCCTGCTGGCTCTCTACCTTCAAAATCTATCCCAAACCAGTCCATATATTACAACTTCCACTGCTACCAGCCTAAGCCAAGGCAACACTCTCTATATATTGTCGGTCATAAACACCTAGCACCTGTTGTCCACACTACTGCCTGATAACCTCCCAATGGCTTTCCCTCCCACTTACAATAAAACACAAGCTCCTCACCATGGTCCCCAAGGCTTTCTAAAATCTGGCCCCTGCTTACCTTTCTGGCTCGCTCTCTCCAATTTCTTTCACCCCTTAACCTCCAACTACTGTTGGCCTACGACTGGCTTTGCTGAGGCTCATGGCCACTCCAGGCTCTTCTCTGCTTCAGGATCTTTTTTTCATTTTTCCTAAGCCCGCAATATTCTTTACAGGTTTATCCTTGCTCACTGTTCAGGTCTCTACTCCAATGTCACCCCATACAATCCTCCCCTAACTGTATCAAAACAGCCTCAAACAACCAGAACCCACCATAATCTCCTCACCTTGCACTTGGGACCCTGCTCACTTTCTTCATGGCATTTATCACCACCTGAAGTTACACTAGTTAATTCATTTGTTGGCTTGTTTACTGTCTCTCCCCATCCACCCCAAAACACTAGACCCGTGGTTGGCAAACTGCGGCTCACGAGCCACATGCGGCTTTTTGGCCCCTTGAGTGTGGCTCTTCCTAAGCCTTAGGAGTACCCTAATTAAGCTAATAACAATGTACCTACCTATATAGTTAAAGTTTTAAAAATTTGGCTCTCAAAAGAAATTTCAATCGTTGTACTGTTGATATTTGACTCTGTTGACTAATGAGTTTGCCGACCACTGCACTAGACCATAAGGTCTAAAAGACAGTGAGTTTGTCTTGTTCAAGGAAGGATCCCAGGTCTATGCCTATAAGTATTTATCAAGTTGTGGGCACTGCATGTTGGTTTTTATGAACAGAATATTTATGTCCAGCTCAAAATTCCTATGTTGATGCCCTAATCTTCAATGTGATGGTATTTGGAGGCGAGGCCTTTAGGAGATAATTAGGTTTGGAGCTCTCACAATGGTATTAGTGTTGTTATATGAGGAAACACCAGAGAGCTTGCTTCCTCTTCCTCTCTCCCCACACATGTGCACCATGAAAAAGCCATGCAAGAAGGTGGCCACCTCCTAGCCAGAAAAAAGGTCCTCACAGAATCTGCCATAACCTTGATCTTTAACTTTCCACCCTCCAGAATTATAAGAAATAAATGTCTGTTGTGTACGCCACCGGTCTGTTTATTGTTAGAGTAGCCTGAATTGACTAAGACGTTGGTAAAATGAATGAGTCAACAGAAAGTAACCATTGTCCCAAAGCTCTGTAGCTGTCTGCCCTTTGAGATGTCCAGCACTTTTATTAATAAATTGAATGAAGGTATTTAGGGCATGATTAATTTGCAAGTAACACAACCCTAGAAGGGTGAGCTAACTAATATGCTGGATGACAGAAAAAGGCTTTTGAAAGATTTTCACCAATAACTGATATGGGACAAACAAAAGAAATATTTACTGGGATGAACATAAACTTGTGCATTTCATTGTTTAAAGCCAGTCTCACAGGCACAGGAAACTACAGGAGACCTGCCTTAACAGCAGCTTGAATAAAAGATAAGGTAACAACAGGGGGAAGTTACAATGCACCAAGCTCTCTTCCAATGTATGGAAGAAATTTTCCAATAATGAGCTCCTGGTCAACAGCAGTAAACCAGTGCAGGCTGGCTAAGCATCTGTCATTATGCTGCCCAGAAAATGGTCAATGTGGGTGGGGCTTATAGGTCCCTTCTTCTTCTCATCACTATTCTTCCAAGACACGCTTCCTTTTTTTATCTAAACACCCACTTCAAATCCACAGCAAGGAACACTGAATGGTGATTTTTTTTTACAACTCTTCAAAAGCAGTGTTAGCCAGTTACATTTAAGGGATGACAAGCCGTCTTAAGAATAGCACTTAAATTGGAATTCAATTGTAAAAGAAATCAAGGATGTTATGCCATCCTATGTCAACCCCTGCACATAGCTGCCTATTAGTCACACGTGTACTCACAATTAGGGTTTTGCTTACCTCTTTGTCCTCCAATTTAAAATTCTTTTATAAAACAGAGATCTTTTCCTAAAGATTTCCTCAGCTTGTACCCTAGAGAATTTTACTTTATAAACACCCACTTGTACCAAAGGAGATATTTTTTCATCCTCTAATTAAATAAGATGACATCAACTAAACAAAGGACAACACTTGCAAGAACAGAAACAAAGAGAAGTTATGAAATTAAACTCTGAAAGATCCCCACACTGATTTTACCGAGCACACAATACATTTGTAAATGCAATAAAAGTTCATTAAATAAACAAAAAAGAACATTTATAACCCATTGTGTATGTCCATAACACTAAAGGGATTAGTCTAATATAAGCTATTTTACATGTTAACAATTTTACAGTGAGGGAAATGTTAACTGTGCATTAGCTGTGTGATCTACTATTTTTAAATATTCAAATGTTTTAAAATACCTCTATACTTTCAAATTCCTTAGATATATGTAAACAGGTTTCTATGGAGGTAAGGGGTTAAACTATGTACTTCACAGTCACAGTTCCCTGTATATTTGAATGGAAAACATTGCATCTAAGTATAATGTGAATATATACACAGATACTCAAAGGTGATAAAGGTGTAAGACCTTGGGTTCTCACAGATGACATTCTTGAAAGTTTTTGTGGGTTTTTTTTAAACACTTAGTAACTCTGAACCTGCCCCTGTTTGAGGCACACAATCCTAGGATGTTGGGGCTGAAAGGGACCCATAGGATTTTCAGCCTAACTCACACACATCAGGACAGAAAGGAGAGCTGAATGCCCAAAATCACACAGCTGGTTCGTGGCAAAGCCAGGACCCTAACACCTGAGAAGATGTTCCTTTATGGCAAAAGTGACTCTGCACGTGGGATGAAGTGAAGGATCTTGAGATGGGCAGGCTACCCTAGATAACCTAGATGGGCCGAATGTAGTCACAGGGCCCTTAGATTCAGAAAACAGTCTCAGCCGAGTTCGGTCAGAGGCTGATGGGTCTATGGAGGAACCCTGTAGGCTGTGAACACTGGTGCGGAGATGCATCGTTACTGGCTATGAGATGGAAGACCACCAGCCAAGGAACATGAGCAGCCTCCAGACCATGGAAAACCCAAGAAAACGGGTTCTCTCCTAGAGCATCCAGAAAGCAGCAAAGCCATCCCTATGCCTTGATTTCAGGCCAGGGAGACCCGTGTGGGGCTTCTGACCTACAAAATTATAATGAATGTGTGTTGCTTAAGTCACTACGTTCATGGTCATTTGTTATAGAGGCCAAAGAAAATTAATTCACTATGTGAATCAATATCCCACATTCTCATCCCTTGGCCAGTCTACTGCCCAAGGCCCCGAGGGACAGACCCAGCCTTCCATCACATCCCTCTCTGAGGAACTTCCCACAGCCCTCGGGTTATGCAAGGATAACTCAGGAGAAGGGTGCACACAGCCTGACAAGAAAAGAAAGCTGCTGAAAGCCCTGTACAAAGACAACACTGCACAAACTTGGAGTGAGTTAAATTTCACTGTTTACTTTAGCTCATTCTTTGAACTACATTTGCTTCCAAGTGAAATAAAATTGACTTTGAATAAATTTTACAGTGTTCTACTTGAAACAGCTGGTTGGACTTTTCAAAAAGCATCTTGTCAGAATTATGTATTTTTTTCCTAAGACATGCTGTTCCACCCACTAAGTCATACCAGAAGCCTTCGTAATCACGGTAAATTACAGTGTGAACGCAAATCCTCTGGATTTCCATCCTGCACTAAGCTTTTTAGAGGAAGGTGTGAATAGACCGAATGCCTTAAATTTAGTGCAACGGAAATCTGCATAAGCCCTGGGCATACCCATTGCATAGAGGGGCACACACAGTGCATAGAAGGGCAAGCAGAATTCAAGGAAAACTTGTGGTTCTCAGGCTGAACCACCGAAGCCAGACCATCTGTGCAACAGCCGAGGCAAAAGAAGCAAATGCAGCAAAACGGGACTCAAGCCTTAACCGATTCTTTCCTTTCTAGGTTCCAATTCACTGTGTCCCAATTTGGGAAGGGATTATCCAGGAAGAATAACGTAGTATGGAGGGGGGAGGGGAGTGTGGGGGGGGGGAATTTAAACTGAAAACTTGCATACAAGAAAAATGTGCCCAAACCGGAGAGTCTCAAGGCTCATGTTCCAAGTCCCGCTTTGTGTAAACACTGATCCTCCACCTCACGGAATTGTTGACATTACATAATTAGCCAGTTACAATAATAACACTACAGCTTAACACACTGCCACAACCAGAGGAATGTTAACTACTCCAGTGAACGGCCCCTCCCCGGCTACATTTGTGTGGAGCTTCAAAGCAAAAGTGGGGACCGAAAAGAATGAGCATTCAGTCTGCAGACTAACCCAGCGTAAGTCTGGGCCAGCTAGGACTTGGATTCCTGGGGTTCCCCTCACCCACCCCAACTTGGTTTTCTGTCGTTGTTTGTTGGTCCAGCCTTTGGTTGTTGCCTACTGAAGTCAGTAAGATTCAGTAAAAGCCCTCACAGACAACGTGATATGGTAAAAACTATATACATTCTTTACATCAGATTCATCAGTGTGTGTATGAAACAAACTCAGGCACTCATGATTTTCATCTTTATCAACATCAACAACTTTAACATAACCCCTTCAAACAACTTAAACCCAACACTTTTAGACACTTTTATTTCTCAACTTTTAAACTCTAACCTAAACGAACAAACCATTGCTTTCAAAATTAGCATTTTCCCTCACTAGCCGGAGGAAGAGTTTCACCTACCAGTGACCCTTCCTGTCTCTATAATCACACATTCGCTCTAGGGAAAGAAGGGAGCTGTATTCTTTTCTTGATAAATTAAATCTGAGATGTAGCCCAGCCCAGGTAATCAGGAAAATCACATATGGTATATCCTGAGTGTTCATAGGCACGCCGTTCAGAAATGCTCAATCCTTCCACTGGGATGCCAAGTATTTCTTTACAATGGTTTGAGACCACAGCCCTATTTCACTATTAAATCTGGATGTTTAGAGATCATTCATTCCACTCCTCTTGTTTTACAGAAGAAACAGAACTTCGATCTCTTTCTCTCCCGTCACAATTAAAACATAAAGCCCTGCTATGCTGAATGACCCATTGTGGGCCAGTTCCCCCTGTCGCTGCTCCAGGATGAGGGCAGAACCAGGGCTGGGCTCATGTTCTACCTGGGAGCCATGCTAAAAATAATGGCCTTTCTGTGTAAGTTAACATGTGTCTTTCCTCCCTTATTGTGATGGTACCTCATCTTCTCCTCATCCCTTCCTACCTATGACCTATATTCAAAATTGTGTGTATACATACTGATCCTCCACCTCCCTGAATTGTTAACATTACATATTACACTCACTTTGGAAAACCTTTTAATAGAAGACTCCTAAAGATTAATAAGATCTTTTAGGTGCCAAATAAATGAAAATAATGGTGAAATCTGAAGCACCTGATGATATTTAAGTGTATAAAAGTCTATATCGTATGGACATCTATTACCATCATATAAATTTAACTCCTCCTGTTCAATTTTTATTTTATGTTATTGTGATAAGAACATTTAACATGATATCTATGCTCAACAAATGTTCACGTGTACAATACAATATTGTTAACTAGAGGCACAATCTTGTACAGAAGATCACTAGAAACTTCTTGTATAACTGAAACTTCATACCCTCAAAATCCACTATCTCACTCACTCTATCCTTTTTCTTTTTAATCCTCACCCAAAGATATTCCCTCCATTGATTTCTTGAGAGAGTGGAAGGGAGGGAGGAGGGGAAGAGAGAAAGAAACATTGACATGTGAGAAACATCAACAGGTTGCCTCCTACATGCATCTGTACCAGGGTTGGGGAACCTGCAACCAAGGTATGTGCCCTTGACCATAAATTAAACTTGCAAACCTTTGGTCAGCAGGCCGCCACTCTAACCACTGAGAAAACTGGTCAGGGCTCACTCTGTCTTTTTACACTTCTACTCTTTTCCACTTATTCTCATTCTTCTAAGATTGTGGTACCAGATAAGAGTAGAGTGGAGAATAGCATGAAACCTTGGGCCTCTCTGAGCTGAACATAAGGTCTAAGGTCATCACCCAATCAGTCATTTCTGCAAAGAGATCTCAGAGGGAGTTCACGTCTCCTTCCGGGGTTTCACCAACGCTATTGGCAAAAAATGACAATAGACATTTTTTTCCCCGACTAAATTTTTTTAACTAAATATTAAGATGTATGGTCTGACAAAAATGGTTTGATGTTTATGTTCCCACAGTCTCTAAGCCTCATACTCTGTTTTATTTTTCTTTATATACTTATAGTCTGTTTCATATCAATCTATACACATACCTATGACAATCTATTAGATATCTAGTTTTTGTTGTATATTGCGTCTCTCCTATTAAAATGAGAAGAGGGACCATGTTTGTTTTATTTACTGCTATATCCTCAGTGTCTAGAGCTGTGCCTGGCATAATGTACGCACTCAAATAATATTTGATCAATGAGTAAATGGAGTTTTGTGACCATATGTGGAAGAACTGAATAGAATATTTGAAATGGTGACTACTCTGGAAAACACATATATATGTGCTTGACATACTTACACTATATATATGCTTGATTCAATGCAATCAACTTAATTTTAAAGTTATTTGTATTTTATTTGATAAATGAAAAAAAGGGAGAGCACATTATTACAACTGATTTGTTAGAAATAGCTGATTTTTACATTCAAATCAGGTAAAATACAATCATTTACAAAAGAGGACGGCCAAGCCCTAACTGGTTTAGCTCAGTGGATAGAGCGTCAGCCTGCGGACTCAAGGGTCCCAGGTTCGATTCCAGTCAAGGGCATGTACCTTGGTTGCGGGCACATCCCCAGTTGGGAGTGTGCAGGAGGCAGCTCATCGATGTTTCTCTCTCATTGATGTTTCTAACTCTCTATCCCTTTCCGTTCCTCTCTGTAGAAAATCAATAAAATATATTAAAAAAAAAAAAAGGACAGCCAAAAATAGTCATTTACTGTGCAGGTGCTTATACAGGAGGACACAGGTAGCATGATCCACATGTTTCAGCACATGAGTAATTAAGAATGCCAAGATATTCTCTTTTCAAAGTATTCTTAATTTCCTAACATTGCCTACAAAATTCAAAACTCCCCTAAAATATGATGAAAACTCTGAGACTAAGGAAACTAACATAACATAAAAACTAACCTCTATAGTTTAAAATAAAAGAGACATTTCATGAGTCTATCGCAGACTAATTTGGGGATTTTTAGATTCAATCCTGCTCTAATGTGATTACAAAGGACTTATGGGCAATGTTTTTCTGGAACACAAATGATGGGTTTCAGTACCCTGTTAACGGTCATTCCTTCCTTGCCTGTCTTCAGAGCAGGTTCTGTTACAAAAGGACTGAGAGGAGACTCTCAACATAAGTAACATTCAAACCTGTGAAGAATTTTTGTGAGTTTATTTGAGCCAAACTGTTGACAATTGCCAGGAAGCAAAAATCTCAACGGATTGAGATAATGCTCCGGAGAATGGCAGTTTTGCACATTATTTTATACATTAAAACCCAAAGAGGAGAGATTTGAAATCCATTGTTGACAAATTAGGGAGGTGAGAGAAAGCAAAGCTGGGAAACCTCTGGGATTAGATAAAAAGAAAATGACAGACATACACTTCTTTTACATAGGTGGGTATAGGACAGTTAACAGTCAACAATTAACTCAATGACAATGAGGGGATTTGTGGTCTCCACAGAGTAGTGTCTGTGCTTTGAGGGATCCGGAAAAAGGAAAATTACTCTGACATTCCAACGATATGTTATCATAGGTGCAAAAAGACAACAGACAGGCTCAATTAAGGTAAAGATTGACCTTTGTCAGGGAAGACACCAGCCTAGGACATGACTACCCACCATAAACTGCTTTTAGTTAAAAAGTTTTAATTTCAGACCATCCTTTGTGGTTACTTTACGTTTGTGAGTTTGCAAGGCTGCCATGCGGGCCTTCCCTGAGCTGGTCAGTTTAGCACGTGGCCCCTTTTCATTCACAAGACAACGCGGTTAAGTGTAAAGAATAAACAGTACACTGACAGGCCAGACACTAGGATGCTTACTGTTTCCTTACAGAGATTACACTCCGAAATAAGTGAGTAGGTAAAGAGTTGCTTTTTGTATCATAAAAGAAAAGGGGAAAGATGGCTTTTAGTAGTGTTTTTCAAGACTTTTTAGTAACTGCTTAAATTTGTAGAATGTCAACAAGAAACAAATGAGTTAGGACATGACTACTTGGTGGAAGCCTTTGTAAGATAATAGGAATGTAGGGAAGGGACTTATTATTTCTATAAAATCATGAAGTTTATGAGACTACACAGATAAAGCTGACAGATTATCTCCATCAGCAAGGCTAACAGGAAGGGTTGTTTGTTTTTAAAAGTAGTAACAGCTGATGTCATTCTTTTTCCTTAAATCTGTCACCTGGGATGTAGCAGCGAGGAGGCTGAGAGCATTAGCAAACAATCCTTGGTGACTAATGGAAATTCACTCACAGAAGGAACTAGACCTCAGGGTAATAACCCATCGTCAGGCTGGCTGGGGGCCTACATCCCCCACCTCCGAAATCCATCCCATATAGCAGGAGATCTCTTGCAGGAACTCTCTATTTTCAGAGCAAATTATCTATAGAATGCCTCACAGCAAGACTCTTTATTCAACTCTAGTAAATCTTAAGGTGTTTTTAGCTCCATCGACAATACCAGGGCCCATCATACATGCACATATCAAAACAGAGCTGACCATCCCCACTTGAACATTCTAGAAAACCTGATGGTGAGGCCATGAAGCAGCGTGTAACCAACACGGGCTGTGAAGCCCGTCAGACCTGGGCTTGAGTCCAGGCTGCTTCACTTCCCTGAGCCTCGCATGAGGAGGGCTCTTCTCTGCTTTTGGAGCAGTGGTTCTCAACCTTCTGGCCCTTTAAATACAGTTCCTCATGTCGTGACCCAACCATAAAATTACTTTTGTTGCTACTGCACAACTGTAATGTTGCTACTGTTATGAATCGTAATGTAAATACCTGATATGCAGGATGGTCTTAGGCGACCCCTGTGAAAGGGTCGTTCGGCCGCCAAAGGGGTCGCGACCCACAGGTTGAGAACTGCTGCTTTGGAGCCATTCCTATTTAACAACGCAGCAATATTCTGAAGAGAGCTAAGCCTCATGACCTTTACATGCAATCCACAGGGCCCACTAATTAACTATGAGCCCCTGGAAAAAAGATGCCTATCTCTGGATGATGAAGGCTGGTGGAGAAAAGGTCTCTATGTTCCCAATTACCTGAGGTAAGAGAGTTTTGTTATTTTTGCACACTGGCTAAGGGTGGAATATGCCAAGAAAGTCTGTGCCCTAGGTGTACGATCTAAATTATATGTTGGAGACCACCGCCTACACTGGACTACATGAGAGAAAATGGACAGCCATGGACAAGATTGGACATGTGAGGGATTATCTGCAAGATAAAAGAAATTCTTTGTGCCTCACCTTAGTTTTCAAACAGGCTGCAGGACCACTAAGATAAAAGCCTTCCCACTCCAAATGTTTCCAACTGTGTTTTGTGTTATCAGCTTTCTACAAGGAAGTTTCAATGGGGAGGGACATGTTTTAATGGGAATTTCAAGATTTCCTTCCTTATACATAAAGCGGTTGTTCTTCTGTTTTCTCATTCATCCCACAAATAGTTAGCCATTCGCATTTAACAATGCAACAATATGCTGGAGAGAGCTAAGCCTCCTGATCTTTAAATGCAATCCACAGCAATCCCTAATTAACTATGAGCCACTGAAAAGACAGTCTCTACCTCTGGGTGGTGAAGGCTGGTGGAAAAAGATTCCTAACTTCCCAATTACCCGAGGTAAGAGAGTTTTGTTACGTTTTGCACACTGACTAGGTGTGGAATAGGTACCTACCACACACCACGCTCCATGCTAGACACTGAACATAAAATAGATGAACAAGAAGATACAGCCTCTGCAGTTGGGAGCCCACACCTGAATTCAGGGACACGTGCCAAGAGAGAAACAGTGGCAGGAGGAAATTCAACTCCAGACTTCTCAAGCAGTTAAGACATTCTAGATGTAGTGCAGAGAAAGAATTCTAAAATTTTAAAAGTGAGCTGCTGTTTCGGCTTATCTCTTTGGCTGCACAGGAAGGAAATATTTTTCTTAGGGAGCATTACTTTTCTTTTAGGAAAATATTTTAGTTAAAAGGTGATTACCAACGGCTATCCTCTGCCCTGAAAGCTGGGGTACATTGGCGAGAGATAGAGTTGACTTATTCTGCGTAACCAGGTTAAAAGGCATCGGAGAGCTGCCCAGGCTCTGCTCACTCAGGAGGAAACTGGAGAGTAAGGATGGGATGAAGGCCCCAGAAAGATGGGTCTAGGATGGTGGGGATGGGCCCAACATCACAGTCTCAGCCCCAAGCTTTAGGTTTCAAGAATGATAGGAACTTGAAGATGTTAAACTGTCTGTTTTAAACTATTTTCTAATTCAGTCTCCTTCATCCCCCATGCCTTCAGTAGAGTGTTATACCAGGGGTGGGCAAACTTTTTGACTCGAGGGCCACAATGGGTTCTTAAACTGGACCGGAGGGCCGGAACAAAAGCATGGATGGAGTGTTTGTGTGAACTAATATAAATTCAAAGTAAACATCATTACATAAAAGGGTACGGTCTTTTTTTTCAATAGTTTTATTCATTTCAAATGGGCCGGATCCGGCCCGCAGGCCGTAGTTTGCCCACGGCTGTGTTATACTCTACTTTCCAGCTTTGGGGAAAGGGTGCTTTGAGGATTGAGAAGAGGTGATTTTTTTCTCCTGCTTGAAGCAATGAGGCCTGAGAGGGCAGCGATCATGGCTGGGGAGAAGCATACACGGTACTCATAACCAAGGGGAGTAGGATTCCAAAGTTACAGAGAACAGAAAAATGTATGTCACAAGCTTCCCCCACACATACAGACATACATACCCTCTACTGCCCATTTCCTTCCCAAGATCCTCAGAAACATCAGGGAGGACCCTGGACTTCCCAAAATATATGGGATGGGGACTCATTTAATTTAACTGCTAAGGAGAGAGTAATGTTACAAAGCTGACAGAGTTAGGAACCTGCGGGCTATATGGAAATGTAGTGCCAGTAAAGAAGTGACTCTGTCTTCCAACACAAGTAACAGCTGCCCTATTTTCTGAGTACTTAACTTTAGAGTGGTGCCTAAATCCACTGTTAGAAATTTGTTTAAGCAGTTTAGGTATCTCACTTTACAAAACTGAAGTTATTCTCAAAGACTGACTAGAAAATCTATAATAATAAAAGCATACTATGCTAATTAGACCGGACGTCCTTCCAGACCACCTTCTGGATGAAGCCCAGGCTACGAGGAAAGCCCGGGTCCCTGGTGCCAGAGGGCAGGGGATCAAGCCTGGTGCCAGCAGCCGGGGGAAGGAAGGCCTCTTGCACGAATTTCGTGCATCGGGCCACTAGTGTTGATATAAAATCCTACTTTCTTTCAGATCCCACTATAAAGTATCCTGTTCCTTTTAGGTGCAAGAAGTAAGGAAAATTGCACCTCATATTTTAAAAGTATCCCTTTAACTTCATATGTTCCAAAATATTCTTTAGAAAATACCAATATTAATAATAAAAACAGTATTTCCACAGATATAATTTCTTGGACTATTAAAATATCCTGTCAATAAAGAATCTGTCCTTTAAAGGTATCGGCCCCTCTCCACTCCCAGATCATTAGGATTCTCCACAATACCTCAAGTTCTCTTCTTTACACAAAAGGATTCCTTCTTAAACTATTAGGGCTACTGGCAACTGTTTTTCTAGTTTCTGATTAAAAGCTTTAAATTAATGTGTTTTATATAGTATTGTTTTCTTCATGACAAGTCTTTCTCTCTCCCTCTTCTAGTTGATAAGCAACTTCCTATTTTCACAAGAGCAATGCCCAGAACTAATCAAGAAATGAAGGTCTTATTAAAATTCAACATCTAACCAGGTATCTGCAACCTATAAGTTAAAATTCTTAAGCAAGTTAATTCCAATATAAATAAATAAGGTATCAGTAAAGTGAAGTAAATGTGCTTTGGAACAAATAAGGATAGTGATCTGTCCTGGGTTAAATAATCCAAAATTCATGTCCAACCAGAATCTCAGGATGTGACCTTATTTGGAAAAAGGGTCTCTACAGATGTAATTTGGTAAATGAGGTCATGCTGGATTGTTGCGGATTTAAATCCAATAACTGGTGTCCTTATATAAAGACCAGGTAAAGACACAGAGAGACATACACAGAGGGAAGAGATACAAACCAAAAATTACCCAGGATTACTGGCCATCACCAGACGCTAAGAAGACAGAAGAAAGGTGCCCGGCCGGCATGGCTCAGTGGTTGAGCATCCACCTATGAACCAGGAGGTCATTGTTTGATTCCCAGTCAGGGCACATGCCCGGGTTGCTGGCTCGATCCCCTGTAGGGAGTGTGCAGGAGGCAGCCTATCAATGATTCTCTCTCCTCATTGATGTTTCCATCTCTCTCTCCTTCTCCCTTTTTCTCTGAAATCAATAAAATATAGTATTTAAAAAAAAAAAGACAGAAGAAAGGGTTCCTCCTAGGAGCTTCTGCAGGAGCATGGCACTGCCAACACCTGGATTTCAGCCTCCTCCTCCTCCTCCTCCTCCTCCTCCTCCTCCTCCTCCTCCTTCTTCTTCTTCTTCTTCTATTTTTTTTTGTCAATCCTTACCAGAGGATATTTTTCCATTGATTTTTAGTTAAAGTGGAAGGGGAGAAAGAGAGAGAGAAAACTCAATGTGAGAGACACACATCGACTGGTTGCCTCCTGCATGGCCCCAACTAGGGCAGGGGATCAAGCCTGCAAGCGAGGTACATGCCCTTGACCGGAATTGAACCTGGGACCCTTCTGTCCACAGGCCGACGCTCTATCCACTGAGCCAAACCGGCCAGGGTGATTTTAGCCTTCTTACCTGCAGAACTGTGAGAGAGTAAATATTGTTTTACGCTATCCAGTTTGTGGTAATTTGCTACAGGAGCCATGGAAGCTGCTATAAGATCTTTGACTGAAAGGCATGATTGGAGAAAAATAGCTTCCCTATGACCCATCTGTTTTTAAAATGAAATCCTAAGGCAGCAAAGATACATCATCCTAGAGCAACTTCCTCCTTAATATTAACGACGACATGATCATTTCATGTCCTTCATCACTCTCATTGTAAACCATGCAGCTCATCCATGTACCCTTTCCACGGCTGCAAGGTAAACGCAAAACCAAGCTCCCAAAATCAAAGGCACTGTACAAAGGCTGTTATTCCAATGGTATGATCCCGGAGGAACAATACACTGTGTTTCTCTAATCGTTTCTGAAAACCCTGCCCTTATTTACAGTACAGAAAGTAATGAAAACGCAGTTGGAATCATTATCATCCATTGAAAATCTGACAGGGAAAAAGCCCACATCTAAACACATCGACATACTCAAAAATCTTTAAAGCTTTTCTGGCTTACTTAATAATTTCAACCTGCCTGCCACAGCTCAATAAATTCTAAATGAGAAGCTTTGTGCAAAAGTGGCCAAAACGGGCAAAATAATTTCTTCCATACTCCCTATATCAGTTGTGCGTGCATCTGTGCGCTTCAAGCTTTCCACAGGGAGTGTTAAACACATGCTCTTTCCTTCTCCAATATTTTGGGGGCTGGGTCAGTAAGGAAACAGTTTATCAATGTATCCCCTGGAGCTGACTGTTCAATAAAATTATGTACTCACCTCGACATTTTCAACAAGTCAGGTGTAGTGGGGGAGCAAATATATGCACACACACATACACACATATACATAGTGAAAGGAGAATTCATGGGGATACAATTAAACCGTCTCATTCGGGGAAAGATAGCTTTGGCTGAAATCGTTGTTCTGAAGAGACTCTTACCGGTTCAAGTAGAAGCTTTTCCAAATGTTTAAGACGAAGCACATTGTGGTTGCCACAGTTCTATTTCCACTGACGCAACATTCAAGTGCCCCCAGAATAAAGCGAACATTTATCACAATAATGAACTCAATACCCTCCCTAAACCATTGCCGTCAACTTAGAAAGGACGCTGGGAAATTAGTCAAAGGTGTCATAAAGCCGTAAAGCCGTCAGCACCTAGAGTGGATACTGTGCTGTTATTTCAGTCCCATTAAAGCACTCTCCTTTCATTTCTATGGGGGCCACGTGGGGCCGAGCGGGGCCAGGAAGTCCTGGTGAGTTAGCGTGAGTGTTCATACTTTTCATCACAGCCCTGGGCATGAAAAGCCAGAAGGAGATCAGCGTGCGGGCAGGGGAAGAACTGGGTGCAAGGGCAAGCATGCAGGGCTCACGACAGTCACAGATTTTCTGTTTCAAGGGCCATCCCTGCAATACCCTAGGTCACGCGTGTCAGAGGTGACACGCGAACTCATTTTTTTGGTTGATTTTTCTTTGTTAAATGGCATTTAAATATATAAAATAAATATCAAAAATATAAGTCTTTGTTTTACTATGGCTGCAAATATCAAAAAATTTCTATATGTGACACGGCACCAGAGTTAAGTTAGGGTTTTTCAAAATGCTGACACGCCGAGCTCAACAGGTTCGCCATCACTGCCCTAGGTGTAAGATAAGATCGGTATTTCCCAGATGCTGTAAGAGAAAGTCAGGTGCATAGGAGAAGAGCAAGCCTGGGGACCGCTCCCTGCTCCACTGTGCTCAGCGGTGTGCTCTTGGGCAAACCGCTCAACTTCCCTGAAGTTCAGTGTCCTCCTCGGAGTGAGGTGGGGCTGAAGAGAGGGCAAGAAAGCAAAACACCTGAGGCCACAGAGGTGGTTCCTCTTCTTCCCCTGCCCCCAGCTAAGTTTAGGTCGAAGTTTAAAGTTTCAGCAGAAACGCTGCCCCAATGTGCCAGCTTCCCAGGGACAAAGAGTGAGGACTCCACCCCCAGGAGAGTTATTTGGGGTCTGTGTGGTTTTTGTTTTTGTTTTCTTTTAAACATAAACAAGTGCCTGCAGCTATTTCAGGGCTGTTGTGTTCGACTTCAGTGTATACAGATAAGAAGTCTGCAAGTTAAAACTGTCATTCCACAACTGTTCCCTCTGGGACAAAGAAATCGTCCTTGTTACCAAGGATGCTGGGCTTATTGCACCACTGAGTAATGATTACAGTGCAGGCCCTGTCAGGGAACTCGTGGGCCAGACACGTGAAGGAAAGGTCCCTTGGCCAGGGAATTGCAAGAGTATGAGATCTCTATTGAGAAGTTAACAGACACTCTCAGTCAGGGAAGAGGGCAGAGTCTACGAGCCTTGGGAATAAATTAGCTATTGTGAGATTCAAATCTGCGCAGAAGAAACTGTATTTCAGGTTGATGTTCCTTTGTTGTTCCTGGTAATTTTTTTTTCCTGCCTTTTCCTCCCTGGATATTTGGTAAAATCTTTTCTCAGCTGTGCTAAGGGCAACCTAAGGGACTGTGTTCATGTTTGGGCCATAGTGGTAACTTGCCTGCTCCCGGCAGCTGGTCTGAGGGGTGCTAAAAAACTGTACCAAGAGAACCTCAAAATATTTTTTAAAAAGACAGAGACGGGGACGGGGACACACACACACACACACACACACACACACACACACACACAAAATGAGATAATATAAACTTAAGATAGTTCTCCATCTAAAATTTTTTCTGTATGGTTTGAAAATTATATGAATATGTATTTTAACCTTTTTGGTTGTGAAATATATCATTCACAGAAATATGCACAAGATGCGCAGTTCAAATGTTTATCACAAAGGGAAACACTCAGAACTTGCCAGAACCTAGAAGCCGCCCTCTCTCGTGATCCCACTGATAACTAGCCCCCTACCCCTCCCCTAAAGCCAGCCACCAACCTGACTTTTACCTACGTGTACATCTGGACACATTCTTATGGTTCTGCTTCATTTTTTTAAATGTTACTTAAAGGAACCATTCAGCCTGTTGTGTTTTTTTGGTTTGTGGTTTTTTTTGTGTGTGTGTTTAGCTTCTTTTGCTTCACATTGAGTTTGTGAAATTTATCCAGGTATTTACATGTAGTTGTCAGTTTATTCCTTTTCACTGACATATTCCACCATACGAATATACAATTGGTCCATTTTGAGTTCTTTCCAGGTTTTAGTTATTATGAATGGTGCTGTTATAAACATTCTTTTTTAAAAAATATTTTTATTGATTTCTGAGAGGAAGAAAGAGGGAGAGAGAGATAGAAACATCAAAGATGAGAGAGAATCATTGATTGGCTGCCTCTTGCACACCTCCCACTGGGGATCGAGCCCACAACTCGGGCACGTACCCTTGACTGGAATCGAACCTGGGACCTTTCAGTCCACAGGCTGACACTCTATCCACTGAGCCAAACCAGCTATGGCAACATTCTTAAATATGTCTTTTGTATGCATTTCTGTTAAGTGTATACTAAGAAGTGAAATTGCTGGATCATAGGGTATGCATATCATGAACTTTTGTAGATGACACCCACTTTCTAAAGTGGATGGACCAACTCACGTTCCCCAACAGTAGTTTCTGAAAGTTCCGGTGGCCATGTACCCTTGCCACACACTTGGTGGAGGGTAGTGATATCTCACTATTTTCAGGAAAATTGTATCTCCCCTCTCCTTGTAACAAATTATGCTGAGCACCTTTTCAAAACCCATGTATCATGTGTTTTAACACTCTGTATAGTTTAAACCCAACAAAACACTGTCACTATTTTAGGTAGTCAAAAGTTATTAGATTTCTCTAGAGAGCATATTTATAATTGTATTTCTAAATATCGGGGATAATTTTTCTCCTACCTAAATAACACTCTTTAATATTTTCTTTGGCTAAAATCTGTTGGTGACCGTCTTTCAAGTTTTGTTTGTCTGAAAATGTCTTTATTTCATCCTCATACTTGAAAAATGTTTTGTTGGGCAGAGAACTCTAAGTTGGCAGTTTTTTTCTTTCCATGCTTTTAGGATATCATTCCATTGCTTTCTGGCTTCCGCTGTTTGTGCTAAGAAATCAGTTGTTTGTGTAAGTGTAGCTCCTTGGAAAGTAATTTGTCTTTTTTTCTTTGGCTGCTTTTAAGATCTTCTCTTTGTTATTGCTTTCATCAGTTTTATAATGATATGTCTAGTTATGAGTTTCTTTTTATTTATCCTTCTTGGAGTTCATAGAATTTCTTGAGTTTGTAGGTAGAGTTATTTATCAGTTAGAAAGGTCTGAGCTATTTTCTATTCAAATATTGCTGTGCCCCATTTCAGAACTCATTTACTTCAAAGATTCCCAATTACAAGTATGTTAAAACTTCTAGGCACACTCTTTATGTCTCTTAACCTCTGTTCTGCATTTTTCATCCTTTTGCTCTGTTTTATTTTGCATATTTTCTTTCAGTTATTTTATAGGTTGCTAATTCTGTCTTTAGTTACTAGTATATCTAATCTGTTGTTAAACCTATCTACTGAGTTGCTCTCTGGTTACTGTAATTTTCAGTTCTAGAATTTCCATTTGGTTCTTATTTATACTTTCCAGTTCCTTTGACTTGTCTTTCCTTGAAAATAATAAACATAATAATTTTAAAGTCTGTTTCTGATAACATCAATATATGAAGTGTCTATGCATTTTCTATTGCTATTGTTTTTCCGGGGTTTGTTAATGTTGTCTTTCCTCTCGTTTATTTTTTATTAGACACTGCTTTTGCAAAATTGTTAGTAGAAATAATTGGAGGACAAAGATTATTTATATTATTTTCGAGGAGATTTGGGCTTGTTTCTGCACACCTGTAGGATTAGTACTGTGGAATCACCTTAATCTAATTTCAGGAGATGAGATTATTAGAAACGGGGCCTCCATTCTTCCTGCTCTTGGTCCCATAATTCTTCACGATCTTATAACCTCCTCAATGCTTCCAAATAATTTTTTTATTTAAAGACTATTTTTAAAGAAGTTTTAGGTTCATAGCAAGATTAAGAGAAAGGTATAAAGGTTTCCCACTTGTAAATGGGAAAAAGGTAAATTACCTTATAAAAAACTCCAAAACAACCCACCCCCTATTATCAACATCCCCACCAGAGTAGTACATTTGTTACAACTGATAAACCCACATTTGCATATCACAACCACCAAAGTCCATAGTTTATATTATGGTTCACTCTTGGTGTTGCACATTCTATTTATTGTATGGCTTTAGACAAATGTACAATGGCATGTATCCATCATTACAATATACAGAGTATTTTCAAAGCCCTAGAAATCCTCTGTGCTCGGCCTTTTCATCCTCACCCACCCCTTACCCTCTGACTTCTGACTGCTAAGTACAAAATCAGAATGTTTTCCTTTGAAGGGAAAAATGGACATGTTCATAATAGTGCTTTAGAAACCTAATTGGTCCAAAATTATTCCATCTAATAATATTTTCCACCCTTTCTGGCAATATTTTTGGGCTGGAGAAAAAGGTAAATTACCTTATGGAAAGGTCCACAACAAGGTCCTCTGTCTCTACCTCCCGTTTGCTTTCTATAATCAGAAATTGATTGTCAAGATACTGTAGCTTTCAACACTTTAAATCACAAATGAAAGGCCTTATTCTTAGAATACAGGCAAGTAAATACTCTTTACATCCCTGGCTATATTAATATTAGTGTTCTGCTTCTGCACTTCATTGAGTCTACATATAAAAAGAGTTTTAAATCACCAGGTTCTTAACACTTTATATGCTGTAATTTTTTCAGAGGGCTGGTCAATATAAATGTGTCTTTACAATTATACACCTTTTCAAATGTCCAAAAATATATATTTTTGGTTTTGCTCCTGCTTTTTTATATCATGTTCAATATAATGTTTATGTACCAACACATGCATCCTGATTTGTATACTATTTACAAAGAAATTCATGTTATTAAAATAAATGCATGCTCTGTGGAAATAAATCAAATGATTGACCTTTTTTAGATCACCCGATTTACATAAGTCTTTATAAATGTACAAATAAGTACATTAAGCAAAATGAATACTAAAGAAGATAAAAAGAAACCGCACAAAGACATACTATAATGAAACTGCAGAACATCAAACACAAAAGTGAGACTTTAAATGAGAAAAAAAAAAACATGGAATATGTAACAAACAAATGACAATTAGGCTGAAAACAAATTCCAACAAAAACAGAAACAATGGAGGCCAAAAGTTAGTGAAAATAGCTTCAAAGTGCTTAAAGAAAATAGCCATCAATCTAGACTTAAAACCTAGGCTTAAAAGACAAAAGAAAAAGAAATACATATTCAGACAGATAAAAACTGAGAGGACTCATTACCAGTAGAGTTTTACCCATTAGAGAGCTTCTAATGGACATACTTCAAGAAAGAAAAATAACCCTAGAAAGCAAGGCTGAGTTGCCAGAAGGAAAGGTAAGCAATAAATTAGTAAAATGCAGGCAAATCAAAACAGTGATGATGTCTAGGGTTTTAAAAAAAATAAGATAGAAGGGAGATAATTGGAGTTGTGTTTCAAGATCCTGTATTATTCTATAAGGGTTTAAAATCAGGTTTAACTTTAGACTCTGCTAGTTATGCATGGTCAATTTCGTGGGTACCACTAAAAGAATAAAAACAATGTATAACTTTGCCATTATTTAGGAAAGCATTAGCTGGTATAATAAACCCCCCGACTTCAGTGGCTTAACGTAATATTTTTCAAAACAGTCTAATGTCTGAATGGCAAGTGGTTTTCCTCCACACAGAGATTCAGACTCACGTTCTTTCCATCTGTGGCTCTACCAATTCTTAGGGTCTCGTCACCTTCTGCATCCAGAAAGCAGAAGGTGAAGGAGAATATGGATGAGGTTCAGGTACTCCTTAAAAACCTAGGCCCCAAAATAGCACATATCAGGTCTCTTCAAATTCCATTGGCTAAACCTCAGCCACATGGCAATGTGTAACAGCAAGGGAGGATGGGAAATGTAGTTAAGTTGTGTGTTCAAGAGTAAGAGGCTATAAGTTTAGGAGCTCAACTAGGAGCCTTCATCACAGCTTCCAAACCAGTGGCATGAAGCAGTAGAGTAAGAAACTAAATAAAATTCAAGCAATTAAAAAAGGACAATAAAGGAAAAAGAGAAGAATAAAAAACTGAGACAAATGGAAAGTATAAGATAAAATGATAGTACAACATCGAACATATCATTAATCATAATAAATGTAAAATAATATCAGTTAAGCATTAGAGATTGTTTTAATGTGTTTTACAACAATAATAATAAAATCTAGCAATATGCTATTTATAAGAGATACACATAAAACAAAGACATGAAAGGCTGAAATCCTAAGAAAATAAACCAGGTAAATATTAACCTAAATGAAGATTATTTAAAATACATCATTTATGAACTTCACAGAAAAAAAATGAAAAGGATGAGAGCATCCACATAATGATTTTTAAAAATCTAACTTAATAGGAAGGTATAACAATTCTATATATGAATACATCTATTAAAGTAGCCTCAAATATGTATAGAGCAAAATTTAATAAAAACACAGGAAAAATTAATAAACCCATTATTTAATAGGAGGCTGCAAAGCATGTCTGATATAGTAAAAACATGTAGTATACCAAATAATGAAAGAGTATACATTCTTTTCACATGCACATTTTCAAATGGACTTAGTGGATTTCTAAGAATAGGTATTATGTAGACCATGTCCCCTAATCACAAAGCATGTTAAGTTAAAAGTTAATAATATAAAGATAAATTTAAAATCCCCATGTGTTGGGAAATTTTAAAAACATTTCAAAATAACCCATAAGTCAAAGTAGAGATTGGAAAGGAAATGTAAACATCAGTACAGGAATAAACCACAGCTCACAACAATATGGATGACTAAGGAGCATAATATTGAAGGGAAAAAACAAATTGTTACAGCAAATGTGTTTCCATTTCTTCACAACTATTTGTACTTATGTAGTAAACTACACAGCTCTATTTTTACAAGACAAGTGCATGTTAAAACACAAATTGCTAGGGGAATAGAACAATGAAAGAACATTCAAGTAACCTCACTGGTATTGGTAATGTTCTACTCTTAAATAGGGTGGCGGGCTCACCAATATGTACATAAATTCTATAACAGATAGATCTTAGTCTTTTGTATGTATCAAATATTACTATTATCTCAAGCACTGGCACACACATCTATGACCAACTCTCTCTGTGTTCCTTTTATCATTTTAAAATTCCCTTTTATTTAATGGAATGCTCCACTGCTATTCACTCTTCTTTTTGTAATCACAGATTAGGAAAATACTTAAATCAGAATAGACGGGGGAGAAAAATACTTTGAATCCCAGAGTAATTGTGGTACAGTGGAACCTCGGTTCTCAAACTTAATTCATTCCAGAAGGCTGTTTGAGAAGAGATTTGTTTGAAAACCAAATCATTTTTTCCCCACTAGAAATAATATAAATTGAATTAATACGCTCCAGACCCCCAAATAATTCCCTGCTTTAGCCTTTTTTATATACAGTATATGCCAGGTCTATGGTTTAATCTATAAGCAAACACTTCTTTCTTCAATTTATCGAACCACCTCCTACGAGCCCTAAAAGAACCACTTTCAGCACTCATTCCAGGGGTGTCTTTCAGTAGGTCAGTATGCAGCATCTTCACTTTTTCCTTGCCCCGGAATGTTATCACCCACTGGCTAACTGCTTTCTGTTTATCCAAATCAGCAACAGTTTTTCTACCTCTTCCAATTGCCTGTGATTGTTGTTTTGTGAGCACTTGCGCATCCTTAGCTCCATCAGCATTCTTGATGGCCTCTTTATGTTTTTTTTGTTTATTTTTCTCTTTATGTTTTAAAATTGTGCTAATCGTCCATTTCCCCAGCAACAAAAGCAAAAAAAAAAAAAAAAAAAAAAAAACCCACCAAAATATTCATAGCACAATTTTCTGAGATGTTAACAATAGGGGGTTTAGTGGTAAACTGACTCACGGTGGCACATTCTCTCCTTTGTTTGTGGCCTGAGAGATGCTTTTTGTCATGATGAGGTATCAGCATGAAAGGGTTGTCAGGTTGAGAACCAAAGTCTTGTAGGACAACCTAGACATGTTTTCCCGTGAACAACCTGGTTGAGAACTGAATTGTTTGCGATGGGAGACATTCAAGAACTCACTGTTCTTTCTAAAATGAGTAAATTGACAAGTTCCTAGAGCCTAAGGGACCAAAAGTACTATGAGGTTCCTGTCTAGAATGTTAGCCCTTTCAAAGTGAAATGACAGCAGTAAGTAGCAGAATCCTTCTGTGTGCCCTGGAGACAGACAGACCCAAGGTAAATATAAAGAAATTAGATGGTGAACAATTAGACGGAGTATTGTGCCACTTCCAATTACTGGAGATCAAAAAATTTTCTCCCATGACTAGGTTTAAGATATATGTCCAATGGTTTTTAAATAAGCAGTTTTTTATTGCATTTACTAAACAGCAATAGGAAAGATGGAATTTGGAATTCAAGTGTCTGTTGGAAAAATAACACTTTCTTATTACACATCCTCCATCCAACTGCCAGAATTGGCTTGAACAATTAACAAATACCAGTGCTAACTTACTCTACAGGGAATTTGTTGATGCAAACACCAGAAAACAGTTTATCTCCACTGGGAATATCTGGAAGAAGGGATTAGAGGGGGCCTGGGGTGGGGAGGCTCTGAAAAGAGAAACCATATTTGCTAAACTGAAAAGCACACATGGGAATTATTTTACTTTCAACAAGTTTTGAATGTAGTCACAGAACCAGGGAGAGTTAACGGACTGATTTAACACTGATGTTTGGGAATGCGGAGAAAGACTAGGGCATTTAGGCCTCGTTTTGCTAAGTGTGTTCATCGGAAATCTAAAAGGTGCCTTCACGACAACGACTTCCCCGCCCCTCCGTGTTCTGTCTCCTCAGGCAGCTTCTTTCCCACTCAAGGTTATAATTCTGTATTCATAACACCATATTCATTTCCATGGCAACTTCCTGTGATGTCACAGAGAAAACACGACTGACTTCCCCCGCAGCTCCGATTTCCCAGTCAAAATCACAGGCTGGTTTTATTCTCTCCAATGTAAATAAAAGGTTTACTATTAAAAGTTCTGGGGACAAGGCCTGAAACTGAAACCCCATCTATCATGACTCAGAGGCGCGTCGAGAAACCCAGCAGCACAGGATACTGGTTAAAACTGCAAACACCAGCGGGGTCAGTCTACTTGGATTCATATCCAGGCTGCAGTAGTTAGGAGACATGCGTTAGGGCACAGTATCGAACATTCTCAAGCTTCAGTTTTCCCACCCGTAAATGCAAAAGTGCTTCATTTGGTCGTGATAATTAAACGAGACAGGATATGTAAGACATTTAGCACAGCACCTGGCAAATGTCAACTGAAGAAACCACCTTGAGTTCCCCAGAATGTACAGTTACCTCTGACCTCGGGATATGGAATTAAAGAGGAAGCGATTGTTTTTAGTCATTCAGCAAATATTTATTGAGTGCCTGCTTTGTGCCAGAAGTCTGGGTGCTGGGAGCTAAAGAACAGTGTTTGCACTAACAAAAACTGTTTCTTCCCCCGGCTTCTTCAGTTTAATGCTTACCTCCCTCCGTAGGAGGCTGGTTCCTGGTATGAGATCAACCTGTATTTTCTGTGTTTTCCCTGTGCCCACACTTCCAGGCGAATAGAGCACGCATTTAACAACCTCAAACAGTGAGTCTCTGTGTGGATGGGGAATGGAGCCCGGGGTGCGCTGTACTGTTTCAATTTACCATCTCATCTGAAGGAAGGGATGTGGTTCTTTTTAAAGGGTCATTTAAAATAAAAGTCTTTGGCTTGTAGCCAGCCTATAATTATTATTTGGGTTTAAAGCATAGTGGCCATTGTCTGAACCTCTGAAAACACAATGGCAGTAAATACCTATCTTCAGAAACCGGAGGATCAGTCCATTCCAGGCCTATGGAAGTGCCTGTTTCTAAAGACATAACATAATAATTTACCCTAGCAACTTCATGACAAGCAGAGAAACAGTTTAGGACAAAATGAAAGAAAGCCTAACCCCCTGGAGTTCCTTAGATACATTACTGTCATCAGATATTTGATCTTTTTTGCACCTCAAAAGTAAAACAATAAACTTGCCATTAGAAATGCTGAGGTGGTTGCTCTTCAATGAAAGAAACTTTGAAAGGTGACTGTGTGCTTTCTAAGCAGAAAAGGGGTGGGGGGAGTGAAGGAGGAAGACACGGCTTTCTGTATCTGATGGTAATGTTAAGTGCTCTTGAACACTGTTTGGGCCAGACCACGCATGTCAAACTCAAAGGCTAACACGGGCCAAATAAACGAGGCATGCGGCCTGCGGGCCGAGAGTTTGACATGCTCGGGCTAAACTGTTCTTAGATAAAAAGGCCCAGGACCACATAAGCTTGGGAAACAATGCACAAGACTAACAGTGCACCTTACCATCTTAAGGGCTCGAAGAAGTTTTGCAATAAAGAAACATGTTTATTTGTCCTTCAAAAGCATTTTTGAAAATTGCTTGACCAAACCCCACAGAACACACCTAAAGACTTGCTGTTATTTAGTACTTTGCAATTATGCCACATATTAACAGTTGCTAAAAGTGCATCCCAGAATATTAACTCACAACTCAAAACACGTTACTGTTTGTAGTTCCCTCAAAATGAAGATAACCAGGGGTGGGTCTCTAATTGTTCCCCAATCCCTACCAGATATAGGAATTATCTCCTATAAATGTATAAATCATAGCTAAATAATATAAAGGAATGTAAGCTGTTTTGCCACTTTGGTTGAAGGTACACCCACAATAGTATCTGGCATATATTTGTTGGATGAAGGATTGAACAATCCTCATTTTATTTTCTGCTTTATTCTAGTCAAGAAAGAGCTCTTCTGAATTCTCTTCCAGACTCCCGAGGAGGTACCAGCAGCCTGAGAGTCTATGAAAACATTTATTTAGGAGCACATTACAGAAGAAAGAACACTAACAGGCAGAGTTTAAAGTCTGGCTGCACTACTAACTAGCTTTGAGCAGTTGCTTTTGGCAAAACAGGAATTAAAACTGTTTTCATCCCCCAAGACTGCTGTGCAGAAAGTGCCTGGCATAATCCTAGTGCACAGAAAGGTTCAAAAATGACCAGTCATATCTCTCTCTCCCTCATTCTAGTTTACTCTTCCCTAACTTACACCCGGAGGAGAAAGAAACTCGGGGATAAGCAAAACTTTACGGTAGACTACTAAATGAGATAAAGGAAGCCAAAACAAATCCCACATTGAATGTGATAAAATAAGAAAGGCGCTTCTAAAGACGGTAATACTATTCCCCGCCCCTTTTCCTAAAGGTCTTCAGTATTGTAGTTTCTTTCCATTTCTTTTTCTTTTTTTAATTTATTTATTGTTTAAGGCAGTGGTTCTCAACCTTCTGGCCCTTTAAATACAGTTCCTCATGTTGTGACCCAACTTACAAAATTATTTTCGTTGCTACTTCATAACTGTAATGTTGCTACTGTTATGAATCGTAATGTAAATATCTGATATGCAGGACGGTCTTAGGCGACCCCTGTGAAAGGGTCGTTCGACCGCCAAAGGGGTCGCGACCCACAGATTGAGAACCACTGGTTTAAGGTATTACAAGTAGTAGTACATATGTTTCCTTTTTTCCCCCCCATTGACCCATTTTGAGGTATACCTGTTCTTTTAACCAAACAAATGCAACAAAGCTTCCAGCACAATTATCATACTCCTAGGAGATAATTGGTGATGGGAAAAATTAAATTAAATTTAACAATAAAATGGACCAAAAAAGTACCCTAATCCCAAAGGTTCATCGTCTTCCAGATCAAAATAGCGCAGTTTTATGATAAAATAATATGCTATCTCTGCCTCCAACAGCCCTCAAGCATAAAAATGTGCCAAAGTAAACCAAGTTTAATGTTTCACATACACTAAAAACAATTACAGTATGAAGCTGGGTATTTAGTATGTACCCAATTTACACACAAAAAAAGACCAAATCTTGTTATCATAGATACCATCAACTTCTCGCCTTTGAGGAGTCTGGGCTCCTATTTATCTTGTTTCTGGAATTTGAAGCAATTTATAACATTGAGAAGTTGATTTGTTGATTAGAAGACCTTATAAGAGGGCAGAAGCTCCTTTCTCTGTGTCAGTCAGTCCTCCGTGAATGAAAGAACGATGGGAGTCACATATTAAAATGGAAATTCACCAGCGACGCGGAGTTACCTGATGTGCTGACAGACTAACAAGCGAGTCAAGAGAAATAGCTTCATTAAATGCGCTATTTACATTTCCAGTAAACCCAGTGTTTTAAAATCTTGACATTTGTTTTGAAACCAGATTCAAATTTAGTACATAGTGTTTCTTTGTTGGCAAGAGCTGCAAGAAAGTTAATGCCAATACGTCTAGCTATTTTACACACACTTCTTGTGTGTTAGGGTATCCGAGGACCTATGAATGAGGTCGAAATTAATACCACATGTATGACTTTGGAGGAACAGAAATGACTTGTCAGATTTCCATCACAGAAACTAATTTATATTTCTGCAATCTCACTGATAAGGCAGTAATAAGTATGGCAAACTCTCCCCAGCTCTCTCTCTTTTATATGAGTAACTGTGATTTTTGTACAAATAAGGTCAGATCACCTGAAAAATGCAGGCCAATTTCCAAGCAGGTCGAATACACTGCTCTAACCCGAGGGGCACAGTGCAGCACTGAGCCCACTCCCCTGGGGTTATTTTTAAGCCATTTGACCTCATTAAACTGTTGACAAATACTCTCCTGTCAGAAAAACCTTCCAGCGTATTTTTTCACATAGTCACATGGCTAGTAACTCCGAGAGGAGCCCAATGACATCCTTAAGTGGACTAATAAATTTCTATCTTGCCCTTCCTTGAAATCTGCCAACACAGCACACTGACGCTGCGTGGAATTCTTCTGACTCGAGGTAAGGAAAGGAAGCCAGGAATATCGAAAGAATTTCTTAACAACACATACGCACAGGAAAACCCCAAATCCTGACTTGAGAAAACAAGCAAACCATATCCCCAGAGCGTCTCAAATCCCCTTTAGCTAAAAGGCCTCTGAAAAAGCAATCCCCACTCACGGGAGACATTTACAGTTTAGCTATGCCGAGAATTCCCGGCCTTGTGCAGTTGGTTTTCCCCTCACTGTCAACACAGGAACAATACATACTTTTTTTAAAAATCCTGATACTCAAGGTTATTTTTCCATTGATTTTTAGAGAGGATGAAAGGGAGGGGGTGAGACAGAGAGAGAGAAACATCAATGTGAGAATTGGTTGCCTTCCAACCAGGGCCCGGGATGGAGCCGAGATACTTGCCCTCAACAGGAATCGAACCCAGGACCTTTCAGCCCATGGGCCGAAGCTCTATCCACTGAGCCAACCCAGCTAGAGCGAAATACATCTTTTTCATACGTATTTTTAAGTGGAATAAATAATGATGGAATTGCAGCGAAAGCATCAAGCAACCTGAGAGACACCTAACGTCTCTCTCAAGATCAATAATTTCAAGGAATTTAGAACAGTAGTTCTGATGAGGACTTCTGAATGTCAGAACACTACAAGAGAATATAGAGAAAATATGACAAAACCTATGAAATATTTACTGCTACAAATGACACAGCACTTCCAAATCCCTGAAAATGATGCCTTCGCGTGCCATACCTGACTCCAGTTACACAGGATGCTTTAAGTTCCACCGGATTCATGACCCCTTATACTAATTTAACTCCCAGGGGTCTGCCAACACTGCGTCAGAGTCTAACATTAAAACACACACACACACACACACACACACACACACACACACAAAACTGCTCATAGGATTCAATAATATTAAGTAAATGAAGTCAAGAAACATTCGGGTCAAGCGCTTGCCATGTGCCTGCTCTGCAAAAGTGCTATAAAGGTCAGTTATACTGAGAATCCCTGCCCCAGGCTCTCAGGATACCCCCGGGGGCCACGGAGGTCCCACCTTTATAGGGAATGCAGCAAAAGACACACGGAGCCATGGGAGAGGTAAGAAAGTTACGCTCTGTGCTGTCCTTTTACAACATGAATGGGGCAGTCATCTAAAATGAAATGAGATCTGCTAACTTCTGGATAGTCAACCATCTGCTAAAGCAAAATCCCCCCATTTTAAAATGAGTCACCACATGCACTAACACCTTGCAGGATTAGACCGGCCTCTGAATCGACAGGAACCGGGGAAGAACTTGAGGAGCTCAGAGCTCTAGCTCTTTGTGGTCAGCTCCTCGGTGGGCTAAGCTCTCGCCGCTGTGAGCTCCGCTGGGAAGATAAACTCCACAGTGGACTGTGATGGCCGGGCCCGTTGCAGCCGGTCTACCTCTGTGGAGGACACTGTTCAGAAAGCTCCCTTTTCCTTCACTGGTTGGTGGGTCACAAACCACCAAAACTCAACAGGGGACAAGAGGAGACGCGTTTGTTTATACAGGTGCCACTTGCCAAAGGAACAACCCTGCCAGCAGGGCTGGACTCCGATCACAGGGCTAATGACGACACCATGGGGGTGTCCTCCTCTACCGCACTGAGGAGCAGGCCTGGGGGAAACCCAAACAAAACCGGGTGAGTCGAGCCTCCAGTCTGATTTGGCAAGTTTTCATGTCTGCGGTGCAGAGCGATAAAATGAAACCTACTCAAGTAAAAGAACTTTATTTAGAAATGTAAAGATTTAACTCAGACTTGCTTATGTAAGGCCTCTGGCTTTGGTGTATGTGTGTGTGTGTGTTGTTTTGTTTTTCTAAAAGGAAATCACATTCCTTCACTAACCTCCTTCATCTATGCCCCTCCTGGCTGACTCCAAGACTCCAAGTATTAGCAGTTTCTGTCCAGAGTTTAAATGACCTTTGCCCTTCCACCCACTTTATCTTCTGTAGGAATTCCATTCATCCTATTGTTACCCACTGAAACCCATCGTGCCCTCCCGTGCCCTCTCACTTTTACTTTATCCCTAAAGAAAGTCTTCAGACAGAAAAGAAATAGTTATCACTGGGTGGGGGGTGGGGGGAGGTGAAAAATAAATTTTACACTATAAAGCTATACCTCTTTTTAGTAAGACAAACACAAAAGTTCCTAAAAAAAAAAAAAAAGATGTTATATGTGCAATCTGTTTTATGTTAGCTTTATAGTAACACTTGAAACACTGCTATCAAGTCAAATGTTACTTTTCTAATGATTTAGTAAATAAATACTTTTCATGCCTAACTATTAAATCAAATAAATACACATAACCTAAAAGGACAACTAGCATCTTTAATTATAACAATCCCAAATACAAAATGAGATGAAAATGGAGTTTTGAATCAAGCATCAAACTTCTAGTCTGAAGTTGCCAGCAGGCTTGCCTTGTCTACCTCCTTCATGCAGGCCGTGCTCCTAGAAAGCTGTCCAACATTTACTGCAAGTAATTTGACATTCAGGGGACAAAGCCAAGTAGGCTGTGAGCCCTAACCATGCGGGGGGGGGGGGGGGGGGGTGTGGAAATCCCAGGCATGAATAAAATATAAGAATTGAGAATTGTTTCAAGGCTCTAGTTTCTATGGCTAAAAAAATAACCATGGGATTAGGTGTGTGTCTTGGGGGGGGGGGGGGGGATGAGGAAAAAAAGATGAAAAGCACACCAAACAAAATTTTCCGGATGTTGTATGTTTGAATTCTCCTATCTACAGAATTTATCACCATGCACTGTAACTGCATCATTATTTCTCTACCTTCCCCAGTGAAATTTCAACTCAGTGAGGACAGGGACCACACCTAGGTTGTAACTGTAGTATTCTCAATGTCAAGCTTGGCCCACGATGAGAGTCAGTAAATAGTACTAGAAAAATTAAATAATATGAGTTCAAACCCCGATTCCATCGTTAACTCCCACTGCGGCATAAATTACTCGAGTTTCCTGACCCTGCAAAATGTTGAAAGTAAGATACATAATATTGTAATATACCAGAAAGTGCTGTCACAGCTCACAGCACTCAGTAAGCGTCCAGTGTTCTCCTGTCTTCATGCCTTTACCTCAGTCCTCAGATCTCTCCCCTCTGATAGGTCCTTCCACACCCCCTCCCTCACCAATACCTCTCTCCTTCTCACATCCATCTTGTCAGGGTCTTTCTGCCATTTTGCCCTTCTCTATTTCCTTAGTTTCTTCCTTCTGTTCCTCTTGCTGTTTATTTCCACTGCTTTACCACATTTGAAAACTGAAGATATTTTTCCTTCTAATTTACTCTAAGACAAAATATTTTATGTGACAACTTGGCTCCTACTCTAGATATGTTTTAACAACCTAAGATTATTTATAGCATGATGCAAAAATCGAAGCAAATGCTAATTTCATAAATAATAATGAAACATTATGCAGGCTTTAGTTTATTATTTCCAAAACAGGTCTAGGCCTAATGGGGTGTTTAAAATTAAAGAAGCCCAGCCAGTGCTGCTCAGTGGTTGAGCATCGACCTATGAACCGGAGGTCTGGGTTCAATTCCCAGTAAGGGCACATGCCTGGGTTGCTGGCTCGATCGCCAGTGGGGGAGGTGGGGGTGTGTGCAGGAGGTGGCCTTTCAATGATTCTCTCTTATCATTGATATTTCTATCTATCTCTCCCTCTCCCTTCCTCTCTGAAATCAATAAAAATATGTTAACAAAAAAACTAAATTAAATTAAAGAAAAAATCCTACTGAAATAGAATTGCATTTACCTAGTTTGTCAAAGAAAAGTTTCATAAAAATAGGCACAACTTTGCATAATTATTTTATTTTTGGGGATGCAGCCTCAATGTTAGGCTGTAAAAAAAGAAACAAAACATGCTTTCATCAAAATAGAATTATTTATTTCCACAGGGCAATGTAAATAAAAACAAAAGACAAACCCTTATATCCTTAAATTCAAACTCCCATAAAAAGTCTCCACTCTACTGTCCACTCATGAGGAGGTGTTGGTATTTCACCCCATTCTCTAAGGAACTAAATTCAAGATCAGCCTCTTGCCACCCTTCACTGGAGAACTCAAATAAGCAGTTATCACATCGGCACTTGGCCCCTGTGAAAGGGAACCAGGTCAAGCTGCTCCAAAGTGCTTTAATCGGAATGGAGGCCTTGTGTGCTTCTACAGCATTTTTTATAATCAAAGTGGGAATGCTCCATGGACAATTAGAGCCTAGATAAGAGACAAATAAATTCTATGTGTGTGATGAGTGGATGAAGGTCTTCACAGGTTTTATTTCAGGGAATTCGGGGAGTTTGTCAGAAGCCAATAAAACTGGCACAAAATCGCGCTGACCCCACCAGAAGTCGCCATCTGAATGACCATCACTCCCGACTCCACGTCACAGAGAGGGCTTTTCTAAGTGACATTAGCCCTAGCCGGTTTAGCTCAGTGGGTAGAGCATCAGCCCACAGACGGAAGGGTCCCAGGTTCGATTCCGGTCAAGGGCATGTACCTCGGTTGTAGGCTCCAGCCCCAGGGTGTGTGCAGAAAGCAACCAATCAATGTGTCTCCCTTATATCGATGTTTCTCTCTCTCTCTGTCTCTCCCCTTCCCTTCTACTCTCTAAAAATCAATGGAAAAATACCCTCAGGTGAGGATTAACAAAAAACAAAACAAAAAAAAGAGTGATATTAACTTCTATTTTACACCTTAACACCAAAAATATTAGAAAAACTGCAAAAACCAGATTTAGATACCTCTTCTCAACTATAGCTAATTAATGTCCCCAACTTTCATATCACTACTTAGCCTTTCACAAAAAGTGTTTATGAGAAATATTTCTGTAATATCTGTGATGTCTAGTTTCTAAAGTATCCCCTGAAATATCTAATCATTATTTTAAAAAGTCAAAATTTCCAGCTTGAAACAACAGAATGACACAATAACCCCAAGAATCTACATATATAAAAGGCTAAGTAACCATCCGACCATCTGATCATCGGTACATATGACGCGCACTGACTGCCAGGGGGCAGAGGCTCAACGCAGGAGCTGCCAAGCTGCAGTGACTTGGCAACGGCAGTTCTTGGGTGATGCACCCCGGAACCAGAGAGGGGGTAGCCCAATTCCTCGCTGGGCCACGCGATTCCACCTTCAGCTGTGGGTTACATTGTTGCTGGGGCACTGCCGGCCGTGAGTCTGGTTTACTGCTGAGCTGCAGTGACTTGAGAGTAATTAATTTCCTTTCAATGTGCACGAATCCGTGCACCGGGCCACTAGTCCTTTTAATATTTAAGCAAATGTCCTTTTTTTCCCCTCACAATTTCCTTTCATTTCCCCCCTTTAAGTAGACTTTACTTTTAGAGAAGTTTTAGGTTCACAAAAAAAAAAAAAAATCAGCATTAATCAGAAGGGATTTCTCATATACTCTTTAACAGCACACATGCACAGCCTCCCCCACAAACATCCCCACCAGAGGGATACATTTGTGACAATCGATGTATCTACACTGACACATCTTTATCATCCAAAGTCCAAATTTTAAGTTAGAGTTCACTCTTTTTTTAATGATAATATTTTTAAATTTTTTTAATTGTAATTTTTTAGAGGGGGTAGAAAGAGAAGGAGGGGGGAGAAATGCTGATGTGAGAGAGAACCATCAGCCTGTTGCTTCCCGCATGTACCTGGACCAGGTATCGAACCTGCAACACAGGTAATGTGCCCTGACCAGGAACGGAACCCACCACCTTTTGGTGTAAGGGACAACACTCCAACCAACTGAGCCACACTGGCCAGGGCTAGAATTTTCTCTTGATGTTGTACAGTCTATGGGTTCTGACCAATGAATAATGACATCCACTTAGTATTATAGTATTATACACAATACAGTTTCACTGCTCCAAAATTCCTCCATCCCTCCACCATAATTCCTGGCAACCATTGATCTTATTGTCTCCACAGTTTTACCTCTTCCAGAATGTTGTATATAGTTGGAATCACACAATATGTAGCTTTTTCAGATTGGCTTCTTTCACTAAGCAATATGCATTTAAGATTCCTCCATGTCTTTTCATGGCTTGGTAGCCCGTTTCTTTTTAGTACTGAAAAATACTTCATTGTAGCACAATTTATCCATTCACATACTGAAGGTAATCTTGGTTGCTTTCAAGTTTTGGCATTTATGCTATAAACACCCATATGAACATAAATTTTGACTCATTTGAGTAAACATCAAGGAGCACAACTGTGGATCATATGCTAAGAGTATGATCAGTTTTGTAAGCAACTGCCAAACTGTCTTCCAAAGTGTCTGTACCATTTTGCATTACCATCAGCAATAAATAAGAATTTCTGTTGCTCCACAACCTCAACAGCATTTGGTCAGTGTTCTGGGTTTTAACTGATTTAATATGTGTGCGGTGGTTATCTCATTGTGGTTTTAATTTGCACTTCCCTGATGACATATGATAGGGAGCATTTTCCCACATGCTTATTTGCTATCTGTATAAATTCTTTGGTGAGGTGTCTGTTCAAGTCTTTTGCCCAGTTTTAGTAAGGTTGTTTGCTTTCTTATTGTTAAGTGTTAATTCTTGTAGATCTTCTTATTCTCTTGACGGTGTCTTTTGAAGAGCGAATTTTTAATTTTGATAAAGTCCAGCTTCTTAGCTTTTCCTTCATGGACTGTGCCTTTGGTGTTGTATCTAAAAAGTCATCATCATATCCAAAGTCATCTTGATTTTCCTCTGTGTTATCTTCGAGGAGTTTTATACTTTGACATTTTATATTTAGGTCTACGATTCATTTTGAGTAAGTTTTTGTGCAGGGTATAAGGTCGGCGTCTAGATTCATTTTATTGCATGCTGATGTCCAATCTTTCCAGTAGCATTTGTTTAAAAGACTATCTTTTATCAATTATATTGTCTTTGATCCTATGGCAAAGATCGGTTGATGGTATTTATGAGCCTTCTATTCCAGCAGCTGCCAACCTTTCGGACCTCACAGACGACCAGTTGGCTACCACTGTTCTATACTATTCCATTGAATATTTGTCTATTCTTTTCAAAACCACCCTGTCTTGATTACTATTAGCTTTGTATTAACTATTGAAGCCAGGGAGTGTCATTACACCAACTTTGTTCTTCTTTGGCTACTCTGGGTCTTAGCCTCTCACATAAACTCTGAAATCAGTTTGTTGATAGCCACGAAATAACAAAATTCCATGGGATTGCGTTGAATTTAGAGATCAAATTGGGAAGAACTGATACCTTGACAACATAGAGTTTTCCTATTCATAAACATGAAGTATCTCTCCACATATTAAGTTCTGCTTTGATTTCTTTCATCGCAGTTTTATAGTTTTCTTCATATAGATTTTATACATATTTTGCTAGATTTAAACATAAGTATTTCATTTTTGGACATGCTAATGTAAATAGTTATGTGTTTTTAATTTTGAAGTCCACTTTTGGGGGGTAAATTGTCTATAGCTGCCCTTACTTATTTTGTCATTGTTGTGAGTATAAATATAATATATGCAATGACTACTATGGAGCATAAAAAGGTCTGTTCAGAAACAAGAAATACTTTCTCCTCATGTTTTCATGTTATGCTCTTAATATATGAGGAAGATCTCATGAGAGCAATTCATTTGAAAATTATATCAACATGTGCAAAGCAGTATAACTGTCTAGTTATTCCAAGCAAAAATTATTTTCTTTAGTCTACCAGATACACACACACACACACACACACACACACACTTGTTATATATAACAATTGGTGTATTAACTATTTCTTTAAAAGAGTAAACTAATAAAATCAAGTTAGAAATAAAGTTTTAAAAAAGTTAGAATAAAAAGGTAATAAAAACTGTCTTGGGATACCACCACCAGGCAATGAAGGTGGACTAGACTGACAGACCATGGAGAGAAAGAAAGGCCCAGGGAGACTTTGCTGAGGTGCCAGACATGAGGGTGAAGCACCTTGAATGTTCCAGCCCCAGCCAGGCCCCCCACTGAGTACAGTCTAATGAGTGACCCCAGCTGATATAGCACATGGGACAGAAGAACTGCACGGCTGAGCTCAACCAACCTAAGAATCACGAGAAATAATAAATTGTTGCTTTAAGAAATCAGATTTAGTGGTGGTTTATTACACAATAAACGGCAATATAACAACAGGAAATTATCTTCATAACTTGGATAAATACAAATTTCTTAAACATACAGTCAAATCTATTAAAGGGAATTGTTCTTCCATTCATTTTGCATATTCATTAATTACTAGCTCAAAAATTATTTTTGGAAAGATAGTTAAGTCTTCAGGATTTTTCCTGCTGTTTACATTTTTGGTAATGAAATTCATTTGGCATTTCATCTTTTACAGTTACATTTTACAATAAAATACCATTTAGTGCCTTGTCTAGTAGACTTCCCATGGCCTTCAACTAAAGAAGCTAGTTTAGAATTGAAAATCTGCCTGACAATATTTTTTACATGGTCGAGGAAGGCTTGGTTAACCACCATGAGCTGGGCAGGCTAGACAGGACCAATACCAAATAAAGGCAATTATGAGGAAAACAGATTAATCTGGGAAGAAGTCTAGAAGTTAAACCAAAGCCAACAACTAGGCAACAGAGAAATGACCAACAAAGCTGTCTCCATCAGGAATGTCTGTCACCAAGCAGTGAATCAGAAGCAGGAAATCAGAGTAAATAATGGCTAGTAAAATCAGAGAAAATCAGTCAGCAAAGGGCCCAGGATTCTAATCTGGAGCTCAGGGGTAGACAAGTTACTAAACCAGGGGTTCCAGCCTGGCATTGACCTATGAGTTAGGAGATCATGGTTAGATTTCCTGGTCAGGGCACATGCCTGGGTTGCACGCTCGATCCCCAGCAGGGGGCGTGCAGGAGGCAGCCGATCAATGATTCTCATCATTGATGTTTCTACCTCTCCCTCCCCTTCCTCTCTGAAATCAATAAAAATATATTTCTTTAAAAAATTACTGGGTCTCTTCAATTTCCCTAAGAAATTTCCTATGATCCTCCAAATCACTACAGTACAAAGAAGAGTACATATTTTAACCTCCAGCACGATATTAATTCATATGTGAATGCTTTTATCCCTTGAGGGAAATAAAAAATAGCTAGGATTTACATCAGAATCAAGTTTGATAGAGTCATCTTTATTTTAAATGTGCATGTACAAATTTATACATATAATACAACATATACATATACATATACATACATACACATATACACATACATTTGGAGGGTTAAATATTTTGTTATTTAAAATATTTAAATATTTGCTCCTCTCCCCATAAAAATCACTGGCCTGAACTGAAAATCCTTTCACCCATTTTCCTGGAGCTGGGACCAAGAGCCTCTAGATGGGGGTTCAGCCACTCTCAGCACAGGGAGGGGGAACGCTGTGGAACAGGACCGAAAGGGAACACCACAACCTATGGTCCAAAATGAGGCAAAGCCCAAGTCATGTATTGTTAGCCTAAGATTTCGAGCAGCATTAACTGTTTAATTGTAGCTGGCTGAAGCTAATGTTAAAATGCATTCAAGGGTTGCAACATAGGTGTAGCGTCTAATAAATACATGAATTAAATTAATGGGAAGAAGCATCTCAGAATTTTCTGGGGTTTTTTATTGTGGGTTTTTTTTAAATCCTCACCCAAGTATATTTTTTCCATTAATTTTTAGAGAGAGTGGTATGGAGGGAGGGAGAGGAAGAGAGAGGAAGGGAGGGAGGGAGGGAAGAAGGGAGGGGGGAGGGAGGGAGAGAGAGAGAGAGAGAGAGAGAGAGACAGAAAGAAACATCAATGTGAGAGAGACACATCGACTGGTTGCCTCCCGCATGCACACCAACCGACTGGGGTGGAAATCAAACCCATGACCCTTTGGTGCCTGAGCCAATGCTCTAACCACTGAACAACATCAGCCAGGGAGCGTCTCAGAATTTTAAAAAGTTAAGTAGAGGTAATCTAGAAGTAAAATTGTGCTTCAGGTCATTAGGAGTTAACCATTCTTTCAAGGTGTCTTAAAACCTAATGATCTACAATATTTAGAAGTCAGATGTTTGATGGGTCCACCCTCTGAAACATAGCCCTGAGCACAGACACATGATTCCTCCACACAAATACAACTTACCACAAACTCCTTAATAACCCTTCCTTATATAACAGAGAGTTCACTGTAAGTCCAGTTATCTGACTTGTTGACTCATAAAAAGTCAGGAGGAGTAGCTGATAGGTGCGGCACGATAAGGTGGAGGAGATGAAGCCTACAGCCCGACCTCACACAAGACAGAGAGAGAAACAGACTCTGGCCTGTGCTGTGGCTCAAAGCACCCGGAGTGTAGGTAATGGAGGCAATCCAAATCCCCCGGAATGGGTCCATCTGTGTTGTAGTCTTTGTTCAGTCGATGTGAGGAGTACTTGAAGTAGTGAAGGAAAGACTGAATTAAAATTACAAAAAAAAAAAAAAAAAAAAGGTTCTGGTATTTGACATAATAAACTCCAGTTAGATAAATAAATATTCATCCAGGAGAACACCTTATTTCCTAATCAATGTCAAATAAAGGAGCCACTGCTTTATTTTCAAGGTTTGCTTCCTAAAAGAAAATATTTCAATACTATCAAAGATTGCTAAAAAACTAACGCGCTCTCCTCTGAAATCCCTTAACAAATATTTGAGGGATGTGTATAAGGGGCAGCTTGTGTTTGTTCTACTCTGTCTACTGTTTTCTGTTTCCTTTAGCCTGTTTGCAGGCCAAGGGCCCGAGGGCCAGCAGACAGCTGCTCTGACTATTCTAAGAGCCCAAGTTCAAGAACCACGTTCATGCATTCTTTTTTTGTTTGTTTTTTCATGCATTCTTGCTGTTGCAACCAAGGGTTTATAAATGTAGATGAAAGTACTTCTTCATTTGTGCCCTTCTACTATTTCCTCTTATCAAGCAAGCAATCACTTGAATCAATAACTTACTTGCCACCCTCTGCAAAATCATTTTATCCATGTAAATGTCATGCTTTTCATCCCCAGATTTTTATTAAGTCTCAGCTGACTAGAATGATACTTGGATAGGCAGTTTTTTTATTAACAATCAGCATCCATGCAATCAATTAAAATTAGCCTCTGGTAATCTCAATTAGGGGGAACACAGAAGGAAGGAAAGAACAACAGGGGAAGGAGAAACTTCTGGTTTATGTTTCAATGAAATACTAAATTTACTTCAAATCAGTCAAAGGGAATCATCTGTGAGCAAACCTCACACTGCATTGCCCAACTCTAACAAAGAGAGAAGTAACTAACGCAGGACATTATTGTGTGTCATAAGCCAAGTCATGCTTAATTTTCACAACTGTAATAATAAAATTTAAATTGTCATAATTTTATTTCTTTACTCTGATCTTCTTATAACTACAACTGGCAGACAAACATCCAGTGGTGTCCACAGCTAGCTGACTCTTCACATGAAGAATAAATTTCATTTTAAATACATGTCATTTCACGAGTTCTAAGATTAAATATTTACACTAGCTTTCCTCAATCAAAAATGAATGAACCCAATGAATCTCTTTGATCCTCTCCTTGTGGGATACATTTTACTTTCCCCAGTACTTTTAGAGTGCGTACTTTGGCAAGGGTGGATTGGGGAATGGGCAGGTCTTGGCGGGGGGAGGGGTGGAGTGGTAGGGGGGACACATGCTTTGTTCCAAGAAAGCAACCATCACCTGGCCATTGGCCATTTTAGCAATTTGAAATCTTGCCCACCTTCCAGCGGTCCGGGCACCTGAGCACCCAGCTCCAGTGGAATTAGCTCCCACTGCTGGGTTCCTTGGTGTAACAATTGGCCCACGAAAGCCCCAGAGAGTTCATAATTATGCAACCCAAAGCCTGAACCGACTAACAACCTCTGATTATTTATTGGTATGTAACGCACAGAGAAACTTGTAATTACATGAAAACGCAATCTGGAGTAAGAATCTACAAATCCATACATTTTATGAGGTGAGTATCTATACTTTTCAAGAACAGAGTCAATGCAGAGGTTTTCATTATTGTGAGATTTAATGATACTGAAGGTCAGTCACAGGTAAAATTTGCCTTAAAGGCAGAGGTTTAGCAGAAGAGTAATTCTGGGTTAGTTAAAAGTCTTTGAACATCACGTGTCAGAGTAGTTTAAACACAACCTAACTTTAATACCAAAAGGTCTCAAGTGGTTACTCAGAAATGAGAGGCACACACTGCATTTTATACGGCTTTCAAACTGCTGACATGACATCACTCTGTGCTCTCTGGTGAGCAGGAGTAATCCTCAATGGCATCGAGATGAGAGGCTGAGCCCAGAACCACAGGCAAGTCAAGTCATGATTTTATTCTTTTTGTCATTTTCCTTTCAAGTGGAAGATTCCTAACACTCTCTGCTTCTGACAATGTTTATAAACACAATTCTGAGTAACATTTAAACACACACACACACACACACACACACACACACACACAGGTCTTTCCAACAAACTGTGATGGACAATCTACCAGCCGAGAGTCCTCATCACACAGACATGGGTTTGGAAGCACTTTTGAGACCTACTTTCCACAGAAATAACACTCAAAAATTGCCCAAATTGTTGGTGTTGATCTCCAACAAAGAAAAGCAATGTCTAACCCAAGATTGACCATAACCAACTATACTGATAATTCTGTCCTGGGAAATTTTGGCAAACAGTAACATTGGATAAGAAGGTTCAGCCAAATACATGCACTGAGCTAAAACTTTCTTCAAGACAGTATTTCATCCTATATAATAAAAGCCTAATATGCTAATGATATGCTAAGGCCACTCAACGGCTTGCTATGACATGCACTGACCACCAGGGGGTAGACGCTCCGACCGGTAGGTTAGCTTGCTTCTGGGGTCTGGCTGATCGGGACTGAGCAAGATGGGCCACACATGCCCTGGAGCCCTCCCACGATCCCTCCCCAGCTGGCCAACCTCCCGCATCCCTCCCTGGCCCCAATCATGCACCGGTGGGGTCCCTCGGCCTGGCCTGTGCCCTCTTGCAATCCGGGCTGAGGGCCCCCCCCAATCCCAAGTGCATGAATTTTATGCACTGGGCCTCTAGTTTTAACATATAAACACTAGACTCCTTATAACACATCTTATCATTTACAATTAAAGGGGACATCTTTTATGCTTACAATATTAAGAACATAGCTGTTAAATCCAAGGTGATACAACATTTCATCTGTTACTCCCTAAAATTCGCCATGAATTTTAAAATTCACCATTCACATAATATCTGTATTCTACAATTCTGATAGCCTTTTATTAGAGGGATCCTATATATAGGATCTTTATAGCGCACACAGAGTGAGCTGCTAAGCTAAAGCATAAATTAGTGCTTAGTGGATAAACAGACTAGAAATATAATAAACTATACAATTCATCCTTCTATAAGCCTTCCTCCCCTCGCCCATCTCAAAAAGTCTCTACTACTAGTTTTTTCTTATAATATTATCGAGTGCCAACGTCCATTACGTAATAATATATATTCAACCCATTTGCTTTTTTTAAGGTTGGCTTATATTTCCTCCCAAGGCAAAGCACACCACAATGTAAAATCAGCAATGTGGTGATTATTACAAGGTTTATATTATAAATCATTGGCTGTTCTGTATATTTTGACAACTTCCTAACAAGGATTTAAAATAATAGAATTAACTCCAAATTAACAAGTGTTGGTTAAATACCGTAACAAAATAATAACAAAGTCTGCTACAATAAAAGTGGAATCACAATCTGAGGGGCAAATTTCAGTCAGTTTATTGCTTCCCTCGTTAATCTTTCACCTGCTAAAATGCATTTTACAACCAAACGCGAGAAAGAACTTAACGTTAACAACTCTCTGCCGTGTGACACTTTAACTTTTATGGAACATGTTTATTCCCCGCGTTCCACCCGGCTCCCTACCAGGCCTCCACTACATGAGCTCAGCTGAGAAAACTCAGTATGAAATGAAAAGTTCTGAGCGTCTGACTACGAAGCAGACTGGGTCATTGTAAATGCTGTGTAAAGAGCATCCCCGAACTCTTGTGCATTTTTTAGGAGGTCCAGTGCCGTGGCCCACCTGCAGCTCTTCCCCAAGGTGAAGCGCACCCAATATTGCCTCCAACTTTCTTCCCCACTGGCATCAGTCCTCCAACAAGCAGGCTCCTTTAGGACACTCCTCCAGGGCCTTCTACGCATGAAACTTCAAGGGGGGACCTTTCTCTTAAGAAGGTACAAAAGGACACCTATCCGCCCTAGTTGGTGTTGCTCAGTGATGAGAGCGTGGCTCCCCCACCCCTCCCACCTGCCCCCGCGCACTGAAGGCTCTACGGTTCAATTCCTGATCAAGGGCATGTACCTGGGTTGCAGGTGCAATCCTCGGCCCCTGTGCGTGCAGGAGGAAACCAGTCGATGTGTCTCTCTCACATCAATGCTTCTCTCTCCACACCCCTTCCTTCCACTCTCTCTCTAAAAAAATCAATGAAAAAAATATCCTCGGGTGAGGATTTAAAAAAAGACACCTATCCAAGTGACAGGTAACAGATGCCCTGAGTGCAAGGTGCCGTGTTCAGCACATGGGACAGTAGGATGACATGAGGCAGGCAAGTGTCAGACATGTGCTCGTTCACTCGGTTCGTACCTTAAACTGATTCTACTCCGCATCTTAAAGTGACTCATATCTTAAAGTGACTCAGTCCACTAAGGTTTATTGAACACCGTGAACACGGCCTAAGTGTTGTTCCCTACCCTGGGAACAGCACAGGCAAACTCACTGCTGCCACGGAGCTTACTTTCCACTGGAGGAGCTAGACAAACAGAGAGGAGCTAGACAGATCCACAAATAAGTATGCAGGAAAGAGTCAGGCAGCGGTAAATATAAAGTGATTTGGGGGATTTCTATGAGACTGATCACTGAGGTGATATGTGAGCAGAGAGTAGAAGGGAGGGAGAAAAGAAGGGATTCAAAGGGTCCAAGGCTACTGCACTCACCCAGGAAATATGACAGCGAGGACGGGGCGGTTTACAGTGGACATGCTGAAAAGTATCGGGGTATCTGGAAGGAAGAGACATCAGATTGGGCCTAATGTGGCTTACCCAGTTGGAGCAGAGTGCTGAAGCGGGAAGTCAAAGATGAGGTTGGAACGGGGAGTTGGACTGGATCGCTAAGGGCCTGGAGAGCCAGCCCAAATGTGTAGCCTCGTTCTACAGGTGACGGTACTGAAGAAGGACTTCATGTTTAAGCAGAGTAATCCAATAGCCGTGTACAGGCTAAATGGACGAGAGAAGAGATTGAAGAGAGGGAGACCAGTCCTGCAGCAGGCTCTGCACCGATGAATCCAAAAAGCAACACAAAGACAAAGGAAGTGCTGGAGGGACCAGCTGACCCTGAGAGTCAGCTCTGGGAGACAGGAGATGGTGGGGCCATGGGCAAAGCCAGGCACCATGGAGAGAGAAGAGGATGTGAGAAGAAAGGCAGTGTGTCCAGTTTGGGGCACAATAGGTTTGAGTGCTGGCCAACCGCACATGTAGGAGAATCAGTTGAATATATGCAACCAGAGCTCAAGCACAGGTGAGGGCTGGGATCAAGGTCTGCCAGTCATCATCACCGTGTCTGAAGTTGTGTCACCACCAGAGAAGGGGTGGGCAGAGAAAATCTTGGATAGAATTCTGGGCACAGGAGAACGGAAAGAGGCGGTTTCAAGAATCTAGCTGTGTGCAAAAAGGTCACCTGCCCAGATGTGAAGGAGGATAAAGACAGAAAAATCTGATGGATTCTGTGACTAAGAATTCGCAGGAACTGTCTAGAGTGCAATTTCATCAAGAGAGAAAGGAAGTGAGTCAGTCTAGGAAATGTAGATGAGCACACACTATCTGTCAAGGCTTGGTTATAAAAGGAAGGTAATAAAAGGAGCGGTCGCTTGATGAAGTAGCAGATTTGGGGGGAGGGGTGTGTGTGTGTGTGTGTGTGAGAGAGAGAGAGAGAGAGAGAGAGAGAGAGAGAGAGAGAGAGAGGGAGAGGGAGAGAGAATATGAATTTGAGGAGCTTAAAGAGAAAAATCAATGGAAAGGGAGAGACTAAATTGCAGGGATGAAACCATCTACTAAGGAACAAGATAACAGAAGAGATGGGCAGACAGGATACCCTTGGAGAGAAGGGACAGAGAAGATGTGACCCGCAGTGGCTGCCGGGTTGCAGACAGCCCCCTCTGACCAAGACTGGAGACAGGAATATGTGAAGTGATGGGGTGACCAATGGGGCAAGGAATAATATGCTAATATACTTCTGATCACTACTTTTAGGAAGAACAATATTCTGACTAATGCCATTATTCTAGATAAGGCCTGGCATCGGAACAACCAAACGCTGTGACTCAGTGTGCCTCCTTTGTTGAATACCCTTCATGTGAATGAAAGAGGTGGGTGGTTACGTACCTTTGGCAAATGAAGAAGAACTTTTCCAGACAATGCAAAGCACACTGTATTTTTAAAAAGTGTATTTTGTTTCTGAAAATAATTTAAACTCCTACTTTGTTTGTCTTTCACACTCACTTGACATTTATAATTCTCTTTCAACTTCATAAATCAAAAGGATTCTGCTTTTTGCCATAGTTGTCATGTGTATATATCAAGTTTTTTCCTGGTTACCATAACACCACCATTCCACAGCAGGGAAAAGCAAAATATATATAATGCTATAACAAGGAAAAATAGGGTGGAGCCTGACTTTTTTAAAAAAAGGAGCAGGAAAAAAACCAGAAAACACAGATGAATTAAACATAAAATAATCAATCATATCACATGCTAACTACCCCTCCCCCCAAAACAGAAAAGGCACAACCAGCAGCAAATGTTTAGGTTGGGACCCTTTTTAATATTTGGCCATGATGGACCATCAATTTTATAGGAAACTACTATCGATAATGAAAATATATCTTTGTAACTATATTTTACACAGTGTGCCAAAATGGTCAGTGAAGCTGAAGCCTTATAATAACTGTGATTAGGTGAAGAACTGAACCAATTAAAACAACATTACTTACCCCTAATTCTGAACCTCAATTACCTAACTGGTTTTAAAAACACACACACAAAAAAAAGAATCGAGAGTTCAATTAGTTCCAATTACAAAATGATAAAAATAGGAAAGAATTTCAAAATCACAAGACTACACCATAGATCAATAACCTATTTTTTTTTTTATGCTGTTTACTTTGAATTTATATTAGTTCACACAAACACTCCATCCATGCTTTTGTTCCGGCCCTCCGGTCCAGTTTAAGAACCCATTGTGGCCCTTGAGTCAAAAAGTTTGCCCACCCCTGCTCTATACTCTGTACCTTAAGTGATTTTCCCAAGATCACACAGAGAGGACAACTTAGAGTCGAGTCTCCTGGTTTCTCAGTCTGTATTTTTTCGCAGCATATTGAGACCTGTTCAAACTGATAGTTCAAACATTCTGCATTTCATAAAATGGTTTCACAGTCATTGTTGCATTTGATGTTCACATCAGCCTCTGATGTAGTGTTCACATCCGCCTCATGATGTAGGTATTGTTTTCTCCATTTTACATATAAGGGACCCAAGGCTAAAAGAGGTTAATTGATATGCCCATTGTTATGCAGTTGGTAGGTAGGGAGCCTAGTGCTCAAATATAGTTTTCTTTTTTTTTTTTTGTTCTTTTTTTTTTTTTGTTCTTTTTTTTTTTTTATTGATTAAGATATTACATATGTGTCCTTGTCCCCACGTTACCCTCTACCCCCCACCCCCCCCACCCCCGCTCATGCCCTCACCCCCCCGTTGTCCATGTCCATTGATTAGGCCTATATGCTTGCATATAAGTCCTTTGGTTGATCTTTCCCCCTTACCCCCACCCTCCCCTACCTTCCCTCCAAGTCCCGACAGTCCAATCAATGCCTCTCCGTCTCTGGATCAGTCCTTGTTCATCAGCTTATGTTCATTATATTCCACAAATGAGTGAGATCCTGTGGTATTTATCCGCTCTCAAGTTCCATCCCTGCTGTGGCAAGTGGTAAGAGTTCCTTTTTCTTCTTCCTCTTCTTAAAGAATACCTTTCAGCATTTCATATAATGCTGGTTTGGTGGTGATGAACTCCTTTAGCTTTTTCTTATCCGTGAAGCTCTTTATCTGACCTTCTATTCTGAATGATAGCTTTGCTGGATAAAGTAATCTTGGTTGCAGGTTCTTGCTATTCATCACTTTGAATATTTCTTGCCAGTCTCTTCTGGCCTGCATGGTTTCTGTTGAGAAATCAGCTGACAGTCGTATGGGTACTCCCTTGTAGGTAACTGACTGTCTTTCTCTTGCTGCTTTTAAGATTCTCTCTTTATCTTTTGCTCTTGGCATTTTAATTATGATGTGTCTTGGTGTGGTCCTCCTTGGATTCCTTTTGTTTGGGGTTCTCTGCGCTTCCTGGACTTGTAAGTCCATTTCTTTCACCAGGTAGGGGAAGTTTTCTGTCATTATTTCTTCAAAAAGGTTTTCAATATCTTGCCCTCTCTCTCCTTCTGGTACCCCTATAATTCTGATGTTGGTACGCTTGAAGTTGTCCCAGAGGTTCCTTACACTATCTTCATATTTTTGGAATCTCTTTTCTTTTTTCTTTTTCGGTTGGGTATTTTTTGTTTCTTTGTATTTCAAATCTTTGACTTGATTCTTGGGATCCTCTTTTCTGCTGCTGGATCTCTGTAAATTATTCTTTATTTCAGTCAGTGTATGCTTAATTTCTAGTTGGTCCTTTTTCATGTCCTCCATGGTCTCCCTATACTTATTGAGGGATTCATTAAATTTATCGGCGGTTTCCATAAAATTCTTGAAAAACCTTATAACCGTGGCCTTAAACTCTATATCCAATCGTTTGCTTTCCTCCATTTCTGCCATTTGTGACCTGTTTCTTTGTTTCCGCATTTTGGCAGCTTCCCTGTGTTGATAGAGTGGCCCTGTGCGCCAGGTGTCCTGTAGGGCCCAGTAGCTCAGCCTCCCCAGTTACCTGGGGTGGACACTCTTGGTGCACTCTTGGTGCCTTGGTTGTTGTAGAATCACTGGGAGGAATTGACCTCCAGGCCAATTGGCTGTGAGAATCAGCTGTGTCTAAAGTGGGAGAACTTCTGTGCTGAAGACACCCTTCTGGAGCAAGACTTGCTTCAGTGGGGCTTTGGTGCTCACTGAGTCTGCTCCCTGAGTGCGTCCCTTATGGATCTGAGGAGTTGCAGTCTGGATGGACCCCTTCTGACCACTGGGTACAGTGGCTCCTGGTTCTAAGGAGGTGCTAATTCAGCCTCTGCCTGAGGCCACACAGCAGGAGCCACGAAGAGGCTCAGCTGTGAAGCAATGCAAGCCGCTGCGGGGCCTTGGGCCTTCTCTTGGAAGTTCCAGGTCTGCCTGGTTCGGCTGCAGTTAGGTACATTCACATGCAAAAGCCTCTGCGGCAGCCTGGGTGGGGCGGGGTCTCAGGGAGTCAGAGGGCGGAGAAAGCGGCCATGGCCGATTCTCCGCCCGGAGTCGGCGTCTCAGTGTTCCGGTAACGGCTGCAAGCACCTCTGAGGGAAAGCCGCCCTCAAGTTCGCTCGCTGCCGGACAGACCAGCTTCTCCCCGTATGAGTCCTGAGTCCCCAGAGACTTCCCGGAACCGGAGTTCAGAGCAGTCGAGAGTTTGTGACTCAAAAAGTCAGCCGCGTCCTCAGGTGCTACCCCCTTTCCTCGCGCGCGCGCGCCGCCGTACCTCTGCACTTCACCTCCGCAGTGCCTCTGGCTCTCAGCGTGCTTTTCTTTCCTTCTAGTTGTGGAATTTACACTCAGCCAGCCTTCCTGTTGTTCTGGATGATGTTTGCTCAGTCCTTTGCGGTAATGTTCAATTGTTGTGTGAGGCAATAATTTCCCGGTGTTTACCTATGCCGCCATCTTAGTTCGAGTCCAATAACCTATTTTTCAAATGACTCTTAAATTTATTAAACACTAAAACGATTCAAAATGGCAAACGAGAAACAAAGAACTATTCCCTATTTCACATCTTTTAAAACTGTTCTTCTTGAGGAAACTGCATGCGTCTCCAAATATTTCATCTCTCACTGATAGGTACACGGCAACATGATTCATGGAGACCATCCATGGCTCCAAAAGTATGTGGTTTTCTTAACAGGTGTCAGGTGTCAGGTTGGAATTTATGCTTTACAACTTGTAATGGAGCCCACAGCAACATAATGCTCCTTTTAAAATCTGAATTAGCATTTCACTTTCTGAAACATTTGGCGGGGGTAGCTGGGATCCCTGGGTGTTCCATAACCTCTATGCATTATTTATTGTACTATACTACCATACTGATCTACAATTACTCTTTGTGTGCCTTTCTCCACTGGTGGACTGGAAACAACTTGAGAGTAGAGACGACATTTCCCCAGGCAGCAGAAATGTTCCATCCAGATAAACCCTGACACTATTTTATTTTTTTATCCTCACCGGAGGATATGTTTATTGATTTTAGAGAGAGGGGTAAAGAGAGGGAGAAACATCCATGTGAGAGAGAAACATCAATTGGTTGCCTCTCATATGTGCCTCAACGGGGGATCGAACCCGCAATCTAGGTATGTGCCCTTACCGGGAATTGAACTGGCAACCTTTCGGTGTGTGAGATGACCCTCTGATCAACTGAGCCACCTGGCCAGGGCAAAGCCAGCCGCTTTTAAGAGGAATGTCAAAGAGCAATGAAATAGCTCTAATGGAATCTCCCGCATGGATACATATACCATTTTTGGGTACTTGAGCAGAATCTACAGCATTCCAAAATGCTTTCATTCAGGAAACTTACAAGGAAAACTTTTTGAAAATAATGCCACAAGAGTAAATGAAGGGAACTCCATAAATCCTGGAGTCATGAAGTGATTCTAAATCCCAAATGCCTGATCTGAACTTTATTAAGGGATTTTCTTTCCTATAAAAGTAACAATGCATTTTCAGTTCTTGTCTTTCTTCAACAAGCTATCTCTCTATGCTACTTTTTCAACTGTTTCCAGGAGCCGTAGGCAGAGCTTCATTGATACATATTTTAAATGTATACCTTCTATAAGAACTAAAAAGCTGCACCAGAAAATATTGGCTATAAGTGATTAAAATCCAGGTAATTCACCTAAACAGATCACAATATACATGTGTACTGTATTAATTTCCTGTGGCTGCTTGTAATCAATTAGTGTAACTTTGTGGCTTAAAACAATACAAATTATCTTACAATTCTGGAGGTCAGAAGTCAAAAAGGGGGTCTCACTGGGCTAGAATCAAGGTGTCGGCAGGACTGCATTCCTTTCTAGAGGCTCTAAGGAAGAATCCCTTTCCTTGCTCCTATAGAGGTTGCCTGTATTCATTGGCTCATGGGTCCTTCCTCCATCCTCAAGGCCAGCCAGAGCGGTGTGAGCCCTCCTCACATGGCATTACTCTGACCTTCTCTGCTTCTCTCCTCCACTTCTAAGGGCCCTTGTAATTACATTGGACCCCTCTGAATATTCCAGGATCATCTCCTTATCTCAAGGTCAGCTAATACAGCAACCTTCACTTCATCCCAATCTCAATTCCCCTTTGCTATGTAACAACATATTCACTGGTTTAGTGGATTTGATGGACATCTTTGGGGGAGAGGACATTATTCTGTCTGCCCCAATTAGGACACGTAACATTGTATTTTTTCCAACATATACACAGACATACACTATATCCACAAACAAACAAAAAATTTCTTTGGCTTTCCCTGTTCTAACTTATGGGTTCCAGACTAACAAGGCTGAACAACTCCACAAAAATCCCCTACAACTTTGTAGTGTTAAAAAATTTTAAAAATCTGTTCTTGAGAGAAATTCCATATAAATCTAAGAGTGAAAACCAGAAAATATCTTCAAAAATAGCAATCAAGCCGATGGGTGTGGCTCAGTTGGCTGAGCATCATCCCATGCACCAAGAGGTCTCAGGTTGATTCCCAGTCAGGGCACATGCCGGGGTTTCGGGCTCAGTCCCCAGTGGGGGGCGTGCAGGAGGCAGCCAATTGATGGTTCTCTGTCATCAATTTTTCTCTCTCTCCCTCTCTTTTCTTCTCGCTCTAAAATCAATAAAAACACTTTAAAAAATCAAAGCACAATAGAGCTCTTTTAGGTTCACAAAGAGTTTGATAGCTACTACAGTAATCGCATTTCAGGGCTTATTCTAGAAAAGGTCCTCAGGTTCCTGTCTTTAGTTATAATTCAGTCCGCTAAAGGCAGGTTGACCTATGGCTATACTTTCGTTCAGTTAACTTTACTTTATCTCAAAAGAGTGAGTTTTTCCAGAAACCCTTAAGTCTCCATTTGGTTAACCAAAGATATCTGAACTCTGTCTCAACTGTCACTGCTTTCCAATAAAAATAAATCATGACATTTTAACTCTAACCTCAGTTGTGGGAAAATAGACTCATCTTTACAACTGTCTACTTTTTTTTTTTTTTTTAGTACATGAGGAGACTTACATAGAATAATTAAAACACATATTTGAACTTAATTAAGAATGATTCTTTTGTCAAACAACTGAATTCTCTAATACTTCTGTTGGCCCATTTCTTTAAATAATGACAAAGAAACAATTTCTGAAAACAGCAATTTAGGCAGTAATAAATTTATTCTAAAATACGTGACTTTTTGGTTCCCCAAACTGGACTGTGTTCCTTGGAACACCTGGAAATGTACATGGATACACCTTAAAAATAAATAAATAAATAAAACAAAAAACCCTATTCTGTGGTCACATACATTTAGGGAAGGATGTACATATACTATGCCCCCTTTTGAGGGTCACAATGCACATTAATTGTATAAAACTCTTACATCTCAAAGCACTAAAACCTCACTGTTTTCAGAAAGTTGTCTTACCACCCCTATAAATTCCCTGGGCTGAGGCCAGACAGTGAGAATACGAATGTAGAGAATATCCCCTCAGAGTATTACTTATTGAGCCCTTCAGAGCATTCTCATCACAAGTGGGAACAAAACCAACCTCAGTTTAGCCCTTGAGTTTATGAGATATACTTGCAAATGTCAAATGTAGAAAGAATGCCAAGTTGCAACCATGACTAAGATTTACTTGAAACAACACAAACATGGAAATATACTGCAGCCTCTAACTGTATTTATATGGATGGGTCATTTAAAAGAAATAATGTTTAACTCAATATGACTTTAAATGATCCAAGTCCAAACAAACCATAGCATGTTTATAAATAGTCAAAATGTCTCTTAATCAAAATGCTGGCCCCTCAAACAGAGCCATAGATGTTCCATCACTATATATAAACAGCAGATTCATAAAATGTATTGCGAGGGATTTTTTTTCTTCATCCACTGAGTTAATCCAAAATAATATTCAATTAAAATAAACTAAGGTGAATTTGGAAGAAATGGAAATTTCCTTTTAAATGGTTCCCCCCCCCCTTTTTTTCCATAAAATTCGAGTATTTCAATCTTAATTTAAAAATCTCAACTTTAAGCTTCAAATACTAATAACTATTCAAATATGACTAGCTCCCTCTTTTTAAAATTTCTATAAAAATGAGATCTACTTCTTTAAGTTTATGGCCATTAAGCAAAAACAACACACTAGGCTGGAGTGGTTTAAAAGCAATGTCTTTGGCCAATGAGTGTCCTGCTGTGAGGTGATAAAAGATAGCTAAAGACCTCAGCTCTGGGTCTGGGTGGGTCCCAGTTCACCTCTCAGCAGCTGTGCGCCTGGGCTTAGGTGCCTTCTCAGCGCCCACATTTCTCCACTTATAAATGGGACAGGTGATAACACCTACCCATGGCATTATTCTGAGAAGTAATTGAGCTAAAATATGCCAAACACTTAGAATCCTACTGGCACATACGCATTCAACAAATGTGTCCTATTATTATATTTTCGTTGCTTTACTACACTCATGTTCATGTTCGTTGGCCCAAGTCTATTACTCATAAATACCAAAAATAAATTTAATTTCTCCTACACTCAAGACTCTAAATGGCCAAGATCAGTGTTTGCCCAAAGATCTGACAGGACAGTTACTCCTCCACCAACGGCCCACTTCTGTGCCCATCGCAGTCCTCAATGATCAATGCCTTTCTTTCTCTACTTCTGTCTGGAACCATCTCTCTTCAATTATTGATTCACTCAGCTGTATCTATCAAATACCTACTACGTGTTGCGTACTGTTTGATATCAGAAATAAAGACATGTAAGCTTGAGACCCTGTCTTTCGAAACCTATTAGTCTTAAAGAAGAAAAATAAAAAAGAAATATATATTTCAACAGTTTTTAAAATGATAGAATGGAAATGCATCCAACAGATATTTAGATACATTTCCATTCTAGAATTTATTATACTGGTAAAAAAAAAAAAAAAAAAAAAAAAAAGCCTGACTGCCTTGCTCGGGGGAGAAAGTGCCAAGACAGGGTGCTGGTCAGGTGGACGAAGGGAGGAGGAAAAAACACAGGTATAGGGGGAAAGACACAGGTAGAGGGGATGGGTGCACAAAGGCAGCCGTGCAGAAACTGGCTTGGAGCATTCTCAACCCTGGATGGCCAGTGAGGGCACCTGTGAGGTGACAAAGTAGATTTAGGTCCAACAGACTCCTTTGTAGACTGTGTTAAAATGTTTGGACTCGATTCTCTATTCGGTAGGTGTTTCTGAAGAAATTTAAACAAGGGAGTTAGTGTTGAGATCCACAATTGTAGTAATGTGGAGAATAAAAATAGAAGTAGAAACTAAAAAAAAAAAAAAAAAAAAGCCAGGGAAGGAGACCAAGTCATCAAGCTTCATGATTTTCATAGTGCCTTCAAAATGAGTTCACTCTTAAAATAACTTCGTGTGGAGTAGGCATTATTATTCCCATTTAATGTCAAAAACTGAGCTTCGACAAGATCAAAAGACTTGCCGAAGGTCACATAATAATGATGAAATAATGGCTAAAACGGCCCCTTGAATCCAAGTCTTCTCATTCCACTGGCCCTCTCTGTCCAACCTCTTGAAGTTAAAATAAGTCACATCACACCCCAGAGTAGTAATGAGTCTGGTTTAGCTGGGGCAAATGAGCTGAACCTGACTAATCAGATACTGTGAATGAAAAAGCATAGTGCACACATCATAGCTATATAAAATCAAGTCGGTCCAGTAATTTTTATTAACTGCACTTTAGTCCTGAAAGTCAGCTGCTATGAGGTATGTTTTACCTTTCTTCAGTGATACGCTCAAACCCCCAAATAAGGTTCATGTCCATCAAATAATTATGCAGGAATTTAGTTTAACCCACAAATTCTGAACATGATATAATGTATGAATCTGATCAATGGTGGAAACTGCCTGGTTGTAAATATTAAGTAAGTCTTAATATGTAGCAGATTATATTAAAACTGTGGTTTACTCTAAATAGTTGGTAAATGGGATGTTCTGGTTAATGTAATATTCTGATTATCTGACAGCTAACATGTAGTCTATACATCATAGTAGAATTACCAATTTTCAAAGACTTAGAGTAAAATCATTTAAAAGTAAAACCATATTGAATATGATTATTCATGGTCTTCATTTCAACAGCTAACAATAACATTTACTGAAAGCTTACCATGGGGCATGTATTCTTCAAGTGTTTTAGATCTGTTAACTCATTGCATTACACTTGACTCTGAGATAAACAAGAATCGTCACTGTAAGTCATGAAAAACAAATCTGGTTAATTTAATTTTTTTTTTTTTTTTTTTTTGGTGGTTTGGCTTCTGGGAAAATGAAGGTTATATTTCACTATAATAACTCATTGACTGATTTTCTTCATAGCCTCCAGATAATGAGCAACTTAATCAGAAAACCACCTCCCTCTACCCTATTATTTTACAGAACCATTACTCTTCCATACTTGTCAGCTCTGCCCTTACGAGCTGACATTTCATTAAGGGACATAATTGAAAATCTAGCTTTCAGGTAAGTCTGAGGGTCTTCCTTCCCCCTCGATTTCTCTATTTTTGCCCCTGCCCCACAGCAGCTATAAAGCTTTTCTGTCCCTATTTGTTACCATCCTGTACTCTGAGATATTCTCCAACTCTCATTTTGATTCTCTATGTATCCCTAAAGCTGAAAAGTACTCCTGGTTTGTCGTCGTCGTTTTCCGTTCCTACCTCACTCTGCTAAATCTACCCGTTCAGTCCACCCGAATGCCCCTGCATCCTCCTCCAAATTACTCTGGACCTTCACTGAGTACTATCCACCCCCCCCCCACACACACACACACACACACCTTCACCCCACTAGGGAACACTTGGCAATGCCAATTTTTTTAATTGTCCCTATTGTTCAAGTGGAGGTGCTACTGGCATCTAGTGAGTAGATTTCAAAGATGCTGCTAAATAAATATCCTACAATGCATGGACAGACCTCACAAAGAAAGAATTATCTAGCCCAAAGAAAGAATAACCTATGTGAGGTTGAGAAACCCTGATCTAGAATATGATGTTGGACCTGGTAGCACCATCTTCCCATTCTCACAGGAAGTGAATTGACATATAACTCCTCAAATATATACTCCCATAGCTGTTAAAGAACATCGGTTTTGGTGAAGAACATTCACTACATCTAAAGAGAGATATCCTAATTGCTGCTTTCATGGGTGAGGATTAATTAACACACTTGTGACACTAGACTTCTCATTTAATAAAAACTGCTCTACCTCACAGCACAGCTTTGCTAGAATAAGCTGCCTGGCTGTGTTTGGAAACAGCCTAGTGCTATTTCTAGAAGGTCATTACAATGGTATTTACTACAACAGGAATTCACCTGCACTCTAAGGGTTCTTTCTATTTAAAGTAACTCACAGTAAATCAATTCCTATTTCTAGGTCAGGGTTTCTCAACCTTGGCACTATTGACACTGGGGCTCAATAATTCTTTGTTGGGGAGGGTGGCTGTCCTGTGAATTGTAGGATACGGAGCACATGTCTGACCTCCACTCACTAGACATCAGTAGCACCACTTCCCCAGTCCAGTATGACAATATGTCCCAGACATTGCCAATGTCCCCTGGAGGGGGGGGGGGGGGGAATCACCCCCAGGTCCTCACTGAAAACCACCATTCTAGAGCTTAAACAAAACAAAACACAACCTCTAGTTTAAGTTTTCCACATCTAGATTTTGTATGTTTTTCTGGGTATAAATATATTTAACTAGAGGCCCGGTGCATGAAATTTCATTCACTGGTTTGGGGGGGGGGGGTCCCTCAGCCCAGCAGTCCAGGACCCTTTGGGGACTGTCCACCTGCCAGCTTAGGCCCACTCTTTGCAGGGATTGGGCCTAAGCCAGCAGTCGGACATCCCTCTCACAGTGCGGGACCCCTCGCTCCTTACCGCTCGCCTGCAGTGGAGGCAGGAGAGGCTCCTGCTACTGATGCTGTGCTCGCCAGCCGTGAGCCAGAAGCCAGGCTCACTGCTCCTTAGCGCTGCCTCCAAGGTGGGAGAGGCTCCCACCACCGCTGCTATCCTTGCCAGCGGTGAGCACGGCTCCTGTGGGAGTGCACTGACCATCAGGGGCAGTTCCTGCATTGAGCGTCTGCCCCCTGGTGGTCAGTGCATGTCATAGTGACTGGTCATTCCACCAACGTTTGGTTGATTTGCATATTAGGGTTTCATTATATAAGATAACTAAGTTTAACAAATTATTTTATGCTGATATTCTTAAAACAGGATCCCACCTATAATCCAAGTGTGGGAAGCATTACTCAGTATGACACTTCTTTAATTCTTAATGAATACAGATGGAAATTTATAAACATTAAAAATACCCAAGCATTATGAAAAACAAATTTAGCTTACATAATACCCTTACAGACTAACCTGGTCATCAAACTTATTTGCTTATAGTTAAGTTTTTAGAGATGTCATTTTTTGTGACATTACAGTTCATAATAAAGATACTACCATGTATTCAATATTTACTATGAATTCCATACTTACTATTCTAATAGAAATACACATACACACATATTTTTAAATCCCTTTCAATGATACAATAACTCTATATGACAGGTACTATTACTATTCTCATTTAAGTATAAGGCAACTGCCCGGCCAGTGTGGTTCAGTAGTTGAGCATCAACCTATGAACCAGGAGGTCACAGTTCGGTTCCCAGTCGGGGCACATGCCCTGGTTTCAGGCTCAATCCCTAGTAGGGGACATGCAGGAGGCAGTCAATCAATGATTCTCTCTCATGATTGATGTTTTTATCTCTCTCTCTCTCCCTTCCTCTCTGAAATGAAGAAAAATACTGTATATATTTAAATATGAGGCAAATGAAGCACAAAGCCATTAAGTAAGGTGCCCAAGGTCACACAGGTCATCTGTGACAGCTGGCATTTCAATCCCAGCAGCCTAACTCCAGAATCCACATTCTTACCTATTATCCTACACTGCTTTTCACATAATAGCATGCTGTCTTAATAATTACAAAACATATAATAATGAGCATATTATAGGAGACTTTACCTCAATTTCATTCAATGACATGCCCTCTGCATCCTAAGTGACAAAACTGTTCTGGACTATATATGCCTCAGATATATAGTCCATGGACAGGTGTCCACGGGCTTTCTTACAGCGACGGTCACTGTGCTGTAACCATGGCACAGCCTCTGATGACCGACTGCCAAGACTCCAGTCCGCCCGCCACCGTGGTAATTGTTAGGACTGGTCACAAACATCCCAATCCTTCTCTCCCTCTGGGCACATGGCGGACTACACTTCCCTACCTCCTTTAAAGGGACTTCAGCTAGCCGGGATCTCAGAGCTGGAGTTGATACAGAGTTTCGATTGTAGAACCTAAACAAACCAGATACCTGCTTTCAGGAGCAGAGGCCTAAGAGCTGGAGCCTCAGAGCCAAAGCTGGCCCAGAATAAAAAAAAGAAAAAAAGGAGCAGTTGGGAGCTTCAGTCTCAGCCTGAAAACAGCCCTCAGCCCCTCACTCAGACTGGCCAGGCAGCCCAGTGGGGACCCCCACCCTGAAGGGTGTGTGACCAGCTGCAAACAGCCATCATCCTCTCATCCAGGCTGGCCAGGCACCCCAGTGGGGACCCCCACCCTGATCCGGGACACCCTTCAGGGCAAACCAGCCAGCCCCCACCCATGTACCAGGCCTCTATTCTATATAGTAAAAGGGTAATATGCCTCCCAGCACCAGGATCAGCGGACCCGTGAGGTCTCCCGGCACTGGGATCAGCATGACAGGGGGCAGCGCCCAAACCCCCTGATCGCCCTGCAGCTCTATGTGTGACGGGGGCGGGGCCACAACCTCCCTATCCACCCTACTCTGTTCCTGACAGAGGAAGGCGCCCCAACCCCCTGATCGGCCCTGTTCTGTGCCTGATAGGGGGGAGCTCCCCAACCTCCTGATCGCCCTGCGGCTCTGTGTGTGACAGGGTACGGCGCCCCAACCCCCCTACCCCACGGACCCTGCTCTGTGTGTGACAGGGTAGAGCCATAACCTCCCCATCGGCCCTGCCCTGAGTGTGACAGTGGCGGCGCCCCAACCCCCTGATCGGCCCTGCTCTGTGGGTGATAGAGAGTGGCGCCCCAACCCCCTGATCAGCCCTGCTCTGTGCGTGACAGGGGGTGGCGCCACAACCTCCCCATCGACCCTGCCTTGAGTGTGACAGGGGGCGGTGCCCCAACCCCCCAATCGGCCCTACCCTGAGCATGACTGAGGGTGGCATCGCAACCTCCCAATCCGCCCTGCTCTGTGCATGACAAGGGGCGGTGCCCCAATTCCCCAATCGGCCCTGCTCTGAGCCCGACCAGGGGCTGCATCTAGGGATTGGGCCTGCCCTCTGCCACCCGGGAGCAGGCCTAAGCCAGCAGGTCGTTATCTCCCGAGGGGTCCCAGACTGCGAGAGGGCACAGGCTGGGCTGAGGGACCCCTCCTCCCCCCCAAGTGCACAAATTTTTGTGCACCGGGCCTCTAGTTCTAATAATAAAAGGCTAAGTGTGCAGACTCAACAGCTAACAAATAATTGACTGACAGGCATAAAAACTGAATAACAGAACCACAAATCTCCTCAGCTACAAAATAATGAAAATAGAATAAAAGAAAGAAAACAGAGGAGAGATGACTGTATTTAACCAGCCCAACTTTTGCTGCTGCCTCATCCTCCGCCAGGAATACACATATAAACACACACACACACACACACACACACACACACACACACACAATTCTTCTCAATGAACAGATTCCATTTGCCAGCCAACTAGAAAGAGATTCATCAGAAGGAGCCAAAAATGTGTTGCCAACTGGCTGTGTGACATGCACAGTAGTGTCTACTAATAAACCAGCACCTGACATCTAGTAACTGGGAACAGCATGCACAGACAGAAAAGGAGTGATGTGATGTGGAAAACCAACCTGAAATGTTCCTAGACACACAGTGAAGATGATTTGGTTAGAAAGAGGGTCAGGCTTAGGATCATAGAACATTGATAAGGAATCATACATAATAAAAGCCTAATATGCAAATTGTCCCCTAGACCAGGAGTTCGACCAGGGGGCGGGGCTGGCTGGCTGGCCAACTGCCCGAGGCTCTTACCCTCCACTGACCCCCCCCCTCAGCCGGCGGCAGTGGCAGGCAGCCCGGGGGGTGGGGGGGAGGGAAGGGAGGCCCTGGCCGGCAGCCACTAGAGACCCTACCCAAGCACGAATTTCATACACTGGGTCTCTAGTTAGTAATAAGACTGCAGAGAGAGAATACTGTAGTCTTAATCAGGAAATAAGAAATAATCTTATTCAAGATCTGAGGTTCTTATCATTTGGGGTTTTGGAGCTCTAGGAAAGCTGAAGAAATTTTGTGGATCCTTCCTTCAGAAAAAAGACACATTTTCAGGTACACACAGAATTCTTCAGACAAACTCAGAATAAAAGAGAAGAAATGTCAGAGGTTTATGGACACTCTAGACCAGGGGTGGGCAAACTTTTTGACTCGAGGGCCACAATGGGTTCTTAAACTGGACCGGAGGGCCGGAACAAAAGCAGGATGGAGTGTTTGTGTGAACTAATATAAATTCAAAGTAAACATCATTACATAAAAGGGTACGGTCTTTTTTTTTTTTAGTTTTATTCATTTCAAATGGGCCAGATCCAGCCCACGGGCCGTAGTTTGCCCAAGGCTGCTCTAGACCAATGGCAAAGGACAAAGAGAAGAAAACTGAGGGAATAGAATAAAAACTTCCTCTTCCTTGGGGGTGGAGGGTCAATTAGGGAAAAAACCTGTAAAACTTTAGACAATAAATAAAAAAATAAAATAAAAACCCTTCCTCTTCCTGGGACCTAGAAGATGGGAAGCTAAAAGCATCCGTTTGACAAGAGACTGAACCTCATAACAAAGGGGTGAGCCAGAGGACAATACAACCTCTGTAAGCACTCGGTCACCACTTCAGGACACCTTTAGAAAAATGTTGCTCAAATACCATTATCTTTTCTACAGTGTGACTGGTGAGACATGATAATACTGAGGCGTGAGGCTCCCAAAAGAAAAGCTGATAACTGGGAGTGTCTTCAGGATTGGACGGCAGCCCAAGTCCAGCAGAGGGGAAGGAAGTCGGCCAGGTGTCCGGTCCATGGGGGAACTCTGGCCCTGGCCAAATGGTGTGGCCACAAGCCATCTTCACCACTAGGAAAAACACAGAATATACTGTAAAGCTGCCATAGATACTCCACTGCCTTCCCAATTTACCAATGCATGAATCTATGGGACGCCTCTGTCCCAAACACACAGCACATCCTTACGGATCTGTCCTAATAGACACCTGTGAGGGACAGAAGCTGAGAACCAAGGGCTACTGTCTATCAGGGTGAACGGACTTTCTCAAGATCAGATTTGACAACAGAAAGGTCAAGGCTCAAGTCTGTGCTGCTTTCACAATGAACAAGTCATTGCCTCCATTACTCTGGCACAACTCAGTCAACAATGCACCAGGGTTTACTCCTCCACCTCATCTAAGTGCTAAATAAAACTTACTACAGGCTCGTTAGCTCTGGGGATATTCACTTCCGCCTCTGAAAGTGTTTTGGCTGCGCTAATATACTGCTATAAAGAATTCTTTTATCATTGGCATTTGGTTCTGCCTCCTTTTATCACTGCAAAAGCAGCATTTACAGCTTCCTGGTCCTTTTTCCTCCTATTTGATTTTTAGGATATCTAACTATTTCAGACATAAAAATTGACAGGTAAATAATTCCCAAACTAACTTTTTTTTTTCTCCTTGGCCCTTTTCCTGTTTCTAGATACCATACTGGTCTTTCATGCACTCTCAAAAATGATAGCTTAATTGTTGCCACTGCTCTTGCTCAACTCTTAAATATTAAAATATACATTTGGCTCATTTCAGTAATGCTTCACCAATCTTTTTTTCTTATTTACCTCCCTCTTCAACATGGGATTTTTGCCTTTTCACAACCTTACATGGTCCTCTGTTTCAGCCAAAACTGCATCAATAAGAAACATTATAACTCTACCTACTTTGTAGAATGGGACTATTTTTGTTACCATCACATATTTCTATTAAACCATGAAGAATATGATGCAGGCCAAGTGCTCAAGTGAAATACAGAAAGGAGCTGACGTTCCTGAAGTCAAGCATAGAGAGAAATAACGAGAGGTTAATATGCAGACTCTGAGTCACGAGTGTTGTTCGGAAAACAAAACAGGCATCTGAAGGATCAACCTTGGAACTAGTCACTGCTACTCAGTGTGCATATTCTATGTGTTTTTATTCAATTAACTGTTCAAAGACTTCTCCTAAGAAACTAAAAGGCACCATCTAAGGTTTAAAATGTTTAACAAGTCCAGCTTTAGCAACGTCCACCTCTCCATCAAACATTTCTACACCGATGAAATGAGTGCAGTATGTTAAAGCAGAATCATTACAATCAATTAACTGTCAATTATAACATGAAACCTATCAATTAAAAACTTTTCTTTAAAGATAATTAAGGTCTACAATGAGATTTACAAAGCACAAACTCTCAGAGTGTACACTGGAACATCTAAGAGTGGGATCTTAAGACAACCAACTTATTCAAAGTCATTTAATGAATTAAAAGGTGTTTTATAATAAATGCAGTTTCACTTAAATATTTAAGGAACTGGTTTGAGAAATGGTGACCACCTTAGGATACTAACCTGCTTTATTCTTGACCTGACTTACACCGCTTCTATAGCAGCCCCTCATAATACAATGGCCCATGTGCTTAGAAGACCTAACTAAACATCATCTAAGCATCTTCTCATTGAAGGGAGGCCTTCTAGAAAGAAGTAAAGTCTTCCTTTTATTTATTTATTTATTTTTGGAAATATATTTTATTGATTTTTTTACAGAGAGGAAGGAAGAGGGATAGAGAGTTAGAAACATCGATGGGAGAGAAACATCAATCAGCTGCCTCCTGCACACCCTCTACTGGGGATGTGCCCTCAACCAAGGTACATGCCCTTGACCGAAATTGAACCTGGGACCCTTCAGTCCACAGGCCGATGCTCTATCCACTGAGCCAAACCGATTAGGGCTAAAGTCTTCTTTTTAAGCCATCTACTAGGGGCTAAAAAAATTTAAACCTATGCCCCTGCTCAAGTCTATTGGAAATGAACCTAAGTTTAAACATTCCCCAATTAATACAGGAAATACATGCTATATACTCTTTAGAAGAGACTTGAATAGGTTTCCTTCAACATATTCACCCTTCAGCAGAAAGGCAGTAAAATTCAGCCCCAATTCTCTATAGAATTGCTTGGTCTGGATTTCTGGGGGTTCTGTTTGTATTTAAACCACCATTCACTAAACTAAAGCCTTTGGGGAACAGACGGGTTGGTAAGCACCTGACCCATGAGAAGTGCTTCCATACAGGCCCACTACCAACATCAGCACACCTGAGCTCCACCTGGGCACGTCCTGGAGTCAGGGCCCACGTTCAGCTGCTCCAGAAATGCATCCAAACCAAAGGTGAATGTGGCTATCTTTCTAAAATGAGAACTCAAAAGCACAGGCTGAGATCCGACTGAAATGCCATTCTGACAACTAGACCCAAGTGTGTCGTTACTGAAATACATACTGCTCTAGGAACATGGGGCTAGCTCTCACCCATAAGGCTCTGTGATGCATGGCAAAGTCAATGCCGTAGGCATCCCTGGCCCATATGGTCGGGGTCTCTAAGTCTGTTGACCAGGTAGTTTAAACAGCAGAAAGCATAACATTCAAAACTGATCTTAAAAATATACATAAAGCCCTGGCCAGTGTTGCTCAGTAGGTTGAGCATCACCCCATGCACCGAGAGGTCTCAGGTTCGATTTCAGGTCAGGGTACATGCCCAGGTTGTGGGCTTGATCCCCAGTAAGGGGCATGCAGGAGGCAGCTAATCAATGTTTTCCTCTCCTCCATGTTTCTCTCTCTCTCTCTCTCTCTCTCTCTCAAATCAATAAAAACATTTCTTTAATGATATAAAGTTTTAGGTCATCTGAGTTTCACATCATTCATATTTTGAATAAAATATGAAGATTATATATATGAACAATATAGCTTATGTGCCAAAAATATTATAAATAGGATCCTTTGATGGGAAGGAAGGAATTTGAGTCTTAATCAAATATTTTTCTACTTCAACTAGAATACATTTTTTTTTTTTGTTAATCCTAACCAGAGGATATTTTTCCATTGATTTTTTTTAGAGAGAGTGGAAAGGAGAAGCGGGGAGAGAGAGAGAACGAAACAGACAGACAGACAGACACATCAACTGGTTGCTTCCTGCACAAGCCCGCCCCAATCGGGGCTGGGGATCGAACTTGCAACCCAGGTATGTGCCCTTGACTGGGAATCAAACCCTGGACCCTACGGAGCTCCAGTCAACGCTCTGCTACTGAGCCACCTGCTAGGGCTTCATTTTTAATAGGAGTACAAGTTCCAATGCTTAATGATTCTCTGCCACTGCTCCCAAAGGGAAATACTGTACCTAAACCATTTCAATCATCAATCTGACATATGATTTAATCACAAACATAAAAGTTCTTTCCATGAAAACTTTTCTACCCACACAGACACCTCACTTGTGCAGTGCCTCAAGTTCTAGCATCTAATTAAACTTTCCCTTTCAGCAATATTTTTAGGACAAAATACCACTTCCAAAATGATACCCAGAGGAAAGAGAGATTTGAAACATTAAATGGGTATGTCTTAATCGCTAAGATTTGCACTCAAATTTTGGAAGTGTTTTCCCTTAAACATCAGTGGGCAGAAGAACATGTTCAAAATACAGATTCCCGTGTCCTACTCCCAAGAAATCAAAATCTGTGGGCCTGAGGCGAGACTAGGAATCCGCATTTTTCAATCAGCGCCCTGGTGTTTCCAATACGGGTGGTCTTGAAAAACAGAGCTGCAGGGAAGAGAATTCATTTTCATGATAGCTGTCCAGTCTTCAAGACCCTTCTCCCAACTCCATGATTTTTTTTTCATTTGACACTTTTGAAACAATCCCTAGTTGGATTAATAGTTTTTCAAGAAAAACTTTGAAATGTAACAACACCACCAAAAGGCAAAGCATGGCAGGCAGAGTCAGAGAAAGCTGAAAACCTTACTTGGTTTTTAGGAATCACTGAAAATTGGAACTGGATGGGCTCCTGATCATTCTAAGCTAAATTTCTCATTTTAACCTTTCAACGATATTTTAAGCACCCCCGTGACTATTAATGTTGCTATCTACATTTTCCAGTTACCTCTGTCACACTACAAAGTGAGAGGGTGCCTGAAATTTAAATTGGTCTCAACAGCCTCTTGCCCTGGGTTTTCAATGAGCCTTGCTTTCCTTTTCTGCCTCTCCCTATTTGAACTCTTGAGAATCAGAATTCTTTATTTGATCCATTTATTTCATTATTTTCTAGAAGATAACTCGGGCCCTTCTGGGAATTCCCACCCGACCCCAAATGTAATTTGTTGCACTAACCACAGTAAACGTATATTTTCAAATCACAAATTCAGATTTCCACTTAAATAGCTGCAGACGCGGCAAGCTACCCTGAAGTTTGCCAAAGTCAATATGTTAAGTCTGTCTCTAGGACAACAGACTAAAGAGCAGTAAACGAGGTTTTAAACTGCATTCCTGTTCATTTCTGATTTAGCTACAGGCTTCTACACGCTCCCATTACACTCCGGCCATTCTTTTGTCTGATCTTAAAATTACATGGAGGGACTCTGCTGTTATTCTTCCACTTTTTTTTTTTTTTAAGACACTGTTTCAATTTTTCTTGTTGTTTCCACACATATTACTTTTTCTAATTTTCACTGTCAGGCATTGCATGTGCTGCCCTACACACCACCTGCGCGCACCTCACCACCATTAATTTTTTTTTTCTATGTGAATTGAGGACCTAAGTATTCCGTGGCTTAATTAGAAATTTGCAAACCCCTCTACACAATGGGCCAGTGCTGATTCAGTAGGTACTTCCTGCTGCTTTTGTAAAAGCTCTTCCCAGTTTTCTAAAAAAAGACATTGGATAGAGGATCTCTTTCTTCCAATTCTAGACTTTTACAAGACATCTTTTTTGTAGATTCAAGAAGACAATATACTGCCAATGCCAGAATGTCAATCAATCTATATTCTCCTAGACCATAAATTAATAAGTTAAATTCATCTAACTATAACCAGCATTACTTGATGGGGAGAGATACAAAACCCAGTGTCCTAAGTAAGAAAAATGCATGTAGGAATATTGACGATAAACTGTTATGTGAAGAATGTCTAAAAAAAATAATACATAAGACAGAATAATTTTTTTTAAGTTGCACATATTTAACTAGGACACAGGGACAACCCCACAGAGCTAAGCTTTTCTAAACTTGTCAGTGTTTTCCAGTACTGTTGTTATAATCTTTCAATTCCTTTAATATCTTTAAATTGTTCTATTATTTAATGTTTCATTAAAAAGTTTGGTATATAAGGCTGTGTGTGAAAAAGGTCCTAAAGGTACCAACAATGTGAGTTACCCAGTTCTTAGTTAAGGTCACATAAAACACAGTCACTTATTTATATATCTGTAAGCAGATATTCCATCATGATGATACTATGACTGGCATCACACATCTGCTAAAATAATATATCTACCTCAATGGTAACACAAACCAAACTCCTCAATGGGTTTACAGTTTGAAAAAATGTCTTATGTTTTCCATAATAAGAAGAGTAGGTTGTTACAAAGATAAAAGGAAGGATGAAGCTCTCAAACACAACTTTAACTCTACCAACTCTGGCAAGATAGCCTCAAAGAAGGAAATAAAATGAAACTTTTTTCGTTTGTCACCTCTGAACAAATCCACTTAGATGTAAGCCTGTGTCTATCTATGGATGACATGTGAACAGAAGGCCCTAATGAGTGTGCATACTGGAAGGCCAGAAATTATAGACATGTCATTTGGAAGCAGGGGGAGGTAGAGAAGCCCTCAGGGACAATCAGGGCCAGCAGCCGCCACTCGCACCTGCTGACGGCATCGAGCAATCAGGGCGGATGCCGGGCGTCAGCAGTGGGTGCGAGCACCAGGTGGGAACGTGGCCCACTGGAGCAAAGTATTTTTAGTAACCACCAGAGGCTCACCCCAATGACAGCAACCGGCACCCCACCTGGGTCTGGTGTCCCCTGCTCACCTGCTCCACCATCCCGCCGCAACTGACGCTGCCATGTTCCGCACACCCCCGGGTGGTCAGCACATGTCATAGTGACCAGTCAGTCCTTCAGTTGTTCGGTTGTCCTGCCATTCGGTCTATTTGCATTTTAGGGTTTTATATAGAGAGATTAGCAAAAACAGTCCAGAAAACAAAGCTCCAACTGTCCTAACACACCAGCTATCTATCCAGCCTCAAGACCCCATTCCAGTGGGTGAAAACCTACATGGTGAAACCACATAATCCAGTATAAATAAAGCAATGATAGTAACCTTCAGTTTTCTGCTACAAAAAAATTGGTCAGAAATACAGTCAGCACTGCCGAAAGAAAAAGCAAAATCACCACGGAAGATCAGAAATAAAGACTGTAGTCTTATAATGCAGGATATCCTATAAAATGAAAATGTAATTTATAAATCATTTTTAATGCTACCAGAAACCAAAGGAAGGGCAATAGGGGAGTATTTATACAAGACCACCTTCAATAGATTCTTCCCATAAAACAATCTACTGAAGAGAAAAATGGTCACATTGGTTTTTAATGAAAGGCAGGGAAAGTATCTCTGTTCATTCACCTGTATAAATACCAATTGCTTAACTTGGAAAGGAAAGCACAGTTTCTTCAGGAGTGTCACATCCACTGTAAGCTGTACCAACTGATGACCTGATGGGTATAAAACTACTCCAGACAATTTTACCTGGGCAATTTTACCTGGCCCCTCTCCCTTGTCTGCAACTGAGTATTTCGTGCTAATAGTATATTGTTAGGCAAGGTGTTAACTTATTCAAGTTTTACTCTGCAATTAAATTCTTTCATGCCATTCACAATAGGACTCAGCTATAGTTTCCTCCAAATTGGAGCCTGAGAAAAATTTTACATTTTCCCCAGCATATCTTAATCTTCCCATCTAGGTATGTTATGTGGGTATTATCTCTGAAATATCGGGCTGAGCTGGGATGATGTGCAATCCTGCTCATGAGTATTCTGTCACTTTGTTCTGCTAAAAAAGACACTGATGAGGACATGCTTCATGGCCAAAAAATTCACTACATGCCTAAAGGGGAAAACAGAAAAAGATAGGCAGGCCTGAGGGTGTGATTATCTATTTAAGCATGCAACTGTATTTTAAACATAATTAGACTAATTGCCTCCCAATCTAAGCTGATGCATCTGCACACACAATTAATTAGAACTGATTTTAAACGCCCTGTTTGGAATCCTTTGTTCCCCACTTTCTACAAATCAGATTACCAAGGAACAAATTCCATTTCTCAATTTTTCAATTTTCATTTTTTAAGAGAGGCAAATTTACATTACCTGGATCTGACCCACGAATGTAAGTCACTTAACTAGCAATTACTTACTCTGCAACTAAAAGCCAATTCAAATTTTTCCTCTATAAAATAATTCCTGGTAAATAGGACGATCTTGCAAGGCCGTTGTAGAAAAACTTGAATCAGCTCATAGCTCTTCTTTGAAAAAGGAAGGTGGGAGGAGATAAAGTTCCGTTTTGCAGGAACATTAGAGAAGTGTGCTCTTAAAGCTGCCTTTTACTATGTTCTTTTTTTATTTTTATTTTTTTTTATTGATATCAGAAAGGAAAGGAGAGCAATAGAAACATCAGTGATGAAAGAGAATCATCCATCTGCTGCCTCTTACACATCCCACACTGGGGATCGAGCCCACAACCTGGGCATTGCCCTGATTGGGAATCGAACCAGTGACTTCCTGGTTCATAGGTTGATGCTCAACCACTGAGGCGCACCAGCCGGGCTACTATGTTCTTTATTCTCTATTGGTTTTTCTACTGTGAATCAAATGTAGTTAAGTAATTTAAAAAGGGCATCAGGGACTGTTGAACAGAGTAAGACAAAGCTCAGACACTGAAACTGGAGATGGGGCTGGGAGGGGGTAGGCAGGAGGAGGGACAAGAAAAGGCAAACAAAAAGTGAAAAGGTGCAGGGAAGAGGGGACGGTGAGAAAAAGCAAGCGTGGTGGGTTTACACAGAGATTGCAGCGCCTGCACAGGGGAGGCAGTCAAACCAGCTCAGGGAGCTTTTCCCCAAATAAATATTTACTGAGTGAATGAATGGTGGCCGGTGTCCACAGCAACCTCAGAGGTGTGTGCCTGATCCAGAGGACAGTCATTAGCCCATGACAAGTGAGGGAAGCCACAGAGCGAACCCACAGGCCTGGTGAGGTGAGGCAAGTGTGAAGGTGGGAGCTAGAGCCAGGAGCTGGGGAAGCCTGGAGGCCAGCTGGAGATCACCAAGATCCCTGGCTGAGCTCTGACCCTGAGGCTACAATCTGGAAGGTTACAAATAATCGATACACACAGGCATGGGAGGGGCCACCATCTTGTGCTGGGGCCAGAGAGAAGAGCATTACCTAACTGGAGACAACTCAGGGGGTGCGGACCTTGGGATCTGAGTCTAAGGGGCGGAGCATGATGGAAACTCTGTAGCTGACAGTGGGAACAGAAATAGGAAAGGGAAACACCCCCGCGAAATGTCCCGTTTCCCAAAGCAGGGCTGGGCTGGAACAGCTCAGTGAGTGTCTGTGATGATTCAGATGCTGACACCGAAAGTTGCCCCAGCTTGAATTCGCTGCCTACTTACTTACAGTGACCTTGCAGAATTGCCCAAAATAGTTTTCGGTGATCCCCCATTAGGGAGTAGAGAAGACATCTTCTAAATTCTATGCGGAAAGCAAACCAAGGACCAATACATGGGGAAGCACAGAAGCACCTGTCGGTGAGATTCCATTGTTGGACACAGAAGGCAACATGGGAAAGGGGGATTTTCAGCAGGCTGTGACTCGCCGTGTCAATAAGCTGGAGAAAACGCGTGCAGATTTCAGTATGGTCTTTGGTGAGACATGTGACTGCAGTCATGTTTATGAGTGCCTACAGAGACACTTAAATGAATTCCACTTGTAATGTATGCAGCCAGGATTAGATTAGAAAAAGGAAATTCATTCCTGACATTAATCAACAGGCTCAGGACACTCACCAGAATCCACCCACAATCCAGTTGTATTATTCTGCAAAGGAAAAATAAAGGATATCTGAAGGCTAATTTGAATCCACACTACCTCATAGGAGGAAATATGCTCAAGTCACGACACAGCCAAGATTAATAGGTGTTTCCACCCACTTCTTAAACAGTTTTAGGTACAGAAAACAATGTCACTTCTCTTCCCAAGAATATGTTAAGCACAGGAGTTTGCAGAAATATATGCAAAAGACAGCATTCCTTGCCATACCCTCATTATCTGGTGTTCTGGGTAGCTTTAAAAGTATGAGTACTAAATTCCACCGACGCAGTCGGTTACAAAGGGTACGTATTCATTTCCGAAAGCTAAAAGCAGAGATACTGCTGTAGTTTGAAATCATGTTGCTCATCTCCTAGGTTGAAAAAAAAATAAAGACTCATGGCAAGATTATTTTTTTAAAATCATTCCACATTTATCTTCATAAAACAACATAAAATGAATCACCCTACGAGCAAGTATGACACTTTAATTCTCTTCTCTATAAAAATTCTTAGTTCCAACCTAAACATCTGAAATGATTAACAATCATTTTCCTGTTTGCCACGTTTTTCAATATGAGGTTGGCAGAGCAACTGAGACCAACATAACATCAAGTAAACCTCACTTGCAGATTTGTTCATTTAACAAACTCTTACTGAGGCCCTACTATGTACCAGGTGGTGTTCCAGCAGCTGAGGATACAGACAGGGATAAGTTTAGTCCAAGTCCTGGACCTCATAGACCTTCCTGTCTATTGAGGGGGAGGGATAGGGAGTAGACAAATAAATATATAATTTTAAATGGACATAAGTACTACCAAGAAAAATAAAACAGGGCAAGGCAGGAAGACTGACAGGAGGAGAGGGAGGGGCTTATTTGAATATGGTGGTCAGAGGAAATGGCATTTGAGAAGAAATGGAACTGAAGTAAAGGTGCAAGCCATGTTGAAATCTGGGGGGAAGACCTTCCTTTGAGGCAGGGCAAAAAGCAGGTGCTAAGGCCCCAGGCCTTGGTGGTTTGATGAACAGCAAGAGAATCTGTATCGCTGGAGCAAAATATAGAAGGAGTGTCCGATAAGGTGGAGGAAAAGGCATGACTCAGTTATATGATTTGTCTCATGGGTCACTGTATAGTTTTGATCAAGAAAGTGTCATGTCACACTAACTGAGATGCAAGGAATGACTCTTAGGCAACACAGGTGGACTGGGAAGATTATAGTCGGAGACTATTTCGATAGTTTGAGCTTACCCGGACAGTCTCTAAATCAGAGGTGGGGAACCTTTTTCCTACCAAGGGCCATTTGGATATTTATAACATCAATCTCCGGCCATACAAAATTAGCAACTTAAAAATTAACCTGCTGTATTTGGTCAAACATATAATTAACTCACCCCTAATGCCAGGCAGAGCCAGATCAAATAATTTCACGGGCCTTATATGGCCCACGGGACTGACTTTCCCTACCCCTGCTCTAAAAGCTTAGATTTTATAGGGGGTGGGCAGCTACTTCTTATATTTAATTCCATCTAAAGATATAGATATAAAGACATTTATATCTCTATACACAGATACACACTCAGTGACTTTATTAGTTTGAATAACTGAAAACAGGTTTCAAATCATTGCAGTCGGGCAGCCTTAAAATCGTGCCCCCAAAATGACCATCCTCCCCCCTTTTATTACAACTACATGAAAGTCATGTAGGAGTGAATAGTTCTTTTGTCCTTAAACAGGCTATCTGAAAAACAGAAGCATACTGTCTTTTATTGTCAATTCATGGCTCACAAAGCCTCTGAGGTTGGCTTTTGTCCTTCAAAAGCTTTTAATTGACAGGTACATTTAAGCTTATTTTACAGGCTGTGAGAAATGGAATGCACTGGGAGCGGGCCACATCTCCCTTTTTCTGAAAGGAAAAAGATATCAGTAATGCAGTGACCTCACCTTCAAGGAATGCATCAGGGACATGGAACAAAGGTGGCTTCCTTCATAAGGAAACACAATCTGTTGCAGAAAACTGTTTCATTACTTTTGAGTGATTTAGGGCTGCACAGTCTACCAGAAATGGTTCCAGTCTTTAATCTGTATTTATTTTATTAGCAAAACTGCTAGTGATATCATTCTTTGCTCGAACCTTACCAAAAAAAAAAAAAGCCTAGCATGTTCATTAATCAAAACTATGTAAGCCCTGACCAGTTTGGCTCAGTGGATAGAGCATCAGCCTTCGGACTGAAGGGTCTCTGGTTTGATTCCAGTCAAGGGCACATGCCTGGGTTGTGGGCTCGATCCCCAGTAAGGAGTGTGCAGGAGGCAGCTGATCAATGATTCTCTCTCATTGATGTTTCTATCTTCCTCTCCCTTCCTCTCTGAAATCAATAAAAATATGTTTAAAAAAACAACAACAGAAAAACTATGTATAATTGTTCAGATCACCTTTGATTGTGCAAAATAAGTGTATTTATCAGGAATGAAAACTGTCTACAGGGATAGGAGCTCTGGTAGGCTGACCAGAGACTCAAGAAGCACATGAGATGTGGAAGGTAAACGCGACCTAAAGTTTCAGGTTGCACTTAGTATATTAAAGGAAGACCTGCATTTTCACATTTTGGGGCATGTTGAGTGTTTCAGCTTATGAAATTTATTACCACAGCATCCTTTTATGGTGACATCATTGCAAAGCCAATTCTTTGAGGACAGAATGAATTCATCCATGGCTAACCTGGATGCAACATACAGAACACAGTTACTAAACCATTGCTTCACCCTTTCAAGGTCACAAAACATCTTGTTACATATTTTCCCCCAAGTTCAGGTAGTCAATAATTTACTTTCTTGGGTCGGATAGACATTATTCCATAGGATCAGCTCTTAAAATGATCCCATGACCATTTCAAAGTGATTCTGCTGTCCAACTAAAACTGCTACGGTTGCCATTCTAAGGCTATCGATAGACAGTTGTGATCTAATTACCCCCGACTTTGCAGATTGTATTATCTAGTGCATGGCTGCCAAGAATTAGCAACTCTGCATACTTGTCAGATAACACTCACCTGACTAGGAAAACTAATAGTAAGTGTCAAACTGAAAATCGATTTTGGTTTTAATCTATCTTTACCCCCACCTCTTTGGTTCTTTTGTCTAATATGCCCATGTGTCTGATAACAGTGCCAAGAAATGGTGACTTTTCAGCCCAGGCACAGAGAAGAAATGTATACTGAACAACTGCTACATGCGTCCTTTCCATACATTCCAAATCTCAATATATAATCACTGAACATAAGCCGTATTAGATAAATCCCACATTGGCTAACAGCTCCCAGTTACAGAAGGAATTGGTAGACCATAGCCTGGCTGCAGTTAAACAAAGACAAGACACCAGCTCAGGGGTGGGCAAACTTTTTGACTCGAGGGCCACAATGGGTTCTTAAACTGGACCGGAGGGCCGGAACAAAAGCATGGATGGAGTGTTTGTGTGAACTAATATAAATTCAAAGTAAACATCATTACATAAAAGGGTACAGTCTTTTTTCTTTTTTAGTTTTATTCATTTCAAACGGGCCGGATCCGGCCCGCGGGCCGTAGTTTGCCCACGGCTGCACTAGCTAGTGGTTAGTGATGGTTTACTCCCTGCCCAGACACGGACCTGATACCACTAAATTGGAAGGAGAAAAAAGCCACCAGCAGGGACTGAGAAATTTATATATCAGGTTAATGTGGAAAATAAATGCCTCTCAGTCCAGGAAATAAAGAAAGCTAGGATCACAAAGAAGAAACTTCACCTAGCAACACACGCAAACTGTCATATAAATATTCATATAGCATTGCCACTCCTTCCACACAAAGCCCTTCTTCATTCATAACATACCTAGAAACCACAGCGTGACACATTTCTACAGTTACCAAGTCCTCCTAACACGCTGATCCTTGAGATATGCCATTCTCTTTCATCTATAATGAAATGTTAGGACTCCGGAGTGGGGAACGTCCGGCCCGAGGGCCATATAAGGCCCACAAAATCATTCGGTCTGGCCCTTCTAAGGCATTAGGAGTGAGTTAATTAAATGTCTGATCAAATATAGCAGGCTAATTTTTAAGTTGATAATGAATGTATGGCTTGCAAATGATGTTATAAATAAATATCCAAATGGCCCTTGGCAGAAAAAGGTTCCCTACCCCTGTGTTAGGTAGACTTCAGTGTGACTTATTTGTGGGTATCACATAGCTTAGTCTCTTGAAAGTTAATAAAAACTCGAGGTATATCTATGTCTTTTAGTTAAATATTTGATACATTAACAATCACAGAGAATCATCATCCTGCACAGGTATCTGCACTAGAGAGCCCGGGGTCCTTGTGGGGTTTCATATCAGAGTTGGCCGGTCCATGATTCAAGAATTGCAAAGAGTGTCTTGGGGCTGATTTATTCTCCTAACTACCCTTTTCTCCCCCCTTCCCTCTTTGTTCTCAAGAATTGTAATTTCATTGTGAATGTGCATGGTGCCTCTTCTGGGATTTAGCATGGGAAGGTGCTACTGCTAACCACATCAGGACCTGAGCTTCCTACCATCCACAGAATTACCTGACACGGGAATTGCTTAGGATGTCGATAATCTGCATCAAAACAGAGGCCATGATTACTCGTAACATTTTCATTCCCAAAGCAGAGATTTTCAAGCAGGGAAATCACAAGGTGTTTGGTAAAGATCGCATGCATCCTAGTAACTCCATTTCATTTTCCTCTATGTCAGAATGACGATGTGCCTGGGGGATACGACAAAATAGGTGACATATTTTAACTTTTATAATGCTTCTGATTAAATTCAGCAAAACGTTCTTTCTAATAAACTAGGAAAACATGATTTCTAGACCACCATGGTGGGTGTAACACAAATGTTTCCAGGGCCGCCCTCAAGAGAACTGTGATTCAGGATCCAATTACATCTAAGTTTCATGAGGGTTTGCCCAGCCTCTGGGTAATACATTCATGGCTGACTTAAATAATGGAAAATGAATACCATTAAGTGCACCAAAACTGCACATGTGGCTAGGTACTCTCTCTTATGAAGATGTGAATGCATCCAAGTGGACCTTGGAATTCTGGAATGTGAACAATCTATCACTCCCATCAAGATGCATTTACTGAATGGAACAGCTACTACTTTTTCAAGTGTAAAGAAGAGATAAAAGGTTTAAAACATAAAGAGTTCCCGCTCTCAAGTTACTTATCACTTGGAAGCCAAAACTAAAACACAGTCAATTAGACAACAATCAAATACCAATTGGGGGAAGAGGATGGCTAAAATAAATGTAAAAATTAAAACCAAGTATTCATATAATTACAAATATCTACTAAAGCAATAGCATCTTGGGTTGACATTTTTTTAGTTCCCGTTGATAGCTGCAAACTGCTGATACTACCATAAGGATGACAGAAACCACAGGAGGCAGTTTAATTAGGATGGCAGTAAAAACTAACGGCTCAAATAAAAAATGGGGGAAACCCAAACTGATATAAGTAGAAGCAAACTGTCTGAGGTCGAGGCACTGTATAAATGAGCGATGCAGTGAGTTATTTTTAAAGGTGCGTAAGGTCAGGTAAAAAACGAGCAGCTTGCTCAGGAGGGTCACGGGACAGCCCTTCCACAGAAGGAACTTTATTATTATCTGGCGAAGAGCTATTTTGGGCCTGAACCTGAGCAAGACCAGCAGAGGTTGGAGAGCGTCCAAGGGAGAGCGACTAAAATGATTAAAACGTTAGGAAATGGGTCCTAAGAGGACGCAAAAAGGAAACAGTTATTTAGGCCAGATAAAGATGCTAGGGAGGAGGCTGGCTGCACAACAGCCCGCAAGGTTATGAAGGACAGCGCACAGGGGAGCGCTTCTTTCCCATTAAGGACGGGACGAGAGGAATGTGATTGAACAGCAAGGACAGGGATTTGTGTTGGATACAAAAAAAAAAAAAAAAAGAACTTCCTGGCTGGGAAGATTGCAAGGCACTGGAATAAGTTACCAGTAAGCTTTTGAAATGTTCTTTTTCGGGAGACTTTTTTTTTTTTTCCCAAGACATCTTCAGAACACGTTCACTCTGTGTCCTTTCTTACCCTACAAAATCAGGAAGTGGATATTTTAACTATAAATAGAAGCTCCATTAAAAAAACATGCAAACTTATTGAAAGTTGAAGTACAGTATGGTTCTTCACTGTGGCTGCATTTCCAAAAGCCATCAGAACGTTATCAGTTACACAATGCACTTCTTTTGCCAGAGATGGTTCTAGCCACATTAACACACACACACACACACACACACACACACACACACACAATCAGATGCTCTAGATAGGAGATATAAAAATAATTAAAACATGGATAAGCTGACCAGTAATATCTATTTAATGAACATAATCTTGATACTATGGGAGGAAGGGTGGGAGAGGGTGTCAGGGGTATGAAAAATGAGCCACCAAGGGCGCACGCGCGCGCGCGCACACACACACACACACACACACACACACTGTATATCCAATGGTGCCATTAAAAGAGCCGTGTGAGGGCATAATAATCTTTCCTACACTAATTTTCAAAATGAGAACTGCACTACAAAGCACACCTCGTTTCCCCGACAGAAGTCATAGGGATCTATCTCTTTTCAATACTATGCCAAAGAACAAAGTCAAAAGATGCACATTTTAAAATATTTGAGCTATTATTTTCCCCACATCATCAAAAGAAAAGAAAAACAATGAAACCAGTCACAGATTGTCTAACAGATACTTGATCCTGCTGGCTGGGTCTCTTACCCCAGGATGCGGGGACAGGAAGGGGTACAAGAGATAATGGTGTCACCATCTCCTTTCACAGGTGAGACCCAGAGAGCCAGTGCCGCACTACAGGTACTGGGAGGACCAGGACAAACCACCCATTGAGTGACATCATTTGCAGTCACTAACTGATGAATAGCTTGTGTACCTGAAGTTTAAGTTGGCTGCTTAAAACAGAACCAAATATCCTATGGCATTAACATTATAAATGTTGACTAATTAAACTATCAGCCCTGCCAGTGTGGCTCAGTGGTTGAGCATCGCCCTATGAACCAGGCAGTCATGGTTTGATTCCCCGGCAGGGCACAGGCCCGGGTTGCAGGCTTGATCCCCAGTAGGGAACATGCAGGAGGAAGCCAATCAATGATTCTTTCTCACTGATGTCCATCTCTCTCTCTCTTCCTCTCCCTTCCTCTCTGAAATCAATAAAAAATATTTTTTGAAAAAGTATAAAAAATAAATGATCAGACCACACCCACCCACATGTGTGCCCTCACACACACAGATTTTATTTTACAATATAACTGACATATGGTATTAAAAGTTCTAATATCTGGAAAGAGTGAAAACAGAAAGTACTGGCATTTACTGAGTATCTACTAGGTCCTGGATGCTTACGCTCTCTTATCTCATGTAATCCTCACAACCCTGGAAAGCAGATTGTCATCATTTTACAAATTAAGAAATTAGACTAAGGAAATAACATGCCCAAGAGCCACACAGATAACAAGAAATAGAAGAAGGCTGGCCTGACGCTAAAAGCCCCTGCCTTTTCTACTGCATCCCATTTTTGCTCCAGCAAAACCACAAAGCGCACAGAAAGGAGCCTTCAGAGGAAGAAATCAATTCCCCTCACCTCCCCTGCACATTTTTGAAAGAGCTTCTGTGTTCTTTGGCATCTTCCCCACTCTTGATGAAACCTTCTCCTATGTCCTGGGCTCGCTCACACTGCCCGCAGTTAGGGTAACCACGTGGCCCTGTTTGCCCCAGACAGTCCCGGATGCCTGCTGTTGACTCCGCACAATTATCAGCAGCATCCCTTTTCACTCTCAAAGTGTCCCAGTGTAGGGGATAGATTACATGGTCACCCCACCTTAGCCCCTCACTGCACTTCCCCCATGCAGGCTTGTCTGACCCCAAAGAAACTCAGTGTCCATCCCTCCCTTTCAGCATAAACTTCCTGTCCATCAGAGTAGGTGTTCTCACCTCAGTGCGGATGGGGAAAGCAATGGGACTGGATAAATCCATACCCTTTCAAAGAGAACATTTTAGTATGTGGACACCTAATTTCAATCTCTAAGTGCTGAAATTTCAGGCAGTGTGACAACTTTACACGATGGTAGTATTCAGGCAGAACAAAGGTAAGCCATTCCTGCCCTGGCCTGTGTGCTCAATGGTTAGATCATTGGCCTGTACACCGAAGGGTTGCGGGTTTGATTCCCGGTCAAGGGCACATACCTGGGTTGCAGGTTTGATCCCCTGCCCAGTCAGGGCACGTGCAGAAGGTAACCAATCAATGTGTCTCTCTCACATCAATGTTTCTCTTCTCTCTCTCTCTCTCTCTCTCTCTCTCTCTCTCTCTCTCTCTCCTCCCTCCCTTCCCCTCTCTTTAAAAAAAAAATCCATGCAAAAAAATATCCTCGGGGTAGATCATTCCAGGCCACTGGAGCCCATTCACACAAACCAGCCCGGCTTAGAGACTGATCCTAGGTCATGCTCCCCCAGCTGTCCTTGCTTTTCCGCTCTGCCTCTCTTCTCATGCCCTGATTACTCATCGATTCATCCGGAGGTTCCTGTGGCAGACACAGTGTGGGCTTCTAAGGGGGTATTAGAGCAGATCCTGGTGCCCATGGGTGACTGTGAGAGGCACATTCATCTCACAACACCAAGAGGATATCCAGACCCCAATCTCAGTTTGTTCTAAATGCTCACTATCAAAGTTGGCCTTTGCTAGGGTAATTATTTCCAAAATGTCACGGCAGCAAAGGGACTCTGATATCAGACAAGCCCTCATTGTATAAGAGAGGAAACTCTGGCCTGTGGAAGAGAAATCACTGGCTTACAGTCACAAAGGCAAGACGAGGACCCAGGTCTCCTTCCTTCTTGCCACCCTATAGGTCAGTGATGGCGAACCTTTTGAGCTTGGCGTGACAGCATTTTGAAAAACCCTAACTTAACTCTGGTGCCGTGTCACATATAGAAATTTTTTGATATTTGCAACCATAGTAAAACAAAGATTTATATTTTTAATATTTATTTTATATATTTAAATGCCATTTAACAAAGAAAAATCAACCAAAAAAATGAGTTCGCGTGTCACCTCTGACACGCGTGTCATGGGTTCGCCATCACTAATATAGGTGATCCTCAGTTTCCACACAGCCTACATTTTCATACTCCTACACGGAGACCCGACACTTCTCTGGTGCCGGAATTGGGCTATCTTGGAATATGTCAACGTTTCAAGCTGTCACGTGATGGTGCCTTTCAACCAACACTTCACTTCCAAGAGTATCCCTGTCTTTGTACAAAAGAATCAAGGCTTTCAGTACCTTCTAGTATTCTGGACTTGTTTCATAAAATAAGAAAGTGCTCATACCAGCACATAATATTATGTACTATGAAACACATAATAGTGAATGAAAATAATTAGGCCTACCAAAATATTTTACCTCATGGACTTAAACTCTTCAGTCGTGCCCTACTATGCGGGGAAAAAGTAAAAACACATGAAATGCTGGAAATAATTTATCCAAGAGTGTGCTTAAAAGACAAGTTACCAATGGAAAAATATGGAGAGATTTGCTAACTAATATCACTTTGAATGAGCAAAACCAATATTTAAGGTTTGAAAATTAATTTTATTACATATGTTAATATTTAATCTATGTATTTAATGCGTTAAAGAACTTTTAAATTTATTTCAAGATCTTTAAAACTAAGCAGTGATATAATTAGAAGCAAAAGAATACTTTTAGCTTTATAGGAACAGAATCTCCTTATAACAAATCAAAAGTTCAACTTTCAAATATCAATGCTCAAACACACTTCCTTATACAAATGCCAGGACTATATCCCAGTATCCCACACTGATATTCTGATTCTATTACTACTATATTGTTTGAGAGGGTATCTCACATAAATTAAAATTAGACATGGGCCCAGCGGTGTGGCTCAGTGGTTGAGTGTTCACTTATGAACCAGGAGGTCACAGTTTGATTCCCAGTCAGGGCACATGGCCGGGTTGTGGGCTCGATCCCCAGTAGGAGGTGTGCAGGAGGCAGCCAATCAATGATTCTCTCTCATCATTGATGTTTCTATCTCTCTCTCCCTCTCCCTTTCTCTCTGCAATAAAAAATAAATAAATAAATAACTAGACATCGAGCACCCTAGAGTAAACTTTCATTTCACTTCTGTATAATTATTCAATGCTTAATTCACTTACTATACTTTAAAATAATGAAAATTCACTCCATTCATTGCTGAATTTGAAAAGGCAGTGTTTCAAAAGGATTTCTTTTCTTACAAAAAAAATACTTGAAGAAATTTATTATTTCCTTAGGCTAACAGAACAAAATGTTTATACTTGACAGTCCTTGACTTTCTGTACTGTATTTAATGCAACTCAAAATTGATTTGCACATCCTCCTACTGCTCTTTTGCCATGTTTCACAATGCAAATAATCTGCTACTTAACTGCTACTGTCAACCCTTTGAAATGGCACCTCCATTCCCTTCTCAGCTATCCCCAAAGAGCCCACTCACACATCTGTGTTTAAATTGGCCGTGTTTACAGCTACCCATATGTCGCCATTCATGAAGCAACTGCTGCCATCCACTTAACTAAGGCATTGGCGGACACATACACTGCAAAGGACTGCGGGGCCTCAGAAAGGGTGGTGGGGCTCAGAATTGCTCTTCAGGTCACGACTTTTAGAAGTCTCTGAAATTTAAAAAGGAGGAGGAGGAGAAAGAGGAGAGGAAGATATACGCACTGTTCATGACAAAAGCTTTGGGAGAGGGAAGGTCTACGTTCCACAACGAGGGAGCCTTCCTAGCAAAGCAGTTTCCACGTGTGAGATTTCTAACACCAACACGTTCACTATACTGCACGTACGACGCTGCTCTACGATTGTGGATCCTCATGAAGAATCCTGCTACAAAGTGACCTGCAAAGTCATTTGCCTCTTGACCTCAGAATAAAAAAGGCTTGTCATGTATTGTCTCAGGCTCTCCCACAAAATACCACGTGCGGGCGCGCACGTACAGTGCGATTGAAACTTCGTGGCCCATGCGCAGAAGTCGGTATTTTGTGGAAGAGCCACACTCAAGGGGCCAAAGAGCCGCATGTGGCTCGGGAGCCGCAGTTTGCCGACCACTGGCTTAAACCATGTGAAAGCAATGGATGGCAGAGGGGCTGGATTACTGGAGCAGGGTGAGTGTCTGACTGCGGTGGGAAAAGCAGCATCCTTCCTGGTGGAGGAGGAGAGTTCAGGAATGGAGGGCGGCAAAGGAGCCAGGGGCTCTTGGAATGGTGAGGAAGAGACCACAGGCAACAGAAAGGGGATCAGAGGTAGGGGCTGCCCTGCCAGCATGGCTCAGTGGTTGAGCACTGACCTTAAAACCAGGAGGTCACGGTTCGATTCCTGGTCAGGGCACATGCCCGGATTGTGGGCTTCATCCCCAGGCAGGGGTGTGCAGGAGGCAGCCTATCTAGGATCCTCTCTCATTATTAGCAAATGGCTGAGTCTCCCTCATCTAAACCACATGGGAAGTCGGCTTGGGTCCAATGTGGATGAATACAGGTACCCATCTCCGCCTGTGCAGACACATCAATTCCTTTACCAGAGTCTGGACTGAACCTTCCACACCAGGGGAGTATGTCCTTCTGTGTCCCTGTCCACTCTAACCCAGTTACTCCATCTGCCCTTTGACCAGACACTAAATCCAGGGGCGACTCGACACGGACCTCACTATAGAGACTTATTCCATATCTTTTCTTTTTTTCTAACCTCACCCAAGGACATGCTTAGAGAGAGGAAGGGAGATGGGGGAGGGGGATGGGCGAGAGAGAGAAACATCGATCAGCTGCCTTCCCTAAGTGCCCCAACTGGGGATCAAATCCACAAGCCAGGTATGTGCCCCAACTGGCAATCAAACCAGCAACCTTCAGTGTGCAGGATGGCCAGACGCTCCGGCTGGGCAGACATATTCCATATCTTACCCCATAGTTTGGAGTTTCACTATATGCTTCCTTATTTGCTGTTTCCTGGACGCTTTACCCGCCCCCCCCCCCCCCAATGTAAATGTTTTCAACAGAAACATGCATTAATGCCACCGCTGTCCTAGGACAAATTACAGCACAGAATGGAGCCTGAAAGAAACACTCCACAAGTCTCTGTGCACTGACTGGAGGTCAAAGGTGCCCTTTGGGGCAACTCAGAACTAGCACTAGCTTTCCACACCCTCCCTGGAGTCTCACTGCCATCCTGCCTTTCTCCTCCTCTCTTCTTCCATCCTCTTCCTGCTGCCTTTCCTCTGGGTGGTGCCTCATGTAGACACCGCTACGTCCAATAAAACACACTCTCTTTAGGAATACGTCCCCAGTGTATTACTCTGCTAGAGCTACCCCTTATCAAGTATGACAGAATGGCTGTCTTCAGCAACAGACAATTATTTCCTCAGTTCTAAGATGAAGGTGTGGGCAGGGCTGGGTTCTTCTGAAGGCCTCTCTCCTTGGCTTGTAGATGACCATCTTCTCCATGCGTCTTCACATGGTCTTACCTCTGTCTGTCTCCTAATCTCCTCCTCTAAGAATGATTAACAGTCATATTGTGGATTTAGGCCACATCCATATACACTCATTTTACCTTCACCACTTCTTTAAAGGTGCTATTACCCAAACACAGCCATATTCTGAGGTCCTGGGAGATGGGACTTCAATTTATGAATGTTGGGGGAAACAATTCAGCCCATAATAGTCAGCAATAAGGAGAAGGAGAGAAGGGAGGCGTGGGTAAGACCCTGGAGAAACTGAAGCACACTGGGCATTTGTGGGAGAGAGGAGATTTCATCTATGTCCCCACATATCCAGAATGCCCTGCCTTTCCTCTGTCTCTCAGGGCTTTGACCCCAGGCTCCATTTCTGTTCTGAAGGTTTGTGGTCACTCCAGTCTCAATGATTTTTAGTCCCAATGATCTGTCTTTCTAATTCCGATGCAGAGCACTGGCTAGCTACACCATGCACCTAGCCCTAAACCCCAAGTGGCCTTGTGGTGGCTCTTGATGCCTTGCACATTGCTGAACTTGAGGCCTCGTCTGGGTCACGATCCCTGTCCCTTGCTTAGTTCACACTCACCTTCCGTTGGCTCTTTCTAGGAGCCATGCCCTGTGCTGCTGTTGGTCAGGGCCTTTGGAATACTCATCCCCTCTGCCCCTGTGGCTGCCCAGCCCCATCTATATTATGCCGTAACAGGTCACGACCAGACAGGAGGTTGCACGCGCAGATGAGGCCTGGAGCGGAGACAAGACAGAGGCAGGTGGCTCCGGCAACCCCGGAGCAGACACAGGCGCGGTAGGCAGGGGACGCTGTGAGTCAGGCATGGTCCCAACCCCCCACGCCCCAAAGCAGACCCAGGCAGGGGGGCCAGGGGACACGGTGAGTCAAGTATGGGTCCCAGCCCCCCCCACAGCACCGTCCGGCCTGACTCCTGTGGCAGCCAGCCCTGCGAGAGTCAGGCTCGGGTCCCCACCCCTCACAGGGTGCCTCCTCGAATGAACGGCGGGAGGCGGGACGATTTCAATTGCACGCTGGGCCTCTAGCAATGATATTATTGAACGGCCAACTGGGCAACCAGATACTTAGCATATTAGGCTTTTATCATATAGGATGCCAGGCCATTTAGGCATCTAAGAGGGTGGGTAGGGATTGAAGAATTTCTCAAGGTTATTGCACCAATAATATCATTGAGCTCAGCTCAAATACCTTTTCTTCAAGGAAGTTTTTGAATCTCTCTCCCTCTCTCTCTCTCTCTCTCTTACACACACACACACACACAATTTACCATTTACCCTCACACTTAACACAGGCCCTTCTTTCCTCCTGCATGGCTCTCTATGACACTTACTGTGCTTAATTACCTACCTGCATTGTTATTCTTAGTGTGTCTCTCCAACGAGACTGACACATACTCATTAACTGTTAAGCAGAATCTGTAACTGGTTTGTCCATCACTATCTATCCAGCAGCCAGGGCAGCGCCTGGAACCTAATAAGTGCTCAATATGTTGTAGATTTAAAAAAAAAAAAAAGTGATATGTAAATTAGTGTAAATCAATGGTTGTGTGATCTATTTCTGCTGAAGAAACTCACTTAGAGGCAGTGTGAAATCATTATGTAATAATACCTCGATAGATAGAGACACACACACACACACACACACACACACACACACATATGCATGGATATAGATCCTGAACAATGGGATCACACATAGAAAGCAGAAATGTAACTATGCTGTTAGGTAGTACTTCTATAGGAATTACTTAAATATGTTTTCCATATCTCACTTTGCATATATATAAAAATCTATCTTCTGCAGGTATTTTTTAGTCCATTAAACAGATTATCTGCAACCACCCCCTCCCTGTGGCTCACTCCACTGCTTAACTTTGGCTCAAAACCAACAGCTATTCTTTACTTGGGGTAAAGAATCGATGGATTCCCTTGGTGACTCCAACCCAACACTGTTTCATTTTCTCCTTCATATTAGACAGGAAACACTAAAATTCTGGGAACAAGATGTGTGTCACACATTGGAAATGTTCGTATCTGCTGATAACACTCAATCTACCTCGGCTAAACACATGAGGAAGCCACATGGTCACAATCTAACGGATCATAGAACATAACTAATAAACTGAAGCAACATTCCACATGTTATCACTTTCAGCTTTGCGCAACATGTGGAAAAAGGCTCACGCGCCGCCCGGTCCTGTCAGAACATCTAAGGGAGGAGGATGCAGGTTTGGTATTTATTATGGTCACTCACCTAAGGGAAGTGTCCGAAGGAGTGCACCACAACCTCCACATGTCTGCATCTAACAGACTTCTTACTTTCTAAAGGAGTATTTTCTGAAATATTTTATCTTTGAGATGCTTGGGCTATTTATGTAGCCCTGGTTGTTTTTGAATACTTGAAAATAAAAAGTACTGATAAGAAATTTTTTACACTTGAAAAAAAACAACTATTTTTTTTTTAAGTATTGCAGCATTAGCATCCACTCAGATAACTGAAAAATCCTGGTTGTTTCATCCAACACTCTCCCTGCCACCCACAAAGTAACAGATATTATCTCCTGTTTTATGGACTTCAACAATTCAGGTTATAAGCCTCAAGTTGAGTTGCCCTCCTTGGTGAGTAATTTTTCTCATGCTAAAGAAGGAACATGAAATAAATTAGGAAAATCGTATAAGCCAGAAAAAATAATACTAACATCAATAAAATCTCACAAAAACAATACTAACATCAAGAAATCTCACAAAAATTTCACTAAGAAAAGTGAAACTCAATTTTGGGAGCTTAGCAGTTCAAACAAATGGACATTACAGCATTACATAGTCAATTGCTGTTAGAAAGAAAATGTCAAGCTGAATGCTTGAGCCCTCTTGTTAAATTCCTTTTTTATCAGTAATCAAACCTTCAATGCATTCCTCACAACAGGTAAGGCAAGGTGTCAACCACTAAGAATCTTCTATTCATAGCCAGAAGCTATGCCTTCTCTAGTCTAATTAACAAGGAAACCAAATCTCTCCAAAGAAGTAAATCTCCTCCCTAATTAAACTAAGCAGAGCTGGGTCAGGTGTCTCAGAAATGATCAACTTGATCACTGATTCTGTAGTTAAAATATTGATGAGTCCATATCCACTAATCAAGGTATCAGTAAACTCCATAAAATAAAAGAAGTCTAAGAAAAGTGCTATAAACAGATCAATTTTACATGTGAGCTTCAAATAGGGAAAGAAAACCTCCATAAGCCAAAGTCATTGCTATCTTAAAAATCTTAAATATGAGAAGCAAAAGAAATTTTACTATTCTAGTGATGAAACTGTTTTCTAGTGATTAAAATGCTTTACATATGTTACAGCTAGTGATATAAATATAGCATTTTAAAAGATGAGCTGAGAGGGAAGTCAGGGAATGGTTACAGGCTGTACTCGTCTACAGTTGTCTGATAGTCACATTTATGAATTTATACCATCTAATGCTGTCCCAATGGGTTGTTCCGACATTAAATAAAAGAAGCCAGCTTTGTGTGTGTATTACAAATATTTGAAAAATATATATTCTCATCCAAATTAACTGTTCTTTAAAAATATTTTTTAGCCCTAACCGGTTTGGTTCAGTGGATAGAGTGTCGGCCTGAGGACTGAAGGGTCCCAGGTTCGATTCCGGTCAAGGGCATATACCTTGGTTGCGGGCACATCCCCAGTAGGGGGTGTGCAGGAGGCAGCTGATCGATGTTTCTCTCTCATCGATGTTTCTAACTCTCTATCCCTGTCCCTTCCTCTCTGCAAAAAATCAATAAAATATATTTTTAAAAATATATATTTTTTTATCAGTTTGGCCAATTATCAAAATTGTTTCTTCCAACACAAATGGAATTGTTTTAACTATACAAATATTCATAGTTGTATGCAGCCCATAATTACTTTTTATTATTTTAAAGATGAGCAAAGCATATCTTACTGGTATGTCATCACCCACATCATAAATTCAGATTTATTCAGAATACCTTACCTTCTAGAAATTTAAGTTATGATAACCCTCCAAATATTTAACTTCACTTAAAATTATTTCAGCCCAAACCCAAAACCCAAGAAAAACCATTTCAATGGAATATTTAATTTCACTTTCTGTAAAACCCAACATAAAGCTAGATTCTCTTGCTGTTTTAGCATAGTCCTAAATGACATTTCGTTGCTACAGCAACCAAACTCTGCTACCTGTGGCCATGATTTGTTGAGAATTCCCCCAACCAGAAAATTCTGTGCTCTAAGCAACACAAAAATTAAGGTCTGACTTCCTGCTTATGATTTACTCTCACACATGTTTATAACATGTATACATAAATGTACACATACATACATAATTATGGCTCTCCCAAATCCATCAACAAAGTAAAAACCATAACAAATCTCCATTTTAAAGAGGTCACCAAAAGCTGCTGTGTTTTAGGTTTCAGTGAATCGCTACTTGTTTCTGAAAAGATAACAGAGATTATCTGGAGGAAATTCAAAAACAAGAAAATTGATGATGTATATCCAATTTCATTCCAAAAGGGAAGAGAAATAATTTCCTATCTGTTACAGTACGTGTGGCTTTTGTAGAAATAGGCTGATTTAGAAAACAGCAAGTTGAAGAATAAAGAAAAAAAATGTGGTCATTACCACACCATCATGAAGCAAGCTGCTTCTGCAGGTGACTCACCCTGACTGGGGGGCTCCAGGCTTGCACACGCTGCTGCTGTCCACCCTGGGAGCTGGGCAGATCTTTCGAGCTGCAGTTAGCCACCGAGCTGCTCTGAACTCTCAATGCACTGGTGCAGTTCGTCCCACTGCCCCCTCCAGGGCCAGGCTTCCAAGGCCTCTGCTTGATGCCATCCAGAAGTCTGACCAGCAGGATGTTACTTGGAAGCTCCTCGACGCCGGAGCCAACCAGAGTCCTGCACTCGGGACATCTGAGTTCATTTCGGGAACCTACGATCCCCAGCAAACACCGTTTGCAAAACGTGTGCTGGCAAGGCAAAACCTTGGCAGAAGCATCCAGCCGCTCCAGACACACAGGACACTCCAGAAGATCCAACAAGGCAGATTCATCCATCTTGATCGTTTACTGAGGGAAAGCTTCAGAAATGTTCATAGTTGTATGCAGCCCTTACAGTGATTCATGTAACATCCATTTCAGACTGTGCTCTGGAGTCACGGGAAGGGGGGGTGCGGAAAGGGGGGGAAGGAAAAAAAAATAATAACTATTGTTATCTGGGGAAAAGGCTCACAGAGGAGCCAAGAACCAAAAAGTACACAAAAGTGCTTCCTCTGAATATCAGTGCAGCTTTGCTTTGGAATGTGGTTCCTGATCTCCAAAGCCAACAATTAAAAACAAAATGGGCTTTTAAAAACAATTCAAAATTAATCCCTAGCGATAGTTAGGAGTTCACTGTGCAGAAACAGCTATGAAGTCCTCCCCGGGATTCGTGCAATAAATAGGATTTATGAAATGCAATAAAGACCATAATTTCTTCAGCTCTCAAAGTGCTATGAGCTGCCTTAATAGAGTCCTCAGCTCGTATGGGAAGCTGAACAGAAGCAACTGAAAGTTTTCTCCACCTGAAATTACTTTTAAATCCAACAAAATTCCCCATTTTTTAAGATACCTCAGCGTCTTAGAAAAACCATGCCTCATGTGATCACTTGTGGTAAATGATCCCAATATTGAATACATATGTTTCTCGCTGGCCTTAAAAATAGCACCGTTTAATCCTGCCCACACCAAAATGAGCCGAAGGTTGTGACAATGCTAAAGGACACCACGAAAGACCTGCCTGAAAGCAGCTGAAATATACAAGCAGCCTTCAGGGCAGCGGTTGACAAACTCTGAACCGGATTTCTGAACGGCCTGTCCTACTCCCATTCAGAAAACCTGGCAAAATTATCACCTGAAGAATCTAGCCATGGAAGGCTGCACTGGGAACTGGGAGCCATTCAGGGAAAAGCCTTTCCACCCCGGACTGCGCCGCTCTCCCACCGCCACCAAAATACAGGGAAACGTGAGCGTCTAAGAGAAAGAGGGGGCGAAAAGGTCTGGGTGGGAGCGTTCACAGCTGTTCCTGACAGATCGGGGCGGGGGGAGCCGGGACTGCACCCCCTCCCACGCCGCCGGCACAGGTAGACCCGCGCCGCGGGGAGGCGCGGCCGCGCGCCGCAGACACACCCGGGCCAGGTGTCGCCCGCACCAGCAGGACAGCGTCCCGAGCTGGGGCTGCGGCCCGGCCGGTGCCCGGTGGGGGATCTCCGGCATCCCCGCCTCCCTTTGGGTCAGGCCGAGCACCGAACCCCCCACCCCCACCCCACCCCACCCCCAGCTGGAAGTTTTCAAGGACTTAAAAATAAATCCGCACCTGAAGTTGTGCAAGTCAGCCCCATGGAGCGCCACCGGGAAACGGCCACCTCCCCGCGGAGAAGGGGCGGGCGTCCCCAGGGAGGCGCAGCCAGCGGGGCGCGGGGGGGAGCGGGCTGTGCCGGAGCCCGTGGCGCGGAGCCCGGGCAGCTTCCTGCCGGGAGCAGGCGGCGAGGCCGCGGGCTCGACTCCCGCAGGTCCCGGCGCGGCGCCCGCGGAGACCCGAGGGTGGGGGACGAGAGCGTGAGCGGCGCGGAGGGAAGGAGAAGGGGACGCCCGACCCCCGCCTTCCTTCTCCGCCGCCAGGCTGTGCCCGCGCCCTACCTCGCGCCTCGGCTCCTCCTCTTTGTTCGCGGCCCCGCAGCGGTGGCGGCGGCGGCGGCCGATGCGGATGCGGCCCCGCGGCGCTCGCGGCTCGCGGTGTCTCTGACGCGGCGGCGGCGGCGGCCCCGGAGCCTCCTCTCTGCGCCCCCCTCGCGCGCGCACACACACGCCGCCGCCTCCCACTTTCCCAGCCAAGGAGGGCGGAGGAAGCGGAGGAGGAGGAGGAGGCCGAGCCGCAGCCGGCGCCCGGGGCGCGAGGGGCCGCCCTGCACCACAGCGCCTCCCCACGAGCGCCCGCCGCGCCTTCTCCCGGCGCCGGGGGCACCTGCGCGCGGACCCCAGGGGGCGGCGGGCTTGGGGGCGCGCGCCTGCAGAAGGAAGCCCCGGGAGGGGAGAGCGTGGGGAGTGGCGGCTGAGTCCAGGAGGAAGCGGCCAGGGGCAGGGGCCGGCCGTGTCCTCCGCCGGCGGGAGGCGCGGAGGGGCCGGTCCCGTGAAAGGGCGGGAAGCTCCAGTACGTTCACTGCATCCCCCGGGCGCTTCTGTGGGCCCAGCCCTGGAGAGACACCGGATAGAGTACCAGCCAAGTGCTGTGACCCCTTAGGCATGTTGAATCAGTTGGGGGACAGTCCCAGGGCAGCTGTCCACCCGCCGATTGCCGGGGCCACCGCCTCCCAGCGTTGCTCCCCCGGCTGCCCACATCCAGGCACCAACCACCCTGTCTCCCCCGGGACACACACCCGAGCCAGCAGGGAGGATTGCGGACCAAGAAACTCAAACTGGGAAGGGAGAGAGCCTGGGAAAACAGTCGTGTGTGTTTTAAAAACCAGCCTTGGGAGGCCCTGTTCTACCTGCCGCAAGTGGGGAAAATTCAAAGTCTGACCTCAGGTGAGCTGGCACGCAAAGCTCACTGAGAGGCGCCTCTTTTATCTGAGCCTGGGAGGCAGCCATCACCATCACTGGAATCTTTGTTTGGGTTGCCCCAGGCGCACACACCTGTAAACTCTGAAATGTAGTTTTGAAAAACAAGTTGTCCACAGGTTTAGGGTTGCTTTTCAGACTCAGTTCAGAGGGAAAACAAGCTAAAATTTTGTCACTGCTCTCAAAGTTGTCATTATTCTATTGGCATTTACCATCAACTTACAAAAAAGTTACCCACATACTTTCCTGGGTATGCAGAAACTGGGCAAAAATAAGCGGGAAGGGTTGCAGATAGGATGCAAGAAAGCCCTACCTGCCCACCCACTAGGCTGACATTTTTAAAGGGAGCCAGATTCTTCTCTCCTCTCCACTCCGGTCCACAGACAAACCACTCAAGAAAATAAGAATCACCTAAGTAAGAAAAATTTAAAACAGCTAACAATTATCCATCATTCACTGTATGCCAGTCACTGTGTTAAACATTTCATATGCATTAACTCAGTCCTCATGCAACCCTGTATGTCATTCCTCCTTAGCTTTGTTCTAAATAGATTAATATGCTAAGAGCCATACTGTATGAACACCGGAAATAATAGCATTTTTGCTATTATTGGCATTTTTGCTGAGAAAGACAAGGGTAGAAATGAACAGAATAGAGAACTTTTAGTCCAATAATCTACAAACAAGGATCGCTGAAAGTGACTACTTAGCCCACATATATATTTGTGCTTCTGGAACTGCAGATGAAGGTGACTCTGACTAGAAGGTTACAGCCAGTGAACAGATAAGTATTATTATATGCAGTTTACAGTTATTGAAACTGATGCTCCAGTAGGTTCACTTCATCGCCAGGTCACACAGTCCGTAATTTTGAACCAAGATTCAACCTCGTGTCTCTGGATTCCACATCCAGTTTTCTTTCTACCATTTCAAGGACCTCTCTTGTGCACATCACCTCAGAGGAAACAGTGCACTGGGTCTCCTCCCAAGGAAAAGACCATCCTATTCATCAGGTAGTAATTACTCTGAAGAGCAAGAGACTATTTGTTTTGTTCTTATTTTGTTTACATTTAGAAAGAACATTGGCACAAAGCTATGGGTGATAGGGTGCAGCTCTTGAAACTCTAGGCAGGAAAATCAGTAGTCACACCCATTATCCAAGAACTGAAGACATTGTGTCTAAGGTTATAGGGATCAAAGAAGCTTGCACACACATCCATGAATATGATCTGGCTACAGGCTCTTGAACATCCCTGGTGCTAGTTCATGCTATATTTTAGAACACAACACTTTCATTAGCCTTAATGACTCCGGCTGTAAAATGAATTTTGGGGCAAATTACTTTAACCCCTTGAGCCATCTTCCCTCTGTCAAATGGTGAAAAAAATAATACCTTTCTTAGAGTGTTGTTGGAGGATTCAATGAGACAATGTGCTGGTTCTCTATAATCTGTGCATCTCTATTAGAAAAGATGCCATTATTACTGTCATCTGTCAAGAATTACCCAGGCTGAGATAAACTGGTGAAAAACCCTTTTCCCTAGGGTCTTAAAAAAATCTAAGACAACACTAATATTTGCAAAATCCTGTCAAGAGAACACTATAGGTGAAGGGACAGTTGGGGAATGAGATGTTCATCTTGCCATTTCTGAGAACTGAACATGAAGGAAAGGACATAAGCGTGATAATACTGATGACTTTGAGTACAAACATAAAAAATATAAACACACCCTGTATGTAATAATGAGAGCTTGGATTTGTACACAGTTTTTCTCTTCCCAAGACTTCAAAGTCCTTTTCATATATGTTATCTCATTTATCTTCTCAGCATCCCTCTGAAGCAACAAAGACAGATATAATCATCCCCATGTTGCAGATGGGGAAAAATGGGGTGCAGAGAGGTGATTGCTCTTACTGAGGATGTTAAGACACAAATCAGGCTTTTAAATTCCCAGTCCAGAACACTCTTTGGTAGGCTGTGGTATCATACTTACACATACATATACATACGTGTATCTGACCACCATTTTTCTTCAAAACTAATTCCTCTTCCAGTTACCATGATAATGGTAAATAGTACTATTTACCCAGTTGTTGGTTTTTTAAATTTTTATATATTGATTTTAGAGTGAGAAAGGAAGGGAGAGAGAGAGAGAGGAAGAGAGAGAGAGAGAGAGAGAGAGAGAGAGAGAGAGAGAGAGAGAGAGAGAGAAACATTGATTTGTTGTTCCACCCATTTATGAACTCACTGTTGATTCTTGTATGTGCCCTGACCACGGATTGAACCCACAACCTTGGCATATCGGGACGATGCTCTAAGCAACTGAGTTACCTTGGCCAGGCCTCAGTTTAAACTAGAAACTTTGGGGCTATCTCTGATTTCTCCCTTTCTTCCTCTCCATCCCTTTCTATCAACAACTCTGTGAGCTACCCCCTCCCCCAAATATATTTCAATTTCTACCAATTTCCCTTTGCCTTCATTTCACCTATACTTAAGTCATCATCACTCTGCTTCTGGCCCTCCTAATCAACTTTTCTGCTTCTATTTCTATCTTCACAATCTGGCCCTGAATATAATGGCATTCATGGTGAACTCCAAAAGAATGCATAACAGATTATATTTTACTAGAGGCCCGGTGCACGGATTTGTGCACTGGTGGGATCCCTCGGCCTGGCCCCCGGGGATCGGGCTGAAACCAGCTCTCCAAGAGGTCAACCGAGAGGTCAACATCTCCTGAGAGGTCCCAGATTGCGAGAGGGCACCGGGCCTCTAGTATGCATATAAGATCTTTGGTTAATCTCTTCCTGCCCTCCTTGCTCCCTCTGAGATTCATTAATCTATTCCATGTTTCTCTGCCTGTGCATTGAGTGTCTGCCCCCTGGTGGTCAGTGTGCACCATAGCTACCGGTCAAACAGCCGCTTAGGCTTTTACATATATATAGATTAGAGGCCTGTTGCACGAAGAGATTCGTGCAATAGGCCTTCCCTTCCCTTGGCTGCTGGCACCAGTTTTCCTCTGGCACCTGGGACCCAGGCCTTCGCTCTGGCTAAGCTCTGGCCCCCCCACCCCACCCCCCACCCCCCCCGGGGCCTGGAGGCCTCGCCGTTCCGCCCATCCTGGGGCTGCGAGGCCTCGCTGCTCTGCCCATCCTGGGTCTGTGAGGCCTCGCGGCTCTGCCTGGTGCCGGGGTGCTGAGACCTCCCTGCTCCGCTTGGCGCCGGGGCTGTGAGGCCTCACAGCTCCGCCCATCCCGGGGCAGTGAGGCCTCGTGGCTCCACTGATCCCGGGGGTGTGAGGCCTCGCTGCTCGGTCAGCTTCAGGGCTGATTGGCTTCCCTCCACCGCTTGGAGCCTACGTATGCAAATTAACCACCATCTTTGTTGGCAGTTAATTTGCATATCACCCTGATTAGCCTATGGGAAGCGTAGCGAAGGTACGGTCAATTACCCTTTTTGTCTTTTATTAGATAGGATTCCCTTACTCAAAACTCATCAATTTCTTCCTGTCACACTTGGAATCAAATGGCTACCATGTCTTATAAAACCTTGTATCACCTGGACCTTGCACCGTTATACTCTACCACAGCACTTTGTTATCTTTATAATACTTTTTCACTAACTTTTGATTATTTACTGTCTATATAGTAAATATAAGGACCTGAACATAAGGTCCCAGAAGGTATGCTCTGGGTCTGTCTTCTTCACCACAGTATCCTTGATAGCCAGGCCATAATGGGTACCAGAAAATAATTATCAAATAAGGAATTAATCAAGTATAGAATTATATTTACTACATCCTAAAGAATATATGTGTGTGTGTATATATATATATATATATATGTGTATATATATATATATATATATTTAGTACTTCACTGTCCTGCACACAGGAAGACAGGCAGACAATGTCCCAAATTCTGTTGAAAGTCAATCTATCAATCAACGCATTTTTATATAGAAGATGGGGATACATGATTCTTCCTCTGACATTTCACAGTTAAGCTGGAGAAACAGCTAAATACCATCCATGTGTGTAACACAGAACATAAAGGCAATGCCAGTTTGCCTTCATTCTAGGTCTAGATAACGGTGTCAGCATGTACTTAGTTCCCAAGCAAGCAATCAAGGAAATGCAGTTATTTTCAATTTTTCCTTCTTCCTCTCCCCGCTGCCCCACTCAGCACCCCCCCCCCACCTCCCATCCATACAGATAGATAATCCAGAGACCATCAAGAGTGCTTCTTAAATCTATCCCTTCAGGCCTGCTTATCTCCTGCTTGGACAATAACTACTTTCCCTGCTTCTGTTCTCTCTAGGGTACTTGATTCTGGAGGGAACTTTGGAGTCATAGGCTTTTCTATTTATCAACTGAGTGACCTTCAGGCATGCTTCTAGTCTTCTCTACCTGAGTTTCCCCTATCAAAAAGGCATACTACTACTACGTACCTCAAGGTTTTTGTGGCTATCCTATATAATAAAAGGCTAATATGCAAATTGTCCCCTTGGGAGTTCAACCAGGGAGTTTGGTCACTCGCTATGACGTGCACTGACCACCACGGGGTGGCGCGGAATGAAAGAAGGCCCTGGTCGGCAGCTGGAAGGCCCCAATCGGCCGTGATCACCAGTCATGTGTAGGGACCCTACCCATGCATGAATTTTGTGCACTGGGGCTCTAGTTTTACATAAGTTAATAAAAACAGAATGTTTGGAACCATGCCCAGTACATGGTAAGTGCTTAATAAATGATAGCTAATATTGTTCTCTTTATTAGAATCTAGATTCCATCCTTGATCTATACTACCTGTTAACTGAATGACATTGCAAATTAATTTTCTGAGTTTCAGCTTCCTTATCTACACAAATGGATAGAATGTTCTCTACTTTTAAAAAATGACAAAACTCATTAAAAAATCTAGCGCAGTACCTTTCTGGCACGTAGTAGGGACTCAATGATATGTTTGTTTCCTGCCTTCTTTCTATATACATATCTGCCTGCATCTGTTTCCATATAATTAGAAAGTGGGTTGCATTAACTCAATGGGTCTTTCCAGCATTAAACGTTTTCTCCCATCCCAACTGCATAAAGGATGCTCAAGGATAATGGAATCCCCTTGTAAAAAGCCAAGTGGTCTTGGGGTGCATAGCTGTCAGGAAACTAAGCTCCTAGCAGTTAGAATCGGGCAGACCCAAAGAAGCTATTTTGGTCTGCGGTAGTGGGAAGGTGGTGCGAACTCCACTGTCTGGCAAAAAAAAAAAAAAAAAAAACCTGAGCAGATGGCATATTTATAGGCACTCCCCAAGGATTTCAGTTCAATTGGAATGGATGCTAGGAAATGAGTGGGAGGTAACTGAACTGCATCTTCCTCCACCTTGAGGAACTGTTTGACAGCAGAACACGTGGGGAGAGCTGGAGCTCTCTAAACTGACTCTAAATCCAAATCTGCCTCCGGGGAGTGAGTGGTTCTTGAGGTTTCGTGCGGTCAGAATTACCTGCAAGTGCAGACACTGTAGCATCCTCCCTAGAGATTCTTACTTAGTAGGTCTAGCATGGGTACAAGAATCAGGTGATTCTAATATGGATGCCACTGACACTACAATTTTTTGAGAAACCCTAACCTAGAGTCACCCAGAGGCACAGTGAGAGGCGGGCAGCCCGGGTGCTGACTAGGGAAGCTAGTTTATAAAGGGCCCTCTAGGGCTTTGGTTTTGTTGAGCAGCATAGAGGAGCTTCTCGCTGGAGACACAGGAGAGCCATTGAGAGTTGCCACCTCTATTCATTCCAGTCTGCCCCCTATTTCTCTGCCCACGCCACCATTCAGTGCTCAGCTTCTCCTATTAATAAATGCTAGCTTATTTTTTTATTCTTATTTATTGTGTATGTGTGTGTGTTGTGGTGGTTGTTGTTGTTGTTAATCCTCACCCGAGGATATTTTTCTATTGATTTTAGAGAAAGTGGACGGGAGGGGGAGAGACAGAGAGAAACATCGATGTGAGAGAGACACATCAATTGGTTGCCTCCTGCACATGTATGGACGAGGGTGTGGATTGAGCCTGTAACTGAGATCCTGCCCTTGACTGCAATTAAACTCAAGACCCTTCAGTCCGCAGGCCACAGCTCTAGCCACTGAGACAAACAGGCTAGGGCCAGATTTTTTTATTTCAGTTTTAAAAGGATCTAAAATATTAGCCTATCCAGAGAAACACACATGGCTGGCCCCAAATTACCTAAAAATGGACCAGTCACCCACATCAAGCCTCAGAAGGTCCTGTTGCTTAGCACTGTTAAATTTCAATGAAAACATGCCTAAAACTAGGTGCCCCTAGTCCATTTCTGACCCAAGTTGAAAGATAAATTTAACCTATATGTGGAAAATATAATAGGGTTTCTTCATTTCCATTAAACATACCTTCCCTTGTCAAATTCCATAATCATTTTAAAAGTTTAAACCTTGAAGTGGTCTTTTTGCTTCTAAGCAAATGTTACCTAACCCAAACTATTAGAGAGTATATAAATATCCATCACTTTATCTAACCATCTTCGGGAAATGAAATTCCATAATCTCTCTTGGTAACAAATCTTTATATATTAAAGCTTGTTTATCTATTTTCAGACTCCTCTTTTTCTGACCAAATTAAAAATAAAGATTGACTTTTCTAATGCATTTAAATAAGCAAGCTTAAACACACACACACACACACACACACACACACACACACAACATAATGAATTCACTGGGGCCTTCCTCAATTTATCCATCCTAACATATAAGCCTATATTCTGTAATTTAATAATGAGTATAAATAATCCTATCCTAACATTTTCTTTTGTCTATAGCCTAACACTTCACTTTCTCACTTTCTTGTTCCTAGATAAAGTGTGTGTTCAGACCTGGCAGGTATGCCTCAGTGGTTGAGCGTCGACCCATGAATCAGGAGGTCAGGGTTCAATTCCTGGTCAAGGCACATGCCTGGGTTGCAGGCTTGATCCCCAGTAGGAGGTGTGCAGGAGGCTACGGATCAATGATTCTCTCTTATCATTGATGTTTGTCTCTCTCCCTCTCCCTTCCTCTCTGAAATCAATAAAAATATTTTTAAATACATTTTTAAAATGTGTGGTTATTCATCTTCTTAAAAGCATAATTATCATGACCCAAGATACTGATCATGCTGCACTTCAAATTTGTTTTTCTGAAAACTTGCCTGAATTCAATGATGGTTTTCCTCTTTCCACTGAAATATGTCCTTACTATTTTTCTGCCTCTCATTACCTCAACCGATACTGCCAAAATTTGCACCCCAGTCTTCACATTGTTCTTACAGAATTTCTGTCCTCATAGCTTCTTTTTATTTTCTTTTTTAATTTATTGCTGTGACACTGGTTAATAAATTTATATAGGTTTCAGGGATACAGTTCTATAATACATCATCTGTATATTGTATTGTGTGAGTCCTCATAGTTTCCTAAACAGGTGTGTGTGTGTGTGTGTGTGTGTGTGTGTGTGTGTGTGTGTGTGATGTGTGAATCAGGCAAGTATATAAAATTTATCATTTATAAAGTAATAAACAACTTTAAAAATTAAATTTCCATCATCATTTTATGCTTTATAAATTAATCAAATAGAATACCAAATAAATTTAACATAAAGCATTCTCCATGTAAATTACATAATATATAATAAAAATACTGAATAACTCATCAAAAAATGTGTTAATGGTTGATGTTAACAAATCAGACCTAGGCATAGAAATATAGAAAACAGGTTTTAATCATTTCACTCAAAATAATCTATTTTTCTCTGTGATTCAAATGAGTGGCTACAAAGGCTTTTTCTGAAATAGAACTGAGATCAGGTATCAGTCCAGTTGACATTCTTTCTCTTTGACAAGACTGTGGAAGATTAAAGATTAAGATCATTTCCTTGTTTTCCGTGATGCTTTTATTTATGCAAAAATGATTTGCATAATTTCTTCTCAGTCTCAATTGAATTTCTAAAGCTATTTTTCAAGCAAACTTCCACATGTCTCCAGTGTACACCATCTGTCTCATCTCTCTCTCTCTCTTTTTTAAGTATTACAATTATCTTGTAACAGAAGCTGTCAAATCTTTATTCCCCATGGATTCTTTCTTTTGATAAATGAAAAGGAACTGTATATATTGTTATGTGTAGTTGTATGATTGTGACAGGGGTTAAGGAAAGGTTAGATGTTTAGAGAAGTTATGGCTAACTTGACATATTGGAGGAAATGTGATCAGGTACGCTGGCTAGAGTTTTTAAATCAGATCCTTTACCCAAGAAAAATGAAGGGATGTTTACTCAAAAGGTCTGGAGGTCTTAAAGCAAAGAATTTGCAAATAGCCTTACTAAGAGTTCTGTAACCCATATTACAAGCAATAGAGAAAATATGGGAAAAAGAGGATGACCTTACTCACAGGTGGCAAATTGCTTATAAAGTCTATTGACATTCGCAAATAATGGATGCTTTTCCTGGGGAAATCAAGTGTTATGTTTACATAGTAAGGATATGCTCAGCAGGAACTTCCAGGAAATCACATGGATTACCCAAAAAAGGTCCATATTGAAGTATTATTCAGAAAAAAAATCCTGCCAAAAACATTGAAAAGGCTTAAAAGAAAAAAAAAAAAAACTCACAAGGAACTGGAATAGATCATCCTGGCTGGTGTTGCTCAGTTGGTTGAGCATCATCCTGTGTACTGAAAGGTCACAGGTTTGATTCCCAGTCAGGTCACATAACCAAGTTGTGGGTTTGGTCCCTGGTTGGGGTGCATATGGGAGGCAACCAATCAATGTTTCTCTCTCTCTCTCTCTCTCTCTCTCTCTCTCTCTCTCTCTCTCTCTCTCTTTCTCTCCTTCCTTTCTTTCTAAAAAATCCATAAAATCATATATTTTTAAAAAGGACTTAAAAAAGAAATGCAATAGGTAGAATTCATGTAGTACTTAGACTTTACAACCAATATATTTTATACTATTTTATAAAAATTTTATTTGAAACTCAATTTCAATCAATTTGTGGAATTCTAATTACTGAAATCTAGTAAGGAGCTGCAAAGTACAGTTTAAAGATTCAGCTATCCAGAATCCTTGAAGGATGGGTTACTCTGGAAAAATCTTTCATTTGGATGAAAATGTTTGAAATACAGTACAAGTTTCCCTGATTTTTGAAATAAAAAACACAAAAAATTAACATTTACAGATGACTCCTGGCCATTGTTGTAAAAGTTATTGTACAAACATAATAGCTAGACTATAGAGTCAGGCAGACTTGGGTTTGAATCCTGGCCCTGGGAATTTTTACTAATGTGATTTTAAGATCTAGTTTCATCATCTATCAAATGAAGATAATGGTACCTATCTCATAGGTTGTTGTGAAGCTTAAAATAGATAATACATTTTGAAAGAGAGTGCTTAGTATATTTACATGGCACTTTGGAAGAACTAGGTAAATCTTAACTAGTCTTAGTATATAATAATATAGATATATATTTATATATTTCTTTGTATCTTGTTTTTTAGTCTCTTAAAAATATTCTCTAGAAATCCCTTTTAGTCAACTTGCATAGAATTAACTTATCCTTTATAATAGTCACGTAGTTTTCCCAATCATTTTCCTATTAGTAGCCTTCACTAACTTATTCTTTGGTTTTTTTTTGCTACTCAAAACAAAGCTGCAATAAACATTCTTGTTTCTATGTCCTTATGTAGAGAATAGATCCCCCAGGATGGAATTTCTGGGTCAAGAGGAATGCACATTTTTAATAGATATTGTCAGATTTCATTCCATAAAAAACAAAGCAATTTAGATATTAGTATTAGTATTGATGTGATTATTTTACATTGAGGAATTTAGGAACATTTTTCTCTTAATAACATCAGCATTCTAGATTTTTAATCTTATGTTTATTATCTTTTTTTTTCCATCCCTCTTCCCTTTCTATTGGCACCAGAAGCCACCCAAGCCTTTCAATGATGAGAGTTTGGAACTGCCTTATAGGAGGAAGAGCAGATGAGGGCCCAACCCAACTATAGTGCTTTGTCAACACTTTTATGTCTCTGAGATAAACTCCAGACCCATCTTCCACTTACGGGATGCGTACTGCAAGAAGTTGATCCTAAGTCTTTTCACATTCTTGGCCTGCAATATTCCCTGAGGTCTGACTCTCACGTTTGGAATCTTCCTCTCCCACTCACCACCTCTTCATCCACTTTCGGTAAATAGTCATCACCTGTAGGTTTTATCTTAAATTTTTTTTGGACCTCACTATCAACATTTTTTTCTGAGCATGTTAGTCACTTGTCCTACTTCCAACTGCTGGTTTTCTCAGATCCCAGCCTTCTCAGCTGGGGCTTGGCCTTAGAGCTCCAGACTATTGCTTCTCACTATTTTCACAGTAGAAGTCTTTCTCCATTAATTTCTCCAAACTGCTGGCATCTCAGTAATCAATTAGCCCAGACTGTGAGAACTGTGTGTACAGCAATAGAAATTAGTCAAAATGGAGCAATATATCAGAGTTCATCATCTTCTCCTTCCTATCTGTATCTACCCTTTCTGTAACCATATACAAAATATATGTATCTATATTATAGAATTGACTTTGTTTAAAAAATAAGATTATATCTTATCTATTTCTTTGTATCTTGCTTTTTATTCTCTTAAAAATATACTCTAGGAATCCCTTTTAGTCAACTTGCATAGAACTAACTTATTCTTTATAATAGTCACATAGTTTTCTCAATCATTTTCCTATCAGTAGCCACTCATTATTTTGTTTTTTTGCTACTCAAAACAAAGCTGCACTAAACATTCTTGTTTCTATGTCCTTATGTAGAGAATAGATTCCCCAGGATGGAATTTCTGAGTTAAGAGGAATGTGCATTTCTAACACATATTGCCAGATTTCATTCCATAAAAACAAAGCAACTTAGCGTTCTATCATCATGGTATGACAATACTCATTCCACGTCCCCAAATCACCCTTGCTGGCTGCCATTCTTTTTAATTGACATCATTTGGTAGGTGCCATATGATATTGGATTAATAGTTCAAATTGCATGACCCTGACAACAAATGAGGTAACCTCTTTTTATTTGTTTATTGTTTACTTGTCATTTGGATTTTCTCTTGTTTGTTAGTCTTTATCTTATCAGTTTCAGAAGACCCCTTTGTAAGTTAAAGATGTCAGCGGTCATTACTAACATTTTTTTCCCAATTGGGAATTAGTCTTTTCATCTTCTCTATTTTTTTATATTTACATATAAGTTCATTTTTTAATTGTTTAAAATTTTGGAGCAATCTCAAATTTACAGAAAAATTGCAGGTACTATATAAAGAACTTTCATTTTCCTGGACCATCTGAGAGTAAGTTGCCGACATGTTATCCCATCACCTCGAAGATATTCTCCTACATAACCACAATACAACCATCAAAATCGGGACATTGACATCCACACATTACCACCAGTACCCCCTCCCCCTCCTCCTCCTCCCCCTCCTCCTCCTCCTCCTCCTCCTCCTCCTCCTCCTCCTCCTCCTCCTCCATCATCACCAATAACAGGGTTTGCAGCAAAGGCGCATTAGTTCAGAATCACACATTGCATTTATCATCATGCCTCTTTAATCTCCTTCAACTTGGAAATCATTTCTCGTTCTTGAATTCTTATAATCATAGGCCAGACATTTTGGAGAAATTGGGTTTGAAAATATTCTTCATTACTAGGTTCAGGTTACACACCTTCAGAAAAAACAATCACAGAAGTGATGCTGTGCTCCTCCCGTGGCATCCCAGCAGGCGGCACGTGATCTGGATTTGGTGTTGTCCAATTTCATACCTTGACTAAGAAGAAGTCTTCTAGTCCTCTCCGCTGTCAAGTTATGTTTTCTCCCTACAGGATTTCCTTAGGGCGTATTTTAAGGCTAAGTAAATATTCTCTTCGCAGGCTTTCAATTTATTTATGTTGCGTTTTTATATATATTTTCATGCTTTTCAATTTTATTCAAAGGGTTACATTACTTATTTTGATGCTCAATTTGTCCCAGATTTGTGGGCATTGCTTCAAGCTGGCTTCTCTATTCTTTTGCTACGTCCCCAAATTCTTTGAACACCTCCTTGCATTTTGGAACCATACAATGTTCTGGGTTCCTTTTGGAATTGCCCTGCTCCAGACCTGGAATCTCACTTCTCCAAGGAAGCCTGGTTCATTTTAGTGGACAGTGGTTTTCAGAAATTAATATCCTGGTACTACTGCACTCACAGCTTTTGCAGTATCTCTACCTTAGGCCATCTCAGTGGACTAATAAAAAATACACACACACACACACACACACACACACACACACATTGGCGTTCATATTTATTTCTATATCTATACACATTGAAACCCATGAGCCCAAGATATTTCTAATTTCAATCAATACCACAGAGCTGATGCTTTTTTCTCCCTTCTTTCCACATTTATCGCTCTTTCTCTTGGTTCTCATTTTTCTCAGTATGCATACTTTTTTTTATCAGTCCTTCTGTATAAGGATTTCCCATGCCCTATGCTGGCTGTACCTCCCTGATGAAATCCCTCTCACTCCACCCGTGCTCTGCCTTTCTGCTCCCCACACAGGATCTCCCACAAGGATGTCCTCTTACCTAGTTCAGGCTCTAACACCTCAGTCTAAGCCAACCATGTGTGAGGGCAACTGCTTCATCCTAAATGTTCCATGGTTCCCTGCACCATGCTGCCCTCCTATGCAGACACCCTCCTTACCTTGCTTGGGCCCTGACATCCACACTGGGACATTTCCCAGTGTGAGCCCTCCCTTTTAGATACACTCTTTATTCTGCTTGGTCTCTGACAAATCATACCAGGCCACCCCTCCATGTGGACACCTTTTTTTTTTTTAAATATATATTTTATTGATTTTTTTACAGCGAGGAAGGGAGAGGGATAGAGAGTTAGAAACATCAATGAGAGAGAAGCATCAATCAGCTGCCTCCTGCACACCCCTTACTGGGGATGTGCCTGCAACCAAGGTACATGCCCTCGACCGGAATCAAACCTGGGACCCTTCCAGGCCGACGCTCTATCCAGTGAGCCAAACCAGCTAGGGCATGGACACCTTTTTTTTAAAAAAAAAATAATCTAATTTAATTTACTTTTCTCCATCACCATTTATCCCCTCTATGCCCTCTTCCACACCCACCCATAACCCTCTACCCCTGCAGTTACCACACTGTGGACATCTTCTTTATCCTGCTCAATTCTGACATTTCTTACTGAACTGCCCACCTACACAGCAACCCTCCTCACCCCATTAGGGCTCTGACACACTACTCCAGTCTGCTGCTCTGTGGGGACAGCTGCATTATCCTCCCACCCAGGCTCTGTCACCTTGTCCAGGGACACCCTCTCCCATGCCCTCTTCATACCACTCAGGTGAGGACAGCTCATTCCAGGTCCTAAGGGCCTCCCCTCTACCTTCCTCCTCTCACTCCTCACCCCCATCTTCCCCCAAGGCCCCGGGGAAATCTACCTCAGTTTCACCTAATGGTTTTAGGACTGAATTATTCAGGTAGGAGAGGGAAGGGAAGGGGAAGAGATGGGAGTGGAGGAAACGGAAGAGAACGGAAAGGAAAATGAAAGTGAAATGAGAAAGGGGAAGAGAGAGGAAAGAGCTCTTTATGATTTCTTTTTCTGAACTCAAACATGTGTCTTTTTATTTATAGCTTCTAGATTTTCTTCTCTCTTATTTGAAAGATATTCTGAAATCCTAGGTCAAAACATAGTTCCTTAATTGTCATTCTATTTTCATTTTATTTTTCTACATTTAAGTCTTTAATCGTCTGGAATTTACTTTTTTGTTATGGCATGAGATTCAACATTGTGTTCCAGGTGGATGGCCAGTGGTACCTCATCACTCACCTCAACACACTCCTCCAGCTGACAAAGGAGAAAACTAGAAGTTCAAAAGTGGAATCGAAGGGAGTTAGCCAGGCAGAAGTTACCAACCTAGATGGGCATGTGGAGGAGTGTGCTCAGCTCCCTCACCTCCCACAGCAAGCCCTGTGAAACAAACTTTAAGAAATCTGCTTGTAGCCCTAGCTCGTTTGGCTCAGTGCATAGAGGATTGGCCTGCGGAACAAAGGGCCCTGGGTTCAATTCCAGTCAAGGGCACTTTACCTTGATTGCAGGCTCCTCCCTCTGCCCGGGCCCTGGTCAGGACTCGTGCAAGAGGCAACCAATTGATGTGTTTCTCTCACATTGATGTTTCTCTCTGTTTCGCTCTCTCCCTTCTACTCTCTCTAAAAATCAATATGAGGAAAATATCCTCGGGTGAGGATTAACAAAAAAAAAAAAAAAAAGAAATCTGCTTGTAGGAGCGGACCCTTTGGTAGGAAAGGAGGCTGGCGTTTTCTCCCTGGCTGTGGGTCCAGGACCAAGCCCAGCAGAAGTTCATTAGGAGAGGCTGACCTGTGTCTCCTAAGAGTTGAAGGTCACTTCAGCACTAGAGCTTGACTCTTTCCATGAGGAGCCTGGGGAGCCTGGAGGAGGCCGGTGGCCTGGAGCAGTCTCTACAACAGAGCAAGCAGGGAGGGAGGCAATGTAATAGGTGGATTTCCGCCATCTGACAGCAAAAGGATGCTTACATATTTTTCATAGTACCATTGCGTAGCAGGGCTTCGGTCATCTTGAAGCGATTCCCAGAAAGAGGGCTAAGGTGAATTGAATTCCAAAACAAAACAAAACTAAACAACCCCCTCCCCCTAAAAAACACACGCCACAAAAAACAAAAGGCAGAGGGCAGGGGCTGTGGGGGCTGGGGTGTTTCAGAGGTCAGCTGCTGAGTGTAATCATCTGCTCCACAGAAAGGTGCAGGTGTGAAGGTCTCCCAAGGGAATCTCCAACGACTCATGGCTTTACACCAAGAAGGAACCAGAATTTGAAAATGTGTCATGAGGGAGGGTGTATGACTAACAAAAGAAATAGTACAATATATGGTAACCGAAGGAAACTAGACTTCCGGTGGTGAGCACACAATGGAAGACACAGATATCAAGTTGTAATGTTGCACACCTGAAATGTATATGATGTTATTAACCAATGTTACCTCAATCAACTAAAAATAAAATAAAATTAAAAAGCAGTAATACCAATAGTCCTTTTCCTCTCCACACACTCCCTGCCTCATCTGGAGGAGGCCTGGGGGAGACCAGGTACAGGTGAAATGGCCAATCACACCCCTCCCCCACCTCTGCTCTAGAAAGCAGTGAGGTCTGAGCTGGGGAAAGAGGAAAAGCATGAGTTGCATGAGTCGTGGAGGTTTTCATTTAGATTGGATCAAACTACAACATAGCTAAAAATGGGATTGTTTTTAGACTCGAAAGTGGGTGAAAAGCCATGGGATCTACCGGAAATGTCACGAAGAGCAAGGAAATATTTCTGACCAAAAAAATGTGTGAGGCATTGGAGGGAGAACACAAAGCTGTTTCCTGTCTGCACCCTATGAAGCCTGGCCAAGTCCACACGCCAGTGGTTACACAAGTGTTCCCTCGCTCTCCCTGCCTTTTTCTCTGTCAGGCTCGGACTTCATGTCCTAAGGGGAGTCTTTCACAAGAAATCAGCTTTTAGCCCTAGCTGGTTTGGCTCAGTGGATAGAGCGTTGGCCTGTGGACTGAAGGGCCCTGGGTTCAATTCCAGTCAAGGGCACATTCCCGGGTTTTGGGTTTGATCCCCAGTAGGAGGTGTGCAGGAGGCAGTCGATCAATGATTCTCTCTCATCATTGATGTTTCTATCTCCCTCTCCTTTCCTCTCTGAAATCAATAAAAAATATATTTTTAAAAAATAATCAGCTTTTAGATGTACTTATCCTTTCTACTTTTTTTCTATACATTGACTTCTATCTTTATTCTCTCTTTCAACAATTTGGTTCATTTGTTGTTCTTTCTAACTTCCTAGGTTGAGCCCTAAGTTTATTTCTCTCTCTTGTTTCTAATAATTTAGACGAAAAAGGGGCTACATGCTCAGGGGAGGCCTACATGATGGCCTTACAAACTCAGAGTCCTAAAGCAGCCACAAAGAATGGTCTGAAATTAAAGTTTTCTAGCTAAAAATAGGTTGTAGCCTGGCCAGTATGCTTCAGTGGTTGAGACTCAACCCGTGAATCAGGAGGTCATGGTTCAATTCCTGGTCAGGGCACATGCCTAGGTTGCAGGCTTCAATCCCAATAGGGGGTGTGCAGGAGGCAGCTGATCAATGATTCTCTCTCATCACTGATTTTCTATCTCTCTCTCCCATCCTCTCTCTCAAATCAGTAAAAACATTAAATAAATAAATAAATAAATAAATAACGGTCATGGCAGGTAGCCATGTCCTAGGCAGGTATCTTCCCTGACAAAGGTCAATCTTTACCTTAACTAAGACTGTCTATTGTACTTTTGCATCCAGATAACACACCTTTGGAATGTCAGGGTAATTTCCTTCCTTTCCAAATCCCTGGGGACACAACCACTAGAGCAGAGACCAAAAAATGCCTTCATTGTTATCCTTATCTTGTTCATTGTTAACTGTTAACTATCCTATACCCACCCATGTGTCTCTTCCTTTTACTTTTTATCCAATTCCAGATATTTCCCTGCTTTGCTGTCTGCTGTCTCCCTAATATATCACCAATGAATTTCGTGTAACCTCCTAATGCCTCCTCCTTTGATCGTAATGTATAAATTAAGGTGCAAAACTCCCATTCTCTGGAGCATTTTCTCAATCCATTGAAATTTTGATTCCTGGCAATTGTCATTCGTTTGGCCCAAATAAACTCCTAAAAAATTCTTATAGGTTTGGACATCTCTTATGTTGACATTTACTTGGTGTAGGGTGGCAGGTTTCCAAAGAAGCCCCTCCAGGACCACCTGCAGACCTGGCCCTGTGTTTGGCACCAGCAGGGGCCCATTGTGGCACAACAGGCTCCTTGTTCTGCATTGTTTTGCATCAGGTGGAGTTGGGTGAGTTTCCCTTGGAATTCCAGACCTCCCTGTTTTTATTTAGGCCTGGCATTTTTATTTTTATTTTTTAAATTTATTGTTGAGGTGGAACTGAAGGTTAAAAGTTGAAAGAACCAAGGCTAAAGGAGGGGTAAAAATTCAGGACAAGATTAAAATGGGTGACTGTTTTTTAAGTTTGGTTTTTAATGGAATTGCTTTCTGAGAGTCTGAATTAAAAACCTTTTGCTGGATAAATGAGAGCCTGAACTCATTCAGCATCGAAAATAGGGGGATTTCTTCCCTGCAGCTCAACCTCTGGTATTCTTATATGACTAAGAATTTTTGTGGAGGTGTCAGAGGGTATATCCTCACAACATGCAGGAGCCCCATAGGTAATTTCAACCCAACTGTAATCAAATAATTGACTCATTCAGGAATACATACTACAGGTTGGTTACCTAGCACTCCAACATCAGGGGAGAGAAACTAAGACATGTAAAAGAGTTGAATGCGACTCAGGAAGTGACAGCCCCTTGGAGCTCAACTCATAAGCAACACACTTCAACCCACCACACACTATCCCTAGAAATTTGTCCAGACTCTTCAGATATGCAAAGAAAACTAAAATTAACATGGGAAATCCATGCCTCCAAGGCCAAAAATTCCCAGCCCCAGCCTCCATTAATACTTCAGCAGATTTATAACTAATAGGAAGACTTGTAAGTACTTACAAAAATGTGAAGATATCACTAGAAGTAATATCAACTTAAGGTGACCAAAATAGAATTCTTTTGATACCTAAATTAATTTTTGTATGCAAACTTAGAAAAAAGCCAGCTCTAAATTAAACTGGATCAATAGGAAGTTTATCTTTATTAGAAATTAGAAGCTGGAGGAGCATAGATTAATTCTCTTTTTAAAAAAAGAAATTTAATAAGAAATTTTGGAGACTGTCTCTGAATTAATGAAGGCTTCTGAAGCTAATAAATACCAACATTCCATCCTGCCCCCCCCCCCCTTCTATAGCTCCTACAGTATATCCTTCGCTCTCTGAGCTTCCTCATCCAGATTTTCCCTCCTCCTCCCTTCTTCCTTCCCATTCTGTCTTCTCTATATCTTCTCCACTAACACTTCCTACTGACCAGAGGGAAAATTATAACAGAAATTCAGACAAGGATAATGCAGGAATTCTATCTTCTCCCTTCAAGAAAAAAGCCAGTCTCAGGCAGAGGGGAACCAGTGATCATCTATAACTAGAGGCCTGGTGCACAAATTCATGCACCAGTGGGGTCCTTTGGCCTGGCCTGCGGGATGGGGCCACAACCGGCTCTCTGACATCCCTTGAGGGTTTCCAGATTGCAAGAGGGTGCAGGCCAGGCTGAGGGACTGCACCAGTGCACAATCGGGGCCAGGGAGGGGCACAGGAGGGCTCCAGCAGCAAGCTAACCTATCGGTCAGAGCATTTGTCTCCTGGTGGTCAGGACACGTCATAGCAATTGGTCTACCGGTCGACTGTCTGCCCCCTGCTGATCAGTGCAATTCATAGCGAGTGGTTGAGCAGCTTTAGCATATCATTAGCATATTACACTTTGATTGGTCGAATGGCCAACTAGACGACCAGACACTTAGCATATTAGCCTTTTATTATATAGAATATAATAAAAGGCTAATATGCAAATCGACCGAACAGTGGAACAACTGGTCACTATGGTACACACTGACCACCCGGGGCCAGATGCTCAATGCAGGAGCATTCTACAGGGGGAGCACTGCTCAGCCAGAAGCTGGGCTCATGACTGGCAAGTGCAGTGGCGGTGGTGGGAGCCTCTCCCACCTCTGTGGCAGTTGGACATCCCCTGAGGGCTCCCAGATTGCAAGAGGGCGCAGGCCAGGGTGAGGTACCCGCCACCCCACCCCCTGCTGAGTGCACAAGTTTTGTGCACCAGGCCTCTAGTAGGATAATAAAAGCCTAATATGCTAATTAGACCAGACAGCCAAACGACCTTCCGGATGTCCTTTCAGATGAAGCCGGGGCTGCGAGGGCCAAGGCAAGCTGCCATGGCTGCGAGGGCCGAGCCCCTTGCACAAATTTTGTGCACCTAGTCTCTAATATAGATATATTCCTTGGACAAGAATAGAATTAAGGAATCTACCTAAAACTTTCCCAAATTTCTCCGGGATTATGATGGGTTCGCAATGGATTTAACTGTTAGAACATGTGATCCTGGCTATTCTGACCTATTCCAACTAACATATCTACAGGTTTCTTGAAGCAAAACAGCAGAATTACTAACTAGGGTTCACTGGGAAATACCAACAGAGAAGGTGTTTTTATTGCAGAAAGCCAGGTCATGTTAAGAAGGGTTATAGAAAACAGAGATGGGATTTAGAAAGAAAAACAGAAACAAGCACATGATAGCTCCAAGGACTATGAGAGGGTATGTCCCCTTCTCCTTACTAATAGTTTAAGAGAAAACGAAATTGCCATAAAAGGGGAAATTACTAAGGCCCTTGTAGATACTGGGGTTACTTCATCTGTTCTTAACCACACCCGACTAAGTTGCCTTCTCCCACAGAGTCAAGCTTCTGTGCAAATGGCAGGAATATCTAATCAACCAATAACTGTTTTGAAATCAGGACCTGTGCCCTTCCAACCGGGCAACATATATTTTTGATAATCAAATCAAGATTTTCGTGAAGCCAGTGAAGCCCACATACCTTTTTTCAGAAGGGTGAAATGTATTTAGAAGTAAGTAAATCAGATACTGAACCAAGTGGGAAAATAATGATTTTAAAGGAAACATCACAAGAGGAAACTAATCTTGAGAGTGCCTGAGTGTTTGTTACAGGAGGTTCCCATACAACTTTCCCAGTCATTGGTGTCCTTTATGCACAAGCTGGAATTGAGCCCAATATACAAGATTACTTTTTTAAAGGGGGCTTATAATTTGACATACAAGCCCCTGTAATTTTCCTATCCTTCTAGAAAAAAAAAAAAAACACTCAATGGGAAAGGATGGAGATATGTATACAGAAATCATAGTCATAAATAAAATAATTATTCCCAAAAAACTTTGGTTCCAAATCCATGTAATCTATTATCAGCTATTCCTGTGGACTGCCAATATTCTTCAGTGATAGATTTATGTAGTGCCTTTTTCAGCGTTTCTCTAAAAGAGATAGAGAGAAAGAGCAGGAACAAGAGAATGAATTACATCTTTCCTTTCACCTGGAAAAATTATAGGTTTGCTTGGACAGTAATGCACCAGGATATACAAAGAGTCTCAACTATTATCTTAGATACTAAAAGCTGATTTGAATGGTATTAAGTTCTCCAGAGACTTCACTCTAATCCAATATGTAGATGCTTTATTTTGATGATGTAGGACATATTAGACTTCCAGGAGGACACAATGTACCCATTACAACAGTGGGAGCCTGCGGGATGGGGCCACAACTGGTTCAAAGGACATAAGGTCTCAAAGAATAAGCATCAATTTTGCTTGCCTCAAGTAAAATACCGTGGCCATATCATATCTAAAGATGGGAGTTTGCAGCTCCGTGGAACCATAAAGAACACACTCAGGGGGCAGACTCAGTGAGCACCAAAGCCCCATTACAGCAAGTCTTGCCCCGGAAGGGTGTCTCCAGCACAGAAGTTCTCTCACTGCAGACACAGCTGATTCTCACAGCCAATTGGCCTGGAGGTCAATTCCTCCCAGTGATAACTACAACAATCAAGGCTTAACTACAACAAGACTGTGCACAAAGACCACAAGGGGGTGCACCAAGAGTGTCCTCCTCAGGTAATTGGGGAGGTGGAACCACTGGGCCCTAGAGGACACTTAGCACAGAAAACCAGTTTATCAACACAGGGAAGCATAAAAAATGCGGAGACAAAGAAAAAAAAACACAAATGACAGAAATGGAGGAAAGCAATCTACTGGATATAGAGTTCAAAACCACACTTTTAAGGTTTTTCAAGAATTTTCTAGAAACTGCCGATAAACTTAATGAGACCTACAAGAAATCTAATGAGACCCTCGAGGTTGTGATAAAGAACCAACTAGAAATTAAGCACACACTGACTGAAATAACGAATATTATACAGACTCCCGACAGCAGACCAGAGGAGCACAAGAATCAAGTCAATGATTTGAAATACGAAGAAGCAAAAAACACCCAACTGGAAAAGCAAAATGAAAAAAGAATCCAAAGAAACGAAGATAGTATAAGGAGCTTCTGGGACAGCTTCAAGCGTACCAACATCCGAATTATAGGGGTGCCAGAAGAAGAGAGAGAGCAAGATATTGAAAACCTATTTGAAGAAATAATGACAGAAAACTTCCCCTACCTGGTAAAAGAAATGGACTTACAAGTCCAGGAAGCGCAGAGAACCCCAAACAAAAGGAATCCAAAGAGGACCACACCAAGACACATCATAATTAAAATGCCAAGAGCAAAAGACAAAGAGAGAATCTTAAAAGCAGCAAGAGAAAGAAACTCAGTTACCTACAAGGGAATACCCATACGACTGTCAGCTGACTTCTCAACAGAAACTTTGCAGGCCAGAAGGGAGTGGCAAGAAATATTCAAAGTGATGAATGCCAAGAATCTACAACCAAGATTACTTTATCCAGCGAAGCTATCATTCAGAATTGAAGGTCAGATAAAGAGCTTCACAGATAAGAAAAAGCTAAAGGAGTTCATCACCACCAAACCAGTATTATATGAAATGCTGAAAGGTATCCTTTAAGAAGAGGAAGAAGAAGAAAAAGGTAAAGATACTAATTATGAACAACAAATATGCATCTACCAACAAGTGAATCTGAAAATCAAGTGAATAAATAATCTGATGAACAGAATGAGCTGGTGATTATAATAGAATCAGGAGCATAGAGAGGGAGTGGACTGACTATTCTTGGGTGGGAAAGGGGTGAGGGGTATGCGGGAAGAGACTGGACAAAAATCGTGCACCTATGGATGAGGACAGTGGGTGGGGAGTGAGGGAGGAGGGTGGGGTAGGAACTGGGTGGAGGGGAGTTATGGGGGGAAAAAAGAGGAACAAATGTAATAATCTGAACAATAAAGATTTAATTAATAAAAATAAAAATAAAATAAAATAAAAAATAAAGATGGCCTATTGATTAACCCTGAAAGACTCAGAGGAATAATATACTTTCCTCTTCCCAAACTGAACAACAAAAGTTTGGTAGGTTTCTATGTCTGACTGGATACTGTCAGAATTGGATTCTAAATTTTTCATTAATGGCCCAGCTTCTATACGTCTTCTTTAGTAAAAGGCGAAGGACTTATGTGATCTGAAGAGAAACTAGAGTATCAAATTGATCCAATTCAGTGGGACCCAGAAGGAAAGCAAGCTGTAAAATCTCTAAAGAATTACCAGTATCTAAAGCTCTCGCTCTGGGTCACCTTAAACTACTAACTTTTTATACATAAAAATAAACTACTAACTTTTTATGCATAAAAATAGAGGAAATACTCTGGAAGTTTTAATGCAAAACACTGAGATTATTATAGACCCATAGGATATTACAGTCAGCAATTAGATTCAGTAGTCAAAGGACTCCCACCTTACATGATAACCATTTCTTTTATTTTTTATTTATTTATATATTTTATTTACTTTTATGCAAACTATTTTTAGAAATAGTTATGGGCTCTCCATTGTTTATGTTCCTCATTCTATTGAATCTCCACTGAATTCTTATTACACTCAACATTTCTGTCAGTCAACTGGCTCTTGCTTTCTGTACCTAATATTTTGTTGTTGTTTGTTTTTTATTTATTCTCCCCAAAGGGATCGCCCTATTTTGAAATTAAACTGATCTGAAAATGTTATCATTCTTAAAAAGATACAGTATAGTGAAACTCTCAGAATGTTAGTTTTATGAATCTCAGTAAATTAACTCTCTGGCCCGCTCCTCCTGTCTGTTTATGCTCCCATGACTGTAATTGCCAAAGAGAGTATTTGCTTAACATGAAAATATCACAGATAATATTTGAGTACTTGGCTCTCTGATCAATAAGATGTTTGTTTGTAAGCATTCACATTAGTGTTACTGCCTGCCATCCTTGAGGAGGGATCAGATGAAACAGTAGCAATTACCAGCAATGAATGAATTCGAGACTTTATTTCAAAGACATCAACACATTCTTTTATTTGTGCATGGTATAGAGATGACCAATTTGAGACCACAGATCAAGTATGCATATTCATTAACTTTAATATGAACCCTAACTCCTCTTACTTATTTACTCAGAAAATTATTCCACAATTACTTTTTAACAACTTACTGCTATGTATATATGTGTGTGTGTGTGTGTGTGTGTGTGTGTGTGTGTGTGTGTAGCATGTTCTCCCAGTTGCCTGTTATTTTTTTATTTCTCAGCATAAAATAATGTAATCTGCCCAACCACAAAACTCCCAATTTTGAAAAATTCCTAGTGACATAGTCCTAGAAAATAAAATGTAAGAAGTCTACTGATTTCCTGGTAAAATGGAAGAGCCTTAAATGTAACTCATCTTTTGCCATACTGCATTTCTGCCTAGATAGAATATTCAGGTGAACAGTCATAATAAAATGACATCATAATGAAGCAATCACTTTTTAAAAGAATCGGCACTTAAATCAGTGATTATGAGTATTTCAAACTTAAATGTGCATTGATTAAAACTTTGACATTATTTAGACAAGCAATATTTACTTCCATTTATTTTACAACAATTTTAAATAAGAGACAACTCAAAAAAAAAGAAAGAGGATACAAGAAAATAAGATATTTTAAGAAGATTAACAATGTTAAGAGGAAAAATCTTACAGAATTAGCAGTTACACAGTGTGGAAAATTGAATGGAATTCCTCAGAGTAAAAAAAGAAAACAGAAAAGTGACCATTTATAGTAAGAATTATGGTGTTACTAGAGGCCCGATGCACGAAATTCATTCAAGAGTAGGCCTTCACAGCCACGACTGCCTGGATCCCTCCCTCGCAGCCACAGGCGGCTGCCTGGAACCCTCCCTCACAGCGTGGCAGCTGCAGCCCTGGCTTCGTCCTGGAAGGATGTACAGAAGGATGTCCAGTCTAATTAGCATATCATGTTTTTATTATTATAGATAGGTGGCCCTATATAAACTATTTGAAGAAAGGCCAATTTCTAGCATCTAGATTTCCTGATGCACCTAATATTACTTTAACTCAATGTAACAGTCTTAACCCAGCAAGTTTGCTACCTTTTTGCAGGATGAAGACATCCATGAGTGTGTTTTGCTTACTGACCACCTTCTTGTTCCAAGAATGGTTTACAGGAAACTTTTATTGATAATGCTGACTAAATTTGGTTTATAGATGGATCTTTGAAAGATGAACAGGGAAGTTATGAAGCTGGACATAACTTCCATGGTAACTTGGGCTTGTCAATTGGCCAACAATCAAATAGCCAACATTTGCACTAATAGTAGCTATGTCCTTGGTATAGCTCACAGCTCCAGAATGGTATGGAAGCAACAAGGCTTCTTAACTATCTCAGGGCACTGAGACTTTGCTTCCCAGCAATTGTCATCAGTTTGGTTCAAATAAAAATTCTTACAGATTTGGATGTTCACAATAATAAAGCATTTAAGACTATAAATTATCAACTGGAATCATCTGATCTGTATTATATATGTTTTGGTATGAAGTTTTCTGCAGTATTGCTTTGTAGGGTTTTGTAATTACAGTTCTTTTTACATTCTGATGAAGGGTTATTTAGAATGTCATTTCTCTTTTTTTGTTTTAATCCTCACCCGAGGATATATTTTCCATTGATTTTCAGACAGAGTGCAAGGGAGGGAAGAGATGGGGAAAAAGAGAGAGAGAGAAACATCAACATGAGAGAGACACATTGATTGGTTACCTCCCACACTCACCCCAACTGTGTACGTGCCCTTGACCAGGAATCAAACTGGCCACACTTTGGTGCGCAGGCTGATACTCTAACTGGCCAGAGCTAAAATGTTGTTTCTTAATTTTCCAGTAATTAGAGAAGATTTGGGCGGGGGGGGGGGGGGAGGGTAATCACCTTTCTATTATGTATTCCTTTTAAACAAATTATTATGATTAGGGAATGTAGTCTATAAAAATCTCAATTTTTTTGTGTGTGGGGGGAGGTTGGGGGTTAATGGGGGGGATGAGGACACATTTATAATACCTTAACTAATAATAAAAAAAAAAGAAAAAGAAAAAAAAAAGTCTAATAAAAAAAAAATCTCAATTTTTGTGAGTTGGTTTAGAGATCCTAGATATTCTCTGGGACCAAAGACAAGATTAACTTCTGTAAATGTTTCACTAAAATACAATGTAATTATGAGATATAATAGTCCATACATCTCTTAGATCAAGCTTTTTGCTTGTTTTCTATTCTATTCCTCTGTTCCTATTTATTTATTTATTTATTTATTTATTTATTTATTTATTTTGTCTGCTAGATTTGTCTGATTCTGAAAAAGGTACATTAAGATCCCCTATTATACTTTTATTAGATTGTTTTAAGAGTTTTGCTTTATATATATAGTTACTACATTAATTGGTGAACATGGTTTAAAGTTGTTATACCTATTTTAAAAATTTGCCTTTTATTATGACATATCAAGATTTATTTATTTCAATTATTTGTCCTATTTGGTCCAATATTAATATTGTCAGACATGACTTCTTTTTGTTTATATTTATGTAATGGTGTCTTTTTAAAAATTTATTTTAGTTTTAGTGAGAGAGAGGAAGGGGGAAGAGAGAGAGAGGGAGAGAGAGAGAGAGAGAGAGAGAGAGAGAGAGAGAGAGAGAGAAACATTGATTTGTTGTTCCACTTATTTATGCATTCATTAGTTGATTCTTATATGTGTCCTAACTGGGGATTGGACCTGCAACCTTGGTTCATCTGGACAATGCTCTACCCAACTGAGCTACCCGGCCAGGGCTGATGGTACCTTTTAATAGCCTCTGAATTTCAACTTCTATGGCATTGTTTAAAGTGGGTTTTTTAAATAACATGAGGTTGGTTTTTGCTTTTTAACCCACACTGATAGTTGTCAGAGAATATTATCCTACTCTCTTCTGGTTTCAGAGTTGCATATAGAAATCTAAAGCCAGTCTGATTCTTTTTCTGTTTCAATAACTTGTTTTTACTGCCTGCTAGATTTTAGATCTTTGTCATATCCTTAGAATTAGGTCATTTTACTATGTGGCAAAAAATAAAAGAATTGACCAAAAAAAATTCCCGAACTAATCTGTGATTTCAGCAAGGTTGCAGGATACAAGGTTCATATACAAACATCCATTGCTTTCCTATACACCAGCAATGAGCAAGTGGAATTTGAAATAAAAAACACAATACCATTTACATCAGCATCCTCCAAAATGAAATACATAGTTATATATCTAACAAAATATGTTCAATATTTATAGGAGGAAAACTTCAAAATTCTGGTAAAAGAAATCAAAGAACTAACAAATGAAAAAATATTCCATGTTAATGCATAGGAAGATTCAATATTGTCCAGATGTGAATTTTTCTCAACTTGATGCATAGATTCAATCCAATCCCAATCAAAATCTCAACAAATTATTTTCTGGATATAAAGAAAATGGATTCTAAAGTTTATATGGAGAGGCAAAAGGTCCATAATAGCCAATACAAAATAAATGAAAAGAACACAGTCAGAGGACTGACACTATGAAATTTCAAGACTTACTATAAAGCTATAATAATTAAGACAGTAAACCATTGGTGAAAGAATAGACAAATAGATCAATGGGACAGAATAGAGATCCCAGAAATAGACCTCCATAAATACAGGCAACTGATCTTTGTCAAAGGAGCAGAGGCAATCATGGAGCAGAGGTAGTCTTTTCAACAAATGGGGTGCTGAAAGAACTACAAATCTGCAGGCAAAAAAAAAAAAAAGTTATCTAGATACACGCTATACATTCTTCACAAAAATAAACTGAAATGGACCACGGACCTAAATGTGTGACACAAAACTATGAAACTCCCTAGAGGATAACATAGGAGAAAATTCAGATGACCTTGGGTTTGAAGATGATTTGTTAGATACAACAGCAAAGGCACATGATAAATTGGATTTCATTAAAATAAGGATTTCTGTTTGCAAAAGTCATTGTCAAGAGAATGACAGACAAGCTATCGACTGGGAGAAAATATTGACAAAAGATATATCTGATAAAGGACTGTCATGCAAAATATACAATGAACTGTTAAAACTCAACCATAAGAAAACAGCCAACCACTTGGCCTCATGCTCTGAAGACCTTCACAGCAGCACGCAGCTCGCTCTCGCTCTTGCTCTGGCTCTCACTCAGAGCTGCCTGGTGTCCCAGCAGCCCCGGCGCAATAACCCAGGCCCTCCCACCCTCTGCCCTGTGGGCTCGCCCCGGGAGCCATGGTATACGTAGGTCGCTGGGCAGGCGGCAGGTGTGACCGAGTTACCGAGCTGGGGCTGGGGCCAGGTCCCTGTGTCTCCCTACCTGTGGGGATAAGACATATCCCTCCCCGATGCTGCCGCTTCCACACCCACCTTGGGGTGCAGCACCTGCTCCCAGCCCAGCCCAGTGCCTCTGGCCTGCGGACTGCGGACCCAGTGCTCATCTGTGGGGTGAGAAATGGAGTGTTAGTTTCAGTTGCATTCCTGTTGTTGGGAACGACAAAGAGCCACTGGACTGTGTGTTCTTGGAAGAATGAGCGGGGTCCTCCGGGCGGCCTGTCAGGCCTTGAAGGTGCTGGAGCCTTCCTGTGGCCCCAACCTCCGCCCCTGTGCTCACAACAACGCAGCCCCAGGCCCTTGATCTCCTCACAGGTGCCCTCGCCCAGGGCGCAGGCTGCCTCTGCTGGCAGAAGCCGGTTGCTGAGGGTGGGAAATACACAGACATTTTTAATGGAAGCAAAATGGGGATAGGGCGTTGGGGCCCTCCGGGATTGAGCTCAGGTAAGGCGGGTGGGCGCTGTGCCCCTGCCATGGAAGCCACAGCTGCCTGGAGGCAGGGGACGGCCTGGCCATGGGGAGCCTGGGAGGAGCCCAGGCTGCCAGCTTCATCCCTGGGCGGGAGCACAGGCTCTGGCCCAGCTGGTTCTGCAAACACCCCGAACACCCCGAGGGTGGGCACCTGGCGGCTCCCAGAGCCTCCTCAGCTGTCTGACATAATCACACACCCCGAGTCCTCAATCTATGCGCTAACCTGGGCAGTATTTAACCAAGCCCAGCCCGGGGAGCTGGGCAACCCGGGGGAGGCTTGGGGCGAGCGTGGGGAGGCTTCTTGACTCATTTTCTCAGAACGGACTAAAGGAGCTTTATTTCTTTACAGGGTTTTATATGTCACAGGACCTCACAGGGTCTGTAATTCCTGTAACAGAGGGCTAGTACTCACCACTTCACTACTTCCTTCTGTTCCAAACAGGCCTTCCCCAGTTTTCTACAGTTGAGGTTTGTACCACCCCTGACATGGGCATGATCACACAGGCCTGCGAGACAGTATACAGGCTGCCAACTGTCAACTGTCTCTTTCTTTTTTTTTTTTTTTTAAATATATTTTATTCATTTTTTACAGAGAGGAAGGGAGAGGGATAGAGAGTTAGAAACATCAATGAGAGAGAAACATCGATCAGCTGCCTCCTGCACGCCCCCTACTGGGGATGTGCCCGCAACCAAGGTACATGCCCTTGACCGGAATCGAACCTGGGACCCTTCAGTCCGCAGGCCGACGCTCTATCCACTGAGCCAAACCGGTCAGGGCTTTTTCTTTCTTTCTTTCTTCTTTTTTTTTTTAACTGTCTCTTAATAGAGACCAAAACCTGATGGGTATTCTTCTTTGCCCACCTGGGCAACTGCCCTCTCAGCAGCTAGACACCCTTTACTTTTTGGGTTCATCCCACATAGCCTTCTTCCAGGACAGCTAACACATAGCCATAACAATGGCCCTCAGTGTGGGAATCTGGACACTTCCCAGTTACTCCTAAAGACTACCAAGGACTGTAGACCATCACCGGTCTACAGCAACTGCTGGCAGCTACAGCTACATTCAAACCTGTAAGAGAATTAAAGGTTAATATAACATATTAACACAATGAAACATAATATTGGCACCATGGCCGCTTTAGACAGTTAAATCTTCTGCTACTAAACATGTCATATGGTAGGGCTATACAAACATCTTAGGGAGGTGACTCAAGTCTACTCTTGACCTTACCTTTATAAGGCAAAATTGTTCTTGTCTCTCTGGAGCCATGTCCATGAAGATGCAGGCATCATTTAAGTCTATTATACAGTTTTCTGCAGGTCACTGTCAGGGCTGTGCACTGCGGCCAGTTCTTCTTTCTAGCGACAAACACAGTCTGTCCAATTTCCTTAAAATGTATTCTGGAGGGAGAACCAAGATGGCGGCATAGGTTAACGCGGGATTTTGCTGCTTTGAACAACTACTTCAAAAGTGAAACTAAAAGACAGAACGGCCCTAACTGGTTTGGCTCAGTGGATAGAGCGTCAGCCTGCGGACTGAAAGGTCCCAGGTTCGATTCTGGTCAAGGGCATGTACCTTGGTTGCGGGCACATCCCCAGTAGGGGGTGTGCAGGAGACAGCTGGTCGATGTTTCTCTCTCATCGATGTTTCTAACTCTCTATCCCTCTCCCTTCCTCTCTGTAAAAAATCAATAAAATATATAAAAAAATAAATAAATAAAATAAAATAAAAAAATAAATAAAAGACAGAACGGAGGTCACCCAGAACCACAGGAACGCTGGCTGAGTGGAAGTCCTACAACTAGGAGGAAAGAGAAACGCATACGGACACTCAGAGGAGGCACAGTGCTGAAGTCAAATTCTGAGGTGCGGAATGCGCGGAGCGGGCTGGCAGCGGAGGGCGCGGTTGGCATTTTCAATCGGGAGGGAGTCGCAGACTCTGAGCTCCAGATACAGGCGAGTCTTTAGGGACCCAGACTCAAACGGGAGAAGCGGGACTGTCTGGCTTCGGTCAGAGCGAGTGCAGCTTTCTCTCCGAGCTTTGCAGCGGGTGCTGGGACTCAGGCAGAGCCCCTGGGGACAGGACTGAGAGCCGCCATAACTGCTCTCTCCGGCCCACCCTGTTGATCCCGTGCGACCCGCCCCGCCCAAGCCCTGCACACAGGCATTTGCTGGATAGCCTCAGGCAAACGCCAGATTAGCACCTCCCTAGAGGACAGAAGTTCTCTCACTGCTGACACAGCTGATTCTCATAGCCACTTGGCCTGGAGGTCAAACCCTCCCTGGTATTAGCTACAACAAGGTTTAACTATAAGACTGCGAACAAAGACCACTAGGGGGTGCACCAAGGAAGCATAACAAAATGCGGAGACAAAGAAACAGGACAAAATTGTCAATGGAAGATATAGAGTTCAGAACCACACTTTTAAGGTCTCTCAAGAACTGTTTAGAAGCCGCCGATAAACTTAATGAGATCTACAAGAAAACTAATGAGACCCTCGATCTTATATTGGGGAACCAACTAGAAATTAAGCATACACGGACTGAAATAACGAATATTATACAGACTCCCGACAGCAGACCAGAGGAGCGCAAGAATCAAGTCAATGATTTGAAATGCGAGGAAGCAAAAAACACCCAACCGGAAAAGCAAAATGAAAAAAGAATCCAAAAATGCGAGGATAGTGTAAGGAGCCTCTGGGACAGCTTCAAGCGTACCAACATCAGAATTATAGGGGTGCCAGAAGATGAGAGAGAGCAAGATATTGAAAACCTATTTGAAGAAATAATGACAGAAAACTTCCCCCACCTGGTGAAAGAAATGGACTTACAGGTCCAAGAAGCGCGGAGAACCCCAAACAAAAGGAATCCAAAGAGGTCCACACCAAGACACATCATAATTAAAATGCCAAGAGCAAAAGATAAAGAGAGAATCTTAAAAACAGCAAGAGAAAGAAACTCAGTTACCTACAAGGGAATACCCATACGACTGTCAGCTGATTTCTCAACAGAAACTTTGCAGGCCAGAAGGGAGTGGCAAGAAATATTCAAAGTGATGAATACCAAGAACCTACAACCAAGATTACTTTATCCAGCAAAGCTATCATTCAGAATTGAAGGTCAGATAAAGAGCTTCACAGATAAGGAAAAGCTAAAGGAGTTCATCACCACCAAACCAGGATTATATGAAATGCTGAAAGGTATCCTTTAAGAAGAGGAAGAGGAAGAAAAAGGTAAAGATACAAATTATGAACAACAAATATGCATCTATCAACTAGTGAATCTAAGAATCAAGTGAATAAATAATCTGATGAACAGAATCAACTGGTGATTATAATAGAATCAGGGACATAGAAAGGGAATGGACTGACTATTCTTGGGGGGGAAAGGGGTGTGGGAGATGCGGGAAGAGACTGGACAAAAATCGTGCACCTATGGATGAGGACAGTGGGTGGGGAGTGAGGGCAGGAACTGGGAGGAGGGGAGTTATGGGGGGGAAAAAAGAGGAACAAATGTAATAATCTGAACAATAAAGATTTAATTTAAAAAAATGTATTCTGGCACAGGAGGAAGTTGGTTTGCTGTACACAGGTAGCTTTACCCCTATACAACTGGGCTTGGACCTCTGCCTAGCAAACTGCAGTTTACAAGTTCAATATGCAGCCTCCGGTCCTCCTAACCCAACGAGGTTTCGGCCAGTCTCTGAGTCAGACTCCTCCTCTCTTGGAGAATTTCTAAGTCCTGATAGCTTCCAGGTCCAGGGAGAATGCCCTTTTCTTTGCCCTTTTGTTACCCCTGTTTATTAGTTACAGGGCCCTGCTATCCTTGTCTTCCCACCAGTCCCCTTTGTGGCAGAGCAGCAACCATGCTTCTCCCAAGGGAGTGCACTGGAAGGGGATATCAGCCCCTCCTCTTCCAGCAGCAACAGGTACTGAACCCTTTCAGTACATTTGCAAACAGGAAGCTTTTGCTAGCTCTATCCGCAGCTTTTATAGATCCCAGGCTTGCTGCTCTATTCCTGGGGCTGTAGGAAGGCTAGTACTAGTCACTGGCTTCTGGCTTAACTGCTGTAGCCTGCAAGCCAAAGGCCCATGTTTTGTATTGTTTATTGTAAATACTCCTTACTCACTGGGCAGCTCTAGTGGCAGGTAAATTTCTGCTTTCCCCACTTCTCTCGCTGCTGCTTCTTCTTTCAGGGCCACAGTGGGCAGCTCAAGCATCCAGCCCCCCTTCTTTGACCTGGCTCTCAGGGGCTGAGTCTGCCTAGCAAACAGTTCTAAACTTCTAAATCACCAAGGCAGCTGTGGACTTCAGCTTTGTTTCTCCTCCGCTTTTCTCCTGGGAGTTTAGTTGTTTTTAATGTATTAGAATTTTTTATTCTTAGAAACCTTAATCTTTTAATGATTACCAAAAGTGAACAATTAGCATTTGTGTTCACAGAAAACTTGTGACCTTGAAGTTAATTGATAAGGCACCTGTTAGGTCTGCAGCCAGTAACATAACTGCCAACAACCCGCCCCCCTTCTTTCAGCCCAGGCCCGTTGCTTTCCCTCACAGATTTTTCCTCTTTCCTCTTGATCTCTCCGACCAATTCCCCCGTCACCCATTCCAGTTGTTTGTCTCCCTTAAACTGTGGGAGTTTCGAAGAAAACTACAAACTGCTCCTATAGCAGCCCTCCCTCCCAGAGGCTGGGGTCCGACCTGTGGGGAAACATGACTCTTAGTCGGCCTGGAAAGATAACGGGTGCATAGGGAGATTTCTTGCAGACAGAAAGCCTGGAGGCCACCTGAAATCCAGTTACAGATGCTTTCAGAATCAGGATGAGGGAGGAAGGGAAAGACTAGGTTATGTCCTCTATGAGGATCCTAATAAATAACTGAAAACAGTAAGTCAAACAAAACACATCACAGGCAGGGTCAGGGCTAGTAAATCTCTCCTCCCTGCAGAACTGTAAGCCCTTTGTGTCCACCAAAGAGATAAGAAAACCATAAATAATAAGTTCTTTGAAATTTACTACTTTGTTAATTTGCTAAGCAAATAGTTAACTTGAAAAGATTTCTCTCTTGCTTTTTTATAAGCAATCTCAGAACTAAGCAATCTTGGAACCTAGCCAGCCTTTATTTTAGCCTTTAAGTCTACCCTAGAACTTCAAAATGTCAATGTAATACAGCGAATTTACAACCCAGGTAAGAGCAACTGATAGACAGAAATTTATATTAATTAAGTGGGCTGATTCCCCTTTCATAGTGAGCAAAAGACTCTGAGAAAAAATAATTTTTGCAGCTGCCAAGAGATTTTTGCAGATCATCACAGGTCCAGCCCAAATGTTCAGCCAAATGAGTTAACAGAATGTAGAATAAATCAAAGTAGCTTTCACTTTACACAGACCAGTTAATGAGAAGCCAAACACTTATACTCACACTCTCTCAGTACACTAGCCTAGACTGGAGCTGAGCAAATAAACAAAACAATGCCCAACTCCCCAAATGCGTGTGGGGGCACTCCTGGCACCCATGTCCCAGAACAGAATTCTTGACCAACATCTTGGGGAGAACCTACCAGAGGAGTTAAGACTGCGTCCAGTCCCCCTTCTCGGTAGCAAATTGGCTAGTCCCACACAAACAAATAGCTGTTCACTCATACTTCCTTAATGTTTCAGCATTCATTCCAATTCCTCAATCTCTATTGTACCCCTTTAAAATTTTCTAACATGTAATTAAGAACAGTAGGTTTACTTTGTCCCGACCCCATGATGATCGGTGATGAGAGACAGACAAGGGAGGGGGTGACCTGTTTTTACAGATCCTCACTCAGATGCCCACTTGGCCACATCCCTTGGGAGCTTAGATTCGTCTTAGCTAAGGTGCACCCGTATAAACCCCAGGCCTGGTCACCTCCATGTGGGTTGAGTCACCGTTATGCCATATGACGAATCACGGAACTGCAGGTTGGGGCCCACTCAGACTCCGTAACCGAAGTCGTGGAGCCACACAAAGGAGAGGAGAGGGCAGGCCCCCTCCCTCCACACTCACACACTTTAACCAGACATTCACTCAGAGTTTAAACAATCCACCCAATTCCTAACAATTTCCCAATTCCTGAGGGAGCTCTATAGCTTCCTGGGAGGTGATCAAGCTCCCCTTCCACTCACTCGGAGTGGGCCTGACTGATAGGAGGTCGACAAAGATGACTGACCTTAACCCATTTTGACAAAGACAAAGACAACAAGGAACAAAGACAAAACAAACCAGACAAATGCAACCTAAGGTTTCCCAGAACCTGCAGCTCGCATCTTGAAGTCCTGAAAATTTTCAAAAAACATTGCAGCGGGAAGCACACAGAAGCAGACGACGACTGCCCCATTTTGACAAACACTAAGACAACAAACACTAAGACAAACAAATGCCAAACAGACAAATCCAGTGCAGCCTAAAGCCACACCTACCAGGGACCCCAGCCACCGTCGTGGCCGTGGGTCAGGATCAGGAGTACCGCTGTGTCCAGCCCTCTGTATAGGTCCTTCCATGGGACGTCCCAATTCCTGTTTAACGACTGGTCCTTACCTCTCTCTCGAGAGTCCAGGTGGCTCGGTTTCCGAATTGAAAGTTTTTGGGTGGACTGGAGGCCTCCTTGGTAGTTGTTCCCCACAGGGATTTGAGGTATCTCATTGCGTGCCGGGCGACAAGTGGGAGAGAACCTCCTGCCTTACATAGGGGGTCCCTCTCACCCCTGCGGGGGAGAGCCTCCTGCCCTAAATAAAGGGTCCCTCTCACCCCTGCCGGGGATCTCGGGCAAGCCCCCAAATATTATGGGTTCAATCAGCGAGATAGACCACTAACTCAAAATTTAAATTTTAAGAGCCTTTATTAAGCTGGCCAGGTGACTACAGCCGCGTCCCTCCCATAGGAGCATCACAGCTTGCAGGGCATGTAAGTTGGTTGCAGGCTGCTCCATGGCTTGGGCCCTGGTTGTGGTTCATGCAGGAGGCAACCAATCGATTTGTTTCTCTAATATTGATATTTCTCTCTGTCTTTCTCTCTCCTTCTATTCTCCCTAAAAATCAATGGAAATATATCCTCGGGTGAGGATTAATGAAAGAAAGAAAGAGAGAGGAGGAGGAGGGGGAGGAGGAGGGGGAGGAGGAGGAGGAGGAGGAGGAGGAGGAGGAGGAGGAGGGTGAGGAGGAGGGGGAGGAGGAGGAGGGGGGAGGAGGAGGAGGAGGAGGAGGAGGAGGAGGAGGAGGAGGAGGAGGAGGAGGAAGAAGAAGAAGAAGAAGAAGAAGAAGAAGAAGAAGAAGAAGAAGAAGAAGAAGAAGAAGAAGAAGAAGAAGAAAAGAGAAAGAAACCCAATTTTAAAATATTCCAAACACCTTAGCATAGACTTAACCAAAGAAAATATATACTTGGCAAATAACACATGGAAAGATGCTCCACATCATGTGTCATCAGGGAACTGCAAATTTAAACAACAAAGAATTACTTCCACACACCTGATAGAATGGCCATAAACCAGAATACTGACACCAAGTGCTATCGAGGCTGTGGAGGAACAGGATCGCTCACTCATTGCTGGTGGGGATGCAAAATGGCACAGCCACTCTGGAACACAGTTTGGTGGTTTCTTACAAAATAGACATGCTCTTAACAAGTGATCTATCAATCATGTTCCCTGGTATTTACCCAAAGGTGTTGAAAATTATGTCCACACAGAAGCCTGCACAAGGATGTCTGTAGCAGCTTTAGTCACAATTGCCAAAATTTGGAAGCAACCAAAATGTCCTTCAGTGGGTGAATGGATAAACTGTGGTACATCTAGGCAATGGAATAACTCAATGCTAAAAAAAGAAGTGAGCTATCGAGCCATAAAAAGACATGGAGAATCTTCGGTGCATGTGAGTAAGTAAAAGAAGCTGTTCTCAAGAGTCTACCTACTGCATGATTGCAACTATATGACCTGGAAAAGGTAAAAATATGGAGACAGTAAAAAGACCAAAGGTTGCCAGGGATTGGGGGAAGAGAGATGAGTAGGCAGAGCAAAGAGGATTTTTAGGGCAGTGAAACTACTATCTGATGTTATAATGGTGGGCTCATCTTAGTATAAATGTGTCCAGACTCCTAGAAATTACAGCACCAAGAGTGAACCCTAATGTACACTCTGACCTCCGGGTGATGTGTTTTTAGTGTAGGTTCATCAATTGTAGCAAATGTAACAGCACTGTGGTGAGGAATGTTAATAATGGGGAGTTTATGTATGTGTGAGAGCCAGGGAGCATATAGGAAATACATATTTATATATGTATTTATTATACACACACACACTTTTGAATAGTGAGTGAGCGTGTGTGTGTGTATAATAAACACATACATAAATATGAATTACAGGCTATATCCCCATCTTTTATAAAAGCATAATAGGTTTCAAAATTTTTATTTACCTCATTCCTCACCTGTAAAGTGAAGCTAATAATCGCAAGTACCTTAAAGGATTGCAGGAAGGATTGAATGAGTTAAGTTTGGAGGACAGTGCCTGGCACGCGAAAAGTGCCACATAAGTGTTAGCTACTGTAATTAATGAATGATAGTTATACTTTGTGCTGTTGAAAAAGTAAGCTCAAGCACCAAATTGGTAATAAGACTGATGTAAATTTGTAATTACTATGGAAAGTTATATCACTGCGCAAATAAAATGAAAAACCAAAATTATGCCTTTAGCCGCTATAATTGGGTAGTAGCTGCCACATCAGTGTTTGTATGTTGAAACTCCCACTGGAAGGTTGTGCAAGTTAGTTTAAACTAAGCAGTAAAATAATGTTTTGGAATCATTTTATACAAAAACAGTACAATACTTTTCCATTGAAGTTCTAGATTTCACTGCAAAAAAAAAAATAATAAGAGCAAGCTAATAGAGATTAAATCCAAACAAATTCTAAGAAAAACTCTGTGCTGAGAGAAGACGATAGCACCTGCTTCTGGGTAGACACTCACAGGCCCCGGAATCCTCTGACCATGAACAGTCTGCTTGGATAACAAGATTGTCACCGTGACCTTGTCTTGGCTCAAAGCCTCTTGTTTATTTCTGGTTTTCAGTCTTGCTCTCCGCATAGTTCAAATGCTCAAGAACGTGGATCATCGCTGTTCATGTTTCCAAAGAGGATGGGATTTTCTGTTCCCAGCCATGACATGGGAGCATGGCCCGAGGACACCTGCTGTCCTTCCCAGGCGAGGGAGGGGTGGCTAATGTGATCAGGGAAGGCCTGGCATTCCTTGGGCCAGGCTTTGCTAGAAGATAGGATTGTGTGTCTCAGGCCCCAGGTCGCCGGTGGCTCTCTTGGGCCTGCTGGCCATCAGACAGCCACCACCTCCCTTTCACTTCCTGTCCCCAGTACATGAAATACTTCTCCCTCCTTCCTCCTCTCTCTTTGGGGAATTGGGAAGATGGGCCAGCCTGAGGTTCGCTGTGGCTGCTCTGTATGTGTGTAGAGTGGGCTGCAAATGTCTGGATCTCAGGAGGGAGCAGAAGACCCTGACAGACTGCAGCACCAAGCTTCATTCTCAAACATGGTTTCCTGGAAACCCTGCTCAGCCATTCATCAATATAAAACCATTCACTCCATGCCCAGTATGGCTCAGTGGTTGAGCACCGACCTATGAACCAGGAGGTCACGGTTCGATTCCTAGTCAGGGCACATGCCCAGGTTGCAGGTTCGATCCTCAGTGTGGGGCATGTAGGAGGCAACCAATCAATGATTCTCTCTCATCATTGATGTTTCTATCTCTCGCTCCCTCTCCCTTCTTCTCTGAGAGCAATAAAAATATATTTAAGATCATTCACTCCATATTAAACCATTAATATAAACGTTATGCTCAGATCCACATTTGACTGTCTTATATCAAGCCTTTCTATTTGTGAAGGCCCTAGAGCAGTGGTCAGCAAACTCATTAGTCAACAGAGCCAAACATCAACATTACACAATTGAAATTTCTTTTGAGAGCCAAATTTTTTAAACTTAAACTATATAGGTAGGTATATTGTTATTAACCTACCTATGTAGTTTAAGTACTGTTGATATTTGGCGCCTCCCCCGCGCTGCGTATCCCGTGGCCCGCCTGCGCCATGTCTCCTGTCGCCCGACCAACCGACACCCCCCACTTGTTCTAACACCACTTCTTCAAAATAGACTCGCCCAGGCAGAAAACCGACTTCTGCGCATGGGCCACGAAGTTTCAATCGCACTGTACGTGCGCGCCCGCATGTGGTATTTTGTGGAAGAGCCACACTCAAGGGGCCAAAGAGCCGCATGTGGCTGGCGAGCCGCTTGCCGACCACTGCCCTAGAGGGAAAGAGGAATGAATAGCAGAGTTCAAAGCCAACTGCTCCACGTGTCTAACGCTTCATTTGAGTAAACCTTATGGAACACATTTGTAAAACAAGCCTAAGCACCTAGGTAGCTACACACACACAACACAAATTGTTTTCATCTGTTAGTTTCATATCTGAATTAGGAATGTGATTATAAATTTTCTCACAATATTCCCAGGAGGACAGGCTGATGTGGAGGTATGGAGGCAGCCCCAGATCCTAACTCTGTTTGCCACCTACGAGGAATATGACCTCAGGAAAGTTACCAATCATCCTAGGCCTCAGTTTCCTGATCTAACAGAGGTATGAAATCTTACATATGTCATCAGGTTCAATGAACCAATATGTAAGGGACCTAGTGGCAGATATGGCAAAGAAGGGCACCCAAGCATTTAATTCATGTCCACAGTTCCCTTCCAGGTGCAGGCAGGTGGTTCTACAGGCAATGCCCGCTCAGAGAATTCTGCGCCACTACCTAGTAGGTCAGACGCTCTGTCTGCTCTATAGTAACCTTAATTCAATTTTGTGTCTCCAGGCTAATCAAAGATCAATCCATCGACATTGTGGGCTCACTATTTTGTAGGAAGACTGGGACCTGCCCTATTTAGAAAGTCTTTGAGATAGTGATGACCTCTTAGTAAAATGCGTATAGCTTTATAACTACACCCCATCACCTCTGACAAGATCTGCCACTGCTGAGACCTGGCCTGGTGTATGTATTAGATTACATGCCAAGAAAACTACCTAAACACTGACCCATGAATCTTGTCAGTAAAGACCCCAGGAATATCTCAAAACAGGAGACAGGAATCTATATGACTAGGTTGGCCCAGCAGACTGACTCCAAAGGCAGCCAGTCTATACGTCTATTTCAAATTGGGTGAAAGCATGAAAGCTACGTGAGGCCATAATCTTCTCAAATTAAATAATAAAGTAGACCTCTTATGTCAGCCAAATCACAATTAACAGCTATTATTTTTTTTTTTTTATTGCTTAAAGTATTACAAAGGGTATTACATATGTGTCCATTTTATCCCCCCGCCCTAGACAGTCCCCTAGCCTCCCCTATCCCCCAATGTCTTATGTCCACTGGTTATGCTTCTATGCATGCATACAAGTCCTTTAGTTGATCTCTTACCCCCCTACCTCCTGCCCCGCAACCCTCCCCGGCCTTCCTGCTGCAGTTTGACAATCTGTTTGAGGCAGCTCTGCCTCTGTATCTATTATTGTTCAAAAGTTTATAATGGTCTCTATTATCCATGAATGAGTGAGATCATGTGGTATTTTTCCTTCATTGACTGGCTTATTTCACTTAGCATAATGCTCTCCAGTTCCATCCATGACGTTGCAAATGGTAAGAGTTCCTTCCTTTTTAGAGCAGCATAGTATTCCATCGTGTAGATGTACCACAGTTTTCTAATCCATTCATCTACTGATGGGCACTTAGGCTGTTTCCAGATCTTAGCTATGGTGAATTGTGCTGCTATGAACATAGGGGTGCATATATCCTTTCTGATTGGTGTTTCTGGTTTCTTGGGATATATTCCTAGAAGTGGGATCACAGGGTCAAATGGGAGTTCCATTTGTAGTTTTTTCAGGAAACTCCATACTGTCTTCCATAGTGGCTGCACCAGTCTGCATTCCCACCAGCAGTGCACAAGTGTTCCTTTTTCTCCACATCCTCTCCAGCACTTGTCGTTTGTTGATTTGTTGATGATAGCCAGTCTGACAGGTGTGAGATGGTACCTCATTGTTGTTTTGATTTGCATCTCTCGGATGATTAGTGACTTTGAGCATGTTTTCATATGTCTCTTGGCTTTCTGAATGTCCTCTTTTGAAAGGTGTCTATTTAGGTCCTTTGCCCATTTTTTGATTGGATTGTTTATCTTCCTTTTGTTAAGTTGTATGAGTTCCCTATAAATTTTGGAGATTAGGCCCTTATCAGATATGACATTGGCAAATATGTTTTCCCACACAGTGGGTTTTCTCGTTGTTTTGTTCATGGTTTCTTTTGCTGTGCAGAAGCTTTTTATTTTGATGTAGTCCCATTTGTTCATTTTCTCTTTCGTTTCAAGTGCCCTAGGAGCTGTATCAGTGAAGAAATTGCTTCGGCATATGTCTGAGATTTTGTTGCCTTTGGATTCTTCTAGAATTTTTATAGTTTCCTGTCGTACATTTAAGTCCTTTATCCATTTTGAGTTTATTTTTGTGTATGGTGTAAGTTGGTGGTCTAGTTTCATTTTCTTGCATATATCTGTCCAATTTTCCCAGCAACATTTATTGAAGAGACTATCTTGGCTCCATTGTATGTTCTTGCCTCCTTTGTCAAATATTAATTGAGCATATTGGTTTTGGCCGATTTCTGGGATCTCTATTCTATTCCAGTGATCTATATGCCTATTCTTGTGCCAGTACCAGGCAGTTTTGAGAACAGTGGCTTTGTAATACATCTTGATATCTGGTATTGAGATCCCACCTACTTTGGTCTTTTTCAGGATTGCTGCAGCTATTCGAGGTCTTTTTTTATTCCAGATGAATTTTTGGAGAGTTCGTTCTAGATCTCTGAAGTATGCCATTGGTATTTTAATGGGAAGTGCGTTGAATTTATAGATTGCTTTGGGTAGTATGGACATTTTAATGATGTTGATTCTACCAATCCATGAACACGGTATGTTCTTCCATCTGTTTATGTCTTCCTCTATATCATTTTTCAACGTCCTGTAGTTTTCTGAGTAGAGGTCTTTTACCTCTTTAGTTAAGTTTATTCCTAGGTAGCTTAATTTTTTTGGTGCGATGGTAAACGGGATTGTTTTTATAATCTCTCTTTCTGAAAGTTCACTATTGGTGTATAGAAATGCCTCGGATTTCTTGGGGTTAATTTTGTATCCTGCTACATTGCCAAATTCATGTATTAAGTCCAGTAGCTTTTTGATGGAGTCTCTAGGGTTTTGTATGTATAATATCATGTCGTCTGCAAATAAGGACAGTTTTACTTCCTCTTTTCCAATTTGGATGCCTTTTATTTCTTCTTCTTGCCGAATTGCAATGGCTAACACTTCCAGTACTATGTTGAACAGGAGTGGTGAGAGGGGGCATCCCTGTCTTGTTCCTGTTCTTAGGGGAAATGGTGTTAGTTTTTGTCCATTGAGTATGATGTTGGCTGTGGGCCTGTCATATATGGCTTTTATTATGTTGAGGTATGATCCTTCTACTCCCACCTTGCTGAGAGCTTTTATCAAAAATGGGTGTTGAATTTTGTCAAATGCTTTTTCTGCATCAATTGATATGACCATGTGGTTTTTTTCTTTCAATTTGTTTATGTGATGTATCACGTTTATTGATTTGCGGATATTGTACCATCCTTGCATCCCTGGGATAAATCCTACTTGGTCATGGTGTATGATCTTTCTGATGTACTGCTGGATCCGATTTGCTAAGATTTTGTTGAGGATTTTGGCATCTATGTTCATGAGGGATATTGGCCTGTAATTCTCTTTCATTGTGTTGTCTTTACCTGGTTTTGGTATTAGGGTGATGCTGGCTTCATAGAATGAGCTTGGAAGTGTTCCTTCCTCTTGAATTTTTTGTAGTAGTCTGAGGAGGATAGGTTTTAGTTCTTCCTTGAATGTTTGGTAAAACTCCCCTGTGAAGCCGTCTGGTCCTGGGCTTTTGTTTGATGGAAGCTTTTTGATGACTGCTTCAATTTCTTCCATAGTTATTGGCCTGTTGAGATTTTTAGATTCTTCCTGATTGAGTTTTGGAATGTTGTATTTTTCTAGGAATTTGTCCATTTCCTCCAGGTTGTCTAGTTTGTTGGAGTAGAGCTGTCCATAGTATTTTTTAACAATCATTTGTATTTCTGTGGGGTCTGTTGTTATTTCGCCTCTATCGTTTCTGATTTTGTTTATTTGGGTCCTCTCTCTTTGCTTCTTGGTGAGTCTGGCTAGAGGTTTGTCAATCTTGTTTATCCTTTCAAAGAACCAGCTCTTGGTTTCATTGATTTTCTGTATTGTTTTTTTGGTCTCTATGTCATTTATTTCTGCTCTAATCTTTATTATCTCCTTCCTTCTGCTCACTCTGGGGTTTTCTTGTTGCTCTCTTTCTAATTCTTTGAGTTGTAGAGTTAGATGATTTACTACCATTTTTTCTTGTTTGTTGAGATAGGCCTGTAGAGCTATAAACTTCCCTCTCAGGACTGCTTTCATTGTGTCCCATAGGTTTTGCATTGTTGTGTTTTCATTGTCATTAGTTTCCAGGATGTTTCGAATTTCTTCTTTGATTTCATTGGTAACCCAATCAATATTTAATAGCATGCTATTCAGCTTCCAGGTGTTTGAGTATTTTGGGTTGTTTTTATTGTAGTTTATTTCTAATATTATGCCATCGTGGTCTGCGAAGACGCTTTTTATGATTTCAATTTTCTTGAATTTGGGGATACTTTGCTTGTGACCCAATATATGGTCTATTTTTGAATATGTCCTATGAGCATTTGAGTAGAATGTATATTCCCTGGCTTTCGGGTGAAGTGTTCTGAAGATGTCTATTAAGTCCATCTGATCTAGTGAGTCATTTAGGATTGCTGTATCTTTGCTGATTATTTGTCTAGAGGACTTATCCAGTGCTGTCAGTGGTGTATTAAAGTCCCCAACTATGATTGTATTATTGTCGATGTCTCCTTTGATATCTTCCAGGAGTTTTTTTATGAATTTGGGTGCTCCTGCATTGGGTGCATATATGTTTACCAGGATTATATCTTCTTGTTGTATTGATCCCTTTAGTATTATGAAGTGGCCTTCCTTATCTCTTGTTATGGCCTTCACTTTGAGGTCTATTTTGTCCGATATAAGTATTGCTACCCCAGCTTTCTTTTCCTTTCCATTTGCCTGAAAGATATTTTTCCATCCTTTCACTTTCAGTCTGTGTGAGTCCCTTCTAATGAGGTGGGTTTCTTGTAGACAGCAGATGTATGGGTCATGTTTTTTTATCCATTCAGCCACTCGATGTCTTTTGTTTGGAGCATTTAGTCCGTTTACATTTAAAGTTATTATTGAAAGGTACTTGTTTGTAGGCATTTCTGTTTTTGTGTGGCTGTTTTCTTTCTGAGCTTTTTATTTCTTATTTTTATACCAGTCCCTTTAGCATTCCTTGCATTGCTGGCTTGGTGGTGATAAACTCCCTTAGCCTTTTTTTGTCTGTGAAGCTTCTTATTTCCCCTTCAAGTTTGAATGATAGCCTTGCTGGATAGAGTATTCTTGGATTCAGTCCTTTGCTTTGCATCACTTTGTAAATTTCCGTCCATTCTTTTCTGGCCTGATGTGTTTCTGTTGAGAAATCATTTGACAATCTAATGGGAGATCCCTTGTATGTAACTTTCCGTCTCTCTCTTGCAGCCTGTAAGATTCTCTCTTTGTCCTGAACATTTGCCATGGTAACTATGATGTGTCTTGGTGTGGGTCTTTTTGGGTTCACCTTGTTTGGGACTCTCTGGGCTTGTGTGATTTTTTTCTTCCCCACCTCAGGGAAGTTTTCTGATATTATTTCTTCTAATAGGTTTTCTAATCCTTGTTCATCCTTCTGTTGTTCTGGTACCCCTATTATTCGTATGTTGTTTCGTTTCATGTTGTCCCAAAGCTCCCTTAGGCTCTCCTCCTGTCTTTTCATTTTTTTCTCCAATTGCAGTACATTTTGGGTGTGTTTTGCTTCCTTGTCTTCTAAATCACTAATTCGGTCCTCCGCTTCTCCTAGTCTACTGTTGATACTTTCAATGGAGTTTTTCATTGCAGCTATATCACTCTTCATATCTTCTTGGGTCTTACTTAAGTTGTTGATTTTTTCATCTGTTTCTTCTAGCTTCTTCCATATGTTATCGATTTTTTCATCTGTTTCTTCTAGCTTCTTCCATATGTTATCGATTTTTTCATCTGTTTCTTCTTGCTTCTTGCTGAGGTTGTCGATTTTTTCCTCCATCCGGTTTATGCACTCTAGGACCCTTATTCTGAATTCTTTTTCTGTCATGTTGCATGCCTCTGTATTACTTAGCTGCTTTTCTGGAGAGTCCTCCTTCTCTTTCCTTTGGGGGTTTCTTTGTCTACCCATGTTTGATCTCACTGACATATCTAGACGTTGAGTCGTTCAGTGGCTGCTCCCTTGGTGGCAGTGACTCCTTGGTCTGCGGTTCCTCTTCGGGCGGTTGCGGTAGCAGCTGCTCTTCAGTTGGCAGCAACTCCTCTGGTGGGTGCTGTTCACAGCTGTGGTGGCTCTTCTGGCTGGTGGGGTGAGGTTTCATGTACAGCTGCTGTTCCTCAGCAGAGGGTGTGGTGCTCAGGAGGTTGCTGTTGCTTGGATCTGCTGTGTTGATTTAAAGGCACAAAATACAACACAACAAGGCACCACGTACCAGGCACTATACACAAATATATTCACGATATTAATAACCCCAAATAAAGGTGACCACCTGAATTAAGAGAATTAGGGGATAAGGAAGAAGGAAGAGAAAAAGAGAAAAGAGAAAAAAGAAAAGAAAATTAGGGACCAAAAAAAGGAGTGCAAAAATGAAATTGGGAAAAAGGAGGGGGGAAAGTAAAAGCGAGAAAAGAAAGGAAAAGAAAAAAAAAGAGCGAAAAGAGAGAATGAAGTGGAAGAGGGGAAGAGACTTTTTATATGAGGAGAATACTCCTATAGAACAGCCATTAATCCCAACAAATTCCAGCAACAGCTCCCTGGAGATGAATGCAAACTAGAAACAACCAATAATATAACGATGAAAATAGAATGGAGAACACTAATCCCAAAATAAAATAAAGAGAAAATAAAATGGCACTTTAAAAAAGAATGGTAAAATGGTAGCAGTAATAATACTGGTTAAAAATAAGAAGGTAGTAATTAAAAGGGTAAAATCAGGTGATGGAAAAAAGAAGAAAAAAAAAAGAAGAAGAGGAAAAGAAAAAAAAAAAAACGAAAAAAAAACGAAAAAAAATTGGTTTCTTAGTTAAAAGGTGAAAAAAGAAAAAAAAAATATTGCAGTAGTGAAGGTCCTTCGGTTCTTCTATTCTTCAGTGTGGCTCGCCTTAGACCTGCCAGGTATTCAGGAGAGTGTTGAGTTTCCCTGCGATACACTGTTCCTCTGTGTTGTAAACCACAGTCCTTATTTTAAAGCAAGCCGCATTTGTTTCCCAGACTGCCTTATTTTGTGTTTAGCAAAGAGTCAGTTTGTGGGTCAGCCTCTGGGTGGCAGTGTTCTGGGGTTGGCCTCTGAGGCTACAGGGCCTCTCTGTCCAGTGGAAGTTCACTGCCCAGAGCTGGCTGCGTAAGAGTTACCAGTGCTGTGTTGTTGCTGGGATTCAACAGCTATTATTTACTGTCAGAGTAGGATAATGTTGCACATGTAAATCTTGTATTAAGAATGCATGAAAAGCCCTGGCCGGTTTGGCTCAGTGGATAGAGCATTGGCCTGTGGACTGAAGAGTCCTGGACACATGCTCAGGTTGCGGGCTCGATCCCCAGTGTGGGGTGTGCAGGGGGCAGCCAATCAATTATTCTCTCTCATCACTGATGTTTCTATTTCTCTCTCCCTCTCCCTTTCTCTCTGAAATTAAAAAAAAAAAAAAGAATGCATGAAAATAACAGAGTTGTCCTATGATGGCTTAGAGTACCTTTGAGATTTCATTCTGTTATTCAGGCTCTCTGGGACAATGCTATCTTATAATTCCATTCATAGGGAATTAGTTTTCAAGGAGCTAGTTTTTCTCTGCTGATGAGCAAAGTGAGGTCACTAGGAGCTGTCAACACTGAAAAGGGGGCCCCAACACAAGAGCTGCCAAGATTCAGGTATCAGGGAGAGTGTAGACATGAGGCCAAAACCCAGCCTGAAATGCAAGCAAGTTGGAGATAGACTGGGTCAGAAACATAATACCTTTTAGGACTTATTTTAATGGCCAAATATATTTTTTAAAATATATTTTTATTGATTTCAGAGAGGAACGGAGAGGGAAGGAGAAATAGAAACATCAATGACAAGAGTGAATCATTGACTGGCTGCTTCACTGGGGATGAAGTCCACAACCCAGGCATGTGCTCTGACCAGGAATCAAACAGTAACCTCCTGGTTCATAGGTTGACCCTCAACCACTGAGCCACGCCGGCTGGGCAAATGGCCATACATTTTAACACCATGCTGCTCACTAGTAGATAATTTGCTCCTGAATGGTTTCTACATCCATAGTGGGCAACCACTAGCATCTGCTTAGAACATTTTTCCAGACCACAACTATGTCTGCCTTATTTTAGAAACTCAGGATCTCAGGTGACACGTACAGTATGTAAGCACTAAGGTGGACCCCAAGCTGCTCCTGAGAAAAATCTCTGTCTGTGTGCTCACCCTCTTTGCGAATGTGGGATAACCTTCTGTTCTTCTGGCAGAAACACAGTCGGCTCCACAACCGTCCTGACTGAGCATCATCTTCACAGTGTCCTCTGTTGCTTTCCTAAAGGAAGTGACTGGAGTCAGAAATAGAAGACTAGTGCCTCAGCCCCTGCCAGGCAGCAAATAATTAAACTGTTTGCCACCCAACTCTTACAAAGAGCCTTGCAGAGGGGAGTAATTGGGAGATGTCATAAGGATGAAGTATTTAGAATTTGGCAATTCGAGGCTCTCTAAATTCTACCTTCATGCAAGTGAGTCCACTGAACCCCATCTCTTGGACCCCAATCACTCAGTGCTTAATGCTAGACTCATCTCCACTGAGTTATACTTAAATGTGTAGCACTCACATTTTAGTGAAGAGGGCTGTAAGAACCTCTCATATAAAATCTGGTTTTACACTTGTTGCAAAAAAAGAAAATCCTGTTGAGGACATTATTCATTTCAGTGCTATCTCATCATACATGATTTTAATTTACATGAAGCAACCATTTATGCTTGGGAAGTAGGTAGGACAAGGGAAATTACTTAAATGATGTAATTTAAAATAAGTAAAAACTTTCCTTTTGCATATGTTCTACTTATTACATATCTCAGGGTTCTACATATGCTGTATACAAGGTGGGGCAAAGTAGGTTTACAGTTGTTCGTATGGAAAAAAGCACTATAATTAATAATAATACAAGAATAAACTCTGTAATTTGTGTACTCAGAACTGTAAACCTACTTTTGTCCCACTCTGTATATGTACACTTTTATGGACAATATAAGAAATTTTACAAGAGTAATTTTGATTAAATGTAATTTTTTCTTATACCCTAATCTGGAACCTAACTCATGTGAAAGACAGGTCACAGTGGACACCATCACTTAGGGTGCCCTCTCTGACATGGGGGAGCTCCTGTCAGGCCAGACCCTGGATTCTGTGAGCTGAAAAGCTCACCTTACTGAAAGGTACATTTTCCTGCCCCATCCAACCAGCTCGGCATTTCCCACTCAACGGTCAGACAATGCTCACATCTACAGCCCTTGACTCTGCCCACCTGTCAGAGAGCCAGCCTCTCAGGAGCGGGCTCTCTCTTCCTCTCTCTTCCACCAGCACTTTGCAGAGTTTCTGGCACTTGGCAAATGGCAAATACATATTTGTTGTACAGAACTTACCTCTGTGTGTTTATCATCACTCCTGTCACTGCATTTCTGAGAGCAGAGCCCCTGATGACAACCTCCCGCTCAGCAAACATCTCAGTCTGTACCCAGCCCTGCTAGCAACTGAGGAGGAAGCCTGGGCAGAACACTTATGAACAACAATCTGTAGTGTCTAGTGATAGAAAACTATTTCTCCTAAGGAATAGTACACGTTCACTCTTCCAATAGCAGCCATATAAATTATTCTCATTCTCTCTCTCTCTCTCTCTCTCTCTCTCTCTCTCTCTCTCTCTCTCTCTCTCTCTGCAAGAGTTGCTCAGAACCTCAAAATAAATGCAGGCAATGTTAGAGACATTGCATTGACCCTTTCAGGAACTATTTTTATAGGTTTTCTTCTCTTTGATCCTGATTTTCAGTTTTGGGATTCTATTGAAAATTTTCTCAAAGTGTGATCTGGGAACCACCTGCATCAGAATCACTGGAGGCGTCTATTAAAAATGCTGATGCCTGGCCGGTGTGGCTCAGTAGTTGAGCATCAACCTATAACAGGAGGTCATGGTTCGATTCCCAGTCAGGGCAGATGCCTAGGTTTCAGGCTCAATCCCAAATAGGGGGCTTGCAGGAAGCAGCCAATCAATGATTCTCTCTCATCATTGATGTTTCTATCTCTCTCCCTCCTTTCCTCTCTGAAATCAATAAAGATATTTTTTTAAATACTGATTCCTGGACACCTCTACAGACCTGTTAATTGGAATCTGTAGAAGTGAGATTCAAGAATTTGCATTTTACCAAACACTGTAGGTATTCTAATGCTCAATTAAGTTTGAGAATTCCTTGTCCATTTTTATATGTTAATTATTATAAAATACCCCATATGCTTCTTGAAAAATGTGAATTTATAATCTATATATAAAGCGGTAATATGCAAATTAGCCGGGACACCATAACAGTCACGATCGGCTCAAGAGGTGGTTGCGCAAGCAGATGGGTGGGAGGGGACTGGTTGCACTGTGAGGCAAGCCACAGATGACGCAGCCCCTGAGCAGAGGCAGGGGGGCGTGCCCAAGCTGCCACCGCTGCCCAGCCCCAGCAAGCCCGCCTCTGCACCTGAGCTGCAGAGGAAACACCTTTTCTGACGGCTCATTGACTAAGCTTGTGGTATGCCACTCGCAGTGTTCTTGATAACTTGGGTAATAAGAATTCAAGAAGGTAATCTAGGGTTTTGCCACCTCACTCCTGGAGGAAAAAATGAAGGCCCGCTGCTGAAGGGGCTAAGAAATGTCATATCCTGCCCTAGCCAGTTTGGCTCAGTGGATAGAGCCATTTCCTGCGGACCGCAGGGTCCGGGTTTGATTCTGATCAAGGGCGTGTACCTAGGTTGTAGGCTCCTCCCTGGCTGGGGCCCAGATGAGGGCTCATGCAGGAGGCAACCAATTGAAGTGTCCCTCTCACAGTGATGTTTCTCTCTGTCTTTCCCTCTCTCTTCCACGGTCTCTAAAAATCAATGGAAAAATATCCTCAGGTGAGGATAAAAAAAAAAGAAAGAAGGAAATGTCATATCCTATGAAAGAGACATCTTGAAAATGCCTAAAGAAAGTTGTCATTTTCATGGTGAAGGGACTGGAGTCCATGTTGATGAAAACACCTTGGCAGCTGGCAGTAGCAGCAGCAGAGGAGTGATGGGGGTGGCACCTTTCCCTGATCAGCCTGGTCACCTCCTGCAAAGGGAGGCCAGACTGCGGCTTAGGCCCGCTCCCCTCGGGGAACAGGCCTAAGCCATCAGTAGGACATCCCCTGAGGGCTCCCAGACTGTGAGAGAGGGTGGGCTGGGCTGAGGGACCCCCCCCCCAAGTGCATGAATTTCATGCACCAGGCCTCTAGTATAATACAATACAACATAATATAATATCCTACATAATATGATGATAATAGCCTTAGGTAATGCTACTAGCATTACTTAAAAATAATTAATGTATAATCACTATTACTTGATCTTTGTACAATGTATGAAAATCATTCTCTATCAATATTTATGTCCATAATGTTCTACAATAAATACCTATTACTTTCTCTTTAGGAATTAAGATAGTATTAAGTGGCATGTTAAGCAGTGCCTAAGAGCTGGAAATAAACTGAATAATATATTCATTCAACTAAATATTTACTGAGGGCTCCAGGAGGTGTGCTTTGTCTGGGAGACACTATAATGAAGAAGACTCAGTTCTAGGTCTTAGCCACATAGAGCCCAGAAAATCACACAAAAGCAAATCTGGACTCTCCCCAGGGAAGTGGGTCCCTTTCAGTCCACACAGGAGGGCTCTCAAAGAACCCCATGAGTCTCTGGGCTTCTGTGTCCTCTCTTCTCCACACTTCAACATACTTTCCTCCCCGCAGCCCTCCCAGAGTCCTGGCTCCTTGCAAGAGAAGGGGCCTGCCTGCTCCTTCCTGCCTTTTGCAGAGATTGGATTTCTTCCCCAGCAGAGCATCTAAAAGACCAGCAAACTGCCCTCCCAGGATCAGATGACTCACACGAAGTCTCTGCTTTAGCTAGGTCCCCCCTCTGCACCCTGCCCCGGGATGATGCGGACTGAGGGGAGAGCCAGGAAAGTGCACCCCACCCTGCCATCCAGGCAACATCAGTACCGCAAGCCAGGGATCTGGCTTCTGCAGCCAGCAGCCCAGGGGGCCAGAGGGGGGAGGAGGAAGGAGTGTTCAGCGTGGAGGGGACCACACATGCAAATACCTGAAGACAAAAGAGCACTGAGTAGTGAGGGAACTTCAAGCCACTCTAAATCCCTGGAGAAGTAATTTTAAATCCTACTCATATTTCAAGGTTCCATTTGAATCACAGCTTATCTATGATGTTTTGGGATTATGCTGCTCTCATTCATCTCCCTCTTTTCTAAGCATCTAGTATCTGTCATCATATTGCATGACTTGACATGTCATTCTACGTGACTTCTGTTGTTCATTTGTTTCACATGGCCAAACTGGTTTCCTTCACTAGACCATAAACTACAGTAGGGCAGGGACCATGTTTTATAGTTCTGTTTTTTGAGTAACAGATGTATTGAGATATAATTCACATACCATACAATTCACCTATTTAAAGTGTACAATTTGTTAGTTTTTGTATATCTGTAGTTGAACAACCAGCATCACAATCAATTTTAGCATCCCATCATCCCCAAAAGACATGCTATACGCATCAGCAGTCACTCCCTTTTTCTGCATGCTGTGGGTTGACTTGTGTCCCCCAAGATATGTTCAAGTCCTAACACCAGAACCTGTGAATGTGACCTAAAATGGAAACAGATATTTTTGCAGGTGTATTCAAGCGAAAATGAGATCATTCTCACTTAGAGTGGGCCCAAACCCAATATGACTGAAGTCCTTATGAGAAGAGAGAAATTTGGACACAGACACAGACACACAGAAGACTGTGACTGAGACGGGAATGATGCTCCTACAAGCCAAGGAAAGCAGGCACCAGGAGCTAGAAATGAGGAAGGATTCTTCCCTAGGTCCCTAGAACCTTCTTCCTAGTCCTTCAGGACTCATTTCAACTTCTAGCTTCCAGAACTGTGAGAGAATACATTTCTGTTCCAAGCACCAAATTTGTGATTGTTATGGCAGCCTTGGAAACTAATTCACTGCCCAACAACCCCCCTCAATCCCACCACAGGCAATCACTAATCTACTTTTTTTTTTAATGAATTGCTTTTGTCTGATTTGTATACTGTTTCCTGTCCATTTTCTTCTTTAAAAAATATTTTTAAAATTGATTTTAGCGAGGAGGGGAGAGGGGGAGAGAGATAGAAACATCAATGATGAGAAAGAATCATTGCTTGGCTGCCTCCTGCATGCCCCACACTGAGGATTGAGCCCACAACCCGGGTATGTGCCCTGATTGGGAATCAAATCGTTGATAGGTTGATGCTCAACCACTGAGCTATACCGGCTGGGTACCACTAACCTACTTTCAGTCTCTATATGTTAATGTATTCTGGGCATTTTATATAATGGAATTATACAATATGTAATCTTTCTTTCACTTAGCATGTTTCACTTAGTATAAGTTTCATCCATGTGGTAGCATGTATTAGTACTTCATTCCTTTATATTGCTAAATAATATTTCATTGTATGAGTATACCACTTTTGGGTTGCTTCTACTTTGGACTATTATGAATAATGCTGCTCTGAAGATTCATATACGAGTTTTTATGTGGACATGTTTTTCATTCTCGAGTATACAGCTAGGAGTGGGACTGCTATGTCATGTGGTAACTCTATAATTTACATTTTGAGGAAATGCCATACTGTTTTACAAAGCAGCTGTGCCACATTACACTCCTATTAGCAGTGTGAAGGGTACCAGTGTATCCACATCCTTTCCAACACTTACCTTAAAAAAAAAAAAACTATAGCCAAACTAGTGAATGTGAAGTAGTATCTCACTGTGATTTTGGTTTGCATTTCCCTGGTGAACAGTGAAGCCTCATGTGGTTGTTGGCCATCTTCTTTGGGGGGAAAAAATGTATATTCAAATCTTTAGACCCTTTCTTTAAATTGGGTTGTTTGTCTTTTCATTGTTGAGTTGTGATAATTCTTTACATACTCTTGATAATTCGGCTGTTTTTTGCTTATTGAATGGTGCTATTTACATATTTCATAGTTTGAAAATATTCCTCAGTGCACCTAACAGTACTGAGCACATGATGGGGACTGTTTGTGCTCCTGTGTGTTTCTGGTGTTCAAAAAGGACCATTTGGTTTTCACTTTATATTTAGCGAATAAGCTGGAATAACATTTTCCAGAGCTGTTGGGTCAAACTTTGGGGCAAAGAAGGGAAACTACTATTTACTGACTGCCCACCATAGGCCAGGTGTTGTTACTGGGAGCCTCTCAAAACCACCTAAGGAGATTGCATGTTTGTCCCCAATAAGCAGGTAGGCACAAAGAAATTACTTACCAGACATCACACAGTTAATAAGCAGTAGAACTACTTTTGTCTCTAAAGTCAGTGCTTTTCATTAATCTTCACCTGAGGATATTTTTTCCATTAATTTTCAGAGAGAGTGGAAGGGAGGAGGAGAGGCAGAAATATTGATGTGTGAGAAATACATCGATTCGTTGTCTTCCACAGGCAACCAGGGCCAGGGATTGAGCCCACAACCAAGGTATGTGCCTTTGACCAGAATCTAACCCGGGACCTTTTAGTCCTCGGACCAATGCTCCATCCACTGATGGAGCCAAGCCAGTCAGTGCTAAAGTCAGTGCTTTTTAAACATCCTGCCCCTTCACCCCTTCATTAGGTGGTAAAACAAAGAGATATCAAAACCAAAGGACCCGCTTCTCAGTCCTCTGATGCAGGTAAAATGTCACTTCTGGACTTCATGTGTCACCCATGAGCAGTTCATATGGTTTTCCAGCTCATAAATTGATAAAACCCATGCACCTGTTTCTCTTGCAGTGAAGTGTAGGAATATCGGTATGGTGCTAATTCTTCTGCTAAAAAACAAAGCGCAGAAATGGGAAAATGCCTTACATTCACAGAGTAGCAAAAGAAAGGACACGTGGTGCTGAAGTTCAAGTGGAAAGGACGCGAGCCTGCAGAGGTGACCTGTGTGTGCATGCCTCCCAACCCGCCCGCACTTTCCAGGCGTCCAAAGTGCAAATGCTTTCTGCAGCTCCTGACCCTGGCTCCGGGCCCGCAACGTGCTCACTTGAATGGCAACCAAACAGTCTTGGACTCGTTGCCTGAACACGTGACTGTTTTGCTGTGTCCCTGCTACAGTGTGTGCTCCCCTGGAGACTCAGGACATCTAATTCTCCAGGATCCCATTTCAACCCTAAATATAGAGGTGAGATGAAGACATAGTTTGGAAGGTCTTAAAAGCTCTATATAAAGGCCTCAAAACATTAAAATCCCGAGATTCATCTCTGGCAAACAGTGCATCTGGTTATCTTAATTTACAGCCTGTTTTGGAAATTTCTCTTCTGGGAAAAAAGCCATCTGAAAGCCATTCCTGTTTGTAAACAAATTACTTCCTTCGTTGTCAAAGGAAGATATCCAAAAGTAGAAAAGAAAAGTTAAAAGTGAAATAATTTCTTGAAATTACCCAAGTAGATTATGGGCCAAGACATCCTACAGCTCTGAGAAAGAGAGAGAGAGAGAGAGAGAGAGAGAGAGAGAGAGAGAGAGAGAGAGAGAGAGAGAATAAGATTAATAGACATATTGATAGTTTGGCTTATTTTCACTGATTCTTTGGAATTTCCCTCACATCACATGTGACTGTGTCATTCTGTCCTATTGTGGACCTGTTTCCTGGTTCAATGTCCCCACAAGGCAGGCTGCTCAAGTGCTTGCAGAACACCCTTTCTTGTCATAATTCTAGGGACAATGGAATTTTGCTTCCCTGGTCTTAGAAAGGGGCAAAGAAATGTTTCCTTCCCTCAAAGGCCAATTAAAAATGTCAAGTTGCCCCAGAAGTCCAGGCCTAGACCTTCCTCACTGCTAAGGGCCAATCAGCGCCTCCAGGGCCTTGGTCTCCCTTGATGACTGACTGAGAGGTAGGGCCTCCTGGCCTTATCTCAGCTCAGCCCTTTGAAGCACTTGACAGCTACTGCTGCTGACACTTCTTATCCCAAGGGAGGAAGTAGCTCCTGAAGGCTTTGAGACCCAACTCACAGATGTTTGAAAGGGTGAAACCTAATTTTAATATAACTTTTAAAAAGCATTTTTGCATTTATTTACACAGTGAGTGGTTCTTTTTTATTCTGTACTTCCAGGGGGGACGTGTTAATTGAAAGTGCATGTCATCCTATGTCAGGAAGGAATGAAGATTGATGGGTACATTTTCCTCTGGTTGTTAACACTCCACCTTTCCTTCCCCTGCAGCTTTGCCAAGTTTTACCCATCACGCCTGAAAACCTAATTTTAACTATAAAATGGATTGAGAGGAATAATGGGTGAATGAATGGGGTTTTCTCTTAGATAACACTCAGTGAGTGGTAAAGATTTGGAGAACTTCTTGTGTTGATTGAATAGTTGGCCATTACTTAATGGCCAGTCAATTTGTGAAAGAATTACATAGACTGAGCACAGAAAACTGTACATTATCCTATATAATAAAAGGCTAATATGCAAATCGACCAAACAGCGGAAAGACTGGTCACTATGATGCACACTGACCACCAGGGGCAGATGCTCAATGCAGGAGCTGCCCCCTGGTGGTCAGTGCGCTCCCACAGGGGAAGTACCGCTCAGCCAGAAGCCACAGTGGCAATGCTAAGGATGCCCAACTGCTGGCTTAGGCCCGCTCCCCGATTTTCGTGCACCCGACCTCTAGTATAAGAATACACAGATCTTTATTTTAAAAATAAATATATATTCCTCCTTCACCAAAAAGCTGGTCATATTGATGATAATAATGCATTTTTGCTTGTTTTTTTTGGAAAATACAAAATCATCAGGCTAATTACTACAGAATCTCTGGAATATTGGTCCTGATTTATTAAGTGCCTATTACATGCCAGTCACTTTATGAATATTATTTCTAATCACCACAGGGTGGATATTATTACTTCCAGTATACAGATGAGTAAACTGAAGATCAAAGAGAGATCATTTGTCCAAGGTCTAAGCCCATGGATGGAATCCAAAGTCCACGGGGATTTAGCAGAGCAAGTAGGTCTAAAGTCCCTGAAGCTGAGCACAGTAAAAGACACAGTTGTTCAAGATAAATGTAAACTGTATGAGATGCCCGGACAACAGGCAAACCAGAACATATGATCACTTAAGCTAAGGCATCGTTTTGAAAATATGTGCACCACTGCCTTGGTCTTTGCAAATTCTCAATGTACAAGGGTTGAGAAAGTGAAGTATAGTTATGGGGAGTACTTAACAGAAGAGTGAAGTGTGAGAAGATGGAATTGAAGGGCTAATTTCAGGAAGGTTGTTTAAGGACTTATGCCAGGAAAGGAGTTTGAACTTTACCTGTAGATAATGCCATATAACTACTAACATGTGTATGGTGTTTGACGAGTGCTTTCACACACATTATGTCACTTGACACTGAAAGCGTGACAGGAGGTGTATCCAGAGATATTCGGTAACTTTCCAAGACCACTAAGCTGGTAAGCAGTAGTGGTCTGCAAAACTTGGGGTTTTCCCACTTTTTCATATTAATTGCTAGCTTCCAAACCATAAAGTTCTTTGGAATTACAAATTGCCTTCAGAAACCACCAACTGAAAAAAGCAAAATATTTTACATGGAAAAATAGCATATGGCCAGCCCATTATTCTGTTAGCATGGATTATAATAGTTTTGCTAGAAGAGAGCTGGGTGCTAAGGAAGAGATGTTAGGAACAAGAACATGGTTATCCATCCCCTTTTCTTTTTTAAAAACATATTTTTATTGATTTCAGAGAGGAAGGGAGAGAGAGGTAGAAACATTAATGAGAGAGAATAATTGATTAGCTGCCTCCTGCACGCCCCCTACTGGGGATGGATCCCACAACCTGGGCATGTGCCCTGACTGGGAATCAAACCGTGACCTTCTGGTTCATAGGGCAATGCTCAACCACTGAGTCACACACCGGCTGGGCCATCCCCTTTTCTTGATTATGAAAATACTTATTATAAAAAACTGGAAAATGGTGAATATAAAAAAGAAAACAAAAATCATCCATAACTTCACAACTAATGGATAATCTTAATATTTTAGTAGGTTTCCTTCCAGTCTTTGGTATATCCTAGCATGAAACTTGAATGTCATTCCTCCTTCACACATTGTATCCAACCAGTCTCCTAGTCCTTTGACCCTCTCTTCTGAAAATATCCCAAATCTATCAAGCTCCTCCCAGCCTCCACTTTGTACAGACAACCATCATCTTTTGCCTGGATTGCTGCAACGTGCCCCAAACCACTATCTTTAGTTTCAATCTGACACATCCTCTCTCCAGTCATTCTCCACTTCACTAACATGGAAGCTGCTTAAATGCTTTGATGGCTTCCATTGCCCTTAGGACCATGCTCACACTATGGACTGAGGCTCTAATGCCCTTCGCCTCACCCCCCACCCCACCTCCATCCCCCCACCTCCAGCTACACAGACCTTTACCATGTTCTGCTCTCTCACACCTCTGACTGGTACTCCATGGAAACTCTCTCCCCAGGCTCTTTGCCTAACTGCCTTTCAACTCTTAAACCTCAGATCATATTGCAATTGCTTTGGGAAGATGTATTTGATTCCCTGCCTCTCTTTGAACAGGATTAGAGGTTCCTGCTGGAATCTCAAAGTCCTCCCCTATAATAACATTTATCTTACTGTATTATTACCTTTTTGTTTAACTGCCTATCTCCTTCAGTAGTTATAAGTTGTGAAGGCAGGGTCCCTATCTCTTTTATTCACTACTGTATACTGGGCATGTAGCTCAGTGCCTGGCAGAGGGTAGGCATTCAATATTATTCACTAAACACACATGCACATGCCATTATATATAACATGTAAAGTGTTTAATAACACGTTAAAAATCTGTCTATAGATTCTCTTGGATTCTCAATGTAGAAACTCTCGTTGTCTGTGAATAATGACAGGCCAGTGTCTTCCTTTCTAGGCCTTATCCCTTCTATTGTTTCCTCCATGTTCCTGGGCAGCTACAGTCTCCAGTGCGGTGTGGGATAACCGTGTTCATAGTTCATTTTTGTACCTGATTTTTTAAAGGAAAAGTTTACCATTTCAACATAAAAATACCGTGTGTGATGTAGGCTTTTGACTGATATGCTTCATCATTTTAAGGAAATTCCCTTTTAGTCTTAGTTTACTAAATTTCTCTTTTTATAAGTTATGAATGAATGCTGAATTTTATCTAGTGTATTTTCTGCTTTACTGAGATAGTTTATCTTCTTTAACCAGATAATATGTTGAATTACATTAGATTTTCTAATGTTAAAATATCCTATGTCCTTGCATTTATTTGATGGACTCTTGTTTTATACATTTCTGGATTTGATTTACTAACATTTTATAGAGAATTTTAAAACTCTATATTTATTAGTAAAATTGGCCTATAATTCTTTTTTTCTTTTCTTGTTTGTATCTGGTTTTGATATTGAGAATTTTTGTAGACTCATGAGTTGGGAAAACTTCCTCTTTTTCTTCTATTCTTCAAAATGGTGTGTACATGACAAAGATTCCTTAAATGCTCGGTAGAGCTCAGTTCTAAAACTACCTGGACCTCCTGCAGGTTTGTATCCATAACTGAAGTTTGGTAATTGTTTTTATTCCTATCATTCCTGTTGTTCACTGTCAGGCCTTTGGTTTGGGGATTCTTAAACTTGTGTTTTATATTTCAAACTCAGTTTTCTACACTGTCCCATCTGTTGCTTTTTTAGTATCTTCCATATTATTTTATAAAGTTAGTGTTTTCTTGTGATTGAGATTAAAAAAATAAAAAAATAAAAAAAGGAGCTGCTTTCCAAGGCTGGCTTCCATTTTTCCTACAGAAAATCAGCATCTTCGCAGCCATGCTTTTCACACTTAAAACAAATGTCACGGTCCCTAGTTTGTTGTTTCCGTTATTCAGCCTTAAATAAGAAAATCTGGAGAGACAGGATGTATACTGACAGCTGGAAAAATCTGGATAAAAAGGTTACCTATTGTTCTCGTATGCCTTTTCCACACAAGATCTGAACAACAGAGAATTTTCCACAGTGCTCAGCACTTGCCACATCCCCCAAAGAACATGGCCCCTACTTCCTTTTCCATCTGGTGCAGCCTGCCTGCAATCTTACCAACAGGAATTCCACAGAGGTGCTGCCTAGGCTGACTGGTCAGGCCTAATAAAAAGAGGTTATCATTTAATTGCCTTGTGACAGCACAGCACAGGAATAACAAATAGGCTCCCCTCAGTAAAAACACACATACCAGAGAGCCACTGCCTGGAGCATGAGGCCCTTTCTGGCTCAGGGGGAAGTGTTTTGATTCCTTAGTTATATCCGCTAGAGCAAAGGAGTGGGGAGTAGGGAGAAGGAATGCCAGGATTTTCTGTCCCTATCCTAATGACTGCCAACAGGTGTGGCCCAAGATATAGAAATCAATAGTCAGCAATGTTTAAAGGGCCATGGTCTCCTTGAAGCTTAGAAGGGACTCAGTTTCCCATGACCCAGCAATATTTGACAGTGGGCCTTGTAAAGTGCTTGCCCAAGACACTAGTGATCAGAAATTGGCCAAACTCCAGAGAGTGGTAGGCAAACCCCAGACCAGCTGTGTGATTAAGCTGAACTACCTGAGCTACCCAGGTGTTCAGATCTGGAAGCACCCAATGTTTTCACAGCCATATCAGAGCTGTGTCCACATGCGCCTTTGGAAGCAGGCATCTCTTCTGAGAACCAGCTCGGCTCTCCACTTCCACACTCTCACTCTCCCCCTTCCCCAATGAACGAACCATCCTTTAGGGAGCTTAGCCTTCCTTATTCCAGCAGTCCTGGTGAAGCTATCGCTGTGTAGGATTGGGTGAGTGACTCAGCCACCCAGGTCAGAAAGAGGTCCCCACATGGGTATGCAACCTAAGCTGGAACTCAGAGTCCTTGGATTACATGTGAGCACTTGCAGGAAACCACTTTTTCCTCTACAATTGCTGAGCAAGGATGATAGAAGCTGGAAGCTCTCTGACCCACGCACCACAGGGGACAAGCCCATATGTGGTGGGAGAGAAGGAGGCTGACAGAGAGAAGCAGAGGGGAGAGAAGAGGCAGGCAGACAGACACACACAGGGGGAGACTTGCTGGCATCACTGGAGTTTCTTGAGTCTTTGATATGCACCCCACCCTGGACTTTGATTACTGAGTCATTAAACCCATTTTTAATGGAACCAGTTGATTTGGGTTTGTGCCCCTTATGACTGAGACAGTCTTGATAAATGCCATGGTTACCACTGTTGGTTGAGAGTAGTTGGTTTGTCTCTCCATTTTGGTCGGGATTAATGAAGAGAGGCCCGTTCACTTGTACTGCATCACTGCCTGTGAGCCTCCCAGAAGTCCTGAGGACCCATAGTCCCGGTGCCCACAGGGAGTGGAAGTCACAGAGTGAATGTGTCACGAGTGAAGTCCTGCAAGCAGGTGGCACAGTTTGTGTGGCTGAGAAGAGAGTTGTGCGGTGTGGTGTAGCTATCTGGCCCTCTGGTTTTCACACACTCCCCACCTTAAAGCTGGGAGAAGATCACAGCAAGATCTGAACCTTCTCCTGCCTCTTCATGGCTACTCTCCCTCTTTCTTAAAGTAAAAGGCAGAGTGTACATAACATAGAAATTTATTTCTCAATTCAACCCATCAAAGATGCAGTTTCCCAGGTTTTGGCATATGGCTTTCAGTCTATAGTGTTGCCCACCTGGGTCTACTGTGGCTCTCGTGAGTGCTTTAATTGATAACTGGGGTGTTGGTAGTTTGCAACAGAACAATTGGAACGTCTTGGGCAGGTATGTTTTGAAGATATGTTAGTGATGGGGGAGGACTAGAGCTCTGGCACTGGGGGTATGACAGCCTGAGGCAGCTGGGAGACAGCATGAAGATCCAGTGAAAGATGATAAAAGGAGAAAAGGAATGGGTGGTGCCAGAGACAAACTCAGACAGTTTCAGGACTTTGCCTCCAGCCTGCCTGACCAGCTCAGGCTTGCTAAGTAAAACATTCTTCCTATTCCTTTCTCCTGCCCAGTTTTGAATGATGACAGGATTGTTGATATGATGCATTTACAACATCTAACCACAAATGGCACCAATTAGTCATTTCATAAAGTTCAACACGCACCAATGCGAGTCCTTATCTCAGCTCTCTGCGGCTGGTGGGGGGAGGTGGGGAGACTGGGAGCAGGATGTGTCTCTTGCCTGAAGAGTTGTCAACAAGTCAGCTCTCCATCTAATTGAGGTGCCAAGTAGGAATGATATATTCTAACAAAAGCATTCTTGACTACATATGACTTTGTGAAGACAATAAAATTGGTTCATGTTCAGATGTTCATCAATGTCTTTACCCCTTGACTCAGCAGATTTTCAAAAGCAAAATTTCTCTCTTCTTTACTCCGTTTCCTGAACTGATGAAAACATATTATAATAAATCAACCTCTTTACCATTTATGTGCTTCTTTGACAAATAATGTACACATAATTTTAGAGAACTGTAAGGGGGGTAGAATTAAATTAGGCATTTTCAAAAGGTGGGGACAGAACTAAAATGTTACTCACAGACTAATTACAGGAGATTTAAAAATGGTATCTGTCAGTAACTGTGAAGAAGCTGAGAGTTAACCTACATTCAAACTAACAAGTTAATTTGCCAGTTTCCTGGATGTTGGTAGAAGACATGAAACTCCTGGGGTTAGAGACAACAGACTCTTTATAACTCACAGTAATAGCATTTTTCAAAGTATCAGCATTTTACACTGGTTCCCAAGCCCCAATTCCCACAGGTGATGTGAAGAGGGCCAGATGACATCTGAACATACAGTAGATTGAATTACAGGGAAGAAACTGAGTTTAGGGAACCTGAATATTTTAAAGGGGTAATCATACCTATACTTTGCTCTGAAGGGAGACACCATATCTTCCAAGACTGTTCCTTGGAAAAACAATCTAGAATAAAGGGCAGCCAGTGCCTTGCATGCAAGATACATAGAAAAATGAGATATTCATGGAAACACTTTCCCCAACAATATCCAACCCTCATTTCAACACCATTGTTTTACTTTACTGAGAGTGCCCTAATGAATTACCACCAACTGGGTATCTCAAAACAACATAAATTTATTTGTATACAGAGGCCAGCTATCTGGACTCAAGCTGTTGGCACAGTCCCATTCCTTCCAGAGGCTCAAATCCTTCCTTGCCTCTTCCAGCTTCTGGCGATTCCAAGCTCTGTCACTCCAATCTCTGCCTCTATCTACCTTTGGCCTTCTCCTTTTCTCTCCTGTGTCTCTCTTATAGGGGCACTTGTTATTGGATGTAGGGCCTATCTCAATAATCCAAGATGACCTCATCTCAAGATCCTTATCTTAATTAACCTGTAACACTATTTCCATATAAGGTCACATTTACAGGTTCTGGAGGCTAGGACATGGACATATCTTTTTAGGGGCTACCCTTCAATCCAACTGTCTCAGCTCCTGATAAATTTTCCCATGACTATGCCATTGCACTGATTAATCTGATTGACAGGGGCTAAAACCAAATCTATTCAAATTGTCTCATATAGTATTACATAAAAGCTGCTATTAATGAGATTCCAAGCCCCAGGATAAGTCCAATTCATAGAGTCAACCTCAACCATATCCCCCTCCCCGCTACCCTGAGTTCCAAGTTGAACAAATCCTATAAACATCAGAGTTTACCTTGGAAATCCCCTTTGGCTCAAGGCTTACTCCAAGCAGAGCAGGATGTATTAACAATTGCACAGGAGGAATTCCCTCATCCATAACAATTCTGGCTGGTGAGTTGAAGTTACCTGAATACTTTCCAGGGCTGAAGTTTTGTTTTTGACTACTCCTAAAGTGGTGTCACTGTGTTTTCAGGAGGGAGGCAAGTTAATGTCTGGCTTCCATATAAGAATTAAAGTCTCTGGAGAGCACATTGTGCCCTAGAAAAAAACGCATTTACAATTTGTAGGGGAGCACAGGAGACTTGGTTGGAAAGTTCGTAAGGAGGAATTTCCAACCTAGGGGAGTTGGCTGAAGGCAGCAACCCTAATTGCTCCTTGACCTTTCCAAACAAGTCTGTGCAAGTGTATACCCTTGGGTGTTTACCAGAATCATTAGGATTAATCTTTAGGTGTCCTTGCTTAATGGACACTGCAGACACGTGTGTCCTTCCAAGATTACTTACCCTACTGATAGTATCTAAAAGATAAACTATCTCAAACTGCTGTTACAATAAAAGCCTGAAGAGGCAGGTGATCGAGGCTATCTGGTTCCTTTAGCCAGGTAGTCCCTTTCACAGCAGTCCTGTGTCAGAGGTAATCATTCATCCATTCCTCAGGGTCTACTGGTCAGCCCCGGAAATAATTGTTGATGCCACTCAAGTAGGTACATGAGTGGGGGACATTGCCTCAAACATGATCTCCTGGCTGACTGGTAGGCATTAGGGTTTTCAGTGCAGTAGAGTAATTGAATCTAATTCTTGTTTTGGAGGAAATGCCTGATAGCAGTCAGTCCAACCTGTCCTTTTGTCCATACCACCAATAGGGTGGCATATGTTTGTTATATGGAATGACTGATGCCTAAAATAAAAAAGAACAAGAGTGTGAAGACATGAGGAGCTATGGACACATGTGTTGCAAGAACTGGGGCTATTCCCTGCTGTTTTTCTTAACCTTCTTAGGAAGGTTAAGAAAAATGGAGATCAAATGCTGGTCATTGTTGCTAGGCAGGGGATGGCAGACCCAGCAGCCAGTTAAAGGCAAGGCACTAAATGACCAGGGCACTTTCATGGGGAAGGCTCCAGGGTGATTCCTAGAGATAATGCCCTTCCCTCCCTCATACTTTTCAGGGTCCAAGATCATTAGTGTCCTTCCCATGTTCCACCACCATAAAATCACTGTGTCCATTCCAGTAATCATAACTTTTTTTTCTAATCACCTCCTACGTATGCCCAGAACTTTTGTCTAACCAAGTTAAGTGCAACAGGGATATGGGAATTTTTATAAAACTTAGAGACCCATTATACCTCTACTTTGACCCCTGTAGGCCACCCTAGGGAGACTCAATGAGCAGTGCACTCAACCAAATGGTCATTATCCTGATGACCCAGGACATGTCCATCCAACAAGAGAATTCATGCATCTGAACCAAAATTAAGTTCAATTTTCCAAGGCCCCATTTGGACAGGTTGCCACCCAGATAATGTACAAACCAAGCCAGTCAAGGGTTGCTTTCAGGTGAAAGAAAGATGCACCACAACCCAAGAACTGTTAGGACAAAATCCTGAATTTCCAAAAAACATCTCTCCACCACTTTTGTCATGTTATTATTTAGGAAGCGGCCAAGAGGAGATGATCACTTTCAGGAGTGGGGCTGATTCAGTGGCCAAAATACTTCAGACAAGTGTGGGAATCTGGATGGGGTGAGAAAGGTTGATTCAGAAATCTTTTTGGTTGAGTGTTGAGGCGGCCATTCCAATGGTCAACAGTATCAGATTCTGTGGACTGTAGGTAGCATGGAAGGTCCATTGAAAGCCTTGACTATCTGTACTTTGTTGAATAGCTTTTGTGATAAAAGGTGCACCATCACTGGAATGAAATCATCCAGGAAAACAAAAGCTTGTCACAGATAAATTCCAAGGGCCACAGTGGTGTGGGCAGAGTCAACTATTCCACCACAACAGCAACACTATAACCTAAAAAGTGTCAACAATGGTGAGGCATTACCAATAGCCTCTAGAAAGATCAATTAGTTCAATCTGCCAGGAATTTATAGAGGTAATGCCCCATGCAATGTGGCCCTCCTCACCTCAAGACAAATGGGTCATCTATGGTGGGAATCCCAACCTTAGCATGTAGTGGTGGCCTCTGCATCAGAAACGCAGAGTTTTCTTTACTTTGTGCCAAGTCTCTGATGGTGGATGTGCTGCCATGTCCAGTATGATGAGGGGATCCAGACAGTGAAGGTAGCAATCTGGGAGGCAAAAGCTCAATTGGCAGGTCGACTCCAACCAGAGAATGGGCCCTGAGTGTGGGTATCTATGTGAATGACCCAGACAGTTCTGTCAGCAGCCATGATGTGTTCCCACAAGTCACAGCCACAGCAATAGGTCTCTCTAATCTGCCAGTGTGTAGTTTTCAAAGAGGCATCTAGGCCATTGGCAACGGCCCAAGAGTCAGTAAAAATACAACTAGCTTCATCAAGAGGGGTACTGGCCTGAGTTACGAGAATGCCCTTGATTTCTGCTCACAGAGTAGAACGACCACATTTTGGTTCTTCAGAGCTGGTGCTGAAGTTAAACAAACACAGCAGACAGCCCAGTGGACACCATCAGGTACTAGCTTAGCTGAACCATCAGCGAACCAGCCCAGGCACTTAGGAAAACCACTGGAGTCAAGGACCCTACTAAGCCAGCAGCTTAGCTTCAGGTGGTAGTATGGAGCTAAAGTTTTCCCTGAAGAAATAGATGTCAAATTTTAAATTTTAATTGTTTTCAGAGAGGAAGGGAGAGAGGGAGGGGGAGATAGAAACATCAATGGTGAGAGAGAATCATTGATTGGCTGCCTCCTGCTCATCCCACACTGGGGATCAAGTCTACAGCCAGGCATGTGCTCTGCCTGGGCATCGAATTGTGACCTCCCGGTTCATAGATTGATGCTCAACCACTGAGCCACGCTAGCCGGGCTAAATGCCACTTTTTCATTTAAAGCCAACATGGGAGCCAGGCCAGCTATGTTCTTGAATGTCACATCCCCATTTGAGAAGTGAAGCTTGTTGGGCTGTCTCGCCTTGTTACTCATTGAGTCAAAGTTAATCCAACACAAAATGGGAACACAGGATGAAGAGTCACAAGGCCTCCATGGGTCAGGCATTCAGTTACAACAAGAGCCCGGGAGCAAGAGCTACTTTTCAAAATGGGTGTATCTGGTTACCATGTCATGGAGGTGACAAGTGCAAAACCCTAAGGACTGCCTCTGAGTGGAGGCTGCCTCCCTTTGTCAGAGACTCCAATCATAAAAGTAATCAGTCACAGAGACTTACAGCTCTGAGGGCTCATTAGGATTGTGGAGCCTTAAAGGTAGGGTGCATGTCACAGCTTGCTGGAGAGCTGCTAATGCAGTCTGTTTACTGGGGCTTCATTCAAAGTATCTGGATATAAAGGAACACACTGAATACCCAAAGAGGCACATACTGTTTCCAATGTGCAAGTTATGAGCATCCATTTTCTTTTTACCTTATGAATAGTTTATTTCTGGAATTTTCCACTTAATATTTTTTGGACTGAGGTAACAGGAAGCAAAATCGTAGATAAGGGGGGGACTCTTGTATGGCCTGGTCCATCTGGCTCAACAATAGAGTGGGTTGTGCTGGGAGCAAGCCTTGGGGATTTCCACATTCAGCTTTGTTCCCTAGCTCCTCAGCAGCTCAGGGTGGGGACTGAGAGGTGCGTGGGGAGTGGGTGTGACTCCTCCTGTTGCAGTTAGGGTGAGGCCAACTCTTTAAGCACTTTTAAGGCACGGGGTGGAGGTATTCACATGATGTTGGCATGCATTTTTAAAAGAATATTCTGGCTGTTTCATGTAGAAGAGATGGGGCTGCAATGGAAGCTGGACAGGATGTGGGAAAACCAACAGGGGGTGCAATTCTGAAGAATCCCCTGAGGGGCCTGTTAACACACAGTCCCTGAGCCTTGACCTCAAGCGCCTCCCCAGGCAACAAGTGTGCAGTGGGCCCAGATCCTGCCTTTCCAACATGCTGCCACCATGGACCACACTGGGTGGCACTAGTGTGGGCTCTGTTGGTGGCAGGGAAGCTGGTGAATGGATGGATTCTCAGAGACATGCAGCTTGTATATTTTGAGAAGGCAGGAAAACCTTTCTGAAAAACTAGAATTCTCTTTAGCCTGAAGATACTTGTCCCCAAGCATAACTTGGTACAAATTTCAGAGATGCCTTAGTGATGTGGGGAAGAGGTGAGGGGCAAAACTTCATAGAAGCAGTTTCACCTCCTGGAACTCCAAGGTGACAGAGCCCCAGGGGTGGGTGTCCTTGTTATGGTGGTGATGGCAGGGCTGAAGAGACAGCAGTTTTTCCTAACTGCCAGGGCAACTGGACATTGTAATCTGCCCACCAGTCTCAAGGAAATTTACTTGGGGAGCTAGCCCCTAAATTTTGTCAGAGTTTATCAGCTTCACCTGCTGGCAGATGTATGACAATATCATAGTCAAGGCCATTGAAACTGATGCTTCTGACTTGCCAAGCAACAGGATATAATCTACACAATGACAGCTTTGGACACCAGAGGTAGAGGAACTTGCAGTAAATTCTGACTACTAACTAGTGGCAAGTAGCAGGGAAATTTAGATCCTCCTAAGGCAACGGTTCTCAACCTGTGGGTCGCGACCCCTTTGGCAGTCGAACAACCCTTTCTTTCACAGGGATCGCCTAAGACCTTCCTGTATGTCAGATATTTACATTACAATTCATAACAGTAGCAACATTACAGTTACGAAGTAGCAACGAAAATAATTTTATGGCTGGGTCACAACATGAAGAACTGTATTTAAAGGGCCAGAAGGTTGAGAACCACTGTCCTAAGGGGATATTGCAAATATAGCATGAATGGGAACTGGTTTTGATTCTTAGGTGCCAGTGGTATGGCAAAGACGGCATTGGCAATGTCCTAGATAGCATGCCAAGTGCCATGGGTCTGTGTAATGAATTCAGTTATGGTCATAATGTCTGAACAGCTGGGGCTATGGGATTAACAGCTGAATTCAGTTGGCAACAATCTACTGTAAGCCTCCAGTTCTGGTTAGCCTTTTTCACTGGCTGTACAGGACTATTATACTGAGACTAGAGGCCCAGTGCTGAATTTGTGCACATTGAAATGAAATTAATTAGAAGAAATATTTTAATATCACTATTTGTCCTTCCTCTATAATAGAAGTGTCAAGCAAATTCACAATCAACAATGACAGATCAAAACACATGCATGTGATTGGCGCCAGCAACAGCTTTAAATATATAGATAAACTTGATTAGACCTGCTTTCTGATTTAGCTAAACTTTTCCCAGTCCAGTGAAGCACCCCAACTTCTCTTTCAGGTAATTGTCAGCAACATAGCAGTAAATATCAACACAAAGCAGATTATTATTGTAGATCATGCAGGGAGAACAAGGGGTGAAATATTTAACTGTAGCAGTGTTTTACTATATTCTGCGCAGCAAGAAAATCTGAATTAATTTTCAAGTTCCATCATTTCCTACTTCTTGTCAGTTGGGTAAAGTTTCTAAACTTTCTAAATCTCCGTTTTTCAGCTAATGAAAAGTAAATAGTATTCTACCAAGTCTCCTATCTACCTACTCCAAGACTTCTGTGAGGATCAAATGAGATGAGGCACGCAAAAACACTTCACAGATATTTGTTTAAAGTGTAAAATGTTTGCACCTGGCTATAAAACAAGTAGTGTTTCTGGGCTGAAGAAACTCCAAGGATGCTAGTTGCTAGGGAGAGGAAGCCAGGTGTTGCTATGTGATGTCATTCCTCGGCACTCACAGACACCTTTTCCCAGCGGGGCTGGGCTGTGGGCTGCATTTTGCACCATGGGGTCTTGGCAGTGTTGACTGCAATTTGGTGGGCTGTCACTCTGGAGTGGTGGCAGGGCCTATGTCCCACTTGGGGGGACCCAAGTGTTGTTTTGTGGGCACCAGGTCCGTAGTGCACTTTATTGTTAAATGGCCTGTCACTAGGGAGAGGAAGCTGGGCATTGCTACGTGATATCATTACCCAGTGCCCACAGCCACCGTTTTGGGGCTGGGCTGGGCTGTGGGCCACATTTTGTGCCATGGGGTCTCAGCAGCGTTGGCTGAGATTTGGTGGGGTGTTGCTCCAGGGTGGTAGTGGGGCCTGTATCCCACTTGGGGGGAGCCGAGTGTTGCTTTGTTGGCACCAGGTCTGCAGTGCCATTTCTTGTAAATGGCCTGTGTCATGGCAGCTTCTGCATTGAGCATCTGCCCCCTCCTGGTCAGTGCTCATCATAGCGACTGATCGGACGGTCAGAGGGACACTTAACATATTAGCCTTTTATATTTATAGATATTTCATCTCTTATGATCCCTGCTACCTTTAAATTTTTAATCAAGGCTATTCTCCCCTGGAATTCTATACTGTTTCTGTTGCACAACCCAGGAGGGTCAGGGAGGTAGGCTGAAGAACAATGTATGTGCTCCACTAGCAGTTTTTAAATGTGGCTCTTTTCTATCAGGGAACTCCCCTCTGGACTTTATGAACATTTACAAGTATGTAAAACATTAAAACAATTATATATTCACCAGTGAATATACAATAGTACACTGAGTTGACACAAAGGACCCTGGCACAAGACCATGTTAGCTTCCTTTCTCTATTGCCCAAACCCCATCTCTTAAATTGGGAGCCCTTGTGGAAACAGAACCAGATAGGATATTGCCTTGAGGACCCATATCCAACAGAGCCATAACATTTTAAGTCTCTCCTTTTCCCCTAAATCCCTAGGATACTTAGACAGGTGAGTATGGTCTTGTGGACAGACAGACATCAGCATCACCTCTAATTGTTTTTCTCCTTAAAGTGATTGAGTTTGGGGTAGAGTGGGAGGGAAGAATCAGGGCCATTAAGATTGAGAGTGGCTGTTATGAACTGAATGTTTGTATCTCCCCAAAATTCATATCTTGAACCTTTAATCCCCACTGTGATGATATTTGGAGATGGGGTCTTTGGAGTTAGTTAGGTATAGATAAGGTCATGAGGCTGAGTCCCCCATTACAGGATTAGTGTCCTTCCTTATAAGAGGAGAAGGAGAGAACAGAACACTAAATATCCATCATCCTCTCCTTCTCTCTCCCCTTCCCTCAAGTGAGGACATAGTGAAAAGCATCCAGCTACAAGCTGAGAAGAGGGTCTCCCCAGGAACCAAAATGGCCTGCACCTTGATCTTGCTCTTCCCAGCCTCCAGAACTCTGAGAAATAAATTTCTGTTGTTTAAGCCACACAGTCATGGTATTTTGTTATGCCAGCCTGAGCAGATTAAATCTGTGGCTCTGTGCATTAAACAAGGCTTTTTATTTACTTTCAGTCTCAGACAGTATGGCAGTGGCTCAGTGCTCACCCCAGTGAACTTCCATCGTTCTTGGCCTCACAGTGTTCTATATTGGGTGGTGACGTCCTCGTGGTTGAAACTGTTTATTTCAGCCTTGGGAACCCTTGACTTTACAGCTATAGCCACATTGTTTCCTGAGATCATGGGGTTTGCACCCTCTGTTGACTCAAGCATGGCTCACACAGCTGTGACCATCTTTGAGGAGTGTGTCACCATAATCTGGGACAACTGTTAGTTAGCTCTTTACTCAGACAACATCTCATGTTCTCATCTTATTTACAGATCAGGGTTAGGTGAATTTTTCAGGGTGGCAAGACTGACCACAAGAATTTGTATTTCTTTGAGTCAGATTATCATTCTCAAGTTTGTCATCTGCTTCAGCATTTTAAGTAAATCCAATCCAAGGCAGTAAGAACCCAAATACTAGTCAATGCCTCTCATCTATGGTCTCCTGTGGGAACAAATTTGTCTCAAGGAAATGTCTGTAAGATGGCCAAAGCTTCTCTATAGCAGACAGGACCCACTGCAAAAAAAAAAAAAAAAAAAAAAATCTGAGACCTTTCACCTTAGTTTCCAAAGGAATCTAAGGTTGTCCCGATGGACTGCAGGAGGATTTGAGCCATAAGACACAGAGCTGTTGTTAGTCTTTCTTCATAAACATTATATGTCCCATGGTATCTCATCTTTCATGCAAACCAGACCAAGTTCTAGTGATCTACCTGGTCTCTGTAATAGCAGTCATGAATTTCCCTCCTTTCATACAAAATGTAGGTAAAGATCTCAGTAACTTTTATTTGAAAAGAGAAGAACCTTCTGCCCTGCTGACCAGGACAAATACTGGTGCTAGTTATTACAATGAGGTGTGGACCTGAGGCTGCCTGCCAGATTGACAAGGAAATCCTCCATCTGGGCCATAGTCAGCAACCACCAGGGCACCATTTGGGCAGCTGTCTTTGACTCTATCTTTAATCTGCAACCCAATTCCCAATTTCTCCTCATTAGTAGGAAATAAAGTGGAAGACCATTTATTACCTCCTTGACCATAAAATTTCATTAGCCACGCTCCCTGCCATTTCCCATAGATATTCCTCAAATCCCATTAGCTAGCTACAAGGCCCTCATCTTTCCTATGCCAGAAAGTCAACTCTCTACTCATCACCAAAACTGTCAAGAACTCTGAAGGGTCTGAGATTTTTACCCTACTTACAACTTAACAAGTTAGCCTGGTACAGCTTCATGGATGCTGGTAGAAATGAGACTCCTGGGTCAGAGGCAAAGGACAATGTACAACTTAGCAATAGAAGCAGCCTGAGTGTCAGCATTTTTTGCACTGGTTCTGAGTCCTAATTCCTACAGTGGCACGAAGGGATCCAAATGACACCTGTATACCCAATGGGTTGTGTTATACAGAGGGACTCTGAGCTTAGGGAACCTAAATATTTTTAAATGGGCAATAGGCATGCCTGTCCTTTGCCCTGCAGGAACACACTCTTTCACCCAAGGCTGTTTGCTAAACACAACCTCCTTGGAAATATTATCTAGAATGAAGAGCAGTCAGTACCTCACTCACAAGGTATACAGAAACTCAAGACCCATGGAGGTTTGGTCCCAACAATACATGTTCTCATTTGACAGTACACTTGGCTCTTCCAGCTTTTCAGTTATATTGATGCATGTCTATGGCTTAAATTATTAAAAAATAATGCAACAAAACTTGTTTCATCAAAATCACGAGCACAGAATGTTAAATATTCACTCCAGAATGATTCTGAGATGGATAATAATGATGAAGCCTTTTTGCCTTTAATGCTCTTAAGAAATAGCAGAGCAATACTTTTTAGGAACTTGTAAGAAATTCAACTTATTTTGGAATAATTATAGTCACAAGGAGTTGTAAGAAAAAATAGAGAGATGCTATATACCCTTTACTCAATTTTTCCCAATGATAACAAACTGCCCTCCCCAACAAAACAAAACAAAACAAAACAAAAACCAAACCAATATCACCCCCCAGGCTACTGGCATCAATACAAACAAGACACAGAACATTTCTATCATCACCAGGATCCACTTGTTGTCTTTTTTATAGCCAGCAATATCGCTTTAACCATCCCAGTTTTCTCTAAACTTTCTTTGTTAACCCCAATTTTTCATTTTACCTGTGAAGAAATAAGGTTTTAAGTAACCCATCTTCTTGGTTTTAAGGTAAATCAGCGCTCTAGGTAATCAGACTGTTTTCCAGAGACCAAAGGGATAAGATGGTTTACACTTAACAAGAAAATATTTTACATTTTATTTAAAAAAATTATAGAATGTTCATTAAGAGCTATATAAAATAGCTCATAATGACTGGAACGCGTAGGAAGCACAATAACAAGGACTGGGGAAAAAATATCGTCTACTCCCCAGAGACAACTGCTATTTACCAATTTGGTGTACAGTGTGGGGCAAAAGTGGGTTTACAGTTGTGAGTATGCAAAAATAATTTATTCTTATATTATTATTTATTAATTATTGTATTATTTTCCATACCAACTGTAAACCTACTTTTGCTCCACCCTGTATTCTCTTTCAGTTTTTTTCTTTGCTGAGAGGGACACACACACACACACACACACATAAAGAGAGAGAGAGAACTATTTATCTATCTATATATCTATGTATAAATACTTTGTTTTCACCTTCTGGAAATCAATCATATCCATGAAAGGACAGACAGTTCTTATGCCCTTTTCTCTCACCTCCACTATAGAAAGACAAAGGATGGGGGAAGCAGCTTTTATGGGCAGTTTGTCAAATCCCAAGACTATACCCAATTACAATTCCCCTGCACAGCAGACAGGGACTGCCATCAGCAGGCAGATAGCCAGCTTCTGAGGGGGCTGGAAGAGGACAAGCCCACTAGTTTCTGGGTCTGGTCAGCAGCTGGAAGCTGAGTGCTAAGGAAGTGGTTGCCCACCCAGAGCAGCCCATTCTCAATAATCATTAGGTTTACAATAGAAGAGATGTTCCAAGCAACAGCGTGAAATATGTGACTGTCTCCTCAGAGGCCAGAGCGTGAGTCACTGTGAATCACGGTCAAGCTTGGCCCTTTTTTAGGCACTCACCCCCTCTCATCAACCAAAGGCATTGTTGCTCCACGCTGCCCCTACCCCCACTTCAGTGCCAGCCCCTAGCTACAGATGTAGTGGTGACAGGGGAAATTCTGCCAACAGTCTTCCAAATGCCAGTGGCCTCATAGGCCAATGCTGACTCAAACAAGCCTTCCTAGTGAGGCCATAATTACCCTCCACTCTCAGAACAGGACTTACAAACGCGTGATTTATGCATGCTCCTTTTACACACGATCTCATGCACTTTACTCATTCTAATTCAGTATTTCCTGTTAGACTTTAGGTTTCTTAGATTTTATTATAAGGAAAATCCTCTTATATGGATGTCATTACAAATGAATTATGGGCATAATGAAAAAAAAAACCTTAACTATACATGGCCAGAAGGGCTAAGTGCTTACCCTTTCATACATTTCTCTTTTTAAGAATGATTCCTTTCACTAAATTCATAAGTGGGGCTGTGAATCAATTAAGTTTGAAGTGCTAAGGGATATGGTTTCCAATAATAACACAAAATAATTTGAATGTACGTTAGAGTAATTATAAGATTTTATTCAAAAGTTCCCATAGAACTTAAAATAACTGTGGCCTTATGAAAATCTATCTGACCCCCAAATCCATCATCTATAAAATGGGGTAATTCATGCCAACCTCATGGAGATGTCTTGATCCAACAACAGAGGCTTGTCCTGTGTGTTCCTCCAGGAGCCCCAAGGACAGATGCTTCTGTGTTCTGACGGCCTAAAGGAGTCCCGCTGGTGAGAATCTCAAGGTCAGTCACTGGCCCTGCTTCTTAGGAAAACAAGGCTAAATTGAAGTCATAAGTTATCATTAACCAGCTGGTGATTATGAGCAATGCTCAAACTCTCCAAGTCTCCCTTTATCCAAAATGAATGTGGAAGAAAATCGGGAACCAGCTCTAGATCAAAGGCTCTTAACCCCTATGGTACATTTGGATCATCTGGGGATACTTTTAAAGTCCTAATGCATGGACCACACCTGAGGCCAATCAAATCAGAATCTGCATGGTTAAATCAACACCAATGATTTTTTTAAAATTAAATCTTTATTGTTCAGATTATTACAGTTGTTCCTCTTTTTCTCCCCACAGCTCCTCTCCACCCGTTTCCGACCCTCCTCCCTCCACCCTCACCCTCCCCCCCCATCCTCATCCATAGGTGCACAATTTTTGTTCAGTCTCTTCCTGCATCTCCCACACCCCTTTCCCCGCCAAGAATAGTCAGTCCACTCCTTTTCTATGCTGATTTCTCAACAGAAACTTTGCAGGCCAAAAGGGAGTGGCAAGAAATAGTCAAAGTGATGAATACCAAGAACCTACAACCAAGATTACTTTATCCAGCAAAGCTATCATTCAGAATTGAAGGTCAGATAAAGAGCTTCACAAATAAGAAAAAGCTAAAGGAGTTCATCACCACTAAACCAGTATTATATGAAATGCTGAAAGGTATCCTTTAAGAAGAGTAAGAAGAAGAAAATGGTAAAGATACAAACTATGAACAACAAATACACATTTAACAAAAAGTAAATCTAAAAATCAAGTGAATAAATAATCTGATGAACAGAATAAACTGGTGATTATAATAGAATCAGGGGCACCAGTGATTTTTTTAAAGTATTTTTAAATTTATTTTAGAGAGAATAGAATGGGGGGAGGAGGGGAGAGAGAAAGAGAGAAAGAGTGAGTTATCAGTTTATTATTTCACCTATTTACTAGTATGCATTCATTGGTTGATTCTTGGATGTGCCCTGACTGAGGATTGAACCTTGGTGTACCAGGACAAGCTACCCGGCCAGGGCAGCATCATTGATTTTTGAAGCTCCCCAGGTGATTCCACTATGCAGCCGAGACTGAGAATGACTCTTTATATATCTCAGTCACCATTCAGCTCAAAAATTGAATGATTCTAAATAAAATACTTAATAGTGTTCTAAAGAATAAGCCAGTATGGATGCTGTTCTTGTCATGGGCCCATAAAATTCCAATCCAAGGACCACAGTATTCTCCATAATCTGGGGATGCCAGAGAGCTATTAGGGTAAAATTCTTGCAAATGATTGTGCTTCACATAGCCCTCAAACCTGCTTGAACCATTGTCATCTCTGACAAAGATTTCAAGAAGGATCTATCATGAGATCTGGGAGCAATAATGCTGATGCTAGCAATGTAGCCTTGGGACGTTAATCTCATCTTATTGGCCTTCTTCCCCATCTGTAATAGGAGAGTGTTTGACTAGGCTACTTATCTCCATGGTTCATTCCAGTTTCCGCCCTGAATGATTCCGGTGCACTGTTTTACTCATAGTAGGGAATTAAATGTCTGTGCAATAATACTTTTCTAGAGGAAGACATAAAAATGTGTCTAGTAATTCAGTATTTTAAAAGGAAGTCAGAACCCCATGCTATTCAATCTGGAGAGATTTTAAAGAAGAAATTGTATTTTGTACACTTAGAAATTTGAAGTAAGTAGACACCTTGGAGATTGATATCATAAATATGTATCATTTATGTAACTTAACCACAGCTTTTATGCTTCATTTTGAACCCTTATGATGCTGGAAGTCCTGCTTATTAAAATTTTGTATGGAAAACACAGGCAAGACTATATAATTAAATCATCTACAAGAATAATGAATTCATAAATCTCAACAAAACATAACATTCTATTAAGAGCAAACTGCAGCTCAGAATTATGTTTCTGTTGATAAATTATACCCATAGTTATTACTCAAATTTTAACCAGAAAATAAAGTTTCAAAATCTGTTTTTATGTGTGTACATTTTAATAAGGACACTAAGATTCTATATTGATCCAGAATTTCTGCAGCTTACTTGGTAGTTTTTCTGTAGGGTATTTAGAATGACTAGTACCCACCTCCTTTCAGCTAAATGAAAATGTTTATATATTTCTATTAAGATGAAAGTTTCATTCTCTCTTTTCTACATTATTTCACATAGGATGTGTTATTAATATATACTTAAGTAGGTTGGGACAAGGTTGTGCTGAAACTATAGTAGGAGTAAAACTACTGTAGTGACCCATAAAACTGGGTTATACTTCATTAGGAAGAAAATGTGTTAGAAATGTGTTTTATTATTTAATACCCATTTTTAAGAATATGTATAGGCTAAAAAAAGTGTGTGTCTGTGCCCAGTCAGTGTACTCAGTGGTTGAGCATCAACCTATGAATCAGGAGGTCACAGTTCGATTCCCAGTCAGGGCACATGCCTGGGTTGCAGGCTCAATCCCCAGTGTGGGGAGTGCATGAGGCAGTCAATCAATGATTCTCTCTCATCACTGATGTTTCTATCTTTCTCTCCCTCCCTCTTCCTCTCTGAAATCAATTCACACACACACACACACACACACACACACACACACACACACACACATTTTTGTAGTTGCTGTTAATCCTCACCCAAGGATATTTACCCATTGATTTTTAGGGAGAGTGAAGAAAGAGAGAACAAGACAGAGAGAGAAACACCAATGTGAGAGAAACACATCGATTGGTTGCCTCCTGTATGAACCCCAACCAGGGCCCAGGCCAGGGAGGAGCCTGCAACTGAGGTACATGCCCTTGACCAAAATCAAACCCAGGACCCTTTGGCAATCGAAACCGGCCGCTAGGGAAATAAAACGATGTATTTTTTAAAAAGTGTGTGTGTGGCTACTAGGTAGGCAAAGGAGTGGACTGGAGTTGACAGTTGTCATCATTGTGCTGTCCAGAATCTGAACATTCTTATTTGGGGCAAATTCTCCTTTGGGTAAATATGGTAGGACACAGAACCCTCCTTTCACTATAAAGATTTAAAAGATCAGATCAGAAAGAAGATTTTTTTAAAAAATCAGTACTTGTTTTCCTATTTTCCCTTACAGCTAGAGACTGATCATGTGACTGACCCAGAACTGTGAACCAGGAGCAGTGATTTGAAAGGAGAAGAAAAACAGAGGCTGTGAAGAATCCATTCTGTGGGCAGTAGTGGCAGCAACACCGGTTTCCAAGAGCAGCAGGGGCAGATGGGAAGACAGGTACCCACAGTTCACAGTGGCAGCATCTTGCCCCCACTGGCTCTTTGGTGTGATGCAGACTGTGGTTCTGGCTGCATGGATGCACTCTGTTCCTGACGATTTCTCAGGCATGGTTCTCTGACACTCATGGGGATTTCCTGACCTACCCCATAGGCTTTAAATACATTCCTTTTCTACTTGCAATAAAACACCCACAATAGCAAGACTTTGGGTGGAAAATAGCTCAGAGAACAGGGAAATCCTGCAGTATTAGGTTTTGTCAAAGTAAACAAACAAGGTACTTTGGTCTTTTTTGTTGCTGTTGTTGTGTTTTAAACTCCCTTTTCCAACTGATGTTTGCTGCCATGGAAGACGACAGAATAGACACATAGACACACACACACACACACACACACACACACACACACACACAGTCCCAAAAGATAAATTCCAATGGGTTAAATCTGAAAAAAAAAATCAACTGAACTATCTGAAAAAAAGTATGTATACATTAGTTAAATGTAGGTAAAAATACATTGCAAAGGGAAAAGATAAAGATATTAAATAGAATTAGGAGTAAAGAGAATGTAAGAATATATACGATAAATTTCTTTATACTTACTAAACATTAAGAAGCAAATTTGATTCTAAGCTTCCTACCAGCCAACAGAGAGAAATGTGACCAATTACACAATTCATAGTTCAAGAAAAACACAACCTAATTGCTTGTGAGGAATGTATCTACTTCTAATATTAATATGGGACCATATATCACCCCAGGGGCCTTTAACTAATAGGGTATAGTGTAATAAAATGAGCACAGATCTCAACCATTAAGGGTGGTGGAGTACTTTCAGTGCTGTAAGTAGTTATATTTGGAATGCCTGAGTTAGGGAGTATCTTTCACTCTGTTCTACGTAGTTCGTGAGTCTGCAACCATGTCGCATATGCATCAGGACTATCGAAAATAAAACCTGGAAGAAGGAAAAAGAAAACTTACATATATTGGGTGCTCACAGTGGGCCAGACACATTTTATATGTTATCTCAATCTCAACAAGGCATTCTGTATGTTATTTCACTTAACCTCAATACTTCAAGGCGGGCCTATTTTATAACTTGTGCTGTTACCAGACTAGAAGCAGGCCTCTTACTTATATTAACTGCCTCAAGAGTGTTAAGAAAACTCCAATTCAATAAATTTGTGAAGCTCCAAGCTGGATACCATAAGGAAACCACAGTGAGCTAAATCTAGTTCCTTTCCAAACTATGGAATTCACAACTCAGTGAGTTATTCCTTGTGACGTTTGATTAGGTCAGTACGTATTTCAAATAAACGTGAAATTTCCACTACAAAGTTCTGTGCCTGCAATTCAAGTCTTTATTCTGTGCTTTATTCCTTAATTTAAAGACTATGTTGTATTTTGTAATGGCCTTTGGCTAAAGTCATGAATTAGTTGACTCTATTTAGATTTTAAATGTTCAAAGCTAAAAGTTCTAATTGGAAATTCATTCTCAGAAAAAGGAATGGAGAAGGAAATAAGACCTAAAATACTTGGGCTGTAATTCAAGAGGACCCCTTCAAAAATAATTTTCCCTCTTCTATGATCCTTCCCCCTTCTAGTCTGCAATAGGGTGTAACATTCAGAGTTGCTTCTTTGAGCAATTTTAATCTAAAAAGATGGAAAGATTGACCATAATCAATTTACATAGATTTAAGTGACAAATTTCAAGCAGACTAGGTATTGCCTTGGAACAGCATGGTCTTCACAAGTAGGACACTTGAGACCTCTTGAGGGTGGGGGCGGGGGCTGAAGCACCTCTGAAGGTGCTGACCATCCAGAGAACAAAATTAGAGACATGTGAGCAGAGGAGCCTAGATGACAGACTCCAGTTTAGTGAGAAGCAGCAGTAACTGGCACTATATGTGGATGAATGGCAGGCACATTGTAGGAAATGGGAGTTGAAGAGGGAGAAGCTAAAATCTGAGAAATAGACATTTTCCATGTCTGATCTGGAGAAAAAGCCAGAAGTATTCATTCTATGCAAGAGAGTTCTTTTCTGTTCTCCTGAACATCTATAGGTCACCTTTAATCAATACATTCCATTATAACTGTCCTAAGGAGCATTTTTGTTATGTCAAGAAAAAAAATCAACTTTTTTTCAAGTTGTTGTGATTCCATCAGACGGCACCACTTGAAGCTTGGATACAATAATGGTGACCAGTTAATGCAACTAATTAGCTGATGACCCCTTCTAGAGTGACGTCAGGGAAGGGCATGACCAACCCCGGATACTGCATTTGGCAGTGCAAGGAGCCGTGACTGCCAAAGGGTGCGATTTGTTGAAGCGTGAAACCAAACCAGGGCAAGATAAAAGGAGCTGAGTCCTTATAAAAATAGTATTGTTTTTCATTAATGAGCTCTTTTTAATCAAGAGCTTTTAATCAAGAATGCTTTTCTTAACTAAAGGTTTAAATTTCCATTTTCAGGTAAGAACCTTTCTGTGCCAAATGTAAAAGTTATCTGCTAAGGCTCAGTAACGTTTATTGGTGTGCTAGCAGGAGTTTATCATTTTAATTGCTTTTGTCTAGTTAATACAAGACACAAACTTTATACTGAAGATAAAAGTTATTTTCTAGAATTTCCATAGGCTGTAAAGGGTTTCTATATTCGCCCATTCCACAAACATTTACTGACTACCTACTGAAGCTAGGCATGGAGCAGACATTAGAATGCAAAGATGAATAAGGCACAGTCAGTGCTCCGAGACCCTCACAGAGCCTTTAGGGAAGGAATATTAAATCAGTCATTTTTATGCAATGTAATAAGTACAAGATTAGCATTGTCTTGGGCTAGTAGGAGGGCATGGAGAATGTCAAAGAAGACTGAAGTGGCCATCACCTGGTGGCAACTGAACTCCTGACTGTGCCATATAAATGAAAACAAATACCCAAACCAGCATGAGCCAACTTAATCATTTTTACCTTAGGGACCATTTGTGCCACTATTTTTACATTATCCTTTTAAATGACTCACTTTATAAAAATTAAATCCAGTCTTTGATGTGCTAATTACATTTTCCCAACAATATTTGTAGACAATGTCCTCCTTGGGTCCCTTTAAACCAGTGGTTCTCAACCTTCCTAATGCCGCCACCCTTTAATACAGTTTCTCATGTTGTGGTGATCCCCAACCATAAAATTATTTTCGTTGCTACTTCATAACTGTAATTTTGCTACTGTTATGAATTGTAATATAAATATCTGATATGCAGGATATATTTTCATTGCTACAAATTGAACATAATTAAAGCATAGTGATTAATCACAAAAACAATATGTAATTATATTATGTTTTCCGATGGTCTTAGGCGACCCCTGTGAAAGGGCCATTCGACCCCCAAAGGTGTCGCAACCCACAGGTTGAGAACCGCTGCTTTAAACTTTTGTGTGCGTTCTAGGCTTCAGTGTGCTTCTGCTTCCAACACTCAACATCTGTGACTTTTCTCTGACTAACTGCTCTCGGGCTACTGGAGCCACTTTGTCCACACTTGCAAAGCCTGGTCTTTGCATCCTTGTAGGGAGTAGCTATAAGCCTTGGACTTACCTGTGGCAGGGCCACAAACAAGTCCCAGCTTAGAGGGCAGAGTCCTTCTAGCATAATTAAACTTGATCTTATAGTCCTCCCTAGCTCCTTCCTAGGTAGCTAATGGGTTGTGGGAGGTGCAGCAAGTGCTGCCAAAACAAGGTGAAACTCACAAGAACATTGTAAACATGTTGACTACTTCCCTTGTTTTGCTTTGTGTGCTCTGACTATAAAATAAAGCTTCGGCTTGCAGGCTGGGTCTCTCTGTGTCCTCATCCAGGCACTAGAGATCCACCCAGCCCCAGCTGTATTCTTCTTTAATCCTTCACCACCCCTCCCCAGGTTCACCCTTGTCCATGCTGGATGCGGTTCACATCCTGAACATGGCTTTTAACCAATGCCTGAGGCTATGGGATTATGAAAGCCCTGCTCCCTTACCTTGGGTCTGGACAAGTCCTCAAACTTCTCCCTGGGAGATCAGCTGAAGCTACCCTTTGTAAAACCTGGCCTTAAACTACACCCTACCTCTCCTATCCCCACCTTCATCTGTACCAGCCTCCCCTAGGGGCACTCCCTTAAGAAATCACCAGCACACAAATCCTTGTGTGGGGATCTGCTTCTAAGAAACTTGGTTTAAGACAATAAGACCCCTCTCTTCCCCAGATAAAGGAAAAATGTTCATCCTTGTACTCACAACATACCTTATCTACCTACTTCAGTGACACACAACTAGCTCAGAAACACTAATCTGACACTTATATGTTAAATTCCACTAAAAAGAAAACTCTTAGAGTTACAGGGCAGGTATTTCATATTCTTCTCCAAGAAGGGACTATTTAATGAGACTGATTCTCCTGCTAGCAAAACTTTACTTTTAAGCTTTCTGATTTTTAAAAAAAGATGTTTCATTAATTTTTTAGAGAGAGAAAGAGAGAGATAGAAACATCAATGATGAGAGAATCATTGATTAGCTGCCTCCTGCATGCTCCCCACTGGGGATGGAGCCCCCAAACTCAGGCATGTGCCCTGACCAGGAATCAACCAGTGACCTCTTTTTTTATTGATTTCAGAGAGGAAGGGAGAGGGTGAGATAGAAACATAAATGATGAGAGAGAATCATTGATTAGCTGCCTTCTCCATGCCCCACATTGGGGACTGAGCCTGCAACCCAGGAATGTGCTCTGACTGGGTATTGAACTGTGACCTCCTGGTTCATAGGTCAACATTCAACCACTGGGCGACACGGGTTGGGCAGTCAGGTATATTTTTTGCAAACATCTCCCAATTTATGGCTAGCTTTTTTCTTTTTATTAACAATGTCCTTTTAAAAGTAAAATTTTATAAATTTTATGAAGTCAGATCTTTTTCTTTTATTTATTTATTTTTTAAATATATTTTATTGATTTTTTACAGAGAGGAAGGGAGAGGGATAGAGAGTCAGAAACATCGATGAGAGAGAAACATCGATCAGCTGCCTCTTGCACACTCCCTACTGGGGATGTGCCCGCAACCAAGGTACATGCCCTTGACCGGAATCGAACCTGGGACCCTTGAGTCTGCAGGCCGATGCTCTATCCACTGAGCCAAACCGGCTAGGGCCAGATCTTTTTCTTTTATACTTGGCAATTTTAAGGTCTGTTTAGAGAACTTTTGCCAAACCAACTGACCAATAATACCCTCTTCACCACTGGTACAGATGACCGTTTCCATAAGAATACTCCAGAGCCACTTACCACCAAGATGACTGGAGATGACACAAACCCTGTTTGTCATCCCTAGTCTTATATATATGACACTTTTGAAATATGGCTAAACAACCTTTTCTATTGTGTTATAATCTTTACTTGCTTTTCTAATAGTTATAATAGATTAAAGACTTTTAAAAAAATCATTCTCATCTTTCAGGATTATACAGAATTAAAGTACAGAATTCAAATATTCATCTACTAAAAAAAAAAAAAAGATAAAAATCATCAGGTAAAAGAAATGAAAGTGTTCTCAGCTCTGTGTAAAACCACTCTATTGAAAACAGTGCTAATAAATATATGACAACCAACAGTGCACTTCAGGTAGATAATAAAAATTTAATTGTAATATCACAAAATAAACAAATTTATAAAAGTCAAGTATTTAGTTTTGGATGCTAGAAATAATATACATAATAAATTCAGCATGGTACTGATAGTGCTGCAAGATTAGATTTTATTGTTCAAATTATAGATTAAGCCAATCAGGCTGCTTTGTACTTAAGTTTCAAAAAATCTACTTTTATTACGAAAAGCATCTGGACTTTATACATTGCTATTGAAACCTCGAATACTGCAATTGAAGCTGTGTGACTACAATCTTAATGATCCTCTCATAATGGAAATAAAAGAGGCAAACATTTTCCCCTTATGGAATAACAGTTACCAAAACTGTCAGTGTCAAAAACGATTCCTTCCTCCTTTTTAATCTCATAAACGCACATGCATGAGAGAACATTAAAAACAAAAAGGGCAACTTTATGCTATATGCTAGGTTGATGTTAAAATCCACAGACTAATTTTTAGATATAATATTTCTGGTTCTAGTCTTTAAAAAAAAGAAACAGAAGTAATCAACATTTTTAACATCAGGAAATATAATTTTGTTATTCTTTCATAATCAAAATTTTCAACTATTTCTAAGACTGTTTCTATAGCCTGTTTTCACTCAGCTAGTTCAGGAGACACACGGTTGAAAAAGGGCTGAGCATATAAACTTTAAGGCTAAAAAATTCCATCTTCAAAATGTAAAGATTTAAATAGAGCCCTTGACAAGGTTATTTAGTACCTAATTGCTGGTCATGAAAACAAGTAGACAGAAAAAAAGGGCCATATTTAAATGCTTAAATGAAAAACCATAGGCAGGTCTTTCACAACATAAGTAATTCTTTCAACCTAAGGACATCTGCTGAAAGTAAAAGTTACCTTACTTCATCATACATCTTCTTCAAAACCATTATGCCCAATTCTGGATCAATGTCTCTTATGCTTTGGTTGGAAGATTTAATGAATATATAGTCTGTAGGAGGCAACAATAGAACTCAACAAACAAAATATAATAGATAAAATACTAGAATCTTAACTGAAAAATGTCATGTTTGTCCAACTTTTTCATGCAATCAGCATGCCCATCTTAAATCTGACATATCATTTATAAAAGATTGCTACAGTCCCTACTGAAATTTGTTATTCTGATGAGCCAAATTCAAATGCTTTCATACAGGTGAGGATTAAAGAATGTTCTGAGGATTATTCATCATTGTCTGTAAAGAGAAAAAAAAGAAAATAATTTAATTCATTTCCCTGCAAATCAACTGTATGTATCTACTTGTAAAAAACTTATATTTTTCATGCTAAAGGAAAAGAGCTTTAATGTAGTTTTTATTATAATATCACATACTCAGTGTAAAATATTCAGACAATACAATGAACAATAAAGTGGGAAGCAAAAAATCATCCAAAAGCCAAAGACAACCAATGTTAATTTTATATAAATCTTCCCAGATCTTTCCCTGTGCATATACAAATATCTTTTTTAAAATTACAATAAAATGCATTTTGAGATATGAGTTTTCCCCCTTAAAACACATAATGGACAAAAAGATGAATAAATAAGTAATAAAACAAGATCATAAAATGTTAATGGCAGAATCTAGGTGGTGCATATATGGGTGATAACTTGGAAAGTTCTTTCAACATTTCTATATAATGACAATTTTACAATAAAATGTTGAAAAAGAATAAGTCATAGATATATTCCATGTCAATTTCAATGGCTGCATTTTGTTTTATTTTATGGATATTGTACAATTCAGCATTTCTATTTATGGACACTGGTTATTTCCAATTTTTTGTTTTTCTAAAAAAACACTGCTGAATGAATTAGAGCACTTAACTTAATCTAAGATAACAATCGCCATCTTCCATACACTAGCAAAGGTGATTGTTCATTAAATTCCAAGTGTCATCTCTAATCACTGCACTGCTTAAGACCCTTCACTAGCTCCCCACTGCCTCAGGACAGAACCCTCATATGGATTGCAAAGCCCTTCATTATCTGGCCTTTTCAATATGTCTAGCCTTATCTACTTTCATTGCCCACCTTCCCTAAGCATCCCCATAATTCACACTTGAGTAAAGTGAGTTGCTTATAGTTCCCCTAATGCAATATTTCACATCACTCTATGTGTAAGTACACATATTGATTTGGGGGTTAATTCACATTAATATTTCAAAATCCAACTCTGATGTCCTCTCCCCTAGGAAGAATTACCCTGAAACCTTGATTTCTTCCAATACAGCCAGATCATTACCTTGTGCAACATACATGTTACAATTATCACTCTTACAATTTAATTATTTTTTATAATTACACAATGTCTCAAATAGTCAGGAAAGTACAGAGAATAAAGTAATGATTAGGTACACACCTACCTAATCCTTAGAAATAATTGAAGTTAACTTGTAGCTATATTGGTTTGGATTATTTGTTAAGAAAAATCATATTACAGGTACAAAGTACTCTTCTCCAATCTTAGTGACTTCTCTTCTTCCCCAGGGGCAGTATCCTGAGTCTGATGTATGTCCTTCCCTCCCATGATTTTTTACTTTTATTAGATATAAGTATACCTAAATAAAATTGCTTTTAAACATTACAAAAATGGTATCATGTACTAACTACTTACTCAGCTGATCATATTTGTGGGGCTTATCCATATTGATAGATAAAAACTTAGTCCATTTGTTTTAACTGCTCTAGAGAATTTCATTACATAAACACAGTACAATATCCAAAGTGAATGTGGAAAAAAGGTATGTATTTCCTTCTTAAGAGACTACAAGGTTGGACGTATGCCAGTAACTTGCATCATGCCATATTATGAGAAAGAGCCACATGAAATCCAACTACTGTAAAAATTACTGAGGCTATTTTTCAGTCTGATATAGTACTACTAGAGGCCTGGTGCACGAATTCGTGCATGGGTGGGGTTTCTCTGGGTGGCCTGCAGGGATCGGGCCAAAACCTACAGTCCAACACCACCTGCAGCTACCTGCCGCTCCCGCTCATCCAGGCCCCACTATGTCTGCCGCAGGCTTGTGCCCAATCAGTCCCGATCAGGAGAGGCTCACGCTGTTGCAGCAGCACTCACCAGCCATGAGCCCTGCATCTAGCACCCTCCCCAGGGGAGTGGACTGTGGGATTGGGCTGAAACCGGCTCTCCAACATCCCCTGAGGGGTCCTGGATTGCAAGAGGGTGCAGGCCAGGCTGAGGGGCCCCACCAGTGCACAATTGGGCTGGGGAGGGACTGCGGGAGGGCTCCAGGATGTGTCTGGCCCATCTCACTCAGTCCCGATTAGCCAGACGCCAGCAGCAAGCTAACCTACCAGTCAGAGAATCTGCCCCCTGGTGGTCAGTGCACGTCATAGTGACTGGTCTACCAGTTGACTTCTGCCCTCTGGTGGTCAGTGCATGTAATAGCAAGCAGTTGAGCAGCCTTAGCATATCATTAGCATATTATGCTTTGATTGGTTGTTCAGTTGTTCTGCCGTTCGGTCTATTTGCATATTACCCTTTTATTATATAGGATTTTATAAAATGGGGTTCAAGATCTCAATAAAATCAGGAATTCACAAGTTCCAGATAATGTTTAATTATATATTTCCAATTCTCTAATAATAAAAATAATCTTTTAACATTTTGGAGGAAAGCATTTGCTTTACACTAGTAAATCACAACTGACGGGCATTTTTAAGGACTAAAACTTGAGTTTTTCACTGATGTCCATGGACTTAGATTCTTGGAATCTGAAAACAATTTTTTACCCTTTAAAGGAATCGACATATTATTCGACCTTGAGGAACACTATATCATAGTCCTCTCTTTTTCAAGAATTGTGGGAAATTGTTTCCTTTCTTTCAATACCAAAAATAACTGACCTTTGCGTAACTGAGATGTTTTGTCTCATGCACACTGTGACTCATGTACTTAATTAGGTTTCCTGCTTTGCTAGAAAGATCAGCACCAAATTTGTGACTTATTTTCACAAAATGTAGAAATCATTTGAACATAAACTTTGTATTCTTACTTCGGTCTTGGCTTAATATTATATTGTTTGCACTCATTTGCCTGATATGTTAAATTTCCCAAACACTTGTTCTTAATTTTATCTTGTATTGTATGTATTTTTAAATGCAATCTTTAATGTTTTCAAAAAAGATAAAATCTTATAAAAATGTATATTGTTAAATTTAAGTATCAACATTTTAAATCCTCAATTTCAGTCTACAAATCATAAAGTAACAGAATTTTTTGACCAATATTCTAGAAATATATTCTTGTTCAAAATCATCGGAATCAGTTTATAAATTAATTTTGAAAAATTAGGTTCCTTACTTCAGGATAGGACTTAAAACAAAAAGACCACATTTTATTATTTTGTTGTTGTTAATCCTCACTCGAGGATATTTTTCCATTGATTTTTAGAGAGAGTGGAAGAGAGGGGGAGATACAGAGAAACATCAATATGAGAGACAATTAACTGTTGTCTCCCACGTGCGCCTGCAACCAAGGTACGTGCCCTTGACTAGAATAGAACCTGCAACCCCAAAGTTCTGGGCTGATGCTCTAACCACCAAGCAAACTGGCTAGGGCAAGACCACATATTATTGACCTTGATAACCCACTTCATTCACTAAGCTTGATTTTAAAGTAACGTTGAGCTTTTTCCAAAGAATTAAATGTTCCCAGAAAAAGGACTTATACCAAAAAGGATAATCAAAAGAATCTGGTATATAAGCTGTCACAGGGAAATTCCAGAAGAGAACTTTCAAGGTATTTTGTGTAATGGAACATCTTCATTAGACTAAGTCTATATCTCTACATTAAGTTCTTATATTTTTCCACCAAATACTGTTGTAGTTCTTTAACATTGTTTATAGAGAAGTGCTCCCTTAAGTTTCTATTGATAGATTTCATAGCAACCACCATTAATATAAAACATTTTATTTTTATTTGCTATAATCCTAAGAGGGCTAAAAGAAATCATAATGAAGAATAAATGCAGCACTAATTACTGGCTTATGAAGGAAGACTGGTATATATTCAGTGCATTACTTGTTGCTAACAACCCTAACTTTTTCTTGAGTTATTCTGTTAAAAAGAATAGTACTGAAAAAAGTGATTTTTTTTTAAATCCTCACCTGAGGACATGCTGAAAGAAAGAGAGGAAGAGAAAGAGAGAGAGAGAAACATTGATGTGAGAGAGAAACATCAATTGGTTGCCTTCTGCACATGCCCCAACAGGGGATCAAACCTGAAAGCCAGGTATGTGCCCTGACCAGGAATCCAACTAACTACCTTTTGGTGCACAAGATAACATTCAACCAACTGAGCCACTCAGCTGGGCAAAATACAGTGATTTTTGAAGCTATAAGATAACAGTACTGACACTGTACCTGAAGATTTTCTAATTTTGATTTATCAATAACTATTAGAGTTTTTACAAGACTTACTTCTATTAAAACAATCCAAAGAAATATTTTTTGTTGAGCTTTAGAAAACATATCATAAAACTTTAGGAAAAAACAGTCAATGTAAATAAGTCTACATAATTATAAAGCTGCTCCCCAAATTAAAAAAAATATTTAATTTCATTTTAGTAAACAATTTTTCATGAGTCAAACTATCAAATATTTTTATAAGAAGCCTTGCTCTGAAATACTTGAACTGAATATTAACAGCTCTATTCCTATGAACAGGAAATCCAGGTATTCATCACCTCATGCCCAAACACACCTACAGTTTCAAAACAGATTACTTCCAATCTTGGCACTCTCCAAACCACCCAGAATACTGCTGCCAGATTGAACTTTATAAAACACCTCATTCACTATGTCAGTTTTTTTTAGGTCAAAAATCTTCACTAATTTCCTCTGTGTATTTTACACACTTCACAGTGTCATATCACAAAGACTAAATTTCAATAAAAGCTTCTAACATGGTCAATTTCATCCTAATATACATTAATCAGTTCATTCTATTTTCCTTACAAATTGTTCCCTCTATATTTCTTTCCATTTCTCACAAACCAACCTCCCCTTCTCTAATTCCTACTGTACTAAAAAGTATCTTAGGAAGAGCAATCAATCATATGTGTGTATATATATTCTATAATAATAAAAGTGTAATATGCTAATTAGGCCGGACAGCCAAACGACCTTCTGGACGTCCTTCCGGACAACCTTCCAGAAGCACACAATAACTACTTTGAAAACCAATCTAAGTACATTAGATTAGAGATCATCTTTCTATTTTTATAGCAAAGGAAAGTGAAACTTAAGACAAAATAAATCACTCAGTGTCACATCATTAGCCTCCCAAAGAGTCAGGACTGTGACACTGGTCTCTTGGTTCCATGGTAAGTGCTCTTGACTATATTTAAAGAGAAACCATTTTTTTAAAATATATTTTTTATTGATTTTTTACAGAGAGGAAGGGAGAGGGATAGAGAGTTAGAAACATGGATGAGCGAGAAACATCGATCAGCTGCCTCCCACACACTCCCCACTGAGGATGTGCCTGCAACCAGGGTACATGCCCTTGACTGGAATCGAACCCGGGACGCTTGAGTCCACAGGCCGATGCTCTATCCACTGAGCCAAACCGGTTAGGGCAAGAGAAACCATTTTTAACTAATAACTTTTCATATTTTTACTAAAAACATATTTTTTAGTGATTCTATAGGTAAGTAGTTTCTAAATATAAAAATGGGTTACATTCCAATCCCTACAGATGAACTCTCCTTACTCTGAAAGAGACTACATTTAGTATTATTTAGGATAAACTTTGCATATTGCTGAAGCTCATCAATTTACATTTGCCATTTTGTTTTTTGCACATTTATTTAAAACATAAAGATGGGAGGAAATCTTACCTTCCTGATAGGCCCCATCTGCCATGACTAAATGAAGAATCTTTGCATAAAGATGCTGATGTTCGTTTCCCAAAATATTCTGAGCTATTGTTGAACAAATCTCTATATTTTCATCTTCATCTTCATGAACAGCCTATACCAAGTTTCCAAATACAAAGTAATATTTGAATATTATCTTTCTCTAGTTGGATACTTTGTTAATCTTTTACAATAAATTTCCTTACCAATAAAAAAATTTACTGACATTTCACTAGTAATTTAAACAGAGCATATTTCAAAATTAAATGTTTTAACTGACATTTCACTTACCTTTATTTTCTCATAAACTTCAAAGAACTTTTCAAAGCCTATTTCCTGCTCCAGGTGAAGTCTCAGTTCCTCTAAATGGTTAAAGACACTATCATATTCACACTCACTAGTTATCTCACCATCACTGTTATCTAAAAAACATTAAAAAGATATCATTAAAAAAGACTAAATCAAATAATTATTACCCTAATATACTAAAATTCTGTAAGTGAATCATGTCATTGAAATAGAGTACTTTGGCGCTGGCTGGAGTGGCTTAGTTGGTTGGGTGCCATCCTGTGCACCGAAAGGTTGCCAGTTCAATTCCCATTCAGGTACATGGGCTCAATCCCCGGTAGGGGGCATGCAAGAGGCAGCCAATCGATGTCTGTCTGTCTGTCTGTCTGTCTCTCTCCCCCTCTCTCTTCCCCTCCCTTTCTCTACCTAAAAATGATAATAAAAAAGAAATAGAGCACTTTGTACTTTAAATATAAAGTTTTTGTCATTATAATATTTGCCATTTATACAGGTAATCAATGTACATAAATCTGTCTTAATAAGAATATTACTTTGAAAATCTTTTCTTTTTATAGAAATAAACAGTAAACCAGGATAGAATAAAAGCTTCCCTACAGATGTCATCAAATGTAGCAAAAAATAAATAAAAAATAGAAAAAGCACACCCATATGGCAACCATAGGGCACCAACCCTAACTACTGTTTTTAAAAAGTAGATTATTAAACATGAGCCAAAACATTAAAAAGCATGCAGAAGGCAGACAACCTAAAATACATACCATAAAACTTTAGTAAAGCACCTAAAAAGTATTATAAATGCTCTGTATGTTTTATGTACACCAAAGGTACTTTGAAAAATTCCAGTAAAAAACAAAATTACTGAAGGATCATTCCTTTTCACATTAGTTCTTCTTCCCAAATAAATGCAGTTATTGGAATACACAAATTTTCTTTGTATTTTAGCGGTAATGCTATGAATAAAGAATAGTTTCTAAACCAAAGTTTAAAAAGCTGCTTTAGTCTTAACCCTTCTAGTTAACCACTGTATGTAGCTCTTTGCAAAACATAAAATACTAAGAAAATGAAGTTATCTTTATTACTAAAAAAATAAATCAATCAATAAATATTATTATTCTGCCAAGAAATAGAATAAAAATGCTTTAAAAAAGCATTTCCATAACTTAATGGGAAAGAAATGGAACAACTGTATATGTGCATTTGTGTGAAAAGAAAAAGAATAAATATAAGTCAGACAAAGAAGCATGCTTCAGTTTTATTTAAAACTGGAAATGGTTCAGCCTGGCTGGTGTAGCTCAGTGGTTGAGCATCGACCTATGAACCAGGAGGTCATGGTTCAATTCCCAGTCAGGGCACAGGGCCGGTTGTTGGCTCAATCCCCTGTGGGGGGCGTGCAGGAGACAGCCAATCAATGATTCTCTCTCATCATTGATGTTTCTCTCTCTCTCTCCCTCTTCCTTACTCTCTGAAATCAATAAAAATCTATTAAAAAATAAAAATAACAAAAAATAAAACTGGAAATGGTTCATATTAGATATCAGAAAAACATACTCTAGTTGAAATAGGTGTACACACTGAAAAAGGAAAAGGCCCACCCCAATCGTGATCACGCACCTGAGTGCCACTCCTCATTGAGAGCGCTTTCGCTGCTGGGGTTGTCCTCCTCATCGGCTGGATCTGTCCCGTTCACAGTCTGCTCTAGGTCACTGTTCTTCAGGACTGATTCTTCCTCCTCGCTATACTCCCCCCCAGGTTCTTCTCTGAGTAACTGCTCCATAGAGGCCTGAAGCTCTTGTAAATCTGTGTCAGTTTCTTCAAACACACTGAAATTTAAAAAATTAAACACTACTAAAGCCCATGTCTTTCTACTCAAACACTTAATACTCCAAAACTTTTCTTTTATGTAATTTTGAAAGTTCAGCAAAATCTTGGTATGGATGTATAATAATGGCACACTATACAAAAAGCTTTCCATATAAACCCTCACTGGGCATCTGAACTCTTAGAAATGGAAATACTTAGGGAATTATATGTTCAGGTTAATTGGATGATTTAGTAAATAAAATGGTCACCAGAAGTCTTATCTTTAGATGCTTATTCTTGAAAATATTCCTAAAGTATATAAGTAGACTTTACTGTAATTATAATACATTAACCATAATAATCTTATGTGGGGAATCCTATTTCCAAAAATTGCTCAGGATATTAATTCTATTTTCTTGGAAATATAGATACTGAAATGAACTAATTTATGCAAATAGTATTATACATTTACATAGTACTTTAGTTTTATCCTATTATTTAAATCTTATTCACACAAAACTCACATAAGAGACATGAAAACTGTGAATCAAAGTGTTTAAATTACTTACTCAAGGTCACACAGTCAATTCACACAGGACTGAATTCTAAATCCTGTGACCACTTCTACAATACCCCCAAAATGTACTCATACTCACAATGTTATCTCTCCTATGATTTGCTTCTTTCTCCTAAAGTGGCATGCAAATAGGTTAACGCCTTTCCTAAAGTTTACACTTTGATCAAATAGACAAATGTTTACCGAAGAACTAAAATATCAACAATATTATGTGAGACAGGGAATAAAATTTCCATTAATAGAAAAAGAAAATAATCTTTAATGTAGAAATAGCTTTATTTTGTACTTATGTGTACAAACTCCTACACTTTGACTTTGTATTAGCTATAGAAAAGCAAAGCAAAGAGAGTATCTAATATTTTTGGATCATCCTACTAGTAGCACTTAACTTACTACATTTAATTACAAAAGTAGCATAATAGGCACATCTGCTATGTACCATTGCCACAATGACTGAACACTGACCTGTGGATAAAACCCTCTAGTGGCCAGCCTAGAGGAATTAGTGGCCTCTATAATGGTCGTAAAATAAGCAGGACTGCTAAGTCTGCCATTGCAAGGAAAAATGAGATTATGATCTTTTATGAAATGAACATTTCAAAATTTGTCTCAGGTACTTCAAAACCTGGTCCCAAATTCACCTTTTAGTAGGCTTTCTTACTAGTCAGTTTTGAGTAAAGTTTGGATTTAAATAAATTAATTTTCCTCCCAAAGAAAACGTCAAGTGAAATTTCCTGTACAGACATGGATTAACTTACTTAAAAAAAAAATCTTAGTTTTCAAATTTAAAAAATCATGTTAAAGGCTTCTAACTTAAATTTTAAAATAAACTTGTAATCAACTAGTAAATAAAAGAACATAAGCCACAATTAAGCTATAGTTTACTCAGATAAAATGGATGACTTTATAAAAACTGAGGAAAAAACTGCTACTTAGCACTTTGTCAACCATAAAGGTGCTGAAATGTTATGTTCTTCAATAGGCGTAATAAAAAGATAGTTAAAATGCTTAATGACCAGAGTTAAGCAGAAGAAAACAAAGATAAAAAGGTAACTTTTTCTCTAAATTTTGAGGGTACCAGCAAAATTCTACAGAACCCCCATAATCATTTTTAAAAAAGAAAGCAGCATTTAAAAATAAAATTTGGTTAGAAATTTAAGAAGGGGTAAGACTTAAGAAAAACAAAGAGAGAAAATAAAATACAGCAGATGAAGTAACCCTGGCTCAAATATTATAGGAAGGGAAATGGTGAGACTGATCTAAGGCTTTCAATCAGACCAAAACACAAGTTCTTTCTACTGAATGGCAGAGGTGAAAAAGGAGGAAATTTAATTAAAAAATCAGAAAATAAATCACACAAATTCTAATATCTTGTAATGTATTTCCTGGAGACTTAAATACACTGTACCTTCTCAAACACTTTATTCCAGGGTGTCCTGGTTTTATTTCCACCCCAAAATCTGTAACACTGTCTGAGGGGTACGAGGACTAACTGATATCAAAGAATGTGAAGCGGGATTACTGTCTAAAGGGCCATCACTTCCAACCATTCTCAGAAGTATTGGTTAAATGACCCTGCTAGATTTTAGATTCCCTATGAATCATGAAGAAAGGAATTTTGTGAAAGCAATTAAGTTACTTACATGTAGAATACACATGTAAGCAAGTGCACACACACAACCAAACAACTATCCCACCCACTAACTCCCCACTGCCATGGTTTTGAAATCATTCCCATCAGGAGATAGATGAGGATGGAGCTTTCTGGTCATCTCCCTGGGGAATTGTAGTGTAGAAAGTAAGCACTTCATAAATTCCCACTACAACCCCTATATCATGTGGTGTTGCACTATTAAACAGTCATTATCCTGCTAACAATCATTCACTTAATATTTATTAAGCACCTACCAGGTGCAAGCCATTATGCTGGATGCTAAGTGGTGAATAAGACAGGGAACACCAAGAGAAACCATTTTCTTATATTCTACAAGTGAGATTAAGCCATATTAGTTGAGGCAGAAATACATATCAAAATTTGCATGACGGCAGTTTAAATATGTTGTAAAAAGTTAAAGGAGTAGTGAAAAGTTAGCTACAGATAATGTTTAGAAACTGTCCAGGTAAGTTACCATCTCTGGAACATTTATAAACTCAGAAACTGTTAGTGTTACTCTCTGGTAATGACTTTGCGCTCACATGTCTTCAGAATCAGAAGGTCCCTCTTTAATGTGCTCGTCTTCAATGTCATCCATTCCAAGGTTGTCTTGCCGGACATCTCCTACCGTGGGAACATCCATCAGTGTTCTGAACAGCTTTGAGAGATCTGGAAGTGAACATGTCCTCAACATCTAAGAAAAGGCAACAGATTTCTTGTCAGGAGTATGATAATTAGAAAATAAAAACAAAACTTTATAAAATTAGAGCTAAAGATAATTTTGTTATTATATTAGTATATATATTTACAGGCTCACTTGCCCAAGGTGAGAACTAATTCTTTTGAATTTCAGGGAGGAAACTAAACTTGGGAGTTATGTTTGGGATTCAACACATAGATTTCAACATGGGGTCACCTTTAAAAGGTAGGGAGAGGTGTTTATTAGGGATGTACTCATATCATGGAACTGGAAATCTGTCAGGAATCAGGCATTGCTAGAAACTGCCAGTTTGCTCCTTTTTATTCGTGGTCCATATTGTGCCCTTTCATGGTATCTCTGCCAAGTTTTCTTTTACTTTCCTATGGCTACCCCGCCATATATATAGGCTGTCCCCCCAAAATGTATACATACACTTTGAATAAAGGCATTGTTTATTAAAATACATTTCATTTTCAAAATTGAGCAATCAGCTATTAAGTGTGCATACATTTTTTGGGGATACCTGTATTTTCCCCCAAATCTTAAAAGTTCATCTGAAGTGTGGCTAAGCACCATTACACGTAATTGATGGCTCTTTGTACCACTTTATCACTACGAGTTGCTGGCTAGCTAACAATGGTTAAATGAGGGGCCTCAAATTAGTGGGGGGTGTGGGGCGGGGGAAGCAAAGTCCTAGCTGGTTTGACTCAGTGGAAAGAGCGTTGGCCTGGGGACTGAGGAGTCCCAGGTTCGATTCCAGGCAAGGGCATGTACCTCTGTGGCAAGCTCGATCCCAAACCCTGGTCGAGCTGTGTGTGAAGGCAACCAATCAATGTGTCTTTCTCACATCGATGTTTTTCTCTCTCTCCTTTCCACTCTAAAAAATCAATGGAAAAATATCCTTAGGTGAGGATTAACAACAACAAAAAAGCCTAACAATGCTACGTGAACAATGGGCTGTGAGTGGAGCCTTTCCCACTCTGGAAGGCTAAAGACAGGCACTTCCATGTTCACGCTGAAAATCCTTGGTAGCAGCAGGTGAGAAGGAACTCAGCAAACCGAGCTAAAGAAAAACCATGCATACAGTTGAGGGGTTTAAAATTTGATTTCTTTGTTGGATAAGACTAGGAATTTGAGGAATGGCTTTTGTCTACTAACTTTCAACCATTAGAATGTCAATGGACAGACAGGGCTACAAAACAAGTATGTATTATATAAGTCTCAGGGTTGGGTTAACGCTAAGGACTCTGTGAGATCTGAAGCATGACTCCTAAGGCCCTGATAAGAATTCTACACCAGACAGGAGACTGCGAAAACACCACGTTTAGCATATTAATGAAAATTTATATACTTGGCCAATTTTATTGGTACAACCTGTTTTTGAGAATAAAAAAGGGTAAATTTCCATTATTGGAACATAATTTACATATTAAAGCACTCAAGAGGAAAAAATGATTTCAAATGGCAAGATGGTGAAGATACACTGCTTGTTAAAGCATTTAATAGTACTGCAAGTATTTCTTTTGCTGAATCTCTGTCAGCAAAATTTATCTTTGACATATTTATTATTTTAATGTTTTGAACCATGTATATTATAAACCAGCAGTATGCAAAATACACACCTAGTAACAGTTTCTCCAGATCCATGCTAATCAATAAAAATTAATAGCATATACTCATGGACACGGAAGACAGTGAATGATTGCAGGGGGAGGTGGCTAGAGGGAGGCAGAGAAGGAAGGGTCTACAGGGGGATAAATGGTGATAAAAAATTAATAGCATATATGCATTACATACCTAAATACAAAGCAACTACACAAAAGGATGCACTATTTTTTAGGCTGATGTAAATTTTAGCCTGGAAAAAAAAAATCTTAATTCTAATTTATTCCTTTCACTCCTTAAAACAGCTTTCATAACTGAACATAAAATAACAGGAAGACATTTCCAGTGGTATGTCATTTGACAACCTTCCTCCCAGAATGGGTTTACACACCTACCAACCCAACAACTATCCGTCCTATGTTAAAAATCATTTAGGTTCGTAGTCTTCTTTGAAAGACTGTTCAAGTTTTAAATAGAATATTCATCTTTAGTCAGAAAATTTTATATAAGCAAAATTTCAGTTCTATAATTCTGATTCTAAGTTTTTCATGTTGTTAAAGTAATATTCTATAGTTTTAACAATCATAGAGATCTTCCTGAAAATAGCTATCTATGGCAGGTCATCTTACATCTTTATTTAGTCAGGCTAATCTTTTTCCTAGATTCTTTATAGAATGATTCCACACAGCTAGTAGCATTTGGTGCCATTATAAATCAAACAGGAGATCAATGTTTTAGAAAACTTTAAAACATAAAAAACCTGCAACTCACTTTTTCGTCAGTAGTATTTTTCATAAAAATTATTAATTAGTAATACTCTGGTTATACTGTGAAATGGTTTATGATGAGCACATCTGTTTAGCTTCTGTTTACTGCAATTAAAATATAACATTTCACCCTTGAAATAGTTTCTATAGTCCTGACCAGGTGGCTCAGTTGGTTTGAGCATCATCCCGTACACCAAAAAGATTGCAGGATCAATTACCGGCCAGGGCACATATCTAGGTTTCAGGTTTGATCATAGTTGGTGAGCATATGGGAAGCAACCAATAGGTGTTTCTCTTTCACATTGATGTTTCCCCCCCCACCCCACCCCCATCATCAAAAAACATATCCTCAGGTGAGGATTTAAAAAATAGTTTTTATAAATATTTGCTCACTCCAACCCATAAACTGGGTTAAAAATGAATTTAAAACACTAATTAAAAAATTATGAGCACCTACCAAAGGCAAAAATCAAGAACATTATCTAAGAACTAGAGGCCCAATGCACGAAATTCGTGCAAGGGGTTCGGCCCTCACAGCCTTGGCCCTCGCAGCCCCGGCTTCATCCAGAAGGTTGTCTGGAAGGTCATTCAGTTGTCTGGTCTAATTAGCATATTACACTTTTATTATTATAGACTGATATTTTAGCAAATGAAAAGACATTAAGGTACATGTGCTAGTTGTAAATTGTACATTAATATTTTCCCCACTTTACATTTGCTATAACAAGAAATCTTTGTAAGAGGTTAAATTATCCCATTTTAGGAAACAGATTATATAATGCTTATCTTCATGATTCAAGATCAGCATTATTTCAGAGATTTATGGGATAGGCAGATATGGTTTTCTGTCCTTGCCTGAAATGGCTACAGATTGCTTTGATTTCCTAATGTTTTTTTCTTGCCTTTTTCTCCCAAAGTACTTTTACAGAACTAGTGAGGTGTAAACTAAGGTCATGAAAGTAAATCAAATAATTGAATGTATTATGTAAGGAGTCATAATTGTATTTATTTTAAAATTTATCTTTATTGTTGAAAGTATTACAGATGTCCTCTTAACTTTTTCTCCTATTGACTCCCTCCACCCTGTACCTACCCCTCCCAAGCCTTTACCTCACTAGTGACTGTGTCCATGGGCTATGTATATATGCATATAAGTTCCCCAATTAATCTCTCCCCCTGACCCTCACCACTGCCTTCCCTCTCTTTAAAGACAGCAATGAGGTTTTAAAAAGCTTTGGGCTAAAGACAGCTATACACCTTTAATGCAAAAGAAGTGTATGAGTTATATGATAATCCTTGTCTGTCACACCAAGTTTATATCTTTGAAAATCTAACTACTATTAAATAAGTGAGAGTATTTAGCAATATATATACTTAAGATAAGCATAAGAAAATACTCCACTTATCTAATTGGAAAATTAAATGGAAAATCAAAATGACATATTTAAAAAACAATAAAGGACAAAAGAATTCAGTCTTTGCTGGTTTGGCTCAGTGGTAAGAGTGTTAGCCTGCAGACTGAAGGGTCCCAGATTCGATTCCAGTCAGGACATGTACCTGAGTTGCAGACTCAATCGCTTGCCTGGTTGGGGAGTGTGTGAGATAACCAATCGATGTGTCTCTCTCACATCTACGTTTCTCTCTCTCTCAGGTGAGAATTAAACCAAAAAAAAAAAAAGAACTCAGGCAACTCATTCATATATAGATAAATATATAAAAAATATTCAACCTTCCGAGGAAATACAAAAACACAAATTTAAAAAAATTAACACCATTATTCATTCATTAAATACGTAATTTTTAAGTGAATGATAATAGTTGGTGCTATTTAGAGTATAGACTCTCACATACAACTGACAGCACTATAAACTATTTTCTAATGGGGAAATTAGGCAATATATGTATTTTTAAATTGCACTTACAGAAATTTATTTTATGGAAATAATTGTGGATATGTAAAAAGATACAGGGGATGGCAATCACAAAAATTGAAACATAAAGGCCCAAACCTGAATAAAAGATTGGTTTAAAAATAATGACATAGTAGACAAATGGAATTTGTGGTCATTAAAGATGAGATGAGAGACTTTTTGACAATATGACAAAATGCTATTTTTGTAGTATCATTATTTATAATAATTTTATAATACATATTACATAGAAAAGCAGGTGCAAAAAAGATTAGGCATGTATTCTATTTTGGTAAAAAGTTACATATAGCCGAAACCGGTTTGGCTGAGTGGATAGAGCGTTGGCCTGCTTACTGAAGGGTCCCAGGTTCGATTCCGGTCAAGGGCATGTACCTGGGTTGTGGGCACATCCACAGTGGGAGATGTGCATGAGGCAGCTGATCGATGTTTTTCTCTCATCGATGTTTCTAACTATCTCTCTCCCTTCCTCTCTGTAAAAAATCAATAAAATATATATATTTTTAAAAGTTACATATAAAAATTATATATATGAAAAGTAACAAAATAATATGTGATTTTTTTATTTGTATTTTTAGATTCTCTATAGAGATAATGCTCTATTTTCTTATCAAGAAAAAAACTGGTTACATATTTAGCAAGTGATAAATGTGTCTGAAAAACTTCTATCAGAAAGTGATATGAACATCTATTAATCTTTCTATGTACAAGTTAGGCAATATGATACTTCTATCCATTTAAAATACATTGCTTAAACTTAGTCTCATACTAACATTGGAAATTGAGTTGGGTAGTGGGAAAGAAAGATAATGTAAGAGAAATATTTTGCTAAATAAAAGAAAACCCTGTAAAAAGAACCTTGAACAGGGAGCCAATGAAAGAGTTTTTGTCCTGATGGTTTTCAGTATCTCAGATGATAAAATGGAAGTTTTTTTGTTGTTTCTGTAAATTGTTTTGATGTATGTCTGAGTATATGTGCTTGTGTTTTTAAGAGATTAAAACTCAATATTACAGTTTATCAAAGACAAACAATCCATAAAACTGTTACCAAATGAATAACATTTTCCATGTGAGCAGCATACTTGCCTTTGGGTTGTTTGCATCAAATAAACCAGTTGAAAGTCCAATCAGCAAGGAATTCTTGTTTTTCTTTTTTGGCGGTGAACCAGAGTGAGATCGAAGTGGAAAGGATTCTTCTGGTGAACACAGAATGGACTGAATTTGAGAGACTACATTCAAGTGTTCTGGGTGAACCACTTTATGGAAAAATGGTTCTGGATGCATAGATTTATCTACATCACATTTAGAGTGCAGAGAATCACCTATTCCAGGTTCTGTGGTGTAAAGCAAAAATTATGAGATAAATCTATATAGCACTTAAATAAAATTTCTAAGTTATATTGATAAGGCATAGTATTTAACACAAATTCTAGCAAAAAACCTTCATGTCTACCAGAAAAACAAAATCAAAATATATATATAGCCCTCACTTAATGTTGCCAATAGATTCTGCAACTTTAACTGAAATGATATATAACAAAACCAATTTTACAATAGGCTAACTGATATAAACAAGAGTAAGTTCCTACTATGTCTCATCAATGTTATAAAGAAATGACTCTGAACAAAATGATGTTATTAGAGGACCTGCTGTATGTAACTGTACTATCTGATAAGTAATCTATAACAGGATATAATGTCTCATTTTCAGAAAAAAGATTTAATGTTATATACTTCCATCACATTGGAAACTCTAAAATGTACACACAGATGCAAGAAAATGTGAAGAAACACTGTTTAGACACTCATATTTAGTTTCAGTTTATCTTTATTCCTATAAGTTAGATAGAAAAAAAGTATGCTTTTTATATTTTAATTAACTTTTGAAAACAAGACAACTTATGAATGTCCTTAGTATATATTGCCTTAGTTTTGGGAAGCAATTCTTTTCATTTTGAACATTTAATAAAATAACTGACCTAAACGTTATATTGCTCACACTGTCAAGCAATCCAGGCTTATAAATACAGAGTCCAGTGCTCTATGTCTATTACATTTTTTAAATGATTGAGGTGACTGAAAAGGAATAGTTTCTATTAATATATTGTCCAAATAAAACAGGCTAGTGTTCACAACCTTCCAGAACATAATTAGACCAATACAAGGATGCTTACCTATATGAACTTCACTAAGTTGATCCACCTTCCTTAAGATTCCTTCTTCAGAAACTTCATCTTGCTGAATAGTGATCCTATCTTCTAAGCTGTCACATATAGGTATACCAGTTTTAAAAAAACACAACTTTACAGTTTACTAGAAATAGCACTCTCAAATATAAAAAAAATAGAACTAAACTTCACTGGCATGCTGTGATTTCTCTCCTAAATATCTTTTTCATTTATATGTATGCTTCCTCTCATAAGCACAATATATTTTTTACCCCATTCAAATCTTCAGCAATCATAATTATTCACAACAAGTTCCCTCACCATTTCTTTTAACAACTGAAAATCTCTAGACTAGAAGAATATATTCCAGAAAGTAGCAGTAATTTATCTCTGTGGGTTTGGTTCATAGGCAGTTTTTATTCTCTTAATACTTTTCACCTATATCAAATTTTAAGTAGTTTTTACTTTTTTAGTTACAAATTTTGAACAATTTTCTATTTTTACTTTTTAAACTATTTCTTTTTAATCATACAAGTAATACATTTCTTCATTCAAAATGTAGTATTCCTTGGTTCCTCAAAAAGATAAACACAGGATTATCTTAGGCTGCAGAAATTCCACTTCCAGGTATACAACCAAAAGAACTGAATACAGGTATTCAAATGAAAACCTGTACACAAATGTTCACAGAATTGCTATTAACAATAGCCAAAAGGTAGAAACAACACTGAAAATGACCCATCATCATCTGCTGAATGTATATCAACTGCTGAATGGATAAAAATGTATGCTATATTCATATAATGGAAAAATGTTTGGCCATAAAAGGAATGAAGTACTGATCCATGCTACAACAAAGATGAACTTTAAAAACATTATGTTAAGTGAAAGAAGACAGATTCAATAAGCCACATATTGTATTATTTCATATGAAATATCCAGAATAGGCAAATCTATAGAGACTGAAAGCACGTTAGTGATTGCCAGGGGCTGGGAGGACGGGAAAATGAGTGCTGTTTTATGGGTACAGGGTTTCCTTTTGGGGTGGTAAAAATGTTCTGGAACCAGACAGTGATAATGGTTGGACAACACTGTGAATGTATTAAATATTACTGAATTGTACATTTAAAAATAGTTAAAATGATAAACTTTATGTTATATAAATTTACCTCAATTAAAAAAAGAAGTAGTGTTTCTTTTAAGACACCCCTAACCACTCAAATCCTAGTTTCCCGTGCTGTTATCAGTTTGGTGGACATCCGACCATACTTTTCCTTTAAAATTACAGACATATATATGCACATATGTAATGATTTTACATAGAATTATATTTTCTGGTATATGGAAATGTTTCATTCAATATAAATTTGTTTCAATAATCACTCAATATTTTAGACCTATTTCCATATAAACAGAAACTCACAGAAAAAAGAAATGAAACTTAAACATTTGAAAAGTTATGCTCAACTTTACCAATAATAAGAGAGATAAACTGAGACCCTAAACCATGATATTATCAGATTGGCAAAAATAAAAACTCTGATAATAAAAGGTTAGCAAGGCTGTGGGGAAAATAAGACATTTTATACATTTTTTTTCTGAAAGCATAAATGAGTACAACCTTTGGGGAGAACAATAATTGAATTACAAATGCAATTTATAAAAATGGAATTGACCCATTAATTACACAGCTATGTATCTATCCTATAGATATATTTACATTCATGCAAAATGACTTTATTAAAAGGTAATGAATACATTGCAGCATATGAATTCATAAAGGATGCTGAGTTGTGGTTTATCCATATAATGGAATACTGAATAGTCATAAAATAGAGGAAGCACTGTATGTATTAATATGAAAAATATTCCTGGATTACTGACTAAAAATGTAAAGTGTTGAAAATACTGTGTACATTATATTAACAACTATATTTAAAAGGGAGGTGGACTATATATTTGTTTTTGCTTATGTACATATTAAAAATATTTGAAGGAGGAGAGTGGGAATTTGCTAGATGGGGATAGAGGTGGAAAGAGACTTCTTACTGTATGTCTTTATATACTTGTTGATTTCTGAACCATATGAATATAATGTCCAAAAATTAAATTACTTTTATAAGGTATAAGATATAGGGTAATATTAGATTATGACACTATTTTTTTAAACTATATTTTTATTCATTTCAGAGAGGAAAGGAGAGAGAGATAGAGATAGAAACATCAACGATGAGAGAGAATCAGCTGCCTCCTGCATGCTCCACACTGGGGATTGAGCCTGCAACCCAGGCATGTGCCCCTACTGGGAATCGAACCAAACCTCCTGGTTCATAGGTAGACACTTAACCACTGAGTCACGCTGACCCGGCCATGATAGTATTTCCTAAAAGTGAATTACAGCCCAGCTGGCGGGGCTCAGTGGTTGAATATCCACCTATGAACTAGAAGGTCATGGTTCAATTTCTGTTCAGGGCATATGCCTGGGTTGCGGGCCAGTCTTCAATGTGGGACATGCAGTAGGCAGCCAATCAATGATTCTCTCTCATCATTGATGTTTCTCTCTCTCTCTCTCTCTCTCTCTCTCTCTCTCTCTCCCTTCCTTTCTGAAATCAATAAAAACATACTTTTTAAAAAAATGAATTACAAAACGGGATCCAGGCTTTGACATACAAGAAAAAAGAGGTAACATACTCAGTTTCCTTTGTTTCCTTCGTCTCACTAATCCATACATCAATTACAGGGAAAGGTAAGCCATCTTGTTTGTTTGTTCCACATGGCTCTCCTAGAACTTCTGTTTCCAAATCATCAGGTTCTGAAAGCAAAAGCATAACAAAAAACATCTCAAAGCAAAATTAGTTTAGAGAAAATGGAATGAATTTCTATAAATTATCATTACCTAGTTTTAGGCTAATATATTAATGATAACAGGAAAAAGTATTGTGTTAACTCTCTAGTTCAGCTGCGTTTGAAATGATAGATTTTTCCTTTTGAATTTTTCATTGCAATAAAAATACTGAAAAGAAATATTGCACATTGTATTTTTATTAGTATATAAAAATTTTTCTTTCTTAAAATTTCGGTAATATACAATTTGTTTTTAAAGAAGGTATAAAGAGTAGCTTAAAATAACAATATCTGTGGTTAGAAACAAGGAAGAAGAATAGACTGTAATATCATGGATTAATAACTGACAGGGAAGTTCAATTACCAAAATCTATCTTCAAAAAACCAAAAAAGAAAAAAATCCTATTACCTAGATTTTTACAATGATATTAAAAACATAATTGAAGTGCACTAAATCTAATATCCTAGACCTTCAAACAATTAATAACCAGGGTACTACTTCTGTTTTCTGGCAGTGACTCATTTTTTACCTGGTTCGTATTTTCTGAAAATAAATAATGAGAAGAGTTTTTCTTCTTCCTTTGTTAACTCCTCTCCAATTCTGATATCAATGCTATCTTATTTAAGCCAGCAGCATCTCCTCTTTTTTCCTAAAATCCAAATACTCTTTCCTTCTAGATTTAAAAAGTTTAAAATTAGCTATTTAAAAAGCTATTTCTATTTAAAAAGATAATTGATATTGTATCAATCCTTAAAGTTTTTATCTTTTATTCAAATGACTTTTGGGGGTTATTCATATAAATATGACTCATTGTACAAAGTAGATTTGTGATTGTTTTGCTTGCTAAGTCTAAAATATATAAAATATATACCATGTGGCTCTTTTAGAAAGTTTGCTGACTCTTGCACTAGGCTATACAGCCTCTATTCTATGCCTAAAAGTATTTGTGGTTTTTTTTTTTTATAAAAGTCTATGATACCTACTAACTATGATTCTAATGAGTAAGAATATTTAAGTTATTGTGGTGAATTAAAGATGGTCACACATACAGCAAGTCTCTGACATCTGTCTTATCTAGAAAGGGCCTCTTTCTCCCCTCCCCTTGTGCTGGCCCAGTGCTGTGATGGCCTTGACCAACTGAGTACGACTGAAATGTTGCTATGTCATTTCTAGATCTAGCTTTTAAGAGAACTGGCATTGTCCACCTTGGAATCTGGAAGCCAAAGCCACCAAGGCCATGAGACTAAAATGAAAACAAAGGAACCCAGTTGAGCAGGCCCAGCTGAGCCCTGCCAGGACAGGGAGTGACATCATCTTGCATGCTCCAGATAAGCCCAGCTGACAGAGGAATATCCCTGAGTGATGCCAGCAATTGTTTTTCTCCAGCAATTAAGGGTTTCTCCACACAGCAGAGAAGGATCTTCCCAATTCTTAACTCACAAAAGTGTAAGATAAAACATAATAGTCATTTTAAGCCACTAAGTTGTAAGACTCATTTGTTTTCCATGAATAGATAACTGAAACAGAATTTCTTATCTGAAAAACGGGTGCTGACATGACAAAATCCTAAAACATGTGCACCGGCTTTGGGACTGGGCAACAGGCAGAAGTTGAAAGGCTTCAAAGGGACAGTTGGTGAGAGACTGGCCAGTGAAAAAATGTTATTGGAGGCTAGAGAAAAGGGGATTCTTGTTATATAGTAGCAGAAAATTTGGTACCTGTGAAAACAGGAACAACAGAAAATGTTCTGAACAAACTCAGTGATTAGCTAAGGAACTATCTAAGCAGCTACCTTTTTTAGTAGTCTCTGATAAAGTGCAAGACAGAGGTTGACTGAAGAAAGAACTGTTTGGTTTATAAGGAGAATTTAGAAGAGAAAACCCAAAATAATTCCTTCTAGGCAACAAAAGTTTCTTAAGGAAGACATGGCCTCAAGAGTTTTATGGACAAATGAATTTGGTAAATGATACATAGCATATCCCCTTCTTGGAGATTCATAGGCACATTAAAATATTAGAAACTTAAAAATAAGAAGAGATCAAAGTATTATTCAATTAAATACAGCTCATTTTGACCCTTTAACACATACCATCCACATTTCCTTCTGGTTTCAATGACATCTGTGGAGACACCTCCCTAAACTTTGGACTGTTTGTCTCAACAGAAGAATCAACAGTAGCTGATGGGTTCATTTCAAGTGAAATACAATTTACTTGTTCTTCTCCAGCAATTAAGGGTTTGTACTTCTCCCCTTCAGGAGAAATCTCTGAAACAATAAAAATGAAAAATCATGCTACATTTTCAAAGTGTTTTACCAGTAATAGCATTTAGAGAAAAGTTCAAAACTTGCATTCTTATAACAGGTAATTAATGGTTAAGCTCTGTTATGTATTAGAAATTAATAATTAAGGTACATGACAGCCAAATTTTATTTTAATTATACACAATGAATTCTAGGGTGGTTAATATATGATTTACTTTCTTTTTCCTTTTGGTGAAACTAATATATGTGTGTTACAATGGTATTTTGAAATTATTAACTAATTGTTTTTGTTTGTCTCTATTCACTAGATTCCTCTAGCACCCTTTCCAAGTAACAACCAAAAATGTTTCTAGACAATGCCAAGTGTCCTCTGTGGGCAAAATCACCTTGGTTGAAAACCACTGCCACAGATAATGAAAATCCACAAAACAAATTAAAATTAGTAACCCACTATTTTTATGTTTTTTAGAGGATGGGGGGGGGGGGAGAGAGAGAGAGAGAGAGAGAGAGAGAGAGAGAGAGAGAGAGACAGACAGACATCAATGTGAGAAACATTGATCAGATGCCTCCCATATGCACCATGACTGGAAATTGAACTCACAACTGAGGTATGTGCTCTGACTGGAATTAAATCCACAACCCCTTGCCCTAACCGATTTGGCTCAATGGATAGAGCATCGGCCTGTGGACTGAAGGGTCCCAGGTTCGATTCCGGTCAAGGGCATGTACCTTGGTTATGGGCACATCCCCAGTGGGGGATGTGCAGGAGGCAGCTGATCGATGTTTCTCTCTCATCGATGTTTCTAACTCTCTATCTCTCTCCCTTCCTCTCTATAAAAAAATCAATAAAATATATTTAAAAAAAAAAATCCACAACCCCTTGGTATATGGGAAAATGCTCCAACAAACTGAGCCACCCAGCCAGGGCAATAACTCACTATTTTTAAATCAACTAGAAACATTAAGAACATGATATAAAACACAAGAGAACAACATGAAAAAATAATCAGGAATGAGAAAGTTGACTGAGCTTAGGAAAGGCTAGGGAAAAAAATATTAGAAATAAAGATTATAAAATAGACACAAGATCATATAAACAAAAGGCACAATGTCTTAATAGGTATAAAAGGTGAACAGGGGAAAAATTCAAGAAATAAGAGACACTGTAAACTGTAATTGAAAAATAAAATTTAAAAGCAACAAAAAGGATTCAAGATAAAGTGAAAGATATAGAAAGGCAAAAAAAGATCCAAAGTACACACAGTAGAAGTTCCTCTGTAGACTAAAGGAACAAAATAGAAAACTATAACTCACGAACACTTTCCTAAACTTGGGGGTAGGGGGAACACTACATAATGAGGAAAACTACAAAACTGATGAAAACGAACAAAGAAAAACTAAGTAAATGGAGAGATATTCCATGTTCATAGATAGGAAGATTCATTATTATCAAGATATCAGCACTTCTAGCATTATGCTAAGCGAAATAAGTCAGTCAGAAAAAGATAAATATCTCATGATCTCACTCATTTGTGGAATATAATGAACAACATAAACTGATGAACAAAAATAGATCCAGAGAAAAAAATATTTTAGAATATAATAGGAGTAATCCTGTCATTTGCAGATTTTTAATATTTCCTATAACTTTTGTGATGTTATACTATGTTAGTACAGTTTTGGTAATATTGTTATATTTAAAATCTCTTTTTTCTTGAAATATGTTTATTGCATGTAACATTATATTTAAAATTTTTCTTAAAATATTAATGTTTATTGCGTGTAAAATAAATAAATGAATAAATATGAATAGAAAAAGTAAAAACTTTTCTGGTAAAAGAAAAAAAAAAGATATCAGCTCTTCCCAATTTGATCTATGGATTCAATGCAATCCCAATCAAAATCCCAGCAAGTTATTTTGGGAATACTGACAAACTGATTCTAAAGTTTATGTGGAGAATCAAGAAAGAAACTCTGAATAGCCAACACAATATTAAAGAAGAACACAATTGGAGGAATAATATTACCTAACTTCAAGACTTACTAAAAGCTACAGTAATCAAGACAGTGTGGTAATGGAACAGACAAACAGATCAATAGAACAGAACAGAGCTCAGAAATAGACCACATAAATATAGTCAACTGATCTTTAACAAAGGAGCAAAGACAATTCAATGGAGAAAGAATAGTCTTTATAATAAACTAGAGGCCTGGTGCACAAAATCATGCACAGATACAGCCCCTAGGCCAGGGGTGGGCAAACTTTTTGACTCGAGGGCCACAATGGGTTCTTAAACGGGACCGGAAGGCCGGAACAAAAGCATGGATGGAGTGTTTGTGTGAACTAATATAAATTCAAAGTAAACATCATTACATAAAAGGGTACGGTTTTGTTTTTTTTTTAGTTTTATTCATTTCAAACGGGCCGGATCTGGCCCGCGGGCCCATAGTTTGCCCACGGCTGCCCTAGGCCTAGCCTGCGATCAGGGCCAACTTCCCTGGCTGCCAGCAGCCAGCCCGCCCCGTGCCACCACCCACCCCAGTTCCCTGCTCGCCATCTGAGGAGAGGTCCGCCGTTCGCACTTGCTCTCCGACCCCACCCCCGCTGCAGGTCGCCCTCTGTGTGTGGGGCAACAGGCGGGGCAGGGGCCTTAGCTTGGCACCATTCGCATCCCCCACCACCCAATCCAGTTCCCTATTCACCACCGGCGGCGATCGGAGCCTGCGGGCCAAGGGGAGGGACCAAGAGGTAAGCCGTCCGCCTGCTCGCCAGTCCTGCCCCCCACCCCGGTTCCCAACTCGCCATCAGTGATCTGAGCCTGCTGGCCAGGGAAAGGGACCAAGAGGTGGTCAGTGCACATCATAGTGACAGGTCAAGCGGTTGTTCTGCTCATTCTGCCATCATGGCCACTGGGCTTTTATTATATAGGATGGTCCTGGACAACTGAACATCCAAAGGCCAAAAAAAAGTCTAGACACAGACCATACACATGTCACAAAATTAACTCAAAAATTGATAGCAAACCTAAATGTTAAATGCAAAACTATAAAACTCCTAGAAGGTAACACAGCAAAAAATCCTGATGATCCTGGGTTTGGCAAGGACTTTTCAGATAGGATATCAAAGACATAATCCATGAAAGAGAGAATTAACAAACTGTGCTTCATTAAAATTAAAAACTTTCCCCCCAAAATTAAAAACTTTCATTCTGTGAAAGACAATGTTGAGAATGAGAACACAAGTCAGACTGGGAAAAATTATTTGCAAAAGACATCTATATATATATAAAAGCCTAAGCAATCGAACGACCGAATGACCAGTCCACTGGTAGCTATGAAGTGCACTGACCACCAGGGGGCAGATGCTCAATGCAAGAGCTGCCCCCTGGTAGTCAGTGTACTCCCACAGCCAACCTCCTGCAGCCCGTCCCCCTGGCTGGCCAACCTCCTGCAGCCCCTCCCTCCCACCCAGCCAGCTGGCCTGATGGCCCCGATCGCTGGCCAGACCAGGGACCCCACCTGTGCATGAATTGTGCACCAGGCCTCTAGTAAACACATAAAGGACTGTTACACAAAATATACAAAGAACTCTTAGAACTCAAGAGTAAGAAAACAAACAATCCAGTTAAGAAAAGGGCAAAAGCTGGCCAGTCTGTCTCAATTGGTTGGAGTGTTGTCCCAAACACTGAAAGGTGGTAGTTTGTTTCCTGGTCAGGGTACATATCCCGGTTTGTTAGTTCATTTTGTTCATTAGATTCCACATATTAGGGAGATCATACGCTATTTGTTTTTCTCTGACTGGCTTATTTCACTTAGCATAATGATTTCCAGGGTTCCTTCTTTTTTGCAGTCACATAATATTCCATTGTGTAAATGTACCACAGCTTTTAGTTTAGTTTTTAATATTACACTTGATCTTAGCCAAAAGGCCGAGAAGCGATTAGTTTTTAATATTACTGCCAGTATACAACAACTAGTTTATGCTTACCACTTGTAATGGTTGTGTTTTCCAATAGTTCTGTCTGCAGCTGTAGTTCAGCTTCTCCAAGTATCTTTAGGACAGAATCTGTGGGGCTTTTCCCCCAGACTCTTCTTGGAGATCCTCCAGGATCTAATTTAATAACCTCTCCCACTGTATGTCCTACAAGAAAAAAATACAACGATTTCAATGAAATAACATAATACAGCATTAGTAGAGGCCCAGTTCACGGATTTTTACACTGGTGGGGTCCCTCAGCCTGGCCTGTGGGGATCGGGCCCAAACCAGCTCTCCGACATCCCCTGAAGGGTCCCAGATTGCAAAAGGACACAGGCCAGGCTGAAGGAACCCACCACTGTATGAATCCGTGCACTAGGCCTCTAGTATGCATCTAAGATCTTTGGTTAATCTCTTCCCGCACTCCCCCATCCCTCCTTCCCTCTGAGATTCATCAGTCTGTTCCATGTTTCCATGTCTGTGGTTTCTGATCCTGCACTGAGTATCTTCCCCCTGGTGGTCAGTGCATGTCATAGCTACCACCTAGTCAGCTGGTCAGCTGGTTGCTTAGGCTTTTATATATATATAGACTAGAGGCCCGGTGCACAAAAATTTGTGCACTCGAGGGGGGGGGGGTCACTCAGCCAGGCCTGTGCCCTCTCGCAGTCTGGGACCCCTCGGGAGATAACAAGATGCTGGCTTAGGCCTGCTCCTGGGTGGCAGAGGGCAGGCCCAATCCCTAGGTGCAGCCCCTGGTCAGGCTCAGAGCAGGGCCAATTGGGGAGTTGGGGCGCCACCCCCTGTCATGCACAGAGCAGGGCGGATTGGGAGGTTGCGATGCCACCCTCAGTCACGCTCAGGGTAGGGCCAATTGGGGGGTTCGGGCACCGCCCCCTGTCACACTCAAGGCAGGGTCGATGGGGAGGTTGCGGTGCCACCCCGCCACCCACAGAGCAGGGCAATCAGGGGGTTGGGGCTCTGCCCCCTGTCACACACAGAGCAGGGCTGATCAGGGGGTTGGGGCGCAGCACCCTGTCACACACAGAGCCGCAGGGCGATCAGGGGGTTGAGGAGCTCCCCCCTATCAGGCACAGAGCAGGGCTGATCAGGGGGTTGGGGCGCCTTCCCCTGTCCCGAACAGAGCAGGGCAGATAGGGAGGTTGTGGCCCGCCCCCTGTCACACACAGAGCCGCAGGGTGATCAGGGGCTTGGGCGCTGCCCCCTGTCACGCTGATTCCGGTACTGGGAGGCCTTGCGGATGCGCTGATCCTGGTGCTGGGAGGCATATTATCCTTTTATTATATAGGATAGAGGCCTGGTGCACGGGTGGGGGCCGGCTGGTTTGCCCTGAAGGGTGTCCTGGATCAGGGTGGGAGTCCCCATTGGGGTGCCTGGCCAGCGGATGAGGGGATGATGGCTGTTTGCAGCTGGTCACACACCCTTCAGGGTGGGGGTCCCCACTGGGGTGCCTGGCCAGTCTGGGTCAGGGGCTGAGGGCTGTTTTCAGGCTGGCGGGTGACTGAAGCTCCCAACCGCTCCTTTTTTTCTTTTTTTTTTTTTTTTATTCTGAGCCAGCTTTAGCTCTGAGGCTCCAGCTCTTGGGCCTCCGCTGCTGAAAGCAGGTTTCTGGCCTTTGTTTACCTTCTGTATTTGAAACAATGTTGCGATCCTGCTGGCTGAAGCCTGGCGACTAAAGCAGGTGTCAGGGGTTTTGTTTAGCTTGTATATTTGTAACATAGCTGCTTAGAGTTGCAGCTCAGAGGCCGGCAGCGGCAGGCGGGGAACGTTGGAGTCCTCCGTCACTGAAGCAAGCAAGCATCATGTTAGCTTCCAGCTGCCTGACTGCCGGCCGCCATCTTGGCTGGCAGTTAATTTGCATATCACCCTGATTAGCCAATGGGAAGGGTAGCGGTTGTACGCTAATTACCATGTTTCTCTTTTATTAGATAGGATAAGGCAGATTCATGGTCTTCTATCCAACTGAGTGCTTCATGAGAAATAAAAATTACATCACAAAGAGCATATGATGATGATGCTTAAGAAAAGACTTTCAGGAAATGAATGATGAAACAACTGACACCAGTAATAAAAATATATCTATAATTACTTTTTAAATACTAAAGAATTTTAGGGACTATAAAAATAAAAAAAATAAGCAGCTAAGTAATACAGAGGCATGCAACATGACAGAAAAAGAATTCAGAATAAGGGTCCTAGAGTGCATAAACCGGATGGAAGAAAAAATCGACAACCTCAGCAAGAAGCAAGAAGAAACAGATGAAAAAATCGATAACATATGGAAGAAGCTAGAAGAAACAGATGAAAAAATCGATAACATATGGAAGAAGCTAGAAGAAACAGATGAAAAAATCAACAACTTAAGTAAGACCCAAGAAGATATGAAGAGTGATATAGCTGCAATGAAAAACTCCATTGAAAGTATCAACAGTAGACTAGGAGAAGCGGAGGACCGAATTAGTGATTTAGAAGACAAGGAAGCAAAACACACCCAAAATGTACTGCAATTGGAGAAAAAAATGAAAAGACAGGAGGAAAGCCTAAGGGAGCTTTGGGACAACATGAAACGAAACAACATACGAATAATAGGGGTACCAGAACAACAGAAGGATGAACAAGGATTAGAAAACCTATTAGAAGAAATAATATCAGAAAACTTCCCTGAGGTGGGGAAGAAAAAAGTCACACAAGCCCAGAGAGTCCCAAACAAGGTGAACCCAAAAAGACCCACACCAAGACACATCATAATTACCATGGCAAATGTTCAGGACAAAGAGAGAATCTTACAGGCTGCAAGAGAGAGACGGAAAGTTACATACAAGGGATCTCCCATTAGATTGTCAAATGATTTCTCAACAGAAACACATCAGGCCAGAAAAGAATGGACGGAAATTTACAAAGTGATGCAAAGCAAAGGACTGAATCCAAGAATACTCTATCCAGCAAGGCTATCATTCAAACTTGAAGGGGAAATAAGAAGCTTCACAGACAAAAAAAGGCTAAGGGAGTTTATCACCACCAAGCCAGCAATGCAAGGAATGCTAAAGGGACTGGTATAAAAATAAGAAATAAAAAGCTCAGAAAGAAAACAGCCACACAAAAACAGAAATGCCTACAAACAACTACCTTTCAATAATAACTTTAAACGTAAACGGACTAAATGCTCCAAACAAAAGACATCGAGTGGCTGAATGGATAAAAAAACATGACCCATACATCTGCTGTCTACAAGAAACCCACCTCATTAGAAGGGACTCACACAGACTGAAAGTGAAAGGATGGAAAAATATCTTTCAGGCAAATGGAAAGGAAAAGAAAGCTGGGGTAGCAATACTTATATCGGACAAAATAGACCTCAAAGTGAAGGCCATAACAAGAGATAAGGAAGGCCACTTCATAATACTAAAGGGATCAATACAACAAGAAGATATAATCCTGGTAAACATATATGCACCCAATGCAGGAGCACCCAAATTCATAAAAAAACTCCTGGAAGATATCAAAGGAGACATCGACAACAATACAATCATAGTAGGGGACTTTAATACACCACTGACAGCACTGGATAAGTCCTCTAGACAAATAATCAGCAAAGATACAGCAATCCTAAATGACTCACTAGATCAGATGGACTTAATAGACATCTTCAGAACACTTCACCCGAAAGCCAGGGAATATACATTCTACTCAAATGCTCATAGGACATATTCAAAAATAGACCATATATTGGGTCACAAGCAAAGTATCCCCAAATTCAAGAAAATTGAAATCATAAAAAGCGTCTTCGCAGACCACGATGGCATAATATTAGAAATAAACTACAATAAAAACAACCCAAAATACTCAAACACCTGGAAGCTGAATAGCATGCTATTAAATATTGATTGGGTTACCAATGAAATCAAAGAAGAAATTCGAAACATCCTGGAAACTAATGACAATGAAAACACAACAATCCAAAACCTATGGGACACAATGAAAGCAGTCCTGAGAGGGAAGTTTATAGCTCTACAGGCCTATCTCAAAAAACAAGAAAAAATGGTAGTAAATCATCTAACTCTACAACTCAAAGAATTAGAAAGAGAGCAACAAGAAAACCCCAGAGTGAGCAGAAGGAAGGAGATAATAAAGATTAGAGCAGAAATAAATGACATAGAGACCAAAAAAACAATACAGAAAATCAATGAAACCAAGAGCTGGTTCTTTGAAAGGATAAACAAGATTGACAAACCTCTAGCCAGACTCACCAAGAAGCAAAGAGAGAGGACCCAAATAAACAAAATCAGAAACGATAGAGGCGAAATAACAACAGACCCCACAGAAATACAAATGATTGTTAAAAAATACTATGGACAGCTCTACTCCAACAAACTAGACAACCTGGAGGAAATGGACAAATTCCTAGAAAAATACAACATTCCAAAACTCAATCAGGAAGAATCTAAAAATCTCAACAGGCCAATAACTATGGAAGAAATTGAAGCAGTCATCAAAAAGCTTCCAGCAAACAAAAGCCCAGGACCAGACGGCTTCACAGGGGAGTTTTACCAAACATTCAAGGAAGAACTAAAACCTATCCTCCTCAGACTACTACAAAAAATTCAAGAGGAAGGAACACTTCCAAGCTCATTCTATGAAGCCAGCATCACCCTAATACCAAAACCAGGTAAAGACAACACAATGAAAGAGAATTACAGGCCAATATCCCTCATGAACATAGATGCCAAAATCCTCAACAAAATCTTAGCAAATCGGATCCAGCAGTACATCAGAAAGATCATACACCATGACCAAGTAGGATTTATCCCAGGGATGCAAGGATGGTACAATATCCGCAAATCAATAAACGTGATACATCACATAAACAAATTGAAAGAAAAAAACCACATGGTCATATCAATTGATGCAGAAAAAGCATTTGACAAAATTCAACACCCATTTTTGATAAAAGCTCTCAGCAAGGTGGGAGTAGAAGGATCATACCTCAACATAATAAAAGCCATATATGACAGGCCCACAGCCAACATCATACTCAATGGACAAAAACTAACACCATTTCCCCTAAGAACAGGAACAAGACAGGGATGCCCCCTCTCACCACTCCTGTTCAACATAGTACTGGAAGTGTTAGCCATTGCAATTCGGCAAGAAGAAGAAATAAAAGGCATCCAAATTGGAAAAGAGGAAGTAAAACTGTCCTTATTTGCAGACGACATGATATTATACATACAAAACCCTAGAGACTCCATCAAAAAGCTACTGGACTTAATACATGAATTTGGCAATGTAGCAGGATACAAAATTAACCCCAAGAAATCCGAGGCATTTCTATACACCAATAGTGAACTTTCAGAAAGAGAGATTATAAAAACAATCCCATTTACCATCGCACCAAAAAAATTAAGCTACCTAGGAATAAACTTAACTAAAGAGGTAAAAGACCTCTACTCAGAAAACTACAGGACGTTGAAAAAAGATATAGAGGAAGACATAAACAGATGGAAGAACATACCGTGTTCATGGATTGGTAGAACCAACATCATTAAAATGTCCATACTACCCAAAGCAATCTATAAATTCAACGCACTTCCCATTAAAATACCAACGGCATACTTCAGAGATCTAGAACGAACTCTCCAAAAATTCATCTGGAATAAAAAAAGACCTCGAATAGCTGCAGCAATCCTGAAAAAGACCAAAGTAGGTGGGATCTCAATACCAGATATCAAGATGTATTACAAAGCCACTGTTCTCAAAACTGCCTGGTACTGGCACAAGAATAGGCATATAGATCAATGGAATAGAATAGAGAGCCCAGAAATCGGCCCAAACCAATATGCTCAATTAATATTTGACAAAGGAGGCAAGAACATACAATGGAGCCAAGATAGTCTCTTCAATAAATGGTGCTGGGAAAATTGGACAGATATATGCAAGAAAATGAAACTAGACCACCAACTTACACCATACACAAAAATAAACTCAAAATGGATAAAGGACTTAAATGTACGACAGGAAACTATAAAAATTCTAGAAGAATCCAAAGGCAACAAAATCTCAGACATATGCCGAAGCAATTTCTTCACTGATACAGCTCCTAGGGCACTTGAAACTAAAGAGAAAATGAACAAATGGGACTACATCAAAATAAAAAGCTTCTGCACAGCAAAAGAAACCATCAACAAAACAACGAGAAAACCCACTGTGTGGGAAAACATATTTGCCAATGTCATATCCGATAAGGGCCTAATCTCCAAAATTTATAGGGAACTCATACAACTTAACAAAAGGAAGATAAACAATCCAATCAAAAAATGGGCAAAGGACCTAAATAGACACCTTTCAAAAGAGGACATTCAGAAAGCCAAGAGACATATGAAAACATGCTCAAAGTCACTAATCATCCGAGAGATGCAAATCAAAACAACAATGAGGTACCATCTCACACCTGTCAGACTGGCTATCATCAACAAATCAACAAACGACAAGTGCTGGAGAGGATGTGGAGAAAAAGGAACACTTGTGCACTGCTGGTGGGAATGCAGACTGGTGCAGCCACTATGGAAGACAGTATGGAGTTTCCTTAAAAAACTGAAAATGGAACTCCCATTTGACCCTGTGATCCCACTTCTAGGAATATATCCCAAGAAACCAGAAACACCAATCAGAAAGGATATATGCACCCCTATGTTCATAGCAGCACAATTCACCATAGCTAAGATCTGGAAACAGCCTAAGTGCCCATCAGTAGATGAATGGATTAGAAAACTGTGGTACATCTACACGATGGAATACTATGCTGCTCTAAAAAGGAAGGAACTCTTACCATTTGCAACGTCCTGGATGGAACTGGAGAGCATTATGCTAAGTGAAATAAGCCAGTCAATGAAGGAAAAATACCACATGATCTCACTCATTCATGGATAATAGAGACCATTATAAACTTTTGAACAATAATAGATACAGAGGCAGAGCTGCCTCAAACAGATTGTCAAACTGCAGCAGGAAGGCCGGGGAGGGTTGCGGGGCAGGAGGTAGGGGGGTAAGAGATCAACTAAAGGACTTGTATGCATGCATAGAAGCATAACCAGTGGACATAAGACATTGGGGGATAGGGGAGGCTAGGGGACTGTCTAGGGCGGGGGGATAAAAATGGACACATATGTAATACCCTTTGTAATACTTTAAGCAATAAAAAAAAAAATAAATAAATAAAAATAAAAATAAAAAAAATATATATTATGTTTCTATAAAATTTTTACTTGAGAAAATAAAAAACGAATATAATTGAGCAATTATTGGGAGAGCACAAAAAAGATAAAATATAAATTAATTTTTTCCATAAATTTAATTGAAGAGAATAGAAAACAAATACTAAGCTAAATGCACTTATGGATTAAAAGTAGAGAAAAGTATAGCTAAGAAATTTTGTTTTATTTTCTTATATATCTTAAGTAGGCAACTACATTTTCTTTTTGACAATAATAATTTTGGGTAAACTTGAAAAATAAAATGTAGGAAAGCAAAAATATGGGTAATTATTGAAGTTTGAATTTTGAGAATGTTTGTTAGTAATACACTTAGCACTTAGGTATCTAGCAGTAATAGATAGAATATAATTTCATATAATATGGGGTATAAGCCATAAACTTTCAATGGTACCCAAATATTTACTGATATAAATTTCCAGTTCTATGGAAGTAAGGACCTGAAAATTAGCAGGTAATAATCAGTTTGTACAGTCAAAAAGGTTACCAACAGAGAACCAATTTTTAAAAAAGATGGTTGAATAGAGTAGAGAACCCAAAAATAGACCTATGACTTACAGCCACTTGGTGTTTGACAAAGAGGCCGAAACAATGTAATATGTGTTTGGGGTCTCTTTAACAAAGGAAAGTAGAAAACTGAATGTCCATAAGAAAATATATATATACTTTATACCCTTCCATACAGGGAAGACCAGGTGGTCTCTCTGAGCAGAGGTAATGGAACTGGAAGTCTAGGGTGGCAAAAGTGGCTTACGTTGGCAAGAAGAGTGCTGAAGAGTAGAAAACTACACAAACAGAGAATTCAGGAGAACTGTAAAGAGCCCCTTCAAGTCTTAAGCTGAACAATGATCAGCACATGTGTGAGGAAATCACTGAAGTCTAGAAAAAAGACCACCCGAAAGGAGTAGAGGGAGCAATACTTGGAGTTTACACAGGATCAGAAATAGTCCCTATTCCCACCAGCCAGAAAAGGAAATCTTATAATTCACAAGGCATCAAGTACATTACTCAGAGAGGTTTTTGACTCAGTAAAGGGAGAAAAATTAGCCATAGACTAAACATTGTTCTGGCTCCATCTAACAAAGCTTAAAAGCAAGACATAAAAGGGTCAAACTTTTTACAAGTGAATTGTGTCTCAGAACAAAAGGAACAAAAATATTTACAGAAACACAAAAATATATAACACCCATCAAAGTAAAATTAACTGCTTGGCCTCCAAACAAAAATTACCAAGCCTGTATAAAAAAGCAGCAGAATTCAACTTATACTAAATAGAAAAAAAAGTCTATCAATCAAAACCAACCCCCAAAATGACAGAGATGATGTTATTAGTAGATAGGGACGTTTATAACTGTCATTATGACTGAATTCCATATGTTCCACAAACTAGAGACAAGATTGCTGATAATACTCACAGATAAGGAAAACATTAACAAGATTCATATTGACATCTGGAAAAGAGGGCTGGAAAATATAATGGCAAACAAATCTGATGAAAACTATATACTCACAAATCCAAGAAGCTCAACAAAACCCAAGTAAAAGAAACATGAAGAAAAATGACATAAAGGTACATCATAATCAAATTTACTAAAACCATAGCTTAGTGAGAAAATCTAAAAAACATTGAGAAGAAATAAGACATATTAATACTAAGAATGAAGACTAAGAATAAGAGAAAAAGAAAGAGCTTGGCATGTGTTAAAAGAAGTAAAAAGTGAGTAGGTAGCCTAACCGGTTTGGCTCAGTGGATAGAGCATTGGCCTGCGGACTGAAGGGTCCCAGGTTCAATTCCGGTCAAGGGCATGTACCTTGGTTGCAGGCTGGGGTGTGCAAGAGGCAGCTGATCGATGTTTCTCTCTCATCGATGTTTCTAACTCTCTATCCCTCTCCCTTCCTCTCTGTAAAAAATCAGTAATATATTTTTTTTTTTTAAAAAGTGAGTAGGTAGAAAGAAGTAGATAGGTCAATAGGCAAGGGAAAACCTCAGGAGAGCCTAGTGGACTATGAAAGGGATTTTTGTTCTAATTGCTATGGAAATCACTTATTTTAAAATGGGAGAGTGATGTGATATACTTTGACCTAATTAGCATAAAATATTTTCAAGTCTCTTTTTTCATAAAGTTTCACTGACTCTAAACTGCTACCAAGTAACACCAACCTATATCTCTATCGCCCTTCATAGCTCAGCTTCCTTAAAAGGTTGTAAATTTTTTCTTTAATTTATTATCTAAAGATTTACATATGTCTCTTTTTCTCCAACTGACCCACCCCTGGCAAGCCCCCACCGCCCCAGTGTCTGTGTCCATTGGTTAATTTTTTTTTTTTTAACTTCCTCAACTTCCATTTGTTTCTTAATTCCTAGGCTCTATTTCTGCCCCTGGTACTCTAATGACACTGCTTTTATCAAGATCACAATGCTTTTTCCTGGACAAAACCAATGTAAATTTTTTAGCTCTCAATTTGTCATCGCTCTTTTTTAAGTCTTCTCTCTTTCCTTGTAATCCAAGCCACACTCTCAATTTTCCTAACTCTAAATGTTCCTCATTTTGTCTTCAAAGTTTTTCTTCCTCTGACAAACTCCTAGAAGAGTTTCACATAAAACCCTTATAGGCCTGTTTCCAAATATATCTTAGAGTGCCCTCTTTTCTTTATCATCTTTCAGCAACTCTGTGAAAGTTATCAATGCTTTTCGTACAAGGCCTCTAAAAACTGGTCTCAAGGACTTTTTAATCCTGTGTAAGATGGAATAGGATACTGGATTGTGCTATTGCCTAAATAACCAAAACAATTGAGAAAAATATGTAAAACAACTATTTCAAGACACATCACCAAAAAATGCCATGTTATATAGAGAGGCACAAAGGTAAGAATCAGATTTTTAGTTAGAAACAATGTAAGTAAGAAGACAGTGGAGCAACATCTTTAAAGCACTGAAAGACAAAACTCCCAACCCAGAACTCTATTCCCAGAGAAAATATCTTTTAAAAGTTAAGGTGAAATACGTTTCAGTATAAAAAGTTGAAAGAATCTATCGCCAATATTACAAAAAAAATGTTAAAATAAGTCCTTTAGCCAGAAGGAAAATGATACTACGTGGATATGTGAACCTAAACGAAGACATTAAAAAATACTAGAAATTGCCATTACACAGATAACTATAAAGACTAATTTTTTTAGTATTTAAATCTCTTTAAGGATAATTACATTTCAAAGTCTTGGGAAGATGAAGCAAGCATCAACCTGTGTCTCTCAATACAGCTGTAGAAGCCAGGACGAAATGCATAAGCGATTAAGCTATTTGAGAACTCTGAGATGCAAACAGTAGCAGCCAGATTAGGGAAGAGGACAAAAATTCAAAGTACCACCAGTCTGATGGTACCACTATCCCTCCCCCCGCCCCCCATCTATTATTCCCCAGTCAGGATTCAATATGCCAGAAAACCCTAAAAGCACACTGTTTGAAGACCTCTCTCAATAAGGGTAAAGCTCATACTGTTCAACACAGCCAGCATATAGAACCCTTCATGATCTGGCCCTGCTTACCTCTTCCAAGGTTTCTTGCTTGCCATTCTTTGTCTTGAATTCTGAACTTTGCCAACCATGCTGAGTTATAGCCATTCCCTGCGCTTCACATGCTCTCGTAATTGTCAGTCCTACTCTCTGCTGCAAACACTCTGCTTGGCTTTGGTTTATTTAGCTAACACTTTTTATTCCTTAGCACATCACTGTTTCCAAAAATCATTTTCTTAGCTCTCCCAAGACTGATTTATGCCCTGGGATACATATTCTTACAGTGCCTTATGATTATTTCCTACCACATTATTTATCAACTGTAATGAATTGCATCTTTTCTTGCCTCCCTTTTCACTAGACCCTAATCTCCTTGAGGGGAGAGAATATGTCTTAACCATGATGTATCCTCACTGCTTAGGAGTATGTGGCATATAATGGAATTCCATAAAGAACTGTTTACTCAAAAAATTAAACATGGAACTGCCATTTGAGCCAGTGATTCCACTTCTACGAATATATCCTAAGAAACCTAAAACACCAATCAGAAAGAATGTATGCATCCCTATGTTTACAGCAGCACAATTTACAATAGCTAAGATGTGGAAACAGCCCAAGTGCCCATCAGATGAGGGGATAAAAAAGCTGTAGTACATTTATAGCATGGAATACTATGCACCTGTAAAAAAGAAGGATCTCTTACCATTTGAGACAGCATGGAGGGACCTGAAGAGTATTAAGCTAAGCAAAATAAGCCAGTCAGAGAAAGACAAGTTTCACATGATCTCACTCATATGTGGAATCTAATGAACAAAATAAACTGATGGACAAAATAGATCCAGAGACATGGAAGCATGGAACAGACTGTGGAATCTCAGAGGGAAGGCACGGGTGTATGGGTGAGTGGGAAGAGATCAACCAAAGAACTTGTATGCATATATGCATAACCCATGGACAGAGACGATAGGTTAGTGAAGGCCTGGGGCGGGGGGGGCGGGGGCGGGGGGGCATGCTAGATGGGGTCAATGGGGGAAAAAAGGGAACATATGAAATACTTTCAACAATAAAGATTTTTTTTTTTTAAATATATTTTATTGATTTTTTACAGAGAGGAAGGGAGAGAGATAGACAGTTAGAAACATCGATGAGAGAGAAACATCGATCAGCTGCCTCCTGCACATCTCCTACTGGGGATGTGCCCGCAACCCAGGTACATGCCCTTGACCGGAATCGAACCTGGGACCTTTCAGTCCGCAGGCCGATGCTCTATCCACTGAGCCAAACCGGTTTCGGCTCAACAATAAAGATTTTTTTAAAAAGAACTGTTAAAATAAGTAAACAAATGCTGTGGAATATTTGGGGTTTTCTCCATGGTAATTAAGAATTCTACAAAAATAGTCCATTAAAAAAAATTACTTAAAACTTTAGACAGAGGTCAGCCTCACTCTTTTAGAATACTAGCTCCAAAGAGCACATATCACTTCATTCATTCCCTGTTATATCTCTATCTAGTGCCTGCGAAAATGCAAGACAATAGTAGGTGCTCATAAATATTGCTGAATAAATATATTATTGAGATCTTCTTAATATCCCTGCTAAATCCCTAAGGGACTTTTCTGAGATTTTGTCAGTTTACTACTCCAGTTCTCATCAAGAATTATTCCTGGAACAGATTAGAAAGGGTTAAAGTAATACAATTTAAATAGTATATATCATTAGTCCCCCCGCTCACACTTTACACTTCTGTAATAAAAATCCTTGCTATTCTTAAGGTTGAAAAGTTTTTTCCCCATGTTTCACATATATGTGAATTTCTTCCAGGTTCTCTCAATCCCTCTAAAGTGTTCTTTCACTCAGAGTATCCAGTCTACAAGTTTACATGTGTGCTATGCCAAAACAGGATAAAAAAACTTTCATACATACTGTCAGTTGCAGAGAAGGATGTATCCAATGCAAACTCATCCAGAGGAATCACAAGTTGACCTCCTGCCTCCCACTTCTTGCGATCAGGTGAAATCAACTTTTCTTTTTCATGCTTTTCGGCATGTTCATGCACAATTACCTCACCCATATCAGGGTGACACTGCTTCCCTTTTTCATCTTCTTGAGCTTTAAGATTTTGATTTAATCTCCGTAGTATTTCTCGTTTACTCTGAAACAGTTAAAATGCTATATTTTATAATGTATATAATTAAGTAAAATGATTGAGAGAAAAAATGGAAAATTGTACCTACTGAAATGGAATTGTTAGTCTTTTGCATTTCTTCTGAGGTTTCCTGGGTATCAGTTAAACTTCTGTCCTTTAAACACAGAGAGTTTCAGAGTAAGAAATAACGTTATTTTAACATTCTAACTCAAAATTTTTGTTACTTTTTGTTTTTCATTAAATTGTTTCTTGTGAGTTATTTTATTCCTGTAAATGTTAACACAACTTCCTATATTATCAGTAGTGAGAAACAGGTAATAGATTAAATATATAGTAAAAGGGCCAATTCTCAATTATTTGTCATATTTTTGGATTACTGATTACCTATTTGACTATATCCTCTTCCTCTTTGGCACCTGAATTTTTGGTAATTTTGAGTCAATAATAGAAATAAAAAGAAAATTAATTCATATAGGCTCTCAATTAGAGCTAAGGAAAGTTTTGATGAATAAAGTAATGCAAGATAGGCTGTGTTATTTTGAAGCTTTCTTTGTTTCATGTACATATGTATGCTTATTAAGCAATACTACTAAACATAACTGAGAACTGGCTTTTTTTACCTAAGCCAAGAGAGTATCAATAGTGAGTTCTGAGCCCCATGTACCAAGGATAATATAAATTCTATCATTTGATTAGCAAAATCATAGCAATCTTAGACACCTAAAATCTTTACATATATGAAAAGAAGAAATTAGTAGTTATGAAAGCAAATTATATATGGAAGACTCAGAGTATGCAAGAGTAATTTTAAAAGTATAAGTAAGCAATATTTACCAAGAAAACATAAAGAAAAACCATTTAGTTACATGAATTACCTTAATTTGTAGTATTTGAGAAAAACACAAAAAAAGTACAGTGGTCAGTTTGAAAGCACTACATGTAATGAGACAAAGAGCCTTTTACCCAGTACAGTGGTCAGGAATTAGCAGTCGCTACAACCAGAGAGGTCACAGCTACTTGAGATGTGAGACTGGGTACCAGGAGGGAACCACACAGTGGTATCTAAAGTTGAAGTGAACAACGTAGTACATGCAAAGTTGTTATCAGAAAGAAGAGAGACTAATCCTACTTAAAGAACAACAGTTACTTCTATGAAGTTTTTAAGAGTGACCAAGAAACTTGTCTTTTCCTACTCAGTCTTATTTTCAAGACAAACACACAGGCTGTAAAAATTGGCACACCAATAACAGTGTTGTCTACAAAAATTTAATGAAACTCAACTATTACAAGGGACAGACATTAATTACCAGGAGAGGAGAAATCAGGTTAATGTGTTATATTATACTAGAGGCCCAGTGCACGAAATTTGTGCATGGAGGGGGGCTTCCCTCAGCCAAGCCTGCACCCACTCCAATCGGGGACCCCTTGGGGGATGTCCAACAACTGGTTTAGGACACCCATCTCACAATCTGGGACCACTGGCTCCTAACGACTGACCTGCCTACCTGCCTTATCGCCCCTAACCTCTCTGCCTGCCTGCCTGGTCATCCCTAACTGCCTCTGCCTGACTGCCTTATCGCCCCTAACCTCTCTGCCTGCCTGCCTGATCGCCCCTAACTGCTTCTGCCTTCCTGATCGCCCCTACCTGCCTGCCTGATTGCCCCTAACTGCCCTCCCCTGACAGCCCGATCGAGCCCCCAACTGCTCTCCCTTGCCAGCCTGATCTCACCCCCAATTGCCTCTGCCTGCCTGATCGCCCCCAACTGCCCTCCCCTGCCAGCCTGATCTCACCCTCAATGACACTCCCCTGCCTGATCTCACCCCTAACTGCCCTCCCCTGCTGGTCTGATCTCACCCCCAACTGCCCTCCTCTGCCGGCCAATTTGGTTCTGATTGGTCAGTTTCTATGCCAGTCAGCGTCAAAAGTTCCACCTCCTAGGCAGCCATTGGCTCCTTACATTCACCCAGATCTGGTTCTGATTGGTCAGTTTCTATGCCAGTCAGCATCTCTGGGCCTATCAACAGGGGCTGATCAGCAGCACCGGTGGAGGCCTGGAGAGAAATGGAAGTGTGGCTGTTGGCCAGGCCAGGAGAGAAAGAGAGGCAAGTCCTGATCAATGGCTGCCACAGAGGCTACAGATCAGACCCTGCCTCTCTCTCTGCAGGCCTCTCTCCAGGCCTGATCCGCAGCCCCCTAGGCAGTCAGTGCTGGGTCTGGGCGCCCGCAGCAGCCCCAGTCAGTGCTGGGTCACCACAGCAACCCAGCACTGACTTCGGTCTGGTCGAGCCTTCGGTAGTTATGACCCTGGCTCTTTATTATATAGATGGTTCAGGAGACTTTTCCCCTTCTGTCTGATGAATTCTAGACTGAAATTCCATATCATGAACCCATTTCCCTTAACCTTAGAACAGAGTTTTCACATTTCAGATGGATACCTGGCACATTCTTTGGAGCTTAAGCTTTATACTCGCCCACATATTTGTGTTTCATCCATATGGCATGACAGATTCAGAAATAGAAGGTAAAAGAAATAACTAATGCATTAATTGTAATTATACTGACTCCTCTAACATTTGCTATGCCAAAACAATAAATGTAAATATGTCTTAAACTTTATTCCTAGAGTAAATTACTCTAAGTACCAAAGACATTATTTCTTAAAAAGTACACCTTTGTTAATTATGAAAGCTGGGATATAAAAATGTTTTTGCTTTATTTTTGGTACATTTTTATATATATTTTATTTGTTCAATATTATTTTAAAGTAAAAGAGGGAGAGAGGCCGAACCGGTTTGGCTCAGTGGATAGAGCACCGGCCTGCGAACTCAAGGGTCCCAGGTTCAATTCCGGTCAAGGGCATGTACCTTGGTTGCGGGCACATCCCCACTGGGGGGCGTGCAGGAGGCAGCTGATCGATGTTTCTAACTCTCTATCCCTCTCCCTTCTTCTCTGTAAAAAATCAATAAAATATATTTAAAAAAAAAAAAAAAAAGAGGGAGAGAGAATAGCTTTAAAATAGTTTTATCTACCAGGTGTTCCTAGATATAAAACTTATGAGCAGCAAGGCTCCAGAATTCAGAGTAGAGCAGACACAAAAATCTTAGGTAATTTTATTCCTAGAAAAATCTAATGGAACATTAGAAATTAATATAACTTCATTAAATTGAATCCTTTTGATAATCTTTTGACTTTAAGGAGCTCTAAATTTTAGGAAACTTACCATACCCACTTCTTTCAAGGCTGAAGTCACAGAAATAACAGGTCTTATATGATGCTTTGATGGCGAGCCACTTGCTTCATGCTGTCCCAAAGGAGGAGACATATCAGAACTCTTTACTCCTTTAGACACCAACTATAATAAAAAATTTAAATACACACTGGGAATTTATATTTGCAGGAAGAGATAAAAGATATATGAAGGTATATATAAGATCACTGTTTGCTTATACATTGTATCCACATATAGTTTTCTCCATTCCTCAATTTTCATGATGTAGGTAGGCATGATCAGTGAATAAAGAGAAACATCTCAGGCCTCAGATGTAAACATAATTATGTGTCATGTAGTACCAAGTCATTCTTTAATACTTTATTAACAGTATTTCATTAAGTGCTCTTAAAAACAGTCTTCTAAAAAACTAAATATTAATCCTCTCACTTTAATACACTAAAACATTTCATGGGGGAAAAAGCATTTCATGGGAAGAAAAAATATTTATTAATCTTACACTTGAAAATGTTTCTGTAATTTGTGCAAGTTTGGTACAATCTTCTTAAAGTTTAACATCAATCACCAAACGTAAGAGCCCTCATTATAAAAATGTCAACATAAATGAGAATGGAAGAACTATTATGCATAGTGAATAAGATTTATGTCATTAAAATATCATTTGTTATATTCATATAGGTGTTCATTTTTATCTTGCCACTTAGACTCTAAACAATGCAGTTAGATTCTGAACCTTTAATAATACCAGGAAATGGCGTTTACAGGTATGGTCACATTAATATGGCAGCAACTCTGCTCCCTACTTTTATCTCTTTTTCAAACCAATAAACACAAACTTCTGGTGAGAATACATTTCACATGCAGTATTTATTGAGTATCTTCTAAGCATAAGGTAGTAATACAATTCTAATATTTAGTCTTCTGGGCTTTCATTTTATGCTAGTATATGTTGTTCAAGAGAAGATGAAAGTATCTAACACAGTACTGAAGGAAAAGAACAAAATTTGAGAAATGACTTCAAGCCTTATTATAAAGCTACAGGAATCAAGACATTAAAGTATTGGTGTAAGAATAAACAGGTAGATAAATAGAACAGAACAGAAATCAGAAATAGAGTACACAAATACAGTCAACTGATCTTTACCAATGGAGCAAAGGCAACTCAATGGAGAAAAGATAGTCTTTATAATAAATGGTGCTGAAACTAGATATCCACAAACAAACAAACAAACAAACAAACAAACAAACAAAATGTATCTAGACACAAACCATACACTCTTCATAAAAATTAACTCAAAATCTATCACAGACCTAAAAGTTAAACGCAAAACTATAAAACTCCTAGATAACATAGGAGAAAATCTAGATGAACTAGGGTTTGGCAAGGACTTTTTTAGATAGAACGCCAAAGGCACAATCCATGAAAGAGAGAATTAATAAACAATACTTCATTAAAATTAAAAACTTTTACTCTGTGAAAGACACAATTGAGAGAATGAGAACACAAGCCACAGACTGGGAAAAGTTATCTGCAAGATATAAACACGCAAAGAACTGTTAACCAAAATATATAAAGAAGTGTTAAAATTCAACAATAAGAAAACAAATAACCTAGTTTAAAAAATGGACAAAACTTAATAGACACCTCACCAAAGAAGTGTACAAATGGCAAATGAACATATGAAAAGGTGCTCCTTGCCATATGCCATTAGGAAGTTGCAAATTAAAACAATGTGATGCCACTGAACTTTATCATGAGTGCTAAAATCCAAAACACTGACAGTGCCAAATGCTTCTGAGGATGTGAAGCAACAGGAACTCTCATTCATTTCTCATGGGAATGCAAAATGGTACATTCACTCTGGAAGATGTTTTGTTAGTTTCTTACAAAACCAAGCAGTCTTACCATGTGATCCAGCAATCATATTCCTTGATATTTACCCAAAGGAGTTGAAAACTTATGTCCACATAAAAACCTGCACACAGATGGTTACAGCAGATTTATTTATAATTGGCAACACTTGGAAGCAACCAAGATGACCTTCAGTAGGTAAATGAATAAAAAACAAACAAACTGGTATGTATATATACATCTATATGGGATATTATTTAGTGCTAAAAAGAAATAAGCTAATAAGCCATGCAAATTCATGGAAGAAACTTAAATGCATATTAACTCAGTGAAAGAAGTTAACCTGAAAAGGCTACATACTGTATGATTTTAACCGTATGACATTCTGTAAAAGGCAAAACTATGGAGACAATAAAAAGATCCGTGGAGCCCTAGCTTGTTTGGCTCAGTGGATAGAGCATCAGCTTGTGGACTGAAGGGTCCCAGGTTCGATTTCAGTCCAGGGCACTTGCCCGGGCTGCAGGCTCATCCCCAGTAGGGGGCATGCAGGAGGCAGTCAATCAATGATTCTCTCTCATCATTGATGTTTCTTTCTCTTTCTCCCTCTCCCTTCCTCTCTGAAATCAATAAAAAAAAAAAAAATACAATTTTTTTTTAAAGAAAAAGATATAGGGGTTATAAGGGGAGTAAAGGTGGTGGGAGGGATAAACATACAGAGTACAGAGACTTTTAGGCTAGATAAAATACTCTGTATGATATTATAATGACGAATACATGTCATTATACATTTGCACAAACCCATAGAGTATATAACACCAAGAGTGAAACCTAATGTAAACTATGGACTTTGGATGGTGATGTATCTGTGTAGGTTCATCAGTTAAAACAAATGTACCTGGTAGAGGGTGGTTATAATAGGGCAAGTTATACATGTGTGAGGCAAGAGTTATATGGGAAACCTTTGTACATTCCTTTTAATTTTGCTGTGAACCTAAAACTGCTCTAAAAATTAGTCTTTAATTTAAAAAAAAGAGAAGAAAATACTGTCTTAACCCCATAGTTCTGTATTTCAGTACTGTGGAGAAAGTATGCTGATGTTTAAAACATCTAACCTATATAATAAAAGGCTAATGTGCAAATCAACCGAACGTGAAACAACCTGTCGCTATGATGCGCACCGACCACCAGGGGGCAGACACTCAATGCAGGAGCTGCCCCCTGGTGGTCAGTGTGCTCCCACAGGGGGAATACCGCTCAGCCAGAAGCAAGTGCAGCGGCAGTGGCAGGAGCCTCTCCTGCCTCCATGACAGCGCTAAGGATGTCCAACTGAAGGCAGTCAGACATCCCCCAAGGGCTCCCGGACTGCAAGAGGGTACAAACCTGGCTGAGGGACCCCCCCCACCCCAAGTGCACGAATTGCATGCACCAGGCCTCTAGTATATATATAAAAGCCTAAGTGACCATTACGACTGAACAATCGGTCGACCAGTTGCTATGATGCGCACTAACCACCAGGGGGCAGATGCTCAATGCAGGAGCTGCCCCCTGGTGGTCAGTGCACTCCCACAGCCCCTCACCCCAGCCAACCGCCCTCCCCACCACGATGGCCCTGATCAGAGGGCCAGCCAGCCAACATCCCTCGGTTCCCTCCCCCACGCTAGGAAGCCCCTCGACCAGCTGACCAACCTCCTGCAGTCCCTTCCCCTGGCTGGTCCCCCATAGGCCTTGATTGCCGGCCAGGCCAAGGGACTTCTATCCGTGCACGAATTTGTGCACTGGGCACCTAGTATTATATATAACTTTTTAAAAATTAGAGTTCTTACAAATGACTATAATCTCCTTGAAAGATTATATAGAACTATTTTGAAACTTTATGATTATCTTATCATAGAGTATACTCAAAAAAGGTTCCATAAATTTTGAGGAAATAAAAACAAGCTCCAATTAGATCTGAACAAATAGCCACATTTTTAGAATAATGTTATTTCCCTAGATGATTATTTTGAAGGAAACAAATTAATTTAAATTACAAATTCTGTTGTTATTTTGTAAATCAGTAATAATTTCTCTACTACATATCACATTTATTAATTGTATTATGCCAATTCACTTAAAAATTATTTCTGCTATTTCAATAAATAAGTTTGATATGATTTTGTGAGAAAACAAATATACAATATCTGATTAAAATTAATCAACACATTCAAAGATGTACTAAGTGTGAAGCACAATGCTAGATAATGAGTATTGAAAATGAATGATACATGGGAACTATGTGAGGTGATAGATGTATTAAGTAACATTATTGTGGTAAACATTTCACAATATCTACACATATCTCAGTAAACCTGGGGGCAGAGGGGAACTCAATATATTGTAGACCAGAACTAATGGCAGTAAATAATTTCAAACCAAAGAAAAATAAAATAAAATGAATGACACATGCTTTCTCTCAAAGAATTATAAACTAGAAGAGAAAGGGAAACACATAAATCAATCAGTATGTTACAGAGAAATGAAAGTAGAGAGATGTGTGTTAAATGATCTGGGGAAAAACAAACAAAATAGAAACCACAGAAAGAACTGTGTAAAAAGCCAGGATGGAAGATAGTTTGAGTGGCCTTCAAGAGTAGCCAGTTTGAATGGCCATTCATTGTTTAAGGAAGTCATGAAATACAACTGAATGGGAAAGGTCTACACTCTAAGTCCAAAACTCCCCCTCACTAACCCTGTGGTTGTTTTTATGTTTCTTATCCTCTCTACACTTCAAAATTCTTCTCTCTAAAATGGGAATGCTGTACTCATTGTCTCTTTGGTATATGGATTAAATGTGATAATTTACGTAAGGTGTACAGCTGTGTGTGTAATAAATGGTAGCAATTATTATAGTTCAGCAAACATTTATTTAGATTTTATTAAATAAAGTCATGTGGCTTAAACACTAAAAGCCTGGTTTTAAAACCTGATGAAATGAAGACACTTGCACAAAGCAAAATAAAAACAAGCCCTCCCATCTATGTACAATCAGAATTTAAAGTTTTTGCACTACAAAAGAAGGTTTATGGCACAGAGGTCAATAAGCAGCAGAAACCTGAAAGAAAATACTTTACATTATAAAAATTTAAAAACTAAGATTTTAAAAAATGATCAAGAGTAATTTAATTGTATGAATAATTAAACAGGAAAGATAGTATGAATTTAAACAATTTTACTAAAGAAAAGCACCAATTTCCCTTCTCAACCTATGATATAATTTGCATTTATGCTTATAAAGAATATCTCAAAAGTCATTTCCAGAAATTATTGGGCAGATGCCTATGATAGGAACAATTACAAAACTAATAATAAAACTAAGTCAGCTTTTGGAAAATTTAACGGTAATTTGGGGTATCTATTGAGACATGGCAACATCATTCATTATAAGCCAAGCTAACACATATCATTAACTTATTAGTACAGTAGAACTTTGGCCTTCTGTGTAAACATCATCAACATATGATTTATAACCTGAATTCAGCTTAAGGCTATTCTTCAATGCTAACCAGATCTTGAGATAGAAGATAATAACATATTTGTTATTGTAATAAGAGAAAATATTAGAGTCCTTAATTCAGAAAGTCTGTCTGCCTGCCTGATTGCCCCTAACTGCCTCCCCCGCTTGGCCTGGTCACCCCCAACTGACCCCCTCCCTGCTCGCCTGATCACCTCCAACTGCCCTCCCCCTGCCAGCCTAGTCGCCCCTCACTGCCCCCCCACCAGACTGGTTACCCCCAACTGCTCCCCTGCTGACCTGGTTGCCCCACGCAACCTGCTGTTCGGTCATTTGGTCAGCCCTCACTAATCCCCCTGCCGGCCCCTGGTCGTCCCACACAGCCTGTTCAGTCGTCCTGACACTTAGGCTTTTATATATATAGACTAAAGGCCCAGTGCACAAAATTTTGTGCACCGGGGTGGGGGGGGGGTCCCTCAGCCCGGCCTGTGCCCTCTCACAGTCTGGGACCCCTCGGGAGATAACGACCTGCTGGCTTAGGCCTGCTCCCGGGTGGCAGAGGGCAGGCCCAATCCCTAGGTGCAGCCCCTGGTTGGGCTCAGAGCAGGGCCAATTGGGGAGTTGGGGCGCCACCCCCTGTCATGCACAGAGCCGGGCGGATTGGGAGGTTGCGATGCCACCCTCAGTCACGGTCAGGGTAGGGCCGATTGGGGGGTTGGGGCACCGCCCCCTGTCACACTCAAGGCAGGGTCGATGGGGAGGTTGTGGCGCCACCCCCTGTCACGCACAGAGCAGGGCCAATCAGGGGGTTGGGGCGCCTTCCCCTGTCATGAACAGAGCAGGGCGGATAGGGAGGTTGTGGCACCACCCCCTGTCACACACAGAGCCGCAGGGCGATCAGGGGGTTTGGGCGCTGCCCCCTGTCACGCTGATCCCGGTGCCGGGAGGCATATTACCCTTTTACTATATAGAATAGAGGCCTGGTGCACGGGTGGGGGCTGGCTGGTTTGCCCTGAAGGGTGTCCTGGATCAGGGTGGGGGTCCCCACTGGGGTGCCTGGCCAGCCTGGATGAGGGGATGATGGCTGTTTGCAGCTGGTCACACACCCTTCAGGGTGGGGGTCCCCACTGGGATACCTGGCCAGTCTGGGTGAGGGGCTGAGGGCTGTTTTCTGGCTGGGACTGAAGCTCCCAACTGCTCCTTTTTTTCTTTTTTTTTTTTTATTCTGAGCCAGCTTTAGCTCTGAGGCTCCAGCTCTTAGGCCTCCGCTCCTGAAAGCAGGTATCTGGTTTGTTTCGGTTCTCGAAACTCTGTATCAACTCCAGCTCTGAGATCCCAGCTGGCTGAAAGCTGGTTTCTGGAGTTTTGTTTAGCGTCTGTATTTGTTACAATGTTTGAAACTGCAGGCTCAGAGGCCTGCAGCGGCAGGCGGGGAACGCTGGAGTCCTCCGTCACTGAAGCAACCAAGCCTCCTGTTAGTTTCAAGCTGCCTGGCTGCCAGCCGCCATCTTGGCTGACAGTTAATTTGCATATTGCCCTGATTAGCCAATGGGAAGGGTAGCGGTTGTACGCCAATTACCATGTTTCTCTTTTATTAGTGTAGATATGCTAGTTGAGAAAGGCTAGCTATTCTTCAATGTTAACAGATCCTGAGATAGAAGATAATAACATATTTTTAAATTGTCATACGAGGAAACATTAGACTCAGTTCTTAATTCAGAAAATCGGTCGAATGGGACAAACAACATAAAAGTGAAATTTATTAAACTAAGAAAACAAAACAAAGTTTCATAGAAGACAAAAGTATAAAATAATAGGACAAGGAATCTCTGCCAAATCACTACCTCTAGTAAGCACAAGTCTGTATTATTTGGGGGTGGGGGGAGGGGGGAATCCTATCATCATACATGAAAATTAATTTCCATAGTGAAGTCCTATTTAGTACCACCATATTTTACCATTAATTATGTCAAAGAGAAAAATTTATAAAATTGGGTATACATGCCAAAGATTTAATAAGTAAGGCAGCCATTTTTACCATTTGTTAGATCAAAGACGTTTGAGAATTCAATGAAAGATATGTGGCCTTGCCCTAACTGGTTTGGCTCAGTGGATAGAGCATCGGCCTGTGGACTGAAAGGTCCCAGGTTCGATTCCGGTCAAGGGTATGTGCCTTGGTTGCGGAGACATCCCTGGTGGGGAGTGTGCAGGAGGCAGCTGATCGATGTTTTTCTCTCATCGATGTTTCTAACTCTCTATCCCTCTCCCTTCCTCTCTGTAAAAAAATCAATAAAATATATTTAAAAAAAAAAAAGATATGTGGTCTTACTGAAGGAAAATGCAATAACATACATACAGTGAAACTTCTAACTAACATTTCAGAAAATTTAATAATGCTAACTCCAACTCTGAATACTATGATAATCACTCCTAAATTAGAGTAATGGGCAATACATAAATATATAGTAAAGCCCCTTATACTATATCTAGATCAGAGGTGGGCAAACTTTTTGACTCGAGGGCCACAATGGGTTCTTAAACTGGACCGGAGGGCAGGAACAAAAGCATGGATGGAGTGTTTGTGTGAACTAATATAAATTCAAAGTAAACATCATTACATAAAAGGGTACGGTCTCTTTTTTTTTTTTAGTTTTATTCATTTCAAATGGGCCGGATCCAGCCCTCGGGCCGTAGTTTGCCCACGGCTGATCTAGATTATGCTAAATTAGACTTTCTATTGACATAATTACTCAGTAAAATAACTTTAATCCACTTTATATAGATTAATCTGGAGTTAAGTACTTACATTATGAAGACTATTTTTCTAGGTAATTTAGACTAAACAACATTAGAGAACAAGCCCTTCATTTAGGAGATGAGGAAATAAAGGCCTAGAAACATTAAGCCAGTTCCCCAAACAGGTTAACTGGCAGAGCTGAGACTGAAATTCAGGTGTTTAGATTCCCAGTCTCATTTTCCTCCCAGTCTATTGAGATATAGACACACATCACTATATGAGTTCCAGGTATACAGAATAAAGACTTGGCTTACCTATATTGTCAAATGATTACCACAATAAGTTTCGTTAACATCCATCATCCCATATAGATACAATAAAAAAAAAATAAAAAGAAAAAAATATCTCTCCTTGTAATAAGAACTCTTAGGGTTTACTCTCTTAACTTCCTTATATATCATACACCACTGTTAGCTATAGTCATCAGGTTGTACATTACATCCCTAATACTTATTAATCTTATAACTGGGAGCCTGTATCTTTTGACCACCAATTTCTTCTTCCCCAAACACTACCTCTAGTAACCAAAAATCTGATCTTTTTTTTATGAGTTCCTAGCCTCCTTTTGTTAGTAAACAAATGTTTACTGAACAGTTCTCTATGCATAAATAAAATATCATGAGCCACAGAATTCCCAATGAACTTATTTTGTGTTACTATTCACCAAGTACCCTACTGACATTTGACATGGTGAATCAGTTAAGCTTCTTTGATTAAAAGCAATAGAAACTAATTCTGAAGGAAGGGAGGAGGGTAACGGAGGGGGAAAGGAGCAGTAAGTAGGATCGCAAAAGCAAAAGGAATCTTTGCCAAAAACCTGGGTAGCTTTATGAATCTAGGTGGCAGAAACTAATTTGTGATTTTCTTGAGGTTCTTTTACAGCATTAAACAAACTCCAACTTGAAATCTTGTGATATTCTGCTCAAGCCTCAAACCCTGCGAGAGAATTCAATTGGTCTACTTTAGATGACCTCCTATCCCTCAGCTAGTAGGAGCCAGGAAACCTTGTTGGACAGTTTTACCATAAGCGCACACAATAAAATAATTCCCCCAGGTGAAAATGGGTCCCTTGCAAATGGATCTCAAAAGCCAGGCTCACTACCACAGTTTAATGCTGCTACCATAAAAACAATTCTGAAGGAACATGAAGAAATACAAAGTTGTACCATACTAGCAAGTACTATTACCTATCAATAATATAATCATACACCTGTCATTTGTGCACTTTACAACTATCTAAGGCATATCTGCCATTAAAAAGAAGATATATACAGAGAAAAAAGTTTTACACTGGTTTTATGTAGCTTGGAAAGCAAAGACTTTAAGGGGAGTTTTTCTTAGGCTGCATTGTAAGTATATGAATGCTCTTAAAGTACCTTGGATGGGTATAATGAGGTCTAATGCAGCCTTCTGATAAGAGAAAAGCATTGGCTCCAATTGGTCATCTGAGAAAATAAAACTATGCTACTACTATTGCAGGTTTACAACTGTCCAGTAATAATAATATTATCTCTATACAATAAAAGCCTAAGTGACTGTTACGCAGAATTACCAGAATGACTGGTCACTATGATGCACACTGACCACCAGGGGGCTGACACTCAATGTAGGAGCTGCTCCCTGGTGGTCAGTGTGCTCCCACAGGGGGAGCGCTGCTCAGCCAGAAGCCGGGCTCATGGCTGTCAAGCTTAGTGGCAGTGGTGGGATCCTCTCCCACCTACATGGGAGTGCTAAGGAGCAGCAAGCCAAGCAGCAGAGAGCCTGCCGCTAGGGAGCAGTGAACTTAGCAGTAAGGAGCAAGCAAGAGGGCAGTAAGGAGCAAGGGATCCTGGACTGTGAGAGGGATGTCCGACTGCTGGCTTAGGCCTTATATAATAAGAACTAGAGGCCTGGTGCACAAAATTTCATGCACTGGGGGGAGGGAGGGTCTCTTAGCCTGGCCTGTGCCCTCTTCCAGTCCGGGCTTCCTTGCTCCTTACTGCCCTCCTGCAGCGGAGGTGGGAGAAGCTTCTGCCACCGTCGCTGCACTCGCCATCCATGAGCCTGGCTTCTGGCTGAGCAGCACTCCCCCTGTGGGAGTGCACTGACCACCAGGGGGAAGCTCCTGTGTTGAGCATCTGCCCCTGGTGGTCAGTGCATGTCATAGCAACCGGTCGTTCTACCATTCGGTCAATTTGCATATTAGGGTTTTATTATATAGGATGTAAAGCATCCACTCAGAGCTGAATCACTGTTGAACATAATTTGTAAAATGTACTTGTTAAACTATAAAAACCTAAAAGTGCTTCCAGAATGCTCCCCTCCTCTTCTTCCACCTCCTCCATCACCTGTAAAACTTTTTTGCTCCAGAGGCTTAGGGAAAGTTAAGGTCATACTATGAAGACCATCAGAGGAGCAGCTTTGAAATAGGGACCTCAGTATAAGTAATATCCTAATTCTCTTTGATGTTCTTAAGTCTATTGATGTCAAATAAACGTTATCTTGCAGAGATTTCTGAAACTGTTCATGTCCAGTGATACTTGGAACAAGGAGCATGATTCCAAATTGAGCTCATAATGTGTCTATTTAAATGGATAAGATTGATGGCAAGACTAAGGATAAGAACATTCTAAGGGAGCAAAAGATGGGGAATCTGTCCATGAGAAGCCTTATAGGCCTGTATAGCAGGTCAAAAGAATGGGACAAAGATAGAAATAAAATATACAACAAAGAGTAAAATGCAATAAAGTAGGAACTCATCATGTTCAAGATATAGACTCTGACTTAACCACAGAACAGATTTCCGCAGATATGTTGTCTGAATTCTGGAGCTCTCTTTCACTCATTCTTGTATAGCTAAATGTTTCTTTCTCATTAGGAATCTGGTAAGACAAGAATCTACTTCTATATTACATCAATGGGTGGATTTTCAAAAATCACATTAACAGATGCACAAAAGGCATTTGATAAAACTCCAAATCACGTTCCTGATAAAACTGTAAAATCTAGAGATAAGACCCTATTCCTTACTATTTTACCACACACAACAGAAAAATAAATGAAGTACATCCATTAAAGACAGAAACAAAATAGTATCCCTATTCTTAGTTAACATTATCTTGGAAGTACTGGCCAATGCAGTTAAGAATAAAATGGTAACAAAAGGCACAATTTTCAAAAAGCAGAAGAAATCAATGTGTAGAGAGAGCATAAGAATAAAAACTTCAACACTAGGTAAACCCAGTTTCAAATCCCTGTTCTGCACTTACTGGAAATGTGACCTCGTCTAATTGTTTTACCCTTTCAATATCTGCTTTGTAAAGATTAAACAAAGCAATACATGTGCCGTGGTTATAATGTGCCTGGCATAAAATAAATAGTAAATAAACTGTAGAGATTACTTTTATGATGTATATCATAACCACTTGCCGATGACATAGTCTTATGCTACAAGCCCATAAAATTAACCGAAAAGTGATAAAATAGGTAAACTCATTGCACAAGAAATAAGCAAAACAAAAACAACAATTTCTCCAAATATCAGCAATATTCTATCAGAAAAAGAAACCTATAAATACAGAAATGGAATTTTAAACTACCAATAAATAACCTTTACAAGAAATATAACAAGTATGAGTTAAAAATGATCAAAATTGTGCAAGAGATAAAAAAAGAAACGAGTAATGTAGATATTTAACATACTCCTGATTAAAAACTATTATAAACATATCAGTTCTTCTTAAGCTAATTGTAGGTTTAAGGTAATACTGATCAAAATTCCAACAGAATAAAAAAATTATCCTAAAATATATCTGATAAAGAGACAGAAAATAATTAAGCATAACATATGTTAAAAAGAAATAAGGGACAAACTCTATTAGAAATTAAAATATATTCTAAATCCATAATTACTAATACAATGTGGTATTGGTAAAATAGACAAAAAGAATGGAGCAGAAGAAATCATGACACATATTTGCTATAGAGTCTTTCTCTAGTATAACAGAATTTAACGTATCTTAAAGGTAGCACTATAAACAGTGGAAATTAGAAGGAAGGTGTAGCCAATAGAAGATGCTGGGACTTTGATTAGCAATAACAAAATAAATAAATAAATTAGGTTCTCACCTCAAATCAAGCCCCAAAATAACTATCATCCTTAAATAGCAGAGAGAGAGAGAGAGAGAGAGAGAGAGAGAGAGAGAGAGAGAGCGCCCGCATTAGAGAGGAGAAGAGCAGGGAGGAGAGGGAGAGGGAGAACTAATGAGAATTTTAAAAAATAGAGTTACAAAATTATAATTCTGACATACTACCCAGCAAGAGATACAAGGGCATTAACATGACCAGGATTAAGAATGAGCTAAATCTGGAGCTCCAGTTGCGCAATCGGTTAGCGCGCGGTACTTATAAGAATGAGCTAAATCTTACATTATCTTCCCACGCTCTCTTTTCTCTCTCATATGCTTCCTTTCTCTTTCGTTCCAATTGTTCTTTTAGTACAGCAGCACGTGCATTTGCTTGGGCCTGGAAATAAAAACAACAAAATTAGTTACCAGAAAGAAGGGCATAAGAGTGTGTGTTTTTCAGGTCTCTACAAATATTTACTTTTGAGACAAAAAAGAAACGTGTGTGCACACACATGTGTTTGGTGTCCCAGAATCAAAATGTAAGCTCACGCTATATTTCCAGCACCTAAACCAGGGCTCAACAAACAGCAGCTGCTTGATACGTGTTTGTTGAGTGAAAATAAATGCAGGCACACTCTAATGGAAATACAACTGTGAAAATTTTAAATGATAATTATTATACATGAACTTTATTTTTTTCACAGAAGTGAACAATTACATTTTTCATTTATAAGGTTACTATTTTTCCTTTTTAAGGTTACCTGTGTGATGGTTTAATGTATTTATACCATGGTTTCATTAAATTTCTCTCCATAAATATGATATAAAGAGTGAAAAAGTGCTATTTTTTAGAAACCAAAAATTGAAGGATGAAGGGGAAAGAAAAATTAAGGCAAGAGAATACGATGACTGAACTACAAAAGGCTTAACACAATTCTTTATCTAAGGCTTCAATTTTCTCTAAGAAAACCATTTCCAGTCTATACCTTAAGAGCTTCAACTCTTTTACGTCTCATGTCAGCCTCCTCACTTCCTTGTCCTTCAGGATTATCAGCTGCTTTCTGTAAAATAAGTAGAGAAGCAAACCACTTAGGACAGAACTTCAAATTTGGTGCAGAGAATATGAATAAACTAACATCTAACTACGTAAAATGGTAAATTGTTCAATGTTACTCATTTGTTCTCACAATTAACTCTTATGTACAACAAGGAAAAAGATAAAAAGAGAATGATAGAAAATGTAGCATTTAATAAGTCCATGGGTGTGATTTATATTTTCCTCTTAGAATTCCTCTGGAACAAATAAATGGTAGTATCCATTTTAAATAAGATTTACTTTACCCCCTTTTAGAGTTTTCTGGTCTTTGACTTTCACTGTCTTGATCAGACTTTGTGTTGCATTTTAAATCTTAACCTATTATAATGTCATTCAATTTTGTTTTCTAAAATTGAATGTCAACCTGCCTTTTCACCACGGAGTTTGGCTCTAATCTGTTGGCGCTCATTGAAATTCTGCAATCTTATTTGTCTCAGCCTCGCAAGATAAACCTATAAGGAGAAAAAAAAACACCACATTTTAATTTAAAAGAAAAACTACCAACATTTTTTTTTTTTACTGCTAAATCATTGTTAAATTAAAGAAAAGGGTTAATCTGAATACCATAAATAAAAATTTCAAAATCTTAGCTTTCAATTTTTTAATTTAGATCAACTTATTTCTGAAAAGAAATACATTGCAATTACAAATTTTTAATTTTATCAAAAGAAAAGAAATTGAACTCAGGATACCAAATAACAGTTATGGGGCAAAATTATGACACAGTATGTCAGTCAAAAAAATATTAACAGGTCCCTATAGACCTACAAAATCCTCAAATAATTGTTAAGCATTTAAACCATGCAGGAAAGGAAGGCAATAAACTCAAAAATGGCTATGTGACGGAGGAAGCGAACATGCGGGAAGCATACCTCTTCCTCTTTGTTTCTTGGCTTCCCTCCTCTTGAAGAGCTGGACCTGCCTCCATACATAGCTGCCAGGTTTTGCAGGATTCCCTGTTCATCATTTAATGTACTAAGTTTAAAGAATGACTAAGGCTACATCAGCATCTTACCTAGGAATATCCAGGTGCCACTTTATTTCTTTTGGCTAATACTGATTATTTATTTCTAGCTGATAAACTGAAAACAAACCCTGGCGTTTTCCTATATCAGCTAAACCAACATATTCAGTGACAACAGAAGGAAGTAATTAAACCCCATAGAACATTATTTGAAATAGAGACCGGCTATGCTTTTATTAGCCATATAAATAAGCAGGTTTCCAAAATTGTTTTGGAGGTTAGCTAAGTCCCAAGTCAAAACTTTCCTCTACAAAGGGCCAATCATTTCTATATGTTTGTTTACATGCTAAAAACACAAACACAATACAAACTATTTGAGCTTAAACTTTTTGCACTCGGGGAAGTCCTATTACTATACTACAAAGAATCATAGCCAATCACAAACTGATTCATTTTTTAACATAGTTTATCATAAACATGATAATTACCTTATTAGAAATTAGTACCCTTCAATAAAAGTATTATAGATTGTTGAATTATTCATTTTCTCTTCCTTCAGCACATGACTGGGTTTCATGTTCCTCCTAATTAAAAAAAAATCTTCAGACCCACTTCCCCATCTAATGTCTTTTTATCAACTTGTTGAAAGTGTACATTTTATGCTCATCACCTCCATTTTCCTGCTTGCCATTCATTTTTTAACCCACTACAATCTGTTTTTTGATCTCACTGTGACTGAAAAGTTTCTAAGGTTACCAATGACCTGTAGTTCACAATTCAAATGAACCCTTTTGAGTAGATTTTGCATTTTTAACAATTCCACTGGAAATTAGTTTAGGCTAAATCTACTAAATTACATAAGCATTCTTTTCTTTCATAAATATAATGTATGTTCACTGTACAAAATCTATAAAGTGAAGAAAATATAAATAATTCATAATTCTATTACCTGGCAGGCAAAATTTAAGAATATTACCTTCCAAATTTCCTTCTATGTATATGCATGAATATACAGACATTTATTTTTACAAAAATAAATGAAACTTTACTGTATTCTGATTTTTTTCACTTAATATTAATTAACATTAATGTTCTGAGTCTCTTTCTACATTCATTATTCTTAAAAACATTATTCTTAACTGACTGCCTACATGATATGCATAATATTCCACTAAATAGTAAATTACAATTTACACATCAAAAAAAAAAAACCCAAAAAAACAAAAAAAACACGCCTCTCTTCTCTTTCAGTATTTAGAACAGCACTCTCTCCTGAGATCTTCCAATCTTCACTATTTTTCACAGGCTTTTCTCTTCCTTGGCTCATTGCTAATGTCAATATTTTCTAGAGATTCATTCTCTGGCCCTTCTTTACTTTGTCATTCCCAGGCCTTAACATATGTTGCCAATTCCTAAATCTAAACCAACTTCACAGTCCTTTTCTCTTGAATTTCTATGTATATACAATTGACATCTGGACAATGCTCTTATGTAGGAAAGGTTCTTCAAATAATTTATAGACCTGATTTCATCATTCTTTTTACTACATGATCTTATTCCTACCTCAGTTACTGATCACAGTTGGATATCCAAGTCAAAAAGGTGGGAGTTACCTCTCTATCTCTTTTTCTCTCTCTGTCTCGTCTGCCTAATATAAATGACTACCAAATACTAAGTCTACCTTATAATAATTCCATAATTTTTACCTCTAGTTTTTGCCTCCAGAAGAGCTTCCTAACTTATCATCTTACCTCTGGTCTCACCACCCCCACCCCCCCAACCTATCCACCCAGTCTAGTCTCAATGCACTCAGAGACCCTTTCCAATATTCTCTTTCACACTGAGCCCCACATAAATCCATTATTATCAGAATATATACCACTTTCTGTTGAACGGCAGATAAAGCATCTCTAGTCTCATCTCTCAATCATAAAGCCTACATTCTAGCCATGACAACTACTTGTGGTTTATGGACTATCATCTCATCATCTCAAAATGGCTAACTCACCTTCCAAAATGCAAACCAAACATCCCACCCCAGGAAAGCTTTACCCACGCCTCCTTCAGTGAGTCAAGTGTGACCTGCCATACCATTTTTTGTACCTAACTCCCACAGTAGCACTCATCAGAGTGGTAGAAGGGCAATATTCTATGACAGTTAAGACCATGGACTGTGACAGGCTGTGAAGTCCGGCAGTTCATGTATTTGTCAATGCCTCCTAACCACTGCTGACCTTCAGCAAAATTATTTACTAGTAAACTTGCTGTAAGACTGGCATAATAATACCACCCACTTCATAGGTGTGCCAGAACAAAAAGTATTATTATGTGAGCATGTTCTGCCTTCCCCCTCTTCCAGCCTGAGAAAAGGCTTCTACCCACTCAGTTTCCTCCCCTCTTCAAGATCTTGCCATTAGCTTATCAGTTACTTGAGCTTTGGGGATACAGATCATAGGGTGGGGGAGGTGAGGTGAGGGAAAACAAGGAAAAGGCAAGGCTGGTCAAAGATATGAAGTGAACTCTGAAAAGATGTATGGGAATATCTACAGTTACAGGAGAGTGGGTGGTGAACTGAATATTGGTATAGGTTATATCTTCCCTTCATGCTATTTGAAAAATACAAGTAAAACATATCAGAGTTACTTTGAAGCAATCTTTTTAATATTTTAGTTTGAAATATTAAAGGTGAAAAGTACAGGAATGTTCTGTGCATCTTTTATCCAGCTTCTCCCAATTTTATCGTCTTGTGTAACTGTAGTACATTATCAAAACTAGGAAAACTGGCTCTGGTACAAACCATAGAGCCTGATCTCAGCAGTTATACATGCACACATTTGTGTCACTACATCAATGTAATTTTATTACATGTATAGCTTTGTGTAACCACCATAATCAAGATATTTAATTGTACCATTTCTGTAACACTTCATAGCCATATTCACTACACCTCTCCCTAATACCCATCAACTATTAATCTGTTGCCAACTCTATAATTATATTTCACAAATTATATATATGTACATATATATGGAATCTTATAGTATGTATCTTTTTGAGATTGACTGCTTTTACTCAGTATTATTTCCTTGCAATCCGCTCTTGAGTATATGTCGCAGAGAAAGGAAAATTTATATTCATTTAGAAACTTGTATTCAAGTGTTCTTGGCAACTTTACTCTTATAGCCAAAAACTTAAAACTACCCAGATGTACTAAAGTGGATGAATGAACAAATTATGTTATATTCGTACCATCGTATCATGTTTAGCAGTGAAATGGGATGAAGCATTGAAGTCTTTCTTTTTAGAGTTTCTCTAACCAATACAGTTTTTAAATTTCAGTTATCCAAACATGGAAAATTTTGAATTCCTACGCAAGTATATAAAATAACTTAAAATCCATGGTTTCTTTAAATTACAATTCAACCTAAAAATTATATAAGTTTCAAATGTTTATTCATAGGTCAGGGACTTTGACTTCATTTGCCACAGAACCAATATTATGATTTACTAGGATTTCCCAAAGCCATTAATAAAATGTACTGATCAAATAATTTAACTGTAGCAGTTTTCCAATTCTAGAGGATTAATCTTTAAGATCGAGAACTTAATCATAACTATTTAGGTTTGTTTATTTGTAATGTGATTTTTAAAAGTATTAGAAAACACACATTAGGCTTAAGACATAACCTCTTTACAAATAGATCATGAGCATGTAATTAAATATGTATCAATGGAAAAATATTATATTATGTGCTGCCTTAAATTACTGATGTTGACATATTTTTCTTGAAGAATCAGGGTTATTATTTTAAACTAGAGGCCCAGTGCACGAATTCATGCACTAGTGGGGTCCCTCAGCCTGGCCTGTGGAATCGGGCCAAAACTGGCTCTCCAACATCCGCCGAGGGGTCCTGGATTGCAAGAGGGCACAGGTCAGGCTGAGGGACCCCACTGGTGCACAATTAGGACTGGGAAGGGAGGCAAGATGTTGGCCAGCTGGGGAGGGACTGCGGGAGTACTCCAGGGCATGTCTGGCCCATCTCACACAGTCCCGATCGGCCAGACCAGTCAGAGCATCTGCCCCCTGGTGGTCAGTGCATATCATAATGATTGGTTGACCGGTCGAGTGTCTGCCCCCTCATGGTCAGTGCACATCATAGCAAGTGGTTGAGCAGCCTTAGCATATCATTAGCATATTACGCTTTGACTGATTGAACAAATGACCGGACACTTAGCATATTAGGCTTTTACTATATAGGATATCCATCACGGTAGTGTGTTATAGGTTCAGTTATTATACAAAGATATTTAGCAATTATAATGTTGAATTGAGAAGCAAAAGTTGTCGCAACCCATAAATTTGCATTAATGACCAGTATAAAATTAGTTCCCACATATTACTCCAACCCTATTTAACACCAGTTTTTAGTTACATTCAACACATCAAGGTCTCTGTTGGTCAATCTCTCCGTGATTGTTTGGTGTTGTAAATATCTGACAATATAATGCATACCTAATACAAACTGATTAACAAAGTAAGTTGCTAATCTTGCCAAAGATGAAGGATTTCATGAAAATGAAGACAGTGATATTGGAAAATTGTTCAGATTACATGCAAAATCATCTACAAATATGACAGAAAGAAAACTACAAATAATTATGATATTAGTCTTTAAAAATAGTTTGTGTATTAAAAATTAAGAAAAGATCTTTGGAAAACTGACAAAGGCTCAGCCATTTTTTAAAAAATGGCTCCCTTTTACAATGTTATAAAAGTAAAACCTAAAAAACAAGAAGTGAAGGATATAGCATCTTTCAGCAATATTTTTCACATGGGTGCATCTTATTATTATTTCAATGGCATCTTATAATCCTATATAATAAAATCCTAATATGCAAATTGTCCCCTCAACCAGGAGTTCAACTGGGAGTACGACCAGGGGGCAGGGCCGGTCGGCCCTGCCCCAGCCCCAACTGCGGCACGGCAGGTGGCTGGGGAAGGGAGGCCCAGGCCGGCAGTCAGCAACTGCTAGGGACCCTACTTGTGCACGAATTTCATGCACTGGGCCTTTATTCTGTTATAATCTTATGAACTATTGGCCAGGCAGGAGCTACAACACATATGTTACTGCCTGAGTAATTTATGAATTTTGTTATTTTTTTTAAAAAATATATATTTTATTGATTTTTTACAGAGAGGAAGGGAGAGAGACAGAGAGTCAGAAACATCGATGAGAGAGAAACATCGATCAGCTGCCTCCTGCACATCTCCTACTGGGGATGTGCCCACAACCCAGGCACATGCCCCCGACCGGAATCGAACCTGGGACCCTTCAGTCCGCAGGCCGACGTTCTATCCACTGAGCCAAACCGGTTTCGGCATGAATTCTGTTATTTTTTCTTTTTTTCTTTTTTTGTATCATAACTGAACAACCACAATCCCCCAAAGTTTCAATTTTTAAAAAATGGAAGGCTTCTTTGAGAGGAAATATGAGCCCTAGCAGTTGTTAAAAGCCTTCCATTGATTCCTGCTAATCAGAGCCAAAGTGTCAGTATTAAAACGTGCAGACTGGTACTGACTCCTTGAGAGAAAAATCCCAGGGACAAAATTAGAATACTCTTTTAAGAAAGGCTGAAATATCAACGCACTTGGTGACATGAAAGCTAATATTATTTGAGAAAATATGAACATCAATGACTCTAATGTAAGGAAGAAAGGACTGAAAAGTCAAATTATAAATGTAAAGCAGATTTAGGAATGAATACCTTTATCAATATCTCTCATTCATATTTTCCTTTTTGTGGATGCACAAGAATGACATAATAAAAAATAAGTCTAAAAGAAGTATTTCAAAAAGTATAAAATAAACAAGTGATAAAAAGCACTGTATCAAGTTAAATTGGCAACATTTTTCCTCTTTTAATCATATGTAAAAAAACAATATGCCTTATAGCCAGAACTTGAATTTGATAAAAATACATATAGTATTCATTACACAATCCTATCAGGAAAATTATAATCCTCCCCAAATTAATTATTTTCCAAATACAGATTTGCAAATATAACCAAAATTCTGATAAATATAAGACAAAGTATTTTTAAATTGTATTTTTCAAGGCAAATACCTAATTATTTTTTCACTCTTTACTAAAAAATGTGAATCTCTATTTTAGCTGAATTTACTTTAAATGTTCTTTTCTCAATATCAACAAAGCTGGGCTAAGGAGGGTCTTATGACAGGGCTGAGTGAATTACGCATATCACTCTAAGTGACTGTTCTTCCGGATTTCTGATTATGTTTTCAAAGTAGGTACTCCATGAGTTGTCTATCATACTCCTCTCAGTCTCTCCTCTCTAAGCCTCTCTAATTAATTAATTAATTAATTAGCGCTGATAAACTCTTGGAAGGGGTCATGCTTTATTGTTTTATCCTTAGTACCTAATAATACCTTGCACAATATAGATGTGTAACACATTCTTTTTAACCTTGTGCACTGCTGGTGGGAATGCAGACTGGTACAGCCACTATGGAAGACAGTATGGAGTTTCCTCAAAAAACTACAAATGGAACTCCCATTTGACCCTGTGATCCCACTTCTAGGAATATATCCCAAGAAACCAGAAACACCAATCAGAAAGGATATATGCATCTCTATGTTCATAGCAGCACAATTCACCATAGCTAAGATCTGGAAACAGCCTAAGTGCCCATCAGTAGATGAATGGATTAGAAAACTGTGGTACATCTACACGATGGAATACTATGCTGCTCTAAAAAGGAAGGAACTCTTACCATTTGCAACAGCATGGATGGAACTGGAGAGCATTATGCTAAGTGAAATAAGCCAGTCAATGAAGGAAAAATACCACATGATCTCACTCACTCATGGATAATAGAGACCATTATAAACTTTTGAACAATAATAGATACAGAGGCAGAGCTGCCTCAAACAGATTGTCAAACTGCAGCGGGAAGACCAGGGAGGGTTGGGGGGCAGGAGGTAGGGGGGTAAGAGATCAACCAAAGGACTTTTATGCATGCATATAAGCACAACCAATGGACATAAGACACTGGGGGATAGGGGAGGCTAGGGGACTGTCTAGGGCAGGAGGGAAAAATGGACACATATGTAATACCCTTTGTAATACTTTAAGCAATAAAATAAAAAAAAATAAATAAAAAATATTTTACTTTTTGTTGATCCTCACCCAAGGATATTTTTCCCATTGATTTTTTTTTTTAGAGAGTGGAAGAGGGCAAGGGGGAGAGAGAGAATGGAGAAAGGAGAAAGGGAGAGAAGGAGAATGGGGGGAGAGAGGGAGGGAGGGAGAGAAAGATAAAGAGAGAGAGAAAGAGAGAGAGAGAGACAGAGAGAGAGAGACAGAGACATCTATGTAAGAGAGACACATGGATTGGTTGCCTCTCACACAGCCCGGACTGGAGCCTGGGATTAAACCTGCACCCAAGGTACATGCCCTTGACAAGGAATCAAACATGAGACCCTCTGGTGTGCGGGCTGATGTTCTATCCACAGAGCCACACTAACCAGGGCTAGATGTGTAATACATTCTTGTTCCATAGAACCAACTGATTACATGCTGAGCATATTAATAGTAATTATACTATTCCAATTCTATGGTTAATGATCACTTCGTCCACAGCAAAGAACTAATTCAATGGTAGTGAAAACACGTTTCCTATTCCCCGAGGCAACAGAAAGGTACCATGAACTATCTCTCCAAGAAGATAAGGGAGATAGGATTCAGGTAAAAACTACAAATGGCAGTTTCAGGGAACTGCAATAGTCTAATATTGCTAAAGTTTAAGGGATAAAGAAGGTAACAGAGAGAGGGAAATCAAGAGCAGTGAGAAAGCCAAAGGATGAAAGCTTTGTGCTAAGCTGGAGAGGTTTTAATTTACGCTCCAAGCAATAAAGAACCACTAAATAACTCTAAGCATATGAGCAATGTGTTCAATTTTGCTTTAGAAAGATCACTTTGGCAGCTCAAGTAAAAGATGTGTTAGACTAAATCAAGATTAGAAATAAAGAGATGAAAGAACTAGCAAGAGATAATTATCTCAACTACAGCAGAAATAATAAAAATAGAAAGGAGGAGAGGGATGTAAGATATTCAGAAAGTAGAAAACTCAGGATTGCGTCACTGACTGGATATGAGTTGGGTGGGACAGTGACAGAGAGGAGATACCAAAAGATGTCTTGAATTCCCAGTTAACTCAAACCAGAAACTTCAACATTAAGCCATCTTTGATGGTGATTCTCTACAGCAGTATGGGCAACACATGAAGGGCAGTGGGTTTGAAGAGAATGACATGAATTTAGTTTTGGAAATAGTAAGGATGAGGTACCTGGTAAGATGGCTCAGGTAAGATGAAATAAGTACATGCCACCCTTATTTCCCACTGAATGTAACTATAAAATCTACAGAAATCACCATAAAATTTGAGGACTCTGTAAAGAAAAATCAGCAGGAAAATTAGAGAACACCAGAACTCAAAGTATTAGCAAACACGTGATGAGTGTACCACTCTTTAAAAAAACACAGTATCTTCTGCCTAAACCTAACTTGGCGAAACTCCTGAAACTGAGCACTCTGGTAATGACAGAGATGAAAGAAAACTTCTTGTTCTGGCTTAAGGAAAAGGAGGGACTCTCAGGGAAAACTCAGGGAGGAGGTAGGAAATCTTTCCCCGTTTTTCTTTTTCTCTTCTTTTTTCCCTTTCTCTTGTGTCACAGCCCCCAGGAAAGCTCACTGCTGTGGTGAGAGCTGAGACAGCAACAGGAGCTTATAGGAACTAAAACTCAGGGAAGACAAGATTTGTCTCCTGGGACACTCAAGCTCCAAGAAGGCAGAGTTAAAACCTGTGCCTCCTCCCTTCTTCTGCTCTCCCTCCCCCTTCCTCCCTCCACTTGGTCCCAGAAGTGGTAAAATCCTAGATATATGAGTCTTATACCTAGAATAATGAAAAGTGAAGCCCCAGAGAATAGGAAAGCATCAAGTCTATGGCATCAGAAAAATGACCCCATAAGTTATTTATAAAGTCCTAGGCTCACCTATTACCTGTGTGTATGTGGATATAATCCTGTTCTGCATACCAAAGACTTTGAGCATGGAGCAAAGAAATAGACTTCTGCCCAGATCCCAGACAGACCTCACTGGGCAGTGCACACGTGGAAAGGATCTGAAGGACATTGTAAAGCTTTGAGAAAGGAAGTGTAAGTAGAACCACAGTACACAGAAGAAGGGTTAGGAACTTGCAGCCTGAGCCTGACAAGCCAATTAACTGCTAAGACAAATATAATCAATAATCTCCATAAAATTTAAACAAAACACAGAGTCTAATAGTATAATATTCCAAATGCCTAGGACACAATCCAAAATTAATCAGCATACGAGGAACCACAAAAATCTCATCTTCCTTGGGAATATACAACAAACATAATTAGATAACACAGATGGTAAAATTATCTAAAGAAACTATTATAAAAGTGCTTGAACAGCAATGAGCAGTAGTGAAAAAAGGTTAAAATAGAAGGTATTAGAAAACAAAGATAGAAAAAGAAAACAGATAGAAACACAAAATACAATTATCAAAACAAAACACTCACTGAATGGATTAAAATAAGTAAAATGAGGATAAAAAGGGAAAGAGTTATGAACCAGAAAAGAGAACAGAAATGATCTAAACTGGATAACAGAGAGAAAAGAAATTGGGGAAAAAATGAGCAGAGTTTCACAAACCTGTGGAACAAGTTCATGTCATCAGAGAACCAGAGAAGAGAAAAAGTACAGTGCTGGAAAATAGCTGAAGAAATAATGGTTCAAAAATGGCATAAGGCAAAGACCTACAAGTTCAAGAAACTTAACAAACCACCAACAGAATAAACCTAAAGAAATCCAAGCCCAGAGACAACTTAATCACTCCAAGAAAAAAATCTTGGAGCATCTAGAGATAGGTGCTCTAAATAAGACATTACCTATAAGAGAAAAATAATTTTAATAGTAGTCTCATCAAAAACTATAAAGTAACTATAAAGTAACATTTTTAAAGAGAAAAATGAAATAAAGTGTTAACCCAAAATACTACGTCCAGCAAAAATATTGTTTAGAAATAAAGATGTTTAAACTTTTTGTTTAAAAATAAAACTAAGAGGATTTATAACCAGTACACCTATTCTAAAATAATAGAAATTCTTCAGATGGAGGAAAATGATATAAGAAGGAAACTTGGAAAATTAGGAATAAAGGAATACCAAGAGAAATAGTAAATATTTGTGTACATATTACAAAGTATTCCTGTTCTCTTGAGTTCTTATATATGTTTGAAGTTATAAGTAAAAATTATAACATGGCCTAGAGATTTAAATTGTATGTAAATGTATATGTAATATACAAGACAACTATAGCAAAAAGGATTTAAAGGGAAGAGAGTAAAGGGACCTATATGATAGAAAGATTTCTACATTCTAATTGAAGTAATAAACTACTGTTTATTGTGAAAAGTGAAGTCTGTTTTTTAATCCTGTTATCAACCACTAAAAGATATATAAAAGAATGTTATAGCCAAAATCACAAAGATTAAATGCAATTAAATAACAAAAAGAATTCCAATGTCTAAAGTCAGCAAAAAATTAGAAAGAGAAACAAAAACAGACGGAACAGAAAACAAACAATAAAATGTTATACCTAAATCTAAATAAATCAATAATTATATTTAATGTAATTACATGTAATAACATGATATAATTACATTAAACACACCAATTTAAAGGCAGGAATTGCCCTGGCCTGTGTGGCTCAGTTGGTTGAGCAATGTCCCATGCACCAAAAGGTTGCCAGTTTGGTTCCGAGTAGGGGCAATTTCCCGGGTTGTGGGCTCAGTCCGCAGTAGAGAGCGTGCAGGAGACAGCCGATCTCACACTGATGTTTCTTTCTTTCTCTCTCTCTCTCTCTCTTTCTCCCTTCCTCTCTAAAATCAATAAACACATACAAAATTTTTATAAGGCAGGAATTATTAGAAAGGATAAAAAAATTTGCACAAGTGAACATAGATTAACTACAAAAAACTCACCTCAATCAATCATTATAGATTAAAAGTAAAGAACGTAGAACTATAACTATGCCTGTCACACAGTAAGCACCCAATAAATGATAAATGTTAACAATATCAGTATTATAATCATCAAATTGGATGGAGTGGGAAAGATTACTTTTGAATAGATGAAATTATAGTCTTCTCTGAGACTAGAGAAAACAAAGAAAGACTGAATACCATGATGGATAAATTTATGAGTATGGAGGCAGAATATCTGAGAAAATGTGAGATTCTTAAGCTTAATTTTACCTGTAAAGTAAAATATTTTCATAGAGAAGGATGAAGGACAAAATCATTGAGGAAAATTGCCACTGTGGGCAATAGGAGAGGCTGTTGACCATGAAACTATAAAAGGACTGTTGATTAGGACTGACAGCTTGGCAGAAATCAGAAATCATAAACTGATCTGACATTAATCATCAGAGCTTTAATTTTCTCCAGCAATGCTCAGAAGCTTGAGTGTAGAAATAGTCCAGTCACTAGCTAAACTAGACATAATAAGGAGAGATATACCAACTCAGTAAGAAGGGCTCCCAAGGGAGGACAGGCTAGTCAATTATACTTATTAATATAAGTGAGTGAATACAATTTTCACGTTACTCCAATGAGTTTAAAGGCATCTCTTTTGGAAAGCACATAAATGTCTATCAACTGAAGTATAAATAAATAAAAAACTGTGGTACAAGCATACAATAAAATATGACTCAAGAATTTAAAAAGAACAGACTACTGACACACATCATCCTAAAAAATTATAGCCCGCATGACCAATAATTTTATATAAAATTCCAGAAAAGACAAAACTATAGTACAGGAAACAGATCAGTGTTTGCCTATGGCTGGTGGTAGACTGATTGTAAAGGGACACCAGGAAAATCTTCTCCCCAATTTTATTAAGACATAATCGACATATAACATTGCATCCGTTTAAGATGTACAACATCATGATTTAGGGTATATGCATATACTGAGAAATGAGTACCACAATAAATTTAGTTAATATCCATCATTTCATATAGTAACATTTTTTTTTCTTGTGGTGAGATGAAGAAACTTTTAAGAGCTGATGGAATAGTGCTATACCATGACTGTGGCAGTGGTTAAATAACTATATATCTTCTACACTGCAGCACACGTCCCCAAACAGAGCTTAGCAATTTCCCTGAGTTAAGGAAACAGCAGCCGGAACTTGAGAAGTTGAAGATCACTAAAACTGGCAGGATGGAGTACCAAAGAACAGAGAGTTGCACAGAGAGGAGTACTGGAGATTTGTAGGGGGTTTCCTCTGTGTTTCCTGCTGAGTGACAACAGCACAATGTCAACAATATCTCAGGTTTACTTAGGACTGGGAATGTTTCATTCTTCCAACAGCCAGAGCGGAAAGACCTCTAATCACAGGGCATTAAGTACTCAAGAGTACTGCCTGAGCAAGGGGCCAAATTAGTTCTACCAGGGGTGGGCAAACTTTTTGACTCGAGGGCCACAATGGGTTCTTAAACTGGACTGGAGGGCCGGAACAAAAGCATGGATGGAGTGTTTGTGTGAACTAATATAAATTCAAAGTAAACACCATTACATAAAAGGGTACGGTCTTTTTTTTTTTTAGTTTTATTCATTTCAAACAGGCCGGATTCGGCCCGCGGGCCGTAGTTTGCCCACGGCTGTTCTAGACTGAAGGCTGTTTGGGACCTGCCTAGAAAAGCTAGAAGCAAGCCTTGCAAGACTCAAACTATTCCACGTAACTTAACTGCATCCCAGGATAAAAACCCAATATATTAAAAAGAAAGATAAAATACACAATGCCTGGTATCCAATCACAAATTACCAGGTATAGATCAGGAATAATAAACAAAACAGAATTAGTACACAAGGTCATTAAAATTGCTATCACAATTATATTTCATATGTTCAAGAAGGTAGAGAAAAGAATAAGTATTATAAAGAGATACATAAAAAGTATTAAAATTAACTAAATGAATTTTAGGAGATAAAACATTTAATATCTGAGGTAAAAAATATATAATATCTGGATGGGATTCACAGCAGATTACACAAAGTGGAAGAAAATTAATGCACTATAAGATATAATAATAGAGGCTATCCAAAATGAAACACAGAAAAAAAGAGTGAAAACAATTGAATAGAACACAGTCAGCTGTTGAGAGAGCATCACATAGTCTAATATATGGGTACTGAGCATCCTAGAAAGAAAAAGAGAGAGAACAGAAAAATTTTGTTGAAGAAATAATGACTGCAATTTTTCCAAATTTGATAAAAATTTTAAACCCAGATCCAAGATGCTCAATGAGCCCCAATAAAATAACCATGAAGAGTACATCAAGATACAGCATAGCATAATTAAATTGCTACCAGTGATAAAGAGAGAATGTTAAAAGCCATCAGAGGAAATAAAACAACATTTCATCTAGAGAAAAAAATTAGAATAACAGCAGACTTCCTGTTAGAAATAGACATGGCAGACAATAAGTAGAGTGATATCTTTAAAGTACTGAAAAAACTTTCAACCTATAATACTATATACAGCAAAAATCTTTTTCAAAAAAGACAGCAAAATATTTGTTGAGACAAACACTGAGCAATTTCACCAGAAGACCAGCACTACAAATTATCATTTAATAATGAGTACAAAATAAGGACATTTCCCAACAAATCTTGGAAATTTTCTCTTGAGAAGGATTACCAGAAGATATTCTCCAGCATGAAGAAAAATAAACTGAAGGAAGAATAGGAGGATGTAAGGAACAATGCTAGGGGAAAAAATCTGTAACTCTTGATAATTCTAATAATTGTTTTAAACATTTTAAATTAAAACTTGTAACTAAAATTCCTGATGCTGTTAACATGGGAGGCATGGAGCAAGGGAAAATGCTGGAGGATCTCTTCTACTATCTACAAGAAGCATAAAAATAGAGAATAATTCCAGATATTAGAGAAACATAAATTACTGTTTGTTAAAAGGGTAACCATTAAAAAACTTAGCTATCTTTCTATGATATATTTCAAAAAAATATCCTAAATTGGAATAATTGCATTAACTTATAAAGATATCATTTATGAACTTACAGTAGATATGTCTAATCAAAATATGTTACCCTATAATTGACCTATTTCCTATGTGAGCATGATGCTTCATGGAGTGCTGAGCTGAGAGAAAAAATAATCAGTGTGTACCTCTACAAGTCAAAACTTTTAATATACTTTTGTTTCTAATTTGCTATTGAGTAAATGTGTAATTACACATACTTATCCAAATGTTTATTTCCCTTTTTTCTTTACATTCTCTGCTACTTTAAAGTATTTAAAACCAAAAGCATATGGAGAAATAAAATGAGCAATAATATAAGAACTAATTTATTCACTATATATATCTGGGTTGCTACATTTACTTCAGCTATTTTTAAAGGAAAGATACAGCCATGAACTTACTCTCAATTAATCATACCAACAACAGAATTTTACCCTATCTTTAAAAGATATAGCAGAAGAGGAGTTAAATAAGTTAAGATACATCACAACTTTACATTCTGCAAATGTTTAGAGGAAATGTTTGTAAAAGATGATAGTTCTTTTCATTTATACCTACCTTATTCCGGACCTTCACTTTGAATACTAATATGTTCAAAAACCTCAAGAGAAAAAAATCATACCATATGTCCTTCGGCTCGAGCTTTATTCTGCCTTGCTTCCCATTTTCGTTGTAGGTACTCTTCTACTTGTTTAGCTCTTTCCACAGCTAGCTGTCCCCTTTGCCTGAATAATGTAGATAAATAGCAAATTCAGAAATTCTGAATATTAAATATTCCATAAAGTTAAAAATTATTCTAAATCTTTTCTTTGTTGCAGAATATGAAGGCTGATATGAAATAAAACCTTCCTCTGTAATGAAGAAATACCTACATGTATATTAGTGTCTACTACCTAGAACAAATTCTTTACTGTTTTAAGTAGAAGTAAAATCTATACTATCATTCCAAATCTTAACAAGGTTACTCTTACATTTATTTAATCAACTCAACTTATAGATACATAAAATTATTTTAGACTATACTTAATTACAGAAGAATCTCAATAGCTTCCAAGTAGTTAAGCGTATTTCAGAACTCTGTATAAAATATATCTAAGATCTTTCCCTTAATCAGTATTGAAGTAAAATTAAAGCAGTATAGTAGCAATTTCAAAAATGAATAAAAAGTTTATTTGTGTGAAATTTCAAAAATATAGTAAAAAGCAATGCCTGAATTCCTTAAATATCAGCACTATGAAACAGTAAAATAGTTGTTAGGAAAAAAATTAATAGCACAGTTATTTGTTTTTATCTTTTCCAATTATATGTCTGTATCTTCCTCTGACAATTACTACAGAATGTAAACATGTTGAGTCCAGACTACAAATAAAAATATCAATAACAAACATTTATTGGACATCTAATATATATTGTGCCTATTACCATGCTAAGTATAAGAGACACAAAAATAAGTACAACCCAACCCCAGTAATCATAGAACTCAGAGCATAGTATCAACTCCAGTTACTTTTGGAGGTGAGGAACAAAGATGAAGTTATTGTCTGTGCTCCTATTAGGATTTTGGCTACTAAAGCACACAAGCTTCCTACAGCCTTTCTTTAGGACTGTAACTAAGTTATGGTCTGAAAAACACATGCAATAATGCCTTCTCTGTCTTCTGGTAGGTTTAAAAACTTCTGATTTTTATGCCTCAAATAATAATTTCCTTTACATGTTTTTGTTAACTACTAACTGAAATATAAACACTTTTTAGAAATGAAATTAAGCTATTAAAATCTGTTCCACCACAAAGCTATGAATGAGCGTGCTCTAAGGTTCATTTACCTTATGTGATGCATAAAGAAGATTCTTGTGAAATTTCCATCCCTGGAATTTTCTAAGATTAGATAATCTCTAAAGCTGGCTAAGAGCCTTTTATTGTGACTCTCAGATATGGCTAGGTAGCTAAATTTTAATCTAGTTCCACATGACCAAATTCAGAAAAACACTCCAGCCAAGCCATGGTAGCTTGAGTAGATTAAGCATAATGAAGGAGAAAGTTGTTAATGCCTCTGTAGAGCACATGTGCTATATTCTACCAATCATATTATGCACTGCATAGCTGTGAGATTAATAAGGTACATCTGGTCTGGATGCAACATATGTCCTCAATATATATAGGCAAGGCTGTATCCTAGCCTACTAAAGCCCCTTCTAAATAAAGCTGGGCCTAAAAAGGGTAGACAAAATTTCAGAGGGTATGATGCTCAGTCATGTCTACTGAAACTACAGGTCTACTGTTAGGCTTTTTGGGGGGGTCCAGAAGGCTTACACCACCATCTGTAATTAGATAAAATTTCTAATCTCTCTGGTATGTGTCCTCACTGCATCAACTTCCTTCTTTAACCTTTACAGAAGTAAATTGGATTTTATTTTCCATCCTAAGATACTATGTCTAATGTTTGTCAGTCTGAACCTCCAACTGACATACGTTAATACAACAGTTGCACAGAATTATTTTGCTAAAAACCTGGTTATATGTATTATAGTTTGATTTATAAACTTTTCACACCATTTATATTTATACTAGTGGCCTGGTGCACAAATTCATGCACACTGAAAGGAAATTAATTAGAAGAAATATTTTAATATCGCTATTCAACCTTTCTCTATAACAGAAGTATCAACCAAACTCACGATCAGCAATGACAGATCGAAACACATATGTGCGATTGGCACCAGCAAGATCTTTATATGTATCGTGCATGCACAAGTCAACTTAGCCTTTTATATAAATATAGAATAAACTTGTTTAATTAGACCTGCTTTCTGATTTGGCTAAACTTTTTCCAGCCCAGTGAAGCACCCCAACTTCTCTTTCAGGTAATTGTCAGCAACACAGCAGTAAATAACAATACGAAGCAGATTATTATTGTAGATCATGCAGGGAGAACAAACGGTAAAAATATTTAATTGCAGCAGTGTTTGACTACATTCTGTGCAGTGAGAAAACCTGAAGTCATTTTCAAGGTTCACCATTTCTTACTTCTTTTCAGTCGGGTCAAGTTTCTAAGCTTTCTAAATCTCCATTTTCTGGCTAATGAAAAGAAACTAGGATTCCACCGAGTCTCCTATCTACCTACTAGAGGACTTCTGTGAGGATCAAATGAGATGAGGGATGGGAAAACGCTTCACAGACATTTGGTTAAAATGTAAAATGTTTCCACCTGGCTATGAAGCAAGTCGTGTTCCTGGGCTGAAGAAACTCCAAGGAGGCTAGTCATTGCTAAGGAGAGGAAGCTGGGTGTTGCTACGTGACATCATTTACCCAGCACCCACAGCCACCGTTTCCCGGCTAGGCTGGGCTGCGGGTTGCATTTTGTGCCATGGGGTGTTGGCAGCATCGGCTGTGATTTGGTGGGCTGTTGCTCCGGGGTTGTGGTAGGACCCGTGCCCCACTTGGGGGAAGCTGAATGTTGCTTCGTCGGCACCAGGTCTGAACTGCCATTTCACTGTTAATGGCCAGTATACATTATGGCAGCTCCTGTGTTGAGCTTCTGCCCTCTGGTGGTCAGTGTGCATCATAGCAACCGGTCGGATGGTGGGAGGGACACTTAGCATATTAGCCTTTTATATATATACTAGAGGCCAGATGCGCGAAATTCGTGCAAGGGCCTTGGTCCCCCACCACCACTGCAACTTCCTCTGCCTCCCCCCGATCCCCAGCAGCTTTGCCTAATTAGCATATTACGCTTTTATTATTATAGATATAGAGGCCCAGTGCGTGAATTTATGCATGGGTGGGGTCCCTTGGCCTGGCCGGTGATCAGGGCCAATTGGGACCATGGGAGGTTGGCTTGCTGGGGGAGGGGGGCTGCGGGAGGTTGGCCGGCTGGCAGGGCCTTGGGAGGTTGGCTGTGGAAGCGCACTGACCACCAGGGAGCAGCTCCTGTGTTGAGCATCTGCCCCCTGGTGGACAGTGCACAGCACAGTGACCAGCTGACCAGTCATTTGGTCACTTAGGCTTTTATATATAGACTAGAGGCCTGGTGCATGAGATTTGTGCACTGCTAAACGGCATGGCCTGCAGGTATCAGCCTGCTGTGGGAGCACCGCTCATCCCGGTCTTCCAAGTGGCTGTGGACCCGCCCTCTGAAAGGCCTTTCCCTGGTGCAGCATCTTTGGTGGAGCCAGAGAACTTGCACCTCCAGAGGACCTAGTTGGGGCCGAGCCCAGGGACAATAGCATTGAGAGGCGGCGGAGTGGCCTCAAACCTGCCTCCCAGCCTCCCGAGTCAGCTCTGCGAGCCTGGTAGCAGCAGTGCTACGCAGCCTGCAGGCATCTGGAGGAGGTGGCAGGGAGCAAAGAGGAGCCTGGGGTGAGGAGGTGGTGATCGCAGCCCAGGTTTCTGCCTGTCGGCCTGGGGTTCTCAACGGGAGCAGCCACTCATCCTGGTCAGCTGAGTGGCTCTCCCATTGTGGTAGTACCCTGACCACCGGGGGGCAGCTCCTTCATTGAGCGTCTGCCCCCTGGTGGTCAGTGTGCATCATAGTGACTGGTCGTTCTGGTCATTCCGTCATTTGATCACTGGGCTTTTATTATACTAGTACAGGATAATACTACCTGCTCTATTTATTTATATGATTTGTAAGTTTTGCTTCATTGACTAGTCTTTTCCTAATCTGGCTTAAATAAGCAGGTTTATATAACTGTCTGGTCTCAATCACAAACTTAAAACCTGTAGTTATCTTTGCTTAACACTATTTCTTTTTCTTCTCATTTATTAAACAAATACTTACTGAGTGTCAACTATTTGCTAATATTATGCTTGCCTTTGAAAATATAAAGATAGATAAAACAGAGTTCCAGGAATGCAAGGTTGGTTCAACATGCTAAAATCAGAGTAGTACACCTTATTAATAAGGAAAAGATTAGTTTCATTTTTCCTATGACTCCTAATGATGTTTATAAATCTATAAACTGTCTTTATTTCTCAAGCATTTCTGCTTACTACTATACCAAACAACAATAACAAAAAAGAATCCATACTCATCCTTATTCCTCTCTAAAGTAAAACTGGACTAAACGTTGGATATATATTTATGCTAGGCTCATGGAATAAAGAGGAAATAGTCAATTTACTTCTTAAGATTTATTCTTTTCATTAAACATTATTAAGAATTCATATGCACATACTCTGTTTTAGGCCAACTAAATATACTTTATCTTTTTTTTTAAATTAAATCTTTATTGTTCAGATTATTACATTTGTTCCTCTTTTTTCCCCCCATAACTCCCCTCCTCCCAGTTCCTGCCCCACCCTCCGCCCTCACTCCCCACCCACTGTCCTCATCCATAGGTGCACGATTTTTGTCCAGTCTCTTCCCGCATCTCCCACACCCCTTTCCCCCCCAAGAATAGTCAGTCCATTCCCTTTCTATGTCCCTGATCCTATTAAGATCACCAGATTATTTGTTCACTTGATTCTTAGATTCACTTGTTGATAGATGCATGTTTGTTGTTCATAATTTGTATCTTTACCTTTTTCTTCTTCTTCCTCTTCTTAAAGGATACCTTTCAGCATTTCATATAATACTGGTTTGGTGGTGATGAACTCCTTTAGCTTTTTCTTATCTGTGAAGCTCTTTATCTGACCTTCAGTTCTGAATGATAGCTTTGCTGGATAAAATAATCTTGGTTGTAGGTTCTTGGTATTCATCACTTTGAATATTTCTTGCCATTCTCTTCTGGCCTGCAAAGTTTCTGTTGAGAAATCAGCTGACAGTCATATGGGTATTCCCTTGTAGGTAACTGAGTTTCTTTCTCTTGCTGCTTTTAAGATTCTCTCTTTGTCTTTTGCTCTTGGCATTTTAATTATGATGTGTCTTGGTGTGGTCCTCTTTGGATTCCTTTTGTTTGGGGTTCTCTGCGCTTCCTGGACCTGTAAGTCTATTTCTTTCACCAGGTGGGGGAAGTTTTCTGTCATTATTTCTTCAAATAGGTTTTCAATATCTTGCTCTCTCTCATCTTCTGGCACCCCTATAATTCTGATGTTGGTACGCTTGAAGCTGTCCCAGAGGCTCCTTACACTATCTTCGTATTTTCAGATTCTTTTTTCATTTTGCTTTTCCAGTTGGGTGTTTTTTGCTTCTTCGCATTTCGAATCTTTGACTTGATTCTTGCGCTCCTCTGGTCTGCTGTTGGGTGTCTGTATAATATTCTTTATTTCAGTCAGTGTATGCTTAATTTCTAGTTGGTTCTTTATCACAACATCGAGGGTCTCATTAGATTTCTTGAGGATCTCACTACATTTATCGGCAGTTTCTAGAAAATTATTGAAAGACCTTAAAATTGCGGTTTTTAGCTCTATATCCCCCATTTCTGTCATGTTTCTTTGTCTCCGCATTTTTTATGCTTTCTTGGTGCACCCCCTTATGGTCTTTGTGCGCAGTCTTGTTGTAGTTAAGCCTTGATTGTTGTCGGCAATACCGGGGGTGATTTGACCTCCAGGCTAACTGGCTATGAGATTCCGCTGTGTCTGCAGTGGGAGAGCTTCTGTGCTGGATCTCTAGGGCGGTGCTAATCTAGCATTTGCCTGAGGCTATCCGGCAAATGGCTCTGCGCAGGGCTTGGCCGGGGTGGGTCCCCAGGGATCTTAGTATTTCACTTCGGCACTGCGCCTCCTCTGAGTCTGGGTATGATATTCTCTTTCCTCCTAGTTGTAGAATTTCCACTCAGCCAGCCTTCCTGTGGTTCTGGATGATGTCCGTTCCAACTTTTAGCTGTATTTTTGATTGGTTGTTCGAGGCAGCAATCTCAGGCGTTAACCTATGCCGCCATCTTGGTTTCTCCCTAATCCAACTATTTACTTTATCTTTTGTGTTCCAAAATTATACCACTTTAAATCAGTAAAACATTAATCTACATTAATAATAAAGGAATGAAAAAATAAACTGCATATAAGCCACAAATATAAAATAAGCAATTAAGAATTTTGGAAAGTAAAATACAGAGACATTAAAATAGGTTAAAAATTATTCTAAAACTCCTTTTTTTAAATCTAGAAATGAGAAAAAAAGGAGTAAGTTATTTTCTCTCCTTTTATTATAATAAAAGCATGAATAAGTGGCAAGATCTGGGAGGATACCTAATATCCATGGCTCAAGTCCTTTCCTGATATGAAAATTTTTTAAGTTTTTGAAGAATGACTACAAATTAATTGCTTTAAGAGCTGAAAACAACACAAATAATGTGAGAAATGAAAAATGAGTCAATATGGTTTCTAGAACTGGGGTAGTATAGGGTTAATGAGATGAAAAAAGGATATAGAGAGTTTACTCATTAAGCTTCCTCCTCTAAGTGGTATGATGTCTATCTGATTGAATGAAACTATTGTCAGCTTTACTCAAATTAAATGAAGCAATGTAGAGGAGACTTGGAAAAGTAGAAGCACCGTAAAACACGTGTTAAGAGATATGCAATACAATAGCTTAATAAAATGGTCTTACATGGCTATTGGCTATGGCTCCAATATTAAAATGCTAATTGAATGTAAGTTCATTATATGTAACCAACGTATCACTCTAGTGGGGATGTTGATAATGCAGAAGGTTATATGCAAACAGGGATAATATATGGGAAATCGCTGTATCTTCTCCCTCAAGTTTGTTGTGAACCTAAAACTGCTCTTAAAAAAAAAAAAAAAAGACTTAAAAAAATTAGTTGAAGAGGTGTGTTTAGATCTGAATATATGCAAAGTTGAACTGGCCAAAGTTACTGATAAGGGGAGAAATAAAATAATTAATGCCATAAATAAGAAAATGGCACATATGGGTGATCTGAAAAAGAGAATCTGAAAGTCTTAAATGATTAGATTTGTTTACTGAGTCAGTTAGAATCAGGGAAAAGAACTGATCAGGAATGACAATGACATACAAATTATAGACCTTCTTTGGTTTCCATGGGAGACTGGTTCCAGACCCCTCCCTTCCCTACATATATCAAAATCCCCAAATGCTCAACTCCATTATATCAAATGGTGGGGAACAATGCACATAGTCAGCCCTCCTCACTTGTGAATTCCCAACCACAGACTAAAGGTTTTTGATCCAAGGTTGGTTGAATGCACAGATGCAAAACCTGGGAATACAGAGGGCCAACTCTAAGTTTATTGAAAAAATTCTATGTTAAAGAGGACTTGCACAGTTCACCCCATGTTGTTCAAGGATTGTGTATATGAAAGTTCATTCAGCACTTTCAGTTCATTCAGTTCATTCAGTTTCATATTTAATTTTTAAAGCACCTGCAATTTTAAAATTTTATAACCAACAAAATCAATAACTTTAGCCTGTCCAATAGTAGAATTTCAAGAGGTGGGGATATCTTAACAGTATTTAAGGAGAGGAACTCTCCAGTCAGATGGACTTAGTTTACATCCTAGCTCTAACACTTACAAGTTGCCATGCACAAGTTTTAAATCTCTGTAAGTCCTAATTTCTTCATATTTATTTTAAAAATAATATCTAATTCAAAGGGTTGCTGCCATGAGTGAATACAACGTGGTATATATTAAGTGTTCTATAAATATTATCTATCATCAAAAATAACACCAATGTAACATAAAAAATATGTATACTATGTTTGAGTATAGCTAAGCCCATCAAAGTTGACACAAATCCTATATAATAAAAGCCTAACATGCAAATCAACTGAAAAGCGGAACGACGGGTCACTATGATGTGCACTGACCACAGGGGGCAGATGCTCAATGCAGGAGCTGCCCCCAGTCCACAGGCCCCAGGCCAGACAAGGTAAGTGCCAGGGGGGCCTCCAATCACCCCGCTGGTCACCCTGCACCAGCAGTGACAGCAGGGGGTGGGGCTGGCCGGCGAGCGGGCAGTGCCAGGCAGGCCAAGGCAGGTGTCACTGGGGGCTCCCCTGATCGCCCCACCGGTTGCCACACAAATCGGCCCTGATCGCTGGCCAGGCCTAGGGATCCTACCTAGGCACGAATTTCGTGCATCGGGCCTCTAGTAAAATGATAAATGATTTCAAAACAAAAAATGGTGTAAAAACTGAAAAATTAAAATGCTAAAGCTATATCTGAGGCCCAAAGAAAAGACTAGATGGAAGATGTGATAGAGTGGAAGAGGTAACTGATATATAGCCATTTAAGAATATTTAAAACTCAAGTACAAATACGGACATGGGCAAATGTAGGTTTACAGTTGTTCATATGGAAAGGACATGCAGGTTATGATTATTACAATGGCTTTATTAACTATGTTTCACATATTCACAACTGTAAAACTACTTCTGCCCAATCCTGTATATGCAAATATTTCGAGGTTATAATAGGAGACTGATGCAAATGGCCCAATGTAGTCCAATATTTGCCATTTTAACTGTGAAGAACCAAGAAACATTCTGGAAGATGAAGAGTGTAAAGAAGCATAATGTAGCTTTCTCTATTTTTCTTTATACTATACTAGTGGCCCAGTGCACAGATTCATGCATATTGAAATTAATTAGAAGAAATATTTTAATACCGCTATTTGCCCTTTCTCTGTAAGTGTCAGAGATAAAAGAAAATTAGTAAAATGTATATGAAAATAATAAATTGATTAATAAATAACATGAAATAACAGACATGATATAAAAAACAACAAAAACATGATATAAAAACAACATTGATAAAAACAATGACTGATAAATTGATTAAACTTATTCTAATATCTCCCTGTATACCACATTAAGAGTAAAAACACTTTCAGAGTGCTTGACTAATTTCCCTTGTGATGAAGTATTTACAACTTTAACTTTAACATTACATGCTCTTCAAACTCAAGAGAAAGCAACATATAACTGACCATGTCCAAAAATGGGTTCAGATAGGAATATTCCTACTCTGTCTAGAGTTTGTTCTTGTGATTTATTAATAGTCATCACAAATGCTGACATCACGAGTAACTGTCTTCGAATTAATTTAAATGGGAGGCCAATGTCAGATGGGGACATATATCAGGGGACAAATCAATTCTTAGAATCAGAACAACCTCTCCTTCTACAGATCCTGTTAATACTTCAGCTTCAATTATGTTAGGTCACAATCTTGTGATAATAAACCTAACCATTACAAAGTCTGCATTTACTATTAATATTTCTCAGTAGCATGATGATTACACCTACTTTCAATTTTAATTTATGTCACGGCATTCCCAAAAGAATAATACTATTAAAAAATTCAATGGGAAAATTTTCCTTTTCGGCATCATCCGTTGAATTGATGAAATCATCACTCAAATATATATGAAAATCTCCACGGAGTATATCCAAAATTTCTTCATTTAATTTATGAACATGCTTATTTTTTGGACAAAGAATCACATATTTAGATATATTTTTAATATTACCTATAGATATACTATTTCCAAAGGCAGCTTCAATAATAGATCCATTATAAATCATTTCATGAGGGATTTCAATAATATCCATTCCTAAATGAAAACTGCTATCAAGTTTGCCATCTCTAAGTTTTACTAACCATTCGCTAAAAGCAGAATCCTTTGATCTCATATTTAAGAGACAACTGTCTGAAACATCCCCAAACACTGCAGTACTTTAAACTTGTTTGTACTATAGCCAATCGCATAGCAGTTGGTCTTCAGATACATTCCGTCAACGACGACGATGACGACAGCTTCTTTTGGCTTCAGAGGTATATTGTGCCAAGAGTTGGTCTTAAGACATATTCTGTCGATGCCGCTGCTTTCTTTCAGCTTCAGAATGTCAACAAAAACAACCAAATTCACGATCGACAATGACAGATCGAAACACACGCATGCAATTGGCACCAGTGAGAGATTTATATGTATTGCACATGCGCAAGTAAACGTTTATTTTTAAACTAGAGGCCCGGTGCAATCCAGGACCCCTCAGGGGATGTCAGACTGCTGGTTTCGGCCCAATCCCTGCAGGCCAGGCTGAGGGACCCCACCAGTGCACAAATTTGTGCACCGGGATTCTAGTATGCATATAAGATCTTTGGTAAATCTCTTCTCGCCCTCCCCTCTCCCACCTTCCCTCTGAGATTCATCAGTCTGTTCAATGTTTCCATGCCTGTGTGTTGAGCATCTGCCCCCTGGTGGTCAGTGTGTGTGTCATAGCTACTGGTGAACAGTCGAACAGTCACGTAGGCTTTTTTTTCTTTATTGATTAAGGTATTACATATGTATCCTAATCACCCCCTTGCTCCACCACCCCCTCCTCATGCCCTCAACCTCTGGTGTCTGTGTCCATTTGGTTAGGCTTACCTGCATGCATACATGTCCTTTGGTTGATCTCTTCCCCTTACCCCCACCCTCCCCTGCCTTCTGAGGTTTGAGCATCTGATCGATGCTTCTCTGTCTCTGGATCTGTTTTTATTCATCAGTTTATGTTGTTCATTATATTCCACAAATGAGTGAGATCATGTGATATTTATCTTCCTCTGACTGTATTATTTCGCTTAGCATAATGCTCTCCAGTTCCATCCATACTGTTGCAAATGGTACGAGTTCCTTCCTTTTTACAGTAGCATAGTATTCCACTGTGTAAATGTACTACCATTTTTTAATCCACTCATCTGCTGATGGGAACTTAGGCTATTTCCAAATCTTAGCTATCGTAAATTGTACTGCTATGAACATAGGGGTGCATATATCCTTTCTGATTGGTGTTTCTAATTTCTTGGGATATAGTCCTAGAAGTGGGATCACTGGGTCAAATGGGAGTTCCATTTTTAGTTTTTTGAAGACACTCCATACTATTCTCCACAGTGGCTGCACCAGTTTGCATTCCCACCAGCAGTGCATGAGGGTTCCTTTTTCTCCACATCCTCGCCAGCACTCATCATTTGTTGATTTGTTGATGATAGCCATTCTGACAGGTGTGATCACTTGAACTTTTATATATATAGATTGCTAGTGTGCATCATATGTAGCAGTCGGTTGGTCGGTCGGACATATGGTCTGTCACTTAGCCTTTTATATGTATAGATACACTTATTTTAGGAAGATTTGACTAAAATAAAAGAAAATAAAGCCAAACCAGTTATATACTAGAAAGATCAATAACACCAGGGGATAAAAGCCACACATAAAATTTGCTTTGCCATCTCATAAAAAATAGGCATTTATATGTGGGTCTTTACAGCCTTCCTTTCTCTACAATTAGCTTACTTCAGGCTACTGTACATTATTCGATAATGTTAATTTATATTCACCTCAATCATTTATCTCTGCTTAACTACCTTTAATCATATTTTTAATTGGGGGATCATAAAGTATTCTCCTTAAAATGACAAGGCAGAGGTAACGTTTTCACAAAATGATATTCTGAAAATCCAAATGTTTTATAAAAGAAATTGGAATTGTCTAAGAAAACATGTATGCACACTTAAGAAAAAAGGAACTATGCAAATTAAAACTATTGACTGCTAGCATATTAAATTAATTCAATGGAAGAAAAGAAAAATCTGATAAACAAGACCATAGCCATAAGTCAGAAATGAATGTGAAGAGAAAACAAGCCAAAACAACAAAGAGAAAAGTGGAGTTCTAAGTGATGAGGAAAAGAACACACACAAAAAAAACATGGCTTTGTAGTTTTGCATAAAGTGTGATTCCATTTAAATATATTCTGATTTATTTAAAGCAAGTGGATGAAGTTATTAAAACCATATGTTAACTCAAAGTTATCACATGTTCCTTTAAATAGGACATTCAGTCTATAACATACAAATAAGCTACAAAAATTCTGCTGAATTGAGGAGCTATTTGTTCGCCTAATCAAAGGCCAAGTTTGCACCTGAGAAAATTACTAAACCCAGAAGGAAAAAAAAAAGTCAATGAAATCAATGAACAAAACATTCACAAAGTGTAGATACTAAACTAGACATGACACACACACAAAAAATTACAAACAAGGATGCACTTATGGATCATTACAGTCCGACCTGTTTGCATTGGCTTAGTTAGACATGGCCTTCAATCTCTTCAAAGTTTCTCTAATAGCATCAGCATTAGAGAAATAGTGATGAACTGCAGCCCCATTGGGAAATCCTGAACGTACTCCAGGTGATATTCCTCTGTAGGTAAATATGCACAACGACTTTTACTACTTTCTCTGAAGCAAAGCACAAGCAACTTCTACAGAACACAACCTACCTTTCTGGAAGCCTTCGGCCATATATTTCTCCTTTCCATTTAGCTTCATTATCTTCTGCTCTTTGTTGCTGCATTCGATCAAAAATAGCATGATAATGTTCATATTGTCCCCGAGGAGAAAAAGATGATGGAGCCACAGCCCCTCCACTGCCAAAAAAGGTAGCCTAGGAATTAAAAAAAAAAGAGCTCTCAAATGATTATCTCATAATACCTAAAACACCCATAACATCCTCAAAAGAAAAAAATTTCAACATTTGACTTTCAAAAGGCAATTATCTAATTTGAAAATATTAATAAACATATTGCCTAAGGAAAATGTCTTCCTACTATATTATAATCATTAATAAAAAAGTAATATACTTTGTAACTAACAATAAAGCATAATTTAATGCAACAAAAATATAAAATGTCACTAAATTCATGTAAACAGGAAAAAAATCTGGTCTTAATTAATATGTTTTGAAACAAGACTCTAGTATACATTTTATGTGATCCCATTCTTTTACGTTTAAATATGTATAGCTTATAAGTAAAGCAGAACTGCTTTTGTAACATTCAAAATTATAGCTAACAAAAACATTTGCATATGGTATTTAACATACCCCAAATCCTTCAATTCAACAAGCAATGAAGACATAAACACCACTGAAACACGCTCTAGGTATAAATAAAAGAAACAAAAACACCATATAGATTCTTAAGCACAAAACTAGAAAAACATTTCATGCCTATGGCAAATGAATGGTCATAGGCACACTCTAAAGCAGTTGGTACTGAGCACATTTACAAAACAGAAAAAAAAATTGTCAAAAGTTAAAAAAATCTCTAAAAATTAAAGAAAAAACACTGGAAAAATATATTGTTCAACCCAGCCTTGAAAGCAAGGGAGAGGGAGAGACATACTAAATGAGCCAGAGTATTAAAGCAAAAATAAGCAATGTATGTATATATTTGGGTGTTGGCAGTAGGGGGAGGAATTAGGAAGACAGATATAATTAGAAGGAAGGCAAATAGGGGAATTAAGCTTAGTCATAAAAGGTTAGTACAGCTAACTGCTATCAAATCTGGGTGTTTGAGTTCATATAATAAACAACAGAAAGCATTTATAAACTTTCTAGTGGGAATAGAATACAAAAACAGTTTTTAAGAAATTCAGTAAGGCAAATTATGCATAATAAACAGGAATAAGAGAGAGAACAAGATTGAGGATAATTAGAAGGCTTGTTGCCCTGACACCAAGTCAAGACACCTAGAAATAAAAGGCATTTAGCTAAAAAGTAAGTGCTTAAAGGAGTTCTGGGTTCTCCATGGGAATGACGAAGGATAAAGGCAAAAACACAAGGATACAACTTCAGACACATAAGAATTCAAGCACATAGAAAACTCAAAGTTAGAAAATAGGAGATATCAGAAAGGGGTAAGAGTTAAAAAGAAGTAAGTGTATAATGTTACAGATGTCACAGTGGAAGAATATCACTGAGGTGAGGAAACCAATGACCTCAAATGTAGAGGTCAAAGCACTGAAAGTAATTCACACTGCTATGACTAAAGTTGAGTGGTAACGTTTAAAAAACCCATTTCTGTGAAGTGATGAGAACAGAATCCAGAACACTGACAGTAAAGGAAGAAGAGCTTCCAAGTGATAACATCTTAAGGAAGAAGTCTGAATAACAAAAAATACAAAGAAAAATACTAGAATCAAATAAAAGACATTTCAGTGTACTCTACGAGATAGCATTTGTGTTAACATCTTGACACAGTGGGTTGCATATCCTGTCTAATAAAAGAGTAATATGCAAATTAACCATCACTTTGCGATAAGATGACGACGCCCACAGCCAATAAGGAGGGAATATGCAAATTGATGCGACAAAAATGGTGGCGCCAGATGGAGCCACAGAGCCGGCCGGAGAGTGGGCAGGAGGCTTGGCTTCCTTGGTTGCCCCAGCCACGGTGGTGGGGGCCAAGGCAGAGGCGGTTAGGGGTGATCAGGCAAGCAGGGGAGCGCAGTTCGGGGCCATCAGGCCGGCAGAGGAAGGCAGTTGGGGCAATCGGGCTGGCAGGGGAGCAGTTGGGGGTGATCAGGCTGGCAGGCAGAAGTGGTTAGGGGCAATCAGGCAGGTAGGCAGGTGAGTGGTTGGGAGCCAGTAGTCTCAGATTGTAAGGGGGATGTCTGACTGCCCATTTAGGCCCGATCCCTGTGGGCAGTTGGACATCCCCTGAGGGGTCCCAGATTGGAGAGGGTGCAGGGCGGGCTAAGAGACCTCCACCCCATGCACAAATTCCGTGCACCAGGCCACTAGTAATATTTAAGAAAGATTAATTTTGCCCAACCAATGTAGCTCAGTGGTTGAGCATCGACTTATGAATCTGGAAGTCACAGTTCGATTCTCAGTCAGGGCACATGCCCGTGTTGCCCTTTGTGGATTGTGCAGGAGGTAGCCAATCAATGATTCTCTCTCATCATTGATGTTTCTCTCTCTCTCTCCCTCCCTTCCTGTCTAAAATCAGTAAAAATATATTTTTAAAAAATCAGAAAGACTAATTTAAGAAATATCAGCTCAAGATAAATACTGATAACTGATTAAAGATGTCTGAATAGCAAGAGATGAAAGTTGCTAGAAATAGGTAAGATAATTAGGCAGGAAACTCCATCCAGGTGTTCCTCACACACATCTCCAAAACGCGAATCTCAAGGCAAGCACCAGAATCAGAATTCTGGTGAAAGATAGTCATTTCTCCTAGGAGAGTGTTTACTATTTGAGTTTAGTCTGGTGTGAATATCTTCTTAACTTCATTTGAGTGTTTCAATGTTTTTCTTTAACAAAATTATGAAAACGAAAGTATGTAAACATCTCTGAAGATTCCTCTACTGAAAATAACATTGAAAATACTGTACTAGAATACTGAAGCAATATGACCTTTGAAAATCACTTATTTCACCCAATATGAGCACAGGTTGATGAATTTTGACAAATGTATACACTCGTGCAGCCACTACCACAATCAAAAGCATATCCGTCACCCCAGCAAGTCCCCTCATGTTCCTTGGAAGCAGATGCCTCCCCACTCCAGCAACTACCATCTGCTCTGTCCTGTGAGTGAGAGCTGCCGTCTCTGTAATTTCATGTAAATGGAATCATGAAATCTGTACTCGTGTCTGGCTTCTTTTACTCAGTATAATGTTTTGATTGTTCCATGTTGTTAAATGTATTAACAGCCTACTCCTTTTTATTGCTGAATAGTATTCTAATATATTTTCAAACAATAGATATGCCTCTTAAATATTATGATCATCACATGATCAAACTACATATGTGGAATACTTCATAATTTTTCTAAAAACACGTTCATAAGAGATACATCAAAAATGGATAAAGCAAAAGTGTCCCAGATTTTGCAGATACTAAGTAATCAAATCAGCTGGTTATTTATACTAAGAAGAATGTCTTTATTAGTTAGAGGTATATAATAATATTAATTTTGAAATTCTTCCCTTAATATTTATTTTTTTATTTCATCTCTATTTTGGGGATTTCCTTAATTTGATTCACATTATACTGAGCCTCCAGGTCCTTATAAACTGTTAAGAAATCAAACAGCCTAGGAAGTTAAATATTTCAAACCCCCTCGGGAATAAGCACAGAAATTAACATAGATTTAGAGCTGTGAGAAATTTGTTTTAGGTCAAATAAATTACTTTATTAATGCTCAGTGACAGCATTATAGAATTTATAAAGTGAAGCAGAAATCTGTTAAGTACATAGTATCTAACACTGTGGAAAAATTGTCTCAATTATCAAACAACATTGACAAAAATGAACTTTAGGATTAAATACAGCTTTAGGCAGGATAGTAAGAAAAGTTATTTTATTGCACAGAAGATATACACAAAAGGAAAAGAAAAATAATCAAACTCTCAACATTAATCATGGACTTGATATGAAATACTTGACAATATCTGAGGGCCTAACTTTGATTGGTAAGTCTTTACTTTCCAATCAGATAAAAGGTTATTTTAGAATGAGTCAAATTCCTCATCATTCAGGAGGTAATAAGTTGTACTTCCTGCTAGATAGTATAGTACAAAAATAACAAAATGAAATATTAAAATAAAATTGTATTACTAAAGATTGTATGTCTATACTAATACAGAATTAGAAAAAGTGACTCAAGAAAGTCAAGATAGAACATATATGTCTACATAAAACAGACAAAGCAGACTTTTATTCATATCATAACCTTTGAAGAATAGAAACAAGTAAGAATGGCAATCAATTCAAACTGACAAATATATATCCAGCACCTAAATATCAAGTTTAATGAGCATGGGTCAGAGGGATTCAGTTTAAAGGGTTGACTAACAGTTGATTGGATAGTACAAATTAATACAGAGAAATAATAATGTGTCCATTTTTATGGCTGTGTAACAAATAACCACAAACTTAACAAATTAAAACAATATCCATTTATTATCTCACAGTTTCCGGGGCTCAGAAGTCTGGGTATCCTGCTCAGGATCTCACCAGCAGAAACCAAGGTTCAGCCATAGCTGCAATTCTCAGCTGAGGCTCAGGGTCCTTTTCAAGCTCACTGGTTCTTGGCATTAGTATAGCTACATGTCCTTGTAGCTATAATGGCTAAGGTAACCCTTTCCTTGGCCAGAGACCACTACCAACTCTAATAGATCACTAAGTTCCTTACCATGTGAAAACTTGCCTTTTTCCAGGCCAGCAGAAGCATACCTATCTCTAACCTTCTCCCCATCCAGGCTGCTATGAGGGAGTCGTGAATCAGATGTTAATGAAATCACAGGAGTGACTATCGCCTCTACCATCATCGTTTTCCATAAAATAAAGCCTACTTAAGGAGCTGCTATACAACCATATTCACAAGTTCCACCAATACTCAAGGGGAGGGAAAAATACAAGGTGTGTACACCAGGGGTCAGGAATTTGGGGGACCATTTTAGATGTCAGCCTACACAGATAGGTAAAGATGCTACATGAGCAAAAGAGGAAATACAATATAAAGATCAGCAGAACAAAGAAAGAAGCAGGACATTAACATATGAGAACTTGCTAACCAAACTCCAGGAACTATTCTTAAATTTTTTTAAAAATAAGAATTTAAGGTTCAGAAAACTTAAGTAATTTGTATAGTTATATAGTCTGGATCTATCCAAAGCAAATGTTTGAATTAACAGATCTAGTTAGATAACTGGTTATTTAATACACAATTAATGATTAACTTCCTTGTTGTTGTTTCTTAGGTTGGAAATGGGAATGAGAGTGAGGAAGTAGGGAAGGGTAGTATCAAATAAAGAGAAACACAAGTGCAAAGAAAAAATTAAGCAGACCTCACTCCACAAGGAAACTACAAGTATGGTCTTTAGTTCAGCATGACTAGAGCATACAGTGAGTGTATGGTAGGGAATGGATGGACAGAAGCTTAGAGAAATTGGTAGGGGCCAGATGAACATAGTTCTTCTGAAAATTTAATCTTGGAGGACACATGAAGCTGCAGAGGAATTCAGGCAAATTTGATCTGATTTGATTTTAAATAGATCTTCTGGCAGGAACAGTGTATCCATAGCTTTTACATAAAAATGTTTAAGCAATTGCCAGTCACATACTAGTTATCAATACAAGTTATATATCAAATAAAGGCAGAAAAACTAAGAATTCATAATAGAGGCTGAAGAATTCTAGATTAAATGTATACCTAAAGAGAGCCAATTATATATATTGTAAAGAGCAAGGTGAAACTAGAAAAAGAGTGGCAGTACTATATTGGTATCAAGTGCCTACCTTTACTTCACCACCTCCTCCAGCACTTAGCACGTTTTTCCATCCTTGTTCCCTGGCCCTATTTATTCTCTCCAACTTTGGGGGGAAAGAAACAAACAAACAAAACACCATTTCAAGTATTTAATATAAAATACATAAAATACATTTAGTGATGAAATGGAAATCAGTGTTCTTTTTTTAAAAAGTGTTTGTGGGGAGAGAGTGGAATATACCAGGAAAAAATGAATTATCCTCTTACCCTTTCCTTTTCTTGCCTTTTCATCTGTTCAGCCTTCATTAAACTAATCTGTAACAATTTTAAAGACAAACTTCTTAGAACCCTTGAAACTAACACCATCTGCAGCTTGGCAAGGGAAGAAGAATAAGAGCAAAAAAAACTACCTGATCTTTTTGTTTCTTTGCTTTATCAATAAATTCCAACCTTCTCTTTCTTGCTGCTTCCTTAAATAAACAAGAACATTTTTATCAATAATAATTTCTACTTTTTCCAGTACATCAGGAAAGTTGGCACACCAAAGGTAGAGGTATGCCCAGGGAGGTAAAAAAGAAATGTCAAAGGTATTTTTTTTTTTTTTATAAAGAAATAAGGAGGAAAGGTTTGGAGGTTTTTCTATAGCTTTCATTTCTTTTCTTAAAATTATTTTTGCAAAGCTTTAAAATAAGCAGACAGATGTCTTTATACCTCAAACATTTTCCTCCTTTCTTCTCCAGGATTCACTTTCTTCAATGGAGTTTGATGGGCCTGGACAAAAAGTAAAACTACAAATTAGATAAGGATTTGTTATCTACATTTCTATCTGCATTTGTTTTCTACATTGATATACTTAAAGAACAGTAGCTTTCAAGCTTTTTCTAAAAGTAACCAGCAGTAAGAAATATACTTCACATCCAGACCCAGTAAAGGCACACACACACACCCCCAAAGTTTCATAAAATAACTTCACTATGTTTAGTAGATTCTGTTACTTTCCGTTCTATCCCCTTTTTAAAAAGTCCCTGCTCTTCATCCACTAAACTAATTTTGCCACTACTAGGAGAGAGCACTCCACAGTTTTTAAATAGTCAAGAGAGAGTTCTGGGGTCACTGTTATGGAAGTATAAGGAAAAAACACACCACTGTAGATATTGCTCTTCATAGTTTACAAATACACAGTTAACATTTTAAAGTATGTTCTATTATATAAAATTTAAAACAATGGGAAATGCTACTCAGAAGCTTTGTAAAAATACGCATTCCTTCCATACAATGGAATATTATTTGGCAATAGAAAGGAATAAAGTACTGATACATGCTACAACATGGATACATGCTACAAACTTGTAAACATTATGCTAAATAAAAAAATCCAGTTGCATACTGTATGATTCCAATTATATGAACTATCCAGAATAAGCAAATGTACACAGAGACAGAAGTAGATTAGTGGTTCCCGAGGGGTATGGAGGTGGGGGACAAACGGGAAGTGAATGCTAATGGGGAAAAGATTAGGGTGTCATAATAATGTTCTAAAACTGATTGCAATGATGGCTGCACAACTCTGGAAATACCCTGAAAATCATTTAATTACAAACTTTAAATGGACGAATTGTATGGTATATGAATTATATCGCAATAAAACTATTTTTAAAAAATACATATCCCAAAAAGTTGCTGAATCATAATTTTTGGACCTGGGGCCCGCTTTCTATATATTGACAAGTTCCACAGGTAACTCCAATGTGGCAGGTCTAGCACCGGTATCAAAATTGGTGAACCACAAACACCAAACAATCTAAAAATATTAATGCAAGTATTACAGATTCTTACTGTAAATGATCAGCTTTTAAATAGGTTATACAATAATGTAGAATAAGAAGAGAATGTTTAAATAAGATACCTACAAACTCTAGGGTAAGTTACAAGAAGTCGTAAGTTATATTCACCTTTTAATGTTCCACATTGCCCTACATATAAGATACTCAAACATTTGTAAAATAAAAATATCAAACTGTTCCTCTGAGATCACACAGGTACTTTCAGAACACTATGTCTACACAGAAGAGAAAAATATGGTAACATAAAACATCCATACCAAGAGAACTGTTTTTGTGTTTCTTTTTAAAATCAGAGGCAAAATACTGAAATGTGTTCATGGAGCGCCCTCTGGTGGCTTAATAACCACTTCTTTGTTTTAACAGAGCCTTTAAAAAATAACTTACAGGGGTTGGAGCAAAGACAGTTTTATGATATGTAAGTATTTTATGATATGCTGAGTAATGATGTAATATATATTAGCTTAAATTTTGAAATTAAAATTAAATGAAAGACAATATTATTAAGCAATATGGTTTTCCTTATGAACTCATTTTTAAGTTTGATAGAAAGTTAAAAAATCTAAAAGATGCTTCTTTAGATTTCCAGGGGGAAATTAAGTCTTTATAAAAAACAGTCATGTAAAAACCCAGGGGGAAAAAACGTATCTTGAAAATCTTATTTAAAATAATTCCAATATTTTGTTATATTTGAAAACCTTTTCAGACATTTGATTGCCACTTCTTTTTTTCTATTTATTATTTTTCCTCTTAAATTTTTTTCTACCTTTTATTGTGGTAAAATACACATAACATTTACCAATTTAACCATTTCTAAGTACAGTTGTGTAGCATTAAGATCATTCACATTGTGTGTATACAAATGTAGTTTTAAGTGGTATGTATTAAAATAAGCTATATGATATTTCAAGTACTGATTATTATCTAGTTCTCATTGCCCTGGTTTAGAAAAATCATATTTGTTTGCCTAAAAAGTTTAAGGACAACAACTTGCCTGAAATCCAGAACACATAATTATCATCTAAATCACTTATGGGTCATTCAGAATATTTGAGAGAATATCTATTATTCAGAATATTATTAACTAGAATCTTAACATATCAGAGCATACTGCTCTTGCATACTGAATAATATTAATTGAAAATGAGAGAAACATTAAGAAAACCAATATATTTCTTGATTCTATCAGCTACATGAAAGAATAGATTATATAGTTGGCTACAATCCTACCCAAACGTAAAGGGCCTTCTGTTATATCATTAATCCAATTTCACCAAGAGTTCCAACCCCTCCATTCAGTCAGGCTAAAACTTGCTCAAGAGATAAGACAACTGCATATCTACATGTCCATCCATGTGTACATTCCTTATTGAGCTAATATAAAGATAGTCCCCAAAATGATAGATTCATTCCCAGAAAGTCTGCATGTGTACAACCAAATGTTAAAATGAATTGTAGATGTAATAACTGCCATTTTGGAATAAACATCTCAAAAGCTGTCTATGAATTATCTTTACTTTGACTCATATTCACTGAACTCCATTAGAAGACATAAAACATTTCCAAAGCAATTTTGATCCAGGGCATGATTTGTTAAAAAAGAAAACATTCATAAGAATGCAATCTGACTCATTTCATATCAATGAAATATAATACAATCACTAATAATAAAGAAAAATGTACAAAAAGTATATATAACATTAAATAAAAACATCAAAATACAAAATCAGAGCTACGTTAAAAATACAGGCAATATAAATGTAATGTTTGACTACTGGGAATATGTTCCTTTCCTTTCATATTATAATACTGCCAAAAGTATACTAAAAGACCACAGCAAATTTATTGAAATACATACTTTATAGAAAAAAATTCAGATCAAAATTATACTACTTAAATTACTTCAAAGAACCAAATAACTCTAATAGAAATCAAGTTTCTAGCTCAAGAATTAAACATATATATATAAAGAATCATTTTCTGCTCAAATTTCTCTTCATCACCTCACACTGAAATAATGTTATCTTAGGCAATAGGGATGAGAGCTCAAAAATACTGGCCTGCTGATTGTGCCTGAAAACAGGATTTTTATTTGGCCTTTAACCAACCCTATTCACGGCTCTTAAAAATTACAGGATATTGCTTTACTGACTTGGAATTCACTTTATTCAATAATTTCTTCACTTTTTTTTTTTTAAGAAACTTGCTAGACTCTTTACTTTGTGCAAAATGTATAAAAGATGGTCCTAACTCAGAGAGCTGACAGTCTAGAAAAATAACACGAGAATATAATAAGGTGCTAAAGCAGTTTAAATAAGGAAGAAATTATTTTCCTGCCTTTTTGGAGAACAGGACATTTAGGGAAGAAACAAGAAAGGTCTTGTATTTGAGGTATTTCCTACTACCTCTCTTAGATCAGTGCAGAACTTTTTTTTTAGTACTCACCAAATCATTTTAAATTGGTTTAAAAGAGAGAGTCATGGAGAGAGAAAGAAACATCAATGTGAGAAACACTGATCGGTTGCCTCTTGTTCATGCCCTCATTGGGAATCGAACCCATAACCTGAGTATGTGCCCTGACCAGGGATTGAACCTGCATCCTTTTGGTTCATAGGATGATGCTCCAACCACCTAAGCCACCTAACCAGGGCAGTCAGTGAAGAGCTTTGAACACCAAGGTCACATTGCCAATGTGACAGTCTCCCAGGCCATAATACCAGCATTATATTTTTACTAGAGGCCTGGTGCACGAAAATTCATGCACTTGGGCAGGTCCCGCAGCCCAGCCTGCACCCTCTCGCAGTCCAGGACCCCTCAGAGGATGTCCGACTGATGGCTGGGAGAGGGCCTAAGCTGCAGTTGGACATCCTTAGCACTGCTGAGAAGGTGGGAGAGGCTACTGCCACCACCACTGCACTTGCAGCCGTCAGCCCAGCTTGTGGCAGAGAGGAGCTCCCCCTGTGGGAGTGGACTGACCACCAAGGGGCAGCTCCTGCATTGAGCATATGCCCCCTGGTGGTCAGTGTGCATCATTGTAACCAGTCATTCTCCCATTAGGGTCAATTTGCATATTACTCTTTTATTATATAAGATATATAATCTAAAGCTAACAAAGTGAGCAGTCATCACACAACTTGCTCATTTTTTTTTTCATGCCTTTGTCTCTTTATTTGGACTGTAAGATTTGAGGAGAGAAGAAATATGGTCTTTACTTTGTATTTTCTAAGGACTTACAAAATAATCCAGTATCCATGTGACATGTACTTAGCCACACAGAAAGAGGCAAAGAAAAGAAGAACATTTAAAAAGAAGGAGGGGCTACCTAATGAACAAAGACAAGAAAGAAGAAGCATATACATGGTATAGTCAGTAACTAGTGTTAATTATATTAGGTTTTAGTACAGTGGTTCTCAACCTTGGCTGCACATTAGAATCACCTGGGAATCTTTTTAAAATCCTGATTTCTGGGCCTCATCCTCTGGAAATTCTGTTTCTTTGTTACTAATGTTGTGGCCCCACCCCATAACAAAGAAACAGAATTTCCAGAGGATGAGGCCCAGAAATCAGGATTTTAAAAAGATTCCCAGGTGATTCTAATGTGCAGCCAAGGTTGAGAACCACTGTTTTAGTATCTTTAGTACTACTATTAATAATTTTAGCAGACTACTTATCTTACTAACTAAACAAAATTGTTACTAAAACTACTTTTTTCCTGTTGACCACATGAAATAAGCACACCTTTCAGTGTTCTCAAGAGACTTAACCATTATCATCATTTTTCTCTCTCCAGGTTTTGTTTCTTAATAGTTATCTATTTGCTAAAAAGAATAACAAAATGGCTTCTGTAGAGCGTTTTGGTTGTTAATCATTCTTTTAAAGAACATTTGAATGACCTGGAAAAGCCTAAGCTATTTGTCCAGAACCAGTGGAAACAACAACAAAACTCCTTGCTCTCAAGAGCTTTTGCTCTGTTACAGAGGAGTCGGACAGTTGGCAAATAAAGAAAAAACACATAGAGCTTTAGATAGCGACAATGTGGAAAAAAACAAAGCAGAACAGAGCAGAGAGAACTCTGGGCGTGGGGAGAGGGACAGTTGTCAAGGATGAAGGCTCTATTCATAGGTCTTGAGCACAGACCTGAAAGAACTAATAGAGAAAACTACACAGTTTTCTCAAGGGAGAGTCCTCCAGGAAAAGGGGATAGAAAGTACAAATGCATTTTTGTTTTTCAATTAAGGGCTTGGACATGTTTGAAGGCAACGAGGTTCAGTTAGCATGGCTGGACTGGGAATAGCAAGAGGGGTCGAAAAGTGAGGCTCAGGGAGGTAAGGGGGCATCAGAGGGCTCTGCAGGCCATTTTAAGGGCGCTGGCTTCACCCTGAGAGAGACGAAAAGCACTGCAAAGTTCCAGGAGGAAACTGCAACAATCTGACCTTTGTTGTCAAAAGAGCATTTAGGCTGCTCAAGTGAGAACAGACTGAAAAACCTAAGTTTGAAAGCAGTGAAATCAGCCAGGAGGTTACTATTATAACCCAGGTGAAAGATGAGGGGGGTGGGGAGGACTAATGTGGTGAAAAAATAATGAGAAACAATCAGGCCATGAATATATTTTGAAGGCAGGGTTGCTAGGATGATGTTGAAAGAATTCGCAATGATGACCCCAAAGGTTTTGATGAGAACAAATGAAAGGACTGAGTTGCCATTTACTGAAAATAGAGGAACAGATGGGAAGGAGGTGGAATCAGGAGTTCAGTTTTACACATGTTAATTCTGAGGTGCCTATTAGAAATCCCACTGGAGAGATGAAGACGGAGCTCAGGCGAGAAGTCCAGGCTGAAGATACCAATTTGAGTGTCTGTTTATAGATGCTGTCAATTAGAGAGAGAGTCTAGTACAAGAAGGAAGCTGTCAGGGACATGAGGAACTTGTAAAGGAAGCTGAGATAAGCAGTCAACAAGGTAGGAGGAGAAACAGAAGAATGTAACACTGGACTCAAGTGAAGACAATGCTTAAAGAAGAAGGGGGTAATCAAGTGAATCAGAAGCTGAGGGAGAAGACAACTGACCCCTGGACTTAACAGCATGGAGGCCACTAATGCCCTAGTCAGGAGCTATTTGTAACAACTGACGAGGAAGCCCTGAGCGGAATGGATCAAAGGGAAATGAGAAGAGGGGTGGGAGACAGCACAGACAATGCCTTGGGTAAGTTCTGCTGTTAAAGGAAGCAGAGATGGATATAGGGAAGCAGCTGAAAGGAGGTATGGGAGATAAGGAAAGATTTTTTTTTTAGAGACTAAAGACACAACATGTTTGTTTGCTAACAGAGATGACTCAGTAGAGAGAAGAAATATGATGATGTAGAAGAGAGCCCAAAGAAGGAAAATAATAATAATATAATAATAATAATAATAATAATATACTAGTACACAAATTGCAGAGCTGACTACAACTAAGAACAGATCATGTAATAGAAACAAAAGCAGACTATTTCAAATGGATATGACTGACTGGAAGAAGTGATATAGAAAAATTTTCTTCTAATGGCTTCTATTTTCTCAGTGAGATAAGAAGCAAGATCATTAGTCTGAAGTGAAAAACAAGGAGGCAAAGAAATTCATCATCTAGAAAATGGGAGAGTAAGTGGACTGAGGAAATATCATAGGGTAGCCAGAAGGTGCCCATTTGACATTGTTGGTTATAAATGTAAAGTGAGCACAGCTAGAATAGGGCAGGAGAGCTGAGATGGAATTTAAGCCAGAAGAGGAAAATATAAACTAGGAGGAAATGGGCAATGAAAAACTAACAAGTTCCACAGGTCCAAATAAGACAAAGACATTTTTGGAGGCAGTCTTTGAGGAATGCACAGAAAACATAGGAGGTAATGGTCAGGGAGTGGGATGTTTATTGTTGCAACGACAGAATAGTTGCTACTATTAATATTATCAAATTTGATGGCATATTACAGATGAGAGTTCTGAGGTATGGTAGGAGACAAGACCATTCATTGAAAGAGAACAATCAAGAAAATAAAAGGCCATGCACTATTGAAACGGTCATCATTTTGGGATACTAAAATCATCAAGAGTGATGACAGTGAGTCAGGTATTAAACTCTTCCAAAAATGAGGGTCTGCAGATGACCCTAACATGGGGGGGGGGGGGGTAAGCCGGTGATTTAGCCTAGTGGCAAAAGTGTCAGAGCTTGGGGAAGAGGTGAGGGGTTAGGAAGCAGGAAATAGTCTGGCAATGAGAAGGAAAACACCTCCCTCACCCCACCCTAGACTCAGCAGTAATAAGGGATTAGAAAGAAAGTAGTGACCAAGTAAAAGAGCTACACAACAGTGTGGTCAGAGACAAGCCAGACTTTAGAACAAGAGCAGTGAAGGCAATCTTTAAAAGATTAGAATATAAGGAATTTTGCTGACAATGAAGTATAAGTGGGCTTTGTGGATATATTTATCTGCTTGTGAATTCTCAAATACAAAAATTTCCCAGATTTTTATCAAGTGCATCACAGATTTTTACTTTTTACACACACACACACACACACACACACACACACACACACACACACAAATGGCTCCGCTTAGGTTGTTTAAAAAATTATTTCATGCCGAAACCGGTTTGGCTCAGTGGATAGAGCGTCGGCCTGCGGACTGAAAGGTCCCAGGTTCGATTCCAGTCAAGGGCATGTACCTGGGTTGCGGGCACATCCCCAGTGGGAGATGTGCAGGAGGCGGCTGATCGATGTTTCTCTCCCATCGATGTTTCTAACTCTCTATCTCTCTCCCTTCCTCTCTGTAAAAAATCAATAAAATATATTTTAAAAAAATTATTTCATTTGTAACATCACTTTCTTTTTAACGTGCTAACTACTTTGGTTAATTTATCTACTTAATGTTTCTTTATGACTTCTGTTAAGTCCTCTTGGTTTTGGAAGACTGGTGAAAGCAGAGCAACAGCAATGTTCTTTAGTAACTAAATAAAAACAATCCTATGAATGTCAAGATAATGGAATTGAGCTGCAATAATAAAAAAAAGGTCAAAGTGATTTTTGTTACTAATGCCACAGTTTGTAACACGATCATACCTGTTTATTTTTTTGGAGTGGCTTCTTTTCATGTAATTTTTTCTCTCCATATTTCTTATATGTTAAAGGCACTCCATATTTAGCAGCAGGCTTTGTAATTTGCTGAGCAGACACAACAGAAGCCAAGCTTTGTCCAGAGGCTGGTCTTTTAGCTACATGAAAAGATAAAAATAATTTTTCTAGAGTTCTATATGTTAATCGTTAATTTCAAAATTCAAGATAGAACTTTTTCATTTTCATAGTCTAAATAGCATGTAGTTTGAAACTTTTCATTAAACATATAATTCCTTAGCACATGTCAATGCCTTCATTATAACTATTTTTCTAAAGCCACTTTTTGAAAGAAGCAAAAGTCACACTCCTATAAGATGCTGAAATTTCTCGTATAAAAAAAGTACATCCCTAAAATTGACTGTAGGTGATTACTGCACTTATCTGTGAATATTCTAGAAAGCACTGAACTGAACACTATGTGAATTACATCTCAATAAAGCTGTTAAAGATAAATTTTAAAAAGAACATTCACTGTTTTAGAAGTTACTTTCAAAAACAGAACATAAACTTCAAGAACAACTGTTAAACATTAATTCTATAGCTATGAGCAGCTTAATATTTTCTTCTTATACAATCTGAATGTCTATACTTACAGCCTTACTGAAGAACACACACTTTAAAACAATTATTATATCTAAGGATCCCATGAAACAGGTACCTTTATGTACTCCTGGTGGGAATATAAAGTGGTCAAACTATCTAGAGGGCTACCTATGTTAAGAAGAATGTTTATTGAACTCTCCAAAAATTCATCTGAAATAAAAAAAGGACCCCGAATAGCTGCAACAATCCTGAGAAAGAACAAAGTAGGAGGGATCTGAATATCAGATATCAAGCTGTATTACAAAACCACTGTTGTCAAAACTGCCTGGTACTGGCACAAAAACAGACATATAGACCAATGGAATAGAATAGAGAACCCAGAAATCAACTCAAACCACTATGCTCTATTAATATTTGACAAAGGAAGCAAGAGCATACAATGGAGTCAAGCAGTCTCATCAATAAGTGGAGTTGGGGAAACTGGACAGATACATGCAAAAAAAAAAAAAATGAAACTAGGCCACCAACTTACACAGAAATAAACTAAAAATAAATAAAGGACTTAAACATAAGATGGGAAATCATAGAAATCTTAGAGGAATTCACAGGCAGCAAAATCTCAGACATACGCCAAAGCAATATCTTCGCCAATACAGCTCCTAGGGCAATGGAAACTAAAGAGAAAATAAACAAATGGGATTACATCAAAATAAAAAGCTGCCCTAACCGGTTTGGCTCGGTGGATAGAAGGATAACCTGCGGACTGAAGGGTCCCAGGTTCGATTCTGGTCAAGGGCATGTACCTTGGTTGCGAGCACATCCCCAGTAGGGGGTGTGCAGGAAGCAGCTGATGGATGTTTCTCTCTCATCGATGTTTCTAACTCTCTATCCCTCTCCCTTCCTCTCTGTAAAAAAAAAATCAATAAAATATATTTAAAAAAAAAAGCTTTTGCACAGCCAAAGAAACCATCAACAAAACAAGAAAGCCCACTGCATGGGAGAACATATTTGCCAATGTTATCTCCCATAAGGGTTTAATCTCCAACATTTATACATACAGCTCAAAAGGAAGATAAACAACCCAATCAAAAAATGGGCAATGGACCTAAAAAGATACTTTTCGAAAGAGGACATAAGGAAGGCCAAGAGACATATGAAAACATGCTCAAAGTCACTAATCATCTGAGAGATTCAAATCAAAACAACGAGGCACCATCTCACACCTGTAAGAATGGCTATCATCAACAAACGACAAGTGCTGGCAAGGATGCGGAGAAAAAGGAACCCTTGTGCACTGCTGATAGGAATGCAGACTGGTGCAGCCACTGTGGAGAACAGTATGGAGTTTCCTCAAAAAACTAAAAATGGAACTCCCATTTGACCCAGTGATCCCACTTCTAGGAATATATCCCAAGAAATTAGAAACACCAATCAGAAAGGATATATACACTCCTATGTTCATAGCAGCACAATTCACCATAGCTAAAATTTGGAAACAGCCTAAGTGCCCATCAGCAGATGAATGGATTAGAAAACTATGGTACATCTACACAATGGAATACTACGCTGCTGTAAAAAGGAAGGAACTCCTACCATTTGCAACAGCATGGATGGTCCTGGAGAGCATTATGCTAAGTGAAATAAGCCAGTCAGAGAAAGATAAATATCACATGATCTCACTCATTTATGGAATATAATGAACAACATAAACTGATGAACAAAAACAGATCCAGAGACAGAGAAGCATTGATCAGATGCTCAAACCACAGAGGGAAGGTAGGGGAGGGTGGGGGGTAAGGGAGGGATCAACCAAAGGACCTGTATGCATGCATATAAGCCTAAACAATGGACACAGACACCAGGGGGGTGAGGGAATGAGAGAGGGGCAATGGGGGGATAAGGGCACATATGTAATACCTTAATCAATAAAGAAAAAAAAAAGGTTTATGAATTAATTTTAAAGAAATAGAGAAACAAAAATTTATACATAAGGATAAATCCTGCAGCATTATTTATTAAACTCTTACTGAAGCCTAGACAAGGTTCACCCTTAGGACAATGATACATTCAAGAAAAAGTTAAACTAAAGTAACTAAAAGGAAAGCCTACTATTTACACCTTTCAAAGATATTACAGGAGGTCAAAGAGTATAGTCTATATCAACAGCTTCCCCAAATCCTCTTTCCTCTATTTTCCACATCTATTAAGGTACCTCTCTGATCAAACTGCCCCACAGCCTAAATAGCAGCTTTCTTTTTGCTTCTTCCAGCCTGCTATCTCAGGATCTTATCAAGTGGTAAATCAATTTAAATCAATCTCTTCCAACAAGTATTCTTCCTTTTTAGGAAGGGAATGGAGAAAAAAAATTAACCAGTAGTTCACAATGAAATGCCACCAGTAAACTCAGTTCTTCAAAGAATATTTAGCTGTATTAGAAAATGATCATCATATAATATTGTACTTTAAAAGAAACAAATCTTTGTTTATAACACAACCCCAATTTTCAATTGTTATACATGTGTTATTATAGGAAAAAACACAAATATAACAGTATGTGTTAAGATTCGAGGTTTTTGTTGTTGTTGTTACTCCTCACCAGAGGATATTTTTTTCATTGATTTTTATAGCAAGTGGAAGGGAGGGAGGATGGGGGAGAGAGAAACATTGATGTGAGAGAGACATCAATTAATTGCCTCCTGCACTCACCCAACCAGAGCCATGGATCAAACCTGCAACCCAGGTACGTATCCTTGACTGGGAATTGAATCTGCAACCCTTCTGGGCATAGGCTGACACTCTAAGCATTCAGCAACACCAGCCAGGGCAAGATTCAAGTTAATTTTTATTTTCTTCTTTTAATGTTTTATAAAGAACATATATTATTCAAATAACTTAATAAACTTTTATAAAAATAAAAAATAATATCCATTTGATCGGCAGTTTAGCGATTCATAAGTAAGTTGGGTTGAAGAGATGAGAAATATAGTATGCTAGCATTAGGTTTTCCAAACACATACTCCAAATGTATCCTGACAGGAGCTAGGAAATGTGGGGGGGAAAATTTTCCTGTGAGAGTTCAACTGTAAAACTAATCCAGACCACAGATACACAAAGTCATAACACTGTAACCTGGCTACATGTATTAACATCGCCCAAGACATACTGGGTATGCCAGAAAAGGGGCCAGAGGCAGAAAAGCATAAAAATGAAGAGTCCCAAGAAACTATATGAATAATCCCCATTCATTTTCTAGAGAAGAGAAGAGAGAGAATTACTTATCTGATCTTTGAGCATTTCTCAGACTCAGATGCGAGGCTACCAGTAGTATAAGGAATATAAGGAGTTGGAGCCCACCCAATATGTAGAGGCCCATCAGCAATACAACTCCTATTTTAGCCCCATGCTATTAAATAGTTCATCCATCCAACTGCTCTTACAACAAAATAACTTTCTAATTCCTACGCAGGCTTACCCATGTGGAAAGAATGTGCTGACATGGTGCATTTTTGGCCTTTGTGACAATGAGGCTTTTAATTAAGATTTGATTTCTCATAAGGCTTGACTTTGACTGCCAAGAGAGATGTGCTGATTTTGCCGTGTCTGTCCTTGTGAATTTTATTTAGAGTGAATTGACTTGCCAGGAACTGACAGTCTCTGCACACTGAGAGGATGAGTCAGGAGACTTTAAGGAGAGCTAAGTATAGCTGGCCTTCCTGAGGCACCACCACACCACATCCAGCTTATATGGACTCAGTTTCAGGATAATGCATTCATTTTTATTCATCTGCTCACACTCAAAACGGAGTAAAACAGGAAAAACATTGTTTGAAAAACAATATACTCAAAAAAACAACACCAATGTACTCGCCCTGACTGGTGGTGCTCAGTGGTTAGAGAGTCGGTCTTTGCAGGACAAGGGTTCAATTCCTGGCCAAGGGCATGTACCTGGGTTTGATTCACCCGCCTCTGTCAGAGGAGTATAGGCAACCAATCAATGTGTCTTTCTCACATTGATGGGGTTTTTCTCTCTCACTCTCTCTTTCTCTCTCTCCCATCACCCCTCTCTCCCTCCCTTCCACTCTCTGGAAAAAAATATCCTTGGGTGAGGATTTACAAAAAAAAAGAAAAACAATATACTCTTCAAATCTTAAATAATGTCCACTGATTTTAGAAATCCATTCTGAAGTCATTCTATACGCAAAAAAAATATTTTTCCTCTCACACAAATACATGCATATATATACGCATGGTATAAAAACCATACCCACAATGCTACAAATATTCTACTGTTGATGGCCATATTAAAAAAAATTATCCTTGATAAAGTACCTAACTTCACATTAATTTATTTTTTAAATTATAGGTTATAAAGTATTTCTCAAAGAAAAATATTTTACATAAAGATGTAGGCACTTAGTTAAGACATTTTAATAACATTCTGTGACAATGTTCTCAGAATATCACCTAAGCATTTGATAAGGACTAAAAATTTCAAAACGGATGCCACTTGATATTTTATAGTTTTCATTTAAAATATTTACTTTACATCCGTGGAATCTAGACCAGACTCCCACAAACAGTGAAACTTAACAAAAGGCCTGTGTACAGATGCATCACACCATGAGCTCCTCAGTCTCACTGCAGGCTTCACTCAGTGTGGATGTGCTGCCTTAAAAAAACTCTATCTCATTAATGGAATGGGAAACCCATCACCGAATGACAACCAGAGAAGAAACAGAACTACCATTAAAGTGGTCATTAAAATAACTACTCCACCAAAGAACTTGTGTGCATATATGCACAGCCCATGAACACAGACAACAGTGTAGTCAAGGCCTGGGGTGGGGCTGGAACAGGGAGAAAAATAGGGGACATCTGTAATACTGTCAACAATAAAAATAAACTTAAAAAAATAATAAGTAGTCTGCATTTAATGCATATTAACCAACTCAACAACAGTTTCAGTACAGTGTCTTAAAGCAGTTTTTGGTCATGAAATATAGCAAGGCATTGATCAGGCTTTATTTGCTTATCTACAGGCATTTCTTAAACCCTGGGAACACCCTCAATGTCCTGGAAATTTTCAATACATCATCCATGGATGGCACTTCTTACAGCCCAATGATTTGCAGTCATCATAGACCACTGTGCATAGCTGGTGCTGCACACACACTGACAAAGGCAGACGGAAGTGGCCTACATTTACAGGGACTGACAGAAACACTCAGTGGAAAGTCATACCTGAGTGTGGTGATAATGTCGGGACACCGGACTTATACTGAATATCACATTCAGAAAGCTGGGAGGCTGACAGTGCAGTACTAGCAGAATACCAAGTTATAAACTGCCTCTTCATTTTTCCTCCCCCACTATCATTTTATTAATTCTTTAAAAAAAATTTATTTTTAGCTACAGTACAAGGAACAATATTATATTAGTTTCAGGTATACAATCTGGTGATTAGACATTTATATAATTTACAAAGTGATCACCCCAATAAATCTAATATCCACATTTATATCTAAGACAGATTTCATTTAACTAAGGCAGACAAAAAAATAAAAATTTTGTGATTAATTAATCAGAAGGTATTATATACTATCATATCATAATTTAAATATGCATTTCATCTGGATTAAGTTTATCTATAATTATACCAATTTATTGTGTCTACATATATCTCTAGTATAATTAGTGAATATTACTACTTAGTATAATTAGTATATTAATTATTGTAAACAGGTTAAAGGATTCATTAAATTTCATTTACCTGGTATAAGCTGCGCTCCACCTTTGGAAAATGTTTTTAGACAAAATTCTTCTGCAATAAGCTTAGATTGAAAGAGGGGGGAAAGTAAGTAAGAAAAGATTTTAACTTTTAAAAAAAATACATTAATCACAATGCATTTTTTCCTTCCTCAATCACATAATCCATTCACCAAATTCCTCTTATGCTCACTGTCTCCCAAACTTACCAATTTATTTTTATTTCTCCAAACAAGCTTTCTTTCCAAATTAACCTAATGTACCACAAAGGCCCCCACACACTGCTTGCTGTTCTATAGATCAGCAATTTAACACAACTACCTCCTATTTGAAATAACCTCTATATTCTGTGTGTATCCATATCCCTTATTTCAAAACGATGATGTATTTTCAATACATCATCCATGGATGGCATTTCTTACAATCCAATGATTTTCAGTCATCTTAGACCACTGTGCATAGCTTCATTACCCCCTTCTCAGATTAACCTCTCAGTTATTTCAACGTAACTCTGAATCTTCTCAGCATCTCTAAGTTTTCACTCTTATCAATATATAACTGCAAACATTATTGGATAATATTTAAATATTCCAACAAAATTTAACCTCTCTCTCTCGTTTTGTTAATCCTCACTTGAGGATATTTTTTCTTTTTTTCCTTCTTTTTTCCCCCTAAAGCCAGAGGTTTATTTATTTATTTTTATTTTTATAATCCTTACCCAAGGATATTTTTCTATTGATTTTTAGAGAAAATGGTAGGGGGAGAGAGAGAGAGAGAGAGAGAAGAGAGAGAGACAGAGAGAGAGAGAGAGAGAGAGAGAGAGACAGAGAGAGAGAGACAGACAGAGACAGACAGACAGACAGACATCGATTGATTGCCTCCTGCACAGGCCCTGACCAGGGCCAGGGATCAAGCCTGCTACCAAGGTACATGCTCTTGACCAGAATTGAACCTGGGACCCTTCAGTCCACAGGCCAACACTCTATCCATTAAGCCAAACTGGCTAGGGCCAGAGGATATTTTTTCCATTGATTTTTAGAGAAAGTGGAAGAGAGTAGGGAGAGAGGGAGGGAGGGAGGAAGAGGAGGAAAGAAAGTGAGGGAGTGGGAGGAAGAGAGGAAGGGAGAAAGGAAAAGAGAGAAAGAAACATCAATGTGAGAGACACACACTGAATGGTTGCCTATTGAACCTGCAACCCAGGTACGTGCCTTTGACTGGGAATCAAACCTGAAACCTTTTGGTGTGCAGGCTGACGCTAGCCACTGAACAACATCCAATACCAGCCAGGGCAACAAGTGTCTCTTTTTACTATTTACTAAAATATTCTATGAATATTTTATGAACATATTTTGGGAAGCAAAAATTATTAGTATTGCCTGCAAGTAATTTTCTCCCCCTTACTACATTTGTTCCCCTCTTTAAGTACAAACTATTACACCAACAAAGATTTAATTTAATTTAAGTCTGCTCTTTTTTCTTACTGGGTGGGGAAGCAAGTTAATTTTTTTTTTCAAGAGAAATGAATATTGGTGGATAAAATATTCCTACAGTGGCAGTGGACCTGAAGTCCAACAGGCAAAAACAGTAACTGAAATGGTTGTCTTTCCCAGCAAGGATCCCCTAAAGCAGTTCTCAAAGTCTCATACCAGCAGAGTCAGCATCACCAGGAAAGTATTAAGTATGCACATTCTCAGGCTCCACTTCTGAACGTGCTTTACCAACTCCAGGCTGCTTCCTATTGGGTAATTTCTTCCATTGTTTGAATTTGAGTCTTTCTTTTCCACAGTGTGAATGCAAATATGAATTGAGAGAAGGGACATGTAGACGCCAAGAAGATTCTGGAATCACTATGCTGTGCTGTCCAATAGAATTGCTACCCATATGTAGCTATTTGGATTAAAATTTTAAATAAACGTAATTTGAAATTCAGCTCCTTAGTCACAGCAGTCACATTTTAAATGCTCAATAAGCACATATGTCTAGTGGCTACAAAGTCGGATAATGCAGATACAAAACACTTCATCATCACAGAAGGTGATGGACAGCACTCAGTGGAGTACCTAGTGAACCAGAGATTATTCATGATTTATCAAGCCACACCCAGGAAGAAGTTTCTAGAGTGTGCAAGACTGAGAATAACAGTTCATAAGTTGCAGTAAAGTTCATAATTTGTTTGAAAGTTAAAGCCTTAAAAAATGTATCACACACTTTCTCACTAGAATACTGAATAAGTGATATTACAGTCATGTATCACATGTTTTTGTTTCCCTCAACAACAGACCACATATGTGACGGTGATTACCATTTAGCCTAGTTGGGCAGTAGGTTCTATAACCTAGGTTTGTGTACTCAATGATGTTCACACAATGACAAAATTAACAACGCATTTCTCAGGACATACATCAGTGGTTAGCGACACACAATTGTACAGCAGAAAATAAGTCTGAAGAACAAAAGATAAAAGTTTTCATGAAGAATGAAATCTCAGTGGTGCTTAAATAGCAACAGGGAGCTAAGTATATACTAAACATGTAATGTCAAATACTCCGTTTGTTAATAATCACAATCTGTCCTTTTTTCTTTCCATATTATAAGTTCTACATAAATCAGGGTCGACTATTTTCTTTTATTGCTGGCGAGTTGAATTCCAGTGCTTCAGCCTTAAGACTGTATGTCCTAACTGCTGGTATTGGGGGAAAGAAACCTTAGCAAGGTTAAATGAAGTCATTCTTTCTTCTTTAGTACTTGCCAAGAAAAAAAAAAAATAGTACATTGCATCATAAAACTGCCCTTGAAAATGTTATTGATAACAAAGGAGTCTCATAAATGACACCCACATTTCAGAGACTGTTTCTGTATCCTATACAAGTCAATTTTAACTTTCAAGTTTTAATTGGCTTTCTTGCTTACTAATGCGTTCTCCTGGTAGTAATAAATCCACATCTCTGTTTTCTGAAGAGTGTTTGTTCACAGTGATGTTCTGTTAAGCCAGAATATATATGACACTTCCCTCACCTCTCAAAAGCATATAAAAGTAATAAAACTATGATTTTGCTAGATGTCTAATTACAGAAGAGTTTAATAGTGATCACTTAAATTGACAAATAGCACACAAAACATGTAATGTAGAATAATTCCAGTTTCAGGTGATCGTACTAATATTAATAACTTATGCTAACTGATTTGCTATAAATTTTTCTAAGTCCTGTCAGAATAAAATTCAATTCAACTTAACAAATATTTATTATGCACCTATATGCAAGTACTACAGGAAATATAAATCAATAATCTATTATACATATGTGACCAAAGAACAATGAACAAGTAGAAATGTTGTTGCCAGGCACTAGTGATTGAAAGATGGGGAATAATTGGTTAATGGGTAGAAAGTTTGCTCTACAGGGGAAAAGAGATATGGTGCTAGATGGTGATGATGGCTGCACAGCACTATGAACATATTTAATACCACTGAACTGTGCATATAAACATAGTTAAGATAATAAATTTTATGTTATGTATTCTTTACCACAGTAAAAAAAATTGGAAAACAAAATAAACCCAAGAGACAGAGGAATGATTCTGTTCTATTGTGATTCATAATAAGAAATACAACCCAGCCAGGTGGTTGGAATGTTGTCCTGTGCACCAAAAGGCTACAAGTTCAATTCCCAGTCAGGGCACATACCTAGGTTATGGGTTTGATCCCTAATCAGGGCACATACAAGAGGCAACTGATCTATGTTTTTCTCTCCCTCTCTCTCCAAAATCATTAAAAGAATACCCTTGGATGAGGATTAAAAATACACACACACACACACACACACACACATATACTAGAGGCCCAGTGCACAAATTCATGCACCAGTGGGGTCCCTCGGCCTGGCCTGCAGGATCAGGCCAAAACCGGCTCTCTGCCATCCCCCAAGGGGTCCTGGATTGCCAGAGGGCAAGGCCAAGCTAAGGGACCCCACCGGTCACGATCAGGGCCAGGGAGGGACACTGGAGGTTGGCCAGCTGGGGAGGGACCATAGGAGGTCTCCAGGGCGTATCCAGCCAGTCTTGCTCAGTCCTGATCGGCCGAACCCTAACAGCAAGCTAACCTACCAGTTGGAGCGTCTGCCCCCTGGTGGTCAGTGCACATCATAGCGACTGGTCGACCGGTTGACTGCCCTCTAGTGGTCAGTGCCTGTCATAGTGAGTGGTTGAGAGGCCTTAGCATAGCAGTAGCATATTACGCTTTAATTGGTTGAACAGACAACTAGATGACTGGACACTTAGCATATTCGGCTTTTATTATATAGGATGATCTTCATCCAGTGCCTGGCACATACTAGTAGTTCCTAAAAGCTCAGAATTTCCTAACTATAAAGTGTGCAATGGTGTCTTTTGTTATTTATCACAGGCCCCCTTCACCACACCTGAATTTTAGTTAATAAAGTGACCTTAAGGCCTGGCTGGTGTAGCTCAATGATTGAGCATCAATCTATGAACCAGAAGGTCACGATTTGATTGCCGGTCAGGGCACATGCCTGGATTTTGGGCTTAATCCCCAGTGTGGTGCATACAGGAGGCAGCCAATCAATGATTCCCTCTCATCATTGATGTTTCTTTCTCCCTTTTCTCTGAAAGCAATAAAAATATTTTTTTTTTTAAGGATGGAGGCTGGTTGACAGAGAAACACACCAAGTGATTAGAAGGTTGAATTTTTAGTCCCACTCTCCCCTCCAGGAGAGTGGGGCTGGAGGTCGAATCACTCACTAAGGGCCTATGATTTCATCAATCATGCCTCCATTATGAAACCTCAATAAAAAATTCAAATTTGGACTGGTTTGGAGAACTTCTAGGTTGGTGAACATGCCAGGAGGGTGGTATACCCCAGATCCACAGAGACAGAAGCTCCTGCACTCTGACCCTGATGAACCTTACCCTCTATATTTCTTCCTCTGACTATTCATCTGTACTCTTCTAATGTCCTTTATAATAAACTGGTAAATGTTTCTCTGCATTCTGTGAGCTGCTCTAGCTGATTAATTGAACCCAAGAAGGGGTTGTGGGAACCTCTGATTGGTCAGAAGCACAAGTGACAACCTGGACTTACAGTAACTTAAGAGGGGCAGTCTTGTGGGACTGAGGGATCTGAAGCTATCTCCAAGTATAGCGTCAGAACTAAGCTGAATTGTAGGACACCAGCTAGTATCATAGAATTGCCTGGTGTGGGAAAACAACCACACATGTGGTGATCAGAAGTTAAGGATTAAGTGTTAAGAGGAGACAAAGAATGAATATGCTCCCTCCTAGAGACTGACTGAAAAGCAAATAGGGAGGAGAAGTTACACAGGAATGGAAAGAAAGGTAGCCCCAGAACTGTTTGAAAAAGCACTTCATTCCCCTCCCCCGCCAAGTTCTGATGTGTTTGCTCTCCTCAAAACAGAGGAGGGCATATTCTACTTAAGCACCATAACCCTATTGCTCAATTTTAATTCTACAGTAAAAAAACATACCTGAGGTGAGAGAAACTTTTCAATGCGTTTGGCTATAAAACCTTTCTCCAATATGGAGTTGACTGATGGTCTATCCCTAGGATTTCTTTTAAATAACTGAGAGAGCAAACAGCGGAGATCATAAGAATAATGCAAAGACACAGGTGGAAAAGATCCAGATATTATCTTCAGTACCAGGTTTTTCATATTGCCAGCTTCAAACTAAAATTTAAAAAAATAAATTAACATACATAACACACACACACACTGAAAATGGGAATATCAACAATGACAATAGTTCATTTCCTAACAATATAGAACAGAAATACAGTCCTCTTCCAAATATTTTAACCATATATGTTCTCTAGAGCAAGGTTCACTTGGTTATTTATAAATATGTTTAAAAGAGAATATCAGTCCTCATAAGATGTTATAACTTGTTATAAGAGTTTTAGTTAGCCCTGACCAGTTTGGCTCAGTGGATGGAGCGTCGGCCTGCGGACTCAAAGGTCCCAGGTTCAATTCCGGTCAAGGGCATGTACCTTGGCTGCGGGCACATCCCCAGTGGGGAGTGTGCATGAGGCAGCTGATCGATGTTTCTCTCTCATCAATGTTTCTAACTCTCTATCCCTCTCCCTTCCTCTCTGTGAAAAATCAATAAAATAAAATAAAAAAAGAGTTTTAGTTATTGGAAACACTAAGAGATGGGAATATAAGTAATAATTAAATATTTTATAAAAACATAATAATAATAAAGATGAAAACCAACCAACCAACCTGGTGGTCTTCATTTAAGACCTGCCTTCCTGTGCTCCTATTGTAGTAACTAAAACAAGACATCAATTATAGAACTAAAATATTTTGGGGAAATATAATAAACTACTAATTAGTTTCCCTTTAAACACTGCTCATTATTTTTAAGTGTGTTATGTTCCCAAAAGCCATGGAATCAACAATGCAGCAAATATTCCAAAGTCATATCAATGGGAATACTATACATTTTAGTATTAAGCACAATATAAACTCTAACTGAAATTTTAAAAAATAGAGTGGGCAGTTTAAAATCTTAAGACAATTTCATTTGGAGTGTAAGTAAAATTAAACTTTGATATCTCAGCTAAAATAGTATAGAATATAAAACATGGTATAAATTAGGCACTGGTGATTATGCCAATTATAACATAGTTCTGATAAATGTTAAATTCTCTTAGCACATTTAAAATATGTCCTTCAGTTGATTAAAAATTTGAATACAATTCCATTGTATAGAAGTATTTATGTACATAAGAAATCCTAAATGCAAAAAGACTTATTACTCTAGCTCTTCACTACAATGAATTTTTATCTATCTCTCAACTGACAAACTCTTCATTAATAAAGGTAAGAGAATTACTTAATTTCATGTGTCCACTTAAGAGTAAACAATTCCAAAATACAGAAGCAATGTTGACAGTTAAATGTAGATGAAGCAATGTTAACAGGTAAATGTAAAAATATTCTGATTTAGACTTAAAATGACTGTCACAGAAAAACTAACCCATTCTTCTACATACAGATCTAATAATGACCATCCCATATCACTTTGGCAGTCTGTAATTTTTTCCTTAAGAAACAAAAACAAAACCAAAGCAATACGGTAGGAAAGTATGCAAACATAAAAAAAAAAAAAAAACAATGAAGAAAAATACTCAAAGAATATCAGGAAATAAAAACAGGCTATTAAACTGCTTATAAATATAACCAAATTTTTCAGGGGAAAAACAAAACAAACCCACTCTATAGATTAGTCTAGAATAAACCTAAAAGGAAATGATAAAATATTAGAGGTAGTCATTACTGGTTGAAAAAATTGCTTTTGGTATTTCTTCACTTCTTTATATTTTTTATGTATTTTCTTTTAAGTTTTCTGTAACGAAAACACTCTACTGTTTAAACAATGGGGGAAGAATTTTTAAAAAACAAATTCTGAAATGGAAAGTGATTAAAAATCAACCTATTTAGGACAAGAACTTCCCCTTTTTGGTGTGGTATGTGCTATGTCTGAGTCTCAAAAGTGAAAATTTTAAAAAATCTGGATTAAAAGGTATTTAAATTGATTTAAAAATCCCTTTATAAATATGTTGAAAATGTTCCCTAGATGATTTCAATTCCAAACACAAATAATGTGGTTGTTTTGATAAAAACTGCTAAAATGAAACAAATATAATTTGTTAAGCTAAAATATCAAATTCATATATGAATTTAACTTTAAAAGTACAGCAAATTTATTTCTGTCTTTAGAAATAATTTTTCAGAAAAATGTATGATATATGTATTATAAGAACAAATATATAACATGAAGTATGTAATATATGCATACATATTAAGGGAAAATAAATTAAAATTTATACTTAAGAGAAATTGAGAAGTTTAAAAACTGACAAAGAAAAATTTCTAGTACAAAAGGGTCATCTGAAAGATGGCATATCATTTTTTAAAAAATATTATAGTCACTTTTTGACACAATATTTCAGAAACTTGTACTTACTGCATGTTTAAGTGTGCACAACTCATAAAGGACACATCCCAGAGCCCAAATGTCACTAGGAAACAGAAGAATGACACATTTTTTGTAAGTTTCAGATTTTACTTAAAATTCTTTTCACTTAAAATACCAGCATGAAAATGCTGTGCAAAAATATGTTCCATTAAACATGTCCTTTAAAACTTAAAATTTCAACCATAACCAAATGATGAAAACAGCTATCCCAGATTAGAGAAATTTAGTATTAAAAAAAACAAAATTGGTAAATGTTATGAATATTCCATTGTTACTTTATTTCAATTCAAATGTTTTATTTAACTATTTGCAATATGGTACATCTATACAATGGAATACTATGCAGCTGTAAAAAAAGAAAGAACTCTTACCATTTGCAACAGCATGGATGGACCTAGAGAGCATTATGCTAAGCAAAATAAGCCAGACCTCATTCATACGTGGAATCTAATGACCAACATAAACTAATGAACAAAAATAGACCCAGAGACATAGAAACATCGAACAGACTGTCAAACCTCAGAAGGAAGGCAGGGGAGAGTGGAGGTGGGGAAGAGATCAACCAATGAACTCATATGCATATATGCATAATCCAAGGACACAGACAGTGGGTGGTGAAGGCTTGGAGAGGGAGGGGGGAGGAGAGGGCAATGGGAGAAAAAAAGGAACATACATAATACTTTCAAAAATAAAGATTTATTTTAAAAATAGCATGATTTCTAAAAATATTAAAGTAGAACACTACTACTTTAGTAAACATGAAGAAAATATTAATTTACTAAAGTTATATCTCAAACCTGAGAGCCATCTGAAGCATTAGGTAAGAGTAAATATATTAATTTATTTTACTCTTAATTAAAGACTTATTTACACTATCTTCTTTACATATGATCTTTTCTTTTCTTTAAAAATATATTTTGTGTGTGTGTGTGTGTGTGTGTTAGCTATTGTCATTTTAAAAAATAATTCTTTATTATTCAAAGTACCGCATATGCCCCCTTTCTCCCCACTTCCAGCGCACTCCTCCACCCCCGCTTTTCCTCTGAGATTCCACACTCTATTCCATGCTCCTGTGTCTCTGGATCCACTCTGTTCATCAGTTTATTTTGTTACTTAGATTTATTGATTTCAGTGAGGAAAGGAGAGGGAGAGAGAGAGATAGAAACATCAATGATGAGAGAGAATCATTGGTCGGCTGCCTCCTGCATGCCTCCTACTGGGGATCAAACCCACAACCTGGGTTTGTACCCTTGACCGGAATCGAACCTGGGACCCTTCAGTCCACAGGCCAATGCTCTATCCACTGAGCCAAACCGGTTAGGGCAAATCCATTCTTAATTGAAAGAATGATGTTTTTTACAGATGACTTATCCACAGGACAGCAAAATAACATTAAAATGTAAAATTACTTTAGTTCAAAAAAATACTGTTATCCTTTAGAATATTCACTAATAATATATTCAATGGACTAGACTTAATGTAACAAAAGTTTTTTTAAAAAATACATTGGTAGGATGATGTTCTCAGTCTCTATGCTCAAGTTTGAAATAGAGCTTCCTCCTCATCCTCAAAAAAAAAAAAAATGGGGGAGAAGGAGGACAGATAGCAATAATACATGCGTTATTGCCAGCTATCAATTTTTACCTTTTAGCTTCTATGAGCACTTTCAAAATTAACATCAATGCTTTTTGGTTATCATTTTTCTATTGGAAAGACTGAGAGAAAATAAAGGGTAATTGGAATTCAGTGGCAGAATTTCTTTTTCCATCTAGTACATTTACAGTCTGGTAACCACCGCACAACTCAGTAATTAGAAAATCTGAGGTTGGAAGCCAGGTGCCTGGGACTTTGAAGTTACTTTATATCGCTCTGCATTTGAATTCCTTATAAGGAAAGGAGGAATGATTAATACATACAATATACAATGTTACTGTGAAGATTAAGAGTTAATCACAGAAAGCATACAAAACAGTGCCCTTCATAGAGAAAATGTTCAATAAATATCAGCTATTATAATTCAGTAGGAAGTTACTATTACAAAGAGAAAGACCAAAGAAAGCTCTCTTTTCCAAATATAATTTCAATAATAAACTGATTCTTTCTATAGTTCCTTTAGCAAGATAGTGAAATAGCTTCTCTACAATTCCCCTCATCATATATTTTTTAAAAGTCTGTGTATATACATTTACATATGTATATTAGTGATTCTAGAATATTCTTAAGGCTAATATATATAGTATAATAGATATAGTTAAAGGAAACCTACATAATATAATAAGTATTTTAAATACCTTTTATTATTGTAAGGTTTGTTTTCACAGATTTCAGGTGACAAGTAGTACGGGGTACCTATGCAAGTTCGAGCCAGTTCTACAGTACTAGAACAAAAAAAGAATTATTGGAGAAGCTTAAGATACTCAAAGATATAAATTATCACATATACATCACCATGAATTTAAACTTCACTAAAGACATATCAAAATCAAGTTTAAAACTGATATATTACCTATTTAGAACTCTAGCAATTCCAAAATCTCCAAGTTGTATCGTCCCATCTTTGGTTAAAAATATGTTCTATAAAAGTGAGAGAAAAAAAACCAGAATTATTATTACAGTTCAGTTCTGAGTCAACTTTTTTCATAAAAATGGAGTTTAAAAAATGCTAGGATAACTCAACATCCACATGCAAAAGAATGAAAGTACACCCCTATCTTATATCATATATAAAAGTTAACTCAAAATGGACTCTAGACCTAATATAAGAATTAAAACTCTATAACTCCTAGAAGAAAATACAGAAGTAAATCTTCACTGGGCTAGGCAACAATTTCTTAGATATGACACCACCAACTGAAGCAAAAAAGAAAAATAGAAACTGGATTTCATCAAAATTTTAAAAATTATTGTGCATCAAAGAACACCATCAAAAAAAGAGATAGCCCACAGAATTGGAAAAAATATTTGCAAATCCTATATCTGACAAGGAATTTGTATACAGAATAAAAACGTTTACAATTCAACAGCAACAATAAAAGACAAATAACTCAATTTTAAAATAGGCAAAGGTACATATTATATGAATCCATTTACATAATATGTCCCTAATAAGCAAATCTATAGAGACAAAAGTAGATTAGTGGTTTCCAAGATCTATGTGGAGTAGGGATAGGGAGTGATTGCTAACAGGTACAGGTTTTCTTTTTGGAGTGATAAAAAATTTTCAGGAATCAGAAAGTGGTGATGGTTTCACAATTCTGTGAATATACTAAAAATCATTGAACTATACACTTTAAGTGGGTAGATTTTATGGAATATAAAATGTATCTCATTAGAGCTTTAAAAATTGAATCCCAACCTCCCCCTCCGTCAACTGTCTAAAACTTCTAAGTAGCCTACTAGTAAATATAACAAATTAATCCTAAAATTTTCCAAAAATGGGGGGTGGGGGGTGAGGGGGAGGCAAAATAGGTGAAGTGGATTAAGAGATACAAACTTACAGTAATAAAGTAAGTCATGGGTTGTAATGTACAGCATAGGGAAATAGTAATATTTTTATAACTTTATATGGTGACAGATGCTAACTAGACTTATTGTGATCTTTTTGAAATGTATCTATCAAATCATTATGATGTACACCTGAAACTAACAGGATATTGTATGTCAACTTTTTTTTAAAAAAAAGTGCATATCCCTGGGCATCATCCAAAAAAAAAGGTAAAACAATCTGTAGAAATAGATAAAAAAAAATTTAAATTTCCAATAATTTACCCATTTTGCATTTATAAATACAGAACTCTAATACTCTATCAAAACAGTGAAGTCAAGGTTTTGTGGGATAACATGAATTAAAAACCCATCTTTATCAGTCAGGAGATTTGAATCAGGCACATGCTCAAAGCCAAGATGACACAAATGGGGGTTAACAAGGATGGAGTAAAATGGGATGAAATGGGACTAGGTGGCAGAGGGTTGGGGGACAGAAAAGGTGAACTTCCACCACAGTTTCTCTTCTTCCCACTATGCATCTTGTGGCTATTAGGCTACAAAGAAGCTGCAGGCCTGAGGTAAGAAGATAGACACTCGGCCCTGACACAGGAAACAAACTTCCTCTGTACTCCCCTTTCTGAGAACTGAGAGAGCTTAAGTGAGACAACCATGGAACCTCTATGCAAAGATGAGTGAGCTGTGGGGACAAGCCATACATATGAAGCCATACATAAAATGCAAAGAAAACTAGCCCCTCCAAATCATCAGAGCATAAATTCACTCTAGATATAATTAATTTAAAAAAACAGTCCAACAAAAAATTTAAAATAAAATGTTTAGAAATTTCAGAGATAAATGATGAAGGGATAAATATCATTTAAAAAGAATGAGACATTATGAAATAAGAACCAATCAGAATGTGAAATTCCATTTTCAACCATGCAGAGAAAAAAATTATTATTAAAAAAAATAGATGAGAGCCCTGGCAGGGTAGCTCAGTTGGTTAGAGCACTGTCCCAATATGTCAAGTTTGCATGCTCAATCCTCAGTCAGGGCACATACAAGAATCAACCAATGAACGCATAAATAAGAGGAACAACAAATCAATCTCTCTCTCTCCCTCTCTCTCCCTCCCTCCCTTCCTCTCTTTCTCAAATCAATAAATATAAAAAAGTTTTTTAAAAAGTAGATGAGCCCTGGCCGGTTTGGCTCAGTGGATAGAGCGTCGGCCTGCGGACTGGAGGGTTCCAGGTTCCATTCTGGTCAAGAGCATGTACCTTGGTTGCAGGCACATCCCCAGTACGAGGTGTGCAGGAGGCAGCTGATTGATGTTTTTCTCTATCCCTCTCCCTTCCTCTCTGTAAAAATCAATAAAATATATTTTTTTAAAAAGTAGATGAGATAAGCACTAGTTTACACAAAATTAAAAGGGTAGGTTGATGAAACTGACCTATAAAATGGAACAGAGAGACAAAGAGATAAAATATGAAAACAAGATACTTGGAGTGAAAGATTAAGAAGCTCCACCATGTCTAGAAAAAAATCCTGAAGACAACCTTGAAGATAGTAACAGACAATATTTGAAAAAATACAGCTAAACATTTTCCAAAACATTTCCCGGGAAATACACTTTCTCAGAGCGAAATTATACAGCATAATGAATAAAAGCTGTTCCTCAACAATGCGTAACACTGAAATTTCATAACAGGGATGGAGAGAATATCCTAAAATCTTCCAGAGAGAAGAAAGAAGGATAAGAATGATGGCTTGAAATTCCTAAACAGCAACTACAAGTCAAGTGACATGTGAGCAATACCTTCAAAATTCTATAAGGAAACAATTTCCAATCTAGAAATTTATATCCTATTGTCATTGCCTTCCACACATGCGTTTTTAAAAATATTTTTATGTTATAATGAGAAAGCAAACCAAGATATAGAAAGATATAGGAAGTAGGCAGGAGGTCTAACACAAGATAGACCAGATTGGACTGGGTTCTAAAATTTTGGATCAAGACAATGATGGTTCCATGTCCATATCCATTCAGAAGTTACTAGTAACACAATAAACATACCTGTGATTTTATGTCTCGATGAAGAATTTTTCTATCATGTACATGTTTCAGGGCCAAACATATCTGTACAAACCAGTCCAAAATCTAGAGGGGTAAAATGAGAGCTGTCATTTCTTTTAAATTTTACATTTCACACTGTTCTTTTCTTGACCACTAAAAGGATTCAGGAATGAGTTCAAGGAACTAAGTCCTTTAAAAAACGTAGCTATAATTTATTTTTAATTTGTAGTAACTAACATTACATAGGTATTAAAGCCAACAGACACATTAAAGTTAGGCACATACTAACTTTAAAATGTAGGAGACTGCTACTGAATGTCAGAATATGGAAAGAAATTTCTAGAGAGCAATAAAAATAGAAATAATTTATATTTTATTATAGTATGATAGGCGACTTCTGTTTTTAAGTTTATTTTTTTCTATGATGCTTTCTTTGACATAAAAATCATACGAGGAAAAAAATCAGGCTGAAAAGTAGGACAACATCTCTTGCTTTTTTTCTCTCCCCACATTTCCCATACATAAACACATTCTGGAGTCAGCCACTTGAAGGTAAAAAGGTTTAATTTATTCCTCAGACCTAATACTAAAATAATTCCAAGCAGATGGCATTTTGAAACCATACACACACACACACACACACACACACACACACACACACACAATAATAGAAGAATACATAGGTTCTTTGATTGAGACAGGACTTTCAAATCATGACACAAAACCCACATATCACAAGAAATAAGGATGACAAAGTTGATTCTATAAAATTTAAAGCATCTGCATAACAAAAGATATAATCAAGCATAACAATCATATGAGAAAATATCTGCAGCATAATTGAAAGATTGCTAATTCTCTAATATGTACAAGTTCTTTCAAATCACAGAAAAATACTGGCAGCCAAAATAAGAAGTGGACCAAAGACTAGAAAGGCAAATGACTGGGGGAAAAGTAGCCAATAAACACATATACAGAATACTAACCTTCCTCCAAATTAAAAAAAAAAAAATTTTAAACAAAATACTAACTGAACTTGACAAAAATGAAATAATATACAATGTTGGTTAGAATGTGGGGAAATAGGTCTTTGCATACCCTATTTGTGGTAATATTAATTACAGTCATTTTGCAAAGTATGCAAAAATTTTATATTCACATACCATATGAAAGAACTGCAATTTCAAATTTATCCTACAGATACAGTGTTACAAATACAAAAGGATGTGTACAAGGATGTTTACTCCAGCACTGTTTGTCAAAACAAAAAACTATAAATAACCTAAATGCCCTTCAATGGACCTGGTTAAATATATTTGATAACACTGCACTAGAAATGCTATGCAGCCACTGAAAAGAATGAAGTATGTCTATGTACACTGTTAAGTGAAAAAAAGAAAGTTGCAGAGCATACTCCTATTTTTTAAAAGTATATTTATGTATGTTATATACCTGAACTTTATATAGTTGTATATAAGTGTTATGATGTGTGTAAGAATGAAAGAAAGAATAAAGAAAGGAGAGCTACCAATCAGGTAACAATATTTATATCAGGGGAAAATTTTAGAAAAAGATTAACATGCTTCTTATCTGTTCAGTATTTTTTAAAAGAACAAATATTACATTAAAATAACCTAAAATTAATTTTTAAAATTAATTTTCTTAAAAAGCAAGCCTCTCAGTTCAGTTCAACAGATAATTACTAAGGACCACACAAATTTTTAAATTCCTTTCCATATTCACATATTCACATAAGGCACTGTAAGAAGAAAAATGAAATACAGTACTCTCAACTTTAAGGAGTTCATGTGGTGGCAGAAATATAAACAAATACCTTAATAAAATGCACAAACTTTGTAAGTGCAATAAGTACACACAGAGCGCAATTAATTCAACCATGAGGGATCAAGAACAAGTACAAAAAGATGAAAATTAAGCTGTGCTGAGTCTTCTGTTATGCAGCCTCCCTGTAGAGCTGAAACACATCTAGAAATGACCTATGCCTCAATTTAAAGATACGGTTTTTCATTACCATATCTCCCATACCTGTACTCCTTTATAACTTTACAAAAGTGTTCAGCAGCAACGATACCTAATAGGCCAAAGTCAGTCCAAGGGGATTACATTTACTATCCTAGTTATAATACTCTAATTTGGATTTGCACCAGCTTAACTTCAATAACATGAAAATTCTGCTCCTTTACATTTCTATTCCACTCCTTTATGTCACAAAATTATACCTTTATACAATTTTATCTTTCTGTGTTCAAAAACTGATAATTTTTTTAAAGCATTAGATTCTCAAATTATGTAGAAAACAAAATGTGGAGTACAAACCAGTTGTAATACTAGCTTTGGGATGCATAATTGCTTTTTAAAAAATGCATTAGTCTCTTAAATTATGTAGAAAAAAAGTATTACAATAATATTAGCTTTTATAATTGCCTATGTATTTACCTTTACTGAGATCAATTTCTTCATATGATTCCAAGTCACTGTCTAGTGTTTTATCATTTCAATCTGCAAGACTCCCTTTAGCATTTCTTTCAATTCAAATCCAGCAATAACGAATAACCACAGCTTTTGTTTATCTGGGGATGTCTTAATTTCCCCTCATTTCAAAAGACCGTTTTGCCAGATATAGAATTCTTGGTTGACAGTTTTTCTTTTAGAACTTGAGTACATCAGCCCAAGTCTTCTGGTCTCCAAAGTTTCTAAGAAGAAATCTGCTAACAATCTTACCAGAGCTCTGTTACATATAATGAGTCACTTCTTTCTTTGTCTTTGCCTTTTAACAGTTTAATTGTAATGTCTTGGTGTAAGTCTGTTTGACTTCAACCAAATTGAGAGTTTTTGCTGAGCTTCCTAGATGTTTATACTCATGTACAGTGTATTCCAACAAATTTTGGAAGTTTTTAGCCATTAATTCTTCAAATGTTCTCTCTGACCCTTTCTTTCTCTCTCCTCTTTCCAGAACTTCCATAATGCATATGTTGGTCTACTAGTTGACATTCTACAGGTTCCTTATGGTCTGTGCACTTTTCTCCCATCTTTTTTCTTTCTGTTCCTCAGATTAAATAATTTCCACTGTCATAGCTTCAATTCACCAATTCTTTCCACCTGCTCAAATCCAACTTTGAATCCCTCTAATAAATTTTTTATTTCAGTTATTGTATTTTTCAGCTCTAGAATTTTTTTCTTTTTAAATTTTCCCTTTACTAATATAACCATTTAATTTATACACTGCTTTCCTGACTTTCTCCATGTCTTCCTTTAGTTCTCTGAGCATCTTTAAGACAGTTGTTTTAAAGTTTTTGTCTAGTAGATTACCATCAGGACTTTTTCAGGGACAGTTTTTGTTTATTTTCTTTTCTTTGAATAAACCATACTGTCCTGTCTGTTTACCTTGTTAGTCTTTTGTACGTTTTCAGCCATTAATCCTTCAAATGTTCTCTCGAATGTTCTTTCAAATGTTGTTGAAAACTAGTCATTTAAATCTAATAATGGGGTAACTATGGAAAGAAAATTCTCCTCCTTCCCCAGTGTTTGTTGTTTTGAATTTTTGTTTGTTTTTAAATTGTCGTTTGCTATCTCTGAGCTGAGGATCAGCCTGAGGCATAAACTTAAAATTTTCTCAGGGCTTTCCTAAGCCTGCATCCTCCTCTACATATGCATGGTGACTTTCTAATTCCTCTTGTATATGTGGTTGTTTTTGAAAGTCCTAGTTTGTAATATCTGGCTCCCCAAAAAGGAAAAGAAAAAGATGAAGCAAGAAATAAAAGGGTATGGCCCTTTAAATCCCTTAGAGTTACTTCAACCAGAAGGGATGGGACTTGTTATAATGGGGGTGAGGTGAGGGTGAGGGGACAAAACAATAATAGCTGCCTACCTCCACCTCTTTGTCTATCCTTGAAGATTAGAAGTAGCTATCAATGATAGATATCATTTGGGACCTTTTTGCCCAGCATGCAAGCTGCTCCTGAAATGCTGCATGGTTAGTTGCCTTGGGACTAAGAGATGGAGAATGAACAGCTGCTACTACAAAGCTAAGAGCTGAAGTTACCTTGGAAGTTGCAAACCTTCAATAGACTCCAGAGATCCAAAATAGTTACATCAAACAGGTTCTGCCACTGTAACTGCATTAGTGGGGAGATAGATTCCTGGTGTTTCCTAGTCTGCCATCTTCCCAGAATCCTCTCCATCTGCCTTTATTTTCTGAAATATGCTGTTACTTTGCCCTATCTTAAGTGACCAAATCTCTGACAACTCTTTAGATTTTTGCCTTCCCAAGTTTAGATCCTAAATTTAGGAAAAAATAAAAATTTGAGGTTATCTCTCACTATATATAAATTAGCTCAGTGTTGTTATAAGAGCTGCATGGGAAGGCTTGGTTAACATAACAATTACTAGCTGACAAGTAGAACAAGGACTCAAAACCAAATCTTCTTACTCCCAAGTTCTATGTTCTGTATACTAGGTTTAATTGTGGAAGAGGAGATAAATAAAGCTTGAGAATTATGACATTACCTTACTTAGTAATACTTATTTAAAATATAAGTCAAGATCTCACCTTACCATATTTTAAAGTTGCTACTAAGAACCTAAAAGTCCCCACATGTACGGTATTATCAATCAACAGCTTAGTTGTGCCAATTTGGTGTCTACCACAGACACAGCTTTCCTAAGTACCCTGATATGATATAAATAAGAACTGCGATCTCTGCTCTAGAGTAAATTACAACCTAGTTGGGGAAATAATTCTGAGGTGAAGTTATTCAGAGTACATTAAGAAGGGTGCATGATTTAGGAAAAATAAGTGTAGACTTGGATGAGTACAATGGAGCACCATATAGCAGTAAGAAGCAACATTTGCACTCATAGCAAAACAGATGAGTTAGAAACATAGCAATTAACGTCATGGATGGAACTGGAGAGCATTATGCTAAGTGAAATAAGCCAGTCAATGAAGGAAAAATACCACATGATCTCACTCATTCATGGATAATAGAGACCATTATAAACTTTTGAACAATAATAGATACAGGGGCAGAGCTGCCTCAAACAGATTGTCAAACTGCAGCAGGAAGGCCGGGGAGGGTTGGGGGGCAGGAGGTAGGGGGGTAAGAGATCAACTAAAGGACTTGTATGCATGCATATAAGCATAACCAGTGGACATAAGACATTGGGGAATAGGGGAGGCTAGGGGACTGTCTAGGGCAGGGGGATAAAATGGACACATATGTAATACCCTTTGTAATACTTTAAGCAATAAATTAAAAAAAAAAAAAGAAACATAGCAATTAGGGTAAAAAGTAAAACTGAATGAATTCTATAATAGGTATGCATTTAAAATACATGTATACAAAACAATGATAGCTGTTTTTGCAAAAACACATAAAGTATTCATTAAAAACACGAGAAGAGCTGCCTGTGGAGAGAAGAGGAATGGAAATGGAGTTAATGAAGATAAAAGAGTAAAAATAAACAAGAAGCACAGGCTTTGTTAAAATGCAACATGATGCAGTTATTAAAATTAATATATTTGATCTATATAGACTAACAAGGTAATGTTGCAGTGATAATGGCAGGATAGAGCATGGTATGCATAATATCCTATTTCTGAATGTGTGTCTCAATTTTTACATGTGTATGTGCAAGTATGAAAAACAAAGCCTGGAATACACCAAGCTAAATCTAAGGGACAGAGCAGTGGAAAACAGGACTTTCCATTTCTGAACTCTTAAATAATTTTGCAATTTACTTTTAAGTTTGTAAAAAGAAAGTTCTATAAAATTTGGAGTTGCAAAATGGCTATCATTGTTTGGCGTTAGACAGAAGTACGTTGAGACACTATGTGATTTTGGGAAAGCTACTTAAACCTCTCAGATTTCTTAGCTACTAAATAGAAAATAACTATATTAATTCATGGGGGGTTGTAAGAATTAAAAAAGACAACCAAAAAAAAAAAAAACACTCCTAGCATAGTACTTCCTCCACTCCCCTATGTAAAAGCATACAATTAAAATTAAGAATGGGTGATAATGAGAAACACAATTTAGAGAAAGAAAAGGTCATGGAAAATAAGACTTAAGTTGGGCTTTAAAAAAACATATAGAATATTAATGAGAGTTGGAGGTAAGGTATTATCAAAATAAAGAAATAATCAGAATAAGCACATAGGAGGAAGAATGAGATGTATAAACATGTGTCCCAGTGCATGCTCAATAAATATGTAAAGTATATGAAAAGAATCCACCATTCCTCATGGGTGAGGTCCTTTCATCATGTGCGTTGGGAGGTTGTCAGGTGAGGAAATGCAGTTACTGTATATACAACTAGGAAATGGACACTGACATAGTCCTAGAAGATAGGTCAGTGGATTGTATGTTTTTGTTGGACCTCTTTCTCTTCCACTGTATTGAAAATTTGTCTGGAGCTATGTGAAGACCAAAAGGTGTCAGAGCAGGCCTATTCTGGAAAATGGGCACAATTGGGAGAATATCAAGGAAACAGATGTGCTTTGGAGAGTATAATGTCCACGGGATAGCTCCATGGTAGCACTCACTTTGCTCCATGCTCTATCTCTGGTGCCTAGCTTGGTGTGGAAGGCATTTCAATATTTGATGAATGAACAAATTTGACCTTTGTATCTATCGATCTACCTATTTACCTATCTATCTATCTATCTATCTATCTATCTATCTATCATCTATCTATCTATCTTTCTATCTATCTACCTATCTATCTATCTACTTATTTGTCTATTTATTTAATTTGTGGGCTTTCTTCTCGGGCGTAAACGCCCCAGCCTTTTTTGATACTTTAATTTCTCATGTTCCTTTTTTTCTGGCAACAAAAGTGAATTTCTCAAATTGGGCCTCTTTCAGACTAGAATGGTGCCAAGCTGTGTTAACTTCCCTTCGCTCCAACACCACTCTAGGGAGCAGGGCAGAGAAACATATCCTATCACAATATGGGGTACACAGCTCTAAAAATCTGAAAGAATAACGTTAAAAGCCATTTTGAGACCCGGGAATAGTAAAAAGCACGTGAATTCAGGGAAACTATTTTTATACTGCAATAATTTCTTTTTGAAGCCTATTTATCGAGGCACATGCCATCAGCATAGTATTGTACGAGTGATGTGAATTAAAGCTTTCGTAAATGTAAAATAAATAACTAAATAGATGGGGGGGGAAAGGTGAACATTGAGGAATAAGATAAAAAAATAAGATTGCTTAGGTAGGATAGGATCATATTTTAGAGATCCTTGAAATCAAAACAGAGGTTAGATTTCATGCAGTTGCCAATACCAGGCTTCTAGGGCTGCAGTTACCTAGGAAAGCCGTATTTTAGGAAGACATTGTCTGGCAACAGTAAGCCAGATTGACAGGGTATAAAATTAACCAGTTATAATGAATAATTAAGTTATATACATAAATATAGGGATTACATATATATGTGTATATACATATACAGACACACACAAACATATATATACACATGTGTATATATATATGTGTATATATATGTGTGTATATATATATATACACACACACACATACATACACAGTATATTATACATGGAACAATATTACAGGCAGGAAATGAGATAGAGAACTGAACTAAGATGGGAGCTATTAGTACAGGAATGTGACTAATATATTAGAATATGTTACTGAACTGCCCTAGTAATTACAATTAGCATTTGTAGCTAAAAATAAAGAAATAATAAATACATATATAAATAACTTTGAATTACTTCTAAATAACATTATGGAGGAAGGGTCAATCTCCTACATGCTAACTCACCTGATCCTCTTGAAACAAAATGCCTTTCTGAGCATTTATTCGTTTAAAAAGATCCCCTCCTTCACAGTAATCCATCACTATGTAGAGAGAGCCATTTTCTACAAAATACAAACATTAGATTCCATTTTTTCACATGTGTATCAAAAGCATAAAGAAAGGTACCAAAAGGTTTACTGAAAAGCAGCAATTAATTAATTGTGTTCTGTTACACCAGAAACAGAATAACACTCAAAAGAATTAGAATGCAAAGTCAAGATATACTGATAACACAGACATTCAATAACTTGGGTTAATAACTCCATCATTAATATTCTTTCTACCAAGAATACACAATCTTATTGGATAGCAGTACCACATTGACCCAAACATCTCTGGAATACAGACAATATGTAGACAGATATACAAATAATTCCTTGACTTATGATGGGGCTACATCCCAATAAACCCATCTTAAGTTGAAATGTATATTGTAATACTTATTATTAACTAGAGGCCCGGTGCACAAAAATTTCTGCACTCAGGGGGGAGGGGATCCCTCAGCCCGGCCTATGCCCTCTCACAGTCTGGGACCCCTCGGGGGATGACCACCTGTTGGCTTAGGCCTGCTCCCCGGGGGATTGGGCCTAAGCTGGCAATCAGACATCCCTCTGGCAGCCCAGCAGGCCTCAGGGGATGTCCATTTGCCAGTGGGGAGCAGACCTAAGCTGCAGTCAGACATCCTTAGCGCTGCTGAGGAGGCAGGAGAGGCTCCCACCACCACTGCTGTGCTGGCAGCCATCAGCCTGGCTTGTGGCTGAGCAGAGCTCCCCCATGTGGGAGCGCACTGACCACCAGAGGGCAGCTCCTGCATTGAGCATCTGCCCCCTGGTGGTCAGTGTGTGTCATAGTGACCAGTCATTCCCAGTCTTTATGCTGTTAGGTTCAGTTTGCATATTACCCTTTTACTATATAGGATAGAGGCCTGGTGCATGGGTTTGCCCTGAAGGGTGTCGCAGATCAGGGTGGGGGTGCCGCTTGGGTACCTGGCCAGCCTGGGTGAGGGGCTGATGGCTGTTTGCAGCTGATCACACCCCCTTCAGGGTGGGGGTCCCCACTGGGGTGCCTGGCCAGTCTGGGTGAGGGGCTGAGGGCCATTTTCAGGCTGGCTGGTGACTTAAGCTCCCAGCCTCTCCTTTTTTTCTTTTTTTTCTTTTTTTTATTCTGGGATTTATTTACCTTCTATAATTGAAACTTTGTTGCCATCACTGGAGCTGAAAGCCAGCTCCTGCTCACTCCAGCTCTGAGGCCACGGCCTGCTAAAAGCAGGTATCTGGGGTTGTTTAGCTTCTATAATTGAAGCTTTGTTGCTTTTGGAGCTCAGAGCCAGGCCGCGGCAGGCGGGGAACCTTGGCTTCCTCCATCACTGGAGCAAGGAAGCCTCCTGCTCACTTCAGCTGTGTGGCTGCCGGCCGCCATCTTGGTTGGGTTAATTTGCATATTGCACTGATTAGCCAATGGGAGGCATAGCAAAGGTACGGTCAATTACCATGTTTGTCTATTATTAGATAGGATAATACTTTCATGACTCTGTGGGTAGACACTTCTTAATCCTTCTGTCCACCCTTATTCTTATAAAAGAATAAAACTATGCTTATTCTTCCCACATAAGAAAGGCCAATAGCGCTTCTAACATTTACTAAACTACTGCTTACTAGTGAAACTATTGCAACTCAAAGAACGTTTCTAAGTTTTCACTTCTCTCTGTGCTTATGGCCTTATTTCCAGCAGTACTTATTTCTTGCACCTTGTGGTGGTGTTATTACTTGTAGTGCTGATAACCCCTTCTGATATAGTACTGCTTCTAATGTGCCATGGATTGGGAACCTATATAACTAATTAAGAATCTGTTATAACACTTTTTGATAAGAAAAGATTATCCAAATATACATGTGAGAAATCACAATGCAAAAAAAAACCCTATAATCCACTATTTATAAAAATATGTATAGGATATTAACATTTATGTAGCATTAAAACAAAGAGCAAAAATTATGTACAGTATGCTATCATTTTATGTATGCTTACTAATGCATAGAGCACTTTTGGGAAAAAAAACACAAGAGAGTGGTGAACAGTGGTTAACTCCAGGAAAGGAAAATAGGTACCTGGAAGGTAGGAATAGAAGACAAACTTTTTACTGTTATATAACATCTGAATTTTGTACCATATGCATGTATCAAAAATAAATAAATAAAACCATCAAAATATTTTTTTAAAAAAGGTAAATGAGTATGTGTGTGTGAAAGAGAGAAAGAGACAGAAACAGAGATAGGGAAACAGAGGAGGTTAAATAAGAACTGTGAAAGGGATGGAGAAGGAATCCTGAAATAAAATGCTGGAGCTTTAGTACAAACATTCTATAATGTTTTCTGCTGCTTAAACATTGTTTATTTGGGGGATTAATACTACTTAAAATATAAGGTTAACTAAAAAGTCTTTTCTCCATGAGGGAAGTACTAATCTATTTTGTATCCCTTCAATCATTCACACATCTCAGTGCCAGGCACTTTGCACAGATGCTAGGGATACAGAAATATAAGACACTACCCTTATGTTTAAGTAACGGAGTAGAGAAAATAAAAATGTATAACACATATACTCAAATATACAATGATACAATACAAACTCCCACTTTTTCAATAAGATCAAAATTTTTAAAATGTATAAATTTTAGAGATACAGATAAAGTGTCTGATATTTAATATTAAATCTAATTATACATTTAAATACCCGAAAATATTTTCTCTCCACTCTCATATTATATGAAACAATTTTTTTATTGATTGATTTTTTTGAGAGAGAAAAGGAGACACACATACACACAGAGAAAGAGAGAGAAACATTAATCGGTTGCCTCTTGTATATGCCCCAACTGGGGATGAACCTGCAATTCAGGTATGTGCCCTGACCAGGAAAGGAAACTGCAACCTTTTTGGTGCATGGGATGATGCTCAACCAACTGAACCACCTGGCCTGGCTATATGAAACAATGTTATCCAAACTTTTCACATCTATTTTCCAATATCAATGTTGATCTAGAAGCAAGGATACTTTAGCTCTAATTCAGACTCTGAAACTAGTATGTAATGTGTCCCAAAACAGTCATTTAACTAACATCTACTTTCAACCTGTATTCCTGTTTTATAATTTATAGGGATTTATGATAATAAGGGGAATGACTTCAACAGGATTTCAATAAACCACTTTAACCTGCCTTTAAAGAAGCTTATCCTTATTTTAGTTCCTGCATTAACAAATATAATGGAACATATTTCCAAATCAGCAATACAGCTATGACATTTTAAGAACTTGAGAACACTTTTTCAACCTACCTCAGTGTCATAAGAATGAGGTCTACAAGAGATACCAATGAATAGAATACTTTCTAAAGATCAGAACATTTTCTCAGTAGCAGTACTGGTAGAGATTCAAAGGAGTTTAGTTTAACAAAAAGATGTAAACTACTGTTCTAGCTTTGTCCAAATTCTTGCACTTACTAACATTGCTTCTTTTTAAGAAATCACAGTAACATTGAGCCAGTATTAAACTACAAGGGATAGTGTGGTACATTATCCTAGAATCAAGCTAATATTCATATGCATACATATGGAAGCAAAAATGATATACTTTCCTTCCTATGAACACATTCACAAAAAGATTCCTTATAAGGAAAGTATCCAAATGTCATTATATGGCTTAGGAGTTTTTGGAACTCTCTTGAAAACTGTATCTGACCTTCAAATGATTCTCTATACTGGACAATATTTGGATGCTTCATGTTTGCCAACACTGCAACTTCTCTCCTTGATTCTTCCCTTTCTTTATTGGACATCTTAAATGGGAGGAAAAGAGAAAATACTATATTAAACATTACTATACAATTTTAAAAGTCCATAAATAAGAAAGTAGTTTAAAAAAATAATGCTAACAAAGAAGCATGGTCAAATAACAAAATATTGCCAGAAGCTAAAAAGAATGAGTTGAATCGACAAGTAAAAACATTTTAAGATGTTCAAACTAGATTTAGTTATAGAACAGTAGACATATAAACACAAGCACATATCATAAAAAAATATGAAAGGATATATAGACTATTCTGAAATTAGTGGCTCTCCCTGGGATTATGGCAGTCTTCCACTTTAGGTTATACATTGCCTTTTTTTTTTTAATCTCTAAGAATGAACCTTTTTGTAACCAGATATTACTTGAATAACCAAATGAAAAATATACTTACTCTTGAGATGTTAATTTCCTTGATAACATATTGTTTGCCATCTTCTGTAGATTTAACGAGAATGGCTTTTCCAAATGAACCTTCTCCAATCTTCTGTAGTCTAGCATATTTCTCCATAGTTATTTTTCTAAGGCATCTTAACTGATAGGCTAGACAGAAACAAAAATAACTGTTAACAGATACAAGCATATCTTCCATAATAATTGTTTAATGTAAATTATACTTCCTTAGTGATGTGTGTACTTAAAAGGATATTTTTTTTAAAATATATTTTATTGATTTTTTACAGAGAGGAAGGGAGAGAGATAGAGAGTTAGAAACATCGATGAGAGAGAAACATCGATCAGCTGCCTCCTGCACATCTCCCACTGGGGATGTGCCCGCAACCCAGGTACATGCCCTTAACCGGAATCGAACCTGGGACCTTTCAGTCCGCAGGCCGACGCTCTAAATATTTACGGAAAGTTAAATAAACTTTATTTTATTCATGCAACCTAGTAATAGCTAAAAAGAGAAAAACAGTGACATTTCAATTTTATTATTTTTATTATCTTTTTACAAATATATTTTTATTGATTTCAGAGAAGGGAGCGGGAGAAATAGAAACTTCAATAATAAGAGAGAATCACCGATGGGCTGCCTCCTGCACGCACCCTACTGGGTATTGAGCCCACAACCTGGGCATGTACCCTTATCAGGAATCGAACCAGACTTCCTGGTTCATAGGTCAACACTCAACCACTGAGACACACCATTTCAATTTTATAAAAAGGCTCTGTAAAGTCAAATACTGTATATACTTAACATATATGGAGAGAGAAACAAACTTTTTCTTTTATGAATTAATTACTAGCACTACTTTATTATCTCCATAAGACTGTTTCCCAAAGTTATTTAATTAATCCCCTATTATACATTTAAATTATTTACAGTGTTTGCTAGTCTAAAAAAAACTTCAGATAAAATTTCCATACATACATTTTTATGTACTTATTACTTATAAAAATTCCTTAGGATAAATTCTTAGTTCAAAGAATGTGAATATGTTAAAACTTTCAAACATATTGCTTAATTGTCTTACAGAAATGACTAATAATGTATATTATAACCAGCAGTGTATAAAAGTGCTTGGCCCAACCAGCGTGCCTCAGTGGTTGAGCATCGACCTATGAACCAGGAGATCATGGTTCGACTCCCAGGCAGGGCACATGCCCGGGTTGTGGGCTCGATCCCCAGTGTGGGGCATGTAGGAGGCAGCTGATCAATGATTCTCTCATCACTGATGTTTCTGTCTCTCCCTCTCCCTTCCTCTCTGAAATCAATTTTTTTAAAAAATTAAAAGTGCTTGCTCCTAGGTACTTCTTTAACACTGGTGTTATTAAAATCTTTGAGAGGCAATTAAGGGTAGTAAAGAGCACTGAAACCCTGGAATCAAAGAACCTAGGTTTAAATCCTAGCTTTATCACTTATTACTTATGTGACCTTGGGCAAGCTACTCATTTTCATGTGCCTCAGTTTTTTCATCTGTAAACTGTGGATAAAAGCAGTCTGTACTTACAGACTTGTTGGAGGATTAATTTCAGTCATGTACTAAGAACAGTGCTGGCACATAGGGAGCACTGCCTCACTTTCAGTTCTTGTTATCCATTACATTTGAAGGGAAAAATGGTGCCTTTTCTTTTGCCTAACAGTGAATTTGAAAAATTCACCCGTTTATTGAACATTTGTATTTCTGATCTTTGAAACACTTCATCCGTGTTCTTTGTCCATTTTTTTCTGGAACAGTCTTTTTAAAAGTAGGAGGGAGGGCCAAGGTGACGACACAGGTTAAACACGGTACTCGCATCCTCCCACAACCACATCAAAATTACAACTAAACCACAGAACAACTATCAACTAGAGAATTAAAGAAGTCACATTGAGACTAGTCGGTGGCATGGAGGCGCAAAACGGGCTGTTCCAACACCCACGTGTGGCTTTTTTTAATAGGGTGGGATACCTTGGCCACAGAGGCCTCCCACTCCCACACCAGATCCCTCAGCCCTGGGTTCAGTGCCTGGTAGAGAAGTCCCCATAACTTCGGGCTATAAAAACCAGCAGGGATTGTGCCTTAGTGACACAAAGGCTGCTGGAATACCAAGCAGTTCCTTTTTAATAGCTGGCTCACAGACTTACTCCCTCTGAGTTCCAGCGCTGGGGCAACAGAAAGGATTCAGGGACATATGGGGAGGCACGTAATTGTTTGGCATTAGAGCAAGACTGGGGGGCATCTTTCTCCCAGACAAAGTGCTGGTATAGGTTATTGTTCCATTGCTAAGACCTCCCCACCACAGTGCATATCGCCAGTCACCATTTTTGAGTCTCCATCAACCTGGCCCACAGTTTTCCTCACCTTGTTGACTCCCTGAAGCCCTGTCCCACCCAATTTGTAGCCTCACCCAAGCTGTTTGCAGTGGCTTTTCCACGTGAATGGCCTGTCCTGGCTCAGGCTTTCCTAAAATGTCTCAAAACAAGCAGCAGCTGGACTCAGCATGCCCCATACCTCTTGCTAAGTGATCCCAGGCCCAGCACTATCAGCAGCCTGCCTTGTTCACAGCTTGGCCTCTCCTGGACACCTCCAACTCCAACATAAGTAGCAGCCATCTGCAGATTGCTCTGTAGCTCAGGCCAGGTGGACTTAGGCAGGGCACAGGTAGTAGCTGACTTTGCACTTCCCAAGAGGCCCCAGAGCCAGTGGACAGCTTCAGACCATGCCAGATTACAACCCTACCATATCCACGAGCAACACACTCAAGGGGCAGACTCGATGAGCACCACAGCCCCACTGAAGCAAGTCCTGCTCCATGGGGGCATCTCCTGCACAGCAGCTCTTCCACTGTAGTCACAGCTGGTCGGAACAGCCGATTGGCCTGGGTGTCAATCCCTCCCAGTGATGCCAACAACAATCAATACTCGACTACAACAGGACAATGCACACAGCCCACACAAGGGAGCACCTAGAGTGCCCAGCTCAGGTGACTGGGGAGGCTGAGCCACTGTGCCCTACAGAATACCAACTACACAAGGCCACTCTGCTAATACCAGGAGACATAGCAGCTCTACCTAACACATAGAAACAAACACAGTGAAACTGCCAAAATGCAGAGCCAAAGAAACATGTCACAAATGAAAGAACAGAAGCAATCTCCAGAAAAAGAACTAAATTAAATGGAAGCAAGCAAACTACCAAATACAGAGTTCAAAACAATGGTCATAAGGATGCTCAAGGAATTTAATGAGAGCTTCAGGGATCTTAGTGAGAACAACAATAACATAAAAAAGGACCAGTTAGAAATGAAGGATACACTAACTGAAATGAAGAATAATTTACAGGGAATTAACAGTAGAGTAGAGGACACAGAGAATCAAATCAATTTAAAATATGAGGAAGCAAAAAACACCCAATCAGAACAGCAAAAAGAAAAAAGAATCTAAAAATATGAAGATAGTGTAAGGAGTCTCTGGGACAACTTCAAGCATATCACCATTCGCATCATGAGTGTGCCAGATATAGAAGAGCAGGAGCAAGAAATTGAAAACCTATTTGAAAAAATAATGACAGAAAAGTTCCCTTATCTGGTGAAAGAAATAGACTTACAAATCCATTAAGTGCAGAGAGGAACCCAAAGAGGCCCCAACAAGAAACATCATAATGAAAATGCCAAAGATTAAAGACAAAGAATCATAAAAGCAGAAAGAGAAAAGCAGTTAATTACCTACAAGGAAATGCCCATACAACTACTGATTTCTCAACAGAAACTGCAGGCCAGAATAAAGAGGCAAGAAATATTCAAAGTGATGAAAAGCAAGGACGCACAATCAAGATTACTCTACCCAGCAAAACTATCATTTATAATTGAAGGTCAGTCAAAGAGTTTCACAGACTAGAAAAAGCTAAAGGAGTTCACCACCACCAAAACAGTATTACATGAAATGTTAAAGGGAAAAGAAGAAGAAAAAAGAAAACAAAATATGAACAATACACCATACACAAAAATAAACTCAAAATGGATAAAGGACTTAAACATAAGACGGGAAACCATAAAAATATTAGAGGAATCCACAGGCAGCAAAATCTCAGACATATGCCAAAGCAATATCTTCACCAATACAGCTCCTAGGGCAGTGGTCGGCAAATTGCGGCTCGCAAGCCACATGCGGCTCTTTGGCCCCTTAAGTGTGGCTCTTCAACAAAATACTGACTTCTGTGCATGGGCCACGAAGTTTCAATTGCACTGTACATGTGCGCTCGCACGTGGTATTTTGTGGAAGAGCCACACTCAAGGGGCCAAAGAGCCACAGTTTGCCGACCACTGTCCTAGGGCAATGGAAACTAAAGAGAAAATAAACAAATGGGACTACATCAAAATAAAAAGCTTCTGCACAGCAAAAGAAACCATTAACAAAACAGCAAGAAAGCCCACTGCATGGGAGAACATATTTGCCAATGTTATCTCCCATAAGGGTTTAATCTCCAACATTTATAGGGAACTCATTCAACTTAACAAAAGGAAGATAAGCAACCCAATCAAAAAATGGGCTATGGATCCAAATAGATACTTTTCGAAAGAGGACATACAGAAAGCCAAGAGACATATGAAAACATGCTCAAAGTCACTAATCATCCAAGAGATGCAAATCAAAACAACAATGAGGTACCATCTCACCCATGTCAGAATGGCTACCATCAACAAATCAACAAATGACAAGTGCTGGCGAGGATGCAGAGAAAAAGGAACCCTTGTGCACTGCTGGTGGGAATGCAGACTGGTGCAGCCACTGTGGAGAACAGTATGGAGTTTCCTAAAAAAACTAAAAATGGAACTACCATTTGACCCAGTGATCCCACTTCTAGGAATATATCCCAAAAAAGTAGAAACACCAATCAGAAAGGATATATGCACCCCTTTGTTCATAGCAGCACAATTTACCATAGCTAAGATTTGGAAACAGCCTAAGTGCCCATCAACAGATGAGTGGATTAAAAAACTGTGGTACATCTACACAATGGAATACAACACTTCGGTAAAAAAGAAGGAATTGTTACCATTTGCAACAGTATGGATGGAACTGGAGAGCATTATGCTAAGCGAAATAAGCCAGTCAGAAGAAAATAAATTATCCCATGGTCTCACTCATATATGGAATATAATGAACAACATAAACTGATGAACAAAAACAGATCCAGAGACAGAAGCATTGATCAGACCGTCAAACCTCAGAGGGAAGGCAGGGGAGGGTGGGGGTAAGGAGGAGAGATAACCAAAGGACTTGTATGCATATAAGCCTAACCAATGGACACAGAACTTGGGGGGGGGGGGTTTGAGGTCATGATTGGGGGGGGGGGGTAATGAGAGGATAAGGACATATATGTAATACCTTAATCAATAAAAAAATATGAGCAATAAAATGGCAATAAATACATATCTATCAACAACTGAATCTAAAATAAATGAAAAAGAAATCTAATGAACAAAATAAATTGATAAATAAAATAGAAACAGAGGCATGGAAACATGGAACAGAATAACAAAACTTTGAGGGAAGTGGGAGAGCAGTGGGAAGAGATTAACCAAAGAACTTATATGCATACATGTATTATCCATGGACACAGACTATAAATAAGGTAGTAAAAGCCTGGGGCAGGACTGGACCCCGGTGGAGGCGGGTAAGAGGGGAGAAGGAGGGGACATCTGCAATACTCTCAGCAATAAACAGTTAAAAAAATAAAATATAAAATTATTTTGTAAAGGTTTCTTTAATGAACATGTTAACCCTTCTATATCATACATTCTTTTTTTCCTTTTATGCTATTAGCTTTTCTTTCTTTTTTTTTTAAATTGATCTTAGAGAAGGAGGGAAAGAGAGAGAAACACTGATGTGAGAGAGATACATTAATTAGTTGCCTCCCACACACTTCCTGAATGGGGATCGAACCTGCAACCTAGGTATGTGACCTGACCAGGAATCGAACACACGACCTTCTGGTACAGAGAACAACACTCCAACCAACTGAGCCACATCAGCCAGGTCCATGCTATTTGCTTTTCAATTTTATCTATATACTAGGGGCCTGGTGCACGAAATTCGTGCACTGGGTGGGGGGGGGGGAGTGTCCCTCAGCCCAGCCTGCCCCCTCTCACATACTGGGAGCCCTCAGGCGTTGACCCCCATCACCCTCCAATCGCCTGATTGGCCCCTTGCCCAGGCCTGACGCCTCCGCCAGAGGTGTCAGGTTTGGACAGGGGACCCCCATTTCCCCCCGATCACTGGCTCTGGCCCCCGCCCAGGCCTGAGGCCTCTGGCCCAGGAATCATGCCTGGGCAGGGGACCCCCATCTCCCTTTGATCGCTTGCTCCACCGCCCGCCCAAGCCTGACGCCTCTGACCCAGGCTTCAGGCCTGGGCAAGGGGACCATGATATCCCTCCAATCCCCGGCTCCGCCCCCCACCCAGGCCTGATGCCTCAGCCAGAGGAGTTGACCCTCATCACCCTCCAATCACCAATCACCAGATCGGCCCCTTGACCAGGCCTGAGGCCTCCGGCAGAGGTGTCAGGCCTGGGCAGGGGACCCCCAGCTCCCCGCGGTTGCAGGCTCCGCCCCTGCCCAGGCCTAACGCCTCTGGCCTAGGCGTCCGGCCCAGGCAGCGTGGACCTGCAGTGGCAGCGGGGGGCGCCGCGATCGTGGGCTTCGCTTTAGGCCCAGGCAAGGGACCCCTAGCTCCTGGGACTGCCAGCTTCAACCATGCCCAGCTCCCATCGCTGGCTCCACCCCTACTTCCTGCTATCACTGGCCAGGGCGGCAAAGGCGCCTGATTCTCCGATCATGGCGGGGGGGCAGGAAGCCCCAGGGCCGCCTTTGCCCTGCCCCCCAGCTCTTAGCTCCCCCCTGGGTTTCCGATCACTGTCAGTGGCAGAGGGCTTCTTCCTGCTTTCCCTTTCGCCTCCCTGCATTGTGCCTACATATGCAAATTAGCCGCCATCTTGTTGGCAGTTAACTGCCAATTGTAGTTGGCAGTTAATTTGCATATAGCCCTGATTAGCCAATGAAAATGGTATCGCCGTACGTCAATTACCATTTTTCTCTTTTATTAGTGTAGATATAAAAGCCTAAGCAACTGGTCGACTGGCCAGTAGCTATGATGCACACTGACCACCAGGGGGCAGATGCTCAACTCAGCAGCTGATGAGCTGTGGTCACTTGGCAGTGGCAGTTATCAGGTGATGCACCCGGAACCAGAGAGAAGCGAGCCCTATTTCGGGGTGTGTTACCCAAGAACCAACTTCTCACAATCCGGGACCTCTCTGGGGATGTTGGAAAGCTGTTTCAGCCCAATCCCCGCAGGTCAGGCCAAGGGGCCCAATGCACTGGGCCTCTAGTTTAAATATAAAAGTTTATTTTGATATTGACACTCTTGTACTTAGCTAGTTATTAATAACTAGAGGCCCAGTGCACGAATTCATGCACAGGTGGGGTCCCTCGGGATGGCCTGAAGACCGGGCCCCAGCTCACACCCCCAGCCTCGCAACACTGCAGCCCCACCTGGCACCCCGCCTTGGCCTGGCACTGCCCTCACCTGCTCCACCATCCCGCCTGCAGGGCAATCATTCAGGCCCGGGGCCCCTCGCTTGGCTCCCTCAATGCCTGTGGGGCAATCAGCAGGGCGATCGGGCCCCTGCTCACACCCGCCTTGGCCTGGTGCCACCCGCTCACCTGCTCCACCATCCCGCCGCAGTCCCGTTCGCGTCGGGACCCATCGGGGCTGGAAGCACCTCCACTGCTGCCCGCTGCCAGTGCCACGTCACGGACACCCACCATGTTCCACGCCACCTCCTGGTGGTCAGCGAGTGGTCTCCCAGTTTAACTCTCGGTCAAAACAACCGCCCGAAAGGCCAATTTGCATATCAGGCTTTTATTATAGAGGATAGGAAAGAAGGAAAGGGAAGGCCAGACATTATAGGCTTGTCATTTGGGCAGCTTCACCAGGAAACTGCAACTTGCACTCCCCAGGGAACCAGAGGGCTATTCCCTGCAAAACACTGGGGGAAGAGTTCCAACAAAGGGAAGACAGATGCATGCCCAGTAAAATTGGGTGACAGAGGGAAGGTACTTGCCAGTCAGTCAACCTTGGAACAGAGATGGTTGGCCTGAATGGATGTGGACACTGTAAGCCTGTGAAAATTTGGGAATACATAATCCCCTCAACAGAGGAATTCTCTCTTTTGTTGCTCCCCACTCTTGGCTCCTCTAGACTTATAGGGCTCTCTTGTTTTGCTCCTACCCATGTTTCCCCCGTAGCCATGTGGCCCTGCAGACTCTACATGCAATGGACTGATGGACTGCAGCAGGGAAACACAAATTAAGCTAGCCTGATGCTGGATTGGACTGTGCAGACATGGAAAGGCAACTCTGGACACTAGCTCTGATTTTAGCTCTAATGAAGCCCTAGCTACACTTCTTTTATGGCAGGACAAAAGGAAATGGGATTTTGGAAATTCAGAAATTTAATTCCACAGAAAGCTTTCTATCATATTGCATCCTCCCGTGCAAGTCTCAGGAAATTATTTTTCTCCGGATATCACAAGAAATCCATATCCACAAGCAGCTAGGAGAGACGAGGCCCTCTCCCCTCTGTTAACAATATGAACAAATGTATCAATCTTTTCTTTATATTGGTATAATTAGACTCTTACCATACCCAGATATTTGATTAAGATCATTAGAAGCTTTAGTAATAGTAATTTCAGGAGACTGGTGGAGACAGAAGCCAAATATCCGAGGTAGTGAAATCTTTAAAAAAAGTGAGAGAGTCCTGGCAAATGTTGCTCAGTGGTTAGAGGGTTGACTTGCACAGTGAAGGGTCATGCGTTCAATTCCTGGTCAAGGGCATGTCCCAGTTAGGACATGTGTGGGAGGCAACTGATTGATGTGTCTCTCACATCAATATCTCTCTCTCTCCCTTTCTCTCTGTCTCTGCCCCCCTCTTCCTTTCCACTCTCTCTAAAAATCAATGGAAAAAAATACCCTTGTGTGAGGATTAACAAAAATTTTAAAAATTAAAAAAAAATTTAAAAATTGAGAGAGAGGGGAGAGGGAAGGAAAGGTGGAGAGACAAAGTCACAAAAGCAATCATTAGTGCTGCTTATTAGCAAGATTACCATTATTGTGGAGATACAAGAATTCACTATGTTAATCTAAAACTAATAAATATTTAATTCACCTAACTTACTCTTTTCTATTCCCATTCATTGGAAGCAGGCTTTCTATGTCTGAGAAAATGAGCTTGTCATGAAGACTTTATATTAAAATTTCTGTGACAGTTTACCATATTTCTCATTGTAAGTGAACAAATCCATGTTCTCACTTCATTTTCTCAATACTAAAATTTGTTTTATTTTATTTTGCCTCTAAGAAATTATTCAGTTTCCTTAAATGACAAAATTCATATTCTAGGTCTATAAGACTAAAGGCCAGAACTCAGCCTGTGGTAAAAATCAATTCCCCATAAAATGTTATAGGAAAGAGCTTTCTTCTACCTTAGAACACATTATAACCATTTTCCATTTCAAAATTTCTGGAAGACATTACAAGCCTTTTAGCAACTTTGAGAGAAACAGGAAATTAACTATTACAATAGCAATACAGCATTATCAGTGAATTAAGGTAGGAGAGTCATTTCAAACACTTTCAAGCCAACTTTGATCAAATAGCATAATATAATAGTTTTCTGGGCACCAGCCAGAATTTAATGATTTCTCCAGGGCACAAAAGTATATTACATTACTATGCTATTTAGAAAAAAAAATCAAGATAAACTCATCTTAGAAAACTAAATTTCATAAGTCAAATTGTATTAAATAATAACCACATAATGAGATTATTTCACAGCCATCATTATTTTTCACAGCCATCATTATTTTGTAACTTGTGCCAAGAAAAAATAAAATAAAATTAGTAAGTTTGGCCCTGCCTCAAAATTTAGTTGCCAATTCCTTTCAAGGGACCACACTAACAAGATGCAAGCTCTAAGAGACTCTAATATTGCATTCTGCTGCCTACTGCATAACTGAGTGAATACTGTGGTTTTGACAACTCAGTAAAGTAGAATCGAATCTGCCCTAGTAGAGAAGAAGGATGGCTCTAATTGCCATCAAATAATGTCAAGTGCAGACACCTTTATAAACAAGCAAATACTTGTGGTCAACAAGTTTCAGAGCAACTGACAGCCCTCCTTTTCTGCAGAGTCTACATTAAACTAGTGTAGTACACTAGAGGAAGTAGAAGGGAAAACATGATAGATGACTTTCACTGCTTACAGGATATTTAACCAAGCTATTTATTTCCTAGTTGCAAGACTTCTCAGCTGAATTACAACCCTAGAAGACTTTCAAACCAGATAAAAGAAAAGATAACAAAATGTACCACAGACTTATATTTCCAAAATCATCATAACATGTAACTGAAGGAACATAAAAATCCTGTTCTAAATCAGTATTGTAATAAAGTCAGATTACAAATAAATGTTTTCCCTTTTCTTTAAAAAAAAAATTTTTTTTTTGAGAGAAAGGGAGAGAGTGAGAGAGATAGAAACATTAATGAGAGAGAAACATTGATTGCTGTCTCCCCCCCACTAGGGATCAAGCCCTTTCCAAGCTTCAGCTTCCAACATCAAATAAAAATCACAATACCAATTTGATAGTATTCTTAAGGTCTCTTACCATTATATCAATTCAATATCCATAAAACATGCCTGATATTGAAGATATTCAAAGCATAAAAGCAAAGATGTTTTTAATACCTGAGCTTTACAAAGAGTTATGTGATACAACAAATAAAGCAAAGGATTTGGAAAATAAAAGCTACATGAAGAAAGCAAACCATCTGACTTCTCTGAGCCTTGGATACTTCATCTAAACACACTGATCCGTTCAACATAATACTATCTTAAGGGCCCTACAACTATAATAATCTAAGACTCAAGAAGAAGAAAATAAAAGGCCAAGTGGGTCAGAAAACAGGAAACTGCAACACTGTTTAGAATTGTACTATTAGCCACAAAGAGTAGAAATAACAGAAAGATATAGCCAAAGTCTTTCCTTCAGAAAAATGAAAAGAAGCCACGAGAGTAACTATTTTAGCCTAAATCTTTAAAAAGTCAAAAAATAAACTGCAACTTAGAGTTAACGTATCAAATGAACATACATATTTACCTCTACTTCTTCCTCAAACCTAACACAACTTTGAAGGGATAAGAAAGGCAGAGGAGGGAAGACTAAAGAAAGCTGTATCCCAAGCCAGCGGTGGGAAATAACTCAATTCCCACTACAGATGAGCTCAATAATTGGAAGCACCAGGTGCCTCTGAGAGAGGATAATAGTAGGACTAAAACAAGATTGGGTGACTGTGTCAGCAGCAGTCAGACACACAGTGTGCCTCATTCTCCTCTCCCAATCAAGAGATTACCCCTCTCTCAGCTCGGCAGAAGACTAAGATTTCTCCAGATTGGGGATCCTGACACAGCTGAGAATGGAAATGCCATATACGTACAAGCACACCTCATTTTATTGTGCTTCACAGATGTTGCCTTTTTTACAAAATGAAGGCAAGACCCACTATCAGCAAAAAAAAATTATGAGTCTCTTTATTGCAGGGGTCTGGAGTCAAATCCACAATATCTCCAAGGTATACCTGTACAATCTGGGAGATTAAGTGAAAGTCTACTTAGGAAATGGTGAGACATACTGTTCCAACCATGATGGTGAAACTCGTAACAGACCATCCCACCTCTCAAAACAATCATAAACGCTGAGTAAAATATATAAAACAACAGCAGTTGAGGGGCTATAATCATTGAAAGGTAGGAATATACTAGTAAGTTCCATATTTACCACAGCCTTCTTCCTAAAGTCATTTTCCAAATTGTGGCAAGCAGAATGGAGCTTAAGTAGAAAGCTGCAGTCTTAATGGGCTGAGGAGAGAGTGGTTTAGGGCTGCCAAAATCCTGGAGAGGAGGGAAAAAAACTGAGTAGCCCTAGAGTCTAAAAATCTGCATAGTCCTAGCTGGTTTGGCTCAGTGGATAGGCAGTGATGGCGAACCTATGACACGCATGTCAGAGGTGACACGCGAACTCATTTTTTTGGTTGATTTTTCTTTGTTAAATGGCATTTGAATATATAAAATAAATATCAAAAATATAAATCTTTGTTTTACTATGGTTGCAAATATCAAAAAATTTCTATATGTGACATGGCACAGAGTTAAGTTAGGGTTTTTCAAAATGCTGACACGCCGAGCTCAAAAGGTTCGCCATCACTGGGATAGAGCGGTGGCCTCCGGACTGAAGGGTCCTCGGTTCGATTCTGGTCAAGGGCACATGCCCAGATTGTGGGCTCGATTCCCAATAGGGGGCGTGCAGGAGGCAGCCCCATGAATGGTTCTCTCTTATCATTGATGTTTCTATCTCTCTCCCTCCCCCTTCCTTTCTGAAATCAATAAAAATGCATTTTAAAAATAAATAGAAATCTGCATATAAATTGCTCTCTTGTCAGTTAGCCTATTCCTAAATTGTGCACACACAGGGCAAGAATAAGAATAGTCCTAACAAAGCTAAAACCAAACCTCAACAGGATCAAGGTTATCAGCTGATACTCCCATCAGCTTGCCAGAATAAAACAACAATTTTTGGAGGATAAATGTTCCAGAAACTCTAAGACATTTCATTCACAAGTTCTAGCATCCAGTCAGTAATTATGAGGCATATTAAAAAAAAAAAAAAATAGAGAGAGCCAAACAACCAAAACAAAAAGAAAAAACACACACAATAGACTCGCAAATGACTCAAATATGGAGTTATCAGTAGGGGATTTTAATAACCATGATTCATATGTTCAAGAAAATAAGAGAGATAGATGAACAAACTGATTTTTTTAAGATGGAAAACTTATTTTAAAAGATTTTAAAGATGGGAGAGTTTCAACAAAGAACTGAAATTTATTTTTTAAAATTAAATGGACATTCCAGAACTAACATATCTGAAATTAAGAACCAACAGCAGACAGGATTAGTAACCTGGAAAATGAACCAATAAAAAAAAAAAAATCATCAAAAGAACAGAAAGAAAAAGTAAGGAAAAAACAAACATGAAAGAGAGAAAGTTGAGCCCTAACCGGTTTGGCTCGGTGGATAGAGTGTCGGCCTGCGAACTGGAAGTTCCCAGGTTCGATTCCGGTCAAGGGCATGTACCTTGGTTGTGGGCACATCCCCAGTAGGAGGTGTGCAGGAGGCAGCTGATCGATGTTTCTCTCTCATCGATGTTTCTAGCTCTCTGTCCCTCTCCCTTCCTCTGTGTAAAAAATCAATAAAATATATTTTTAAAAAAGAGAGAGAAAGATGAAAAAAAGGAAGAAAGAAGGGAGGGAGGAAGAAAGAAGATGGATGGAATAGGAAGATTCAATATCAGAAAGATTTAAATTCTTAAAATCTCTAAATTTAATGCTGTCTTCATAGAAAACAAAGCTTTGGGGGTAAGAGATTAGACAAGCTGATTTTAAAGTTAATATGAAAAAAGCAAAAATAGCCAGAGAAATTCTGGGGGGAAAAAAGACCAATGAAGGAAGGCTTGTTCTACTTGATGTCAAGACACATTATAAAGCGATAATAATTATGAATTGGCAAATCATAGAAACTCCATAAATATATATTAAAGTTTTAACTTGGTGGATGACCATGGAGACATTTCAAATAGGTAGGGAAAAAATGAATTTTAAAACAAATAGTATTTAGACAATTAGGTAGCAACGTGGGAAAAAAAGTTAAATCCATTATCCATTTTACTCACTTTCTACCAACTTAAATTCCAGATGATAAAATACTTAAATGTAAACACTAAAAACATAATAGTAATAAAATAGAACATGAGAGGATGATTTTTATGATCTTAGAGTAGAATAGCTTAGTATGACACAAACCCCAAAAGCCCAAAGGGACTAATATGACTACATAAAAATCTTGCATAGCAAAAACTAGCATAAATAAGAATTCGAATGACAAAAATAAAATATATTTATATAATTTAGATCAGATCACCAAGGATTCTTTTGTCTAATAAATAAAAATCTTCTACATATTCATCGGAAAAAAACCAACAGTAAAATGGACAAAGAATATAAAGTTAACAACAAAAAGGAATATAATTGATGTTACAATGTGCAAAGGTATGCAATCTCACATGAAAAATACAATATAAAAGTAGAAGAGGTAAGTGTTGTTATGTATATTTTACCATGATAAAAGAAGTGCAAGAGATAATGTTTTTTAGCTATCAGAATGGCCGAATTCAGAAAGTTGTTTTACTGTACTGTGGTGAAGAGGAATATAAGAAAACAGAATGTGGTGAGAATACAAACTTATAAATGTACAGTCATTTGACCCAGAAATTCCATTTATAGGAATTTACCCTATAAACATTTTCAAATGAAAATGAGACAGGTACAAAGTTATCCTCTGCAGCATTGTTTGAAATGGCAAAACTTAAATATACATCCACAAGTCAAAGAGAAAGAAGCAACATTTATACAGATATAATTTCTAAGTACCAGAATAACAAATAGCTCATACTTCCTTTTGTGTATAAAAAGGAAGTATACATGTGTGTGTTTCTACTCACATTTATTTATATATACAGTATGTGCATAAATATATATATATTTATATATATAACCCTTACATGTATATACACACACACACAGAGATGCTTGTATAGGTTAAGTAATATCTCTGAAGAGATACAAAATAAATTGGTAATATTGGCTGCCTTCAGGGAAGAGAACTGACTAGTTGAAAAGATTTTTTAAACTATATAAATGTATTATCTATTCAAAATAATACATTAAATCGAAGAATCATAACTTCTGATAGAAAGTAGGAAGAATGTTACCTAAATCAGTTTTTCTTGTTAAAATCCTTGAACAGTTCTCCATTTCCAAACTTCTAATCCTGACATCCAACATTTTCCTATATGGTATCATTTTTCTTTTCAAGTGTGTCAACTATGCTCTCCTCCCTGGCCCCCAAAAATATCTTGCCTCTAGTCAAATTAGACATCTTTTCTCACATTTTACTAAAAATTTCTTTAAGCCTTAAATAAGCAATGTTTGACATAATAAAGTTATTTGCACCAAACATGAAAAATGTCAGAGTATATGAATGAAAACCTTTAGCCACCCCCATCTCAAAAATTAAGTCACTTCAGCTATATGGTGGACAGGATGTCCTAAAGGGAAACATGGGTAAAGGAATGTCAATAGATTCCTTATGTTGCTGTCCACAGCTACAATCCATACATATAATTCTCCCAAAATAATAATTACCATTTGGGATTATTGGAGAGGGTCAATTTACCTTCTCAGCAAGGAAAGTCCCCGCTTTATTTTTCCTTACTCAAAAAAGCAGGAAGCAAAGATAAGATTCCTACTAGACTTCCGCCCCCCCAAAAAATATTTGTTTTTCTCCCCCGTAAGTCTATTCAGGCAATAATGAATGGCTTCCCTAGTGGAAACTACCAACATGTAAATAATTTACATTCATGAAATGGGGTCATGATCATGACTTAGAAGGTGGAAGATTAGACAGAATAAAATTTACTTGGAATTCAACGTCAATGTATTATTAAAATGACCTCAGAAGAACTCCTGTGGCCAACTTCCATAAACCTTACTTAACTAATGGTGACTTTTACTGTGCAAAAACCTGTTTTCCCACAAAATAGGCTCCTTACCTTTCACCCAGAACAATGGGCAATTTTAAATGAAGATCTGTGGATCTTCTCACATCAGACAAACCTAAACTAGAAACAAAGGACTACTTCTCTCCATATCTGGCTTCCCTCCATCATCTCTACAATACTGCTGCATCATAAGGAAAGGCTATTATTAGTTTACACTGGATATAACTTTTAATCCTTCATAAATATTTCTGATGTAACTTAGAATGGCAATAATTTTTCTGCTTCTTGATCTTAGAGAATAAAAATTAGGCCTGTATATATGTAAGAAATGAGTTATGAACTCTGAAAGTAGAACTTTTAATGCCTTACATGTGGAAATTATTTCAAATCATGGAAACTGAAACGTAAGATTACAGGCCAACCAGTTGCTACTCATTTTCTAATTAAATTTATGTGTAACTTAAGATTGGAGACAACATATCAGCCTGTAAATGATTGCTTATCCGTACCAAGATTTCTATTACTTTAATAGATTTTTGTTTAAACAATGTCCAATGATTGCTTTGCAATACATATTGCTCCTTAGAGAATTAACACTGTAGTGAGATAGGGGTTATTATTTTTCCGCGCACTTAAGGTATCCATGCAATCTCTACATAAGCAAGTCCACGCAAGGTCTCCTCGTTTCCAACCTGATTTTGCCATTTTGCATACCATTCATTGCTTCCCCCAAGTAAAACTCACCTCACCGACACAGGCCGTTAGTAGGGATAACGGTGATGATCTATGAGCAAAAGTCTAGGTGTAGCAATCTTCCTATGGGACTTAAAGAGGCAGAGGCATCATCCCGCATTTCAAAAATGACATCCTGAAAGAGAAACCGAGTCTCCCACCAGCACTGGCAGCCCACTATGAAGGAGGCAGTGAGACTCCCACGCCTGACAACAGCCTTCGCCTGACCGCTCAGGCTGGACTCGATCCCAACCCGGGCAACGCCCTGTGAGCCAGGTACACACTACCCGGGCGAGAAACCAACTGGTTTCTGAGCCCCTTGGAAACGGCGGGGCGGCAGCAGGGGGAGTGCCTCGGAGGCTGCCTCTCCAACTTCAGAGCGGGTGGCCGGTGGCCGCAGCGGGGTGGGGACGGGCGGCCGTCGGGACTGGGAGGCTACCTGACGGCCACGCCCTCCGGTCTCGCCACACCCGCGCTAGATTCCGGGGTGTGCAGGAAAGTGCTAGGGACCCCGGGCTGAAGACTGCAGCCTAACACCCCTTCAACGCTGGAGCGAGTGCCGAAGGGGGAGCGGTCGGCGCGTCACTGGCGCTGGCGTGTGACGTCAGCGCGCTGAAGCGAGCGCGCAGTGGAGGTGGCTGGGAAAGAGCGGCACGGAGGGGCCCCGAGGGGCGCGGAGGGGCTTGGGCGGGGCCGGGGGCGGGGCCGGGGAGGGAGGGGGCGGAGCCAGGGCGAGGCGGGGCCAGGGCACTGCAGACGGGACTGGTTAAGGGAGCAGCAGGAAAGTTGAAAAGGAAAAAAGGAGTGTATAGTTTGAAGTAGTATGGCAGAAGTTGATTTGAAATAAAGCATACTATAAATTTGTCCCAGACATAAGACACTGCAAAAATAATTTTTTAACCTGAAGACTTTTATTTATTTAAAAATGCCACATTTTGCCCTGATGGGTTTGGCTCAGTGGATAGAGCGTCAGCCCGTGGGCTGAAAGGTCCCAGGTTCGATTCTGGTCAAGGGCATGTACCTTGGTTGTGGGCACATCCCCAGTAGGGAGTGTGCAGGAGGCAGGTGATCGATGTTTCTCTCTTATCGATGTTGCTAACTCTCTATCCCTCTCCCTTCCTCTCTGTAAAAAATAAATAAAATAAAAAATAAATAAATAAAAATGCCACATTTAAAAATATATATTTTTACTGATTTCAGAGAGGAAGGGGGAGAAAGAGACATCAATGATGACAGAGAATCATTATCAGTTGCCTCCTGCACGGCCCCCACTGATCTCCTGGTTCATAGGTGAAGGCTCAACCACTGAACCACACCGGCTGGGTGGGATGCCACATTTTTAAAAGTAATTTTGCTTTAAAAAGCGAGCCTTTTTCTAGTATATTTTGGATGATTAAAACAAAAAAGTAATTTTAAGCCTCGAAAAAAATTTTTAAGTTATAATGTGATATTCTACACCTATACATCTAATGTGTGTATAAATTCATTGTCAGTATATTGAAAGGGGTGGTAGTCTAAGTACCTTTCTTCATTGCAGGACTTTCTAAGATAGAAACATATTTCCTAATAAGGGTGTTGTCCTGGTATTCCTACAGCTAAAGTGACTTATCCCAAGATACTGGAAATTACAAACTTGAAGCGGAAGAAAGATGGTACAACTCCAGGATGTATCTGTTGTACACAAGTTGTATTAGCTTGGAGAGACTTATGATTTTGCCAGAGACCTCAGAGGTCAAATGATTTAGATCTTTACTTCAAAGAAATCTGTATCCTTCCCCTTCATCCCTTTCCCAACACACCAACACCAAGACCTTTGGGTTCTCCTGTGGGTCTTTGATTTAGTCCTGCTTAGAAGACAAACTTGATTCCCACCCAGCATGTACAGTAAATTGAAAGTTTTGGGCTTCTTTGCCAGAAGATGGCACTGTAAGACATTCAGCCTGGCAAACTGGAGAAAATCTGCTTCAGTTGACTTACTCTTTCATCTCCGTGCAAAAGACTTGTTTTCCTCATTTTCTCACTTCTAGGCTAACCTCCTGTGACCCTTCCACCCGTTAGTAAGTAGGAATTTTGGTGACTGAATGCACAATAATTCTAGTTCTACCCACGTCCCTTTGTATAGCAAAGCAACATGAAAACATTTGCTAATTGCTAAAGTAGCAAATTCCTTTTGGCTGTTTTCGTGAAGAATGGTTAGATATCGCCTTAGACAATTATTTTTGCTCCTGTCATAAACTGTTAGTGGGAATTATAAACTGCTACAGTTTTTGTAGAAGGCATGCTAGCAATATGTATATCAGCAACTTCACTTCTAAAAGAAGTAGGTGAAGATGTATTATGAGAATAACCATTATTTTTATAACCAGAAAAAGTAGAAATAATGTGAATTCTAACAATAAGAACTGACTAAACAAATTATAATACATTCAAACAATAGAATATTCTGAAGCCATTAAAAAGGGTCAGCGGGGGGGGGGGGTGAGAAAGAAAGGGGAAAAAAGAATTAAAGAAAAAGGGTCATTGGGATCTATTTTTACTGACAGAAAGATGCCCTTGATATATTGTTGAATCAATAAGGCAAATTACTCTAACCTGGATTAAGAGGATTACCCAATGATTTCCCTTTCTGGTTTTTATACTTACGTAAAGTTTAATATTTTTTTTTCTTTTTACAAGAATATTTGAATGTCTTTGATTCCTTTTATTTAAATATTTTATTGGATTTTTCTTTCAAACAACAAAAAATATCTTTGCTGCTTGCAATAATCCAATAGCACAAGTACACAAAAATAAGGTCTGTAGCCTATCTACCCAAAATCACCCTGTGCTATTCCTACAAGACGCCAATGTTAATAGTTTTACAAATATCTATATTTTTTGTAAGTTCATAAAAACATAAAAGAGCATTTATTAATATATATTTGTTTTAATCTTTTAAAATGAGATTATAGTATACATATTGTTTTGCAACTTACATTTTATTTAACAATATATCACAAATATCTCTAGAGTTCAACTAATTATTTTTTAAAAAATATTATTTTAGTGATTTTTACAGAGAAGAAGGGAGAGGGATAGAGAGTTAGCAACATCGATGAGAGAGAAACATTGATCAACTGCTTCCTGCACACTCCCCACTGAGTATGTGCCCGCAAGCAAGTTACATGCTCTTGACCAGAATCGAACCTGGGACCCTTAAGTCCGCAGACCAACGCTCTGTCCACTGAGCCAAACCAGTTAGGGCTCAACTAATTCTTTTTGGGGGGGGGGGGGTTATTGCTTAAAGTAATACAAAGGGTATTACATATGTGTCCATTTCCCCCCCCCCCCCCGCCCTAGACAGTCCCCTAGCCTCCCCTATCCCCCAGTGTCTTATGTCCATTTGTTATGCTTATATGCATGCATACAAGTCCTTTGGTTGCTCTCTTACCCCCCTACCTCCTGTCCCCCAACCCTCCCCGGCCTTCCCGCTGCAGTTTGACAATCTGTTTGAGGCAGCTCTGCCTCTGTATCTATTATTGTTCAAAAGTTTATAATGGTCTCTATTATCCATGAATGAGTGAGATCATGTGGTATTTTTCCTTCATTGACTGGCTTATTTCACTTAGCATAATGCTCTCCAGTTCCATCCATGCCGTTGCAAATGGTAAGAGTTCCTTCCTTTTTAGAGCAGCATAGTATTCCATCGTGTAGATGCACCACAGTTTTCTAATCCATTCATCTACTGATGGGCACTTAGGCTGTTTCCAGATCTTAGCTATGGTGAATTGTGCTGCTATGAACAAAGGGGTGCATATATCCTTTCTGATTGGTGTTTCTGGTTTCTTGGGATATATTCCTAGAAGAGGGATCACAGGGTCAAATGGGAGTTCCATTTGTAGTTTTTTGAGGAAACTCCATACTGTCTTCCATAGTGGCTGCACCAGTCTGCATTCCCACCAGCAATGCACAAGGGTTCCTTTTTCTCCACATCCTCTCCAGCACTTGTCGTTTGTTGATTTGTTGATGATAGCCAGTCTGACAGGTGTGAGATGGTACCTCATTGTTGTTTTGATTTGCATCTCTCGGATGATTAGTGACTTTGAGCATTGTTTTCATATGTCTCTTGGCTTTCTGAATGTCCTCTTTTGAAAGGTGTCTATTTAGGTCCTTTGCCCAGTTTTTGATTGGATTGTTTATCTTCCTTTTGTTAAGATGTATAAGTTCCCTATAAATTTTGGAGATTAGGCCCTTATCAGATATGACATTGGCAAATATGTTTTCCCACACAGTGGGTTTTCTCGTTGTTTTGTTGATGGTTTCTTTTGCTGTGCAGAAGCTTTTTATTTTGATGTAGTCTCATTTGTTCATTTTCTCTTTAGTTTCAAGTGCCCTAGGAGCTGTATCAGTGAAGAAATTGCTTCGGCATATGTCTGAGATTTTGTTGCCTTTGGATTCTTCTAGAATTTTTATGGTTTCCTGTCGTACATTTAAGTCCTTTATCCATTTTGAGTTTATTTTTGTGTATGGTGTAAGTTGGTGGACTAGTTTCATTTTCTTGCATATATCTGTCCAATTTTCCTAACACCATTTATTGAAGAGACTATCTTGGCTCCATTGTATGTTCTTGCCTCCTTTGTCAAATATTAATTGAGCATCAACTAATTCTTGTTAAGGATATCAACATTCCATGATATAGATGTACCAAAATCTATTAAATAGTATTGCAGGGTCAAAAAGTATGCTTTTTCTTTCTTTCCTTTTACTTGAATAGATACTCCTGTACTTCGGTTATATATTGCTGTGTAACAAACCACCATAAAACTTAGTGGCCTACCACAACAATGATTTATTATTTCCTCACAATTTTGTGGCCAGGAAATAAGGCAGGGTTTTGCTCACTCAGCTTCATGCAGTGGGCAACTATGCTGAACTGGATGGCCTGAGAAGATTCAGTCACATGTCTGGTGCCTTAGTACTCCTCAACTCTTTCTCTCTCCACGTGGGTAGCTTGGGTTGTCACATTATGGTCTTGGGATAGTCATACCTCTTTCATAAAAGCTGGCTTCACATAAGGAAAAATAGAAGGTGCCAGTCTGGCTTCATATAAAGAAAAAAAATAGAAGGTGCCAGTCTTTTTTTAAATCCTCACTCGAGGATATGTGCCATATATATATATTTTTATATATATATATATATATATATATATATATATATATATATATATATATTTATATATACATATATATATTTATATTTATATATAAATTTTCTTTTGGAGCGAGAGAGAGAGAGAGAGAAATGGGAATGTGAGAGAGAAACATCAATGGTTGCCTCCTACATGCACCCCTACCAGGGATCAAACCCCTAACCTAGGTATGTGCCCTGACTGGAAATTGAACCTACAACCTTTTGGTGTATGGGATGACACTCTCAACAACTGAGCCACCCAGCCAGGGCAAAAGTGCCAGTTTTTTAAAGGCTAGGCCAGGGTCACTTCTGCCATATTCTTGGTGAAAACAAGGTTCAAGACCAGGCAAGATTAACAAGAAGGAGTGGGATCAATGTTGGCCTAATTTGTAGACTTATCTGCTACAGCCTGGATTACTTTTTGAAAGTTTAAGAAATTCAAACTCCCAATAGCCTATTTCCACCACCACTGGATGTTTCTCTCTTAATTTTGCAAAAAGTTGGAATTTTTTCCTCTGTGTCTGCCTTTTATATCCCTTGCCCCTTTTCTATTTATCTTTTTACAAATCAATTTGTAGGTGCTATTTGTAAAATATAGAAATGAACCCTTTGACATATTGTGGAACAAATATCTTCTGACAGTCTCTCACTAACATTTGGATATTTTTTATGGTATCTTTGGCCATATAAAAATTTGTACATTTGTATTTGATCAAACCTGGCTCTCTCTCTCTCTCTCTCTTTTTTTTTTTTTTTGGTTTCTCATTTTGCCAAGAAAATATTCTTTCACCCTCAAAGGCATATAAATAATCGTAATGTTCTTGTCTTTTGTTCGATAAGTTCAATGCATATGAAATTTATTTTTGTATAGGATTAACATAGAGAAACTAGCTTTGTATTCTTATGGGGAAAAGCTAGTTATGCAAGAACCATTTATTATATGTGATTTCCTTTTCCACTAATTTGAAATGTAAACTTTATCATATATTAAGTTCACTATTTGTATTTTTATCTACTAATGGATTTCTCTTTCATTTATCACTTTGTCAATTAAAAAAAGAAAAAGTGCCCTGACTAGTGTGGCTCAGTTGGTTGGAGCACTGTCCCATACACTGAAAGGTGGTGGGTTTGATCCCCTATCGGGGAACATATGGGAAGCAACTGATTGATGTTTTTCTCTCTCCCTCCCTCTCTCTAAAATAAATTTTTTTAAAAAAAGAAAAAGTGTTTTTATAATCAAGAAATACTATAACAATATTTTCCATTCTGAAAAAGAAATGCCAACACTAAAATAATTTTTAAAATTTTAATAATTATTTATATTCTTATATATTAAAGATGGTTAAAGTTATACTTGTGGGCCTCTTTTCTGGTAGAAAATAAATAGAAATTCCTTAAATCTTTATTAATAGTGCTTTATACTATCACAAGTGGAAAGGGACTAGCTATATATATAATTAATGTGTTCAAGAGATTTTACAGAAATATATTGTTCTTTATTCACAATGGATTGAACACTATGCAAATTATATGGATGGGCATATTCAAAACATATAGGTATTGTTATTCCTTCTTTCCAGAAAGCAGGCAGCAAGATTAAACAAATTAGAGGATAACAAATTTAAGCAAATAGTGGTAGATTTACAATTGAATATTTTCCTTTTGTGAAGTTATTAAAAGACCACATGTTTGTGTAGGTGTATGTATTTTATCAAATTATCCTGACATACAAGCAATCTTTTGTGATTGAAGAAAAGAAGTCTTTAAACTTTAAATATGAGAAAATGCATGCTCTAAAATCCAGATCTCTTTCAGACATGTAATACATACAAAGAAAAAAAGTGTCTTTACATTTAGGACTCTATCTCTCTACATTCTAACATCTTCGATTTTAAGCCAATTCCTGAAAGCCCATTCTGTCTAACTTTATGTAGTTTGAAGTAATTATTAGCTATATATAGCTTGGATTTGAACTGTAGCTTGGATCTTAATCAGGTAAGCCTACTTCAATATGCAAAGATAAAGGAGTTACCTAATTAGTTCTTCAGTTTTTCACTTTCTGGGTTGGGTCACCTGCAAGAGCTCATGGAAGAGTCAGCTACCTAAAGAGAGAAATAGATCATAACCTATTTTTAGGAAGAATAAAGTAAAACATTGAGTCCTTAGCTGTACAGAGCCTGAAAAAGGAGCCACCTCATGAGACTGAACTGAGGATGTACTTGGTTGAAATGACTGAGAGTCTATCAAGTTCCAATGAGACTTAGATAGTAGTTTTCTAGGAAAGAATCACATGAACCTGGAAGATTATTTGCAACGTCAAAGGCTTCAAATGTAATCAGGAGTACAAATCTTTTCAATATAATTTCACATTCTTTCTCAGGGAAAAAGGCAAAGAACAAGGAAAGGTCATTTTCAATTATTCCCCTGATGCTGGCGGAATCAGGAGGAAATTCCAGACTAGAACTATATCACTATTTTCCTGGTAGAACATCTTAATCCCTTTTCACTCCCTCTTGTCAATGTGTATGAAACATAAGCAATAAAGTCAAAGTTCTTTTTCTGAAACACAAACACACGAAATAGATCTATACATACAGGTTTATTCATTTCTCTGATTTTCTGTAGAACTATGTTGTTGTTTTTTCACGTATGTTTTCAGCTATTATAGGAAACAAACCTACTTCTAGGTTTTTTACTTCAAAGAAAATTTACAGCAACTTGACTGGGGTCAGGGAATAAGAATCCTGTACACCCCCCACTGGGGATCAAGCCCGCAACATGTGCCCTGAACGGGAATCAAACTGTGACCTCCTGGTTCATAGGTCAAAGCTCAACCACTGAGCCAAGCCAGCTGGACCAGAGGGCTTTTAAAAATGCATATAACACCTGTAGTCAAAAGATAATTTATGCAACTTATAGTAGGCAGAATAATGGCCACTCAAAGATATCCCAGCCCCCAGCCCCATCTCTGGAATCTGTATATATGTTAGGTACATGGCAAGGGGGGAATTAAAGTTGCTAATCAACTGACCTTAAAATAGTGAGATAATTCTGGATTATCCAGGTGAGTTCAATGTAATCACAAGGGTCCTTAAAAGTAAGAGTTCAAAATGGTAGGATCTGAGAAGGACTCAAGCCCTAGCTGGTTTGGCTCAACGGATAGAGCACAGCCTATGGACTAAAGGGTCCTGGGTTTGATTTTGGTCAAGGGCACATGCCTGGGTTGGGGGCTCGATCCCCACTAGGGGGCGTGCAGGAGGCAGCCAATCAATTATTCTCTCTCATCATTAATGTTTCTATCTCTCTCTCCCTCTCCCTTCCTCTCTGAAATCAATAAAAATATATTTAAAAAAACACAACTCAACCCACTATAACTTGATTTGAAGATGGAGGAAGGGGGCGATGAGCCAAGATGTGGCCTCTAGAAGCTGCAAAAGTCACAGAAACAGATTCACCCCTAGGACTTCTAGAAGGAAACACAACTCTCCCAACACCTTGATTTTAGCCAGTGAGATTTGTGTTGGAAATCTAACCTGAAGATCTCTAAAAGAATGCATTTTTGCTGTTTTAAGCCACTAAATTTATGGGCTACTAATACAAATGCCTATCCTCTTAAGATCCCAGGAGCAGAGTATGGAGATCAGGTTGACTGGTATATATTTTTGTAATGTGTGGGAAAAGCCCACCGCAGGATCTGTAAAAACTCCTTATTGGGTATTATTTCAGCCCTAGGAAACCCCTTCTTTATCACCCCCCTCCAAGTAAAGGATCTGTAAGAACCCCAATGAACAGGATCCTTTCTGGAACACTTGCTGAGAGGGAATGAGATTCGGCTGGAAGTGCTTATATTAGGGCACATAAGAAAATGTTCCAAGGATCTAGCTGTACTCCTTACTATCTGAAACATCCAAGTCTGTTGAAGAGAAGGTTTACCACCAACAGATTCTCTAACAAAAATACCAGGGGAATTACAGAGAAAGTTCTTCCTCAGATGGAATCTATTGTTTTATCACCAAGCTATCACAGAGCACTTTGTTTAGATTGTCCCATGTCTAATGTAGTGGTTCTGACTGAGTCCTGCTCATTAACTGGGAATACAGTGGGGCCTTGACTTACTTGACTTACGAGTTTTTTGAGATACCAGCTGTCTCTGGGCTGATTTTTTGCATTGAGTTGATAGAGTAATTTGAGTTAACGAGCTCCTTAACGAGCTCGGTCTCGGAATGAATTAAACTCGTAAGTCAAGGCCCCACTGTAATTAGAAATATGCTCACTCAGGCCCAAACTTGGAACAATTAAAACAGAATTTCTGAGAGTGGGGCCCACGCTCCGGTTTTTTTGTTTTTGGTTTTTTGAAGCTCCCTAGACAGTTCTGATGCATAGTTAAGGTTGAGAAATCCTGACAAAATGGTTTTGTATGTCAGAAACAATTGATTTTAAAATAAACAAGTTCTCATGAAGGAATAAGGCAGTGCACAACATTACAGATCCAAATGTATACTAATAAGTAGACTTGTTCTTGCCCACTTATAAGATTCTTGAGATAATCCCCATGTAGGAACTAATACACTACCATAAAAGGATTTATGATTTATTTATAAAAGGATCACAGAAAGCACAGATAATTGATTAACAGACTGTGACTATTGTCTCTCATTCTCAGAGTCTATGTGCCTCTTTCCAAAATTAGGCTATACATCGGCAGTGAGAGAAGAAAATATATGTCTGTAAAATCTCTTGTGAAAAATTCCATTTAGTTTAGAAAATTTTTTTGCTTCTTTTTCAACATTGTTTTCTTAAAAAATAATCTAAGAAACTTGTTCAACAGTTTCCAAGTAAAATAAAATAATATTGTGCTTGGAATTACGACGACTCCGCTAAATCTACCTTGATAAAAGTAATGAAGCTGTCATAAGAAGTTTGACTGCATCATCACCATGGACATAATACCAGCTCTGAAGCCCAGGACTGTATTGTTTGAGAATACTCAATTATTCCCTGGAAAAAAAATAAATAGAATCGACAAAACTCATGTGTTAAGCATGGATAAGTTAAATATCTGTGAGACATAGTAGACAGATAAAGTTAGTAGGGCATATACTTGTGAACATAGAAAATGCTGAAATGACTAAGAGATGCCTAATATTCTTGAGGCACTAAACATACAAGAGGCACTAATTTTCATTAAACATTATATATTTCTTTATAATTAAGGAATATAATTAAACTAAATATTCATGGGACATTCAACATTCACAGGCCTTAGTTCTGCCACTCAGTGGTGACAATCATACTGTGTCCCACACGCCCTGCTCAAGAAGTGCAAAACCTGCACTTGCTCAACAGTTTACTTGGCAAGCTACATCTGTGGCCAGATATTCTTGCCCTGAATCTCTCCAATTGAGTCAGAGTGTGTCATTGGCACCTCCCATCCTTGGTCCCTTGCTCAAACCCCAACTCTGGTCCAATTACAATTGCATCAACAGGAAGGCTAATGTGCCAACAAGAAAGACAGGACATATGAACATTGCATAATCACAGGTTTCAATTCAAATCTTTCCATCTCATTTGTACCCTGTCGTGTATTTTCTTTCTCTTTGCTTCTCATGATGTTTTAGCGTTTCTTTCCATGACTTCTAGGATAGCTCATCTGGTAGTATATATGGAGGGTCTCAATGCATGGAGGTAATTTCTCAAAAAACATGAAGCAGGTAATATCTGGGTATTACTCAGCACTGTATGTTATAAAAAATTATTTTAAAAAAATTTTGATTGTAGAGAGGGAGAGGGAGAGGGAGAGATAAACATAATTCGGTTGCCTCCCATAGGTACCCAACCTGAGCATGTGGCTTGACTGGGAATGGAATTGGCAACCTTCGGTGCACGTAACTAGCTCAACCAACTGAGCCACACCGGCCAGGGCAATACAAGATTAAAAAAAAAATAAAATTCTTTTACCTGGTATCCTATAATTTTCAAAGCTTTACACTCAAAAGAATGTCTCTCTTTGAGTGTACATTTTCCTGGCAACAAGAAACAGAATCCCTAATTTTGGCAGGTTCTAAGATATGTCCTTAGAAGGCCTTTTAATCTTTAGGCTTTCCAAATAAATTAGATTAACAGTTTTTAGAATATTTGTCATAGTGGGTATAGTTTATTTTAATTGCAAGAAGCTGAATATTTTGATCCTGGAAAGATCACTTGAAAGGCCCTCTGATTACTGTACATACTGGATGACTAGACCTCATTGTTCCAGGATTAGTAGCAAGACCTTTTGGTGTTTTTTGCCAACTTGTTTAAGTGGCCTAACCTGAGATTCAGAGTTAGGGAAACCTACTGCGTAAACCCCTGTATTTTATGTGAGGCTAGTGACAGGGAAGGGCAAAGGGGGTTCTGAAATAAAGTTACACTGAGAAAAACCGGATTTATGGGTTGGTGGTGGTCCTGAATCAGAAAGTGAACGTGAATTGAGTGACCTGAATCTGCGAGGTTATCAGCGAGTGGAAACAGATGAGCTGAAAAAGCAAGTGCTCAAGCCTCTTATGGCATAAAAACCCTCTTGGGTGAGGGTGTCACAAAGGAGATTTCCTTTTCTCAACCCCTGCGCCCCCCCCAAAACACCCCTCACCCCCAAACCACTTCCTATAATGGGGAAGAAAGGGGCACATTTTCATCACCTGTGGCAGGTGACTGTGCATTTGAGAACAGTGACTCCACCTTCCTTTCTACTACTTTTTGAACTGGAATGCCTACAACTATTACCTTATGCCTGCCCAACCACTATAATTTTAGGGGTATTGGGAGCAGATTAACTTGGCCCTTTAGTTTCACAGGGGATAATGATATTCTGATTGTGTTGCAGACATTGTTAGTCTTAGCAGATGCATGTAAAAGTACATAGGGTTAAGGTAGCATAATGTCTGCATCCTACTTTCACATGCTTCAGGGGGGGAAAAATACCCCCAAATATAGATGACACAAACATAGAATTTTTGAATCTAGGTGACTGATCCTGTCAAACCCACGATGAAAACCCTTCAAGATCATATTCAGTTGTTATGTGCAAGTTGAATTTACACTTGAAAACATAATTCTTATCTATTTTCTCCGAAATACGTAATTTGCAAGCACTGTTTCTGAAAACGCATAATGGCTAAATTCGGGCTATCGGTTTTCTTTCCATGCATGTCAGGCACATCACCGGCGAGGCGACCCCACTGCACTCCCTGCCTGTGACCTACACGCACAGGCAGCACGGGCTGCTGGTCTCCATTCCAAGGCCCAATGTCGCTCGATCTAAGTGCGAATTAAGCGCTTGTCCGCGGCGGCTTTTGCTTTTCAGTTCTGGGACCGACGTTCGCCGGCGCTTCACGCGCAGCTCCGGGGCACGTCGCCGGCGTGGAAGCGGAGCTTCGCGAGGACGCGGGGGCAGGCGCCAGTCTGCGGCCTTCGGAGACGGCTTCTCCGGCGACCGCCTCCATCCTTCCCCGAGGTCAGCAGCGGGGCAAACAGCAAAGTCAGGGTGACGCGCAGGAAGAGCTTCACACCCTGCGCGGCCCCGCAGTGCCCGCCAGCTCGTCCGCCGCGTCTCCCGGCGCCCCGCCCCTCCCCTCCTCGCCCCGCCCACCACTCCCTCATTGCCCAATAGGCGCCGACGCGGCTACAACCGTGGCCGGAGGAGGAGCTGTTGGGGCGGCCGGACGCTGAACGGCCGTTCACGTCGACGCGGTGACGTCACGCGTCGACGCACCTGTCGGGAGCTCCGGATTCCTGCTGCTTTTCTTCCCCTTCCGTGGGTCGGGGACTGTCTGGTCCGCAGCCTGCAGCTCCTTTTCCGTAGTCAACATTCGTCCGGGACCGCGTGTGGAGGAAGGAGGGTGTGGTGGATTGAAAGCCATTCTACTTCGTTCCCGAGTTAGACCATTGGGTGTAGTGGTAGTCTCTTAAGAGGGAAGTGATGCTGGAGATTTTTATTTCTAATTGTGGGTAGAGAAACAGGTTGACTCTAGGGCCCAAAGCAAGCGGGTTTAACTTATTGCTGTTCCCGTGTTGGAAGGAGGACCCAGATAAAAGTCCCCCCTGGCAGAATTTCCGTAGCCTCGTCCGTAGAAAAGGCCAGGTGTCTTCAATTGCGCTCGTTTGGGTTGTGTTAAGCTTCACCAGGCGGAGCTCCCAGGGTTTAGCTAGGTTTTCGGTTGGAAACAGATGCAGAATCCTAAGGCAGCGCAGGAAACGGCCACCGGTTTTGCTATGCCTCTGAGCTGCAAGGTGAGTTGCATTCTGTGAGTGAACATTTGTGAGCTGCCCTGTTCACGGGTTTTGGGTCAACTTGGACACCAGGGCTGTCATTTGGATTATCGTATAATAGATTTACCTGCATAATGTTAAATCCACCCTAATTAGATGTGTACCCTCGAACAGTCTGTAAGATTTCACCTGTTTTGTCCAGGAAACGTCGAAGGATTTTTGAATAGAATGGAAGTAGTTTCCAGGAAAAGATGAAATTGGAACTCAGAGAGTGGGATTTACTTTCGCTAAATTTGCGCACATTTAAAGTAAATATCGGTTTATTTTTCTTTTTAGTTTAGGTTTATGTGTATGTCAAGACGCAGTTTGTGTGTATATATAAAACGTTGGCGTTTTGATCTTAAACTTGGACCAGAAGCTTCTTGAGACTCTCAAATTAATTTTGCATATGCTTTATTTGTATAGCATTTTAAAACTGGAGCACATAGAAGGTAATATACATACACACTATGCGTATTTGTTAGAATTGAATCAACAGTGACCATACCATTTCTTTTTTTCGAATTCAAAAGTTCAATTTTGTGAACTATAAACTTTCTATGCAATTCAGTTACTGCACCATCATTGTGGCTTGTGTCATTGATTGTTGAATCTTCCCAGAAAGGCTTTTCTTTTCATCTCCAAAAGTTAATGTAGCAGATTTGTTTCTTGATGAGGTCTTTATGGGAGTAATTTAACTGATGTCAGTTTTATGTGCCTTTGTGAGTAACTAGAAAATACTGTGTAGCTCAAGAGTACATAAAGGAGTTAAAATGCTAATGTATATATTGTTGACTTTCATCGTAAAAGCTGCTGATTGCATAGAATGGCTAGAAAAACAAGTATGATCTACAGAGAGTTTCTCAGATTGAGTATGCTGTTATAACCTCTGGTTAATAGAAACAGCCATGGTTGGCAGAATATATGACAAATTTCATTCCACTCCCACATTCTACCTCCCACACTCTTCAAAGACTTTTTTTATGGCATAGCTTACATACAATATATTTTTTTTCAGTGATTCTACATTTGTATTCCTTATGTGATCCCCACATGTCTATGTCTAATAACTCAAAAGACTTTGATTCTTTGTTTGAAAAAAGGGTCAAGTGATTTTAAGATGAATGTTTAGTACGTAGATCGTTACTTGTGTTTTCAATCATGTTACTCATTAGGAATGTAAATATTTGACCAGGTTTTGCATACATATAGTTCAGAGGAAACAGAGTCGCTGAGGTTATGATCTTGTTAGTAAATTGGCTCTTTTCCAGGTCATGTTGGTGGTAGGCTTTCCATTTCCTGTTGTGACATGTTGGTAATAATTTTCAGACCGCTCAGGAAGTGATCTCTGTGGTGGGTAAGATATCAAAGCAGTATTCTGTGGGTTTTGGCCACTATGACTACTTTGAAGAACTTTCAGCTGAGTTTCTAGTCAAACTTATCAGCAGTGATCTAAAACATATAATATGACATAGTAAGTGTTAATATTTATTGAGTGAATTCTGTGATTCAGGATCTTTCCTAAGTAGTTTTTGTAGATTATCTCAATTCTCACACCAACTCCATGAAGTAGGTACTTTCCAGTGTTCCCATTATACAGATGTGGAAACTGAGGCATATAGAATTTAATTAATTTTCCCAAGGCCTCAGTAAGTGTCAGAACTGAGACTGAAGCCTGGCATGACTTCAGAGCTCTTGCTCGAAATGCAGGTAGGACCAATTAAAATCCTAGAAGAAGAAAAAGGATAGGAGGGATGGCTTGATAGGTCCATTGCTTTTTCCAATTATAAAAGTGATGTAAAATTACAGAAACTCTGGAAAATCTTTTTTTTTTTTTCTTTGAAACTCTCATTCTACTATAATAAACCCTGTTTTGGCATTTTTTTATATGAACATTCACATGTGTATATGAACATTGCAGCAATGATTCATTTTGATTCTTAAAGATAAATGTTCCTGCCCTGGCTGGTTTGGCTCAGTGGATAGAGCGTTGGCATGCGGACTGAAGGGTCCCAGGTTTGATTTCAGTCAAGGGCATGTACCTTGGTTTCGGGCACATCCCCAGTAGGGGGTGTGTAGCAGGCAGCTGATGGATGTTTCTCATTGATGTTTCTAACTCTATCCCTCTCCCTTCCTCTCTGTAAAATATCAATAAAATATATTTCTTAAAAAAAGATAAATGTTCCTTAGTTAAGTACAAAATAGAAGATGAACCCATGTGGGGAAACTGCCTATTTGCATTGCTGAAATATGGAGAGATTTAATCTGCAACTTTGACTTGAACAAAATTAAATAAATATGTTTCTTGACCTTAGGGGAAGTAGTTGATAGTTTGTCTTGTAAAATCATGAAAATTATTTGGTTTTCAAAGTATACGCCTTCCATAGCATCTTTTTGTTGGATTTTTTGTTTACCTTTATTTTTTGTTATAGTCTGAGCCTTATATTTGTGTGTGTTTTTCCTTTTAAAATAATCTAGCATTTAACTTTTGAATGACTAAAATTTTTATGAATGTAGGACATTTTCTTCAGAGCTGACAGGTTACTTCCGTTAGCAGTTATCCATGCATACTTTTTTGAAGAAAGATGTGTATGGCATAGCAATTCAGGCATCTGGCTAACAGAATTAACAGGATAAAATATCAAGTAGTATTACTTTTGAGAGTAGTCAGTTTCTTGTCAGATGTTATATGGGTTGACAATTTGCATCAGAATAAATTCTTGCTATTGTGATGTTCCAATCTTAGTTTCATGATGTTATATGGGATTGAGGGGTCATTCCTGGGTAAAATAAACTTGAGACACTTTGCATAAATTTTGATTATAAAGTTAATTTTTACTAGTTTTTTTTTTCAAGAACCTTACTTATGCTGTTAGCCGTTATAATTCTAGATGGGGATATACTTTATCACCCGTGCTTATTTGACCATGAAACCTTTTACTGGACTTGTGTTCTGTGCACATACTCATCTGCAGATATATTTTTGCCTTCTTGGCTCCATAGCTTAACTCATGCCAATAATTTTGATTCAGTTAACCTCTTCTCTTCTCCCATCTCTGCCCCATAAAATCCTACTTACCTTTTAAGGTCCAACTCACATGTGTCTCTTCCAAAGAAGGCTTCTCATCCTCAGATACAGTGGAATGTGGTCTTTTCTCTGACCTCTTATAACAGTTCTTCTGTCCTCTGTGACATCTGTCATGTATTGCCTTTTATTATGTGGATATATAGTAATTTATGGAAAATATTACATCCCTTTTGAGGACAGTATGTAAAGTAATTTATTCTGAAGGTTACTGAAAGCCGCAAACCCTATACTAATATGCCATTAATCAATAAAAATTGTTTATATTTTGTACAATTTCTGGTATATTAGTAGTTGTTCTATAAACAGAGAATGAATAAATTATGGTTTAAATTTGTTGTCATATTTTTATATTTGACCTGTACTTAGCACATACATTTCTTGAAATACTTATGTGAAAATGTTTCTTACATATAGTCAGTTTCACTTCCCTGCCATCATTGCTCTTGAGACTTTTATCCATCACTTTAGTTGCAGACATTTGGAATTGTCATTTTGGGGTGGATGGGTGGTATGGATTTTAATTTCTTTCACTCAGATTGTGCATACTTTTCTGTCAGTTTACTAGCCAGCCAGATACCTTTGACATTTAGTCATGGTCCTCAGTTCTGACTGGTCTTCTTTATGAGTGAGACAAAATTTTGTTTCAAGCTATGAAAAATTAGTGTACCACGTCAGGCTGTTAGCCACTTAGCCACCCATTTCCAAGGTCTTTCTGTTTCTGTGCTCTATCCCCAACCCCCATTCTGGTGGTGTACTGCTTTGTGTTTGCAGTTTGGGAACTTAGATTACATTCCCTTCATCGTTGTATAACCTTGAATAGGTTGTATAATTCTACAGTTGAAAAGAACATTCTGGTCTTGAGGCCTGTAAGCTGTAGGAGAAAAACATTTGTTTCTTTTAGCAATTTTGAATTAATTAGTCAAGTCAGAAAGTTAGCAGATACCTTAGATTTCTTCTTCACCGTTCCCACATTTTAGTTAACACATTCTCTTAAATATGTCTCAAAATGCGTTCTACTCCTCCATATTGGTCTTATTTCAGTACTAGAGGCCTGGTGCACGACATTCATGCACTGGGGAGGGTGGGGGTGTCCCTCAGCCCAGCCTGCACCCTCTCGCAGCTCGGGACCCCTCGGGGTCCATAGTGCTGCTGCAGAGGTGAGAGAGGCTCCCGCCACCGCCGCCTGGTGAGGCTCCAGTCACAAGGGCATGTTTAGTTCCAGTCAAGGGCATGTACCTCAGTTGCAGGCTTAATTTCCAGCCCCCATTCAGGATGCTCCCCATCTGTGAGCCCAGCTTCTGGCTGAGCGGTGCTCCCCCTGTGGGAACGCACTGACCACCAGGGGGCAACTCCTGCATTGAGTATCTGCCCCTTGGTGGTCAGTGTGTGTCATAGTGACTAGTCGTTCCGCCATTCAGTCGATTTGCATATTAGCCTTTTATTATATCGGATGCCCTCGCTATCTTATGTTTAGAACTAGAGGCCTGGTGCACGAAATTCATGCACTGGTAGGGTCCCTAGGCCTGGCTGGCAATCAGGGCCGATTGGGGCCTTCCTTCCCCCAGCTGCTGCTGCTGGCCGGGGCCTTCCTTCATTTTGCACCACCCCCTAGTGGTAAGCGCACATCATAGTGAGCGGTCGAACTCCCGGGGGGACAATTTGCATATTAGCCTTTTATTATATAGGAGGATTGTTCAATGGTGTACTAGAATAAGGGTTACCTAACTTTTCTCCTTATCTTTAGTCTTTCAGTCTCTTGCCCTTCTAATCTGTCTTTGACACTGCTGCTAGAATTGGTCTACTAAAATTTATATCTGATCATGTGGTTTCTTTTTTAAAACTCTTAGTGGTTTCCCATGTGTATAATGAGTAAATAAGTTCCTTAGCATGACATGAGCCCCTTCTTTTTTGTTTGTTTGTTAATCCTCACCCAAGGATATGTTTTCCATTGATTTTTAGAGAGGTTAAAGGGAGGGAGAGACAGAGAGAAACATCGATGGGAGAGAGGCACATTGATTGGTTGCCTCTTGCAGGCATCCTGAATGGGGAATCCTGGAAATTAAGCCTGCAACCGAGGTACATGCCCTTGACTGGAACTGAACTCATGACCCTTCAGTCCAAAGGCTGATGCCAAACCAGCTAGGGCAACCCTTCTTTTTTGATCTGGCCTGTGTTTACCTCTCCAGCTACTCTTTAGTTTCCTCCCTCTTCTCTTCTGTAAGCTACCCAAGGAGATTTTGTTATGATACTGCCCAGTTTTTGCACTTTTTTGTGTGTGCCTATATTGACTTTTAATCTTACATACTTACCCTAGTTAACTCATCCTAATCATTCAATGCTCAGCTGAAACTTTCCCTCTGTTAGTAAGTGTTCACAGATTTTCCCAGGCAGCATGCCTGTTCCTTTTTAGTGTTAAATACCTTGTATATACCTCTCCTGTGGTATTTATCATATCATACTATAGTTATTTGTATGTCTTTCACCTTCACTGCCTTGAGAATAGAGACCATATTTATTGCCCCAGCACCTGGTTTTGTGCCTGGTATATGCTAGCTGCTGAGTAAATGGTTGCTGAATGAATTAATAGATGACTCTGATCCCTGGCCAGTTTGGCTCCATTGTTTGGGCGTTATCCTGTGCACCAAAAGGTTGCTGGTTTGATTCCCGGTCAGGGCACGTGCCTGGGTTGCAGGTTCAATGCCCGGTAGGGAGCGTGCAGGAGGCAACCGGTTGATGTTGTGCTCTGCTCTCAGATTGATGTTTCTCTCTTCTCCCTTCCTCTTTTTCTCTCTAAAAATTAATAAACTATTCTTAAAAAAAAAAAAACCCGCAAAAATAACACTGAAAATTAACTTTGGCTACTAGATACATGGTGATCCTGTAAACTCATATAGGGAGAGTAGGAGGACTGGCAAGTTTGGGGCAAATATGTCTTCACTTTGGGTCTTGCTGAATTTGAGTTCTTATATAGCATCAAAGTAGAGATGTGCCATTCATTTGTTATACATTTGTTATTCATTCATACTATGAATATTAATGACCCAGATTTTGTAACTGTAGACTGGATTATTCTAAAATTTATATGAAAAGGTAAAGTAACCTGAATAGCTAATACAGTTTTGAAAAATAAGAATCAAGTATGAGAAATCAATCTATCCAATTTAAAGACTTAAGGAGAAGTATATGTTCCCAGCAGAGGGAGCAATAAAAGGCACTGAAGCAGGAGACAGGAAAGAGCCTGCTAGGACTGAGAGGAAGAAGATTAGTGAGTCAAGAGCACTTGCAAGAAGTACACCAACAAAAAATGAAGCTGGAGAACTAGGCAGAGGCCAGACTGTATAGGGCTTTGTCCGCCATATTTGAGTTTGTCTGCTAAGGGTGGTGAGAAATGATTAAGAGTAATCTAATTCATGGAGTTGGGAGAGATTACTGGTCAGACTTGCTTTTAGAAAAGACTATGCTGGCTGCCATGTAGAGATCAGGTTAGAAGAGGTGAAAGTGATTTTACATAGATCATTTAGGAACTTACTGCAATAAACCAGGCTTTTTATCCTTGAAGATTTTCATTGGTTATTGCTATAATCTTCATAACTGCAAAAATATATTTGCAAGCTATTACCTATTATAATGTTTTGAATATAATTCTGACAATTAAAAAGGAAAGGTGACTGTAGCATTGTTTGCATATTTTTTTAATATGCAGAATTTCAGTTGCTGTATTATGATTTAAATATTCTTTTGTGGGCAAGCCTGGGAATTAAGTTTAGAACCTAAAAAGATTTAACACTGGTGTCCATATTACTTCTTTGTGTTTTCTTTATTGCTGAGACTGACCAACAGCCCCTGAACGATGGATGAGCAGATTACTCACAATTTGACTGTGAAAGAGAGGGCTAAGGGACCCCTGGCTTTAGTAGCCAGGAAAGCCTCGATTGCCTGCCTCCTTAGCCTTTTATTGGAATTTTTATCTTTAGATACAATCAATAGGGTGAGTAATCTTGGGAGGACACATGTGTTTACATTGTCCTTTAGGCAAGGGCATCCAGGGATTAAGCATAAGGATTCCAGTAAACACCTGGGGGTCTGCACATGTACAGACTTGTTTGGAAAGGAATAATTAGGGGAGCAACCTTTGACACTCTCTGAAGTCTCCCCTTCCAATAAACAGGGGAGGTGGCCTTCCACATACTTCCCTTTTATCAAAATGCCCTCCTTACAACTTTCCAACCCAGTCTTTTGTGCTCCCCAACACTTTATGCTATCACTAATAGCCCGGTGCACAATATTTGTGCATGGGGGGTTGGGTGTGTGTGTGTGTGTCCCTCATCCCGGCCTGAACCCTCTCCAATCTGGGACCCCTCGGACATCCCTCTCACAATTTGGGGACCACTGGCTCCTAACCGCTCACTTGCCTGCCTGCCCGATCACCCCTAACCACTCTGCTTGCCGACCTGCTCACCCCCAACTCCCCCCCACCCCCAGCCAGCCTGATGGCTCCCAACTGCCCTCCCCTGCCAGCCTCATGGCCCTCAATTGCCCTCCCCTGCTGGCCTCATGGCCCCCAACTGTCCTCCCCTGCTGGCCTCATGGCTCCCAACTGCCCTCTCCTGCCAGCCTCATGGCCCCCAACTGCCCTCCCTGGCCGGTCTCCTGGAAGATCTCCCGGTCTAATTAGCATATTACCCTTTTATTAGTATAGACAGAATTTTGAATACTTTATAACAGTGATTTCTGTAAAAAATATTTGTGCTGTAACTGCAAACCATATATGTAATTTTAAATTTCATAGGAGCCATATTATAAGGTAAAAAGGAAATGATGAGATTAATTTTAACAATATATCTTTTTAACCCAGTATATCTAAAATATTACTTCAACATGAAATCAATATAAAATTATTAATGCAATATTTGATTTTTTTTCTTATTAAGTCTTATAAATCCAATAGATGTTTTACTTTAGAGCAGCGGTTCTCAACCTGTGGGTCGCAACCCCTTTGGCGGTCGAACGACCCTTTCACAGGGGTCGCCTAAGACCATCCTGCATATCAGATATTTACATTACGATTCATAACAGTAGCAACATTACAGTTATGAAGTAGCAACGAAAATAATTTTATGGTTGGGTCACAACATGAGGAACTGTATTTAAAGGGCCAGAAGGTTGAGAACCACTGCCTTAGAGCATATCTCAATTTGGACTAGCCATGTTTCAAGGCTAGTGGCTACTGAACAGACAGTGTATATAGCTGTATAGGTTTCTGGAGTAGTTTTTGTTTTTTTAATTGACAATTGGGGCATATTGTGGAAGGCAGAATTCTAAGATGGCCCCCAACATCTGCATCCCCTGGAATACAGATGTTTCTTCCCAGTTATTCAATCAAACATGAAGTGCTGCTTTGAAGTGATTGTGCAGATGTAAAGTCCCAAGTCAGCTGGCCTTAAATAGAGATATTACACTGGGTGAATCTGATCTAATTAGGTTAGTTTTGTTTGTTTGTTTGTTAAGTTATCAAATTTATGGAAATAATAGCTCATACAGGCCTGCCTTTAATAAAGTTTTGGAACAGAGTTGGTTGGTCTTGTTATAAAGAAAGGTGTGGAGTTCTAGGTGCCTCAGAGGTGTTAGTGCAATTAAATTTTTTAAACATAATTGAGTGAAATTGCCAGTTAACACTTACAGTTCTTGAGGGACTTTTAGGGATAAAATGGAGGAGACATGTTGGAACTTGCTGATTGAGGTCACAGTATACAGAAAACCTGTAACTAATTTTTATTTGGTGTATGTTATATGTATTAAGCCCTTCTAGTGTGATTATCACATAAAGAAGTGAAAAATAGAATGTCTGTGTTCTTTGCAAAATCTGAGTCTAAATGCTTTGATACAGCAGAATTAAAATGATTCTCGAACTGTTAATTTTTTTTTTCAAAGTCTTTGGTTATTTACTCAAGAGCCACAATATTTAATTTGATTGCCTCAATGGACACTGCAAAATTCTTAGTATGAATAGCTATTTTATAAGTTAAGTGGGGCCTTGACTTATGAGTGTCCTGACTAACGAGTTTTTCAAGATACAAGCCATCTCTCAGCCGATTTTTTGCTTTGAGTTGCGAGCTAAAATTCGGGTTACGAGCCAGCTTCAGATACTCCACTGCTAGTTGGTGCAGTGAACATCACAGTGAACGCCACAACATCAGCCCAGCATCACGTGTCTCCCTCGTTCACTTTATGATTTGACATATGAGTAATTTGAGTTAGGAGCTCCGTCACGGAACGAATTAAACTTGTAAGTCAAGGCTCCACTGTATTCTACTTTAATATTTACCTTAAATATAAAAACTCTTGCTTTAATTAGTACGTTCTAACAAATTTAGTGTGTAATAATAGGCCATCTTTGGTAGAGGTAACCTTAAAACAGTAATAAAGTTATAAAGCATTACATATTTTAAATTTTCTTTGTAATTTATGTGGTAGTTTTTAGTTGTTCTCCCTAGACCAGATTAATGCTTTTATAGAGATTGTCTATTGAAAATCAATACATTTATATTTTTTACTTTATTGCTTGAATAAACAATTTAACATTTATTATCCATCTATTATGTACCAGTCACTACCATATGCTGAGAATAAAGATATGTTCTCAGGAAGCTCTCAAAACTTCACCTTCTCTAAATTAGGAAATGTATGCAATAAATTTGTTTTAAAAAATGATATTTTTTCTAAAAAATGTATAAAAGCTTTACAAATAATTTTTACTTATTATAGCTCTTTGAGGTTAATTTCCATGTGATGAAGGAGAATTTATTGAGGACAAGAGATTGTCTGAAAATACTTCAGGTTTTCAGTACTAGAATTTAGCACTAAAATTGGAGTATGCTTAGTTCCATTCATTGTTTATTTTCTGTGTATACTTATGATATGTAGTAAGTCTTGTTTTACAAGGCTTACTGGTTTTGTTATTGGTGGAAGTGGAGCTCTTGGGGTACCGTGGGGAAAATAATTTCCTGAGTCCCTCACAGGAGGATGGGGTTTTGTGGAAATTTTTATTGATGATGTAAAATTAAGGGGGTTCTGCTCCAAGGTCCTGTCTCCTTCTGGCCTGCCATGGAAAATGTCAAATCACGTCTCCAGCGGGCCAGAATTAAAGCCACTGCCAAGAATTTCTGCTCCATATTAAAGTCCAGTTCAGTCCAGCATCTGGGTAGCTTAGCTTGTGTTCCTGCTGCAGTCCATTGCTGTGGGGTCTGCATGGCCATGGACAATGCAGCAGATTGAGGGAATAGATAAGCACTCCGGGTGATTGCTGGTCACAGAGCAAGAGAGAAAAGGGGACAAGCAAGGGAGAGGGGACTCTGAGGATTTTTTTAAAAAAAATATATTTTATTGATTTTTTACAGAGAGGAAGGGAGAGAGATAGAGAGTTAGAAACATCGATCAGCTGCCTCCTGCACATCTCCCACTGGGGATGTGCCCACAACCCAGGTACATGCCCCTGACTGGAATCGAACCTGGGACCCCTCAGTCCACAGGCTGATGCTCTATCCACTGAGCCAAACCGGTTTCGGCGAGGATTTTTTTTTTAAAAAAATTGATATTTAGGGAGAGAGTTTAGAGGAACATCGGTGTGAGAGCAAAACATCTATGAGCTGCCCCCAGCACATCCGGTCCTGGTGATCCAGCCTGCAACCTGGGCTCCCTACCAGGGATCCAGCCCTCAACCTGGGCATGTGCCTTGATCAGGAATAGAGCCAGCAACCTTTTGGTGCACAGGATGACGCCCAACCTACTGAGTCACAAGGCCAGGACTATCTGGGTATTTTAACCTTCCTAGGTTTTGCAGGCTTGCATTGGCTCCACCCTCCTTGCCACCCATTGTTTCCCAGGCTAGACTGACAGGCAAGCCACCTCCCCTACATCACCCTGACTACACTGCTCATGCTTCCATCTCCCACTTTGTTAGATCCCTTCCCCCAGTGATCTGTAGGGAATGGACCCGTGGTTCCCTGGGAAGTATGAAGCTGTAATGATGACCAGATGACCATGGTTCCCTGGGGAGTATGAAGTTATAATGATGACCAGATAACCATGTTTATAATGTCTGGCCTCCCCTTTGCTCTCTTCCTACTATTAATATTAATAAACTCTAGGTAGTTGTGACAATAACATTTTTACTATTTTTATGACTACCTTGCAAGTCCCACACATGAACCTTCCAAGTCTGTTGCTAATGTCTTCCAATTTGACAAGTAGATAGATATACTTAAAAATTTAAACCAGCAGTAATACTATTTTTAAAGTATAGAGAGTAAGAACAATGAAAATGTATGCTTATTTGGTATGATCTGCTTTGAAAAAATGAAAATTGTTACATATTATCATAGTTTTCATGGCTGATATTTGACTACTAGAGGCCTGGTGCACAAAAATTTGTGCACTCGGGAGGGTCCCTCAGCCCAACCTGTGCCCTCTCGCAGTCTGGGACCCCTTGGGGAATGACCACCTGCTGGCTTAGGCCCGCTCCCCGGGGGATTGGGCCTAAGCTGGCAGTCAGACATCCCTCTGGCAGCCTGGGAGCCCTCGGGGGATGTCCATTTGCCAGCGGGGAGCAGGCCTAGCTGCAGTCAGACATCCTTAGCGCTTCCGAGGAGGCGGGAGAGGCTCCCACCACCACCGCTGTACTGGCAGCTGTCAGCCTGGCTTGTGGCTGAGCAGAGCTCCCCATGTGGGAGCACACTGACCACCAGGGGGCAGCTCCTGCATTGAGCGTCTGCTCCCGATGGTCAGTGTGTGTCATAGTGACCAGTGATTCCCAGTCGCACTGCTGTTAGGATCAATTTGCATATTACCCTTTTATTATATAGGATGGGCTCTGAAGATTTAAATTTTAAAATGATGAAAAGAGAATGAAATTAATATTTAAAGATAGCACTTGCCCCTGCTAAAATATACAGAAGGGACAGTCTCACTTTTAGACCTGGTACTTCAGCCATCTTTTTCCTTTGACCTGTGGCCAACTATTTTGGAAATCCCTCCAGAGATAGTCTGTACATGCACAAGCAATTATATACTGTATTCACCCCACCCCCACATGTATTGTAGTATACTGTAAACACTTCTCTGTACTTTGTTCTTTAACTTAACAATTGACTTTGGAGATTGCTTTATACTCCTACCTAAAGATATTCTTCATTCTTTTTACAGCTGCATAGTGAGAATAGAATTATTTAATCATCCCTAAAGACTTCACATGACAGATGTTTAGCAATTATTAGAGTAAATAAACTTAGTATTTTTTCAATACAGAGATCAGAAATTTCCTTTGTCATGTTAAACTAGATGATTTTTATTATATGTGGGAAAATTTTTAAACAATTTTTCCCTTTTTTTTCCAGGTAACCAAACAGCTCAATGGAGTCTGAGCAACTGTTCCATAGAGGCTACTATAGAAACAGCTACAACAGTATAACAAGTGCAAGTAGCGATGAGGAACTTTTAGATGGAGCAGGTGTCATTATGGACTTTCAGACTTCTGAGGATGACAATTTGTTAGATGGTGACACAGTAGTTGGTAAGTTCAGCATTGCAACTCTTAATATTTGTAGTCATGAATATCTACTAATCAGTATATGCTTGTTTTACTGAGGTTGCATATTGGGGTAACTTTTTTAAAATTGAGGTGATTCATGTAACATAGAACCACTGTTAAAGTCTACAGTTTAATGGTATTTAGCATTTTTGTAATGTTGGGCAACTACTGCTTCTTTCTAGTTCCGAACATTTTCATTATCCCAAAGGAAAACTTTGTATTTGGATAAACTTTAAAATTTAAATATAACTTAATGCAGAGATGTATACAACTTTAATTGGGGTTCTCAAATAAACAGAACTAATAGGATAAATACTGATATGTAGGAAGAGATTTATTATGAGTGATTGGCTCACATGATTGTGGAGGCTGAGAAGTCCCATGACCTGCCATCTGCAAATTGGAGGCCTAGGAATGTTGCTGGTGTAATCCTAGTCCCATTCCCAAAGGCCTGAGAACCAGGGGAACCTGTGGAGAAGTCCCAGTTTGAGTCTGAATGCCCCAGGTCCAGGAGCACTGATGTCCAAGGGCAGAAGGAGATAGATTATATCCCAGCTCAGGCAGAGAGCAAATTCACCTTTCCTTTGCCTTTTTGGTCTATTTAGATCCTTAACTGATTTTATGATGCCCACTTTTGTTGATGAAAGCATCTTTTTTCAGTCTCCCAATTCAAATGCTAATCCCTTGTGTAATGACCTTCATAGACATATATACAGAAATAATGTTTTACCATCTATCTGGGAATCCCTTAGCTCAGTAAAGTTGACGCATAAAATTAACTATCACAACAATCATCAAATCCTAAGTGTGAAAATTGATGAATTTCTATATGAACACCTCATATAACCACCCCTGTATCAAGAAACATTATCAGAACCCCCAGAATCCTCCCTTGTTCCCCCTTCCAGTTTCAAAGTAACTACTATTTTGATTTCTATTACTGTAGTTTAGTTTTGCAGGTATTTACCTTTATCTAAATGGAATTATACCACATATATATATGGAAAAGCCCAGCAACTGGAACAACAGAACGACTGGTGGCTATGACACGCACTGTGGCAGCCAACCACCTGATCCAGGCCCTGATTGCTCACCTCTCCCCCCACCCCAGCCCGGCCCTGATCGGCCCCCAACACCCTGATCTGGGGTGGGGCCAAGCCCTCCCCCCCACAGGCCTGGCCTGATGGGCCCCCATCGGGACGGGCTGGCCAGACCCCACCTGTGCACAAATTCGTGCACTAGTATAATATATATTAGATCCTTAACTGATTTTATGATTTATCATAAAATCTCTAGTATAATATATATACTTTTGGGTCTGGTGTCATTTACTTATTCTTTGAGCATCATCTATGTTGATTATATTTCCATTGCCATTCAGTATCCCATTGTGTAAATATGCTCAATTTATATATTTTATGCATTCTATATTATTGATGGGTATTTAATTTTTTTCTTGTATATTTTGTCTATTAATCCTATATAATAAAAGCCGAATATGCCAATCGACTGAATGGTGGAACAACCAGTTGCTATGACGTGCACTGACCACCAGGGGCAGATGCTCAATGCAGGAGCTGCTCCCAGCCCTCAGGCCCCAGGTCAACCAAGGCAGGTGTCAGTGGGGGCCCCCAGATCGCCCCACTGGTTGCCCCACAGATCAGCCCTGATCGCCGGCCAGGCCTAGGGACCCTACTCATGCACAAATTTCATGCACTGGGCTTCTAATAAAATAATAATGCTGCTGTGAATTTTCATGTGCATGTATTTTAGTGGACATTATGTACACAGTTCTTTGGAATTTATGTCTTGGAATGGAATTCTTAGATGACAGGGTATGTGGATCTCAGTGCTATCAGATACTGTCAGAGATAGTTCCAATGTGGTTGTAGCAAGTACATTCTACCAGTCCTGTGTGGGAGTTCCAGTTGTTCCACATCTTCACCAATACTTGATGTAATCAGTTTTAAAAATTTTGGCTATTTTAGTGTAGGTGCAGTAGTCTTGAGTTTTGATTTTAATTTATGTTTGCCTGATGGCTTATGAGTTGAAGTGCCTTTTGTTTGTTCATTGGCTTTTTAGATCGCCTCTTTAGAAGTGCTTTGGTATTTTGGTATTTTTGACTAGTTTTTGAGTTCTTTATGCACTCTGATTATGAGTCCTTTGTCACATATATGCATTGCAATTTCTTCTCTTTCTGTAGTATGCCCTTTCATTCTCTTACTGGCATCTTCAGATAAGTATGTTATCGCTTTTAATGAAATCCAGTGAATCTTTTCCTCTTTTTTGTTTTTGTTTTAAGATATCTTCCCACACCTCAAGGTCATAAAGATCCTTTCCCATTTTTTTTTAGAAGTTTTATTTTTTTGTATCTTTCACACTTAAATTTATTATCTATCTGAAATTAACTTTTATATGTGATATGAGTTAGGGGTTCAGATTCATTTTTTTCCTATATGGATAACTAGTTAACCCAACACTAGAGACTTTTTTGAAAATAATTTTGTATCTGCTAGGAAATATAAATGATTAACAGACGATCTAAAACTTTTATTCCATGTGGCAAAGTCATGATAATTTCAGCTATGATAAATTAAAAAAAATTTTTTAAGTTGATTTGAGAGAGAGAGGGAGGAGAGGGAAGGAGAGAGAGAGAGAGAGAGAGAGAGAGAGAGAGAGAGAGAGAGAAAAGGGCCCTCCATCTTAAGGGCTTTTATCTGTGAACTTTTCTGGGAGAACTGAGAAAATAGTTGGGTAAATCATGTTTTATGTTGTGGTTCTAATTAAGAATTTCAGTTGAAAAAGCCTCAGTAGTTATGAGCTAAGCCTATAAAATTATAAGCTGAAGTAAATACATAAAATTAAAGGGAGTCTATGGATCTGTTTAAACAGTTCTAAAATACTGACATTTAGAGGAAATTCCTTGGAAGAAAATATATATATTTTGTTGATTTAAGAGAGGAAGGGAGAGGGAGAGAGAGAATCATTGATTGGCTGCCTCCTGCATGCCCCCCCCACTCGGGATCGAGCTTGCAACCCAGGCATGTGCGTTTGGCCGGAATCGAACCTAGGATCCTTCAGACTGCAGGCTGACGCTCTATCCATTGAGCCAAACCAGCTAGGGCTGAAAGATTATTTTTGAATATTGATTTTTAAGAAGTTATAGCTTATTAGTTCTAATGATTTATTTATGATGGCTTTTAAGAATATTGTCATATCATTGGCAAATAGTGACAGTTTTTCTTCCTAATCTTTATAGCTTTCTCTTCCCCAGTCCCCCTTGCTTTGCTCAGCTGGCTCTAGTAAATTGTTGAATGGAAATGATGATTACAGGCATCTTTTGTCTTGTTCTGACCCTAAAGTTTCACCATTAAGTATTACCTCAGAGTTTTAAGGATGATGTTTAATCTGGACTTTGGTGTTACCTTTTATCAGATTAAATAGGCTCAACACCTATTCTTAATTAAGAATATACTATTTATAATAATAAATGGACGTTGAATTTATTATTTTCCTTCCATTTTTTGAGATGATTATCTGATTTAGTCCTTTTTTTCTAACTTTAGTTGATTTTCAGATATATTAATGTATTATTTTTTGTAAATTGCTGGATTTGATTTGGTTATGTTTTATTTAGGATTTTTGCATATATTTTCATAACTGAGATTGGCTGATAGTTTTTCTTTGTCCTTATTAGGTTTTGTTACCAAAGTTACACTCCCTTCAAAGTCAGTTGTACTGATGTCTTTTTCTAGTCTCTAGAAGGGTTTATGTAACATTGGCATTATTATTTCTTCCTTAAATTTTGGTAGAATTTGTGAATGAAACTCTTGGTTTAGAATTTTCTTTGGATTAAGCTTTTAAATTATGTTTCAAGCTATTTAATGGTTATAGCACTATTCTTTTTTAAAAAAAATGTTTTTATTGATTTCAGAAAGGAAGGGAAAGGGGGAGAGAGATAGAAATATCAGTGATGAGAGAGAATCATTGATAGGCAGCTTCCCACCCGCCATACCTGGGGATCCAGCCTGCAACCCAGGCATGTGCCCTGACCAGGAATCGAACCATGACCTCCTGGTTCATAGGTCGACACTCAACCACTGAACCAAGTCAGCTTAGCACTATTCTTAATGTTGTTTCTTTTTAGATCAATTTGGTAAGTTGTACTTGTCTAAAAAATCGTTCTTTTTATTTAAAAAATTTATTAGCATGAAATTGTTTTAGTGACTGTAGGTTCTGCGGTCACGATAATGACTTTGTCATGCTGCTAATGGTTGGTTGTGCCCTTCTTCTTTTCTCTCCCTCTCTTCTCCTCCCCTTAATAATCAGTGTTCGTTTAGATTTATCAGTCATTAATCTTCCCAGTGAACTACTTTTGCCTTTGTTGTTCTTTTCTATTATGTATTTGTTTTCTGTTTTATTAATTTCTGTTTTTAATTCCTTCTAATTTCTTTGGATTTATTTTCCTGTAACTTTTTTTTAACTTTTTGAAGTAATTCTTTAAGTTTTAGCCTTTTTTCAGGTAAATATATTTAAAGCTAATTCCTTCCAAATGCTTATTACTGTTGTCATCAATTAAAAATCCATCTAACTTCCATAATGATATCTGTTTATACTTATAGGTTATTTAGAAATGTAGTTCATAATTTCCAAGCCTATGAAGAATTTCTGGTTTTATTTTTAATGGGTTTACAACATTATTACATTGCTGTCAAAGAATATACATTGTGTAATATCAACATTTTCAAAATTTTTGAGACTTGCATTGTGGCCTAGGAAAAAGTCTATTTTTGTAAATGTTCCACGTATGCTATAGAAGAGTATATAATATGAAATTTTTGGTTAATGGTATTCTCTATATACCCATTAGGTAAAATCTGTTAATATTCTGATGAACTCTTTTTTTTTTCCACTTAACTATGTTTCTCCTTGTTTGTTTCTATCAAGTATATGATAATGATGCATTAATATTTATCTGTAGACTTACGTATTACCGTTTCTTGTCATTCTGTAAATTTTTGCTATGTATACTTTGATCTCATGTTGTTAGGTTATATCTTCCTGTGAACTGAACCACATTACTTTTATTGTGAAGTGACTCTATTTTCCAAGTATACTTTCTTTCAAGCTTCCTTGGATATCAGTGTAGCTCCCAAATTTTCTTTGGGTTTAGGGATTGCACGCAACATTTTTTCAATCCTTTTACTTTCATACTTTCTGTATCCATGTGTTTTAGTTGAGACTCTTGTAATCATGTTGAGAGCTAAAATGGCATATGTTTGTGAGGGATGAATATTGTAAAACCATTCTGTTTTTTGTATTTATTTTCTGGCTTGTCAATTTTGAGAATTCCTAAGTCCTCTTTTTTTTGTGCTGCAGTAACTGTGTAGTATGATTTGATTGTTGTTCTCCTTGAAAGTTTTGCTATTTCTCTTCTCCCCCCCAACCCCCCATGCTTTTGCTTAGGGAAGAGGACAGACAACTCTAAAGTTTAATGTCATACAGAGTGTTCCAATATAATTGTAAAGCACCTATACTTAATGGGTAAGCTACAGTTAATCTGACACTTTTAAGAGTAATATATTTACTTTGAGGAGTAAAGGATATAATTTTTGTTAATATTTATCTCATACAAATGATTATATTCATTGGCATTTTTAAAAAAGAATGCTCTTATTATAGAAAATGTTAAACACATATATAGGGAATATTATGTGCATTCTTGTTCTTATCATTTAAGTTAAATAATTACCAACTCATGGTCAATTTTGTTTCATCTCTACTTCCTTCTCCCAATTATTTTGAAATAAATCTGAAACATTGTATCATTTTAGATAGATAGATAGTATATACTGATAAAGTCTCTCCTTGACCAAACTTTAGTCAGGCACCTCTGAATTCTCTTCCCAATTAGGTGTCTCACTTTGGACTTGTTTTATTTAGTACTAGAGGCCTGGTGCATGAAATTGGTGCATGGGTGTGTGTGTGTGTGTGTGTGTGTGTGTGTGTGTGTGTGTGTGTCTCCCTCAGCCCGGCCTGCACTGTCTCCAATCTGGGACCCCTCGGAGGATGTCTGATTGCCAGTTTAGGCCCGATCCCACAGTTGGACATCCCTCTCACAATCTGGGACTGCTGGTTCCTAACCGCTCGCCTGCCTGCTTGCCTGATTGCCCCTAACTGCTTCTGCCTGCCAGCTGATCGCCCCCTAACTGCTCCCCTGCCAGCCTAATTGATGCCTAACTGCTCCCCTGCCAGCCTGATCGCCTCCAACTGTCCTCCCCTGCTAGCCCGATCGCCCACAACTGCTCTCCCCTGCCAGTCTGATCACCCCCAACTGCCCACCCCTGCCAGCCTGATTGCCCTCAGCTGCCCTCCCCTGCTGGCCCGATTGCCCACACTGCCTTCCCCTGCCAGCCCGATCACCCCAACTGCCCACCCCTGCCAGCTCGATCACCCACAACTGCCTTCCCCTGCCGGCCTGCTCGCCCACAACTGCCTCCTCCACTTGGACCCGCCTCCTCCACACAAGGTGGCAGAGACACCGGAACTGGCCTCCTCCGCACCACACGGAGCTGCAGGACTCCCAGGCCTCACCACGTGGAGTGGCCGCCGGACCCCACCTCCACTGTGCATGTGGCCATCTTGTGGCAGCCATCTTGTGATGATGTCACGCCTGAGGGCGCGAGGACCACCTAGGCTTTTATTAGTATAGATTGCTCAGTTTTGGTAAGAATTTGGTAAAGTTGGTTTAGCCTGAATCTCCCACCCTTCTCACCCTCCTGGATCCTCATCCTCCACCATCCTCAAGGTAGTAACACCCTTGTCTGCCTTATAGCAGGAATCCTATCAGGACTGTTTAGCCAGAACCTCCCCACCTCCTCTTACCCCAGATATTTCCTTAGTAATTTTTTTTCAATCCTCATGGGAGGATATGTTTTTTTATTGGTATTTAGAGAGAGAGAAAGGGTGAGAGAGAGAAACATCAATGTGAGAAACATCTATTGGTTGCCTCTTATATATGCCCCATCAAAGGATCAAACCTGCAACCTAGTTATGTGTCCTGTTGGGTAATCGAACCTGCAACCTTTTGGTGTATGGGATGACACTCCCACAAACTGAGCCACCTGGCCAGGTCCTCTTAGTAATTTTTTAAAAATTTTATTTATTGAATTTCTTGGTGTGACATTTGGTTAATAACATTATATAGGTTTTAAGTGTACAGGTCTATAATATATCATCTATATGTTGTATTGTTTGTTCACCCAGTCAACTGTCTTTCCGTCATCATTTATCCTCCCTTAAAAAAAATATTTTTATTGATTTCAGAGAGGAACAGAGGGAGACAGAGATAGGAAAGTCAATGATAAGAGAAAATCATTGATTGGCTGCCTCCTGCAGGCCCCCTACCGGGGGGCCAAGCCCACAACCTAGACACTGTGCCCTGACCGCGAATCAAATTGTGATCTCCTGGTTCATAGGTTGTCGCTAACCACTTGAGCCACAACTGCTGGGTGTCCCTTTTTTATCTTTATTGTTGAAAGTATTACAGATGTCCCTCCTTTTTTTCCTATTGACCCTCTCCCACCCATACCCGCCCCTCCCAGGCCTTCACCACACTATTGTCTATGTCCATGGGCTATGCATATCCTATATAAAAAAGCGTAATATGCAAATCGACTGATCAGCCGAACAGTGGAACGACCATCCGGATGACCACCCGGGACCATGCTATGATATCCACTGGAGCCAGGCCAGCCAAGGCAGGTGCGATGCGATTGGTTGGGGGCCTGGCCATCGCCCCATGATTGCCCCACAGAGGGAGGCCCAGGCCACCTGCTGGTGGGCTGTGGCGGGTGGACGGGGCCTTCCTCTGCGAGGGAAGCCTGGGTTCTGGGTGCCGGCGGCCGGGGGAAGGAAGGCCTGCTCTTGACGAATTTCGTGCCTCTAGTATGCATATGTGTTCCCTGGATAATCTCTCTCCCCCTCCCACCTTCCCTCTGAGATTCATCAGTCTGTCCCATGCTTTTGTGTCTCTGGATCTATTTTGTTCATGAGTTTATTTTGTTCATTAAATTCAACATATGTATGAGATCATGTGATACTTCATACATCACCATTTATCTCCCCTATGCCCTCCTCTACCTTCCTCCCTCCACCACATTAGTCACCACATTATTGTCTGTGTCCATGAGTATTTTCTTTCTTTAAAGATTTTTATTTTTTAATTCTCATTCAAGGATATTTTTCCATTTATTTTTAGAGAGAGTAGTGGAAGAGAGGAAAAGACAAAGAGAAACATTGACATGAGAGAAACGCATCGATTGGTTGCCTCCTGCATGTACCCTGACCAGGGCTGAGAAACTTACAACCAAGGTATATGCCCTCTACCGGAATCAAACTGGGTCTTGTCAGTCCATAGGCTGACACTCTAGAGCTTAAAAATTTTTTTTTGCTCAACCCCAACACCCTCTACCCACCCGCCTCCTCTGACATCCATTAGCCTGCTCTCTATGAGTCTGTCACTATTTTGTTTGCTTGTTCATTCTGTTCATTAGATTCTGTACATGAATGAAATCATGGTCTTCGTCTTTCTCTGGCTGGCTTATTTCACTTAGCATAATGCTCTCCAGGTCCATCCATGCTGTCACCAAGGGTTAAGATTTCCTTCTTTTTTTTTTTTTTTGGCTGAGTAAGTAGTTCATTGTGTAAAGGTATAACAGTTTTTTGATCCCCTCATCTACTAATGGACACTTGCACTGCTTCCAAATCTTGACTATTGTAAATAATGCTGCCGTGAATATAAGGGTGCATCTGTTCTTTCAAATTAGTGTTTTGGGTTTCTTTGGATGTATTACCAGAAGTAGAATTGCTGGGTCATTCAGCAGTTTCATTTTTAATTTTTTGAGGAAACTCCATACTGCTTTCCACATTGGCTGCACCAATCCCACCAACAATGCACAGAGTTTCATTTTTTTACCCTCACCAATACTTGTTTGTTAATTTATTTTTTAAAAATATTTTTTAATTGATTTTTTTACAGAGAGGAAGGCTAGAGAGATAGAGAGTTAGAAACATCGATGTGAGAGAAATACCGATCAGCTGCCTCCTGCATACCTCCCACTGGTGATGTGCCCGCAACCAAGGTACATGCCCTTGACCGGAATTGAACCTGGGACCCTTTAGTCTGCAGGCCGACACTCTATCCACTGAGCCAAACTGGTTACAGCTGTTTGTTAATTTATTGATGATAGCCATTCTGACAGGTGTGAGATGATATCTAATTGCATTTCTCTGACAATTAGTGGTGCTGAGTATTTTTTTTTTTTTTATATTTTATTGATTTTTTACAGAGAGGAAGGGAGAGAGATAGAGAGCCAGAAACATCGATGAGAGAGAAACATCGATCAGCTGCCTCCTGCACATCTCCTACTGGGGATATGCCCGCAACCCAGGTACATGCCCTTGACCGGAATCGAACCTGTGACCCTTCAGTCCACAGGCCGACGCTCTATCCACTGAGCCAAACCGGTTTCGGCCTGAGTATTTTTTTATATACCTATTGGCTATCTTTTTGTCCTCAATGAAGAAGTGTCTGTCTATTCAGGTCCTTTGCTCATATTTTAATGGGATTGTTGTCTTCTTTGGTGTTGAGTTTTATAAGTTCTTTATACATTTGGATGAGATTCATCAGTCAACTGTTCCATGCTTTAGATGTATCATTGGCAAATATGTTTTCCCATTCAGTGGATTGTCTTTTCATTTTGTTGATGGTTTTCTTTGCTGTGCAAAAACTTTTTAGTTTGATGTAGTGCCATTTGTTTATTTTTTTCTTTTGTTTCCCTTGCCTGAGGAGATATATCAGAAAAAATATCCTTTGGGTGGTGGGCACACAGTGCAATATAAAGATCATGTATCATGGAAATATACATTTGAAATCTATGTATCTTATTAACCAACTAGTGGCTCGGTGCATGAAATTCGTGAACATTAAAAAGGGATTAATTAGAGGAAATATTTTAGTATTGCTATTTGCCCTTTCTCTATAATAGAAGTATCAGAGATGAAAGAAAATTAGTAAAATGTATATGAAAATCTTCCTCCTGTCAGAGTCTGGGGTGCGCTGCAGGACCCAGAGTCAAATCCCCCGCCCACCCGCAGTGCCTCAAAATCGCCTGAGATCCAGACCTGGCTGACCCCACTCTTGTCAAACCCCGCCAGGCGGGGGGCGCAGCCTCAGGGCCCCTGGCCCAGCGCTGGATGGGGGGCACACCCTCAGGTCCCCTGTCAAGCCCCGCCAGGTTGGGGGTGCACCCTCAGTCCCACAGCCCAGCACCAGGGTGGGGGGCGCGGCCTGAGGTCCCTCAGCCCGGCACCAGGGTGGGTGGCATGGCCTGTGGTCCCGTCAAGCCCCGCTGGGCGGGGGGCATGGCATGAGGTCCCCCGCCCCAGCCCAGCGCCATGCAGCCTCAGGTCCCTGCTGATTGCTCGTTAAGGCTCGTTACTGGAACTCGGCCTCCGCTGTGGGTGCAGCTATCTTGTGTTACAGAAACCCTGCCTCCTCTGTGGGCTCCGCCATCTTTGTGATGGTGCGATGGTCAATTTGCATATTCCTTCTCTCTTAGCTAGGATGTCACCCCAATAAATTTAATTTTTAAAAAAGAAAATATATATTGCTACAAGAAATGTTTGATTTTACTGCCTATGTTTTCTTCTAGGATTTTTATGCTTTCAAGTCTTACATTTAAGTCTTTAATCCATTTTGAGTTTACTCTTTTGTATGGTATAATAAGGTGGTTTAATTTCATTTTTTCCCCATGTATCTGTCCAGTTTCCCAACACATTTATTGAATAGGCTGTCTTTACCCATTGTATGTTCTTGCCTTCTTTGCCAAATATTAATTGATCTTAAAGGTGTGGGTTTATTTCTGGGCTCTATAGTCTGTTCCATTGAGCTATATGTCAGTTTTTTGCAAGTACCATGCTGTTTTGATCATTATGGCTTTGTAGTGTAGAATGATATCATGTAGCATGATTCTTTCAACTTTGATCTTCTTTCTCAAGATTGTTGTGGCTATTCGGGGTTTTTTTTTGGTTCCATATAAATTTTTGGAATATTTGTTCCTGTGGTGTGAAATATGCCATTGGTATCTTCGTAGGAATTGAGTTGAATCTGTAAACTCCTTTGGGTAGTATAAACATTTTAATGATGTTAATTCTTTCTACCCATGAGCACAGTATATACTTCCACTTATTTGTACCTTCTTCAGTGTCTTTTAATTTGCCAAGTTCAGGTCTTTTACATCATTATTAAAGGTATTCCTAGGTATTTTATTTTTTTGATTCACTTGTAAATGGGATTCTTTTCTTAGTTTCTCCTTTTGATAATTCATTATCTGTACTAATAAAAGGGTAACATGGTAATTAGACCGGGAGACCTTCTGGACATCCTTTCAGACAAAAGCCATGGTGGCGGGGCCGAGGCAGAGACAGTTAGGGGTGATCAGACCAGGAGGGGAGGGCAGTTGGGGGTGATCAGGCCAGTGGGGGGGTGCAGTTGGGGGCGAGCAGGCCGGCAGTGGGGGGCAGTTGGGAGCAATCTAGCTGGCAGAGGGGGGCAGTTGGGGGCAAGCAGGTTGGCAGTGGGGGGCAGTTGGGGGTAATCAGGCCGGTGGGGGGGCAGTTGGGGACGAGCAGGGGGCAGTTGGGGTTGATCAGGCTGGCACGGGGGGGAGTTGGGGGTGATCAGGCTGGAAGGGGTGGGCAGTTAGGGGCAATCAGGCTGGCAGGGGGGGCGAGCAGGCCGGTGGGAGGGGCAGTTGGCAATCAGGCTGGCAAGGGGGGCAGTTGGGGGTGAGCAGGCTGACAGGCAGAGTGGTTAGGGGTGATCAGGCAGTCAGGCAGGTGAGCAGTTAGGAGCCAGCAGTCCCGGATTGTGAGAGGGATGTCCAACTGCCGGTTTAGGCCCTGTGGGATCAGGCCTAAACTAGCAGTTGGATATCCCCTGAGGGGTCTCAGACTGGAGAGGGTTCAGGCAGTGCAGGCTGGGCTGAGGGACATCCCCCCCACATTAACGAATTTCGTGCACTGGGCCACTAGTTGGTGTATAAAAATACAATAGGTTTCTGGACATTTATTTTGTCTCTTGCTACTTTACTGAATTTTTTTTTTTCCATTCTAGTAGTTTTTTGGTGGAATCTTTAGGGATCTCCATGCCATCTGCAATAATGACAGTTTTACTTCTTCCTTTCCAATTTGAATATTTTTTATTTCTTTTTCTTGTCTGATTGCTATGGATAGGCCTTCCAATACTATGTTGAATGAGAGTGGTGAATTTGGACATCCCAGTCTTCTTCCTGATATTAAGGGAAACATTTGTAGTTTTTGCTCATTGGGTATAATGTTGGCTCTGGGTTTGTCATATATGGCATTTATTTATTTATGTATTTATTTATTTATTGCCTTTATTACGTTGAGGTATATTCCCTCTATTCCCAGTCTTCTGAGAGGTTTTTTTAAAAATTCTTTGTTGTTTAAAGTATTACATATGAATCCTTTTTACCCCATTGACATCTCCCTGCTTGTTCCCATCCCCCAGCACATGTCCTTGCCCCCCCCTACTGACTGTCCATGGGTTATGCTTATATGTATGCATACAAGTCCTTTTGTTGATCTCAACATTCCCCTCCCCCCACCTTCCCCCTAAAGCTGGATGGTATGTTTGATGCTTCTCTGTCTCTCGATCTATTTTAGTTCATCAGTTTATGTTGTTCATTATATTCTGCATATAATGTGGTATTTATCATGTGATATTTTGCTTTCTCTGACTGGCTTATTTTGCTTAGCATAATGCTCTCCAGTTCCATCCATGCTGTTGCAAATGGTAAGAGTTCCTTCTTTTTTACAGCAGCATAGTACTCCATTGTGTAGCTAGCTGTACTATAGTTTTCTAATCCACTCATTGGCACTTAGGCTGTTTCCAAATCTTAGCTATTATAAGTTGTGTGCTATGAACATAGGGGTGCATATATCCTTTCTGATTGGTGTTTCTAGTTTTTTGGGATATATTCCTAGAAGTGGGACCACTGGGTCAAATGGTAGTTCCATTTTTAGTTTTTTTTAGAAAACTCCATACTGTTTTCCAGAGTGGCTGCACCAGTCTGCATTCCCACCAGCAATGCAAGAGTGTTCCTTTTTCTCTGCATCTTTTCCAGTACTTGTCGTTTGTTGATTTGTTGATGATAGCCATTCTGACAGGTGTGAGGTGGTACCTCATTGTTTTGATTTGCATCTCTTGGATGATTAATGACTTTGAGCATGTTTTCATATGTCTCTTGGCCTTCTGTATGTCCTCTTTTGTAAGGGGTCTATTTAGGTCCTTTGCCATTTTTGTTTGGGTTGTTTATCTTCCTTTTGTTAAGTTGTATGAGTTCCCTATTAATGTTGGAGATTAAACCCTTATCGGTGGTAACATTGGCAAATATGTTCTCCCATGCAGTGGGCTTTCTTGTTGTTTTGTTGATGGTTTCTTTTGCTGTGCAGAAGCTTTTTTAAAAAATCATAAATGGGTGCTGGATTTTATCAAATGCATCTATTGATATCATGTGGTTTTTATCCTTCATTTTGTTTATTTGCTGTATCATGTTTATTGATTTGTAAATATTGGTACATCCTTGCAGCCCCAGAATAAATCCTAGTTGATCATGGTGTACGATCTTTTTAATATATTGCTAGATCCAGTTTGCTAATACTTTGTTGAGGATTTTAGCATCTATGTTCATCAGGGTATTGGTCTATAATTTTCTTTCTTTGTAGTGTCTTTATCTGGTTAAAATGGATAAACGCCTAGAAATCTTCCAAATCTTCCAAATCTTCCAAATTTAAATCAGGAAGAATCAGAAAAGACCAATCACAACTAATAAAATTGAAGCAGTAATAAAAAAAAATCTTTCAACAAATATAAGTCTAGACTAGATGGCTTCACAGGTGAATTTATCCAAACATTCAAAGAACTAACACCTATCTTTCTCCAGCTATTCCAAAAGATTCAAGAGAAGGAAGACAAGCTAATTTTATAATCCGAACATCCTATGTCCAAATCCTTAGTAATTTTTTATTGACAAACCTTCTAATTCCCTCTTGGCTATAAATTCCCACTTCCATGTTGTATTGGGAATTGAGCCGAGTTCTACTAGTATATTGAGGTCTCTTACCTCCCGTTTCAATAATCCTGAATAAAATCTATTGTTACTTTTTAATTAACTATAGTCCAGCTCTGGCTTTTCTTTGACTATATGCATATATATTTCATTTTTGTATCTTTAAAATATAAGAATTCCTTTAAGGTTATTATCACATCTAAAATATGAATTATTCCTTAAAATATATTGTGTATTTCACATTTCCCAAACTGTTTCATAAAAAACTTGTACATTGAAATTGCTTGATGTATCTTTTAAGTCTTTTTCTTTTGTTTTTATTTATTTATTTATTTTGGTTAATCCTTACCCGAGGATAGATTTTCAAAGAGAGGAAGATGGAGAAGGGAGAGGGAGAAACATGGATGTGAGAGAGACACATTAATTGGTTGCCATCTGCATGTGTCACCACCTACCGGAGCTGGGGTTGAACCTGCAATCCAGATACATGCCCTTGACTGGGATTCGAACTCTTCACCAATATGTCTTTGGGCTGATATGCTAATGATTGCGCTTACTGGCCAGAGCTATTTGTTTTGTTTTTAATTGTATAACCCTTTCCCTTCCTTTTTTTCCTTGCTACTTGTTTGTTGAAGAAATCACATCATTTGTTTCCTAATTTGGGTTTTCCTGATTGTGTTCCTGAGCTGTCATTTAACATTTTTCTGTGTTTTCTATATTTCTTGTAAATTGGTAGTTAGGAAAAAACTTTTTATTATTTTTTATTTTTTTATTTATTTATTTTTTTAAATATATTTTATTGATTTTTCACAGAGAGGAAGGGAGAGAGATAGAAAGTTAGAAACATCGATGAGAGAGAAACATCGATCAGCTGCCTCCTGCACATCTCCTACTGGGGATGTGCCCGCAACCCAGGTACATGCCCTTGACCGGAATCGAACCTGGGACCTTTCAGTCCGCAGGCCGACGCTCTATCCACTGAGCCAAACCGGTTTCGGCGGAAAAAACATTTTTAAAGTAATTCTGTTATAGGTTTCTTGGATCATGTGTGTTAGGAAGGACTTAAAATTTGAACATTATAATACGATAGTCATATGTTGTGTACATATAGTTATGATATCCTAGTCATCTGTAGTCATCTGTTCTGCCTCCCTGATTTATATACCTCATAGAGGTTGTGATTTAGCCAGTATCCCACATCAAGTTGAAATTAGAATCTAGCGTGCATTTGGAAGTAGAAATCTCTTTCCCTTCTAAATTTTTTGTGCTGCCACTTTAGTGTTTTTGTTCTTCAGAAGTTCCTTCCTGAACATCCCTCCCACCCCCCACCCGCTGTACCTAGGAATTTGTCTTTGTCTTCTCTTTCTACTTGAGCCCCACTCTAATTGTAATTTAGTTTGTTAATCTGGTAATACCTAATCTGTGTCAAAGTCCTCTTTTGCCACACCTTCCAGCCTTTATCCTTTTCTAAAGTCTAATTATAAAGCACTGTAGCCTGTAATAATTCTTATAAGTGGCAGCCATGGATCCCATAAACATGAGATTTGTTTACTTTTGAAATGTAAAAAATTTTCAGATTTCTTATTATAAAAGTAATATATCTATGCAAAAAAGTAAATATATATTTGCTTAAAAATTTAAAACAGTGTGGAACTATATAAAGTAAAAACTAAATGTGCCATGATCCTCTCCACTTGACCTCATTCCTTCCTCAGTGATAACAAATGTTGAGTTTGGTGTGTTGCATTCTAAACGGAACTCTACAAAAATACATACAATTTATATATTGTATATACATGTACACATATACAATTTTTGTTAACTAAAAATAATTAAAAATTATGATAAAAATACTTTTACTTATATTAAATACAATATATTTTATAGGGAAGGTATTCTTCCTCCTCTAGCTAGTGCTAGCTATCATTTTCATTTTTCCTTTGTGACCAAGTTGTAAGTCAGGAAAAACAAGAGAGTGTCCACAAATACCAGGAAAACTTGTAGTTAGATTTTCATTTTATATAAAGGCATGAAAGAATGGAAATAGTATCATAGAAATTAAATTATTTATGAATGTCATATAGCATATAGTTTTTAAAAGTTTTATAATAGTAGAACTTTATCAAAGGACCAAATTTGATGTAGTAAAGTTCGTTCTTTGGTAAAGCTTTCCTTATTTAAAAAAATTATTTCTAAGAAAATTTAAAAAATACAAAAACACAAAAAAACTCACATGGTCAAATCATATTAATAGCCAGAATCAGAATTAGATTTTATGATATGAATTCTAGTCTGTGTTCCTTTCCTAAACCCTTTTCCTCAAATCCTAGGTGGGATTTTATGAGAAGGTCTGTCTTTCTGATGTTCATACTTTTTAAAATATAAATACTTTATTTAACCTAATTAAAAAATACTTCAAATAACTAAAATGTGACTCCTCTCATTTTTTATTACCCCAGTTCTCATATAAATGCCTTGAATTGGAGTGGACCTCAGAGGTTGGCTCATTCAATACTTAGGAAAATAAATTTTATGGAACCCCAATTGCTCCTAAGAAATAGTACATTTTTATTTAGTGGCACTGCAACAATATATTGCTATTTCAGAAGGAGAATGTCCTAGTCTATAGGAATCACCTTAAAAGTAGCTGTACAAATTATGAGCATCAGCTTTTTTTTTAAATGACATTTGAAACAAAGAGTTGCTTTATTTATGAATTTCATAAAATTTTCCAGTAAAGATTACCTTTTGAGACACATTTTACTAAAAGCCTTTTTTTAAAGCACAAAATATTTGTGAGATAAGACAAGTAGGAAGATAGAAAACTCTCCTACCTACTAAATCTGTTTATGCATTGTTTCACAAGCAATAGCCAAATTACTTATTATGTTAATATGTTTTCTTTATTCTGAAAAGGTGGAATGTCTTACTGGTTAGTTCTTGAAAGAAGGAAACAAGAGGCTGCTGAATGGGATTAGTGAGATAAAATACTATTCAACTGCTCAGTTACTAAATTTTCTGAACCCACAGTAGAAGTCTGAAGTACATTTTACATAATTAAAAGTTGACTTTTAAAACCAAGTCTCTTGAAGACTTTGATATGTTCTAGTTCTTTATGACTCACCTGACATTACTATATAAAAATTAGTACCCTTATATTATAAAATCACACAACCTTAGAGTGTTGCTCCCTTTTTTCTACATTATAAATGAAGGGGGGCATTGTCTACATCAGAATTTCCTTTTCACATCTCTATTAAATGCTTTGTTCCCCTGTATATTTATCTTAAAATCAAAAAGAAATAATGCTCTGTTGTCTTACTGTAGTTGCCACTGACGCTATAGAAGCTCTATTGTGAATGCTTTAAAATTCTCAAACCAGTTTTGTCTGTTATACTTGGAGCTTAGTCATCATCATACGTAGCAGGACCTGGTTAAGAAGGCTGCTCCGCCTCTAAGCCTTGCTAGATTGTAGCCACTAGCAACCAGGCTGCAATAATTTCCCTTTGATGACATCATCCACTGTGGAAGAACACAGTTGCTTTAGCGAGTCGAACTACATACAGTTCTAACCCTCATCAAATATGGCATCTCCCTTGCCTGCTGCAGCAGGGGTGGAGGAAATGCCACTGTCTTTTTAAGCTAGCAAGCTTTTCTTTTTCTTCTTCTTTTTAAAAATTCTAATCATGGATGCTTCTTCTGATCCTTATTTGCCTTATGACGGGGGAGGAGACTATATTCCCCTGAGGGAATTACATAAAAGAGGTAATATCATCCCCTTGCTCTGAATCCACTGTGGGTATGTTTTGCATGCGGCTGGGCGGCTCTCTAATTGAAACAGGTTCTTGGTTGTCCTTTAAATACTGCAGTGTGTTGTTTAGTTGGCCTGGGTTGTTAGCTAGGGGCAAATACAACCTTCTGAATGTTCTGTAGTCCTCTCGGATTGTTTTCTCTGTGCAGATTAGTACTGCTTCAGATCACATCGGACTTCGACTCCATCTTCTGTGTGAAATCCTCTTTCTATTTAACTGGGAAAATGAATTAATCCGCTTTTACAGTTAACTAATGTAGTGTTGATTGGCACCTAAAAATAATGTTTTTCTTCCTTCGGAAAACTGGTTTCCTTTATTTTATACAGAGAAATCAAGTGTGTGTCTGTGTACCATCATACTTCAGCTGCTGCCAATTACCATGTAGCTTTCACGCCACAAGTAAATTTATAGTAAAAGCTGACTAGCATTTTAGAACACTGAAATGACAGTAAAGATGAACACATTTTTATATTAATATTTTCCATTTAATATGCATTTCAACTGATTAACTACATTGTCTTACACAGGTAGCTTTTAAAAATAGATATGATAAAAAATTTAGGGTAATTTTTATACATCAGATAAAATGAAAGTTAATAGTTTGTAAAAACTAGAAAAGCACCCAACATGTTAATTTAAACTGCTTTTTATTCATTTTTCTTAAACTGGTTATACTAAAACTAGGCTGTTGGCAATTGTTCTAGAAAAAAAATTGACCCTAAAGAAAACTATCTTAGGTGACTTTATGAGCCATGTTAGTTTGAATTACTGCCTACTATTATAAACTCATTTTATGGTTTAACCAAACTTATATTTATGAAATAAAGAAGTCATGATTTTCCTGAGTATATTTAGCCTATTTTATTTAAAATATAGTTTCTATAGTGTTTCTGACAACACTTTTTTTTTTAGTGTTAAATTCCATTAGAATTGAAAAGTTAAGATAGTCAGCAAATATTTATTGGTTACAATGTCTGCTAGATACTATTTTAGGCTCTGAACAGCTATAACATTATATATCCTATAGTATTGTGTTGTTAGTAAAAACTTGTTTTTCAAATTTTGAGAAGAACTGCACCAAGATCATGTTACATATACAGTATTGTGCTTCTCATACAGAGTTCCCCTCTTTATGAAACATATATAATTACATATATATGTAAAATAATGTATATATAATTTTAGAACATTTGGGGAAATAATCAAATGAAGAAGAAAATAAAAGTTTTTCATAATCTTACCACCCAGAGCTGTTGGCCCCTTCTCCCCCCAATTCTTCGTGTGTGCATTAACTCTCCTTTTTTGTTACCATCATCTTTTTTTTGTTAAGGATTTCTTTTAACAGGAAGCAACTTGGATGAATGGTGACTGTTCAAGTGTCACAGTATTTATAAGTAATTAAACTGTAAAACAAGACAAACTATGTTTTCTTTGAGCTATTACAACATCTGTTTGTTGATGATAATAAAAGACCTAGGCTTGAGAAATTTAAATGGTCAGTGTTTAGCTTAACAATCTTTGACATAACTTATTTATAGAGTTCATCTCTGTATAACACATGCAAATAATAAGAAATAAGCCAAAGTATATGTGAGAGTAGGCATGGTTACTGATACGGTTATTACTAAAATATAGTCTTTTTGTGTCTATTGTATTTTCATAAATAATCCTTTAGGAATCTTGCTTAAGTCTAAATCAGTCTTTCTCTTGGCAGCCCAAATAGGTTCCTTGTCCCTTGATGAGACTTATTCAATTAATATAAGCTAATGTTATTTGAATGTAAAATTGTGTCTTTGTAGTACCGATGAGTCAGTTATTATGCTGTAGTATCCTTTTATCTGAGGGTAAAAGGTTGTTTTCCATAATTTATAAGCTATTATAGCCATGGGTCAACACAAAGGAACTGGAGATGTGGAGATAAGCAGCTAACATAAATCAAGAAAACTGAATCAGGACAAAACAATGACTCGAAATATATCTTCAGGCTGATGAAAGGTAAAGAGGCAGACAATGGAAGTATGAAACTGTAAAGTAAACATGAAACTCGGAGTATTAGAGTTAGGGATTACCTTTGTGGAGTAAATTACATTTAATACTACTTTTCTAGGTGAGATGGTAAATGATGTAGCTCCCTACTTAAGTGAATAATATAGAAACTGGAAATGTCAGTAGATTAAAAATAGAATTAGTTAATATATTGTTGGTAAATTAGAAATTATGACATTTTAGAAATAGCCATCTTTTGGGGTAAATTTCCTACCCAGAAGCTATCAAGTTCTTTCATGAAATGTCTCTTTCATTTAAAAAAAAACTTTATTGCTCAAAGTATTATATAAGTCCCCGTTTCCCTCCCCCATTGACCCGTTCTAGCCCGCTCCTGCTCCCCACCCACCAGTCTCTGTGATTTTTGTCAGGGAAAAAAAAAAACTTGCTTTATTTGGATTGTCAGTTTTATACTTTGACTTTCTTCTTAATTGTTCATGAAGTTTAATTAGTTGTGGGGGTGGGAGTCGACCGGGGATGAATCCCTTCTTCTACCAGGCCCTATCTTGGATTTGATCTTTTGGGTCTTGAGCCTGCCTCCATTTATTCCCTGAGGGATCTTTAAAACTTATTTCAGTATTAATTGTTTCATTCAAAGAATTTAGTTGAGCTCTTGTGTATGTATACAGCACTACTTGGTGCTGTGGAGAAAGATGGTGGTACTAATAGTAATATTAATAATAGCTAATACTTAGTATAGAATTTACCGTTTGCCAGATACTGTTTTAAGTGCGTTAGGTGTATCAGATCACTTATGTGTAACATCATTTTATTCCTCATTGCAAACTTGTGAAGTATCTATTGTTTTAACCCCCATTTTTCTGTTGACAAAATGGAGGTAAGCAAATGTTAAAAGTCAGGATTTGATCTAGAAGATTTGGCTCATACTCTAATCGTGCTTCTTACTATAAATCCCTGTAATAACTTGGCATTTTGAGTCTGGAAGGGGCATCAAAAGGCTTCCTAAGTTAAAAACAAAGAAACAAACCCCAAGGAAGTTAATAAATTTCTAGGGAATGGTGTAGACTGTATGTTCTCTGGGACTTTACAGGAGGAAGAGATCAGTCTCTTTTTGACACGTGTTTTCAAAGTAGGCCACGTCTTCATGTACACAAGGGAATTTGATATGATGTTCGTGAGGGAGAGGATAGAATGAGTACGTGCTCTGGTGGGAATAAATGCCTCTTATGTTATTCCCTGATTAGTTTTGTTGTATAAATGTGTCATACAAGGGGTAATACAGAAAGGTGGAAGGTAGAAGAGTACCGATTCTAGAGGAAACTTGAATGCCAGACAAATAACAGTTTTAAACCACAAAAATTGTGACCTTCCTATTGAAATAAAAGTTTGAGGTCTGTTTTTTTTTTTTTTAAGTTTGTACTTGAAATCATTGCTTGACATTCATTAGCTCAGAGATGTATTTAAGTAGGTTTTTTTTTTGTTCTTATTATAATAGATGAATTAGTTCATTTTTATTCCCTCCTAAAAGTATCAGTAGTTAGCATTTTTTTGCACATTATTTGGAAATCCAGGTGCTAGATGATATTCTTACTGCCATAAGGACATTTTGTAGACTCTTTGTAAAATGATTTTAAGTATCCAGTCATTGTTGTGCTTCTGTTACCTCTAATCTTTTAGCCAAATAGAAAATTAAGTCTGTTCTTACAAATTAATTCATCTAAGTGTCTGTAAATTAAAAGAACAAAATAAAGATTCTTTATTTGATGTTAGTAACTCTTTGTATTCTAAAATAATTCAAAGCCTGTCTTTAAATTTATTTGCCCACAGTATGAGTTTAAAATCTTCAATAAAATTTGGTTCAGATTACTATCTTTAGCTCTATTTTCTAAAAATAACATACACTTTACTATGATTAATTTTATACCATCTCATGGCTTGTCGTAAGTCATAAATGCTTTGTGTATCAAGATTTCATAATGTGAGCAGATCTGCCACATAGATTAGGTTTGTAATTTTGGCTGTTTTTCCCAGCATTGAGGTCTTTTCTTTGTGCCTACACAAAAGCACAGGAGACTGGCGGCTTACACTGTATTTTAAAGTTTGTTTTTGTTTTTTAATAAACATGTTTAATTTGTAATCTTTTGTAGTCCTTTTCAACCATAATTAGATAAAAAATGGATTTACTTTAGTTTCTGTCAATTTACTTCTCATTCCATTTCAGAGAACAAATTTCATAATTTAAAAAACTCATGTAATATGTAAATCATCTTATATGCAGAGATAATAAATGAATATGGAATTTCTTTCCAATTATACAGATGTTTTAATACCCACTTCATTAGCTCTACCTAAGAAGTATCTTTATTTGGGGTGGCAATAGAATAGAGAAGAAAACAGTGAATTGGATAGTAGGCTCAGCATTGCTGCTGACTGGTTTTGTGTCTTTGGTCAACTTCTTTGGGATTTGGCTTTAATTTCCAAGTCTTTGCAGTTTAAATAGATGGCAGTTAAATATGACTGGATGGCAGAACAGATTTAAAGAGTACATACTTCATTTATCCTATTCATTTATCCAGCAGACATTTAATTGACCACCTACTAAATACTAGGCATGGTGCTTGCCATTACCCTTTTAATCTTTCATGTGGGAGTCTGCTAACATTCTGGAACTTCTACTATCAACTTACAACACTTACTTTCCCTTCCTCACCAGGATGACCATTTCTTATCAGTAAGGTCACAGAGGGAGGGAAAAAGTACATTGGGGACTAGACTTCCTGCTCTTAATATACAGAAGAAACTGAATAGTTGGGCAATATGTAGGATTTTGGATTTCTGCCTGTCTTCTTCCATAATTAAAAAAAAAAAAATTGAATGTTTTATATGTGTGTGATAGGACAGTAATCTTCATTATGGGCTTAAATGATAAGAATCACTGCTGTCACATGTTTTGAGATCAATCCTAGAGGTAATAATAATTTTAGGAATAAATATATACTTTTTCATGTAAAATTATTATTTGGATATTCCCCTTTGAAAAAAGACTTAGGCTGCTTACTGTGTGTGGCTTTGAAATTTATAAAAAGCTCAGCCTAGGGTGGAACCATGAAGTCCTTTTTTTTAGTTCAGTTTACCAAATATATATTGAAGGGCCAGTAGGTGGGAATATAAAGATTTTTATTGATGAGAAAGCAGATAATTTCATTAATGTATTTTCTAGTTAAGTATTTGTCAAATTTCAGGTTTTAACATGTTGGCTATGAAATCAATTGGGTTTGTGACTAGTATTATAAAAAAAAAAAGCAAAAGTGTCAGAGTATATGCCAAATAGTAAGTATACTAAACTTTGGTTTTACTTAGGTATGTATCTGTATACTATGTCAGTGAGAAATGCTCTTGCCATGGGCCAGTCAAACAAGTTTGAAAACCAGTTTCTTAAGTATACAATTAGGAAGGCAGTTAACACTTTCTTTTTAGGCAGTATTTCTGTGGCCTAAGCTGAGTCTGGAACAACCTAAAGATGAGAATGGGGTGTGTTAGTGTCCCAGACCTCTGCTAAAGCATAGGGATGTGAGTGTTGGTAGCAAAGCCGTGCCCATGATTACTGTTGCAACATTTTTCATTGCAATATTTTAAATAATATAGGACAAGTGGTTGGAACCAAAGGCAAAGTGGGATGATTGATAGTGATGGATAGGATTGTATTGTCTGAAAGCTAAATGCATGGGCACAAGTGTTTTGGGAGAAGGCACCACCTAATTTGGAAAGGAGAGTGTCCAGATATCGTAAAATATACAAGCGAATAAACCATGAGATTATTTTTTAGGCAGTATTTTTTAGTGATAAGGAATACCTTTAAGTCAAACTACTTGAGTTTGAATCCCTCTTCCACTACTTACTAGCTTAGCACCCTTGGGCGTATTTCTTAACTCTGTGCCTTGTTCTAATTTATAAAATGGAGACAGTGATACCTGTCTCTTGGGGTTGTGAAGATTAAATGAGCTAATAACACATGTAAAGTGCTAAGAACAATGTCTAGCACACAGTAAAGTACTCAATAAAGATAGTTGTTTCATTATTCTTATTATTTGACACCAGATAGATAATGGTTCGTGGCCTCTAGGTGGGAAAGATTATTTTAATTCTGATGTAATCTAGTTTGTCTGTTTTTTTCACTTGTCAGTTGTATGGTGTTTTATCTGCAAAACCATTGCCTAATCCAAGGTCACAAGGATTTACTCATGTTTTCTAATAAGAATTTTATAGTTTTAGCCCTTACATTTTGGTCTATGATCCGTTTTTAGTTAATTTTCATGTATGATATGAGGTATGGGTCCAGCTTCATTCTTTTGCATGAGGACAGTCAGTTGTCCCAGCATTTGTTGAAAACACTATTCTTTTCCCATTGGTGAAAATATTACTTTAAATAATAATGAATATTAATTTCTACAGATAATATAAAAACTTTTTGTTGAGATTACAGATATTAGTATATAATGAATTTGTGTTTAAATAGATATGCATGAATTTTATAAAGTTCTATTTCTGGGGAAAAATAAAAAAGACAAAATATTATTATTATTATTATTATTATTTTTAATTTATTGCTTAAAGTATTACAAAGGGTATTACATATGTGTCCATTTTATCCCCCCGCCCTAGACAGTCCCCTAGCCTCCCCTATCCCCCAGTGTCTTATGTGCATTGGTTATGCTTATATGCATGCATACAAGTCCTTTGGTTGATCTCTTACCCCCCTACCTCCTGCCCCCCAACCCACCCCGGCCTTCCCGCTGCAGTTTGACAATCTGTTTGAGGCAGCTCTGCCTCTGTATCTATTATTGTTCAAAAGTTTATAATGGTCTCTATTATCCATGAATGAGTGAGATCATGTGGTATTTTTCCTTCATTGACTGGCTTATTTCACTTAGCATAATGCTCTCCAGTTCCATCCATGCTGTTGCAAATGGTAAGAGTTCCTTCCTTTTTAGAGCAGCATAGTATTCCATCGTGTAGATGTACCACAGTTTTCTAATCCATTCATCTACTGATGGGCACTTAGGCTGTTTCCAGATCTTAGCTATGGTGAATTGTGCTGCTATGAACAAAGGGGTGCATATATCCTTTCTGATTGGTGTTTCTGGTTTCTTGGGATATATTCCTAGAAGTGGGATCACAGGGTCAAATGGGAGTTCCATTTTCAGTTTTTTAAGGAAACTCCATACTGTCTTCCATAGTGGCTGCACCAGTCTGCATTCCCACCAGCAGTGCACAAGTGTTCCTTTTTCTCCACATCCTCTCCAGCACTTGTCGTTTGTTGATTTGTTGATGATAGCCAGTCTGACATGTGTGAGATGGTACCTCATTGTTGTTTTGATTTGCATCTCTCGGATGATTAGTGACTTTGAGCATGTTTTCATATGTCTCTTGGCTTTCTGAATGTCCTCTTTTGAAAGGCAAAATATTATTAATAAAGTTATTTTTTCAAGAAAACTGCATGCCAGTTATAGCTCAATGATTGGATAGTTTCTTCCGCTTGCTGAGATATTTTAGTGTTGGTGATACTTGAACTATGAAATATTGTTGGTGATATTTGATTTGTAAAATGTTCAGTTATGGAAAGGTTGGCTAGTGACCATACTTTTTGGATATTTGTTTTTTTTTGTCCATGTCAGCTATAATGAATTACATTATATGTTAAAAATCTATAAGATTTTTGCACAATATGCAGTTGTAGCAGAGCTCATTAGTCAAATTTGTAAGATTCCACCCCCGCTTTTGTAATGTTTTCAGTCTTTTAGTTAAGATTAATATCTTATGAGTAATATAACACATAGTAATATAATATAATAGGCAGTATGCATAGTGGTAAGTGTTGTTGCTTTTTTATTTAATTTATTGATTTTGGACAGAGGAAGGAAGGGAGAGAGAAAAACATCTACTTGTTGCTTCACTTACTTATACATTCATTGCTTGATTCTTGTATATGACCTGGCCAGGAACCAAACCTGCAACCTTAAGAGTATTGGGATGATGCTCTAACCCAGTGGTCGGCAAACTCATTAGTCAACAGAGCCAAATATCAACAGTACAACGATTGAAATTTCTTTTGAGAGCCAAATTTTTTAAACTTAAACTATATAGGTAGGTACATTGTTATTAACTTAATTAGGGGACTCCTAAGCTGGCCTTTGCTAAAAACATCCTCAATCTGATTGAGGTACGTTCGCTGAGGTCGACCCCTTCCAACTCTCCCATCCACACTCATCTTGTATACTTGTTTCGTCTATCTTTCGTTCATCCTCTCTATATGTCCAAACCATCTCAAAATACCTTTCTCAAAATAGACTCGCCCAGGCCGAAAACCGACTTATGCGCATGGGCCACAAAGTTTCAGTCGCACTGTACATGCACGCCCGCACGTGGTATTTTGTGGAAGAGCCACACTCAAGGGGCCAAAGAGCCTCATGTGGCTCGCGAGCCATGGTTTGCCGACCACTGCTCTAACCAATTGCGCTCCCTGGCCAAGGTCCTAATGATTGTTTTAAATGCCAGAATATTGAGCAGAAACAATACCTTGTGTTTATTGATTTCCTACTGTTTGTCAGATATGTATATGATTTATCTCCAGTCCATATATCATATTCTAAAAGTGGGTGAGAAAACCAGGTACCTCCAAGAGGTGCTGGATCATGTAGTTAATAGGCGGCAGAGCTGGAATTTGAGTCTAGGTCTTTCTGATCTGAAAGTGCATTAAGGTCATGGGATTTCTCTACTAGGCACTGAAAAGAAAGTGATCTTTCTCCAGTGTTTTCTGTTGCGGTTTTTCAGCCATTAGGTAGTAGAGGATAGTCACTGGCATCTGGTAGTCAGACCTCCAGAAAAGTTGTTTTAAATTTTTTCTTGTTTTCAATTTGGGAGGTACTACTTTCAGATCACACCTTCTTCCAGCCTATGATCTAGGGCAGTGATGGCGAACCTATGACATGCGTGTCAGAGGTGACACGCGAATTCATTGTTTTGGTTGCTTTTTCTTTGTTGAATGGCATTTAAATATATAAAATAAATATCAAAAATATAAGTCTTTGTTTTACTATGGTTGCAAATATCAAAAATAATTCTATATGTGACACGGCACCAGAGTTAAGTTAGGGTTTTTCAAAATGCTGACACGCCGAGCTCAAAAGATTCGCCATCACTGATCTAGGGTCTAGGTAGCAGGAGCTATCCTTTATCTTTTTGAAATTTAGTTGTTAAAATTAATAGACTCTTACTATCTTTGTGTTTCTCTGCTCAAGGTTTACATTTCCAGGAGATAGAGTTTGATTAGTTTAACTTGAATCATGTGCCTTTTTCTTCACCGGGATTGAGGCCTCCACCAAGACGGCACACAACGAGGAATAGAAGTTTCCTAAAAATACTTGGGTTCTGTTAAAGAAAGAAGGGAGCCCTAGCTGGTTTGGCTCAATGGATAGAGCGTCAGCCTGCGGACTGAGAGGTCCCGTGTTCAATTCCAGCCAAGGGCACATGCCTGGGTTACAGGCTCGATCCCCAGTGGGGGGCGTGTAGTAGGCAGCCAGTCCATGCTTCTCTCTCATCATTGATGTTTCTCTCTCCCCCTCTCTTTTCCTCTCTAAAATCAATAAAATATATTTAAAAAAAATAAAGAAGGGAAAAGGTTACCAGGTAAGCAGAAACAGGTGTCCATTATACAAATGATAACCCTAATCTGAGGATAGTTACGGGACAATATGTTTATTTGAAATTTGGAGATGTATCTGGTTATTAAAATTGAATATCTGGGTATTGGCTTGGGAAAAAAGTTAAGAACAAGAAAAAAAGGTGAAAAAATCCAAATATTAATTGGAACCTATGCAAATCTGGTTTAATGGCTAATCATTTACTCTCTTGCAAATGTTTTGAGAAACACCCACCCAACTAACAGACGCTATACTCAAATTAACAAAGATATATATATTTTTTAATTTCCTCTTCTCATGTCCACCAGACACCAATTGCTTTCTCTTGTGTTCTCCCAGAGAGATGGTAAGACTTTGAAAGTTATGGGTTGTTGAAGGTTTTCCTCATCCACTTGTGTTCTTGCCTGTGACTTTTACAAATATTTCTCATTTTTTGTTTGCTCTTTTGTTTTGATATCCAGTTATGTTGTTTTTCTTCATAAGCAGATTCAGGGAGATTCAAAAACTATCTTAACCCCATGATAGTCCTAGAGTCTTTATAAATATCTTTGCATCCATATGTCTGCCTTACCCTCTTTCTCTGTGGCTGGAGAATAGTAAACTGAAGGCAATCTTTAAATGCGAATACAATCAATTAATTGGACAGAAAAATTAATTCTCTTTACTATGTCTTTTGTGTAGACACCATCAAAAACATTATTTGATCTCAAATTAAGAGCATCACTTATTTTAATACAAATATACAAAGATGTAAATTAAATAAATGCAGAATAGTTACTAGATTAAGGAAAATTCTGAGGTGCCTGTTGGTACACAGAAGCACAAAAATGTTTTAAGAATAGAAGCCGTATTGTATGTTTCATTTCTCTTTATAAGGCTTATTAGAGGGCCCGGCAGTTGGTCATGTAATCACTGATTTTCTATTCTGATTTTGGAAGTCTTGGTTTTCTTTATCATTCATCCTATCCAATAATAGACAAACATGGTAATTGACCATACCTTCGCTATGCCTCCCATTGGCTAATCAGCGTGATATGCAAATTAACCACCAACAAAGATTGTGGCTAATTTGCATACCGTAGGCAGGGCGGGACAGCGCAAGCCACCAGCGTGCCGCCATCTAGGGCAGGCAGCCCTAAAAGCCCCAGAAACCGGCCTGCCTTGCCTCTGGGGACCCAATCCGGTCACGGGCGGCAAGGCAGGCCGGTCCCAGAAGCCGCCTGATATGGTAGTAACTCTATCAGTAAGCACTCTGAAAGTCAGTGGCATAAATGCACCAATTAAAAGACAGATTATGAGGGTAAATAAAAAACAAAACCCACTTTAAAGACACATATAGATTAAAAGTAAATGAATTAAGCTGCAGCCTGTTTTGCTCAGTGGATAGAGCATTAGCCCGTGGACTGAAGGGTCCCAGGTTCGATTCCAGTCAAGGGCATGTACCTCAGTTGCTGGCTTGATCCCCAGTCCCTATCAAAGCATGTGCAGGAGGCAACTGATCAATGTGTCTCTCCCTTTCCCTTCACTCTCTCTAAAATTCAATGGAAAAATATCCTTGGGTGAAGATTAACAAAACAAAGTAAATGGATTAAGTAACATTAAAGAGATTATAAGAAAAATATATTCCAAATTTTGTTAGTTGTATAATGGTTACGTTTAAATTATTAACACCTAAGAAATTGGGTGAAGGGTACATATAATATGCTGTAGTATTTTATAGTTTTTTTTTACATGTATGAGATTATTTCAAATTAAAATATTAAAAAATTAAAAATTAATGAAATATTAATTGAAATGTATCTGCATTACATGAAAAATCTCCTAATTGCTTCTAGCATAATTTATTAAATTGTGCTAAAACTTACAAGGGTTCAATTAAAAAATATCTTAATTCTAAATGATATAATAGAAAATATATAATAGTGCAGTTATAAGCACTTATCTGAAAATAAAAATTTAAGGAAGTGAATTTAAAGAAAGGATTAGCCAAAGAAAATATATGCACAACCCATGGAGACAGACAACAGGATGGTGATGGCAAGGGAGAAGTGGGGGGCAAGAGCTGGGTGGAGGGGGCAAAAGGGGGGAAATAGGGACATCCTATATAATAATAATAATAAAAGGCTAATATGCACATTGACTGAGCGGCAGAATGACCAGTTGCTATGATGCGCACTGGCCACCAGGGGGCAGATGCTCAATGCAGGAGCTGCCCCCTGGTGGTCAGTGCACTTCCATATGGGGAGTGCCACTCAGCCAGAAGCTGGCTCATGGCTGGCCAGTGCAGTGGTGGTGGCAGGAGCCTCTCCCACCTCCGTGGCAGCACTAAGAATGTCCAACTAACCGTTTAGACCTGATCCCTTGGGGGCCTAAGCCTTTAGTCAGACATCCCCCGAGGGCTCCCTGGCTGCCAGAAGATGTCTGACTGCAAGCTTAGGCCTGATCCCCCAGGGAGTGGGCCTAAGTTGACAGGTGGACATCCCCGAGGCAGGGGTCCTCAAACTTTTTAAACAGGGGGCCAGTTCACTGCCCCTCAGACCGTTGGAGGGCTGGACTATAGTTTTAAAAAAAACTGTGAACAAATTCCTATGCACACAGCAGCGGCAAAAACACCCGGCGGGCCAGATAAATGTTTTCGGCAGGCCGCATGTGGCCCGCGGGCTGTAGTTTGAGGACCCCTGCCTCAAGGGGTCCTGGACGGTGAATGGGTACAGGCCTGGCTGAGGCCGCTCCCCCCCCCCCCCCAGTGCACAAATTTTTGTGCACCGGGCCTCTAGTTTACAATAAATCAAACTTATATTTAATTCAATAGAAAAAATAAACTAATTGGAAAATAGGATTTTGATTTGAGATAGTTTTAGAATGTCTGCCTAGTAATAAAAATATGCTAAATACTGAAAAGCTTATAAATCAGTGTGGCTAGTGTAATATTTTTATTTTGGGTTTATAGGACGTTTTAAAGGCTGAAGCCAATTGCCAGTCTAACTATTGTAACTCTCTTGTTTACTCATTCCCTCCCCTTGATTCCTCAGCAAACCCTATGTAGCTATGTAGAATTGGTTTTTCATGTGTTCTTTTTTCAAGCCATGGCTTATTAACGCTAATAAACCTTTTTTTACTTAGTCTTTTAAAAGCCAGAAACCTATCACTCACAATTCAAGGGTATTGGCTTTTAAGATTTTGCTTGTTATATGAGTTTCAAAAACCTAAATATGAAACTCAGAAGCCACGATACTGAACCTTGTTCTCTGACATCTGCTGTATTTCTGCTCCTGTGGCTGTGAATGTCTCACTGAACTGGTTTGGGGAATGTAGATGGAGAGGACAAGGAAGTCATGTTGGGTGAGGAGCCTTGATTAGCAGTTCCAAAAGGCATTCCAGTGTATCTCTACTACTGTCTTCACAGATAAATAATGAGCTGCATATACTTTGAGAAATGGGAAGCCCAGGGCAAATCATGTCATTATGTTAATAAAATACAACTGTAAGAAGAGCTTTTACTGAGTATATAATCAGGGAAGTGCAGCCTCACCACCTTGGTCTTCCAGGCTCCCTTCCTGATATCTGCTGTAGGAAAGCCATATTACAATTTCCGAATTAACCAACCCTTGCAATATTATTTTAGGAAAGAAAGAGAGATGTACTTTATATATGAAGAACTTTAATTTTGTGCAAGTTCTATGCTTCATTGAAGCATAAGATGAAGTTGAAAGATGAAGTTAAACTTATACTGTTGTTTATAAAAATTTTATTAACACATATAATTTATTTATATTCATTTCATTTTAATATATGTAAGTTAAACTTTATACAAATCTGGTTGCAGTGAAATATACACAAAGAAATGATAGGTTGGGAATATCTAAAAACTATTGTTATTGTTAGGAAACATAATACCTTTAAAATTACTCCTAATGTGGGATTTGTAGGTATTCTTGTGATCCCATTAGAAATGTGAATGTTCCCTACTCAATTTAGAGTATGATAGAAAATCTTTCCTATTTTCCTTCTTTGTGCTACTCAGATTTCCATGTTTGGCAGAACAAGATACAAAAGAAAATATATGAAGTGTCACACATATATTAAAGTAAAAGTCTGAATATTTTTTAGTGGCCAGCCAATTCTTAAATTATATTTAGCAGTTTTTTGCAATAACATACTTTAAATTAAAAATATTAATCTCCCAGTCAATATGGTACCTTTCAGTTGTCAGTAATAATCTAGTACAGTAAGTAAGAAACAGGATACAAGGAGAAAGGTACCTTCCTCTCTTCCTGGAAATTCCATTTAATTATACTTACTAGAGTCCAAGAAATATTCTAATCAGCTCTATCTCAGCAGAAAGTTTTTATTTTCATACCCAAATCTGTCTTGTTCACTGTCCAAGCTAATATGACAGCAAGTCATAAAAAGGACCCACTCTCTTTTAGAAATAATTTAAAGGGGAAATCTGTTTCTGTGGGCTCCCCGAAAACCAAGATCAAGCAGTATTTCCCTCTCTACTTTACTGTTTTCATCACCTGTGCTCTGTCAAGTAGAAGCAAGTAGGCATGAGGGGACAGAATGACCTTCAAGCAGTCTGTTGGGGACACAAGCTGCTCTGGCTAATTTCCACCCCAACATGTGCAGTGGTAGCTCTAGATATTCTAATTAAGGGACACAGTGTGCAAGATCTAAAACATAATACATTGATCCACAAAGTCCTTTGGTTTAAAAAGTGTGAGTCCTTTATTTCTGATGTTCACATACTTAGAATTACTGCATATAAATGTTACCAAGCTGAATGAGAGTTCATCTGTAGGTTCACAGACTGAAAGAAATGTACAAGCAGGAGTTTTTAGTGGATGAAAGAATTAATTTATTAGATTGGTGCCAATGTGGAGAATGGATGAGCTTGAGTTCCAAAATACCCAACTCCCCAATGGTTTACAGACAAGAAGCAAAATCATGCCATCACGAATAAGGGGTTTGGGATTATTGGTGAAACTGATTGGTCAACAGTGAATTAAGTAAGGTAAATCATGATGTCAGGTCTTGAGGTGAGCTCTGTGGTTCCTCAGTTTGGTTTCATGGGGGTCGTTTCACTTTAGGGTTTAGAAGCTGAAACACAATTTAGGGCATGATGTTATCTTCAGCTTAAGGAAAGCCGTACCTTGTGACCACTAGTTAGTAGGGCTTGGCTGTTGTTTCTTGCTGCCTCAGGAAGTTAATAAAATGTAAGGGAAAGGGCCAAGGCTATGGAGCATGTTGTGAGGAAACTGAATTGAGCGCTAGGGCTAAAGTAGTACCACCCAAATTAAGTCAAAGTCATACATTATATCAGGACCCTCGATTGTACATAGTTTAGATGTCAGAGTTTCTACAGAGTAATTATTTGAACATCACTGAAGTCAAGACACATGGCTAAAATAAATACTTTTTGCTACTTCATAAAAAAGAATGATAGTCTCTACTTTTTTACTTCTTAGTTCGTAAGTCTGTCAGAGGAATATGTGCCTTTTTTGCTATTCACCTACATTGGTGCAAACAGCTTGGAAATTCTTATCATTGGGGCTGATGACATTGTGTTGGATACACATTAAGTGTATAGAAATTTTGCTTTTGTATTTTTTGCATAGAAGAGTAATAATTAAGATCAGTAGTCTGTGTTTCTTAAATTCTACCCAGATAAGGGCACATGGTTGGGAGGGGGTTTGAAATTTGTGAAATATGCCATAGTATACATTTAAAAAATATTTTTTCAGAGTACACTTAAAATAATATTTTCTTTTAATTTCAGACTTATAGATGTTGAAAAATAGTGTACCCTTTACCTAGATTCCTGAAATGTTACATTTTACCACATTAGTTTATTCTGCTTCTTGTTCTTTCTTTTGCTATATATCTGTGTAATATATAATATATATTAACACATATATATATTAGTATATATATATACACACATAGGCACCACATATTTTTCCTGAACCATGTAAGAATAAGATGTAGACATAGTGCACTTTTACTTCTAAATACTTTAGTGTGTATTTCCTTATGAGAAGACATTCCCTTACACATAGCCACAGTACAATTTTCAAGATCAGCATTGATCAGTGCTGTTATCTGAGCTACAGGCTATTTTCACGTTGGCCAGTTGTCCCACTGTATTCTTTTATATAAAAGAAAAAACTTATTTTTTTCCAGTCCAGGATCTAATAATCAAAAAATCTCCTTTAATCTAAAACAGTTCCTCTGTCAAACTTTGATTTTCATGACTTTGACATTTTTTAATAATGCAAGCCGTTTATTTTGTAGAATTTCCCTCAGTTTGGGTTTGTCTTGTTTTTCCTCATAAGATTCAGTTTATGCATTTTGGGTCAGCGTACCACAGAAGTGATGTTATCATACCAGAAATCCATAGAGGCCTATGGCACTTCCCTCCAAAAACATTTTTTAAAAATTACCATTTTTTTGTTTTTACTTATTTAATAATTTTTAAAATTCTTTATTGTTTAAAGTATTACATGAGTCTCCTTTTTCTCCCATTGACCTCTCCCTGGCCGATCCCAGCCCCCAGCACATGCCCTCACCCTCCTACTGTTCTGTGTCTGTGGGTTATGTTTATATGCTTGCATACAAGTCCTTTGGTTGCTCTCTTCCCTCCCTCTCCCCTCCCAGTTTTAATGTTACATGGAGAGCAGAGTCAGAGAGTCTTACATTTGTCAAGATATTATACTCTGTTATATTCATTCTCCAGTTGCTTTCTCTTAAGAAAATGTGTGGCCTTTTTGCCAGTGTATGTTTCTTGGCATCTAGAAGGGTTAAGGAATCTGGAGAAGGGGCTGCGGTGAATTAATCAAGAGTCCAGAGACGAAACAAATTTGGAAGGCATTTTGGGGAGCCAGAGGAGACTTAGCTAAAGAAACAAAGTCCTCCAGTCTCTCTGGACCCCTTGCTTTTTATTAACACAAATTGTCCTAAAGCAAGGTAGATATACATATCAAAGGCAGAGTTTAGTATACAGAATCCATTGTCAGATTGGAGGAACTGCCTTCTGCTGTTCAGGTGTTTGGCCAGCAGGAGGCAATAACATATAGATTGAAATGCCCTCAGCTGCCTGGCAGCAATCATTTATGCATCCTTTTCAGCTTTAGGGAAATGCCCTTAGCCATTTCCAACAGGCAATAATATGTATTTTCCATCCCTTGCTGAAGGCTCAAGGTCCACCAACCTTTTAATAAACTTCTTGCATTTATGACCTGCTGGCATTAGCTTCCGGCATCTTTTAGTTAGCTTTTACCAAGTGGAAATTGCTGAATAAAATCAGGATAGAGGCAGAAAAAAAGAGCCGGTGTATTGAGCTTTAAGTGTAAGGGTTAGAGTATATATTTTATGTGAATGAGCCTGGGCCATTGCAAGGATTGGGCTTTTAAACCCTTGGCCAAGAACAATAAATTATTTATTCTTGGAGTACTTCTGCCAAAACACTGAAATCAATATACTATTCTCCTTTTAGAAGTTTTACACCTTTCCAAGGCAAACATTCGAGGTAAGAGAAAGCCCTGTTTTATCTGATAGAAGTAAAAGACATTTAAGTTTATTAGAACAATATTCAGTATTTATTATACTGTTTAAAATATTAACCCTTTCTATATTAATGCTAGTTCATATTACCCCTTTGAATGATCAAGAAACAGAACTTGCAACCTGCAGTATAGTTTATTTGGATCCTATCAGCAATAAAAGTAGATTTTAGTACTGACGTGACTTTGTCCAACCCTCCGTTTCCTTCACCCTCCAGTAGATTTATGATAATCTGTTGCTCTACTAGTTATCTAGGCAGTGTTTATTGTGATTGGGGAAAGTTCAGATTCTAGCTTTGCCAGATGATAGTTTTGTGAAGTGGCTTAACATTTATTATAGTTTATCTGTAAGTAAAAGGGAATGAGTCATTTTAATCACCAGACAGCAAGTCTTAAATTCATACAATAAAATAAGCAGGTTTTTTGTGTTATATTTTTACAGTGTTTGTTTAAATATTAGTATAGTGCCACTCTATATTCTCTATCAGTTAGTTATATTACTATTAAAATGACACAATTCTAGATTTTTACCTTTGGTATAAAATCTATATTACTGCTACATAATTTAAAGATGTAATTTGTAATTATTTATGCTGAAATCACGTATTTGAAATTATGCACCAGCTTTTCTAAGTTTTTAGGGATTTGGAAAAATTTCAAATGTTTCTTTACTTATATGTCTTTATTATAAGGTGTGGCATCCTAATATATAAAAAGCCAGGGGCCGTCATGATTGAAACAATTGGACAGACGACCGAACAGCAGGTTGTGTGGGGCAACAAGGCCGGCAGGGGGGTTGGTGAGGGACGACCAAACGACTGAACAGCAGGCTGTGTGGGGCGACCAAGGCTGGCGAGGGGGTTAGTGAGGGATGACCAAATGACTGAACAGCAGGCTGCGTGGGGCAACCAGGCCTGGGGGGGGGCAGTAAGGGGTGACCAGGTCGGCAGGGGGGCAGTTAGGGGCAACCAGGGCAGTGGGGGGGCAGTTGGAGGTGACCGGGCTGGCAGAGGGGGGCAGTAAGGGGCGACCAGGCTGGTGGGGGGGCAGTTAGGGCTCCCCAGGGGGATTGGGCCTAAGCTGGCAGTCAGATATCCCTCTGGCAGCCCGGGAGCCCTCAGGGGATGTGTACCTGCTGGCTTAAGCTCGCTCCCTGGAGATCAGGCCTAAGCTGGCAGTCAGACATCCCTCTGGCAGCCTGGGAGCCCTTGGGGGATGTCCTAATAATGGCTTAGGCCCGTGGTCGGCAAACTGCGGCTCGCAAGCCACATGCAGCTTTTTGGCCCCTTGAGTGTGGCTCTTCCTAAGCCTTAGGACAGTGATGGTGAACCTTTTGAGCTTGGCGCGTCGGCATTTTGAAAAACCCTAATTATTCTGGTGCCGTGTCACATATAGAAATTTTTTGATATTTGCAACCATAGTAAAACAAAGATTTATATTTTTGATATTTATTTTATATATTTAAATGCCATTTAATAAAGAAAAATCAACCAAAAAAATGAGTTCACGTGTCACCTCTGACACGCGTGATATAGGTTTGCCATCACTGCCTTAGGAGTACCCTAATGTACCTACCTATATAAGTTTAAAAAATTTGGCTCTCAAAAGAAATTTCAGTCGCTGTACTCTTGATATTTGGCTCTGTTGACTAATGAGTTTGCCGACCACTGGCTTAGGCCATTAGTCAGACATCCTTAGCGCTGCCGTGGAGGCAGGAGAGGGTCCCGTCACCGCCGCTGCTCTGGCCAACCATGAGCTGGCTTCTGGTTGAGTGGTGCTCCCCTCTTTTGCTTATCTGCTCCCTGGTAGTCAGTGTGCATCATAGTGACCAGTAGTTCCCGGTTGTTTGGCCGGTAGTGTCAATTTGCATATTACCCTTTTAATATATAGGATATTTAACATTTAAAGATTACTTGTCCAAACTTACTTAGCTGTCTCGGACTAGAGTCTATGAGGCAGGCTTATTTTTGATACTCTAGTATGAGTATGAAAGATGCCCTGGCTGGTTTGGCTCGGAGGCTAGAGCATCGGCCTGTGGACTGAAGGGTCCCAGGTTAGATTCCAGTCAAGGGCACATGCCCGGGTTGCGAGCTTGATCCCTAGCTGGGGGCGTGCAGGAGGCAGCTGATCAGTGATTCTCTCTTATCATTAATGTTTCTATCTCTCCCTCTCTGAAATCAATAAAAATATATTTTTAAAAAAAGGACATGCCATAATCACTTTGCCTTATTTCCAAATTTTACATAATTTTTCTGAACTTGGGTCATTTTCTTAATTTCTCTATTTTATTGTAATGATTTCTAGTGATACTATTACAAATGAACTTGTAAGTAGGTTACATAGTTCACCATTGTTTCTCATAAAACATAATCATTATTCCTCTTTTGCTTATAGGAACTCATTACACAATGACAAATGGAGGCAGCATTAACAGTTCTACACATTTACTGGATCTTTTGGATGAACCAATTCCAGGCGTTGGTACATATGATGATTTCCATACTATTGATTGGGTCCGGGAGAAATGTAAAGACAGAGAAAGGCATAGACGGGTAAGTATTTTTAGTTATTTACAAAAATATAGTTATAATTAGATCCTTTAGTAATATATTTCTGCCAATGATCTCAGACTGTCAAAATATATGTTATGCATTAAAGTAATTTTAAGCATTTTTTTTTTTTTTTTTAGTTTATTTATACCCCATATCTTTCCAGAAAGGATTTGAGGTAGCTTAAAAAAAAAAGTGCGTAGTAAGACAAAATAGAAAGGAAAAGGAAAACAGGGTCCACTAGGGGGGAAGATTAAGCAAAGTTCAAGATTTGTAAGTCAGCATGATTTTGGGCTTTGATCAGCACAGCAGCTATGGCAAAACAGGAAACGTTACATAATTCTCATTATTCAAAAGTAATTACTTTCTGGGGACATAGTTTTATGCGGTATTGCTCTTTTATCTCTTTTCTCAGTTTTTAAATTCTGAAATGTTTCTCAAATTGATATTGAGTGTTGTAATGAATCGCTATTCAAAAAAATGGCTTTTATTAAAGAGTACAACTTATGGATCTTTCTTGTTATGGGTTGTGACTTCCTGGTATAATGTAATCCAAAAATACATTAAAAAAAGAAGAGAGATAGAAAGAAAGAAATCTCTTTGACAGCAAAATTTTAAATTCCAAAAAGTCCTTTGTAACTTTATGGTCTGCAATCTATATATATATATATCAAAGTCTAAGTGTCCGTCCAACCATCCGACTGGTAGCTATGATGCACACTGACCACCAGAGGGCAGACGCTGTCATGGTGCGCACTGGCCATTTACAAAGAAACAGCAGCATGGACCTGGTGCCCACAAACACTTGCTTCCCCCAAATGGGACACACCCCACCACCACCCCGGAGCGACACCCCACCAAATTGCAGCCAACGCTGCCAAGACCCCATGGCGCAGCCCACCGCCCAGCCTGGAAACAGTGGCTGTGGGTGCCAGGTAATGGCGTCATGTAGCAATGTCCAGCTTCCTCTCCCTAGCCACTAGCTTCCTGGGAGTTTCTTCAGCCCAGGAACCCAACTTGCTTTATAGCCAGGTGCAAACATTTTACCATTTAACCAAATGTCTGTGAAGCATTTTCACATGCCTCATCTCATTTGATCCTCACAGAAGTGCTGGAGAAGGTAGATAGGAGACTCAGTAGAATCCTATTTTCTTTTCATTAGCTGGAAAACAGAGATTTAGAAAGTTTAGAAACTTGACCTGAATGAAAAGTAAGAAATGGTGGAACTTGAAAATGACTTCAGGTTTTCTCATTGTGCAGAATATAGTTAAACACTGCTGCAGTTAAATATTTTACCCTTTGTTCTCCCTGCGTGATCTACAATAATAATCTGCTTCTTGTTGATATTTACTGCTGTGTTGCTGACAGTTACCTGAAAGAGAAGTTGGGGTGCTTCACTGGACCAGAAAAAGTTTAGCTACATCAGAAGGCAGGTCTAATTAAGCAAGTTTATTATATAAAAGGCTAAGTTGACTCGCGCATGCACGATACATATAAAGCTCTTGCTGGTGCCCTCCTAGGGGACAGGTGAGCACTGAAGTCCTACGCAGAGGATATTGCTTCCCCTGCCCCCTTTTTTTAGCCAATTTTATCTCTGTGCTGGTAGTAATGAAGTTTCTAGAATATGGCTTTTTTCCCCTTTTTATTGAATTTATTGGGGTGACACTGGCTATCCAAACTATACAGGTTTTAGGTGCACAATTCCACACCACATCATCTGTACTATATTGTGTGTTCACCACCCCAAGTTAAGTCTCTGTCCACCACCATTTATCCCCTCATACCCTCCTCCAGCCTCCCCTACTCAGCCCCTCCCCCAGTAATCAACACACTGTTGTGTCCATGAGTTTTTTTCTTTCTTTTTTGTTCAATCTCTCTACTCCCTTCTCAGCCCCTCACCCCCCAGCTGTCAGCCTGCTCTCTATCTATGAATCTGTCTCCTTTTTGCTTGTTAGTTCATTTTGTTCATTAGATTCCATATATGAGAGGAATCGGATAGTACATGTCTTTCTAGAACTCTGGACCTGCCAGTGGGATGGCTTTTTAAAGCAGCAATCCTAGTAAAACAGGGGTTTAGGTTTAGAAGTGCATTCTTATTAAGAGAGGAGGGCTTGGCTTCCTGTGTCTTAGTAGAGTGAGATCTGGAAATCAAACCTGTTAACAACATGCTAACCTTACCTCCTCCACAATATTCAGTGGAGGATACATCTGCCTTACACAGTGATAAAGGAGGGCCTCTGGACCTGCCAGTGGGATGGGAGCTCTTCATGACTGCATATTTACAGACCTATACATTTATTTGTAAATTTATTTTTATAGTTCCTTTATTTACATGACTGTTTTGTACTACATTAATGGGCATGGAACTGTTATTCACTGACCTTACCTTTTAAAGAATGTAATAATCCACTTAGTTTCTAGGAGCAGAGAATGACTAGGGAATGATCCACATTTCAAGCTTTAATGCCTTATTTCTGTGAATATAAAAGATGCATACCAGCTAAATTTGATACGGTTTAGACCAGTCTGGGTCATACTTTATATGGTTTGTGGATGGATCCCTTGGCTCAAATTCTGAAGTTCTAACTAAAATATATATATATATATCTGGGTAAATGTTTGTCATTGGTTTACAGGTATAGCAACTGATAGTGGTTCCGCCCCAAACTCACCTTCCCCATTATTTAGTGTAGAAAGTACTGTCCTGTGTGTAATAACTGAGAAAATTGTTGTATTCTAGAATTGTGGCTTCTAGTCATAGTTTGAAAATGAAGCATAAGCATTTCTAATTTCAGATCAACAGCAAAAAGAAAGAATCAGCATGGGAAATGACGAAAAGCTTGTACGATGCGTGGTCAGGATGGCTAGTGGTAACACTGACAGGATTGGCATCCGGTAAGGAAACTTTTAATGCTGTCCTTTTCTGGTTAACAGAACAATAAGTAGGTCTCTCTCCTTTCCACAATTTTTTTTTCCAGGTATTGTTGGGTTTTTAAAATCATTTTTATTTTGTTTCTTTCCTCCAAAACTCTTCTTAAACACAAGACTAGAAGGCAGGAGGCTTCTGCATCTCATTTTGGCTCTATCCAATTTTTTAAATCTTTCTGGGCTCAGTTTCTGTGTCTGTAAAGTACATGGTTTGGACCAGATGATCACTAAAATATCTTTTAAAGTTAACTTCATAATAAGTAAGTAATATTTATTGAGTGCTTCCACTGCTCTAAAAGCTTTATGTATATGTAAGCCTCATACAATTTTATGGTATATGTCAGTGATTTTCAACCTTTTTCATATCATGGCACACATAAACTAATAACTAAAATTCTGTGGCACACCAAAAATGTATTTTTTGCTGATCTGACAAAAATAGGTATCATTTTATTGTTGTTGATCCTCAACCGAGGATATTTTACACTGCTTTTTCAGAGAGGGATGGAGGGAGGTAGGGAAGGAGGGAGGAATGAAGGGGAAGGAGTGGAGGGGGAGGTAGAGAGAGAGAAACACCGATGTGGGAGAGACACATCAACTGGGGTGGGGAGCGAACCCACAACCCAGGTACATGCCTCTGACTGGAAATCAAACCTGGTGCACTCGCCGGTGCTCTAACCATTGAGCATGCCAGCCAGGGCAAAAATAGGTATTCTTTAGATTCATTCACACCATACAGCTATTGTGCTGGCAGTTGTCATTTTTTTATTTGATAGTGTAAGGGAAAAGAGGTCAGTGCCCCTGACTAAATAGTCAGGTATTGCATGTTTTGAAAATTCTTGCAGCTCACCGGTTGAAAATCTCTGGTATATATGTTATTATTATCACCATTTTACAGACGAGGGGACTGAAGCACAGACAAAGGTTAATAAATGGCCAAAGATTTAAATTTAGGCAGTTTAGTTCAAGAGCCTACACTTTTAACCACCATGCTAGAGTAACCACAAAGCCTGTGTGTGTGAGATTTTTAAGAATAGCATTGAAGATCTGAAAACAAACAGTAAGGACTGTTTTAATGACTTTCAGCTTCCACTGTGGAAGATTATGTCCAGAAGAGCATGAGAAAAAAATTAAAATTTGTGTGGAGAATAGAAGGAACTACTGATAACTCTAAATGACATGCACAAGAATTATGTGACTCATTGATTTTTTTATATGGCGAAAGGACCTAGATTTTGGCCATAAATTTGTGTATTTTTTTATATCCTCTCAGTAAATGATCTTGATATATTTGATGTTTTGATGTTTAAGAAAAAAATGAAAATCTATCACAGTAATTAATGCTAGGAGTTTCACTAATTATTTCTAATGGGCATTAAATTAATTCTGTTAAGTTTTGGATTGAAACATACAAGTAAAAACTCTGACTTCAGTAACCAGGTTTGTGAACCTCTGCTAGGTAGCTGTATTTTGAATATGTTTTAGTATCTTTTAAACAACTTTTTAAAAAATCACAATTAATTTGAATGATGTAACTAGTTTTAATTTCAAACAAAAAATGACAGTTTTAAAGAATAGGAATTTACAGTTTTTAAAAAGTAGTATAAACTTACGATAATGAAAATTTAAAAATCTTAAATTCACATTATGTTACTGATGTGACCCTTTATTTGTAGGGAGTCCCTGCTTTCCTTGGCTTTTTTAACTTGATAGTTCTTAACTCCCAAAAATAAACTTAATTTTTTACCACCTCTGACTTGTTTTTATAGGGGCATTGGCTGGATTAATAGACATTGCTGCTGATTGGATGACTGACCTCAAGGAAGGCATTTGCTTTAATGCTTTGTGGTACAACCATGAACAGTGTTGTTGGGGATCTAGTGAAACAACATTTGAGGAGAGGGATAAATGTCCACAGTGGAAAACATGGGCAGAGTTAATTATAGGTCAAGCAGAGGTAAGTCTCCTTTGTCTCAAGATGAATTAAAAATTGCTGTAGAGAAATGAATCTCCAGAATCATTTAATTATAGAGTTAATCACATATTAGATGATTGCAACCTGCATTAAAAGGGAAAAAAGAAAGAAATGTAATAGGATAGAATGAAAAATATGAGACTGCTTTGCAGCAAGTAAAATATATTGTTTCAAGAAACTCTTGTATTAATTATACAGTCACATACGAGTCTACTGGGCTATGATGTGAAATGTACTTCTTATTGTAGAAAAGAAGTGCAGTAGGATCTGTGTAACAACCACAAACAATTGTCATAAAGTCAGGTTACTAAAGCTGCTTAACATATTACTTCACAATTATTTGAGAAGTATGAATTATCAAAAAATTTAGTAAAATAAGGCCTAACTGGAGATATCTTGGAGAAATCCATAGTTTTTCTGTATGGCATTATAGTATTGAAGTGATTATTATCCTGTTCTTGATGTTCTATAATGAACATTTTAGGAGTTAGAATATTATCTATATATATAAAAAGCCAGTGTCCATGATGACCAGGATGACCAAACAACTGGTCACCATCTGGTGCATTGAGCACCTCTCGGTCCCTCCCCCCTGGCCTGCGAGCAGAGCGGGGTGGGACTGGGGACTGGCGAGTAGGCTGAATGGCTGACCTCTTGGTCCCTGCCCCCAGCTCCAGGTCCTGATGGATCCGTGATGGTGAATGGAGGAGGCGGGATCGGGGTGGGTGGTGGGAGGACCGGGCTGGCTGTCAGGGCGTTGGGATCAACAGCTCATCCCTGGCTGCTCAGGGGCTCAGGCCTGTGGGAAAGTAGGCGCTGGTGACTTCACCTCCATGCGTGTGTGCCGGGCTGGCCGCTGATGGAACGCGCTGCCCGCTTGGGGCCCCTCACGCCGGGGCAGCAAGGTCATGGGTGCACCCTGCAGCTTCCATCAGTGCCTCAAGCCCCAGCAGTGGTGGCGGTGGTGGCGCCGCGTGAGCAGCCCTGAACAGGCAGCGCGTTCCATCAGCCGCTGGCCCACGCGCACGCGCACGTGCATGGAGGTGAAGTCGCCTGTACCTGCTTTCCCACAGGCCTGAGTCCCCGAGCAGCCGGGGATGAGCTGGTGATCCCAACAGCCTGACAGCCCTGCAACAGAGGCAGCATTCGGCCTGGGGACTGCCGAATGGGCAAAAGATGGAGGCTAGGCCTAGGGACCCTACCTGCACGATTTCATGCGCTGGGCCTCTAGTATAATATATATTGTTATAGGATCATATATGGATGTGTTTTTAAAAATTGGTTATAGCTGAATTTTAGAGATTGAAGTATAGTTGAGGCTCTGCACAATAAGACTAAGTCTCCTTGGGATGGATACAAATATGTTTTTGGATTCTACTTAAATGTTTGTTCATGTAAAGCTTTTATTATTGTGGAAGTAAACCAGGAGCCTTTACAAGTTTTACCCTTTTCTTATGAGGCAAGCACTTGCATTGGTGGTGCACTATAAATTAAATTCATACTACTGAACTGTTTGCTTTATAGGGTCCTGGTTCTTACATCATGAACTACATAATGTACATCTTCTGGGCCTTGAGTTTTGCCTTTCTTGCTGTTTCTTTGGTAAAGGTATTTGCTCCATATGCCTGTGGCTCTGGAATTCCAGAGGTAAGCCATACAGTATTTAGTATCATTAAACATTTAGTAATTGTTATGATGCTTATCTTTTTTGCTTCTAGGGAAATTAGTTGTTTTGTTTTGTGTGTTTTTTTTTTGGGGGGGGGGATGGTTTGTTTGTAATATAAAAAAAGAAAAGTTTAGCTGGTTTGACTCAGTGGGTAGAGCATCAGCCTGCAAACTGAAGGGTCCCAGGTTCGATTCCAGTCAAGGGCACATGCCCAGGTTGCTGGCTCTATCTCCAATGGGGGTCTGTAGGAGGCACCCGATCAGTGATTATCTCTCATCATTGATGTTTCTATCTCTCTCTCCCTCTCCCTTCCTCTCTGAAATCAATAAAAACCAAAAAAGAAAGGTTTAAAAAATGTAAGCTTATTCTAGACATTGAAAGAAATTCTGCCCTGTAGTCATTTCACCATTTACCTTGGATGTTGATTTTTTTTTCTTAACACTAATTTATCACATGGCTAAACAAATAGCATAAGACTTACTTAGACCCCAGGAACCTGAAGAATTACCTTGTAGCCTGAAGTTATTTGATAAATTGATGTTTTGATTTAAATACATTCTTTCTCTCTCTTTTTCTATATAAATATATTTTAATTAAATAAGTTAATTCCTGAATTTGGCAGATAATATAACCATTTTATACTTTAAAATAAACATTGGGTCATAGTGAGTCAATAGCACAAACTTTTGTGTTTTATTGTTTATCAACAGTAAAGGAGGCTATAGTTAGGATTGAACATCATATCAACTCATTTCTTTCCCCCACTTTGTATTTTTCTGTGTTAAATAATTTACCACTTTTTTAGTGCATTTCTTTTAAAAGCTAAATTGTAGTGATTTTCAAAGTCTATTAAGAATATCTTAAATAAGGAGCAATATCATACAGTATTTAACAGTTGTCACTTACGTGTAGATAAATATTACATATAATTTACATACTGAGAAGGCATAATATCTTTATTTCTGACACAAAATGTCTGAAATATATCTAACTATTATATTTCTACAACAAATATTTAAATTTGTCTTTTTCTGGTTTGTAATTATATATCTTGTATTAAGGTCTGTATTCCCTTGAACGTGGCCTGATATTTTAGTTTTGTTCGTGAGATAGGGTTGCCTTCCATCCTTGCTTGGGACAGTGTTAGAATATGATATAAATTTATTATATGTAGCATATTAGTTAAAGCTTTTGAAAAATTAATTGTAAATTGTTCATAGTCCACCAAAATTTATGAGGTGGTATTCTGAGTAAAACAAGAGAGTAACTTAAGTTAGTTAAGTTCTCATGGTTTGGTTTTTTTTGGATATCAATCTGTCTTAATCTTTCCTTTGTAGATTAAAACTATTTTGAGTGGATTCATCATCAGAGGTTACTTGGGAAAATGGACTTTAATGATTAAAACCATCACATTAGTACTGGCTGTGGCATCAGGATTGAGTTTAGGAAAAGAAGGTCCCCTGGTACATGTTGCCTGTTGTTGTGGAAATATTTTTTCTTACCTCTTTCCAAAGTATAGCACAAATGAAGCTAAAAAAAGGGAGGTAAGTGTCTTTTCTAGTTTATTTGATGTATAAATATCTGTCATATACACTTAATTCAGTTGAAGAATTTTCTAGTGTAAAAATCACATTTACTCTTTACTTTTTGGATACATTTGTGTTCAGATTAAAATTACAATGGGGCCGAAACCGGTTTGGCTCAATGGATAGAGCGTCGGCTTGCGGGCTGAAGGGTCCCAGGTTCGATTCCGGTCAAGGGCATGTACCTGGGTTGCGGGCACATCCCCAGTGGGGAGTGTGCAGGAGGCAGCTGATCGATGTTCCTCTCTCATTGATGTTTCTAACTCTCTATCTCTCTCCCTTCCTCTCTGTAAAAAATCAATAAAATATATTTTTAAAAAAAAATTACAATGGGAAAATTGTTTGCTTCCTTCTCTTTTAGTGAATAATCGCTAATTGCTTTGCCTTATACCTCCTCTCCTCTGAAGTGTTTCTCAAATGTAGTATTATTTTACTCTTCGCTCTCACCATCAGTATTTCTCCAGGGTTGGAAATCTTAACAGCTGTGTTTTCCTCTGGGAGGAGTGTCTGATGCCAGTGGGTGTGTGTGTCATCTGCAGAGAGCTGTCTGGCACCAGGGGCAGTTCTGAGGGCCTCTAAACTGCCTGAGGTTTAAATCAGAGATTTACATTAAAGGAGATGTAGGAACTCCTCTTTATTCAGCTGTTCAGGGAAGTTTCTTTTACCATTTTTTAAAAGGCCAGCCTGAGATCGTCTAGGTCCAGAGGTCTTTAAATTTTACATCTTACATAGTTTCCCTGATGTTTCTAAATTGCTCTGGATGTCTTCTAGAAGGAAAGTAGGCTCCTGGGATATTCTTTGTTAGCTCTAAACTTGGGAGGCCCAATCCCATCCAGTTTTCCCAGTCTCATCTGCAGTCCTAGATGGTGCAGAGCCCTTTGGGGTTTTAAGGTACAGTATTTTATATCTCATTAAATATTGAGAATTCAGGGGTTTCTGGCCCTAGCATAAGAAGAGCTTTCAGCCTGTTGTTTTTTATACTACAATGAAAAAAGTAGAATATATTTATCAAACTATTTAATTCCTCAATTGATATAATTCCAGTTCATTTTAATGTTAGCACTGAAACGTCCTTGCATTGGCAGTAGTCTAAAAGTGGAACATTTCAGAGCATCATTGCTCTATCTCTGGATGATAATTGTGATTTCAGTACTAACCTGAATATAACAGCAATTTTCTACCTTTTTCATCTCATAGCACACATAAACTAATTATTAAAATTCTGCAGCACACCAAAAAAATATATTTTTTTGCCAATCTGACAAAAAATAGGTATAATTTTGATTCATTCACACCAGAAGGCTATTGTATTGGCTGTTGTCATTTTTTTTTTTATTTGTCAAAAGGGAAAAGAGGCCAGTATCCCTGACTAAATAGTTAGGTGTTGCATGTTTTAAAAATTCTCATGGTACACTGGTTGAAAATCGCTGTTATGTAATTAGGATAACTAACACTATTATTGATTACTTACTATGTATCTGGTTCTATGTCATATTCTTTTTTTTATTTTTTATTTTTTTTAAAATATATATTTTATTGATTTTTTACAGAGGGAAAGGGAGAGGGATAGAGAGTTAGAAATATCGATGAGAGAGAAACATTGATCAGCTGCCTCCTGCACACTCCCCACTGGGGATGTGCCCGCAACCAAGGTACATGCCCTTGACCGGAATCGAACCTAGGACCCTTGAGTCCGCAGCCGACGCTCAATCCGCTGAGCCAAACCGGTTAGGCCTATGTCATATTCTTTACTTGCATCTTAAAATTTAATCCCATGATAATCCTATTAACATGGCATTATTATTCTCATTTATAGATAGGTAACTAAACTAAATTTTGGCTAATTTGCCCAAGATTACGTGTCAGAGTGTAGATTAAAATTTATTTTTCTTCCACTCTAAAGTCTATACTCTTAACTATCCTGATACTACTACTACTACTATGACTGTGTGGACATATGTTTATGTCTTCTCAAAGCAAAACCTAAACTATACTATAGCAGGGCAAGTTAATGGTTAAATAGAACTATAGCATTTGTCTCCCCAGTTCAATTCCTTTACTTGCTATTGTACCATGACAATTTGGGGGTAAGATTTGTATTTTTATTTATTCATTATAAGTGAAAAATATAATTTATTAGAAAATGTTATAAAAATTTAATTCATCTGAATTTTAATATACACACTGTGATGCTTAGTAATGTTTATGACAATTTTATTCTGTCACCTTAGTATATAAATGTCTAGAGCAGGGGTGGGCAAACTTTTTGACTCGAGGGCCACAATGGGTTCTTAAACTGGACCAGAGGGCCGGAACCAAAGCATGGATGGAGTGTTTGTGTGAACTAATATAAATTCAAAGTAAACATCATTACATAAAAGGGTACGGTCTTTTTTTTCAATAGTTTTATTCATTTCAAATGCGCCGGATCCGGCCAGCGGGCTGTAGTTTGCCCACGGCTGGTCTAGAGTTTACTTGTTAGGGTACTTGTTAGTGAAAGCATTAAAGCCTCATATTTTGTCTTTCTTCCTATACCCACTTCTTTGACATTTTTTAATTAAATGATTCTGAAATACTTACTAAAGATTAAAATGTGTGTTATGGGTATTAGTTTGATTGTAAAATTCTATTTTATTAAATGTAGAATTAGAAAATTCAGTTAAATATGTTGTCTGCAGTTCCATTAATGGGAAAAACAAAACAGAAAGTAAGTTAAATTTTTTCACACTTCTTCCCTAAATAAGCAAAGTCTGTATTCTTAAAGCCAGATACGATTTAATTACAACACATACTTGTTTATTTTTAATTTACCAAACAGTAACCTGACTATGTAGTTTGTACTCTTGATCATTTACAATTTAATTTTGATGATTTCTAATTTCTTTTTCAGAAATGTAAAACTTGACCATTTGAGGAAATGCTTTGGTAGCCTCAAATATTTACTGAAGTAGTGAAAAGAATAAAGACTCTTAGAAAAGCAATTAGAAATAGATGCCCAATGTGTAGTTGGCTTCACACTGGTGGGACTTGGGCAGTGTCCAAGTGACAGACCAGGAAGTTGCAGAGAAGATCCACAAGAGAGGTTATTATGTGAGTCTGGCTGGTGAGGCTGTATCCTAAGGGGCAGCCATTGTTTGTGCTGAAGGCTCTCCATATTGGTAGTGGCAGTATTTTCAGAGGACTTAGGGTAGTGAAAACATAGGGAAACTCAGTAGTTTTTAAGATCCCTGGATATTTTACTAGGATTTGGACTAAGGCAATTATTAATGACTAGTGGCCCGGTGCACGGATTCATATATATTGAAAGGAAATTAATTAGAAGAAAGATTTGTGCAGTAATTATGTTACTGCAAAAAATTACATGTCAAAATAGTATATATAATATAGTATTATAAATTAAAATGTGTGCAATTGGCGCCAGTGAGAGCTTTATATGTATTGCACATACACGAGTCAATGTTTATTTTTAAATTGCCAGTGCGCCTCATATGTACCTGCCGGTTGTTTGGTTGGACGGTCGGACGGATGTACAGTTGGACACGTAGCCTTTTATATATGTAGATGATGCAGTTAGCTCTAAAATATGAAGAAATTATATCCTATTTAAAAATAAGTAAACAGCCCTAGCCAGTTTGGTTCAGTGGATAGAACATTGGCCTGGGAACTGAAGGGTCCCGACTTCGATTCCGGTTAAAAAAAAGAACATATATTAAAGTTGTATATAATTACCATTAAAGTATATTTTAGCATACTTTTCAGTTTTATATCTAGTGTAGTAGGTATACCTCAGTTGCAGGCTCCTCCCCAGCCTGGGCCCTGGTCTGTTGGGGCATGTGCAGGAGGCAACCAATCAATGTGTTTCTCTCACATCAATATTTCTCTGTCTTTTCCTCTCTCTTCCACTTTCTCTAAAAATTAATGGAAAAATATCCTTGGGTGAGGATTAAAAAATAAATAAAAATATGTAAACTCTCCCCTCAAACCAGTTACTACTCTCTCTACTGGTCTTCGCAAACAGACATCTTGAAAGTTGGCTGTATTTATTGCCTCTTTTTTATATCCCATTTATATTAGCATATCTCGCATAAGGTGTTGTTTTTTTTACTGAATATTGAATATATGGTTGACCTTTTAATTAAAGCAGAAGATAAAAAAATCTTTTTATAGGAAATACATATTTGCATTTGCTTGGGGAGGAGGGAGACATATGAGTTAAATTCAGAAGTCATTTCGAAAATTCGAGTAATGTGAAGAATTTTTATTTGGCATATGTTTGAACTATAAAAACACGAAATAAACCACATCCTTTTTTTTTTTTAGGTGCTCTCAGCTGCCTCAGCTGCAGGTGTTTCTGTGGCCTTTGGTGCACCGATTGGAGGAGTTCTTTTTAGCCTGGAAGAGGTAGGTTAAAAAAAAGAACATATATTAAAGTTGTATATAATTACCATTAAAGTATATTTTAGCATACTTTTCAGTTTTGTATCTAGTGTAGAGGTATAGACTTAATGTTTTTAAGTTTTCAAATTTATTTTCATAAACTTATTTTTCACTCATACATAAAAGGTAATATACTATATATGTTCTTTACCTTGAGAAAATTTTTAAAAATATATTATTTACAAACATTAGTTATTGTTTAAAATTTAACTTTGCTGACATACTAAGTAAGCAGATATGAATTTGATTTAAAAAGAAATATTTAAAATGATCTATCTCTATTAGCTTAAATACAGCCTTTTTATTTAAATTTTTTAATTCCTAAATCATCTTTGTAAGTTTTTCTTCTGTGATTATTTATATTGCAGTTATTGATGTTTGAGGAGATCATTTTAGTTGCTTTAGTAGAATATTTTATTTTTGTTTTCTCTTTGGTGCTTAAGACTTTTTACACATTTACACAAAAATATGACTAGGAATATTTTAAAATGTACTTTTTTAGTTATTTCTATTTTTTCCTCTTTTTAAAATTTAATATAGAAGAGGTAAATCAAATACTTCTGTATGAGCTAACAGGAGCTGGTGGTAGTACATTTATTGTTAACTACTATGATTGGAAGTGAAATTCATTTTGAAAATAAGAAATGCTAGGTATTTTAAATAATTATTAGACATTTATGACTAGTTGATATTGTGAATGTATAATGAGGTGATAGTTAAAGTTAATAAAACATCAATATTTTTCTTACCATAGTGAAATCCATTCTATGTAAATTCTAGTGGCAGCAAAATTTAGAGCTATGATATTTACTGTTCAAGTTATATCAGAAACATTTTATAAAATTATATCATTAATTTTTTTTCTTTTTTTTTTTTTTAGGTTAGCTATTATTTTCCTCTTAAAACTTTATGGAGATCATTTTTTGCTGCTTTAGTTGCTGCATTTGTTTTGAGATCCATTAATCCATTTGGTAATAGCCGTCTGGTCCTTTTTTATGTGGAGTATCATACACCATGGTACCTTTTTGAACTGTTTCCTTTTATTCTCCTCGGGGTATTTGGAGGGCTTTGGGGAGCCTTTTTCATTAGGGCAAATATAGCTTGGTGTCGTCGACGCAAATCCACCAAATTTGGAAAGTATCCTGTCCTTGAAGTCATTATTGTTGCAGCCATCACTGCTGTGATAGCTTTCCCTAATCCATATACTAGGCTCAACACCAGTGAACTGATTAGAGAGCTTTTTACAGACTGTGGGCCCCTGGAATCCTCTTCTCTTTGTGACTACAGAAATGACATGAATGCCAGCAAAATTGTTGATGATATTCCTGATCGTCCAGCAGGCGTCGGAGTATATTCAGCTATATGGCAGTTATGCTTAGCACTCATATTTAAAATCATAATGACAGTATTCACTTTTGGTATCAAGGTAAGTGCCAATGTGGGGTGATGTTTAACTAATCTTGGCATGATCAAAACTTGTATGTGGAATGAGAGATGAAATTTTTATGTAAAGGTGGTTGTTTCATAACTGTGGCCTGAAAAAGTTCTTATTTTTTTGGGTTCAATTTTAAGAAATGAAAAAAAAAAAAGAAATCCTTAGGATATATTGTTGAGCCATGGTATCTGTTAATTTGTAACAAATTACCCCCAAATCTAGCAGCTTATGATAACTTATATTGCTTTTGATAATGGTCTGATTTGGTTAAGGACTCAGCTGGCATGTTTTGGTCTCTCGTACAGTTGTCATGAGACATGGCTAAGGCTGCTCATCTCATAGACATTCATCTGTCTGGCACCTGATCTGAGAAGATTCAGACAGCGAGAGCTGGAACATCGGCCTTTTCTAACATCTCTCCCTCTGTGGTTTTTCTGGCATGGTGGCCTCAGGGTGGTTAGATTTCCTACATGGTAGCTCAGGTTTCCAAAAGCAAGTGCCCCAAGAGGACCATTTCTAACCTAGCCAAAGAAGTCATACAGCATGCCTTCTATTGTGTACTGTTTGTCTAGACCAGGGGTGGGCAAACTTTTTGACTCGAGGGCCACAATGGGTTCTTAAACTGGACCAGAGGGCCGGAACAAAAGCATGGATGGAGTGTTTGTGTGAACTAATATAAATTCAGAGTAAACATCATTACATAAAACGGTACGGTCTTTTTTTTTTTTTTTAGTTTTATTCATTTCAAACGGGCCGGATCCGGCCCGCTGGCTATAGTTTGCCCACGGCTGGTCTAGACAGCCACAAAGGCCCACCAAGGCTCAGGGGGAGGGATATATGTTCTACCTTTTACTGGGAGGAGTGTTAGAAAATTCATGATATTTCTAAACCATTTATTAGTTTACTATTGCTGCAGTAATAAATTAGCATAAATTTAGTGGCTTAAAATCACCCAAATTTATTACATTTCTGGAGATAAGAAATCAAAAATCGGCCTTACTGGGCTAACATTAAGGTATTGACAGGGATTCCCCCCCCCCCCCCCCCCCCCCCCCCCGCCTTCTAGAGGCTGCCCACATGCCTTGGCTCATGGTCCCCTTCTTCCATCTTCAAAGCCAGCAATAGATGGTCAAGTCTTTCTTTACCTCATCATTCTGAAACTCACTCTTCTAAATCCTTCCACATTTAAAACACCTTTATTATTACTTTGGGCCCATCCAGATAATCCAGGATAATCTCCAGTTTGAAGGTCAGCTGATTAACAACCTTGATTCTGTCTGCAACCTTAATTTCTCCTTGCTATATAACATAATGAATACACAAGAATCAGGATATCCATATCTTTAGGAAGCCACTTTTCTACTTTACCATATCCCTGTAGGGGTTACCTTGAAAGGACACTGCTGAAGCAAGAGTTACATTACTAAGCCCAAAGCCTTTTTTAAAAAATATATATATATTTTATTGATTTTTTACAGAGAGGAAGGGAGAGGGATAGAGAATTAGAAACATCAGTGAGAGAGAAAAATTGATCAGCTGCCTTCTGCACACCCCCTACTGGGGATGTGCCCTTGACAGGAATCGAACCTGGGACCCTTCAGTCCGCAGGCCAGCGCTCTATCCACTGAGCCAAATCGGTTAGGGCGCCCAAAGCCTTTTTCCATCAAGGACTTGGTCCTTATGCCCTGGGACATTGTTTTTTTCTAACTTATGAAAGTGAGAATAACATTTGATAGTGATTTGCCAGTAAATATAATTCTATTATGTGACTCTCGGTGATGTATATCAGATGTCAGCTAATCCTTGTTCTTTAAATTACTCTACCTGTAATCTACACTAATAAAAGACAAAGATGCTAATTGACTGTACCTTTGCTATGCCCCAAGCCACGCCCATCAGCCAATCAGAGCAACTATATGCCAATTAACCCAACCAAGATGGCGGCCGGCAGCCACGGAGCTGTAGCAAGCAAGAGGCTTGGTTGTCTGGGCAATGGAGGAAGCCAAGCTTCCCGCTGGCCCTGAGCTGGCTGTGGGCTCCGCTTATGGCAACAAAGTTTCAATTATAGAAGACATATAAATCCCAGATACCTGCTTCCAGCCAGCCTCCACTGGGAGCTTGGGTGGCTAGGGGCCGTGGACAGCCTACAAACAGCCATCAGCCCCTCACCCAGGCTGGCCACACCCTCATAGGGTCAGGGTCCCTGCTGTGGGGCTTAGCCAGCCTGAAAATGGCCCTCAGCCCCTTACCCAGACTGGCCAGGTACCCCAGCAGGACCCCCCATTGTGAAGGGGCTGTGGCCAGCCTACAAATGGCCCAGCCCTCAGCCCCTCACCCAGGCTGGCCAGGCACCCCATGGGGGACCCCCAAACTGAAGGGGCTGTGGCCAGCCTGCAAACAGCCATCAGCCCCTCACCCAGGCTGGCCAGGCACTCCTATATAACAAAAGGGTAATATGCAAATTGACCCTAACAGCAGAAGGACTAGGAATGACTGGTCACTATGACCACCCTGACCACCAGGAGGCAGATGCTCAATGCGGGAGCTGCCCCCTGGTGGTCAGTGTGCTCCCACAGCGGGAGCTCTGCTCAGCCACAAGCCAGGCTGACGACTGCCAGTACAGCGGTGGTGGTGGTGGGAGCCTCTCCCGCCTCCTCAGCAGCGCTAAGGATGTCTGACTGCAGCTAGGCCTGCTCCCTGCTGGCAAGTGGGCATCCCCCGAGGGCTCCCGGGCTGCCAGAGGGATGTCTGACTGCCAGCTTAGGCCCAATCACCCGTGGAGTGGGCCTAAGCCAGCAGGTGGTCATTCCCTGAGGGGTCCCAGACTGCGAGAGGGCACAGGCCGGGCTGAGGGACCCCCCCCCCCCCCAAGTGCACAAATTTTTGTGAACCGGGCCTCTAGTTCATATAATAATATTATCTAGTGTTAGTGTGCTTTCACAGCTGTACATTGTGGAGAGTAACAGCTTGATTTTAACAAAATTGGAGTGGCGTTGAAATATGGTCTTTTGTTGTTTTTTTAAAAGTTTTATTTAGTTATTTTTAAAGAAAGAGAGAGAGAAAAGGAGAGAGGACAGGGGAGAGAGAGAGAGAGAGAGAGAGAGAGAGAGAGAGAGAGAGAGAGAGATAGATATTTGTTTCACTTATTTATGTATTCATTGGTGACTCTTGTATGTCCCCTGACCAGAAATATGGTCTCTTTTGTATTATCCTCTGTGTTTAGTCCACATTATAGTAATTAAATATTATTAATTAAATATGAGTTAAATATTAGAAAAACCTTGAAATTTTCCTTTTTCTTCTTAGTGAATCAAATTAAAGGAGTTGTTAAAGCTCCTATTTCTACAGTAAGTTGATTTTCTGTCTAAAAACAACAGCAAACAACACACCCTTAGTTGAGCTACAGGACACCAGAGGCCTATTACCCTCTGCTTTGGCCAAAGGATCTACCTGGCAGGAAAATAAAAAAACATATTTTGACCCCTTCTATTTGAATATCCAGTTAATGAACCTGATATATTCTTCAACTTGCCAACACTTTGTGCTCAGCTTATTTCATATCCACAACAGTTTAGAGCTATTAGTCTTTTAATAGTCTTTAAATGATCTTGCTTAGTGTGTTTACTGTTTCTATTATCCTCGTTAGATTCATATGTATGAATTAATTAAAAGGAAAAAAATATTGATTGACTAAAAAAAAATATATATATATATATACATATATGTATATGTGTATATATATATAATGTATGCATACATGTATACATATAAATATACTAGAAGCCTGGTGCACGAATTCATGCACCAGTGGGGTCCCTCGGCCTGGCCTGCGTGATTGGGCCAAAACTGGCTCTCCGACATCCCCCGAGGGGTACCAGATTGCGAGAGGGCGCAGGCCAGGCCAAGGGACCCCACCAATGCATGATCCAGGCCGGGGAGAGACATGAGAGGTTGGCCAGCCAGGGAGGGACCGCTGGAGGGCTCCAGGGCGTGTCTGGCCCATCTCAGTCAGTCCTGATCAGCCAGACCCCAGCAGCAAGCTAACCTACCAGTTGTCTGCCCCCTGGTGGTCAGTGCACGTCATAGCAAGCGGTTGAGCAGCCTTAGCATATCATTAGCATATTACACTTTGGTTGAACAGCTGACTAGTCAACTGGACACTTAGCATATTAGGCTTTTATTATATAGGATAATGTAAAATCACTACACAATTATTGGGACACCTGATAACATTGCCCGCTTTATATTGTACCACTTAAGAGGGATAGCATCTTTCTATCATTTTATAAACAAGTAATATATAGGAAGGACATAATCTTGGAGTAAAGGCAGTACTTAATACTGAATTGATTTAGAATTATGAAAAGTGCTTTGTACTGTTCTTTTCTTTTTCTTTCCACATTTTACCATGTACTAATGAAAATTTTGTTAGGGGTTGGCATTATGGAACCCCTACCTAGAGAAATAACCCTTGGTTTATTTTCTCTTTGGAGTAGAGCAGTGGTTCTTAACCTTCCTAATGCCATGACCCTTTAATACAGTTCCTCATGTTGTGACCCCCAGCCATAAAATTATTTTCGTTGCTACTTCATAACTGTAATTTTGCTACTGTTATGAATTGTAATGTAAATATCTGATATGCAGGATGTATGTTCATTGTTACAAATTAAACATAATTAAAGCATAGTGATTAATCAAAAAAACAATATGTAATTATATATGTTTTCCGATGGTCTTAGGTGACCCCTGTGAAAGGGTCGTTCGACCCCCAAAGGGGTCACGACACACAGGTTGAGAACCGCTGGAGTAGAGAATGTGATGTGTTATTTTGTAACTGAATTCATGGAATTGTTAGGATACTGTATAGTAAGATTTTGCTAAAAGTTTTAGGGTTTTGGTATGTCATGTGAAAAGAAGCAAAAGTGTTAGAAAGAAATCCACAGAACATAGTTTCAAGCATGCAGTTGAGGACCTCTGCCTTATCGTGTATTCTGTTTTGTTGTAGGTTCCGTCAGGCTTGTTCATCCCCAGCATGGCCATCGGAGCGATTGCAGGGAGGATTGTGGGCATTGCAGTGGAGCAGCTTGCATATTATCACCATGACTGGTTTATCTTTAAGGAGTGGTGTGAGGTTGGGGCTGACTGCATTACTCCTGGCCTCTATGCCATGGTTGGTGCTGCCGCATGCTTAGGTAACAACCACTGTGTTTGTCTGTGTCTGGATGCCTGTGAGTCTGAGAGAAAATGAGTAAGAGCTTGCTTGTGCTTAATTGGTAGGGTGGGGTTAGGGAAAAGGTGAGGCACAGGACAGAGAAAGAGAGTGTTTTCACAGAAATGAAATAGTACTACTATTATATGATACTAGAGGCCCGGTGCACAACATTTGTGCACTGGAGGGGGGGTCCCTCAGCCTGGCCTGGGCCCTCTCAAAGCCCAGGACCCCTCAGGGGATGTCTGCCTAAGCTGCCAGTCAGATATCCCTCTCACAGTCCGGGACCCCTGGCTCCTTACCACCCGCCTGCAGTGGAGGTGGGAGAGGCTCCTGCCACTGCCGCTTTGCTCGCCAGCTATAAGCCAGCTGAGGGGTGCTCCCCCTGTGGGAGCACACTGATCTCCAGGGGGCAGCTCTCCATTGAGCATCTGCTCCCTGGTACTCAGTGCGCGTAATAGCAACCAGTCGTTTCGCTGTTTGGTCGATTTCCGCATTAGCCTTTTATATAGGATAAACAGTACTAGGTTTTATTTTACCTGCCTCTGAAAATTTGTTAATGCAAAAATTTAATAAAAATGTAATCTTTTTAATATCACTTAATGCTTTATGGCAGAAAACATCTTAGGCTTAATTTGAACCCTGTCCAAGAAGATTTTTGTTTTTTTTCATTGTCAAGGGTCTTAACTTCCCTCCACTAGCATGCCAGCAAAGCTACAGAGTAGCTTTACTTGGGCTCTGCAGTGATTTATTTTTAGCCTCAGTAAAAGGTTTCTTTACCAGCCCTCCCCCATGTAAGGTGTATTTATAGAAAAATGAGAAAAGTCACTACTGTTTTAAAGAAAAGAAAAGCAAAATATTTGCAAGTTTATTTATTGTCCTCTTGGGCATGAAAAGTAGTTATTTATATTTAAAATGTCAGCTAAACTTTGGTAATAATATTTAATAATCGTTGGTATTTTGACTTATTTTTGTTCAATACATCAAAATTGTGTAAAGTAATTTTTAATCTTCAATAGTATAATATCAAGTGAAAGTGAAGGACAGAATCATTTTCACTAAAGTAGCAAGTATTTATTGAGTACCCACTTTCTGTTTAGCACTCTGCTAGGTGCAGTGAGTCATAGAAAAAGAAGTATAAACCATGAACCCAACCTCAACTATAATCAGGTTGGGTAGACAAGACCCACACTGAGAAAACAATAGTGAGCAATACATAATGATTATATATTGTACTGCAAGAGTCTATGAAAATTGTAGCAATCTAGAGGAAAAAAAGAGCTGAAGTAATTTAGGGTAAAACATTAACTTTATTTTTAAAGATTAATAGAATTTAGAGGACTTTGTTGAAGAATATAATGTGAAGACAAATTAGAATAGTATTCATGGGCCTCTGAAGAAACTGACAGTATTGAAGTACAGAATGCATTTTGGGTACTTTTGGGAAACAAAAAGTTGGATGGTGAGAAGGACCCAGACTGTGAGATTGCCATGGTTTAAGTTAGGATGAATTTGTATTAGGAATCGGTCAGATCTATGGCAGTTGTGCCTTTGCCACATGTAGCTTGATGACTTTGGGAAAGTTCCTTTACTTACTTCAAAAAAATTTTTTTAATGAAAATAATAACTACCTATCTCTTACAGTTGTTTTGAGGATTATCTATATACAGGCAGTCCTCAGGTTACGTCTGACTCGACGTACATTGTTTCGTGGTTACGTCGCCATCTCCCATTTACAGTATTTATAAAAAGAGAAAGTCTGTCATTTTGACGGATGTACATATGTGCTTTATGTTTTTTATTATTTACCACAAGTAAAGGTTAGGAATTGTTATATTTCTTTTAAATTTGTTTTACTGTTTCACTTCATTACTGCTGTGTATGTGCTCCATGTGAGTGACGTAGGTGCTTATGTAGGTGGGTTCCAAATTACCGCGAAAATTGCGTTATATTGAGCTGTAGGAACAGATCTCTGATGTAACCTGAGGACCTACTGTATATAATAGCCTAAGCGACTGTTATGGCAGAATGACCTGAACGACCAGTCGCTATGATGCACACTGACCACCTGGGGGCAAAGGCTCAACGCAGGAACTACCCCCTGGTCAGTGTGCTCCCACAGGGAGCGCTTTTCAGCCAGAAGCCAGGCGGTAAGGAGCTGGGCGGTAAGGAGCCTGCTGCTAAGGAGCAGGGAGCTGAGCAGTGAGCAAGCAGGTGGGCAGTAAGGAGTGAGGGTCCTGGATTGCAAGAGGGATGTCTGCCGAGGGGTCCCAGACTGCGAGAGGGCGCAGGCTGGGCTGAGGACTCCCCCCAACCCCCTGACCCTCCCCAGTGCATGAATTTCGAGCACCGGGCCACCAGTATGAGATAAAATGTATATAAAGCTCTTAGCATGGTGCCTGGTAAAATAAGTTCTTCATGAAAAAATAATTTTTAAAAACACTTTTGTAAACTGACTAGGACATGCCTGGCAGAGTATAGATAGATAATAGTAGGTCCTTTCTCCCTTCTATTTTTACGTTAAAAAACAAGAAGGAAGAGTTTAAGCTTAATATAGAATGAACTGTTGAGCCCTGGTAAGTTTCTGAGCGAAGAAGCAACATGGTGAAAGTGTTACTTAGGAAAGGTTAACCTGGGAACATGGCTTAGAAAGTGGATTGAAGGTAATAGGCCTGGAGTTAAGGAGGTAACACAAAATAGTATTAAAATCAAGGAACAAAGTTTAGAGGGTCTGGACTAGGTTGGGAATAGTGAGACTTTCAAAAAAGGTACCCATAGATATTTTGCAGAGGAAATCAGATAGGACTAGGTGAGAGTCTAGGTAGGTGTTGGGATAAAGTAAAAGGATGAACCAAGAATGATTACCTAGGTTGTCAGGAAGAATGTGATGCTGGCTGTTGGAGTCAGGGAAGTTGGAATGGGGAGCTCTTTGGGAAGAGTAGTTTAGTTTTAAGTGTGTGATGTTTTCTGTGACAGTGCTTGTGCACTGTCTTTTTAGAGGAAGTCAAGACAAGCACAATAAGATAAGGCGTGCACAGCTGGAGACATGGGGCAAATGCAGCTGTAGAGAGAGACATGTCGGGGAGACATTGGCATAGAGAAGGTAGTTCAGAATGGTGATTGGGATAGATGAAGAGATGAGTTTTCTGAGGGAGGGAATATTATACTGCTACCATAAACCACAAGGCATCAACATTTTGCTTATTTTGAAAAGATTTAGAGGAGAGAAATATAGTAAATTAATATTCTGCCCACATATAAATTTCATTTGTAAGTTGGTAGTAAACAAGGTAGTTATGATGTGCTTCACCAAATTCCTTGAGAATGAATGATCTTTTATAAGGGTGAAATTATGTCTTTGCTATCGCAGTGAACCAAAATGGCAAAGTTGTTTTGGTTGGACAGCTGTGGTTTTTTATATGAAGCAAGCAGGTTTTGAAATGTTATTTCAAGTCTTCTGTGTTACAAACAAAGATGATTGGTGTTCTTTTAGATCTTATTAAAATAGTAATAATTATCCTAATAGTAGTTTTTGATGATAATCCTTTTCACTAAGTTTGTATTCACTTGCCTAGTGCAAAAATTGTACTAGCAAGTATTGATGAGACTCTTGTCCTTCCTGACCAGTGGTGCTTGTTTTTTTCAGGTGGAGTGACAAGGATGACCGTCTCCCTGGTGGTTATTGTTTTTGAGCTTACTGGAGGACTGGAATATATTGTCCCCCTTATGGCTGCAGTAATGACCAGTAAATGGGTTGGAGACGCCTTTGGTAGGGAAGGCATTTATGAAGCGCACATTCGGTTAAATGGATACCCTTTCTTGGATGCAAAAGAAGAATTCACTCATACCACCCTGGCTGCTGATGTCATGAGACCTCGAAGGAATGATCCTCCCTTAGCTGTCCTGACACAAGACAACATGACAGTGGATGACATAGAAAACATGATTAATGAAACCAGCTACAATGGCTTTCCTGTCATAATGTCAAAAGAATCTCAGAGATTAGTAGGATTTGCCCTCAGAAGAGACCTGACAATTGCAATAGGTACCTTCTAAAAAAAAAAAAAAAAAATACACACACATTTATAAGTATCAGTATTTAGATATCTAGGTAGATATAGACATAGATATATAGTAGATTTCTGGAAGATAGGAAGCAATAAAGTTCAGTTGGTTGGGTTTGTGAAGGCAGGTCTTATATTCTTTAGAAAAGGAATTTATGCTTCCATGGATTGTTTTCCTGCTAAATAGAGTTTTATCTTTGACTTGGCATTATTATTAGTTTGGACTCAGATACTCCCCCCCACCCCCCCCCCCCCCACTCAGATAAGCCTTGTTAAGTTGATTTTTCTTAATTAATATATAATTACTCTTAATGAACATATAAGACTTTAGCAAGTGCCAGGGCATTCAGCAAAATACATTCTTCTATTTAATAAAGCTGGCTTATTTGAATGCAACTTATTGAAAATTCCATCTTCATTGGCCTGTTTCATACCAGATTCACAAGGTCTTGTTTTTTTTAATTTTTGGGTTTAGGTTTATAATATTAACTTGTAATATCTAGTTTAAAGTGAAAAAAGTCATTGAGATTTTATTTTTGGTTAAACGTCAGGTTGAAAAAATATGTAAGTGCTGTTGTATTTTGAGCTAAAATTCCTGAAAAAATTTAAAGGCATTAGGCACACTATGTTATTTCTTGGAAATAAATTAAACTTTTTCCCCGAGGAGGAAGCAATTGTGTTCCTCCAAAATTAATTTTTCCTCTTACCCAATAGTACTACAGTCTTAATAAGGAGACCCATAAGGCTTCTAATCCTTTTCTACACAGCTCACTCTCTCCCCTCTCTCCCCTCTGACCTCCAAAGGTGATAGAGAATATTTTCATTAAGTAATTGCTTTGACACTCTGCAGTTTTTAGCAGAGGCCCCTGAGCTGGAAGTGTCAAGCATTTGCCCTGTCTCCAAAGGTCATTCATGTGAGCTCGTCATCCCCCTTTCAACTTATCCCTGTGGCAATTGCAGAAGGATTGTAAAATATTTCCATTCTTGTGTCATTGCAAGAGGAAAGACTAGACAGTGTAGGTGAGAGTATTTCTCAAATCAAATTGGAAAGAAACTCAATTTGCAAGAATTATTAAAGTAGAAAAAAAGAGAGAAGGAAATAGCTTTCGGAGAATATCCTACTCAGTTTAGGAAAAGGCTTACACCTTTAGAAGACTTTTTTTTTTTTTTTAAATATACTTTATTGATTTTTTACAGAGAGGAAGGGAGAGAGAGAGTTAGAAACATCCATGAGAGAGAAACATCGATCAGCTGCCTCCCGCACATCTCCTACTGGGGATGTGCTCGCAACCCAGGTACATGCCCTTGACCGGAATCGAACCTGGGACCTTTCAGTCCACAGGCCGACGCTCTATCCACTGAGCCAAACCGGTTTCGGCATAGAAGACTTTTTCAAAGACCGGCAATCCCATCATTCCAAGTTTTGCTCTAAGTAATACAATAGTAGTTGCCAGAGTGGGCAAAGTATGTGGTCAGACTTGTCTCTGTTCAAGTGTTTCAGCTTCTAAGTCATTGCCATGGCAAACCTACAATCAGAGAGTTTAATTTCATTGTTTAGATTCCCATTCTTTAGGTTTTAATGGTAGCCAGGCAAAGAAACGGAAAAGATCAGAATTTTGGAATTTACATAGAAATTTAAAGAAAGAAGGCCAGGTTTTTAAAAGAAGAAGGTGGTAAAGTTAAGAATTACATTCTCACTGAGTCAGTGGATATATTTTTTAGTTTTTGTTATTGTCTTGAGAAGTAGAATGTTGGGTTGGCAGATAGTGTTCACAAGGGAATAAAGGTACTTTATTTTTTATTTTTATTTTTATTTTTCATTTTTTTAAAAATATATTTTATTATTTTTTTTTAAATTTTTTTTTACAGAGAGGAAGGGCGAGAGATAGAGAGTTAGAAACATCGATGAGAGAGAAACATTGGTCAGCTGCCTCCTGCACACTCCCCACTGGGGATGTGCCCGCAACCAAGGTACATGCCCTTGTCCGCAATCAAACCCGGGACCCTTGAGTCCGCAGGCTGACGCTCTATCCACTGAACCAAACCAGTTAGGGCTATTTTTATTTTTTTAAAAATATATTTTATTGATTTTTTACAGAGAGGAAGGGAGAGGGATAGAGAGTTAGAAACGTCGATGAGAGAGAAACATCGATCCACTGCCTCCTACACACCCCCTACTGGGGATGTGCCCGCAACCAAGGTACATGCCCTTGACCGGAATCGAACCCAGGACCCTTCAGTCCACAGGCCGGCACTCTATCCACTGAGCCAAACCGGTTAGGGCAGGAATAGAGGTACTTTAGATAGATGAGATCAAGTCACATCCTCAGAAATGTTAGTCACATGACTTTTCGAACACACCTTAAGTATTTATCCACATATATTTTTGTAAAGTTTACGTTTTTGAATGGGAAAAGTGGACCTGTATGTTAGGTTTTACACATAAAAGAATAATATATAAAATACCTTATTATAGGACAGTTTTGAATACACACTAAACTCAAAATAGATGCATAAAGCTGGCTATTTTATTTTTGTATTCTCTCCATTTCACGGATTTCCTTCTTGTTCCCATGATCTCTCCCTTTCCTCTGCAGTTTTCTGCCTCCTTGCCACTTCCTGTCTAGCACTCAGAGTGGGGAGTGGAGGCAGGCAGCAGGACCAAAGCATGTGAGGCCAAGCACACTGGAGGGGGCAATTATCACAGCCTTTCAGATAAAACCTAGGAAGTCAGTTCGTGCCCATTATGTGCGTAATTGTAGTTTCACCCACCTGTTCATACTTGTGACTCATCTAGAAAATTAAACGTTAACATTAGCAAAGAGAGAGAAGGAGCTAATTCACAGTGGTGAAGTACACACCATTGTCAAAGCAGGGATGAAGCTCTTTTTAGTCCCACCTCCCAGGCAGGAGAAGTGACTGTTGGCACAGGCAGGTGTTATTCGATGATGGATTCCTATAATTTGTGCAGGTTTAAAAATCTCATATTCCAAACATGCTTCCTTATCCCCCCCAGAGTTAATAAACAGGGTCAGTGCCACTAAAGACAATTGAACCTTGGTTTACCAAAACATATTTTATTTACATGAAGATGGTGTGTTGGTGATGGGTTCTGATTCTGTCAAATATAAGAAATTGCTGACTTTTTAGTTTATTCCTTTCTTGTTTAAGAAGACAGGAAAAAATGAAGGGACCAAAATTCATGGGATACATTGCTTTATTTGTTTAATCTCTGACCTTAAAGTAAAATAAAACCTGTCAAATTTAATTTTTGGTCTTCTCTGTCTCTTCAGAAAGTGCCAGAAAGAAACAAGAAGGTATCGTGGGCAGCTCTCGTGTGTGCTTTGCACAGCACACCCCGTCTCTGCCAGCAGAAAGTCCACGGCCCTTGAAGCTTCGCAGCATTCTTGACATGAGCCCTTTCACAGTGACAGACCACACCCCCATGGAGATCGTGGTGGATATTTTCCGAAAGCTGGGCCTGAGGCAGTGCCTTGTAACTCACAATGGGTAAGTTTCATCAAAAAATCAGTTCACTTGTCAGAGGTTTTTATCCCTTTTAGTGGAATTCATATGCACTTAATAGGAGAGAGTGTAATCAGCTCCCAAGTGGGAAAGTCTGGCTCTTAGTGTGGCTATAAATACAAGATCAATCAGATTGACACCAGAGAATAAGAAAAATGTCAACTCCCAGATCTTTGCCAAAGTGTAGTGACAAAGTGTAGTGACACTGAAACATCTTCAGCACCTACGTGGTGCTTCGAGCATTTCTCCCGTGGACGAAAGGTGGCCCTGACCTGTGTGGAGGACTGCCAACACCTGCTTCCTTTTGTCTTTCAGTTTTAAAATATGTATTTCTAGTGCAGAATAACTTTCTAGATGTTCTGCTGTTTACTGTGACAGCCGTTATTTAATTTATCATGTAACAAGGGAATATATATAATTAAATGAAATATAATTAAATAATGCATAATTAAATGAAATTTGTAAGTTAGCTGAAAACTTCCTTTAGCAAATGCTTTGTTTCCTCTTTTCTACCTTCTCCACTCACAGACCTTTTACATACAAATACTCATGTATTTAAAATGCACAAATTGATTATTTTTGCCCTTAACACACAAACTGCCAGTATTTCTGAGGATGGGGAAATAGGAAGGTTGCGTTTGGCAAATGTCACAGGGATTGTGGAGAGTAGCACAGAGGATTATTCCCTGATCACATACTGCTCCCTCATGTTCTGCTCCCTCTGTTCCTGACCTGGGACCTGCTTCCCTCCCATTCTCTCTCTAGCCCCTTTTCACCCTTTATGTTACTGTTCCTAGTTGAGATACTTAAGAACGTTGTTTTACCTGAGGGCTGAAATGGAAAGCTAGAAATGAGGAACAGAAGATTGTGCATAAACTGCATGCATAGCCTGAAGCTATTGAAATACCAAACACTTAGAGAATCACAGCAGGTATTCTAAAATATCATTTTGTACAAAATATGTGACCCCCTATCTAGAGAAAAGAGGGAGAAAGGACAAAAATAAAGGAAATTTGTTTATTGAATACCTTGCTCATTTAACTTTGCAGCCCCTCTGCAGAGTCGGTGGCAGTATCCCGACTTTACAGATGTAGGAATGGAGCTTGAAGAGGTTTGGTAACTTGCCCAGTCACGTGGTTAGCAAGTCAGAGATCAGGGAATAAACTATCTTTCCAGTTTTAAAACCCAATGTCTTGCTATTGTTTTATAATGTAATTGACTGATAGAATCTTAACCTGTTTTCTTGGACATATATGATACTGTATTGTGTTAGGAATAGAAATATAAAGCTAGAAAGATATCCATGTTTAGTGATTTCACTGTGCTAGCCAGTTAAAATAACTGGAGATGATATGAAGTAAATCATTAAAAAGATAAAGTTCTTGATTAGGGGCAGGGAGGTCAGAATTGTTAAATATTACAGATATTGATGGGAAGAGATGTATGTAGTAAAAGAACCTTTTTCTTTAGTGTTGTTTAATGTGAAAAATAATGGTACTAAACTTCACTGTTTAAAAATGAGTACATGTTAAATGGAGTAACTTCATAAAGGTTTACTGCTTCTTGGGCCCTTTTAGTTATAAATGATTTAGTGGGAAGCTAAGATGAGTTGTTATGAACTTTTACTTGTTTTGAGTTGTTCTCTGTGCTTGCCACGGTGTGTTCTTTTATGTAGGACCAAATATATTGTCATTCTCTAGTCATGATTAACTATGTCCACAAAGCTATACGAATTAATTACCGTATTTCCCTTTGCTGGTTAATTCTCAGGTTTCGGTAGCACAGACGTTAGAAAGTGTATTTAGAAGAAAGTGTTAAAAAAGAATGAAGTGGGGGAAATGGAGGATAGTTAATTAAAATCTTACCTTATACTGTCTGTTTATAAGAAAGCTTGTGTGTGTGTGTGTGTGTGTGTGGCCTTTTTTCTAAAGCAGCCGTGGGCAAACTACGGCCCGCGGGCCGGATCCGCCCGTTTGAAATGAACTAAAAAAAACAAAAGACCGTACCCTTTTATGTAATGATGTTTACTTTGAATTTATATTAGTTCACACAAACACTCCATCCATGCTTTTGTTCCGGCCCTCCGGTCCAGTTTAAGAACCCATTGTGGCCCTCGAGTCAAAAACTTTGCCCACCCCTGTTCTAAAGGAACACATTTAATTGCCCTGATTATATTTTCCTTATTTCTGTCCTGTAAGGAAAACAGATTGATAAATATAAAAAAAGAAGAGATCCTTTGGGGTGGTGGCTATTGGGGTTTTTTTCTGTGAAATGTGTAAGAAAGTAGTGTTTTATTCTCACTTTAAATAATTTAAGATTTAAACTTAGAAAAAAAAATTGTATCTTCTGGTTTTTAGTATAGACTATGAAGTTCCGGCCAATTGCTCACATTTTATAGTTTCTACTAGGTCCTTAGAGGTGGAGAATAACTATTTGGGGGAAGGGATATAACAAATCTGGAACCTTGGATGCCAGGAGAAAATGAGACCAGAGAGACAAGGGGAAGTATGTCTGTAAAGATGCCAGTTATAGATGTCTAACTTTTAATTTTAATTAGCAGAATTTTTCAGAATCTTCGAGTCTTGGTAGAACTAGCAGGATGTCAGTAGGCATTGTCCCAAAAGAGTTTTGTGATCATATAAGTTCAGAAAGTATTGGATTAAATATAATTGAGGTTTATTTATTTGGAACTTCTCAGAACTTATAAAATGTTGGTATTATTTGATTCTCAAGTGGGATAATAGAAAACAAATTTTCCAAACTTATTTGAGTATCAAACCTTTTTTTGATGGAGGGACAGGGTTAGAACTCGGATGTTTGGTTTTTCTTGGAACGGACTTTGAAAAATGTTGGGTCATGCTCTGTTAACTCTTACGTCATTGTTTGTTAGCCCACAAGAAACAGCAAATCGGTCTTTACATGAATCACATTTTGCACTGATTTTCCTTACATTCCCTGAAATTAACAAAGCAACACTGAACTGGCCTTATTATGCTCAAATCACTTTTCTCCATTAGCTAAAGAGAAGGGGATATATGTATTTTCTTCTTTTTAGGGCTATTACTTTGTAAATATAATCACTGCTTTGTAAATCTCTAAATTTGCCATTTGGTCCTTAAAAACTTGTAATTTTTTTTTCATTGTGTACCTTGTGTTTTGGCAGAGCTTACTAATATATTATTGAAATTAATCACTCTATAATTGGATAGAAATAATGAAATAAGAATTAAATTAGAATAATTTTAATTGTCAAGATTTTCACATTTCCTGACTACAAGTGTAAGTTCAAGTGAATTGATGTTTTTTTGTTGTCTATTTGACCTTAAACATCAGAGAAGAACATCTACTGAGTGAGTGCTTATTTTATATAGTATAGTGTGGGGATCTTGCTCCCGTGCTCTGCAAACTTTTCATTTTATCTTGTTCTCAGTGATCAGTACATTATTAAAAAAAAAATAATGAAAAACATTGGCATAGAACCTATTTATGTCTTTCCTATTCCCTACCTTCCCTGCTTCCCAACCTTCACATCCAGGCACTACCCTAAGGAACTCTTTTATAACTGACTTATCGTAGGACCAAGCTACTTTGACTATGTGAAGTCCCCTGGTGACACCCTTCAAGAAGTCAGAATGTTCAAAGGCAGTTTAATAGTAAAGTTGACTTAACCTGCCCTGACCAGTTTGGCTCAGTGGATAGAGAGTCGGCCTACGGACTGAGGGGTCCTGGGTTCGATTCTGGTCAAGGGCTTGTATCTTGGTTGCAGGCACATCCCCAGTGGGGGGTGTGCATGAGGCAGCTGATCAATGTTTCTCTCTCATCGATGTTTCTAACTCTCTATCCCTCTCCCTTCCTCTCTGTAAAAAAATCAATAAAATATATTTTAAAAAAAATTAAAGTTCAGTTAACCTGATCACCAAGGAAATATAAATATGTTCAATTACCCTGAAGGGAATTCTGGGTGGGCTTTCCAAATTTAAAGATTAAAAGCTTTTTAAGGTGTTTTTAAAAATATATATCTTTTTATTGATTTTAGAGAGAGAGGAAGAGGGAGGGAGGGAGAGAGAGAGAGAGAAACATTGATCAGCTGCCTCCTGCACACACCCTATTGGGGATTGAGCCCACAACCCAAGCAATGTGCTCTTGACCAGGAATCGAACCCATGACCATTTGGTGCACAGGACAACACCCAACCAATGGAGTCACACCAGCCAGGGCACTTTTTAAGGTTTTTGACACTCACTGTCTATATTGTCATATACTGTAGTTGAATTCATTGACTTTCGTTATAAAACTGGTAACCAGAATTTTGTTTCAATAATTAAAAGTTTAATTATTTTCCACTCAGCCAAACCGGTTAGGGCAAAAGTTTAATTATTTTCAAGTATCCAGAGAATTTATGTCCATTGTTTTGCTTGATGTTATAATAATAATATATTAACTGGGAATCATTTAGAAAAAAATTAATAAAGTGAAAGTGATTTTGATCCCCTAATCTTAAACAAGTCTTATTTGCTTACTTTAAAAAGTAGCATTCAGTAGGTCCTGAAAATTATGGGGTGTTTGTTGGTCAGCACTATTTATTTGGTACACATTGCCTTTAATTTTAATTTCAAGTAATAGTAAAATAAAGGGCTTTCTCAAGTCTCATAGGCAATAAAGGTTGAGACTTCTGTCTTTACATTGCTGAGGTAGATCCAGAAAATACCTGCTGCACTGTGACATTTTAGATATTAGAAAAACATTTTCTTCAAAGGAAGGAACAGTGAAAATGAAAATAAATTTCAGAATTTTATAGTTGTGTATTAATATTATTTGTACTTTTCTTTGTAGTCATCTTCATTGTAAACTTTTATCGTTTTGATTTTTAACTTAACAAGGAAAATAACCCACCAGTATTTGAAAATAGCACCATGTCACTTTTGAAAGTCAGTAGAATTTATGCAATTGGGACCTGGGATTTCAAACCATTTTTGTTTTTATTTTTCTAGAGTTCATTAAAAGCATTCGTATGGTCCATGTTTTTATTCTTTCTCTCATTATCATTATGATTGGAACCTCTTTTAATTTAATTTCTCACAGTTATTAGCATAACATGATCTGTTTCAGGATTGTCTTGGGGATCATCACAAAGAAGAACATATTAGAGCATCTCGAGCAACTAAAGCAGCACGTCGAACCCTTGGTGATTAGATATATGAGATCTCCTCATTAGACACCTTAGACGTCAGGAGGCATGACACTTGTGAACTGTTCAGTCCTCTCTTTCCCAGACACCTGCCCAACAAAGGCCTATATGCTGCCAATTTCACTTCTATCTCATAATATGCCTGTAAGATAAATTTAAATGTATGTAAAATTTCACTCATGGGAAGTAAGCAAAAGTTAACATCTCATCAAAATCATTAGTTGCTATTTAAGAACTGTAAAGAGTTTGGCAGTTGACTGAGTAAATATTACTGGACATTTTTAAAGTAATACAACATATCTGTCTACTTTAGTGCTTACACCAGTCTCAGAGGATGCCAGATTAAAAATGTCTACCCCGTCACCCCAAACCCTCCCCCTCCTTTAAAAAAAAAATGTTTCCTGATCTTGTGGTAGTCTTGTGGTAAATCTAAGCTCACAAATCATTTTAACCGAGCTTAGCAATGTTAAATTTGCCGACAATTAAATGGATTTTTTTATGGGCACACTAACTGGAGCGTAATATGTATGTGTATATATATGTGTGTGAGCATAGCATTAGTTCTTTTTCTGCTATACCCTCCATACCCTCAATACTTTCAAAGTCAATAATGTGTCTCTTGCCATTTCATTAGTGAACTGGACCTAGAATATGTGTGTGCCCCTTTTGCATGATGCTTCTAGAGTGCTGTAAGCAGTTTTTAGGGTCAGATGCATTTGTTCTAACAGACTCTATGTCCTTCCTAGTGGTTTAATGACTAAAGATAAATTTTGAATTATTATCTTACCTCATAACCTAAAAATTGTCTGGCTTTAGCAATAAATGCCTGAAATTATTTTGCCGTGCAATTGCCATACCTATATAAACTTGTCCCAGTTTGTTTAATACACAACTGATTGTGTATTCCTGTTGTATGCTAATATTTCACAAGTGTTTCATGCATCCTTTTAAAAAAACTACTAATCAGAATAATAAGTAGCTACTCATTCATCCTGCTTTGTGCTTCACTTATAATATTTTAGGACTGCTTCTTGATTTTTTCATGTATCTTTTAATGTAAGCATTAACAACTAAGACTTTCATAAAAGCACTCTATCTTAACTTTTTTGGCCAAAATCAAAAAAGGAAAACATTGATGAGTGTTGGGTTGTCTTATAGATTTGTTCTGGCTTCTGAAGTTTGCTATTGAGGTTCTGTGTTGACCATTTTATCTCAATTGTATGTGCTTTCATGAAGATTATGCATACAACTGGGCAATCTGTTTTTTAAAAGTTAATTTTAGTTTTAAAAAATGGAATATTGAGGGGATTTGGTCATCAAATATTTACTGCTTTTTTGGTGTGATAAGAATGTATATTCCTTCTCAAATGGGATTAGTATAATTTCTTTTCCATACATCCTCCCATTTTTTTTTGTTACTTTTTTGTTGGCATTCATTAGTCAAAATAGCTCGACTTCAATGAGAGTCTCAGTGGAAAGAACATTGTACTATTAGTGACCATAATACTTTTTATATCAAAGGATGGTAGCTGGGTAATTTGATTATCTTTACCAATAAAATATTTTTGAAAGTACAATATCAGGCACTTGCTTCGCTCTATTCCTGTCAACAAAAAGGATTTAGCTATAAATGTAGCTTCTCATTTTCTTTTTCCCTTTTATTTTAATGGCAGTCTTCTCTTTATTTTTTTCAGGCGCCTCCTTGGCATTATAACAAAAAAAGATATCCTCCGTCATATGGCCCAGACGGCAAACCAAGACCCCGCTTCGGTAATGTTCAACTGAACCCTGTAGATGAGGACAGAGAGGAGGCAGAAGAGGAAGTTCATTTGTTGAATAGCACAACTCTGTAACCTGAGGGAGTCGTCTACCTATAGTTCTCCTTTAAACAAAAAAAGAAAGAAAAAGAAAATATAAAAGCCAGGCTTTTGCAACATGGTTTGCAAATAATGCTGGTGGAACGGAGGAATTGTTTGGGGGAGGGAAAGGAGAGAGAAGGAAATGAGTGAGGTATTTCCCCGTCTAAGGAGAGCAGCCAACCACCTCCTGTCATTCTGCACTGGATGCGTTCAACTGAGGATGTGCCATGAAAGTGCAGACTTGAGCCCCAAAGGAGAGGGCCCTGGAGCCCTGGAGCACCCGGCCTGTTACTCCAACATCGCAAAGACGTGTTATCAGTCCCCGTTTCTGGAGGGGTTACTTTGAATTGAGCCATCTATAAGACTGCAGGTCTTGCCCTTTTTTAATCAAAACTGTTCTGTTTAATTCATGAATTGTATAGTTAAGCATTACCTTTTTACATTCCAGAAGAGCTTCTCTCTCTTTCTTTCTCTCTCTGTAACAAAGCCTCTTTAAATTGGTGTGCCCTTTTGAAGCAATCCTTTCTCATATTGAGATGTACTGTGATTTTACTGAGGTTTCATCACAAGAAGGGAGTGTTTCTTATGCCACTAACCATGTAGTTTTTTTTTACCATCACTGAATGCTTGGAGCCGACACATGCACCATAACAAAGGCCGATCAAACAGGTACAATCTTGAATGAAGCATGAATGAGATCTCTCAGCTTTGTGCTGTGTGGTTCAGGATCTTTTTGTTTTTCCCCCTCTCAGATTTTACGGATAATGTGACCTGGTCTTATGCATATTTTCTATTTCTAAAACTGCTATGAAATACAAGTACTGTTCAGCATAAGGAAGCACCGTGCTACTGCTCTGACAGTAAAGAGAAGTAACTATTCTGTTTAGCTATATCTGGAATTAATTGCATGTTTAAACACTGGAATTTTTTTTCTTCTTGAAATTAGATCAGTAATTTTTTTCTTTCCTCAAGATATTTTACTGCTGACACTGAAGAAATGTAATTCATAACTTGCACTAATGTATATTTCTTTTTCTTAAAAATTTACCATTCTTATTTATATTTTTATGGATTAAAATTTATAAAATACAGATCAGTTAATATCTCACTTAAGTAATTTTACCTTTTTAATGTGATTTTTATAGACTAATTCTGACTTACAAATATGGAGATATGAACAAAGTTTACAATGGGAACAAGGGTTTGAGAGAGGATGTGGTTATTTATGATCTAATGTGTACATAAACCTTCTTCTGATCTTTCACTGCCATCCCCTGGATTCTATCATCTGACCTGTCCATTCTGACTCATTAATGGAAAATTGAAACACTACAAATCACTTTGAAGATTAAAATCAAACATTAAATAGTGTTTACCTTTTAAAAAATCAAATGAAATTGCAAAAATAGTTAAAATTGTAATCAGAACATAACCTTTGAATCTTCGGGTATGTCACATCCAAAGGTATTCAATGATGTTTTGACTATTCGCAGTGCATATTTTGCAGGATGAATTGAAAATGTATTGGGGTATGTTTGGGATTGTTTTTGGAAATGTCTGTCTTAATCATGGTCTTAATTCACTATCGGCAAAGGTAGTTTTTTTGAAGGACCGGCCTAAATATTCTGTGATTATGCATTTTTGGTTGGAAAGTGATTTTTTGCAGACATTTTCTGAAACTGGTAATGAGCTGCTTTTTTGGAAGTGAGTCTTCACTTCCTAGTTTTTAATAGATCTGTAAGATCACATAAAATGGGTAAAATCTTGAAGATTTATAAGATCATGAAGCCATATTAGAATGACAATTGTTAAGTTGAACAAAATTTTAGAAACTCCATGAAACATTCTAGTTTTACTATCTGCCTAAAATTGGTACTTTGTCCAAGACACTTCCCCACATTGGCAGACTTCAAGTTTTCTGGCCCCTTCAAAGTTTCTTTGACCATCCAGAGTATGATCATTTCTGAACGATGGTTGTGTGTATCTTATCTCCAGCTTGTCTGAAGCGTGCAAGGCGCTGCTGGAGTGTGAGTTCCTCAGCACTGGCTATCAAACAATTAATTGCTTGTTCTCAGTTACAAGCCTTGGAAGGAGAAGCGAGTTTCTTTGCAGGTAGCTTCATCATAGTAAACTTTACATGCATTTTGTTTTTCATGTTAGGTCCTCCTCTCATTGCCTATCCTGCTTCAGAGACTGACATTTCAGGGTGAACACTCAAGGTGGATATTAATTTTCTTCTTGGTGTATTTCTCTCTCTGATGTGTCCTACAGCTGAAATACAGGAAAAGTGCCATATTTCTATGCATTCAGTGGTTTTCTTTGGGATTACGATCTGTTCCATTTTTCTTCTTGATAGGTTGAGGTATGTCTGCTTTTTCACCAAACTGTGAAATAGTGGAGATCATGAAATGTATGTGCCTGGCTGATTGGCAAATAATTTGTGGAGCACCTTATTTGCCTCGCTTTTTGGAGACGGTCTGATGAGAATGGGCAAGGGTGTCAGCATCTCTTCCTAATAATTGTTTTCAGTTTTGGTTCATGAAGAATGCTTAGTTTGTTAACCTGTGATGTTGCCTAGAGCTGTATTTATCTGTTTTTATTTATACTAGTATAGTAAAGCTGCATATCATTACAGTAAAAATGATTACTGTGATGAGTTAATCAGAATATCTATTAAAATCTATATGACAATGTGTGGTTTGCCCTTCAATTATACATAGAAACCCTTCCACTTTTACTCTTTTTGCAGTGCAGGCCAGTATGTCTGGCACAAGCAGCCTTAAAGGGGTGATATATATATGTAAAGCTTCCCTCAGATTACAGAACCATTCATGCACGGTGCAAGCAAGGAGCAACCAAACAGCAGCTGCTGGATTGAGCAGCAGGGTATATACATACCAGCAATAGTACAGAGCCTCCCTGTCTGTGCAAGTTGCAGGTTTACAGAAAGATTTCATTTCCATTTACATTCACAAAACCATGGTGTTTATTATTATTTTTAAATGTTTTTATTGATTTCAGAAGGGAAGGAAGAGGGAGAGAGAGAGAGAAACATCAGTGATGAGAGAATCATCGATCGGCTGCCTCCACGCCCCCTACTGGGGACTGAGCCCGCAACCCCGGCATGTGCCCTTAACCAGAATTGAACACTGGACCCTTCAGTCTGCAGGCCGACGCTATCCACTGAGCCAAACCAGCTAGGGCAAAAACCATGATTTTTAAAAAGAAAGAAAGAAATATTATGCTATTTGTATGAAGAGAAAATATGTAATTTACATTTTAAAATTTTACCTTGGAAACTTGCTAATAGAACTGCCTAAAAAGAAGTGGTGACATTTGAATTGTTAAAAGATTTCAGGAGTCTAGTAATATTAAACTTTTAGTAAAGAGGCAAGCACTTTACTAAAAATTCAAGGATAGAACTTTTATCATTCATTTCATTTGGTCATTCACTAAGTACTTATTGAACACTTACTGTGTACTAGGCATTATTCTGTCTTTGAAGCTTACATTCCATTTGGGAAAGAGACACATAATATGGTATGCCAGATGGTGGTAAATATCACAAATTCAGTGGAAAAATGATTCCTACATGCCACACATTGTTGTAGGCATACATGAGTCAGACAGGGTTCTAAGGGAGCGAAGTAATGAAGAGGATGCTATTGTTCGGGTAACCAAGGAAGGCCTCAGGGATAAGGTGACATCCCAGCAGAAACCTAAAGAGAGTGAGGGGATGATCGTTATCTGTGAGAAGATGAAATACAGGCCAACATCCTGAAGTGTAGGACATGCCTGACAGGTACCGGGAACACGAAGCAGGTCACTGTGGCTGGAGGGGAAAGGGATGAGATGGGAAACGAGGTTGGCTGTGTAAGAATTTGGCTTTTGTCCTGAATAAAGCGGGACTCTGGTGAGGCAAATAGTGACGTGACTGATCTCTGGCTGCTTCAGTGGGAATAGACTGGAAGGGGCAGGGGTGGAAGTGGGAAGACCATCTCGAAGGCTCTCGGAATAACAAGGTAAGTTCTGATAGAGTTTGAATCTGACTGTAACTGGTGGAAGCTGTTCAAGTGGTTGGATTCTAGACATTCTGAAGGTGGAAGACGGGATTTGCCAACAGACAATGTGGAGTGATGGGAGTAAAGATTGTCACCGTGGTTTTTGGTCTGAGCACAGAACAATAGAATGGCCACTGACTGAAGTGGGAAAGACATCACAAAGAATAGATTGGGGGATGTGTACAGAGGAATTTTGGCTTTAGGCATTACGTTTTAAATGCCTTTTAGACGTCTAAGTGGGCATATGTCCACCAGGCAGTTGTACATATGAGACAAGTTGAGGAGAAACTCCCAAGTGTAGCCTGAGAGACTTAGACAATGGGAAGCATCCTGGGACAGGAAGGGGTCACCATGGGAGGAAGTGGACAGAAAGGACTGAGAACTGATGCATTTGTATGTTTGGATTTGAGATGAGCTGCCGGGGTCCAGCCCCAGCGGTCCAGGGGTTCCCAAAGGTGTGGACGGAGTTGGCGAAGAATGATTTACACAGAGACAGTGTTCAGATGATCAGCATAGCTCTCTTTAGTCTCCGTGGATCTTACTGTGCCTGGCTGAGGCCAGAGAGAGATCCAGAGGCAAGCTGAGCCTTTATTTTATAGTCGGAGGTAAACAAGATAGTGGTTACCATAGTTACACTGTTCTTGTGAGTTTCACTTGTTTTGGCCACTTACTGCACCTCCCTCAGCCCATTAGCTTCCCAGATAAGATCTAGGGAGCATAAGGTCAAGCCTAGTTATGCTAAGAGGACTGTGCCCTCTAAGCTGGGACTTGCGACTTTGCCAAAAGGTCAGTCCGAGGCTTAACCCTATAGCTGCTCCCCACAATGAGCCAGTGAGGTAGGGTGGGGAGTGTGCCATTAAGGGAAGGGTAGTCCCCTAAGGTAAATGAGTAAGTTTTAACTGGTAGGTCAAGTAAATGAGGGCTGAAAATAGGCCAGCGTGGCGATAACAAGTTTGACCAAAGCAGTTTCGCTGGGATCAGGCAAAAATCTGACTGGAACAGGTTTGCCAGAGATTGGAAGGAATTAAGGGCAGCTATTGGAGCTCCTGAGATTTTCAGAAAAGGGGTGTGTGATGAAGGGTATTTTAAGATGCAGGACATTATAGCTTTCATTTTTGATGGGAATATTTAAGAGGGAAATTGATCAACTGAGGGGTCCTTGAGTAGCTAAAAGGGATGTCATCTGGGCACACAGCAGGACACTAAGCAACATTCATAGGAATGAGGAATGGTAGTAATGTGGTGAGATTTCATGGAAGTTTTTATTGCTTCTGTTTTCTGTGAAATAAACTGAGGATGGAGGATCTGTTGCATGTTTGGGAAAAATGTGGAAGTAGGAATGAAGGGCAGCAGCATGACCAACTTGAGGTTAATGGTTGATTTTTTCTCCAGCATGTATATTCTTTCTTACTGAGGGGGCTGTATACTTATGGCATAACTGGAGATGAGGCATTAAAATTCCTGACTAGAAGTTTTTCCTTTTAAGTAGTCCACTCATATGTTTTATCAAAAACATTAAGTATCTCATAACATCTGTTTAAGGACACAGCTCACAAAGTAGGTAACTTTGGGGACTACAAAATGTGGGGACTAAACTAGATGAACTCAGGGCTTTCCTGTAGTCCATATGAAAGGGAAAGAACTTATGGGCTCTTTAGCCTAAGCCACAATGTTTGCTATTTTACACTTCATGATTTGCTTTGTTTTTCAAGTGAAGGACATTTTGTCAGGTTTAATGAGGATCTGAATCTGGTAAAACAGAGATTTGTACTGGAAGTACAATGAAGTAATTTGCAATGGAAAACTAAAATCTAAATGAATAGTATACTGACTTCTATGTTATATTATGTATATACTAGAGGCCCGGTACACAAAATCGTAGAGGGGAGGGGGTGTCTGTCAGCCCAGCCTGCACCCTCTCCAATCCAGGACCCCTGAGGGGTTGTCTGACTGCCTCTCAATATCTGGGACTGCTGGCTCCTAACCACTCGCCTGCCTGCCTGCCTGATCGCCCCTAACCCCTCTGCCTGCCTGACCAATCGCCCTTAACCATAGCTGCCTGCCTGATCGCCCCTAACTGCTACCCTGCTGGCCTGATTGCCCCTAACTGCCTCTGCCTCGCCTGCACTGCACCCAGGACACCCAGGATTCCCTCCTCAGGCCAGTCGCAGGCACCCGAGACTTGGGCTTTCCTCCCTCTGGCCGGCCACAGGCACCCAGGACCTTGGCCGGCTTCACCTGGGTCAGCCGCAGCTGCAGGGGACTGTGGGCGGGTGGCTTTGCCCAGGCCACAGCCACAGGCACCTGGGACTGCAGGCCAGGCAGCTTGTTCCTCTCCTGGGCCGCAGCCTGGCTGGTCCCCATTCCTCTCTCCCTAGTGTTGAATGAGCTGTTATGGTGTGACAACCATTTGCATATTAGCTCTTTATTATATAGGATATAAAATCCTAATATGTAACTAGACCGAACAACTGGTCACTATGATGTGCGCTGACTGCCAGGGACATGTGCGGAACATGGCAGGCGTCAGCTGCAGCAAGATGGTGGAGCAGGTGAGTGGGGGCGCCAGACCAAGGCAGGGTGCAGGTCGCTGTCATTGGGGTGAGCCTCTGGCAGTTACTGAAAATACTTTGCTCCCATGCCCTGCAGTCCCACCTGGCGCTTGCACCTGCCGGCCCTAATTGCCCCTCAGGGTTTCTCCACCTCCCCCTGCTCCTGAGGGACGATTGGGGCTAGGCAGGGGTATGGAAGATGGGCCGAGACCCACCCCTATGCCCACTGCAGCTTCGTGGCCCACAGTTCCTTTCAAGGTGCACAAATTTGTGCACTGGGCCCCTAGTACTATATGTATACTATGGAATATGATTACTAATACAGACTGAGTAGAAGGAGAATTGTTTTAAAGAATATTCTCATGGGAGAAAACATGAGTCACCAGGAGACCCTGTTAAAATGCAGTTTCGTTAGGTGGGGTCAGGCACTCTAGGAGAATACTGTACAGTATCATGGGTGTGCCTTTCCCACCCTTCGTAAATCTGATCTCTAAAGTTACAGCTATTAACTCAAGTCTCAGAAATAAATTATTAGCTGCCCATGTTAAATACTGAAAAGGACTCCTGGCAGGAGAGGATAGACTGGTTATCTAGGCATTAGGTGGTGAATTCCTGTGACATTGGAGGATGACTTTCAAATGTGATTAGGATCTCACCATTTAGATGATTTGACTACCATTTATTTGCACATGAAAAAAACCCCACCAGAAACCATCAAAATGAAAAGGGAACCTACTGTATGGGAAAATATTATTCGCCAATTATACATCAGATAAGGGGTTAATTTCCAAAACACACAAGGAACTCATACAACCTAACACCAGGAAGACAATCCAATTAAAAAATGGGCAAAGGATCTGAATAAACACTTCTCTATGGAGAACATAAAGATGGCTAACAGATGTGAAAAAGTGCTTGACTTCACTAACATCAGAGATGTAAATTAAAACTACAATGAGGGATCACCTCACACCTGCCAAAATGGCTACCATCAACAAATCAATAAACAATAAGTGCTGGCGAGGATGTGGAGAAAAGGAAATCCTAGTACAGTGATGGCGAACCTATGACATGCGTGTCAGAGGTGACAGGCGAACTCATTTTTTTGGTTGATTTTTCTTTGTTAAATGGCATCTAAATATAATAAATATCAAAAATATAAGTCTTTGTTTTACTATGGTTGCAAATATCAAAAAATTTCTATATGTGACATGGCACCAGAGTTAAGTTAGAGTTTTTCAAAATGCTGACATGCCGAGCTCAAAATGTTCGCCCTCTCTGCCCTAGTACAATGCTAATGGGAATGCACACTGATGTAGCCACTGTGTAGAACAGTATGGAAGTTCCTCAGAAAATTAAAAATGGAACTGCCATTTGACCCAGTGATCCCACTTCTGGGAATATATCTAAAAATCCTGAAACCATTCAGAAAGAATATATGCACCCCTATGTTCATAATAGCATATTTACAACTAGAGGCCTGGTGCACAAAAATCATGCACTTGGGGGGGGGGGTGTCCCTTAGCTCAGCCTGTGCCCTCCTGCGGTCCACGAGTCTTTGGGGGATGTCTGACGGCTTAGGCCCGCTCCCGTCAGTCGGACATCCTTAGTGCTGCCATGGAGGCAGGAGAGGCTCCCGCCGCTGCGCTCACCAGGAGCCCCTGTGGAAGCACACTGACCACCAGGGGGCAGCTCCTGCATTGAGCATCTGCCATGTGGTGGTCAGTGTGCATCATAGTGACCGGTTGTTCTGCTGTTTGGTTAATTTGCATATTAGGCTTTTATTATATAGGAGAGCTAAGATCTGGAAACAGCCCAAGTGCCCATCAGTAGATGAATGGATTAAAAAAGGAGATTTACACCACGGAATACTACCCAGCTGTAAAAAAAAAGAAGGTACTTTTACCTTTTGAGACAGCAACAATGAACCTGGAAATTATTATGTGAAGCGAAGCCAGTTAAGACAACAACAAATATCACATTATCTCTCTTATATGTGAGATCAGATCTCAGTGGGAGGGTACAGGAAGAGATTAACCAAAGAACATACATGCATAATCCATGGACACAGACAATAGTATGGGGATGGGGTAGGATAGGGTAGGAGTTCGTTCGAGGGGGGGGGGGGGCAAAAAGGGAGAAAATGGGAGACATCTGTAATTCTGTCAACAATTAAAAAAACAAAACAAAACCAGAAGAGATTTATAGAAAGTTTTAGTAAATGTTTCCATCAGTTTATTTTCTGTATCCCTTAAAAACAAACAAAAATCACAAGGTTAATATTAATGCTTTAAAATATTGTACACCACGGAAAGCCAGCTTTCATGCTGCAAGCTGGTCTGTGTTCTCTTTACTTCTGTTTGCCAGATGATCTTCAATAATTTCTGCAAAGAGATTCCTCTTCAACAGATTGTATGCAAGAGGTAAAAGCTGGCCAGCAACTTTATGAAAATACTGAAAAATAAAATAACATTAAGCAGAGAATAAAGCAGATGCCCTGGTAACAGAAAATAGATTTAAAAAGCACTCATTTAACAAAGCATACTCCCCAAATCATTTTAGCTACTTTCTCAATTGATTAGGACTGAATTTTGAGACAGACAACCGGCATTCTGTCCAAGAGGCAATTCTGTAGCTCTAAAAGACTAATGGTATATTCTGAAGGAAATTCAGAAGAAAACCAAGTTAAAAACGTAAGCTTCCCTATTTCCTTAGATAAGATTGATCAACCTTTATTTTTTCTGCTCCAAACTATGTAATTAAATGCTTTTACCTTGTTACGAAGAGGTATGCTGAATTTGAGTTTTCAAACCAATCCCTTTTCAAATTCTCTCTCCTCCACCTACCATGTAAACCCCTCTATCCTTTAAGCTCCTGCCTGGGTTATCAAGTGACTTAGACTACTGCTGTTATTTATTTATTTATTTATTTATTTATTTATTTATTTATATTTTTTATTTTTTTAAATATATTTTATTGATTTTTTTACAGAGAGGAAGGGAGAGGGATAGAGAGTTAGAAACATCAATGAGAGAGAAACATCGATCAGCTGCCTCCCGCACACCCCCGAGGATGTGCCCGCAACCAAGGCACATGCCCTTGACCGGAATCGAACCTGGGACCCCTCAGTCCGCAGGCCAACGCTCTATCCACTGAGCCAAACTGGTTAGGGCTACTGCTGTTATTTACTTGAAGAAAAACTGGCAATGCTTTTGTTGGTAAACATGAATTAGCATTTACTATGTGCTAGGTTCTGTGTAATAACACCTTTTCATATATTCTTATATGTTATTTAACTTTTCACAACAATCAGGTTTTTGTGATCAAACTGGTTCATTTCCTGGTAGGCCAAGCACTGTTCTGGTTGGTCAAGGCTGTCATTCTGGTTGTTAAATATTTGGATTATTTTTACTGGTAAGCATACATGAGGAAGGCAGAGGAAAGACAGTAATGTGGTTTAGAGGAAGCAGAATTCTCAAATGAGACTCACCAGACCTACAAATTCTCAGGACCCAAGAAACACTTTGGGGAGGGGGGTAACGCAGCCATCTGTGTTTGAACAGCCCTGCAGATGACTGAGGTACGCTAACGTGAGCTGCTGGCTTAGTCCAGCTCCTCAGTATGTGCACAGCAGCAGCATTAGCATCACCTGGGAGCATTTCAGAAACGTGGCTTCTCAGGCCTCACCCCAGATCTACTGAAACAGAGCCTACATTTGAATATCTCTAGGTGATTCCTATGCTCTTTACAGTTTGGGAATTACTAACTTAGATGCTGACTCGGGAACCAGACTGCCTGTGCAAGGTGGTTTACCTCTTTGTGCTTTGTAGGTGACATCACAGGAATTAAATGGTCTGCGTACAGACCTCCTTTTATAGGTAAGGAGACAAAAAAAGGTATTGGAAAAAATGCCAAATTTTACAAAGCATTTAAGTGGGGTAGATGTAATTTAAAACCAAACAGGTTGGCCCTAGAAACACACTGAAGCCACTACACCTTCTTGCCTCTTTGACCTTGAGGCAATTATAGTTGACTAAGCACTGACTAAAGTGTTGGGTAGGTGTGTCCTATTTAATTAGCTAATGATTTACTAGCATCTCATATATTTTAAGTAATTTAAAGCCTACTTTTAATATTTTTGTTAATCCTCACTCAAGAATATTTTTCCACTGATTTTTAGGGAGAGTGGAAGAGGGAGGGAAAGACAGAAAATTCGATGTGAGAAAAACAAATCGATTGGTTGCCTCCTGCATGAGCCCTAACCAGGGCCCAGGCCTGAGAGAAGCCTGCAACCAAGGTACGTGCCTTTGACGAAAACTGAACCCAGTACCCTTTGGTCCACAGGCCGACGCTCTACCCACTAAGCCAAACTGGCTAAGGCTAAAGCTATTTTAAAATAGTATTTATTCTTCATCTAGGAATTCAAGCACAAGGACAAATAACTCCTCCATCACAGTAGGAAATGAAATGGAGCCCTGGGAAAGGTGTGTATGTACGCACACATGCATGTTCCTTTAATACATCTAAAGTAAATTCACTTTAATGTAAACCTGAAGGCAAATAATCTTGGTAAGTCACCTTTGCCAGAATATAAGATGAATTTCAAATAAAAGGTATTTTTTAAATATCTGCTTTAAAAATCACTTCAAAAAGCTCCTTTTGAAATACATACCCTACCTGTGCTAAAACTTGGATATGTAATGTGCATGTGTGTGTGTGGGGTGGGGGGTAAGGGGGGAGAAGGAGTGGGGAACAGGGGGAGGTTTGGTGGTGATTTTTTACTCACATGTGAACCATAACAAAAGAGGTCCATTCCCAACTCTAGCCCCATGCCATAGTCACATTCGTCATTAGCAAACTGCACAAAGGTCATCATTTCCTGAATTGGAGCAAAAGCCTTTAGTCTCTCCTCATCACTTGGTGCCTCAACAATTGCCTTGCAAATTCTCTTGAGGTTGGCTGAAAGAAATCAATGATATTAAAAATTATATACAATCATCTTCAGAAGTAAAAATATCAGCTGGGTTTTTTTCTTCATAGGACTTTTCATACTACTGATATAACCTTGGATGGCAACGTAATTTAGAATGGCAATTTTATAATTTTTCAATTAAGATTCAAGCATAAACATGGCTTAACAAAATGATTTCTTGTATTAGCAAAATGTGAGTATTTCAGTGGATCTAGTTGCAATCATGATTTCACTAAGCTTTCAACGATATTCAGTAGGCTAGTCCAGGGATTGGCAAACTATGGCCAAACCTAGCCCAACCCCCGTTTTTAACTGCCCTCAAGCTAAGAATGTGAATGTTTTTCTGTTTTTAAAAGGTTGGAAAAAAACACATACAACAACAACAACAAAAGAATATGGCAACAGAGATCATATGCAAAGCACCCCTGGGATAGTCTTTATTGGCAGTTGGATTAAATAAAATCCAAATAGACAGTAAAGTTCATCCCTTTTTGCCCTGTCCTTCTTTATTTAAAAAATACAGGAAAAGACAACAATAAAACATTTCAAAAATCAAACCTTTACCCAAGTGGGGAAGTGCAGCTATGCAGAAGTGTAATATGAAGAAAGAACACGGAAAATGTCTAATGTTTAACTATAAAGAACAGTGGTTTAACATTTCTATTTTGGCTTTCGACATTTTCTTACTATCTGCTGGATGCCAATGTGTGTCAGATCTCAGGGTGCATATGAGAATGACGGTACTGAACATCTAATTAGACCTTTTTGAGAAAGTACCTCCTGGAGGATTATCCAATAATAAAAAGAATGGCAATTACTGAAACCAACAAAACACATCTTTAAATTAAGTGGTTAATTAAGTGGGGAGAAAAGGATTGGTTTAAACATTAACAATCACACCTAAGAATGATACATAGCTATCAAGTTACATGTATGAGGCACAATATTCTATTGGTACTAAGTACAAATATAAGGATTATCAGGGGTGGTAAAGATATACTAGGGCTTTTAACTTTGGCATGGTTACTGTACTGTGATTTGCTGAACACTCACACACTGACAAGCTGCCAGTCAATTACTCCTCTTAGCAAATAACAGTAGGCAGGAGCAAGATGATTTTAGGTCCTTTATGTCTTGCTACCATTTCTCATTCAAAAATAATTAAACCACTGAAGGATTTAATGTTTAGAATGTTAGGAAACAGTTGAGGGAAATAAAGAAGATCTTGGACATAAAACCCCAGGACCACAACCAGAGGCGGGTAACAGTGTTTATTCCAGACACTACAATTTAAAACCCACCAACCCTGAAGTTTTAGAGACTGCTATTTCTGTAACAGATGTTCTCAACCTTTCCCAAACAAGACACTAATTCTACTTGTCAAAACTTCGAATAGGTGAGTTCGCAGAGGCTGAAGAGAAGAATGTAAACAGAAGACTAGACAGTAAGGAGAGCCCACAGGCCTTCCCCAGCAGAGACAGAGTATGTACCTCTAGACTCAGGGAGGAAATGTGGAACAGTGGGACAGTGGGACAGATTATCCTGTCCAACAAATACAATGCAGGTTAAAGTTTTTCTCATATTCATAGTAAAAAAGAAACATGAAATTAATTATTTTAGATATTTAACTTAATCCAACTACCCAAAACAATCATTTCTGTATCTGTAATAGTAAAAGCATAATATGCTAATTAGACTGGACATCCTTCCAGATGAATCTGGGGCTGTGAGGGCCGAGCCCCTTGCATGAATTTCGTGCATCGGGCCTCTAGTATAATATAAACAATTGAATTAAAGTAAATTCATCTTCTCAGTTACAGTAGCCACATTTGAAGTGCTCAGCCACATATGACTAACAGCTACCTTATTCTATAGCCCAGACATATTCATTTTCCTCATGGAACTCCTCTAATGTGATGTGAAGCTGACAAAGTAATACATCTGAATAATTGTGAGACTTCAATCTACTGCTTAAAGACTCTGCAGCACAATAAAGTTTGACAACAGTCTCTGTAGAGAACTCATTAGGAATGCAGATTTCCAGATGCTAACCCCAGAGAACACCAAGCAAGGCCGGTTGGTTCTGTTTAAAAAAATGGACAACCAGCCCTAACTAACTGGTTTGGCTCAGTGGATAGAGCGTCAGTCTTCGGACTCAAGGGTCCCAGGTTCGATTCCGGTCAAGGGCATGTACTTTGGTTGCAGGCACATCCCCAGTAGGGAGTGTGCAGGAGGCAGCTGATCGATGTTTCTCTTTTATCGATGTTTCTAACTATCCCTCTCCCTTCCTCTCTGTAAAAGAAATCAATAAAATATATTTAAAAAAATAAAAATCATCATTCTCCCCTTTAAAAAAAAAAAAAGGACAACCAAGTCCTAGTTGGTTTGGCTCAGTAGATTGAGCATCGGCCTGTGGACTGAAGGGTCCTGGGTTTGATTCAGGTCAAGGACACATGCCAAGGTTGCAGGCTTGATCCCCAGTGGGAGGTATGCAGGTGGCAGCTGATCAACTGATGTTTCTCTCTCTCTCTCTCCCCCTCCCTTTTCCCTCTGAAATAAAAAATAAAATAAAATAAATTGACGGCCAAATCCATAAGCTGGGAAGGAATATTTGGTTCTTCCTTGAGTAAGTGCTAATTTTGACTTCTAAGTTGTATCCTCTTTGGAACAGGATGATAATTAAGGCAATGCCCACAGGGATGTTCAAAGTAATAAGAGAATAAAGGGAAGGGGAAAGAGTTGAGAAGTGATTTTGTTTTCTTAACATAGCAATAATTATAGTTTGTGTATGAATAGTCCATTTTCAAAGTGTTTTCATACCCATAAATGATTTAGTTCAGGATCTTGGACTTCTGGGTGCTAAGTTAATTTATCTGCAGATGAAAAAACTTTTGCAAAGTAATACATAAAAACATACTATTTCAATAATTACTATCTTGTATGTTGACCAACGTCAAAGATTCTGAAATAATTCAGAAAATGTAACCTAGGCACTAAGTTGAAATTCCCTAAATGCCTGTAACTACTATATGTGTGTGTGTGTGTGTGTGTGTGTGTGTGTGTGTGTGTATATATATATATATATATATATATATATATATTTAAATATATTTTATTGATTTAAGAGAGGAAGGGAGAGGGAGAGAGATAGAAACATCAATGATGAGAGAGAATCATTGATTGGCCACCTCCTGCACGCCCCACACTGGGGATCAAGCCTGCAACCCATCATGTAACCTGACCGGGAATTGAACTGTGACCTCCTGGTTCATAGGTCAACACTCAACCACTGAGCCACACCAGTTGGGGGTAACTACTATGATTTAAGCACTATTAAGGCAAGCACTATGTTAAGACCTTATAAACTTTTTTTATACCCCAAACACCCCTCCCTATAAATGGTATTCACCATTATTAACCATTTTACAGATAAAAATGACAAAGTTTAGTGGAGTTAAATAATTTGCTCAAGGTTACACAGGTACAAACCCAATTTTACTTCAGGTCTGACTAACCCTAAAACCGGAGCGTGCTCCTTATCACTAAGGTCTAGTGACTGTCCCACAAAAGGCACATGTATACATCTACTGTTCCATAGAAGGAAAGCCTTCCTCCAGATATTAGCATATATATGTACATATACACATGTCCATGAGAAATACATTACCATCTGTTTCAGGGAGCTCTCTGTACCCAACATCATTTTTATCTACTGGAACAACCAAGCCTGCACCATGAAAGGTCTTTGTCACGACCTAAGTTTAAGAAAAAAAAAAATAAAACTTAATCATGGTAAACAGACTAAACAAACCAAACAAAAACTCACCTGCACCTAACAGAACACACACACAAACCCTCAACATTTCTGTCAAAATATAACTTAATGACATTTTATATTAGTCAATTTGGATGCCAGGGCAAAGGTTTAACATTCCTTATCTTTAAAATTAGCTAAGTCATAAGGACTTCAAGCAATTATAAAACAATGAACTGACTGGCTGTTATTACTCGTGTCATCATTACAACTCTGCAGCCTGAGTTGTGTGGGAAGAACGATGGCAGGAGGCAAGCCAGAATATTAGTTCAACTGTAAAGGAGCCTTAAAAATAAAGGAAAACATAAGGAAGAAAGAAGACTAATTCTAACCCCCGATAGAAAAATGGGCAGATTTTATAGTTCACAAATGAAATACAAATGACCGACAGAGAAGTAAAAAATATTTAATGTCCTTTATAATCAAATAATTAAAACTAGTTAAAGCTAATTAAAACAAGGAAGTATTATTAAAAGACCTGATAATACCCAGTACTGGTGAAAATATGGAGAAAATAGGCACTCATACATTGCTGGTGGGAATATAACACCATATATAGGATAGTTTTGCAAATAACAAAACCCCACAAAATTAAAAAACAAAGCATACACACACAATCATCTAAAACCATGTATACCTGACAAAACTAATTCTAGGAATTTCTTCTAAGGAAATCAGATAAGTGTGCAAATAAAGGTATAAAAGGATATTCATGGCAAGGTTGTTTGAAAAATGTTAAGCAACCTAAACTTTGAACATAAACATATCCACTCAAAATTATGAGGTATATTTATCTTAAATTTAGCAATATGAAGCAATAATCACAATATATTCATAAGCATAAAAAAGCAGGTCATAAAACAGTATTGATAAAGAAAAAAGTGATATACTGACTTATCTTACGCTGACATACAACAAAAACCATCATGTGTACTTTCACATTTTCCAGATGATAAACTGTACTAACTGTCTATAAAGAAGTATCAATTATTAGCAAAATACCAGAATCATAATTTTATTATGGACAATAGAAATACAAATTTAGGAAAACCCTGTACCACGGTGGTAATATTCTAAGGCATAAGGATCACGGGTGGATAGAATGGTATACCCTTATTTTACAATATCATTAAGTCAAAGTACCTTTCTAATAATGAAATCTAGGAATGAAAAAAGGCAAAGTGGCTTATAGCCAATTAGTAAGAGGATGGAGTGGAAAGAATGCTAATTATTAAATTGAATTCAGGTCTCAGATCTGTCTCAATTATGATTTTGGACAAATCTATAAATCTCAATTTACTTATCTGTAAAATAGGATGATAATTCCTACCTACTCTGCAGATTTGCTTTGAAGGTTAAATGAGGTAAATCATAAGGACTTTGCAATCCAAAGCACTGTAAGGTGTTGTCAGTATAAAATACTGATTTCTAATGTACTGTATAGTGGTCTATTATACTGGAAAAGTACGAATTAAATGGAGATTAAAATAACAAAGAACAATCTTGAATTGAAAGTGTAACCAATATGTTGTCTTAGGCAGGATAAAAATCATGGTGGTCTTATAAGTTCTTTTCTTCTTTATATTTATGTTTTTACCAGCTGTTTTTATAAAAAGAACAAATACAAACAAACAAGCAAGCATAAAACCACAGGGGAGTAGGCCAGGACAAATATGCCTATGAAGTTTAAACCCCAATCATATCTTATTTACAGTTATGGAATCCTACCTGAAATAAATGATAGTTGATGGCAGAAAAATAAAATAAGGCTCTGATGGAAGAAATTGTTAACTGCTGTTCTGTACATACAAGCTCAGTCTTTACTCAAGAATCAGGAATACAGAGGAACCAAGATGGTGGCATAAGTAAACACCTGAACTTGCTGCCTCGCACAACCACATCAAAACTACAACTAAAATCCCGAACCATGGGAAGGCTGGCTTAGTGGAAGTCCAACAACTAGAGGGAAAGAGAAAAGCGCATCTAGACTGGTAGGAGGTGCAGAGGTGCAGAAGAGCGGAGGTATGTAGCCGCGTGAAAGGGGCTGGCAACTGGGTACGCTGTGGTCTTTTTCAATCAGGAGGGAGATACAAACTCCCAACTGCTCTGAACTCCAATTCTGTGCGAGACTCTGGGGACCCAGACTCATAGGGGGAGAAACTGGACTGCCTGGCATTGGGCCAGAACACAAGGGCGGCTTTCTCTCAGAGGTGCTTGCAGCGTTCATTGTTCCTGCACGGGGCCGCGGGACACAGAGACCCAAGGACCTATCCGGGGCAGGGCCAACAGGCAACCATTGCTGTTTGCACCGTGATTTCCTGAGACCCCGCCCCACCCAAGCCGAGGCTTTTGCATACGAATGGCCTGGCCTTTTGCAATCTAAAACCTAACAAACTGCAGCTGGGTCAAAGAACCCCAGAGCTTCCAAAAGAAGGCCTAAGGCTCGTCAGCAGCCTGCATTGCTTCACAGCTGCACCTCATCTGGGCACCTCCAAACCCCAAACAAAGAGGGGTTTGGAGGTGCCCATACTTTTTATTCACTTGATTTTTAGATTCACTTGTTGATGGATATGTATTTGTTGTCACTTTGTTGTTCATAATTTTTATCTTTACCTTTTTCTTCTTCTTCTTCTTCTTAAAGAATACTCTTCAGCATTTCATACAATACTGGTGTGGCAGTGATGAACTCCTTTAGCGTTTTCTTATCTGTGAAGCTCTTTATCTGACCTTCAATTCTAAATGCTAGCTTTGCTGGGTAGAGTAATCTTGGTTGTAGGTTCTTGCTATTCATCACTTTGAATATTTCTTGCCACTCCCTTCTGGCCTCCATGGTTTCTGTTGAGAAATCAGCTGACAATCATATGGGTACTCCCTTGTAGGTAACTGACTTTTTTTCTCTTGCTGCTTTTAAGATTCTCTCTTTGTCTTTTGCTCTTGGCATTTTAATTATGATGTGTCTTGGTGTGGTCCTCTTTGGATTCCTTTTGTTTGGGGTTCTCTGCACTTCCTGGACTTGTAAGTCTATTTCTTTCGCCAGGTAGGGGGAGTTTTCTGTCATTATTTCTTCAAATAGGTTTTCAATATCTTGCTCTCTCTCTTCTTCTGGCACCCCCATAATTCGGATGTTGGTACGTTTGAAGTTGTCCCAGAGGCTCCTTACACTGTCTTCATATTTTTGTATTCTTTTTTCCTTTTGCTTTTCCAGTTGGGTGTTTTTACTTCTTCGTATTTCAAATCTTTGACTTGATTCTTGCGATCCTCTAGTCTGCTGTTGGATCTCTGTATATTATTGTAGTGAGTTTCATTCAAATGTATATTTTTAGAAACTGTTTTTGGTCTACAGGAGTAAAGAAAGAATTGCTAACACTGCAGTTTAGTGACTAATTCACCAGAACATCACCCTATAGTTGAGTCACGATCAGGGAAGGACCTAAAGTAGGACTTTCAATAACCAAGTACAGTAAAGTACTTCATCACCAGTATTAGTTTATTTTGGAGTAACTAGTACTTCATTTGGCCTAGAACATTCAGAGGAACCAGCTACAGAAGACAATGGTGAGAGGCGGAAGGAGACTGGGGTGCCCTAATTCTCCAGTGACCAATGTCATTCCGCCCCAGAGGTTATAGGAACAAACTCCTCTAGAATTCTCATTTACCCCAGAGCAGAATTCTAGCTTGTCTGGTAACTTACTCTGAAATTTCTAAGTGATAAACCAAAAGGATCCAACACCTTACCAAAGTATTTGCTATTTACAAAGCACTCCACTACTCTACATGCACTAGGAGAGATGCAACACGATATGCTGAAGGGATAAGGAGAGAGGACTGCTAAGACCCACATTTATTGGAGGAAATGAACAAATCTGGATACACACTATCTCTCAGAAGGGAACCAACCACCTTAAAGGCCTTGAGGAAAGCACTCTGAGGCATAGCCTTACAAATCTACTCCCAAAGGACACCTTGCACTAAATCATTAGCCAATGACCTTACCCATTAAAAAAAGAAATTTAAGTAAATTACATGCAAAGCTGCCTTCAGTCAGTTCTATTAAATGAGTAACTGGTAAAACAAGATTAAAAGCGTGGGAAATACTGGCATGAGTTAGGCAACCCCAGTAGCAACATAGCACATAACTCGACCTGTAACGACCCACAGACCATCCAAGCCCTGCTCCAGTGCAGTCCTCATGACAGTCCAGGTGTCTGTCACACAGCCATGGAGGAAGTCCTGGGGGTGGCATCCAGCTCTCCTTAGGATGAGGCAGCAGGTGAAAAGACAAGGATAAGGGGCACGTGGGAAGGAGTCAAGGGAGGGGACAAAAACCCTATTAAAATAGCAAAATAGCCAGCGATTAACAGATTTAAAAATCTTACTTTCTTGTCTCTCTGTTTCATCTTCACAGTTCTCTGTTCCAGTGAGTACCCCAGTTCTCTGGCTGCTTCTGTGAGCTTTTCATCTATGGATTTCAAGAAACTAGTTTTCTTTTTATCTGTTACTTCTTTAAGTTTTTTCATCAAAAATAATCTGAAAAAGAATTAAAAGCCCTCGTTATACAATAGGCCACTGTACTAAGTACACAGGCCTGGGAAAGTGAAAGGAGCTAAGTTAAAAACATCAAATTCTATTAAGAAAAAGACTGCAGAATAATTACCAACAGCTCTCTCATAATCCCCAATAGATTTCTTCAAACAAGGGAAAAGCAGTATCAATAAAAAGCTTTCAGCCTCAAAACCAACAAGTGATTGAAATGTGTATTATCTCTGTCTACAATAAAGATATAGGGATATTTACAAAGCTGAGATTAAGCCAAGTATTATGTGGCATTACTTGATATTAAGATATTACATACTGCTGTGGAGGAGTCTGGCATTACAGGAAGTAGAATGTACACAAAAGGATTTTTTATTTTTGAAGAGCCAGGAGACACTGTTATAATACTGAAGATCAGCAGATTTTTAAAAATGTTACCTTCAAATTTGTTTTAAGATAAATTTGGAAAACATAAAAGGAAAGCAAAGCTACTTTATAAGCTTATACAGAAGCACAATACAAAAGGCATGAGAACAGTACATTACGTTACTGCCAGTTACGGAAATAACTGTGTTTTATCATAAGCAGGTTAAGACTTTAACCAGCAGAACAGGAGGGCGAGAGTAAAATGAAGAGCTGGAAACACAGGTCAGCCCCCTTCCTCTGTAGCCACTGCCAGACTCCCAGGAGGAAAGTTGCTTCTATTACTACTGACATTTGACAGTTTGCTGTGGACTTGGCATTTTAAAAGGTTAGAATGTTTATAGTGGGTGTTATTCTTATCCCCATTTTACACGTCAGGAAACTGAGGACAGAGAACAATCCATTTACTCAAGTTCAGAGTTAGCAGGGGCGGATCACAGTGCCACAGAAATCAAGACCACCAAATCACTGTCTTCTGATGACAGCACACATACTTACACCAAATGCCACCTTCAGTCATAACCAGCTGTGTATCATGAGAATATGTTTATATCAACCATAAGTAGCAAATTAAAGACATCAGGTCTAGGTGAATCAATTTTAGTCTTCCTCAACCTCTCTGGCATGGCATACAGGCCTTCAAATACTATGCGCCTCTTGTTTTCATACTTTCATTCATATACTGCTACCTTGCCTAGAACATCCTTCTTTCCATTTTTTCTAGTAAGTTCGTAGGCATTCTAGGCCTAGATAAAATATCTCTGTGAAGACTCCATCGCTACTTAAGGCACTTAATTGCTGTCTTCCACATTTATCACATTATTATGATTATCTTGGTAGCAATGTATGCAGCTTTTGTCTCTCAGCTTCAACTTACTCTCCAATACTTTGCTTTCTGATGCTTACAGTTGCCAAGTACAAACTGAAATAATAACCAGGAACATTTTGTACTCTGTTTCATTAAAATCCATTGGGGTACCTTGAACTTTGAATGAATACAGCAGTGATCACTTAGAAAATACTCAATTATGCAGATCTTCCAAATATTGAAACTTTTCATTATATCATATTCACTCTGATATATCACAATATGAAAAAATCACTTTCGTTACTATTACCCCTAGTCACATTAGAAACGTCATTAGGTAGTGAGAAGCTGTCAAGCTCACAATGGTGCTTGTAAGTTTCCCCAATTCTAATTTTTGTTTTTGAAACCCTGAATTTTAACCACTGGCAACACATACAGTTAGCTGTTTTCTTTGGTTCATTTGTGGAGAAAGTTCAGCTCACAGCTCTGTCACACAAGAGCTTCTTCCTTGAGACAAACCAACACTTGAGCATGCAGAAGGGCTTTCTTTCTAGGTATGTCCCATTTCATCACACAGAATGTTAAGGGGTGTGTACTCAATGATAGAAATCTAATGTTTTCACTGCTTCAACACTGACATTCTTAAATGACACACAATATATTACTACCTTAATAATGTAATGACTGCTAATTTGGCACCACTGTCTTGATTCTTGTCAAGGTATTAACAAGTATTACCCACCTTTCATTACCTCTGTGCCACTGGTGCACAACTGACATCTTATACCGTGAATAGTTTTGACCTCATAGGCCTCTTAAAAAGGTGTCAGAGACCCCCTGAGGGGTCCACACACAGTTCTTTGATAACTGCTACTTAGTTAATGGTTTCACATTACCAGTACAATGCAGCAGAGAAAGATGGGGCAGCAGGCAAGAGGAAAAAAGATTATTTAACAATATCACCCAAGATCTGATATATTGGATAAAATAAATTTATTCTTTTACTAAGTTTCAAATCTGCTTAGTTTTCCGGTCCTGAACAAATTAAGCATTCATTAAATGTAGGGTAAATAAATTTTAAAAACTGAAATATCAAAATTAGAAAAGTATAATTTTGTGTTACATTTAGACATATCTGGAATGTGTATTTAAAAACATATATTCCTTAGTCCTGTTCTATATGTACTGAAGTGGAATTTTTAGAGGCAGGACCAAAAGAGCTCAAAGTCAAATACTTTTAACCAGTAACCCAGGAGGTTCTGATATGAAGTCACGATTAAAACCATTAACTAAATAGCAGTTATCAAAAAAATAGACTGTGGACTGTTGGGGATCCCTGAGTTCTAAAAAGAGGTGAGGGCAAAAGTACTGCTAAAAGAACAGAATGGGGAAAAATTCACTCCAAATTTTGTTGTCCAAAGATAAATGGAAACTTTGACTATATCTAGATTTTTTCCTATGTTCATTAAACAATATGAAAAAGGAATCATTCTACACTATTCTATTATTTGGCCTCTTCATATATCAAACATCTTTCCAAATCAACATACAAGGATCCTGGCATTATAGTGTATGGACGTTCTATTATTTACTGACCTAATTTTTCCTATTGCTGGATCTGATGTTTCCAATTTTTCATTTTTATCAATAATCTGTAATATACACACATATTTGTGTACCTGTCCAGAAGTTCTATAGTTAACTAGCTAGAAATGGAACTGCTGATTTAAGGGTAAAAATGTTTCTTTTCTTAGCGTAGTACCTGGCAATGTTAATAATCTGTCATGAAATTTTGGAATAAGATTCAAATTGCTCTCTACACTAGTAAAAGTTTTACCAATTAACACTTAAATCAGTAGTTTCTTATCATCTAATTGGGTATTATCACTCTTTACTCTTGACTAATCTTTGTTGGCTTAATTTGCATTTCTTTGACTACTATTCAATCTTGCACAAAGTGAACTAGTTTCCTGGGGCATAAAAATAATTTGTTTATAACAAACTAGAGGTCCAGTGCACAGGATCTGTACACTGGTAGGGTCCCTAGCGGCTGCCGGCTGGGTACTCCCTCCCTTCCTCTGGCTGGTCCCACCCCCTGGTCAAACACCAGGATGAACTCCCAGTTGAGGGGACAATTTGCATACTATGCTTTTATTATATAGGATGGTCTCACTTCAAAGACCTTACTCAGGCTGGTATAGAAATAAGTTAAACTAAATGTTCTAGTAACTTTTTAAGAAAAGGAAAACCTTAAAAACTAAAACAGTTGTTAACAGTTGAAAGACATTATAGTATTTTTACCTCTATGTTTGAGATAAATTATTGGAGACTGAAAACATCTGAGTGAAATAGGTACTCAAATACTTACTTGCTGGTCTTCACCTAAATTATAAATTTATCACCATTTTTTTTTCTTTTTCTTTTCTGTGTTCTCCAAAAAGCTAAAAAATACCAGAACAGTCTTGGATTATTTCAGATAACCACTATGACTTTCTTTTTTAAAGAGATTTTTAATAAGATTAATGAAAAGTTAGGTGTTTTTGCATGTCAAAAATATTTGGAGCATCTACTATGGGGCAAGTACTCTATATAAGAAAGCCTCCGTCCTTATGGAATTTACATGATAATGCAAGAGACAGACACTAGGTAAGTAAACAGCTATCAGTTCTAATAAACATGGCACCAATTTCAACTGAATGGTAAATCTGAAGGGCTTAAAAGAACTTTAAATTCTATGTAAATTATAAAATTTACTATAAGAACAGATACTATAAGAACTGTATAACAGAGACAAGCAACATTTTATAAAACTCAGAAGCATCAGAAGAGAAAGAACCTTTTTTGGATGTCTACGAGTTGCCCTTTAGATACACGGGTATGTATGACATATACATAGCGCAGTCCAGTTAGTTTGAATTTTTTATTGCAAATCTGCATTATTAAATCACAGGCATAAGTCTTTTTAAAAAGTGGGTAATAAGAGTTCCCACAAAACATGATCTACTTATTGTATTTAAATGATAAAGATGGCTTTCTTCATTTTTGTACAGTGTAAACTGATAGCTGCTAACAAATAGCTTCGAGTTCTGTCTGAGGCTGGTGCATTGTGGACTAGCTCGCTCAGCTCCATCCCAAGCCCCTTCCACAAGAGACCTTGCTGCATTTCCCATACTATTCTTCAGCTCAGACTCCACATGGGACCTAGCTTCTCTCAAGCAGATGCAACTCTGAAATCCGAAGAGATACCGGGGAGAGGAGGCTGTGCTTCTGCTGTCCACCAGTGAGCATAGCTGTAGAGGCAACTAACTGTTCTGGAGCAGCTGCAGCTGAGATCTCAGCACCTGGTCCTTAGCTGCATGAGGGCTGAGAGGCAGAAGGCAGGGCATACATTTTATTGGCCCAGGTTATAGCAAAGACAGTGTGGTCCCGAAGCCACTTGTCGTGGCAGCAGCTGCCGATTTCCAGTTTCCTGATGGTGGCAGAGACAAACTCCATTGGTGAGCCAGTTCTGTCCACATCTTTCATTCCTGGAGGTTCAGGCTGCTCCATCAGCCTTCTGAGGATGTTATGAGCACCTGTTTTACTGTATTAAATATTTGTTTGAACTAGATACAGTGAGCTCTTACTATGAATCCATAGTGATGGTGTTTAAAATATCATCAGTTTTCACTAAAAAAAATTTTGCTTTTCCCATGCGACAACTGAGGTCAACATTAAGGAATAGTTTCATTAAATAAGATAATTAGATATATGAGATATTTTTTTTTGCGGGGGGGGGGGGGGAGTGAAAAGTAGACTATAAGTATAAGACTACCTGCAAAAGTCAGAAATTATCTCTAGAAATCTAGAATTTTTAGGTTACCTCAATTCCTCATATAGCACAAATATTATAAACAAATATAATTAGAAAAGGATTGAAATAAAGAATTTCCTTACCTAACGGCAGCAAACACATTATCTCCATTTTGAACAATTACACAGTTTTTCTTTGCTTCATTTGTACCAACATATACAGGAAGTTCATCAGGAGAATCCCTGTTTAAGCAAAAGATATTAAAAATTTAGCTGCCCATAATTTACATTAGACAAGTAGTATTTTTAGGTCTATAGACAACAATTTATATCTACATGTTTGTTTGCTTTTTGATTGGAATTTGCCAGGTTTAAGCTCTAAGTTTCTTAGAAATAGCAATGACAAATCTTGCTTATATACAGAACCTAAAATTGAGATTCTTAGGCCCATGTACCAAAAGGTTGCCAATTTGATTCCCAGTCAGGGTACATACCCAGCTTGCCCTCTCTAAAATAAATAAAAACGTATTTTTTAAAAAAACATTTCTAGGACCTAGTTACGTGTATAACTAAATATAAGAAAAGGGGAGTAAAGCCTATCAAAAAGAAGTAGGGAAGGTTATATACACCATCAACTCAACCCTAGTATTATAGTCTGTGAAAAAAGGCAGAAAAACAAAAGAGGACAGACAGGATTATAAAACATTAGATGCAAAAGGATCTGATTTATCTATATATATAAAAGCCTAAACAAATGAACGACCTAACTGAATGATGGGTCAACCGGCTGCTATGATGCGCACTGACCACCAGGGGGCAGACACTCAACGCAGGAGCTTCCCCCTGGTGGTCAGTGCACTCCTACAGCCAACCTCCTGCAGCCAGCCAACCTTCAGCGGTCCCTCCCCACAGCCGGCCGCCCCCCATAAGCCCCAATCAGCCCCGAACACCGGCCAGGCTGAGGGACCCCATCCGTGCACAAATTCATGCACCGGGCCGCTAGTATACATATAACCAAATTCTTTTATTTTACAATTGAGGAAACTACAATAGAGAGATGAAGCACTCGGCCAATGTCCTGGTAAATTAACAACAAAGCCAGAAGTGAAATCTATGCTAACCCAATTTCCAGCACTGTGTACATTCTACTGTACCACATTGCTTCTCCCTTGGCACGTTTCCTGCACTTTCTCTATTCTCTTATCTTACAGTTAATATTTACTTTAAATGACAGCATCTCTACTGGTACAAGTATTTTTCCCTGTAACCTACTTCTATTTCTTTAACATTCTAAGCACCTTGCACAGAGCCATTTAATCCCTAATATTCTATTAGGTATCCATATTAACCTCAGTTTTACAGAAGAAACGAAGTCACAGAAATTCAATCACTAATGACTGACACAGGGTCAGTCAGATAGCAAACAGTAGGACCAGTCAGTAGGACCTGATTCCAGATCACATTATTATTTTTTGGATAGAAAATTGACTTATTGGTGGGTATAAGGTGGGGGCAGCATCAAGACTGTCACAAGTGCAGGGCAACACCAGGATCTTCAGTGGCACGCCAAAGGGAAAGAGCTAGAGCACATTCTTTTTTAAAAAAAATATATTTTATTGATTTTTTACAGAGAGGAAGGGAGAGGGATAGAGTTAGAAACATCGATGAGAGAGAAACATCAATCAGCTGCCTCCTGCACACTCCCTGCTGGGGATGTGCCCACAACCAAGGTACATGCCCTTGACCGGAATCGAACCTGGGACTCTTGAGTCTGCAGGCTGACGCTCTATCCACTGAGCCAAACCAGTTAGGGCTAGAGCACATTCTTAACTACTGACTGTCTCTATGGTCCCTTGAAGCACATGGCTAATTAAAGTCACAGCATCTGCTCTAAACTATCTTCCTTGAGCTAAAAGAGCTTTTCTCAACTGCCCTTCCCCCCAGAAAAAGTTTATAACCACAAAGGAAAAACCAGTGAGGTTAAACCTAGAGTTCACCCATCCTAGGGTAAGTTAGGATAGCAATAGCAGAACAGATGGCCCATGTACCCACCAACAAGGTAAAAATATGCTGTTCACTTTGAATATTTATTTATGCTTATTAGAAGGACAGTAACTATATTTTAGAGGAAAAGATCCTTTACCTGAAATACCCCATGTGGAACTGAGTTTTATTATCTCCAATAATTATTGTCTGGAACTCAGGAGGATCATAGTAAAATCTCCAGTGAAGGTTAAAATTCAGGCTTGATGATTTTTTTTTCATTTTATGTTTTCCGGCAAGGATGTCATACGGACCCACTAATTGAAGTCCAAGGCTTTCAGAAAGTGAATCTATAAATTAAATAAATTTATTTAGACAATAACTTTCTAGAGGCAGATAGGACATAATGCCTTTCACTAGTAAACTATTTCTAAGCAATTATCTTAAAAAATCATTTAAAGTAAAAAAAAAAAAATTAGTTACATGTGAAGATGTTAGTTATAAACACTCAATGGAAAAGAAATCAGAGCAATAAAAATGTGGCACTTACATTTAGGATTTCCTCCTAAATTTACCACTGAATACATTTCAAACATTCCTGCCATTTGTTATTTTGGCCAAAGCAAGACTGTTTTGTTTTCCTATGGGCATATTAGAGCTGCAAACACTTACCCTGTCTCATTACTAGGTTGTTGTGAGCCTTAGATAATTGTAGCACACCCAGATTAAGGGAGAAACATGATAGATAACAAATGAGTGTGCATTAAGGAACATAAATAATTTATTTAATGAAAACATTTCTTTCCCTTTCCCTCCACTTCAGCTAATTATCACTGTGGGATTCCTTTGCCTCCTTGACAATCTATCTAGCCAACCAAATGCTGTATGATTCCTTCTATCTCCATTCTCAGACCACAGAGGGAGAATGTTAAATAATACCAGTTATGAAGTCTGTTCAAATGTACACTCTAACTATATAAGATGGGTCTGGTTGTTCCTCTAAGAGAGAAGTAAGCATTCCAGGAATTCCATGGTGGGGCTGGAGAAAGGAAGAAAATTCTTAGAAGAGGTAACAATGTGAATAAGAGCACAGTTTCCTTGGAGGGAGAAGATGGCTCAGCTTGGCGGGAAGTTAAGACAGCACACCCTAATTTTTAAAGAAATATAAAAACTAAAACTACCCATCTCACTAGCCAGTGATAACCAGGTTAATAGTCTGGTAGACAGTAATAACATTCTCCTCTCTATAAACAAATATAAACATATAGATATTTTAAAGGGAGATCATGCTGTTTTCCAATTTTTTTTTGTTCTCCATCCTGTTTTCACTTAAATTTTCTGAATATTTTCCCATGAAATTAAATTCTTTAACATAATTTTTAATACCTGCACAATGTTCCATTATAGATAATAACTATTCTACTACTGATATTTACTGTTTAACTTTTTTACTATTCTAAACAATGCTTCCGTGAATATCTTAACCATGAATATTTTTTGAGAAGTAGCTGCAGAGTTTAAGTATTTTGATATATTGTCAAAATTCATAGTTATCTACCAATATGATTCATTTTCATCAATTGAGTATTAGTGTTTCTCTCCCCCCACCTCATGCTCAAAATTTAAACAGTACAAAATGGTGAGTGAAAAGTAACTCCGTCAAAAACATCATGTTTTTGTGTATCCCTTCAGAGATAGTATAAGTACATAGGAAGTATATAAGGATGTGTGTGTGCATCCTTGACTTCTGAATACTCTATACTCTTCTTTTTCACTTAAAATTTTTCAGGCATGATACTTTATCATTGCCTAAAAATCAGATTCACTCTTTTAAAACAATGAATACTCATTGAATGGATGCATTACTGATGGGCATTTAAGCCATTTCTTATTTTTTGTTTCAATATATATCGTTGAACATAATTTTAGTTCACATAATCCATAAGTTGCTAAAAGTCATACTAAAACTCTTGCACCATATCAAAATACTTGTTTTCTTTCAAACCCTCATCAAAGGCTGTTGTGAAATTCTTTACCTTTACCAGGATAATAGGCGATAGTGGTATAATTTTAGCATAAGCTTATGTTTCTCTTATTAGAAACCTGTTTGAAAAGGTTCCTTTTCTATGAACTGTTTAGATCCTTGGTTTAGTTTCCTACTGTCTTTTCAATTGGTAGAAGTAGGAGAACGATTCTGGAACAACTCACCAGCTGGCTTTTCAGGATCAAGTTCTTCACAGAACTTCCAGAAGTGATAGAAATCTTCAGGCAGAGAAAGCTTATAATGATTTTCTACTTCTTTTCGAAGGTCACTAGAGACATCAGCTTCACAGGATTTACTCTTCTTCACATCAACTGTTATTTCACACTGAAAATTGGCATACAAAATGTTTTTTCTCCAAACAGTAATTTCAATAACTTTCCTTAAATAACAACATTGTTTATTTCTGTTTACCCAACTCTATGAGATACACTTTGAAACTCTATAAATGGTATTTTTGAGTAAAATCTGGGAATTCTTTTAAGCAAATAAAAAAGTTTATAATATATAGTAGTTAAGAGGACTCATACAGCAAGTCTTTAAGTGTATTTCTCTAAGATAATAAAAACAAAAAATATAAACAACAAAATAACTAAAGTAAAAAGAAAAGGTAAAAAGTGGGAAAAGAGGAATAAGGAAGAGGCAGGTTTTGCCTTCTTTTGGTAAATAGGATTCACCATGCGTTTTGTTTATATATATTGTTATCACATCAAATGCAATTGTCCAAAATAACTGGATACAAGGGAATTTACTAGTTAATTATTTCACAAAAGGCCCTTTAATGCCAGGACTAGGTCATAAAACTTGATCTCCAACATGTCTGTAAAATAGGTTCATTATATAAGTATGCCAAGTTTTATAATGCATGTTAGGTATTCGATAAATTTCTATAATGACAAAATACTCAGTTGGAGGTTACTTATCTTTAGTTTTGCAAGTAGCAATCTGATTTTCTTCTCTTTTTTTTTTTTAAATATATTTTATTGATTTTTTACAGAGAGGAAGGGAGAGAGATAGTTAGAAACATCGATCAGCTGCCTCCTGCACATCTTCCACTGGGGATGTGCCCACAACCCAGGCACATGCCCCCGACCGGAATCGAACCTGGGACCCCTCAGGCCGCAGGCCAACGCCCCATCCACTGAGCCAAACCGGTTTCGGCTGATTTTCTTTTTAGAACCTTTCTTTTGGATTAAGTTCTTCTCTTCTTATTCTTCCCATCAGTCAGTGCTTCTCAACCAGGAGGGATCCCTCCCCCCCACCCCCCCCCCCCCCCCCCACCCCCCCGCCCGCCCCAACTCCCTAAGGGACACATTTAGTAATGTCTGGAGAGGTTTTTGGAGAGGTGCTACTGACATTTAGTGGGATAGAGGCGAGGGATACTGCTAATATCCTACAATGCACAGAATGGGCTTCCTTAACAAACACTTAAATGGCCCAAAATGTCCATAGTGCCAAGGTTGAAAAATTTTAACCTTAAATGCTTCTCATACTTATATTCTTCAATTTTCCCAGTAGACTCAAGTTTATTGATACTACTTTAGGTAGCATCAAAGCCTACAAAGATGACACATACCAGAATGTTCTTGATAGCACTGTTTCTAAGAGCAGAAGACAGAGAATGAAAAATGCCTACTGACAGAAGAGGTAGTTACAGAATTTCCAACAATGTAATATTACACTTTGTGAAAATGAAATAGAGGTACACACAATATGAATCAGTCTTCATAATAGAATGTTGAGTGAAACAAAAAGTCCTTGAAGATTATATGCAGCATCACAGCCTTTTTGGGAAGTTCAAAAACAATAAATAGATGTTGTTTAGGCATACACTCATAGCTGAAAAAGCTGTAAAAAGAAGGCAAGGGAAAACATAAAATTCAGGATGGTAGCTACACTGAATGTGGGTGATAGGAAGTTAGAGGGTAGGTGAGGAACACAAGTAGATGTAGAGTTACTGTCAATGTTTCAGTTCTCCAGTTGGGCAGTGGCTTTACAGGTGTTTGTTATGTCATTAAATAAACAAGGTAAAAAAGCCAAAGATTATAATGTGCCTGAGGTCCTAACAAATTAAATTTAACAAAAAAGGTGCTGAAATATGAATCCAAAAATGGATGATGATAACAGCAAACAACTAATAAAGATAATAATAATAAAAATACATAATAAAAAAAAAGTAGTTATTATGCACTTACTACGTGCCAGGCCACCGTTCTAATAAGGATTTTCTATGGATTAACTCACTTAATCTTCACAACTACCTTATGAGCAAGATATTATCCACATTTTACAGATGAGGAGAATGAAGTAATTACCTCTAGGGCCCTAAGTATAAAATTAAAGAACAGGGATTTATTTAAACCCAGATGGGCTGGCTCCTGAGCACAGCACTTCATGCTGCTTCTCCAACTGCAAATACAACAGTTGGAACATATCAAGTTCTGACCTACCCTCCCTTCTGTTTTAATAGCCAACTTTGGTTCAAAGACTGGCTCACACTTAAGTTGTTAGAATGAAAAGTCTCAGTCTATCTACCTCGCTGAAAGGCAGTATTGCCTAATGGTGACCTGGTGAGGTGACCTGGGTTGACGGACACCTGACTTCTGATTTCCAGCTCGGTCACCCTGCTCAAGTTACTTAACCTCTCTCTGTGCCTTGTTTACTCATTTACAAACAGGGCATATGTAGCGCTCCACCTGCATCATAGGGTTGTTATGCGCGTAAGTTACTTACAAAAACACACAGAAAAGTCTTAGCAGGTAATATATAGATGCTGGCAATTATTGTTAGCTGTAGTCTCTATAGAGCCATCTTTATTTTTGTTATTTCGTTTCTAACACTATCACTCTGTCAAAGCGGTCCACTGACCAAAAGAAGATAAGGTTTTTAAAAAAAAATTTTTTTTTTTTTTTTTTAGCAGCTCTGCCTTATAGCACACACCAATCCAGCACCTCCACATCCCCAATAACTAGAATTTAGGACAGCTGTGCCCTTCAGGGGCTGCGCTGATGCTTGACCCAAATATAATGACGGCCCAGATCATCCGCACCCCCCCCCCCCCCCCCCCGTGCCTTTGGATCAGGTTCCCCTTACTTCCCCACCTCCCAGGCTCCAGCCTGGCGGAACTCTCCGCTGTGCCCAAACACCTCTGCACCGATTTCTGAGCCCTTGTTTCTCTTCTCCGCCTTCACGAACGCTTTCACACTGGTGAGTTGCCCTAAAAGACTTCCTTCACAGTTCCCAGGGACTGGTTAAAATCCCCCTTCCATGTTCCCACAGCACTCGCTACACATTTTTGTTACAAAAGCCAACAAAAGCGTTACGGCAACACGTTATCTTCGCTGGTGCCCCGCCTCCCGAGGCTGGGGGCTCCGCGAGGGGCAGGGGCGCTGGCACAGCGCCTGCCTTGCGCCCGGCCTCCGATCAATTTGGCTGGTTGAATGAATGAATGAACTGTTGGTTGCCCGCGCCGGGAGAGAGAAGATGCCGAGGCGCTACGTCTCCGGCCCCAAACCCAGCAGAACTCTGGGAAAGAGCGGCCCCGACCCGCGCACACGGCCGGCGCTCGGTGGTCACTGGGTAAGTGCGATGGGCAGCCCGTTGGCGCCCCGGCTACCACTCAAAGCGCCCGCGGAGCCCGCACCGCCTCCGTGGCAGTACCTGCTGCCCCTCCCGGCCGGGCCTGCGCTTCCCGCCACCGCCGCCGACCATTCTGCAGCTGCTGGACCAGCCGTCTGTCTCCCGCCTGCCGCCGAGGCTTCCGAGCGCCGCCGACTGCTTCCGGGTTCAAGAGCCACCAATCCGAATGCCTGCGCCGCCCCCCAGCGCGCCTATTTAGGGAGAAGACTCCGCCCACGCCCCGCCCCCTGAGGCTCGGAGTCAGGCCGGCCGAGGCTCCGCCCACTACCCCGCTGCATCCCCGCCCTCCAGAGCATCTCCTAGGGATGCTCCTGAGATACTGGACCCCCAATTTGTTTCCGTTCAGGGGGTGCGGCCTTCCACCTCAGGTGTTTACTAGGGGCAAATAAACACCTGGATATAGGGCACTGCCCTCACCCCAGCCCATGTTTCCCCTTGATTTGTAAAGATTAACCTTTCCCTCTATTTCATCCCTATTCCTTTTCTACTGTGCTGTACTATTATGGCCTAACACTGTCATCCTCAATGACCTCCCAGAAGCAAATCAATTTCTCTCTCCCATTCTTTCTTCCTAGTCTTGTGACAATCTGGACTGTTTGTTCTTTACACTCTGCAGTGCAAATTGTAGTCCCCGAACCAGCTGCGTCAGCATCCCGTGGAGAACCGTTAAAAATTCTGAATCTTAAGCCCTACCCAGACTTATTGAATCAGAATCTGCATTTTAACCAGATTCCCCAGTGATTCCTATGCACAACGAAGTTTACATTCAACTGATGCTCTGGGGTCTCCCTCACTGCCATCCTGGGAATGTCCTGTGCCTCATTCCTGAGATGAATTCTCTATTTCCTGAATATATATTGTCCTTTTTCTTGATTTTAACCATTTTTGTTGATGTGAATAAAAATTTATATTTTAACTCAACATTTGACATTTAATGTCTCATTCTATTTATATGTTTATTCCACAATGATTTTGAAGAAACTGATAAATTTCACCAAATTTGCTATACTTCTTTAGAGTATCAGTGTCCACCAATAATTGAAGCAAAGAAATTATTGATAAATGTTTTCATTTATCGTTACATGTGTTAGATATATAGGCCCGCACATGCATAGCAATTTTTTACAGAATTCAATGAAATTTAGCATATATAATACAGTATTTACTTTGCAACAGTGCTGTTCTTAGTGCTTTATACGTATTGACTCATTTAATCCTGATAATAATTTTTAAGGTAATTACTATTTGACAGATAAGGTGGCTCATACTCAGACAGGTTAAATGAGCTATTCAAGGTCACACAGCAAGCACAGGAGATAGAATTCAAACACAAATAGTCTGACATTCCAGAGTACTCTCAACACTATGTGATACTGTCTTTCTAGCAATCAGTGAAGTTTATAGAATTATATAATTGCACTGAATTATATAAGGTCTATAGTTCAGAAAGCTACTTGCATTTTTTTCCTTTTTTTTGGTTAATCCTCATGTGAGGATATTTTTTTTCCTTTGATTTTTAGAGAGAGTGGAAAGAGAGGGAGAGACAGAGAGACAGAGAAACATCAATGTGAGAGAGACACATTAATTGGTTGCCTCCCACATGTGCCCCGACCAGGGTCTGGAATCGAGCTTGCAACCGAGGTAAATGCCCTTGACTGGAATTGAACCCAGGAACCTTAAGTCCATGGGCCAATGCTTTACCCACTGAGCCAAACCAGTTAGGGCGCCACTTGCATTTTTAAAAAAATATATTTTATTGACTTTTTACAGAGAGGAAGGGAGAGGGATACAGAGTTAGGAACATCGATGAGAGAGAAACATCAATCAGCTGCCTCCTGCACACCCCTTACTGGGGATGTGCCCACAACCAAGGCACATGCCCTTGACTGGAATCGAACCTGGGACCCTTCAATCCGCAGGCCGACGCTCTATCCACTGAGCCAACCCGGTCAGGGCGCCACTTGCATTTTTTATCATATTTGAAATAACTTAGAAAATTCATATCTAAAGGATACTTTTTTTTTTTTTTACTGTATGCTCTGAATCTCCCTTTAATTGGGGGACCAGACAGAGCTCTGGGTCCCTTGTTTCGAAAAAGTCAGTAAAAGAGGAAATAAGGATATGCAACAATTAAACTTTTTCTGCTGCCTTAAGTTGGTTGGGGATTTCTTTGAGGAAAATAACTTACTTTCTTGCCTATGAGGGCTGATTGGTGCTTTCCCTATGTCTATATGATTTCAGGAAGTTCTCAAATAAAATTCAGTGGGAGTGGTTTGAAATTACAAAAATTTTATCTTTCTAACCCTTTGTTTTTTTCCTCAGGAATCGGTCTTACATAAGATCCTCTTGAGATTTGTATCTCTGAAAGTTAGTGATGGTGCTGGAGGTCTTCTACAGAAAAATTCTCTGTATGAAAACAGAGAATTGATGGGAGAAGTGATGGGTGATTGCCAGGACCTTTGACTTTCCAATAAAGAATTATACGATATTTTAAATATGTGCTCTCATAAAAATGTATGTAAAAGGAGGTACATGGACATGATTCTGTAGCATTCTAAAGATTGAGAGTTCAGACATGCGCTATCAGAACTATATAGTGACAAGTAAATAAAATGTTAAGATGGCATAGTTCAAGGTTATCAACCAACTAGAATTAGCTACAAAAGAAAAGGATCCTAACTATAATAAAGTAGAGAAAATGCTGCAACAATAGTAGCTATGAAATCTATCTATCTACCTATCTATATCTCTCTCTATATATATCTACATATAGATATATATTTTAAAATATATATACCAAATTTAAAATATATATTACTGGATTCACTATTTAAGTGGTTGGGTGTTAGTGAAACAGGAATTACTAAAAGACATTGGAAATGGAATAAAGCATTATTCATTCTTTAAAAGAGTGACTGATTCTAGTAGTCAGCTAACTTCAAGCTCCTAATCAATGATAAATTTTTTAAAAGGAGTATTTATTTCTAATCTTTTGCATGCTTTCAGGACCATAGATGTTGCATCGAGCTCCTTGAATAAACACTTTTTCTGTATTTGTTATGAGAGCTGCTGCAAATGAAAGTCAAGACAGGATGCCACTCAGAATTCCAGGTCTTGGGGTACAGCCAGACTTAGCATTGAAGCAGTGTTCAGGGCATGATAACCACATAAACTGGCATATGTGTAAGGAATTACAGCTTTAACAAGCCAGTTCATGAGGCGCTAAATCAGTGGTTCTCAACCTTCCTAATGTCGCGACCCTTTAATACAGTTGCTCATGTTGTGGTGACCCCCAACCATAAAATTTATTTTCGTTGCTACTTCATAACTGTAATTTTGCTACTCTTATGAATCGTAATGTAAATATCTGATATGCAGGATGTATTTTCATTGTTACAAATTGAACATAATTAAACATAGTGATTAACCACAAAAACAATATATAATTATATATGTGTTTTCCGATGGTCTTAGGCGACCTGTGAAAGGGTCGTTCGACCTCCAAAGGGGTCGCGACCCACAGGTTGAGAACCGCTGCTCTAAATGGTGGAAACCATTCACCCTAGTAATCAGGAATGAAATGAGTCCCCATGTCTCAGGCCACTGCCCACCCCTAGAGGATAACATCTGCTTGAGAAGGCCCAGAGCCCTTAGGGCACTCAGGTTCTCAGTCTCCCGGATAAGAGGAACTGCTTTGGGGGATGATTGGTCATGGGGGATGATTGGTCATGAGGGATCTAATTAGGGAGATCAGGTTATTGTGTTATGTCCAGAGGAAACGGAGATGTTCAAAAGGTCAATCTTTGCCTAAACTGCCAGATTAAAGTCAGCAGAATCTTCAGGCAGAGCTGATCCCTAGACGTTGCTACACTGATGGCTGTGCATGAACTGTTGCATTAACCTTGGACAACACATGCTGACTCTATCTGTGACCACTTGACCTTGGCAAACTACTTGATTAAACAACGATCAAATTATGCTTGGTCTGCCCAACTCTGTTTAATCCATATCAGTAGCCGGGACCATGTAGCCTATAGTTAGCACTGGCTGTCTGATCCAAAGACGTCTTAAAAAGTCTTCAAATAGGGCCCAAATCTTCACATTTATACTGGATGAAAAGTCCAGGTGATTCACCAATCCATTTGCTTTTTTACCACGGTTTCTTAGACTATAGCTTCATGTACAAACTGTCACATAATGTATGCAATAAATAATAAATATTGCCTGGCCAGTGTGACTCGGGGGTTGAGTGTCGACCCACGAAACAGGAGGTAATGGTTTAATTCCAGGTCAGGTCAGATGCCCGAATTTTAGACTCAGTTCCAAGTAGGGGGCATGCAAGAGGCAGCTGATTGATGATTCTCATCATTGCTGTTTCTCTCTCTCTCTCTCTCTCTCTCTCTCTCTCTCTCTCTCTCTCTCTCTCTCTCTCTCCCTCTCTCCCTCTCTCCCTCTCTCCCTCTCTCCCTCTCCCTCTCCCTTCCTCTCTTTGAAATCAATAAAAACATACTAAAATATAATAATAATAAGTACCAATTGATTGGCTGATTTTCACTAGTGAATTGCAATCACTATCATTAAATAATTTTTAACCTTTCCTTTCATCCATTAAGTCATTTATTCATTTGAAACATTTATAATGTGAAAGAAAAACAGTAAAAGGGAGTTGGTATTGTCAAGAGAACAATCTAGAGTGGATCCAGGAGGTTCCCAGAAGACTGAGAATATGAAACTGAACTTTTGAGCTGAGCTAAACCAACAGGCCCTGGACTGGCACTGCACCACTGCGTTCTCTATTACAAAATAAAGATTCCACCTAGCAATAGGCATTAATCATGTACAGCATAATGTAAGTCCGCTTGCCAGCACCAATCACAGCTCTTTGAAAGCAACTTGTAACCCTCTTTGGAAGCCCCTCTTTTTCTGTCTTTATAAGCTCTGCCCTTTCTTTCTCCCTGGGAACGCAACTGGATTTCTACCCAAATCTCTATCTCTTGGATTTGTAATTCCTAAAACGACCCCCAAATAAAGCTTTTGTTGCTTTGCAGTTCTTGTTCAAAGTTGATTGATATGTAAGTGCCAACTCTACAACAGAACTATGTTAGGCACTAGAGAAACCAAGATGACGTAGTTGCTATATTCCTGGAGCCCATGGTCTATGGAAGAGACCTGTAGACAATGTATATATTCAGGATTCCTGTTACTCAGATAAAAGAGGCATAAGAATTATGAAAATCATCACATTCCAATCTTCTAGCCACTTTGATCCTGATCTGCTTTCTTATAGACAGCAGTCTCCTCACTGTAATCATATATGGCACAAGAGGCAAAGGAGCTTTCTCGGGCCTCTTCTATAAGGACACATAGTCCTAATCACTTCCCAGAGGCCCAACCTGCTAATACCACCACATCGGGCATTAGGTTTTCAACATAGGAATTGGTGTGGAGGGGTGGGAGTGGGGGGGTGGGGGGGATGGCGGCAAACATTCAAATATAGAGACTTCCAGAGAAATTATTTTTTGATAAATGGAGAATCCTTTTTTCATTTAACATCTGGTATATTTGACCCATGAAAATAGGTGGTTTTCCTCTTTATAAGTTCATATATTTTCTCACTGCTGACATAGCTTCTAAATTCTAGGCCTCTCCTTTTGGTAACCACCACCATGCAATTGATGAGAATGGCTTTCGATGCTGACTGCAGAATAAAGAGGTAAACTCTGTTTCTTCTTTCCTTGGGCTTTATTTTCTCATTCTAAGGAAATATATATTTTTCATTGGGCTGTTTATTCCCAAGGCTCTTAGACTCAAAGCACATTGCCATGGCGATCACTGCAGTAAAACTGTTTCTTTATATGCTTTTCTGCTTAGCTCCGGGAAAATTTGCTGGATTAAATTAGCCACAGGAGGGCTCCATTGCAGTTTGTGGGGGGAAAACCATTCTGCAGTTGTACTGTCCTAGCACACAATTGTATCTCTGCAGTTTTCAATAGCTCATAACTATTTATAAAGGTGAAATAACAAGACAGGGCATGTAGCTCAGAGACATTTAGAATGTTCATTAAAAAATTCCAGATAATTTTCTGGAAATCTAGAAAATGTATTTTGTGAGAAATTGCACAAAAATGAGACCAGACATGATTAAGCTTTGATTTATTTATTTTTTATCTTAAGCATTTTAAAACTCACAGCAGCAGTTTATGTTCAGGATATGCAATTTATGGGTGTCTAATGCATAAAAAATACACTTACTGTTATGCATTATCCATTATATTTTTTCCTGTCAATCAAAAAGGCTTTTTATTATAATCCAGTCTGACAGGCCAGATACTGCATATCTTTATTTTCATCTGTAACAGTGCTTCCTAACATCTGTCTACAGGACGATAATAGCTATTATAAGAAGGAAAGTATGGGACTCCCTGGTGAAACAAAATGGAATGCAATTCCTTACCGCAGAACTTATTAGCACCTCACTCTGACTCTCTTTGAGCAATGTATCATGTATGTTTGTGTCTCTTCTTTAGGGATTGAAAGCAAGTTTTCAAAAGTTACTGTATTAAAAAAAAAGTCTGAAAAGAGAAGGTAAAGTCTGGGACCATACCTATTCTGAGAAATGGTGAAAAAATATGGGAAATAGAAATTATTCTATGCCTGATACTTTTGGTATTTCCACTTGGATCTCACTCACAGAAGTCACAGCAACTCCTATAGGAATTACAATATAGGGACAGACCCAGTAATGGTCTGCACACCAGAGTTTTGAAGTTCTTGTTCTCCAGCAGTTATCAGTGATTAAACTTATTATTTTATTTGTTTATTTTTTTAATATATTTTTTATTGACCTCAGAGAGGAAGGGAGAGGGAGAGAAACATCAATGACGAGAGAGAATCATTGATTAGCTGCCCTCTGCACGTTCCCCACTGGGGATTGAGCCCACAACCCGGGCATGGCTATTGGTTTATTTTTAATTTGGAAAAAATGTAGTAAGTAGCCAGAGAGTCTAGAAAGTATAAAATTTCCGTGATGACTATGTTTGAGGATTAAAAAGCACATGAGGATAGATATTGGCTCTAGGGGGAGAAATTAGTTTTGACAGATCTACCCTTCAGGTCATATAGAAGAGATGAAGGAGCCACACTTCGAACTGCTGGGTTTTGTTGTTGTTTTTCAATCCTCATCTGAGGATATACTTTCATATATGTATATATATAGTTGATTTTTTACAGAGAGGAAGGGAGAGGGATAGAGAGTTAGAAACATCGATGAGAGAGAAACATTGATCAGCTGCCTCCTGCACACCCCTCACTGGGGATGTGCCTGCAACCAAGGTACATGCCCTTGACCGGAATCGAACCTGGGACCCTTCAGTCTGCAGGCCGACGCTCTATCCACTGAGCCAAACTGGTTAGAGCCTGAGGATATACTTTTATTGATTTTAAAGAGAGAAGGAGAGACAGAGAGAGAAAGAGAGAAACATTTATGCGAGAGAGAAACATCCTTTGGTTGCCTCCATTATGCAATCTCACTAGGGATTGAATCCGAAACCTGGGTACCTGCCGCCCTGACCAGGAATCAAACCCACAACCTTTTGGTGTGTGGGATGATGCTCCAACCAACTGAGCCACACCAGCCAGGGGTGAACTGCTGGTTTTGAAGAAAAATTACTAGTCCTCACCATTTCCCAAGGATATTACTCTATAAATCAACAAACATAGGTAATATGCATTTTTTATAAAAAAACCAAAAAGGCATTTTTGTGGCTAAATAGCAGTTTATATCACATTTCCTAACAGTTCCCTGAAATTCATAAGTGATTGCCTTTCTCTGAGCAGATAAATCAATTTTTCTTAGTTTTGACAGATCTACCCTCCAGGTCATTCCACTATTTTATTCCCCGCCTAGTGTGATTCTATTGACTATTCTTTTCCCTCTTTCACATTTCTCCCCTATACTCTTTAAACACACCCAAAGATTAAAACACGGGACTGTGAAAATAGACCCTCCTTATGTAAAGATATGTCAGATCAAATCCTGCTGCCATGATAAAGAAATAAAGAGGTGCCGAAACCGGTTTGGCTCAGTGGATAGAGCGTCGGCCTGCGGACTGAAAGGTCCCAGGTTCGATTCTGGTCAAGGGCATGTACCTGGGTTGCGGGCACATCCCCAGTGGGAGATGTGCAGGAGGCAGCTGATCGATGTTTCTCCCTCATCGATGTTTCTAACTCTCTATCTTTCTCCCTTCCTCTCTGTAAAAAATCAATAAAATATATTTAAAAAAAAAAAAAAAAAAAGAAATAAAGAGGTGAGCCCTGGCCAGTTTGGCTCTGTGGATAGAGCGTTGGCCTACGGACTCAAAGGTCTGGGGTTCGATTCTGGTCAAGGGTACATGCCCGGGTTGTGGGTTTGGTCCCCAGTAAGGAGCGTGGAGGAAGCAGCCGATCAAAGATTCCCTCTCATCATTGATGTTTTTATCTCTCCCTTTCCCTTCCTCTCTGAAATCAATAAAAGTATGTTAAAAATTAAAAAAAAAGAAAAAGAAATGAAGAGGTGAAACAAACACAAGCTCGAACTCAGGAAAAACTTGTGGGAGAACACTCTGGGACATGTATCTGCTAGACATCCTCTTCTGTTAGAGTTTCTTCTTAAGGGCTACTGAAATATGAAGATTATTGAATTTCCTGTCCCAGTTAACTCTTATACCATCTCCCAGTTCTTCCTACTGACATTATTACCTTCAGTCAAAATGAGATGTTGTATTAGCTCCTACTTTGACCACCCTTTAGTTTCCCTCACTTTCTTCCCTTGTTTATGTTATTCTCCAACTCCACTTCCCATTTTGGAAAGTTCTTCCCAGAGTTCTGAAGAAAACAATGTTGGTTTGCGTCCCTGATCCTTCACTTCCCAGCTATGTAATTGGACACATGACTTGATATCACTAGGCTTTATTTTCCCCATTTGTAACTGCAAATAACAGTAGTACCCCCTGCCCAAGGTTGTTGAAGAGATTAAGTAATAATATGTATGTAAAACATCATATTGAGCTATTGGTATTACACAACTGAAACAGGAACTATAAAGGAATATAGGCAGGTTTAGGGAATTTTTAGAATTGGGGTCCATGGAAAAACACAGGGCTACAGACTGGGGGAAGGTACATTTCCATAACACAAGGAAGCCAGGTGCAGTTACATCTCCATAAAATAAGGGAACTGGAAGTAGCCAAGAAAGGTATATTCACAAAATAAAGGAGGAAGAAAGCCCAGAAGGAATAGGACAATGAGGAGGAGGGCCTCAGGAGTCACTATATTAACCGATCTAAGGGAATAGTGACCAATCATTGGGGATATCAAGGCACCAGGATCTGCAGCCTTTATAAGCCATAGGGAAAAGGAACTCAGTGGGACCCTTTCCCCCTCCCCACATGGGAGTCCGTTCTGTGGGACTCTTTCCCCCTCCCCACGTGGGAGTCTGTACTTGTTCGACTCCGATGGACAAAGAATCTGGGTTCCAGTCCAAAAATTCTGTATCATAACCTTCAAGTTTTAAATTCACTTCCCATTTCCTCATAAAGTCTTCTCTGTTAATCCATATTGGAAAGGATACTTTTCTTTGTTAATTCTTAGAGCACTTATGACCATAGGGCCTTAATATACATAGCCTTTTGCGTGCATGCTTTCTCATCTGAACTAGAGAGACATTTTCTTGATGGCAGAGTGTGTCTTATACAGTATCTAGCACAGTATTCTGTATATAGTAGACATCCCATAAATTGTTATTAAATCAAAAAGTCAAATGGATAATTTAATGAATTGGTTGAGTGAATAAATGATTTAGGTGGTCAAAAACCACTTTTGCTCCTCTTAATCCATTACTCACTTGGAAGGCCTAAAAATGCCTGAAGGAGTAAAGAGGATTTCTGGAAAATTCAGCTCCTGGGATCCCAGCACCTGAGTGAGTGGCTGCCCAGGTGTGGGAGTGGGAGGCCAGAAAGGAGCGAGAAGCTGCAGCCCCACTTTCCCAGGCATGCCTTAGCCTTAACTTTTAATGAAGAATAAAATATTAACTTATTGCACCAGACTGAACATATGCATCACTGAATCAAGACTAATGTTTAATGACGTGACATTGCCGGAAGACTTCTTGTTATTTGAGAGTGACTTATGAGTTTTTATTCAAATGCAAGACAAAGAGCCTGTCTGAAATAGTGGACTTGAATAGTCAAGTGGGAAAAGATTGTTTTCTGATTTCACCCCAGGACTCCTGCTGCTAATGTAATTGTTCCATGAGGTTGATTTAGTGTTGACCTTGACCTGTTGAACAACAGCGAGAGGTAGAAGTGTTGGCAGGTGTTGTGTGTGGAAAACAGGTTCTTTCACTGGATCCCCAGGAAAGCATTCCAAGGAACTACACATGGGAGATTGTGGTGTGGCAAGATGATTTATTTGGTATGCAAAAATCAAAGGAGTTCCCCTCCTGAGTTTCAAATGTCCCATTTCCCTCTGTCCTGCCATGGAAAAAGTCCAACCCTGTCTCAGGGCCAAAACAAAGCCAGAGGCCACTGTTTCTGTTCCATATTAAGGCTTAGTCCTTTGGAGCCTATGCTGTCTGCTGCAACCAGGTAGCAGCTAGGCCCACAAGGTCACGTGTTCCTGGGTTGGAGAGCACATAAATGAACTGACCAGTGTGTTACCAGGTAGTGGAGAGAGGAAGAGGAGGAGGGAGTGAGAGAATGCTCTTTGTTCCCCTGGGGTTAAAACCAGGAGCTTTTTCAAAATAAGCAACCAACTTCCTAAGCTTTCCTGGGCTTGCATTGGGTCCATCCCCTAGCCCAGTGGTTGGCAAACTGCGGCTTGCGAGGCACATGCGGCTCTTTGGCCCCTTGAGTGTGGCTCTTCCACAAAATACCATGTGCGGTTGTGCATGTACAGTGCGATTGAAACTTCATGGCCCATGCACAGAAGTTGGTTTTCGGAAAGGAGATAGACGAAACAAGTATACAAGATGAGTGTGGATGGAGAGTTGGAAGGGGTCGACCTCAGCGAACGTACCTCAGTCAGATTGAGGACGTTTTTAGCAAAGGCCAGCTTAGGAGTACCCTAATTAAGTTAATAACAATGTACCTACCTATATAGTTTAAGTTTAAAAAATGTGGCTCTCAAAAGAAATTTCAATCATTGTACTGTTGATATTTGGCTCTGTTGACTAATGAGTTTGCCGACCACTGCTCTAGGTCATATAGAAAAGATGAAGGAGCCACACTTGGAACTCCTCATCTTTTACTTCTTTCGCACCCCCAACTTCTCCCCCTCCCCGCCTCAGTGACAGAACTGTGAAAAACTAATAAATGGTAGCCTCATTTAAAATGGAGTTGGGAGTCTAGAAGAGACTGACCTCAACAGAAAATGAGTACCCTACATCTCTGACAGGAAGTGACAGTACTTCACTACCTCAGCAGGAGCAAGAAAAGACTCCTCCTTGCCTCGGAACAGCCCAGCCAATGGGAGGCTGCCATAACTCAGCCAATGAAAAGTCACTGTACTTTAAACTTTTGGACTCTTCTCCAATGGACTCTTCCTTTATAAAAGGACTTCCTAGTCCATAAAAGAGATTCCTCTTCTTTGTTTCTCTGGGCTTCCACAAGGTTCACCATTAAACTGCATGTCCCAAATTGCAGTTCTTTATTGTTCTGAATCAGCCCATTTTGTAGGAGAAATATCTGGTTGGCTATCTGTTTAAGGTCAACAAGATCCCCCTCATCTCCTGCAATGACCACCTGGGTTACTGCCAAGCTTTGGCTTCTTGGGCCTCACAGCAGAAGTCAGGAGCAAGCACTCCAAGTTCCCAGGCTCTCAGGGAAGTTCTGATTCTTCCAAAAATCTATTATATTAAAAAATATATGTGTGTCTATTGGGATGTAATTGTCAGTTGCCATGGTATTCTGTGCAAACTGAAGCAATTTTATCCTGTGGGATGCTTTCAGAGAAGTCACCATGCAGTGTCTGTCACAGAATGAATTGCTACTATAACCAGTTTGTTTTCAGGTTGCACCTCTAGCTGTCTAGCCCTTGAGATTGTCATTTATATCAGCTGCACCTGAGACCAGTGCTCACAAATTATTACACGTGAAATGGTGAACTCTCACTTCAGAGTTCACTGGGATTATCTTGGGGAGGAAAAGATGTATTTTGAGGGCTGACCAAAATAGGACCTAGGTACATTTGTTTTCTTTTAATGCCTAGGGATTTGAGTAACAACAACAGAAGCCAGTTTTGGCTGTAGTATCATAACAATCACTGTTTCAGTGGCAAAAGGTAGAACTAAGCTCAGCATGTTTGTTTTGTCATCTCTCCAATTTCCTTTTCACCTGTGACTCATTGCCTCTCCAGTCCCCACTGCCTCCCTTTATTTCCCACTTTAGATCCCTGCTAGTTTGTAATTCCTGGGCAGTGGCCCCATCACAGATTTTTCTGTCCTTCTGTGATAGCTTATCAATGCTAAGATAACAGTACGGGAAAATGACACAAATCAAGCTCATGCTACTCTTGAGCATCGGTGGCTGAATGCATGACATTTGGGGCTTGAGAGAAACTGCATTTAAATTGTAATGGGAACGAAAACCTTGGAAGATGCCAGTGTAGCATGAGTCTCAGCTCAAACCAGCACCATAAGGGATTTATTCTCAGTGGGGATTTGGCTGGAGGATTTGTGGTACCCGAGGGAAAGAGGAATGTCAAGGACAGCTTGATGTTTGTCAAACAGTAGATTTTCAGAGCACAGATTCTATAGCCTGAGGGCCTGGGGTCAGGTCCCAGTTCTACTACTTATGGGCTGGGTACTTAATTTCTGTGACTCCATTTCTAAAATGGGGATATTATTAGAAACATGCCTCTCAGGGGTGTTTTGAGTTAATTTGTGTAAACTCCTTGGAGCAGTGCATGGCACATATTATGTGTTTTTACCTGACAGCCATTGATATTATTTTATGTTTCTCCCGCCCTCTTTGGGGGACTGCTTTCTGGGCTGTGTGAGGAGAGGGGCACTGGGAGACCCAGGGACATGGGCAACATTGCATTTATTGACGACTGAAAAAGTGTGACGCACAGAGGGAAAAAGAAATATCTGCCTGTTACCTTAGGAACATGACAGGGCTTCGGTGTAGCGACAACCCCAGGCTTCAGAACCTCCAGGATTTTTCTCTTTAGGAACATGAGGGACAGCACAGATTTCATGGAGGGACCAGCACCAATGCTGGGAAAGGCAGCTGCAATGAAGAACTTGAGATGACCATTTATTTGTGCACATACAAGCCATCCCTGAGCACTCTCAGAAACATTCAAGGGGAACTTTTCAGGAGGCCAAAGCCCTGTATTATAAGGGCAAGAGAGGAATCACTTTGACCTTACCTATAATTTGGTATGACCCTTCAGTATGCAAGAGCTGGCAAGCCCTTGGGAACTCTGTATTGTTATACCAATACAGCGACATCATAAATCTACTGACTCTTGGAGACTCGTTTACTTCCTTTTTTGTTACCTTATCTTTACCGCCTTTCTAGACTACACAGTGGTTCCCTGAATGTTTGAGTTTTTGAATATATATATATATATATATATATATATATATATATATATTGATTTCTGAGAGGAAGGGAGAGGGAGAGAGAGATAGAAACATCAATGGTAAGAGAGAATCATCAATTGGCTGTCTTCTACACTCTCCCCACTGGGGATCGAGCCCACAACCCAGGCACGTGCCATGACTGGGAATTAAACCATAACCTCCTAGTTCATAGGTCGATGCTCAACCACTGAGCCACACCGTCTAGATAAATGTTTGAGTTTTAAACATATTATTGGTATTATCTATGGGAATCAGAAACCAGGCTTGGAAGATATTTACTTATTGTCTCTACTCAGGGTTTGGGGTTGTTTCTCATGGATGCTGCCTTAAATCTACTGTCCTTGCACTCTACACTTAATATTACTCATTAATAAAACAGTCACTAGAAATGCTGACACAGATACTATTAACAAAGCTGAGATAATAATGGAGCAGCAACTGATGCCTCTTTGCTTGCGGATGATGTAATCTACTTTAACAGGTGTCACTTCAATGCCAGGTAAATATGAGGAGACCTGGGTATGCTTCTGTTACATGTTCTTGACTGAATGAAGGTGTTGGCTCCTGGTACATGGACTGATTCAGCTGCTGCTGCCCTAGTCAGGGTAGATCTGTGATCAGTATCTAAGAGTTTGCTTCTAATATGCTCATGTTGTTTCCAGACAGATGATTATCCTTAGGGGCCATCATTCTTGGGGGCAAGTCCTTTTATACTTCGTGGGTATTTCTGCAGTATTTAGTAGAGTCCAGAACATAATAAAGGCTTAATAAATATTTTATTGCTTCTGTAAAAAAATTAGTGCAATGGAGCAAACATTTTCTTCTTCCAGTTCATGCAGTCTTTATATTCTTCTTGCTTGTGTGTTATTTCCATGGTAAGAAGGGATTAGTCCCATCTACTCCCCTTACTTCTCCACACCTCCATTGGAATATGATGGTACGGACATTCTAGGGAAGACATTGCTGCCATGTCAACAATACTGAAACAAGGAGTGAGGGTTTGTCATTGTTAAACTCAGATCTACTGTGAGTCAGCAGTGATGGTGAAAGCACACAGAATGCAGTCGCAGTCTGATGGGCCTGAGCAACATGAGACCGATGCATCAAAATGAACATGTGGTGGAACAGAATGCAGGACTGGAAAACAAGTCTTTACAGATGAACCCTTATTATTTTATACAATAAGTATATGTTATTTTGTCTCCCTTCTGCTGGAGCAAACTTCTGCTAACCATGCAATTATTAGACGTTTGCATGCATAATTCCCTTGTGTGTTTTTTTTACGCACACTACATTTTGAGAATGCAATTGGAAATTAGATTTTTGCTCACAATTGCTCTCTTTTACTGCTTTGACACAGACTTCTCTATGAGAATCATGTCTTTCTTTTCCCCAATGTTGAATACAATACTAAATTTAATGAGCAGGCAACAGGATTCCTTAAACACAAAAGTTATTCAGCCTCCTATCAGCTACTTCCACTCAAATGCTTCTTCTCAGTCCATTCCCTTCATTTTCCTTCTCACTTTCCCAGGTCTGGGCAGGAAATCTAGAGCTGTTTGAACCTTCCAACACCCATCTAGGAGACTGTCTTAGTTTGCCAAGGCTGCCGTAACAAAATACACAGACTGAGTGGCTTAAACAACAGAAATGTGCTTTCTTCAATCCTGGAGGCTAGAGGTCTATGATCAAGCTGTCAGCAGGTCTGGTTTCTTTTGAGCCCTCTCTCCTTAGCTTGCAGATGGCTGCCTTCTCACCGTGTCCTCACATGGTCATCCTTCTACCTGTGTTTTCTGTGTCCTAATTTCTTGTTATAAGGACATTGGTCATACAGGATTATGGCCCATCTTTATGACCTCACTTTAACTTCATGCCCTTTTTAAAGGTACTCTCTCCAAATACAATCACCGTCTGAAGTACAGGGGTTAGGGCTTCATCATATGAATTCTGCAAGGATACATTCAGCCCATAACAGGGTGTTATTTGAAAATGTTGACTCCCGTAGTCACGTGAGGACGGAAACTTGGGAGATGTCTCACTAAGAGGGTATTAGAAATAACATTTATTATAGAATTTGGGCTTTATACTATGATTTGGGGAGAGTAGAAATAGGGATAATTTTGATGAATAAGGTTCCTCATTAAAAACCCATGTGTGGGTCGAGAAACCAAGATGGCGGCATAGGTTAACGCCGGAGATCGCTGCCTCAAACAACCACTTCAGAGATATAACTAAAGGACAGAACGGACATCACCCAGAACCACGGGAAGGCTGGCTGAGTGGAAATTCTACAACTAGGAGGAAAGAGAATATCATGCCCAGACTCAGAGGAGGCGCAGTGCTGAAGTGAAATACTCAGGTGCGGAGTGTGCGCGCGGAGCGGGCTGGCGGCGGAGGGCGCGGTTGTTGTTTTCAATCGGGAGGGAGTTTCAGACTCTGAGCTCCAGATCCCGGCGAGTCTCTGGGGACCGAGACTCAAACGGGAGAAACGGGACTGTCTGGCTTCGGTCGGAACTCGAAGGCAGCTTTCTCTCCGAGGTTTGCAGCCATTGCTGGGGCTCTGAGAGGCAGAGCCCCTGGGGAAGGAACTGAGAGTCGCCATAACTGCTCGTTCCGCCCGCCCTGTAGATCCCCGGGGACCCGCCCCGCCCAAGCCCTGCACAGAACCATTTGCCGGATAGCCTCAGGCAAACGCTGGATTAGCACCGCCCTAGAGATCCAGCACAGAAGCCCTCCCACTACAGACACAGCAGACTCTCATAGCCAGTTAGCCTGGAGGTCAAATCACCCCGGTATTGCCGACATCAATCAAGGCTTAAAGGCAACAAGACTGCGGACAAAGACCACTAGGGGGTGCACCAAGAAAGCATAAAAAATGCGGAGACAAAGAAACCGGACAAAACTGTCAATGGAGGATATTGAGTTCAGAACCACACTTTTAAGGTCTCTTAAGAACTGTCTAGAAGCTGCCGATAAACTTAGTAAGGCCCTCGAAAAGACTGGTGAGACCGCCGATAAATGTAGTGAGATCCTCAAGAAATCTAATGAGACCCTCGATGTTGTGATAAAGAACCAACTAGAAATTAAGCATACACTGACTGAAATAAAGAATATTATACAGACACCCAACAGCAGACCAGAGGAGCGCAAGAATCAAGTCAAAGATTCGAAATGCGAAGAAGCAAAAAACACCCAACTGGAAAAGCAAAATGAAAAAAGAATCCGAAAATATGAAGATAGTGTAAGGAGCCTCTGGGGCAGCTTCAAGCGCACCAACATCAGAATTATAGGGGTGCCAGAGGATGAGAGAGAGCAAGATATTGAAAACCTATTTAAAGAAATAATGACAGAAAACTTCCCCCACCTGGTGAAAGAAATAGACCTACAGGTCCAGGAAGCGCAGAGAACCCCAAACAAAAGGAATCCAAAGAGGACCACACCAAGACACATCATAATTAAAATGCCAAGAGCAAAAGACAAAGAGAGAATCTTAAAAGCAGCAAGAGAAAGAAACCCAGTTACCTACAAGGGAATACCCATACGACTGTCAGCTGATTTCTCAACAGAAACTTTGCAGGCCAGAAGGGAATGGCAAGAAATATTCAAAGTGATGAATACCAAGAACCTACAACCAAGATTACTTTATCCAGCAAAGCTATCATTCAGAACGGAAGGTCAGATAAAGAGCTTCACAGATAAGGAAAAGCTAAAGGAGTTCATCACCACCAAACCAGTATTATATGAAATGCTGAAAGGTATCCTTTAAGAAGAAGAGGAAGAAAAAAAAAGGTAAAGATACAAATTATGAACAACAAATATGCATCTATCAACAAGTGAATCTAAGAATCAAGTGAATAAATAATCTGGTGATCATAATAGAATCAGGGACATAGAAAGGGAATGGACTGACTATTCTTGGGGGGGAAAGGGGTGTGGGAGATGCGGGAAGAGACTGGACAAAAATTGTGCACCTATGGATGAGGACAGTGGGTGGGGAGTGAGGGCAGAGGGTGGGGCGGGAGCTGGGAGGAGGGGAGTTATGGGGGAAAAAAAAGAGGAACAAATGTAATAATCTGAACAATAAAGATTTAATTAAAAAAAAAAAGAAAATGTTGTTTCTGTCTTGTCTTGTTCTAATTAGAATAAAGATACATTAAGTGCCACACATAATTCTTCAAATATTGGAAGTAGTTCCCACCTTTCAGATAAATAGCAAATAGTTTTCTTTTTTTCTCCTAAATAGTTAAATTAGTGATTTCCAATGAAGGCAGAACAGCTGCTAATAGCGTTTTAGAAACTTTCTGGAATTTTTGGTTGTCACAATGATTGGAGGGTGCTACTCTGTAAGGCATAGTATCTGATTTTTTCTATAGTACCTATATATTAAACTACATTAAAAAAATTACAATTCACTTTCCTTTTGTTTATAGTTTATAAATGTAAAATGTATTTTGATTTTATTATATTTTACAATTGCCATCAATTGTAAAATATAAAAGGACTTGCCCCCAAGAATGATGGCAATTGTAATATAAGCCACCCTAATCCCCCTGTCTGAAGGGGGATTAGGGTGGCTTATATTACAACCAAGGCATTATACTGGTGTTTTAAATTTATAGATTAACTACCAATGAATTTTATATCATAATTATAATGGTGGCATTACAAAATATTTGTTTTAGAAAGAGCTTGGATTTGATAGGGTTGAGACAATATACACTAGATGTTAAACTTCTCAAGGGCAGAATATCCCTTATTCATTTTTCCCCCAAACTCGAAACCACCTATGATACACAGATGCTATTCAATGTATAGTTGTTAATTAAGTGAATGATATACTTTTATTTTTACTATTGTGAGGATGCTAAAGAAGGAGAAAATTTAATAGCTCTGTATCACAATTAATATTTTCAGTGATTTCTGCATACCTGGGTAATTTACTATTCATTAATAAATAATAAAAGGCACGCGAGGTTGACTAGTCATAAAGGTAGGAAGACAAACAGAATATTTCATGTCCTGGTAGCCAGAGGAAGAATGTCAGGAAGGAGGGCAGTATCATAAGCCTGGATTCCTTGTTATTATATAGATTAATCTATAGACTGAGGATTGCCTTACTTTATAATCACATGAAGTTGATTCTGAATGTTTTCCTGATGAAAGGGATTAGGATCCAGACTTAACCTCTCATTCCTCACCCCTACATCTAGGAAAACAAATAAAAAATATGCCTTTGGCAATGTCTGTGTGGCGGCCACATTCCCTGGAAAGCCAAATCTGAGGTCAGCAGATAGAAAGTTGATGCAGGAATATCGTCCGGATTTACATCTGTGGACAAGAAGCAAAGGAAGTGGGGTTGTGCGGAGGGGAAGAAGTTGGACTGGAATGGAATCTTGCTTGAGAAAGGCCTCAGCTGACCTCATAGGGAGCACTGGAACGAAAGGCTTTTTGAATTTCCCAAGTTTTAGGGGTGAGGGTTGGACTTTCAGACCCCACATTAACCAGTCATGGAGTACATGCTGATCCCAGAAAGAGCATGACCTGAGGAAACTGGCTTTTATCTGCTGACAATGTTCCGGTTCCCGGAGAGCTGTGAGCTTCCTGCACTCCCAGCCCTGTCTGAAGGGGGATTAGGTGGCTTGTTACTGGCCCGCTGCATCCAAATCTGCTTTTCTGGCTTCCTGCTTAAAACCAGCAAGTACACGACAGATTCAAGCTTGTGATGTTAACTGTTATAAGCTAAATGGGGTCCTGATATGGTTAGTCTCTGTCTGACTTGTGAAATCTCCTTATCTTCTCTTTGCAGATTTATAGTCTTGCTCTTCTTTTTTATTTTTTTCCTGAAAACCAATATAAAGAATGAGACCAGTGTATCAAAATCTGAAAGAAGTCAATTTGACACCCCCTTGAAAGCAGATAGAAACATTTCTTTCCTTCCATAATAAAGAGAATTTTCCCCTTTGTGGGATTAAGGTGATAACATTTCTGATTCGGTGTGGGGACTGTCAGAATAAATAAAACAATTTTGCTTAAACACTTTCCTGTCAACTTCCTTTGAACCGAACCACCAAATTAAGCCTCTAAAGTTCACATTCAACTCCTTGTCCTCGTCATCATATTTTGTTTACTGTTTTATTTATTTTTTTAAATATATTTTATTGATTTTTAAAAAATATATATTTTATTGATTTTTTACAGAGAGGAAGGGAGAGGGACAGAGAGTTAGAAACATCAATGAGAGAGAAACATCGACCAGCCGCCTCCTGCACACCTCCTACTGGGGATGTGCCCGCAACCCAGGTACATCCCCTTGACCGGAATTGAACCTGGGACCGTTCAGTCCGCAGGCTGATGCTCTATCCACTGAGCCAAACTGGTTAGAGCTGTTTATTGTTTTAAATAGAAATTTTGTTTATCTCCCACTTCTTGTTAGATACTTCTATTGAAAATTCTTAAATACTGTCCTCAGATGATTCCCCCTCCCCATTCAAATTTCTCAGCTAAAAAACTTGGGCTCTTTATTCAAGCTAATTCTAGCTCTGACAATTGGAAAGGCCGGTGTTTCTTTTCTTGACTAGTAGAAACTTTCTACTTTAGGGCCAGAAAAATCTATTTTGGTTTTATACCAACAGCTGAAAAATTTGTGAGACAGTTGGCATAAAAATACACAAAAAATTCAAAGTAATATTGCTCATAGTGTTGCATGGCATCTTTTACCATATATTCACACAAAGTAATTTTATCATTACAGGAAAATAAATAAAGTCTCTACTTTTTACTTCCCTCAATTTTTTGACCAGAATGTTCTGATTATGTTACATTATTAAACATAATGTTCAAAAATGCATGTCCCATTTTTTTTAAAATATATTTTATTGATTTTTTTGCAGAGAGGAAGGAAGAGGGATAGAGTTAGAAACATCGATGAGAGAGAAACATCAATCAGCTGCCTCCTGCACACCCCCTACTGGGGATGTGCCCGCAACCAAGGTACATGCCCTTGACCGGAATCGAACCTGGGACCCTTCAGTCCACAGGCTGACGTTCTATCCACTGAGCCAAACCAGTTACGGCTGCATGTCCCATTTTTGTCTTACTCAGAATTTTAAACAGTTTCTTCAACATCTAAGGTGTCTAACATATATTTCTTCATTGGTTGGTTGCCTCCTACTATTCAAATCTTAAGCTTTGATTTTTCCAGGTTGGTTCTCTATGCATGACTTTGGAAGGCAGATGACCTGAACAGGCTCTGGTGGGCACCCAGCAGCTTCAGAGAAGGGAGGTGGTGGGAGCTTCAGGGAGTTATTCTTCTGCGTTGGCTTTTCTTTTGTCCGGCTCTACATTATTTGTAAGATTCATTCATATTTTTGCAGACAGTTGTAGATCATTGTCTTTGCTGTTTTGGGGGTCATCTTTAAGCCTCCTTTTCCCTCATGCCTTACTTTGTATTTCATCATCAAATCATGTCAAATGTAATCTTCAAATAGACCTAAAATCTTGCTCCCTCCTGCCATCTTCTCAAACACCATCTAGGTTCCAGCCAGCAGTATTTCTAGCTTGAATGCTGCAACTGTCTTTCTCAAAAAATTATATTTAAATGATAGTTATCATACAATATATTAGTTTCAGGTGTATAACACAGTGACCTTTATATACTGCAATTTTCCATTCCTGCTTCCCTCCAACCTTGTCTACACGTGCATCCAACATGACTTTTCAACAAAAGCATGTTAGCACATATCAGTCATTTGAAACATTTCCTGGAGACCCAGTGCATTCAGGATAATGCACCAAGCCCACATGAGATCTACAGGGCCGCACATGACCTGGCTTCTGCCTAACACCTCCTTCTACCCTCTCCTACCAACTCCTCCAGCCCATTAGGTGCTTCCAGTTCCTACAAAGAGTCAAGATCTTCCCTGTTCTCAACTTTGGTGTATGTTATTCTTCCTACTGGAACTAGTTTTCCACTCTCCCTTAATCTGGCAAGTTCCTACTCAGTCATTTCTCCCAGAGGCTGCTTTCTCTAAGGCAGGGGTCCTCAAACTACAGCCCACGGGCCACATGCGGCCCGCCGAAAACATTTGTTTTTTTACTTCAAAATAAGATATGTGCAGTGTGCATAGGAATTTGTTCATAGTTTTTTTTTAAACTATAGTCTGGCCCTCCAACGGTCTGAGGGACAGTGAACTGGCCCCCTGTTTAAAAAATTTGAGGACCGGTGCAGGAGGCGGCCAATCCAAGATTCTCTTTCATTGATGAGGTTTCTCTCTCCCTCCTTCTCCCTTCCTCTATGTAAAAAAACAATAAAATATATTTTTAAAAAAACATAAAAAATGAAAAGTTTGAGGACCCCTGCTCTAAGGTACCTATCTATATTCAATCTCCTGTCATTATTTAAAATTTTATTTATTTTTCAATTATAGTTTAAATCCAATATTATTTTGTGTTAGTTTCAGGTGTACAGCATGATAGCTGGACAATCACATACTTTACAAAATGTTCCTCCTGATATCCAGTACCCACCTGGCACCATGCAGTTAATACAATATTGACTATATATGGTATTTTCTGCTTTACATCCCCATGGCTACTTTGTTAACTACCAATCTGTACTTCTCAATCCCTTCACCTTCTTCACCCCTCCCTTCAACCCCTCTTGTGGCGCTCCCTGTCATTTTCATTTGCAGTGATTGCCACAACCCACATGTCACAGTGTGCTTGTTTAATGCTTGCCCTCCACCAGGCTATGGGCATCATGGAGCCACGTCTGTTTTGTTAGCTGTAGTGTCTAGCACAGTGTCTGGTGCATAATGGCACCTCCCCAAATATTTCTGGTATGAACAACTGGTTAACGTGGAGTTTCAGGGATTATAGAAAAGTTTAACAGAAAATGTATTAATGGGACTTTTGATTTATACCTTTTGGATCTGAAGCTGTTCAGCTGAAAATAGGTAAATTGGATATCAGGATTTCTGAGCTCCTTGAAGTTCAACCAATCAATATAGGCAGCCATTCACTCAATAAGCTGCTCTGGTCACAGCTCAATCTTTCATTTTATAGAAATACAGCCTCTGAATTAGAAGCAGCACAAACACTACTCCAGAATTCCAATCTGAAACTTTAAAGCTGATTATATCTGCCCTGCCCAGGTAGCTCAGTTGGATAGAGCATCATCCCGGGTTCCATCCCCAGTCAGGGCACATACAAAAATCAACCAAAGAATGCATAAATAAGTAGAACAACAAGTTCTCTCTCTCTCTCTCCCTTTCCCTTCCTCCCCTCTCTCCCCCCACCCCTCCCTCTCTTTCTCAAATGAATGTAAAAAATAAAAAATAAAAATCTAAATAAATAAATAAATAAATAAATAAAGCGACTACATCCATACAATCTACATCTCCAGGCACCAACATTTATTTCAGCCCCTGTTTCTGCTCTCCTCCACCACCGCAGCAAACAGACAATATGTAATTTATTAGGTGAAAGTGCAGTGACTAAAATGACATAATTTGACCCAACTCTAGATTGCCAAGGGCTCTTTAAGCCACAAGAGGGAGCTGTTTAAATTCTTGTTAAATATAAATAATTGAAAGAATAAATTTGGCTATCTTAAGGTTGGCCAGATGGACACCTATTTATATGATATTGACTTTGCAACTCCATTTATTTTTAAGCTACAGAAACTCCAATCCTTTTTATTTACAACCTAATTTGCATTTTAAAAGTGTAATTAAAGGCAGAGAATTATTTTTGCCTTAAAATCTAATTTTGTCTAACTTAACTAGTGTGAAAAAGTATAATAGACTAAGTGACATAGGAGATAAAAAAAAAACTTCCAAAATTAATCTATTTTCTAAACACATAATCAATGTCAGAAAGGAAATAGCTTTTCTTTTAAAAATTACTGTTTCTGCCCAGCTGGTGTGGCTCAGTGGTTGAGCATCAACCTAGTGCAGGAGGCAGCTGATCAATGATTCTGTCTCATCATTGATGTTTTTACCTCTCTCTCCCTCTATCTTCCTCTCTAAAATCAATAAAAAATATTTTAAAAATAAAAATTACTGTTTTAATAATTAGTCTATAAAACTTTAAATATTTAAATATCTGTGGAAAAGCATCAGATTTTTAAAAGAAATATAAAAATTGTGGCTTGAGGACTTATTTTATAAGAACACTGAAATCTAATTATAGACATACTAGAGGCCGTGCACCAGTGGGTCCCTCGGCCTGGCCTGTGCCCTCTCATGATCCAGGACCCCTGGGGGATATTGGATAGCTGGTTTTGGCCCAATCCCCATAGGCCCAATCCAGACAGGAGGGAGCCAGATCCTGTGCATTAAGCGTCTATCCCTGGTGGTCAGTGTCATAGTGATCGGTTGACTGGTTGTTTGGTCGTTTGATCACTTAGGCTTTTATATATATAGACTTACATACCAAGAATTCAGTTATACATCTGCCAACTCTACTGACCACCCTGAGAAGATAGTTGAATTATGGAAAGGAACCTGACCCAAGGGCCGAAGTATGCTTTTCTACTGAGAACCTACTGAGAGGGCCCATGGTGCACTGTTTGGAGTCAAAGGACCAATAGCAACAGTAACACGAGGACAACGACTCTCTCTACCCCGTTGCGGTGCTCTGCAACAAGGATGTTCCGGTCCGGAGGCCACAGGGGACTTGGGGGGAGGCGGGATTGGGGACCAGGCCCTTGCAGAGAGGGCTCAGTGTTTGCTGGGAGTGGTGGAAGTGGGAGGTGGAAAAAAACACACACATGAGTAACATCCATCGCATGTTAATATAGGTCAGGCACTGTGTAAAGTATGCCACATGGACTAACTCATTCATTGCTCACAACCCTGTGAGGTAGCCATTATTACTGTTTTCACTTTAGCTGTGAGAAAACAGACTTAGAGAGAAAGATTAAGTGACTTGTATAAGATCAAAGCTGGAGCAACAATTTAAATCCTCCTTCAGGGTAAGTCTCCCTAAATGGGATTCTACTAATTTGGCCTGATTGTGAATGAAATCATTGGGCCTCTGGGTAAAATGCTTCTTTCCCTATAAGGGGTGTACTTATACATTCTTACCGTTATTTTGAACATCAGAATTCTGTCAAGAGTCTCTTATTCCCCTAAAATGTTTTGTCCTAAGAGGGGAGAGGAAAGCCTTTATAGTTGTAAAAGGACAGTTATTTCTGGATGATGGTCAGTAAATAGTAAATGTGGTAAAGATGATGGTTTTCTGCTTACTCACTTGTGTGTGATCAAGCCATGTGGGAACACAGACAAACTTAACTGAATCATAAAGAATGCACACCATTTAATGTTAAAAGAGAAGTCATCACCTGGTCAGTGTGCTTAGTGGTTGAGCATAGACCTATGAACCAGGAGGTTACAGTTCGATTCCAGGTTGGAACACATGCCCGGGTTGCGGGCTCTATCCCCAGTAGGGGGGCGTGCAGGAGGCAGCTGATCAATGATTCTCTCTCATCATCAATGTTTCTGTCTCTCTCTCCCTCTCCCTTCCTCTCTGAAATCAATAAAAATATATTTTAAAAAAAGAGAAGTCACCAAAAGTATACTAAGCTGATGACTTTTAAATACATATTTTTAATTGAACCTTGACCTCCTGGTTCATAGGTGTACGTTCAACCACTGAGCCACGCTGGGCCTGGCTAAGCTGATGACTTTTTAAAAATTCCTACATTTTACTATAGTTGTCTAGAGCCTGCATGTGTGTTTTGAGTAAACATTCAAACATGCCCTATAAGCAGAAATCTAAATATCACCTTTCCGGCTTTTCTCCTTTTCTCTATTCTGGGCCCTATTCCTAACTGGGCTCCTTAAATACTTGGAAAACATTGATGATTTTTCTTATTAGATAATTTATGAGAAATTGGCATTCTTGAATAGGAAAATAAACGACCCATTTCTCATCCTTTAATTTTTCCTAATGTCTCTATAGGTCTCTACTCAAATTTTTCTTATAAATCAGGGACAGAAGTTGAATGGGTTTTTAAGGACTGAAATCATAGGATTGCTATGTTTTCTGTTGTTGATGCTGGGTCAAACTGGCCTGCCTTTTAACTTCAGTAGTTGACCAAAGTCCAGCACCAGGTCTGGAGCTGGGGCATGATTTTGACCTTAGAAACATGTATTCAAATATGACAGCAGATATGAGAAGATTCTCTGGGAAACAGAGAGGCTTAGGCTCACATCTCAGGCATCCCTTCCCCACAGGGTAGCCAATTTATAGATCAGCTGTTTAATTAAATTTGAGTTTTGGATAAGCAAAGAATATCTTTTTTAGTATAAGTATGTCTCAAATATTACACGGGAGATACTTATATTAAAAATTATTCATTGCTTACCCGAAGTTTATATTTAACTGGGGTCTTGTATTTGTATTTGCTAAGTCTGGCAGCCCTAGTTTTTTTCTTCCTGACTCACTCATCAGTAGAGCTTAGTGTTTAAGAGTACAGGCCCTGAAACAAGACTATGGGGATGATTTGCTAGTTATGTAAATTTCAGCAAATTACTTAGATTCTCCCTGCTTAGTTTTCTCCTCTGTAAAATGGGGATCATAATAGGATTCCCTACTTTAGAGTTCTGTTGTCAGGATTAAATGGACTTCCATGGGTCCATATATCCAGTCAGTGGTGGAACAGAATCAGAACCTTGTTCTCTTCTCTCTCTGGCTGTGGTTGATTCTGTGAGATGACTGCTGCCATCCTTCACAAATGCCACGCCTGAGGGTCGCTGTGATTTGAACCCGTTAGAGAAGAGAAGCTGGAGGGAGCAGGCTGCACCCTTGCAGGGCTGTGTAACTTTAAGGGATGGGAAATGGTTGAGATTGCACTTCAAATGCCCAGATGTTTTAAGAGTCAGGGTGGTTTTTACATTTAGTTTATCTCTTCTAGGAAGTATATACATGTGGGTGACATGCATGGCAGAAGGAGCTTGGGATAGGGAAGGTTTCAATGGATACCATATAATGTATAGTATATAACATATATGGTATATATAACATAAAAATATAATATATAACATATAAAATATATATATGTATATAAACATATATACATATATATATATATATATATATTCCTGCTTATACATACACTGTTTATAAACCACTTGAAGGAGGCAGAACAATCACATGAGTAACCATGAGAGGGTGATGACTCCTGCCTTATAGGCAACCAACTCTTAAGTGATGTGTTTGAAGCTAAAGTGTAGCCCATTTTTCTGATCCTCAGGTGAAACAGCTTCCATGAGTCACTCCAATGAGAAAAACAGTTTTATTTCATTAATATGGCATGTGTGGCTTATAAAGAGATTAGGAGTCTTAAATATAAAGGGCTCGTCTGTAATATAAGTTAATACCCATGGTCTACGGCCAAATTTTTACAAGTATAAAATTTTTGTCCAGAAATTGCTGTCACATGGTTACATCAGGAATATCCTGCAAAATGTTTTTCCGGTGGCATTATAGTCAGATTGCCATTTTTTGCCATCAGTTTTCAGATGTCTGCTTTTTTCTCTCTTGTGTCTTCCAGAGCCAGACGCTTATTTGTTATATGACGCTTTAGTGTCACTTGAATAATAGTTGAAGATGTTATGCTGAGTGCTCTGTATTTTACAAAGATGAGAAAGACGTACCTTTCCATGACGGAGCATGTAATCCAGTGGGTGATGAGGAGAGCAGGTGAGGGAAAGGAGGTAGGAAGGGATAAGGCAGGTACAGATTCCTTCACCTCAGGTAGGATGTAAATAGAGAGGTATTCAAGCGATGTGAAGTGGAGGTTAAATACCCTTTGGGGGCAGCCTTGAGGAATTAGGCAAGACTATAGGTAGAAGGTGGCATTTGAACTGGCCCTGGAAGAATGAGTAGGCACAATGCTGCAAAACTGAAAAGTGTATCAGGGACAGATGAAGAGCCTGCATTGGCTGGAAAGTAGATGACTTGAGGGAGTTGGTGGAGATAAGATTGAAAATAAAAAAGCTCTGAGAGAACTTTAGGTTAGGAGGAGTTTGGACTTAAGTTGATAGGCAATGGGGAAGCCTGAAAATTGCTGAGCAGACAAGTTAAATATAACTACCACTGGTTTTCTATGTGGCACTTTTATTAGAAAGAAACAAAGGGTAAACAAGCAAGTTGATATGGAGATCTTATTCATATAAAGAACAACTAGAGTTGAACTGCCCAACTAATTATACCATATTTCCTACAGTTTCTATGTGTTTCTCTGTTTATATATATAAATGCTGTTTGCATCAATGGTATGAGGGCTGTGAAATGCTATTTAGGGAATCATCAAAAGAAGACATTTGAACCAACTTGGATGAATCACAAAGGAATTGTGCTTAGTGTAAGAAGCCAGATTCAAACGATTCTATACTATATTTATATAACATTTATATAACATTCTGAAAAAGGCAAGACTATACAAGTGTGGAACAGACAGATTGTCACCAGCTGTTAGGGGTGGGGAGAGTATCTGACTGCAAAGGTTCAACATGAAGGAATTCTTTGAGGTGTTGGAGTGGTTTTGTATCCGGTGTGTGACGGCAATTATAAGACTCTATATATATATATGTTATAGCTCATAGAAATAAATGAACATCAAAAATTGTACCGCAACCCGGCTGGTATGGCTCAGTGGTTGAGAGCCGGCCTATGAATCAAGAGGTCCATGGTTCCATTCCTGGTCAGGGCACATGCCCGGGTTGCGGGTTCGATCCCCAGTAGGGGGTATGCATGAGGCAGCTGATCCATCTCTCTCTTACATCAATGTTTCTATTTCTTTCTTTAAAAAAAAAAATAGCTTTTTTTCTTTTTTAAAAAAATATATTTTTATTGATTTTTTGCAGAGAGGAAGGGAGAGGGATAGAGAGTTAGAAACAACAATGAGAGAGAAACATTGACCAGCCACCTCCTGCACAACCCCCACTGGGGATGTGCCCGCAACCAAGGTACATTGCCCTTGACTGGAATCGAACCCGGGAGCCCTCAGTCTGCAGGCCAACACTCTATCCACTGAGCCAAGCCAGCTAGGGCTAATGTTTCTATTTCTCTATCCCTCCCTCTTCCCCTCTCTTTCTAGTCCATAAAAACATATTTAAAAAATCAACATTTTAAAAAATTGTACTGTGCGTAAATTTAAAACACAAATAAACAAGAAAAAGAAGGTTCAATTATATTTAGCTAGTTTTCTGGAAATAATATTTTTTTGTTATCCAGTTTTTCAGAACTAGGCAATTTGGAGTATACATGGCAAGTCTATACAGATGTATTTAATTAATATGTAACTAATTTTATATAGTTAACTCATATATAGTAATATGTAATTACTTAAATACTAACTAATATATATTTAATTAATCAGAATAATTAATTATATAACTATGACTATAAGAAAAACTTGCTATGTTTTCTCAGAAAAAAACTTGCTATATATTCAGGAACTTGATTAGAGGTCTCATTGGCCTGATGTATTAAATAGATGACACTCATGAATAGTATATTAACTATTTTTACAGTGACTTCTCTTGAACTCTTTTGTATTTAAGAAATTTTTTCTTTCAATTTTGTTTAAGTTAGAAATTTGCTTACTAAACTTTTGATTAAAAACACATTAAATGTAAACCTCAGATCAGATTGGCTCTCACCAATTTTGGTTTAGTAGTGTTCAAATAAATAAAGTTTTTGAAGTCTGATTTCTGTAAAGAGTTTTCTGACAGTAGAGACTCTCAATGATAGCTGACCGTGCTTTCAAAGTATACCTAGTATAGCGTATAATCCAAATTAAAGTTTCAAACCACATTATCGATGTGCTGAGGAAGGAAAGTAAAGGGCTTTGTTGTTTATTATAGCCCAGGATAAAAAGAGAGACTGACCATTATAGATTAGAAGTTCCAAAATGATTTCATTCTATGTTTCCTTTGAAGCTTCTTCCTAGTTACTCTCACTGTGTGCTTTTGACTAAAATAGTGCTTGATGACTCTTTTAAAATAACACAATTCCTTTTAACTTAAACCTGTGTTTAACTTAGTAGAATAATAGGTTCCAGGATTTGAGTGCCAAGTTCCTCAACTCTACCATCATTACAGTTTGCATGTTAACAGGGACTGTGCTCCCAGCCAGGAAGAGAGCCCCAACCAAATCTCACTTCTCTTACGGAGACAAAGGGCTGCAGCCACAAACCACATAAAGTCCAGTGGCACGGCATGGAATGAACAATTTGGATGCCCATTGGTGGTTTTACTTTTTTTCCCCTCATGAATGACTATCACTGATTATAAAGGGCAGTTTGAGGTTGCCAGAGCTATTTTAAAGTTAGTAAAATTAGGCTGTCAAGATTTTAAGGTCCTTAAAATGTTCCAGGGTCCTGCTTTCATCAGACATGATTTGAACGTCTTCATTTGTAAGCTTTATTCCGGCCCCATGTCATTGGGCAAAACCCTGCCTGAGCCCTCACTGTCTTCTGACTGCCCCTGTTCTTCCGTCAGTCCACAGCTGCAGAACTCACTGACAAAGCAAGAATATTAAAAATTCTCTTACTGTTCTTAGATTAAAATCCAAAATTCTCAACAGGACTCAAAAAGGCTGGAATCAGCTGGCCCTTGCCTACTCTGGCAGCTGCATTCTTACCGCTTTTGTTCTTCCCATTAGTCTTTCCTTCCCTAGAGCCCTGGCATAGGTTCACTCCACCAGGAATGCTTGTTCTAGACTGCTCTTCCCTGCTGAGTCTTCAGATCCCTGTCTGAGCCTCCCTTCCCAGAGGCGACCACTCTGAGCTCTCAGACTGAGTCAGCTCCTTTTTTTTGTTAATCCTCACCCGAGGATATTTCTCCATTGATTTTTAGAGAGTGGAAGGGAGGGGGAGAGACAGAGAGAGAGAGAGAAACATTGATGTGATTGGATTGGTTACCTCCCACACGTGCACCCTGATCAGGGCTGCAACCTAGGTATGTGTCCTTGACTGGAATCAAACCCAGGACCCTTCAGTCCACAGGCCAACACTCTATCCACCGAGCCAAACCGGCTAGGGCTGAGTCAGCTCCTCTTGGTATTAATAGCTTTCATTTCTCCTTAGTAGCACCTGTCAAAATTGTAATTGAGCAATTACTTATGAAATTATTTGTTGACTGTCTTCCCTGGAGGAATTAGCTTCATGCTTCCAGGGAATGTCTCTGTCTTGTGCATTGATGTTTCTCCGAAGCCCAGCCCAGTGCCTCGTTCATCGCATTTGTGCAATGACATATTTGTTGAATAAATAAATGAAGAACCAAGGCAACCATAATTTTAATTAAAAAATACTGTTTAGTTAGTGCTATTGAATGAGTCAAGAGGTGAAATGAAGAGGAGCACAGTTGATTCCAGCCGGTATACCTGTGGGTCTCAAACATTACTGTGCATACCGTCACCTGGGGAACTCTCTAACATGCAGCTGCTCAGGCTCCATTCTCAGAAACACTGATTTCATACATTTTGGAGTAGCAGCCAGGATGCTCTGCATGTGTAATGAGCGACCCGGGTGACTCTGAAGCAGGTATTCAAGGACCACTCTGCTGTGAGATGATAGTCTTCACATAAAACCAGCCCAAAGTTATATTAACAACTGCATTCATGGAAACGGTTTGGATATGATGATCAAACTCAATATAACTACTTTGGAAACAGGTATGCAACCCTAAAGAACATTTAAAAATAAGCCTCTTACCACTGAGTAGCAATTGAGATGTGTAAGTAATTGGAGAAGTTAATTATAAAATTGGCTTTAAATGCTGTATCTCAATAGTAAATACACCAAAGGGCCTGATGCTGTTCAAAGTAGTAAACCAGTGAGTGTTGATATATAGGATAGAATATATAAATCAGTTAGGATGACAAAAGACTAATTTTTCTAAGTTATTACTTTAGGGCAAACCTCCCAACATTGTGGGCAGCAGAGATACACAGTTTCCCTGGCAACTACCAGCTTAGTGTCTCTACTGTCATTGCTGGCACGTACATAAGTGTGTGTTTCAGGCATGGAGGGGATGGTTGCCAATATGGTCACCCAATTTCACACACCAGGCAGCAGTTATTCTGGGTCAATATAAATAAAAAAAACCCCAGAGGCAAAAGATTATGTTTTCCCCCATTTATTTACATTTGTTCCACTTGGGGCAAAACCCAAGGCAGATTGGATCTTCAAGGCTTTTGCTTTAATGGGACAATGGAAGGGGAAGAATATGAAGGTATGACTAACAGAATGAACTGATTCTGACTGGTCTCTTTCTTCATCACATTTTTTTTGTTAGAGATACCAAAAATGCAAGTTTTCTTCCATGTCTTTTTGAGAACTTTTTACACTGTAACTATTTGGGGAAATTACCACTCTATTTAAATCAGCGGTTCTCAACCTGTGGGTCGCGACCCCTTTGGGGATCGAATGACCCTTTCACAGGGGTCTCCTAAGACCATCAGAAAACACATATATAATTACATATTGTTTTTGTGATTAATCACTATGCTTTAATTATGTTCAGTTTGTACCAATGAAAATACATCCTGCATATCAGATATTTACATTACGATTCATAACAGTAGCAAAATTACAGTTATGAAATAGCAATGAAAATAATTTTATGATTGGGGGTCACCACAACATGAGGAACTGTATTAAAGGGTCGCGGCATTAGGAAGGTTGAGAACCACTGATTTAAATGAAACATCCTTAAAGGGATCAATTCACTCTCCCCAAGTGAAAGTCTATATAGCACATATTACTTGAGAGATTTCATGAAAACTCCCAGATTTGTCAGCGCGTAACTACTTATGATCTTATTCCAGTACTTTGCACCTAAATGTATTACAGAGCCTGCTGGTTGCAGGTTGAGTTAAGATCTGTCAGAAGAACAAAAATGACATAAGAGGTCTTGTTTGAATCATCATTGTGAGTATCTTCTCTCTGTAACACATTTGTATTTAAGGTGTTGGATTCTGAGATAACTCATTTGTTTAGAATACTATTGCTTCTTCTTGGACTTTTGTATCAATGCCCATTGAAAACAGTAACTTTCCCTCTGTGTGTGAGAGAGGATAGTGAAAATAGCTTTCATATTTCATTGAATATTTTCAGTACTATGATCTCTTTCATTTAATTGGAGGCCTGCCTTTGAAATGAAGGTGTCATTGGAAATAATCATCCAAAGTTAAAGTATCTAGCTATCAATTTATCTATATTCATTCTTCAGATAGCAGTTGCTGTCAATATTACTGATAGTGTTAACTGTCACAGGGGACACTGGCAGAATCTGGCATTCACCTAGGAAAGGTACATCATCGGAAGATAAATTTCCCATTTGGTAGAGCTATCAAAAGCTTGGATAGTGGTAGTGGTGGTGGAATAAGTATAATTCCCTTATGCTACAGCCACTATATGAGGCATATGTGCAGAACTTTTTGCTAGGTGGAAACTATTTTGTAAACTCATTTATTCTGATAATAAAAGGCTTGCTTGAATCAATGTTGCCAACAGGGAGCTATCCATGGTACTGTACTCTTCCAGCACATGCTGACCATGTAGACCTGACTGTAGTTGTTTCGAAGACTCTGCTTGCCCTGACACTTGCCATTTTGCCAAAAAGGAGCCAGTGACCACTGTCTGAATCAAATTCTGTTGTGTTTGTCTGACTTACTTCTGGCCTGACCTTGCCTAATCTCTGCCTCACCAGAACTGTGCCTGTTGTAGCTGTGACACTGTCTGTTGTGACACCATCTTAGTAACATCCTAGAGCAATGGTTCCCAAGCCTGGGTCTGCATCAGAGTCATGAATATCATGAATCAGAATTTTTGGGAGTGGGTCTATGAATTTGAGGCTCCCTGTCTTGGATTAATTTCTTGGTTCTCTTACCATGTTTCCTTTCAGAGTTGGGTCTAATTCCTCTTACTTTTATCTTTCATTCAATGAAAAGTAAATTGTAGCTCCTAATTCTTCAGAGGAATGATTGGAGAAAAGTGTATTAAACCCCTTACCCAATAGATAACATTATGGTGGTTCCTCAAAAGATTAAAAATAGAACTAACATGACCCAGTAATTCCATTCCTGGGTATTTATGCAAAAGAATTGAAAGCAGGATTTTGAAAAGATATTAGTACTTCCCTTGTTCATTATGGCACTATTCACAATAGTTAAGATTTGAAAACAACCTAAATGTCCATTTAAGCATTAACATTAATATTATTCAGTCTTAAAAAAGAAGTAAATTCTGACATGGTACACCATGGATGAACCTTAAGGACATTAGGCTAAGTGAAATAAGCCAGTTACAAAAAGACAAATATAGTGGTTCTCAAACTTCTGGCCCTTTAAATACAGTTCCTGATGTTGTGACCTAACCATAAAATTATTTTCATTGCTACTTCATAACTGTAATGTTGCTACTGTTATGAATCGTAATGTAAATATCTGATATGCAGGATAGTCTTTGGCGACCCCTGTGAAAGGGTCGTTCAACCGCCAAAGGGGTCACAACCCATAGATTGAGAACCGCTGGACAAATATCATATGATTCCACTTACATGAGGTATCTACTGCAGTCAAACTTGAGGTAACAGAAACTAAAATGGTGCTTACCAGCAGGTAGGGGAGGGGAAATGGGGAGTTGTTGTTTAATGTGAATAGAGTTTAAGTTTTGCTAGATAAAAAAAGTTCTGGACATCTGTTGCACAACGTGATTTATATTTAACACCTAAAAATGGTTAAGATAGTAAATTTAATGTTATTTTTTTTGACACAATAGAAAATTAAAAAAACAAACAAACCATACCCTGAGACATATGATATTTTGGGGCAATTCAGTGCAAGGTCTAAATGAATACATTGACTGATAATTTTTCCACATATTTACCAGGTTCTAGTTACCTTAGATGTCATAGGAATGCCACACTTTATTTCTCCCTCTTGTCACAGGAATTTTACTTAACACTTCTGCTAATAGCATCTGTTTTTTAGTGTAGCTGCTTCATAGGAAAGGATGTTCTAGGAATAGTTTTTATCCATACCTTGTGTCAGATCTTCAGGAATAGTAAAATACTCATTTCTCTGGGTCACACTTCAATTTACATTGGTTTAAATTTTGTTGATATTATTTGGTCACCTTAAAACACATTTAATTTCAGCCTAAGTGCTAAAACCCCAGAGAGTTGAAGGGACATTCAGCAAATGTTCACTGTGTCATTATTAAGCACTAGTGCTTAACATGTAAGTGAATGTAATGAGGAAAACTATTTTAGCAACAAATGCCCAATAAACTAATTTAACTTTCCCTTTGGAATGTCTAGGTAAGTCCACATATTCTTGGCTATATCTGAGCCTTTCCTCACTAAGCATACCTTACAACTCATACAAACTTTGGTTTGGTTTTGCAACTTCTCAGTGCTGTTGGATAAACAAAGACCATCATGTATACCTCTCCCTCTCCCTCTCTCCCTCTCTTCCTTTCTCCCTCTCTCTCTCTTTCTCCCTCTCTCGCTCTTTCTGCAGCAACTCTGGAGGCAGTGCATTGACAATAGGCTTCATTGCTACAAGATTAAGAGACCCTGGGTCCCTGATACCCCATGTGGAAGGACACCTGTAGAACACCTTCTATAGACATTTGGTTTGACTGAAAAATGAACTTCCGTTGTGTTAAGTCTATGAGAATTTTTTTTAACAGTGTTTCTTTAGCCTACCCTATTTAATACAGAAGGAAACCACAGACAGGATGATTACTAGAAGTTTGTCAAGAATAATGATCTATTTTTCCTTCAGAAACTCACAAAGACTTAAAGAATGTAGTAAGATAAAATAATTTTTAGATAAGTAAAAATGACTAGAGAAAAAAAATCAAGGGAAGTAAGATGGAGTAGATTTGGTATCCAGAGGACAGAGTGGTGGCAATAGGAATGGAGTAGAAAAATGCAATGAATTCACGTGTATTCACAAGAAAGAATGAAAGAAATGGTAGCAGCTGAATATAAAAGTCAAAGACACCAAAGTTCTAAGAAAAAATATTGGAGCTAGCAGTTTTAGTAGGGGTTATCCAGTCAAATAGAGGTTTATAGTATATAATTCAACAGCCTCCTCTTTGAATTCACTGCTGCTTTCTGTTCTTGCTCCCTTTCAACTTATTTCCAATCTGTTGCCAGAGTCATCTTTCTAACACATAAAATAATGAAGTTCCTCTCCTGTTTAAGATCTTCAGTGAATCCTCAGAATAAATCCAAACTTCTTAGCATAGCATGCAAGGCCCTTCACCGTCCAAGTCCTGCTTACTTTTGTAGTCTCACTTCAAGCTGTCATCCTGCATGCAGCCTATGCTATAGCCACAGTGAAATATGGGCTTATATCTGAGAGACCTTGTGCTCTTTTCTCTAAGCCTTTGCACATGCTGCATTGCCAGGGCTGACCAGCAGACCCCGAGCAATGGATGAATGATTACTCTGACACACGTTTCTGTGAACGAGAGGGCGAAGGGACTGCATGGCTAGAGAAACCAAACAGCCCCGTACGCCTGCCTCCTCAGGCTTTAATTGTAACACTAGCTTGAACTAAAATTAACTATTTGATACTATCAGTAGGGTAGGCATCCTTGAGAAGACACATGCATCTGCAGTGTCCTTTAAGCAAGGATGTCTAAAGACTAAGCATAAAGATTCCAGTAAACACCCAGGTGCTTGCATATACACAGACTTGCTTCCCCACACTGCATTCTACACCGGGAATATTCCAAATGCCAATGCTCCTCCTGACTTTGCCTCCACGCACCTGGACTCCTCCTCTCTGGGACCCATTCTCATCAAGATCCAGCCCTGTGTCATCTCCTTCTGGGAGATTTTCATGAACTGTTCTTTGGGTAAAATTCAGGTTTGGTGGGGCATGAAGCAAAGGCAATGTTAGCACTCCTATTTAGGACAAAAGTACCAAATTCACAAAGATTTATGAGCATGTGAAGACATTACCATGGTTTTGGAAGGGGTCGGCACAGTTGAGGAGCTCTGAAGCGTAAGCTGCAGCTGTGAAGCTGTCCTGACCTCCATGTCTAAGAGCTTCACCTATGTGTTCTCATCATACCCTGGCCATGTCACCATCACAACACCTGTCAGATTGCACTGAATACAAGGTCTGTTCATTTCTCTGAGTTCCACATTAGACTATAAACTCAAGGACTCATCTTATATATCCTGCACATGGTAGGTCTTCAATAATTGTTAGTATACTAAATGAAAAAAATGAATGAGTAAATGAATTAATGATGCAAGGTATACAAAGATAGGCATAGCCCTGCCCTAATCTCAAGTTGTTTATAATACAACTAGAGGCCCAGTGCACGAAATTCATGCGGGGGGGGGGTGTCTCTCAGCCCAGCCTGCACCCTCCCCAATCTGGGATCCCTCTCACAATCCAGGACTGCTGGTTCCCAACCGCTTGCCTGCCTGCCTGCCTGATTGCTCCTAACCACTCCCCTGTCAGAGTGATCGACACCTAACTATTCCCCTGCTGGCCCGATTGCCCCTTACTGTCCTCCCCTGCAGGCCTGGTCGCCCCCAACTGCCCTCCCCTGCAGGCCCAGTCACCCCTAACTGCCCTCCCCTGCAGGCCTGATTGCATCCAACTGCCCTCCCCAGCTGGCCTGATAGCCCACAACTGCCCTCCCCTGCCGGCCATCTTGTGTCCACATGGGGGCAGCCATCTTGTGTGTTGGCATGATAGTCAATTTGCATATTACTCTTTATTAGATAGATGGTGGAGTGAAGGACAGTACCAAGGAGATAAGTCCTAGTGTACATAGTTGTCCAGAATATAATATAAAATCCTTTGCCTCCTATCGGCATAGTTATTTTTAAAAAATCCCAAAGTGTGTTGATGCACATTCTAAGTTTCCTCTTGATCATAAAACATCTTCCAAGAAAATGCTATAGTTACTATAAGTCTAATTTATCTTAATGTACTAATGTACTCAAATGACATCATGCCTTTTCATGTTTGCATCTGAATATGGAGAAAGAAATGAGAAACACTAGCATCTGGCCAGGAGACTTGGCCATAAAATGTAAATACAGCATAAATAAAGACAAAGACAATATGTTTGGTAAATGCAAAGAGAAAACTAAGACAAATAAACTTTCAGCTATGAGTTTTCCTTTTCCTCAACTAATATGACATTGTGGAATTATTTAAAGAATGTGAAATGGTGACAGCACTGAGGCATTGAAATTATAATTAAATTCTATGCTATTATTGGATCAAGATGTAGAAGTATGTCTAATGTCAAATGGCAAATAGTATGCTCTATAGCTTTCAAATATGAAGCACTTCTTAAGAATCACAAATAAATAGGAAAATCTTCGAGGAAGATAGTAAACCTAGTAAAAACTGAAGATCTTGGGCTGATTCTCTCATCTCTTCCCTCTGTACACATTCCCAAGAAAGCTTACAACTTAAAACCCATTACTAGTCCAACGATTCCCAGACCTCTTAGTGGGATATCTTCACTGAGCTTTAGACATGAATACCTGTCTTAACGTGTCCACTTGGGTAGCTAAAAGGCATTTCAAACTTAACATTTCTTATGTAGAAATATTTACCTCAGTTCAGATGGCACCACTACCCATCCAATTACTTTAGTCTCAAACCAAGGGGTCCTTGTTTCCTCTCTTTTCCTCATTCCTCAAGGTCAATTAAGCCCTATTAGTTCTGTCTTCAAAATACAGCTCACATCTGCACACTGTCAGCTCTTGCTTAGATTTTTGCAACAACTTACTAACTGCTCCTATGTTTTCACTCTTGCTCCCCAATTCATTCTATACATAGTAGAGCAATCTTTTAAAAATAGAAATCAGATCATGGCTTCCCTCCCCTGCTTAAAACTCTCCAGTGGCTTCCCTCATAAACTCCTTACCACGCTTGCAAGGCTTTGCATTAGCTAGCCCCTGACTACATCTCCTCTGTCCAGTTCACCATATTCCTGCCCCATGGGTCATACCAGTCAATCTTCAGCCTTAGGGGTCTTGCACTTTCACTTTCCTCTCCCTTGCATCTTCAAGTGTTTCACTCATTATTTAGGTGTAGCTCAAATGCCACCCTCTCAGAAAGGCCTTTCCTGATCAACCTAAGTAATTTCGATCACATCATCTCTTTTGTTTTCTTCAAGGTACTCACCACTAACTGAAATTATTGTGTTGTTTTCTAGTTCAGTGCCTAACAACCCCCACTGAAATGTAAACTACAGAGGGTAAGGTTTTTGTTTGTTATTCACCCTTTTACCTAGTACCTGGCTCATGGTCGTCCCTCATTAAAACTCATTTTCAGTGAATGAATAAATGAGTGAACGACAGTCCCATTCCATGCATGTCCTTTGCATCAGGGCCTGACTTTTTTTTTTAATATATGTTCATTGATTTCCGAGAGGAAGAAAGAGGGAGAGAGAGATAGAAACATCAATAATGAGAGAGAATCATTGATCGGCTGCCTCCTGCATGCCCCCCACTGGGGGTTGAGCCCACGACCTGTGCATGTGCCCTTGACCGGAATCGAACTTGGGACCTTTCAGTTCCCAGGCTGACGCTCTATCCACTGAGCTGAACTGGCTAGGGCAAGGCCTGGCTTTTTATGCAAACAGATAGAATGACACATTATGCAATCTGTACCCTCCATGGGCAGAGCAGTTTGGCAGAGAGGAGAAGGGAGGAACTAAGAGCTAGACAGACCTGAGTTATGAGACTTAACTCTGTAAGATGGTGACCTTGGACAAAATTTCCAGTGTTTCTTACCTCAGTTTTCTGATCTATAAAATAGTAATAATTATACCTACTGCTAGAATTTTTCAGTGACATTTTTAGAATTCAAGTCTAACTGATATTAGTGGAATTTGTATTCATAACTTATGAATAATATGTCATCATAGTAAATAATATATGTATACATATATATGTGTACATATCTATGTCTATATCTATACCTATACCTAAATCTACATCTATATCTATGTGTACACATATACAGTATATTGTGCTCAGAAGTACTAATTTCTCAATTCCTTAAGAGATAGTTTTCTATCATGAAGCAGAGGCCTTAATAGCCTCACTTAATTTTTTGCTAATTGGTATTAATAAGGTAAATTTACAGAACCCACATTAAAAAAAGTTAACTCCTCCTAGAGTATTAACCCTGCAGGATAAGAACAATCAAGCTTGCCATTCAAGAAGTCCCTGAAGTTTGTGATTAACAAGGAAAAAGGTGTTGAGGGGCCATTTAAGTAAAATTAGATCTCTCAAATGTCAATCAATAAATGCAATCCTTTCAAATGAAGGCCGTTTCTGCTTAAAAGCCTATTGTATGTGCATAATATTTTTTTCTCTCTTTTTTCCCAGAAGAGCTAATAAAATGTATTTCTCCAACAGCACCTCTCGGGAAAGCCCATTATTGATTTTTAGAGAGAGAGGGAAAGAGAGAGAGAGAAACATCAATATAAGAGAGAAGCATTAGTTGCCTTCTGTACACACCCTGACTGGGGACTGAAGCCACAACCTGGGCATGTGCCCTGACCAGGAGTTGAACTGCCAACCCTTTGGTGTATAGGATGATGCTCAACCACCTGAGCCACACCAGCCAGGACCCGTTAGTGACTTTATGTATTTACTAGTAGCCCTGCGCACGAATCTGTGCACGAGTAGCTCGCTGCTGCTTGCCTCAGCTGGCTACCCCGCCCACTGCTGCTGGTAGCTGTCCACTGCTGGTAGCTCGCTGCCCCACCCTCCTGTAGCTCTCCCCCCGCTGCCCCGCCCTCCTGTAGCTCTCAGCAGCTTGTAGATTGGTCGTGACATCATGGCGTTCCGGCTAATTTGCACATTCCTCTATTATTATATTAGATATGTCTAGAATCTGGCATGGCACCCACAATAAATGCTTGAAGAGTGAATCATTCCTAATATAGTAACTTTGGCAATTAGACAAGCTATTCAACATTTAATTGTTTACAACACCACCAACAAAAAGAGATAAAGGCATGGATAATCTAAAGTACCAGGAAATAAAATATAATTTTCATCAGGTTTAGAGCATTAATGAGAGCATGCACTTTTTCACAGCACTTCATGTTTCCCACAGTATGTCACCAACTCAATATTTCTGTTGGTAACTCACGCTTAATGTGGTGTAGGGATGAATACAAAGTTCTGGATTTCCTCAGATAATCCACAAGGCAGACAATTTTACAACAAACAAGGTTTAACTGAAAAGAGAAATCAGAGTGTAAATAATTATTACCATATAACTAATTCATCTAAAAACTCAATTTAGAAGATATTGTTATATCACCATATTTATACTGGAAGAACTCCATTATATCTCTGCATATTTTATATTCTATGGTTATATACCACTATATTATTTGTGATGAAGCTAATGGTACATACACAAAGCCACGCAGCTGATAATTGGCAAAGCCAGGACTCAAAACTAAATCAGACGTTCTCCATTCTACTTTACTGGTTCTGCCAAGTCAAAGAGCTGAAAGGGATGTGAAGATGACTTAGTCCCATGACTTCATGTTACTGACCAGGATCCTGGGGCTGTGGAGACCGGCCCAGCCCCCAGTCACACCCAGCTGGCTAGTGGCAGAGTTGGAGCCAGAGTTGGCAGTCTCCTGACCATGGAACATCAATGTCTCACAAAACTGAATGAGTCCAGAACTAAGGAAATGGGAATGCGGAGCCCAGAAATGATGTGGGAAAATGCTCCACACTTTATTTACCGAAATATTAGCAGCAAGGAGTTGCAGATTTGCATTTTAGAAGTATCTCTCTAGCTTGGTGTATAGAATGAATTTGAGAGGAGAAAATAGTGAAGAAATGATAGGACATGTCCTAAGATAGAAGGGATGTACAGTAGTCTGCCCTTATGTTCCAGGACGACGTCCCCCTCTCCGCCCCCACCCCCAACCCCCGTGAATGCCTGAAACTGTGGATAGTACGGAACCCTAAATAGACCACATTTTTTCCTATGCATGCCTACCTATGATACATTTTCATTTATAAATTAAACAGAGTAAGAGATTAACAATAATAACTAACAAAAAGTAGATCAACAATTATAACAATATACTGCAATAAAAGTTATGTGAAGGTGGTCTGTCTAGAAATATCATACCCGACGTGGGCATCGTGCCTCAGCGTTAGGCGACTGTGCGGCGACTCGCACACAGGCGCCGAGACGCGGACAGTCGGCCCGACAACCCCCGCGGCTACTGAGAGACTGTGGGTCGCGGGAGCGTCCACAGCGTGGACACGCCCTCGGACGCCGCGGGAATGCGGCAGGGCTCGCGAGATTTCATCCCGCTCCTCAGAACGGCAGACATTTTAAAACCTGGGAGGTTTATTTCTGGGATTCCCATTTCGTATTTTCGAAACGACAGGAAGTGGCACTGCAGGTAAAGGGTGTGTGTGGTGGGTGGCTGCTGAAGTGGGCATCGCCTGCCCGTTAGAGATTAAAAAAACAAACCAAAAGACAGAGGCAAAGGTAAAGAGCTTTCCGGAGACACTGAGGAAAGCAGACTGGCTCTGGCGATGTTAGACTCGGAAACGCTGTGCTGTACTCCCCACCCCCAGGAGCTGTCAGGCAGGAAACGCGGGAACATCCTCTCCGGCCCCGGCCATAGAAGGCCCAGAAATCACTAGGTCTGGCGCTGCTGAGGCATTGGGGGTGGGGGGTGGGGTTCACTAGAAGTTTGACCAAATACAGCAGGCTAGTTTTTAAGTTGAGAATTTTGTATGGCCCACGAATGGTGTTACACATGTCCAAATGGGCCCTGGCAGAACAGAGGTTCCCCACCCTGATATTAAACCAAAGAGCATCTAAGAGACAACCATGGGTAGCAAAAGGTTTTGTGGGTTTTTTAAAAAAATATATATTTTTATTGATTTCAGAGAGGAAGGGAGGAGAGAGAGAGACAGAAACATCAATGATGAGAGAGAATCATTGGGAACCGAGCCAGCAACCCAGGCATATGCCCTTGGCGGAACCGAACCCGTGACCCTCCAGTCCGCAGGCCGACGCTCTGTCCACGGAGGCAAGCCTGGCTAGGGTGGTAGCGGAAGGTTTTGTGATCATTGGGCTCCTGTCCTGGTGTCCAGCTGTAAGTCTTGGCGTCAGCCCGAGGGGCGCCGTGTTCACAGGTGCCCCGTGGAAGCCCGGGCAGTTGATTTGAGGAGAGGTGCGGAGACGCCTGCGGTTTCTGTATTGGTAGTGACTTATGATGTGTTTTAAGATTCTGTGAGCACGGTGGCAGAACACAGCATCACCGCGACTATTTGTGTTTCTGTTCTTAGTTTAGAAAATGTAGTTTATAGCATGCACGATTTAATGGACTTGGCTAACTTAGCTGTGAAATTTCAAACGTGATCGTTGTATCATTTTTACGCAGTATCACATGGAGAAAGCAATTTTCTAGTTTTCAGTTTTGAAAAAGTATATTCTATCCATCATTTTAGATATTTTGGCACTTTCCCCTCTTCTTTGTTCTTGAAATCCGCTTTTTGAGATTGCTCTTGAACAAAGGTAATGGATGTCGTACAAATATCATTTGAATGATCACTATCCCTGACGTGAAGTAATATCCTAGGGACCGTATAATCACAGGTCTTTTAAATCTGCTTAGGCTACACTGTAATAAAGAGTGCAGACTTGTTGAAATACTGGTATCGCTCTGCTCCAAAGGACGTTTTTGTTGTTTTTAATCCTCACCCTAGGATATTTTTTCCATTGATTTTTTTAGAGAGAGAGGAAGCAAGAGCGGGACAGAGATCCATTGGTTGCCTCAGGCACACACAACCCAGCCTAGGGCTGGGATCGAACCTGAAATCCAGTTATGTGACCTTCGGTGTGAGGGCTGACACTCTAACCACTGAGCAACACTGGCCAGGGTCCAAAGGACATTTTTATTAGCTATAGATATTAGATATAATAAATAATAGTTGGTGATGAAAGTATTTAAATAGTAAAGTTGATTCTTTGAATTCTCTCATGAAGAGGTCTCTATCTCCTATTTTATAGTAGTTAGTTATTAAAAAAAAGTCTTGTGTGTGTGTGTTTTTTTTAAGTGGATCCATAAAATGAGTATATCTTGTTTAAAATACAGATGCCCTATTTGTAAGCTATATTGTTCTTCTGACCCAAAAAGCCATTTGCAAAAATTAAAAACTTCTTATCGCTCATGGTCCATGAAAGGGGTTTTCAATTAATTAATAAAACATTCTGATTAATATTGACTCCATGTTTTAAGTATGGGTTAATATTTTAACCGGTTAACATTTGCTAATGATGTATTAGCTAAGAGTTTGATAGGTTACATTTCTGTTGAAGGAATACTCTTCTCTGTTTTCTGATGTTTCCTGCTCTATGGAGGAAGCCCCACGTATATAAAACATCTAGTTTCTTTCCATTCCCTTATTCCCTTCTCCCCAGCGAGGAAGGATGATTTAATCTATTTGGGGGTTTGGAAGGAGAACTTGGGCATGTGTAACTCAGCTCCTTCCTCTCCCAGGTCCCAGGGGAGCAGCTGCCCGCAGAGAGCCAACATTCTCCTAGCTTTTCTGTGCTGTCAGGACAGGCCGGAGATGGTGTAGTTTCGTCTGTGATTGGACTGGTGAGTGTCTCATTCTAGGGTTTGGTATTATGAAGTCTGTTTGCCTGCAGATATGGTCTGTGTCCATCAACCTAGGCCTTATCAGTAAAACATGGGATATTTTGGGTCTCCTTCAGCTTACTCTTTGTGTCATTTCACAACCCGTTCAGAACTCAGTGTGGAGAAGAGTTCTAGTTGTCAGACCACCTCACAGACCCACCCATCCCTGCGCCAATGGGCTTAGTCTTAGGATGTTCACTAGAAGTGCAGCTTGTGAGAGTGAGGATTGAGTTCTGGCCTGGCAGGTGCCTTTAGTGTGGGTGGCTCTGTGCTAAATGCTAAACATGCTCATTTTTTTTTTATTTTTTTTTTTTACTGTTGGTGAGTTGCTGCAGCTTTTGGCATCTTTGTCCATAGGCAAGGGGCTGCTTTTATACAGGTGATTATGTTTCTTTACTGGCAGAGGTGCAGGCACCAGGGTCTAAGCTGAGGTGTGGGTCTTTGGCAAATCCAGGGGTATCTTAGAGGGCAGACTGCTGAGGGTGCGGCAAGCATTGTATTATAGGGGAGAGTCTGCCCCTAGGGACTTTAGCTATGTGGGAGCAGAACAATATTTGCCCTCTGAGAACTGCGATGAGCTGATCTTTGCATGTGTTTAGGAGCACTGGTGGGATTCTGCCTTTAACCAACACACCAGATTGAGGTAGGCAGTGGGATGGCTACTCCAATTTCTGTTCTGTTCCTATGTTGTTTTGACTGCCTTCCTAGGGAAGAAAAGGAACGACTGATCTTCAAGTCATGTGCCTTGTCCACAGCAAAACAACAACAACAAAAAAAACAAAAACAGGCACAAAAGAGCATGTACTGTCTAATTCCATTTATATGATGTTCAAAAACCAGACATCCTAATATATTAAAACCCAGGGTCCGTAATGACCGAAGCCTCGACCGATGGGAAGTCAGCCCTGCAGTCAGTGCTGGGTTGCTGTGACGACCCAGCTGCTGCTGCGGGCATGGCGACCCAGCACTGACTGTCAAGGGGGCTGCGGATCAGGCCAGGAGAGAGGCCCGCAGAGAGAGGTAGGGTCTGATCCGCAGCCTTCGTGGTAGCTGTTGATCAGCCATTGCCTCTCTCTTTCTCTCCGGGCTTTGCCAGCAGCCGTGCCTCTATTTCTCTCTGGGCTTCTGTGGGGGCTGCTGATCAGCCCCGCCTCTCTGATCAGGCCTGGAGATAGGCCCGGAGACACTGACTTGCATAGAAACCGACTAATCAGAACCAAATCTGGGTAAAGTGAGAGGAGCCAATGGCTGCCTAGGAGGTGGAGCTTTTGACGCTGACTGGCATAGAAACCGACCAATCAGAACAAAGTCTGGGTGAACTATGAGGAGCCAATGGCTGCCTAGGACAGTGATGGCGAACCTTTTGAGCTCGACGTGTCAGCATTTTGAAAAACCCTAACTTAACTCTGGTGCCGTGTCACATATAGAAATTTTTTGATATTTGCAACCATAGTAAAACAAAGACTTATTTTATATATTTAAATGCCACTTAACAAAGAAAAATCAACCAAAAAAATGAGTTCGCGTGTCACCTCTGACACGCGTGTCATAGGTTCGCCATCACTGGCCTAGGAGGTGGAGCTTTTGACGCTGACTGGCATAGAAACCAACCAATCACAACCTAATCTGGGTGAACTGTGAAGGCAGAACCTAAGGTGGGGGCTGAGGAGGGGTTTTAAAGGCAATAGCTATTTGGTATAAGGTGTAAGAAAGCAGTTCAATTTTTTAATGACCGGTTTGGCAGTATAGTGCATATGGCTGGCTATCAGTTCAGATATAGGGATTATGTATTTTTGTCTGCCAAGAGCATCTCCTCCTGCTGAAAAAGGCTTTCCCCCCCATTTAAGCAATCCTATCCTATATAATGTATCTATGCTAATAAAAGGGTAAAATGCTAATTAGACTGGGTTGACTGGCCATCTTCAGGACGTCCGACTTCCTTCGGGACAAAGCCATGGTGGTGGGGGCAGAGGCAGAGAGGGCAGTTGGGGGCAGAATCAAGCTGGCAAGGGAGGGCAGTTGGGGGAGAGATCAGGCCTGCAGGGGAGGGCAGTTGGGGGCAAGATCAGGCCATCAGCGGAGGGCAGTTAAGGGTGATCAGGCAGGCAGAGGCAGTTAGGGGCAATCAGGCCAGCAGGGGAGAGCAGTTGGCGGTGAGATCAGGCTGGCAGGGGAGGCCAGTTGGGGCGAGATCAGGCCAGCAGGGGAGGGCCATTGGGGCGAGATCAGGCCAGCAGGGGAGTGCAGTTGGGGGCACCAGGGCGGCAGAGGAGGGCAGTTAGGGGTGATCAGGCAGGCATGCAGACATACTTAGGGGTGATCAGGAAGGCAGGCAGAGGGGTTAGGGTTAACAGGCAGGCAGGCAGGTGAGCAGTTAGGAGCCAGCAATCCCAGATTGTGAGAGGGATGTCTGACTGCCGGCTGTGGGATCAGGCCTAAACCGGCAGTCGGACATCCCCCAATGGGTCCCCATTGGAGAGGGTGCAGGCTGAAGGAATCCCCCCAACCATGCACGACTTTTGTGCACCGGGTTACTAGTAACTAATATATGAAGAAACAGGATATCAGAATATTTGGTTTCTTCAGGGGATTATCAACTGAATGGGGCTCCCAGCAGCCTTCTGAGATGTTGGAAATGTTCTATACCTTGATCTAAGTATTGGTTACTCAGTTATATACATAGATAAAAATGCACTGAGGTGTATACTTAAAAGCCGTGTACTTTATTATATTTCAGTTTTAAAAGAAAGCATTTATCTGGACATAGATGCACACAGGGCAAACACCTTAGCAGCATGTTCCCAGTCTAAAGTATTTGCCCCTTTGGTCCCTGATTGCCATAGGGTACACAGCCTGTTGGGAGAAAGGTCTTGTCAGATTCTATAATACCCTACTGTTTCCAACTTTACCATTTTACTTACTTACTTATTTATTTATTTATTTATTTATTTATTTATTTATTTAATGGCCTTCTAGGCCCCTCTTAGCTGCTCTGGAGACTTACCAGATGGAGGGTGAGTCCTGACTGTTCCTGAGTGTTTACCATGCAACCAGGTCAGTCCAAGATTAATGCTCCAGGTGTCCTATCTTCTAGTAGGGCAGGTCCTCTATGCAGCGTGAGGTCTATTCCTGCACCAAATAGAAAATACATGCACAATATTGCAAATTTCTGCACATATATAACAATGATCTAAATGAGAGGTTGGAAAACTTTTTCTATAGAAGAGCAGATAAGCAATATTTTAAGCTTTGCTGGATATATGATCTTAATTTTTATGAAAGCAGCCATAGACAGTACGTAGACAAATGAGTATGGCTGTGTTCTAATAAAGCGTTATTTACAAAATCATGTGGAGGGCCAGGTCAGGTGGGCCAACCCCTGGTTTTAACTATGCAATCATCCTGAAAAGTTAGTAAGGAAGGGTTTATTCCATTTTTTTTTTTTGTTTGTTTTGTTTTTGCAGAGAAGAAGACTGAAGTTTGGTGAGCTGCATGAGCTTCCCACATTATTCATGGAGTAGTGAGTGATTTCCAACTGGAACTCATATAAAGAATTATATTCATGGTATTGATATTTTATTGTTTTTTAAAGATTTTTTTTATTGATTTCAAAGAGGAAAGGAGAGGGAGAGAGAGATAGAAACATCAATGATGAGAGAGAATCATTGATCAGCTGCCTCCTGCATGCCTTATACTGGGGATCAAGTCCATAACCTGGGCATTGGCCCTGACTGGGAATCAAACCATGACCTCCTGGTTCATAGGCCGATGCTCAACCACTGAAACACTGTGGCTGGGCTAATTTTATTTTATTTTATTTTATTTTATTTTATTTTTTTCTTTAAGGTCTGTGAAGGCGATGGCCATGTCAAGTAGTGCTTAGCATTCAATAAGGCACACAATAAGTATTTTCTCATTTGAGCATTTTTATATAACTTTGTCTTGAAACATTTTTCTATTCAGGTTTCTTTATGAGATTATAATCAGACAATCAGAAGTGTAGATGAATAGAAAAGCAGAAAGCAAGGTTTAGATTCTCGTCTCTTCCAAGTTAGCTGTGTGACTCAAAATCCCTAAGTGGATGTGGGACTCATTCCAAGATATCTAAATTTTAAAAGAGAACACCTAAAGAAGGCAACATTCTAACTTTATTTTCATGGAGCCAAATTATGTACAGATGAAGGAGCTAATTCAGAAGAGCATCTTAGATCAAACTGCATTCGTATCCTCACCTTGTTTATTAAGATGCTCACGTGATTGTAGCCACACTAATGACATGAAAAGCCCTGCCAATCACATCCCATCCTTTTAAAGACAATAACAGGCTAGAGAGAGTTTTCAGACCAAGAAATAAAATTAGTCATTGTTAAATACTGTCCTATCAAAGGATGTGAATATACATTTCCTTCCCCTCAGTGCTTCTAAGTTCTACCTAAGAATTAATAATGCCCATTTGTTTCATATTTATAAAAAAGGAATTGACAGGTAATTGTTTGAGTTGTTGCCTTATTGCCTTTACTTAGATTTTAAAAATTAAACCAGAATTCACATCTGAGGGCTGCACATGAATAATCCATACTTACTACTTTGTTTTTGGGATGCCCCTTACTTTTAATGTGTGTGAAATATAGCACTCAGGAAAAAGGAAGGAGAAAATGATGATTTTATTGTATAAATTATCTACTCTTTCCTTGCTGCAAAAAATATTTAAGGGGAAAGTACATTACCCTTCCATTTAAAATAAATGCAGTTGTATTTTTTTTTAAATGCAGCTTGACCAGTTTGGCCGTGACAGTGTCCCTGAGGACTTCCATGGGGAAGTGAGACAGACACAGGGAAGCAGAGTGGCAGGGGGTGGTGAAAATCTACTTTGCTTTCTTTATGATTTCGCCTAAGGCCTCATAGCTTTTACTTAGGGCCAGTCCTGCAAGACAAATATTTCTTATTTGAACATCCTAAAGGCATCTTGCTAGAAACAAATTTACTCTCTTTGTTCTTTTCCAAACTATTCCCTATCTGCAAATCTCATGTCATTTAAAAAAATTAAACCATACAAATCTGATCATGCCAGTTGGCTACTTTAAAATTCCTCAGGTGTTCCTCATTTTCTAGAGCAAACAGTAGACATTCCTTACCTTCAAACATAGTCCTCTTGTGATATGTCTCTCCTTCACCTTAAAAATGTTCTATTTCTATGCTGGCCGGCCGGTGTGGCTCAGTGGTTGAGCGTTGACCTATGTCTACATTATGGGCTCCATCTCCATGAGGGGGTGTGCAGGTGGCAGCTGATGAATGATTCTCTTTCATCATTGATGTTTCTATCTTTCCCTCTCTCTTCCTCTCGCTCTCTAAAATCAATAAAAACATTTTAAAAAATTTAAAAAAAAGTTCTATTCCTACATGCATTTTGAACTGCATCCATTCCAAATGGACTCTAGCTCTATGGGTCAAGTGTTTTCTAGACTCAGTGCCTTTGCATATGCTGTACCTTCTCCTTAGGATACCCTTTCTCTGGTTTATTTCCTAAAGAAGCACCCACTTTGGCTCAGATATCACAACCTCTGGGAAAGCTTTTTTACTTTCTTAGCCAGAGATTGGCATTTCCCCTCACTATGTAAGGTTGGCTTCAAAAGGACAAATTTTCCCAAGCATCAGCCTCCCTCAACACACTTAGTGCCCCCAACAAGGTCTGTTCACTTTTGTATCCTTAGTGACTGGCCTAGTGTAGAATTTAATAAAATTTTGTTAGAAAGAATGAATGACTATTTTATATAAGAGAATATAATTTTAGGTTTCTAACATTCTATTTTATAACTAGTGGCCCAGTGCACAAAATTTGTGCATGGGGGCGGTGTCCCTCAGCCCGGCCTGTACCCTCTCCAATCTGGGACCCCTTGGGGGATGTTCAGTCAGACATCCCTCTTGTAATCAAGGACTGCTAGCTCCTAACTCAGCCGTGGGCAAACTACGGCCCGCGGGCTGGATCTGGCCCGTTTGAAATGAATAAAACTAAAAAAAAAAAGACCGTACCCTTTTATGTAATGATGTTTACTTTGAATTTATATTAGTTCACATAAACACTCCATCCATGCTTTTGTTCCGGCCCTCCGGTCCAGTTTAAGAACCCATTGTGGCCCTCGAGTCAAAAAGTTTGCCCACCCCTGTCCTAACTGCTTACCTGCTTGCCTGTCCGATCACCCCTAACCACTCTGCCTGCTGGCCTGCTCCCCCCAACTTCCCTCCCCGGCCGACCTCTTGACCCCAACTGTCCTCTCTGGCCCGCCTCATGGCCCCCACTGCCCTCCCCTGCTGGCCTCATGGCCCCCAATTGCCCTCCCTGGCTGGTCTCCCGGTCTAATTAGCATATTACCTTTTTATTAGTATAGATATTAATATTATAAATAGGAGTTTTTATTTTTTCTCATGATTTTAGTTTCACTTTAAAAATTTTTCAATTTTTTTATTGAAGCATATTATCTATATTAATAATAGCCTAGGTGGTCATCATTCCCTGATTCCGTGATGCTTTCATGCTGTCACAAGATGGCTGCACATTCAGCGGAGGTGGGGCCTGGTGGCCGCTCTGCGCAGCGAGGCCTGGGGGGTCCCGCAGGTCCATATGGCGCGGAGGAGGTGGGTCCCGGTGGAGAGTCCCTGCCACCTCATGTAGAGGAGGCGGGTCCCGGTGGCTGCTCCGCAGGGCTTCTGCTGGGGTTTCTGCGGTGGGCAGGACTCCCAGCTCCGGCCTACCTCTTTGGGGCAATCCATCGAGGAGTCCCAGATGGGTGGGCAGGGCCTACCTCTTTGGGGTGATGGATTGCGGGGCTCCTGCACTGTGAGAGGGCACAGGCCAGGCTGGGGGACCCCCCCCTCAGTGCACGAATTTCGTGCACTGGGCCTCTAGTTGACTAAAAATAATATCCTATTAGTTTCAGGTGTGCAACAAAAATGATTTGATATTTGTATAATTGTGAAATAATCACCACCATAAGTCTAGTTAACATCTGTCACCATACATAGTTATAAATTTTTTCTTGTGATGAGAACTTTTAAAATCTGCTTTCTTAGCAACTTTCAAATATGCAATGTAATATTGTTAACTATAGTCACCATGCTGTATATTACATTCCCATGACTTATTTATTTTATAACTGAAGTTCATACATTTTTACCCCCTTTACCTATTTTGCCCATACCCACCCCTGGCAACCACCAGTCTGTTCTCTGTATACATATAGGAGTTTTTAGAGAGCAGAGAGTAAGCCTAATTTATCTTTGTATTTCTTATGCTAGCATAGTGTCTTGTGGTAACACTTAATAACTATTTGGAGGAGGGAGTGGTTAAGTGGATGATGAGGTACAGCGATCCAGTAGATGCCAGGGCTCAACCACTATCCATCATTATATATGACAAAAGAAACTAAGGGTTCTGTCGGCCATGTCAAAGACACAGAGCTCCTCTTTCTTTAGAAGAGTGTCTAATGAGATGGCAAAGGGCTCATAGCCATTGCTCAAAAGCGGACTTGGGATTAGTGCAGTAAAACATGCACCAGTGAAGTTCTTAGTTCACTCGTGTATTGATTTGACAAGTATTTATTGGACCACGATTCCTAATCTGAAACTTGTGAGACTAGATGTGTTTCAGAATTCAGATTTTAGAATGGTGATATATCACATAGTATGTAAAATGGGGTCTAGGGAAGCACTAGGTGATAAGCACATTAATATTTCTGTAGAAAAGTATATTTACATTTAGAATACATTGTGCAATAAATGAAAACTATAAATAGACTTATGCCAGTTCAGGCCAGGTTTTGACTTCTAATGAGTTCAGATCAGACCAGGTTTTGCTGCCAACTGTGTTATGAAAAACTTTCCATTTTCAGAGCTTTTGGGTTTTTGGAATGGTGGATAAGGGATGATAGAACTGTAACAATGTCCCTCTAAAAGAAATTTCCTCTGGAAGAAGAAATTTAGAAAGATATCCAATAAGTGTGTACTTCGTCAGTGATTCCCAGTATCTTTTTGTTGAACAAAAGTCATCTCAAAGGGTATTATTAAAATCTGAAGAAAAAACTTGATGTCACATCTATTATTCTTAACCAGTAGCAAAGCAGATCTAATAAGTAGGGTAGAGGGTTTCTAATTCCAAAACAACTGTTACTTGCAATTTTTACTATGGGGGAAAATTGTGAAGGGTGGCAAGGGGCAGCAGTAAGGGAACAAAAGGAAGTAGCTAAAATTAGAGGTTGCACTGTTCCAGGGTCTGGTAATTATATTTGTACTGTACCTGTAAATGCTCCTGAATTGTTACTTTTTCCTGTTATTTAACACTGGACATTCCTCCATCTGTGCAGGATGCATTTCTTTACAGCCAAAAAAAAAAAAAAAGGAAAGTAGATATAAGGAACAGCTGCCATGTGTCACCTGTGTCAGGTGGATAACTATATTCTCTCTCTTTTTAAAAAATATATTTTATTGATTTTTTACAGAGAGGAAGGGAGAGGGATAGAGAGTTAGAAACATCGATAAGAGAGAAACATCGATCAGCTGCCTCCTGCACACTCCCCACTGGGGACGTGCCCGCAACCAAGGTACATGCCCTTGACCGGAATCAAACCTGGGACCCTTGAGTCCGCAGGCTGATGCTCTATCCACTGAGCTAAACTGGTCAGGGCAAGAACTATATTCTCTTGATAAGGTTTAAGCCTCATTGCTCCTATCCAGATGGCATCTAGGGTTATACCACTGGGAGAAACCCTCATTCAAAACAATGAGGAAACATGTAATATTTCCCGCAGTTGTTCTGGTTGGCAAATGTCTTTAAACTGTTTGCTCCTAGTCCCCACCTTCCTTGGCCTCTGTGAGGAAAGTAAGATTCTAGAGTTGAGCTACCTTTGTGAGGAGCTTCTGCAGACCACACCGAGGCTTCCTGTTAAAAGTTTGAAATACTTGTAAATCTTGTGTACTCACATGGACTGGGATTATGTGGCAATCCAAAGCGTGCAGAGTTCATCGAGTCTCAGTGGTCTCTTTCTCCCATTTATCTCTTGTTTTCTCTATCCTTAGTTGCCCCATCCTGCAGACCTGCCCTGGCTTGCTCACTCCCTCATGTCAGCCTCAGGCTCTCTCTGCATTGGGTCTTTGCTTTGATCAACAATGGCTTACTCACACAGGGTTGGCCTGGAGAGTATCTCAGAACTTTTACAGAGACAATACTTTCCTCCTTGTACCACCTGCATAGAATTGTCTTTCTTCTAAGCTTTCTCATAAGACCACACTTGGCTGGTTCTCCTTGTTTATGTTTATTGGGGTTTAACCATGACAAGAAGAGAAGGACCTTTTCCTACCAGTCTTACATGTAGAAAGGGCAACTACCATCTTTGTCTAAGTAGTCAGACAGAGAAGAATGTGTAGTATACAATTTCCCCCCCCTTTAGGCTTCTGCCTCCTCTTTATCTATATATATAAAAAGCCAGCGACAGGAATGCCGTAACAACCAGAATGACCAGTTGCTATGATGCCCACTACAGCCAGCGAACCAGCCAGATCAGGGGGTGGGGCCGGCCGGCCAACCTCCTACGGCCCTTCTCCCTGGCCAGCCCCACCCCCGATGGGCCCCTACCACCCTGATTGGCCTGCAGCCCCTCCCCCAGGCTGGCCCTGCCCCGATTGCCCCCCCACCCTAATAGGGGGTGGGGCCGGCTGGCCAACCTCCCATGGCCCCTCCCCCGGCTGGCCACTGACCCCTGATTAGCCCCCGACCCTATTTGTGGGTGGGGCCAGCCAGCACACAGCCCACAGCCCCTCCCTAAGGCCAGCCTTGCTGGCCCCAATCGACCCCTGACCTCAATTGGGGGTGGGGCCCACCAGCCAATCGCCCAAGGCCCCTCCCCACCAGCCAGCCTGGCCCTGATCAGGCCCTTATCAGGGCAGGCCGGCTGGCCAACCTCCCGTTATCTCCTCCTCCCGACAGGCCCGGCCCCAATCTGCCCTGATTTGGGCCAGGCTGGCCGGACCCCACCTGTGCATGAATTTGTGCACTGGGCCTCTAGTATACTGTAGTGATACTGAGGCAGATTTTAAAAGGAAACAAAGGCTCACTTGTGTTCATAGTGTTCCTAGTGCCAGGGCGGAGGGTGTGCACAGAAAAGGAATTTTTTACAATGTAAGTGTTATTGTCACTTAAGTGATGAAGGACTTTGCCCTCATATAAACACATTTCATGGATCAAAGTAGGTAGAGGTTGACTTCCACAGGTTCAGTAGAATTAATGGTATTCATCTGTGTGAGACTGGCTCCCAAGGAGAGCATATCTCTGTGGGGTCCCTGCAAAATCCAGCAACAGAAAGCATCATTGCATTGGAACAAACTCATACTCAAACTCTTTCGTAGAAGGTACCAATTATTATCAAGCATGTATTAAATCATAACACCATGGCTCTCAAGCCTCTCACAAGTGGAGACTTTAGGATAAGAACACTTGGGAATAACAATACAGCATTTGTTGAGCACATACAAATGCAGGTACTGAGCTAAACAACTTACATGGGTTCTTTAATGACATCCTTACACCTTTATGAGATGGGCACTATAAATATTCTCATTTGATGGATGGAGCCACTGAGACCTAGAGAAGTTCAGGACTTCATACAAGGTCACATGGCTGCTAAGTGGTAAGCAGGCAGGCTGGGTGGGGAGACCCACACTCAGCCCTGTAGTGTGTGTGGTGGAGGAGAGTCCCGAATCACAGCCCTCTGCCTTAACGTGCATAAGCTGCAGATAGATGGCAAAGGGTGAGGGTTGTGGTGGCTGGAAGAGAAGATGACTTTGGTCTTGTAACACATTGATCTGGGAAGATAGTCTCAGTGTCCTTAGTCTATGTAAACAACTGCCTGATAATAAAATAGGTAGATCCATGATAATAAGAATTTTAATAACCCTGCAGAGTTGAAGGATACGCAAGGGGAATGATGACCCTTTCTTTAGATTTTCTAGATCACTGCAGGCTGGGCTACCTGTTTTTGAGAAAACACAGAAAGCTGGGGCTGGGGCAAGGCATGGAGCCTACTACATAAAATTTGCCCTCGATTTCTTCAACATCTTAACAAGTCTGGGAATGTAAATAGTTGGAAAAAAACACACACCAAGATCCAGGTACAAGTGGAAGATAGGAAGGTACAAGTGAAGGAATTGGAGCAAAGGTGAGAGTTGAGGCCTTCCCAGGAAGGGGGAATGGGGGCTTGTTAACCATCCTTTTTGATATACTAGTAGACAATGACACTTTTCATTTTATATAAAGTGCTATAATATTGGAGGTCAGTGGTCTCTTTCAGATAAGACTGGTGCCCCTAAGCCCTTTAGGAATAAAAATTCTACCCCAGACATGGGTAAAAGAAATTCTGGGGAGACTGAGGACTTGTGTAAATTCAGTACAAATGGTTTTATGAAGGCAGCTGGTCAAGCTGAGCTGGAGACTCTTCTGTTACCAGAGGGTGAGAGAAGGCTCTTCTCTCTGTGGAGGAAGTGATGGAAGATGACTGGGAAGGAAAGCAAGTTATTGTCCTGATTCTTCTTGAAAAACAAACAAATAAAACCAGTTCCTTGGTTTTCATTCTTCCCAAGTTTTATGCATTTCAGAAATGCAGTCTATTCAGGTATTTTTTGTACAATTTTTAAATTTAAGACTGAAATGCTTTTTTAGTAGGAGTCAATGTGTAGCTGATAGGCTCTTAACCTGTTACATATGTCCTGTCAGGAAGTCAGCATTGCTCTGTGACAGACACTAAAGCAATAGTGAGCAAACATTTTGGTGGCTTTTGACAGAGTTGAAAGGGCATAAACTTCGGCATCAATAGCGTTGGGTGTGAATTCTGGCTCTATGAATGAGCGCTTCTGTGTCATCGGTCTCTTTCCAAATCTCTCAGAGGCCCACTTTCCTCATATTTTAAGAGGACATACAATCTACCTTGAGCAATTGTGATGACGATGAAATGAGATGAACAGAAGTGCCAAGGTGTTCAATAAACAGTAGGTATTGCTATTAGTGAGCTGATCTCTGGCAGGAGCAATAATTATATGTAGATTGTAGCTTTCTACCCAGATTAGCAAAAGGAAACAGGGCACGAATTCTCTAAAAATCATTTATGTTGGGTGTAGGGTGCATTGTACATCTTTCCTCAAGCCTATGTACCTTGCCAATTACCTGCCACTCTGGCTAATACTGGAATTAGCTTGTTTTTCTCAGCAATCTCTGAGAACTTGTTTGGTCGGGATGGTAGTCCAGAAGCATTCTGAGAAGTTTGTAAATAAAAGTGTTCAGGGAATTTAGCTTCAGCGAGAGTGATCTCCTCTCTACATCCCAATTGATAATCTATAAAGAAAAAATCCTTTGGAACTTTTTTCCTTAAGTGTGCATTGCTTATTTTTAGTTTTCCCCTTACTTCTCATGTGCTCTGTAATCTTAGCAGGACCAAAATAAATTTTCTCCTCCTGACTGCTCACAAATTGCAACATGATTGTGTATTTGATGTTTTATAGCATATTGTATCTCTCCCATAGGCACCAGGAGATTTATTTCCTCAGATTTCACTTTATCTTTTTTATAACATCCAGGAGAAAAATAAAACCATGGCAGAGTGTTCCCATCAATCAAGCATCCTTTTTAATGTCTTCCCTTTTGCTTTGTGCCAGTGTGACCTCTGATCTCAGCCATGTGGCCCTCAGGGTTCAGTCTTCCTTGTACTAACCTAACTAGCAGTGCTTGAAATAGTAAAGGAACCTAGTTGGTTTTCATTTTAATTGGAAGGAATACTAGCTACATAATCCCCTTTAATCTGCAAGCAAACAAAGCCAAGAACACTGCCTTGACCATCCATTGCTTGTTTCTGACTTTGTAATACTGGGTTTTAAACTCTACAATACTGTACACCTTGTAAATCACAGTATTTACTATTGAATAAGCTTTCCCCTATCACTGGATTGTTAAGCAGGTGCACACAAAATAAATTGGTTGTATGTTTATATTAGCTCTTTGAGCTCATGTTGAATAAGTATTTATGCAAACATGGCGAGTTGTACCTGTTGCATCATCTTACATAGCAAACAATTGCCTTGTGTGGATGTGAGTAGGAACACTTACCACCATATTGGCAATATATCTTAAACTGAAGGGAGTCAGGGGAATTTGTACTGCCATTCATCTGTGACCAGGTACTGGTGTTCTTTCTCAAGAATCATTCTAAGGAGAGCCTTGTGGAGAAAAACATAAGGCCTTCCATTGGTTGAGTCACTTGATATTTTGAAATTTTATAAAAATGTTTAACCTATATTATATTAAATAAATCTTCACTATGAAATAGAAATAATCTCCATTTTCATAGATGAAGAAATGGAAGCTCAAAGTCAATGACCTACCCCATGTTACACAGCAGATCAATGGCAAGATCAAGATTTGAATTCTGATTGGTTGGATAGTTAAGCCCATTATCTTTCCTCTGGGACATGTGTCTAGTGTGAAGTTCAAGGAGAATATCCTATATAATAAAGCCTAATATGCTAAGTGTCCGGTCGTCCAGTCGTCCATTCAACCAATCAAAGTGTAATATGCTAATTATATACTAAGGCCGCTCAGCTGCTTGCTATGACATGCACCGACCACCAGGAGGCAGTCAACCAGTTGACCAGTTGCTGTGATGTGCACTGACCACCAGGGGGCATATGCTCCGACTGGTAGGTTAGCTTGCTGCTGGGGTTCAGCCAAATGGGACTGAACAAGATGGGCTGGACGGACATGCCCTGGAGCCCTCCAGCGGCCCCTCCCCGGCTGGCTAACCTCCTGTGTCCCTCCCTGATCGTGCACTGGTGGGGTCTCTCGGCCTGGCCTGCACCATCTCGCAATCCGGGACCCCTTGGGGGATGTCGGAGAGCCGGTTTTGGCCTGATCCCCCAGGCCAGGCCAGGCCAAGGGACCCCACAGGTGTACGAATTCATGCACCAGGCCTCTAGTTAGATTAATAAAATATTGTTATTGTCATCAAAACGTATAATTTCCTGGGTGAAACCAGTCATACAAATAAATTATAAAGAGAAGAGATCAAGTAAGTTTAATTGTACACAAAAACGTCAACTGGTTTAGACTGTTTAGTTCACTTGGCAAACTGTCCTATCCTGCCACACAGTATGGTTTGTAATGGAGAACAGAGATCTGACAAACTACAGCTTGAGGCCAAATCTAGCTATGCTCATTTATTTACATATCTTCTATGGTTGCTCTCTTGTTATAGTGACAGAGGTAAGTAATTGCAACAGAGGTGATTATATGGCTCATCAAGCTGGAAATATTTACTATCTGGATCTTTACAAAAAAGTTTGCCCGTCTCTGCTGTAGAGCATAAAAGTAAACAAATACCAGAAATGAAGAAATAACAAATGAATATAAAGCAGAACAAGCTGTCTGCTATAATGAATATGTTTTTAGCCTTTTACACAAGAATTAAATGACTTAGTTCTTACAAAAGGTATCTTATTTCCTTTACATGTTATTAAAGTTATAAATAAATACGTATTTAAGACCCTGGCAAAAACGTAGATTCTGGATTGGTTTGTTTATTGATGGACTCATTTTTTGCCATTTCAAGTTGTTAGTTTCGTTGAAAAGTTAATACCCCAAAACAAACAAACAAAAACCTCAGGATGCCCCACTCAAACATGTCTAGTTTTTTTTTTTTAATATATTTTATTGATTTTTTACAGAGAGGAAGGGAGAGAGATAGAGAGTCAGAAACATCGATGAGAGAGAAACATCGATCAGCTGCCTCCTGCACATCCCCCACTGGGGAAGTGCCCGCAACCCAGGTACATGCCCTTGACCGGAATCGAACCCGGGACCTCTCAGTCCGCAGGCCGATGCTCTATCCACTGAGCCAAACCGGTTTTGGCCAGTTTTGATGAAACTAATAGCCAAATGCAAAATGAAGGAGGATATTGAGCCTAATAGTTGGAGTTCAAACCTATTTATTTGGTACATGGGGAGATATCTTAATATTTAATAATTGCATTCTCTTGACTCTTTATAAACAGTATCCCTAATTACCTGAAGGTTTTACATTCTTTAGCTGGTGACTGGTTTTCAAATTTCATGCAATGTTTAGCTTGAGTGGAAAAACAGGAAATAAGGCAGCAGTGTGACACAGAGGAAGTGGCTCAGGGTGCCTGGAGTTCTAATCTTGGCTGTGCAGCTCACTGGCTAAACCAGACATTTAATCTCTCTCTGCCCTCATTTCCTGTAACCTGAGTTTGGAGACACACAGCGTGTGTGTGTGTGTGTGTGTGTGTGTGTGTGTGTGTGTGTGTGTGTTTGGGGGCGGGGGGGGGGGCGGAGGGAATAGGGCCTTTAAACTTTAATCCTACCTACTTTCCATCTGAAAAACCTATTGTACCTCTCCATATCTTTGGGATTCTTAACAACAGAATTAACCTAGTTGAATTATTAATTCCAACATCTATTTAGAGAATGTTCTAAAAGCATGTCAGCTTCTTCCTGGCTATAAAGAGAGGTATTCTAGGAGGTTAGTTGGAATGAACCAGGAAAGAGTGTGGCCATGCTGTGTTAAGAACTGAAATCTCCACCTTGTGAAAGTCCATTGTTTCCTGTAAGCCTGGTTAGGGAAAATAAATGGGAAAGGAATCTTCAATCTGATCTACAGGAGGTCAAAATTCTCCTTTCCCAAAAGTATCTGCTTTACTCAGTTGGCCAACCAGGCCTGGCTTGAATGTTAAAATCACCCAATATGGCCTAATCAAACTTTTACCAGGGACAACTGGTCAACCTGAGCCCATTACTTTTATCTGCAGCTGCCTGTTCTATAGAGTCTGGAAACTTAGTTTGCCGGAGTCTGTTAGTACCTAGTTGTTTCTTAAACCCCAACAGGCCTGACTTTTTCCTGGGTACAAGGGGAAACTGGCCTCATTAGGCTGGTGCCTATGGAGTCTTATGGTTTTTCAGTTTTCTCTCAGGACAATTTCTCATACGGCAGGGAAAGGACTTACTCTATTCTCCACAGGGAATTATTTGAGAGTTTCTAGTTTAATGTTTTTCAATTCTTATACATTCTTTACTGACTGCTTGTATTAGCTGTTGCTGACAGAGGTGTATAAAATTTCTATGAGACTGGCCCTAGTTGGTTTGGTTCAATGGATAGAGCATCAGCCTGGGGACTGAAGGGTCCTGGGTTCGATTCCGATCAAGGGCACATGCCCGGGTTGTGGGCTCAATTCCCAGTATGTGGCGTGCAGAAGGCAGCTGTTCAGTGATTCTCTTTCTTTGAAACTTCTCTTTGAAGTTTCTATATCTCTTTTCCTCTCCCTTCCTCTCTGAAATCAATAAAAAAAAATATTAAAAATCTATGTATGTGACTGTAGGTTTGTCAGTTTTTCTTTTAATTCTGTCAATATTTGCTTTGAAAAATTTGAAGATATGTCTTAGGTGCATACAGGTTCAGGACTGTTTTATCTTCTTGGTGAAGTTTTCCTTTTTATTATTATTATTTTTAAATATATTTTATTGATTTTTACAGAGAGGAAGGGAGAGGGATAGAGAATTAGAAACATTGATGAGAGAGAAACATTGATCAGCTGCCTCCTGCACCCCCCCTCCCCCCACTGGGGATGTGCCCACAACTAAGGTACATGGCCTTGACCGGAATCGAACCCGGGACCCTTCAGTCCGCAGGCCGATGCTCTATCCACTGAGCAAAACAGGCCAGGGCTGCTTTTTATTATTAATCTTTCCATTCCAACTCATTTTTCCCCCCAGAAGTCTATATTGTTTAACACTTGCCTGGTATGTCTAGTCCCTCCCACCCTTACATTTAATTCACTTTATTTTACTGCTATAAAAAGCATTTTGGTGGCCACAGCAGAATCCCAAGTTCTCTTCAATGACACCAGGTGCGGCTCTTCAAGATGATCAGGGAATTTCTGATCAGGAGACTGAGTGCTATCTCATCCCAGGTCAGAGTGAGAAACTTGGGCTGTGCCTTGGAGATGGCATGAAAGATGGCTTTAGCCAAGTTACCCAGGGTAGTGGCAAAATACCATTGATTAGCAGTAGCCTGTTGGAAGGAGGGACAGAGAAATTACTACTACGGAAGGAAGGGATCAGAAACAGAATCGCAGAGTCACAGTGTCCATCCACCTTGCCAGGAGAGTGTAGGATTTGCTGATTTGTTTCCTAAGTATTCTTGCCTCAGCTAATGCATGCCTTGCCTAGATGAGGACACCCATGAAGGAAGTTACCACTTCCTTGGAACATTCGACATCTAGATCAATGAGTTATTATGATTCCCACTTAGTAGCCAAGGATACCGTAGAACTGGTATGCTGGTCTCCTGCTTTTTGTCTCTGAAAGGGTGCCATCCTGAGTACCTTATCCTCAAGAAAGTCCCCAGGAAGAAGTCAAGGGAGGAAAGAAGAGAGATTTCCTCCAGGAACTTCATCATCATGTCCTTGACATATGTCCCAGCTTGGTGTCCAAGACTAATTCCTGTCACCATCCTTGTCCTCTTTGCCTGCTCTGAGCACCAGCATCAACTCAGTCTTTAGTCTTTGGTGATTGGAGAAGCCATAGTGTACCTTTTCCATTAATTTCTTCAAGTCTGTCTGAGTCATTTAACCTCTCCATTAATGTGAGTGATTATATTTTTAGTAGAGGCCTGATGCACGAAGAGATTTGTGCAATAGGCCTTCCTTCCCCTGGCTGCTGGCACCGGTTTTCCTCCGGTACCTGGGACCCAGGCCTTCGCTCCGGCTGCAGCGGAGAAGGCAAACCTCGAGGCTTCTCCGCTCCGACCACAGCAGAGAAGCCAAGCCTCTTCAGTCTTCAGTCGTCTTCAGTCTTCAGTCAACTTCAGTCTTGAGTCTTCACTCGGGCCGGAGCCTTCAGTCTTCGCTCCACGCCTGCATATGCAAATTAACTGCCATCTTTGTTGTGTTAATTTGCATACTCATCCTGATTGGCTGGTGGGCATAGCAGAGTGACACCAATATGCATGTTTCTCTTTTATTAGTGTAGATAAATTAAGCACCAAGTAAGTGTTAACTATTATTACACTTCCTTTAATAATTTCTAGCATACCGATTGTATAGTCTTTTAGCTTGTTCTACTATCTGGGGTTCTTGGAGGTGTTAATTTTCCTGTGGTCACATCTGTTGGCTCTTAGGGTGGATTGCTTCTTTGTGAGGTATGTAATTTTTTAATGTTTGGCTCATTTTTAGCTAGGTTTATTTTTAATGAACTCAGGTGCTTTGGGTTTATTGAGCAATTTGTGGTTTGCTTCTGTTGGGTCTGCTCAGGTTATCACTGGTTTGAGGAAAACTTTTACATTAATTTCTGAATCATGGAATCTAGACTTGCCCCATGGTGAAGCCTGCATTTTTTTTTTAGAACACTTTTTGCACTTTTGAGTCCTTTTTTAAAAAGTGTTTTTATTGATTTTAGAGAGAGAAAGGGAGAGGGAGAGATAGAAACATTGATGAGAGAGAAACATCAATTGACTGCCTCCTGGCATGCCCCCTACTGGGGATTGAGCCCGCAACCTGGGCATGTGCCCTGACCAGGAATCCAACTGGTGACCTCTAGTGTTTGGGACAACGCTCAACCAACTGAGGCACACCAACTGGGTTTGGGAGTCCTTTTTATACACATATTACATATGTATGTGTGTGTGTGTGTGTGTGTGTGTGTGTGTGTTTATATTTTACCCACTATTCAAGATTTTGCAGGATTTAGAGTCCTTTTTTCTCTATGTCTGCATGGTAAATTTTAGTTTGCAGCCAATTGTTCAATATTGCACCTTTCCTCACAATACAAATATACAAAAACCAGCAAACTCCTAAACCTCAGGAAAATCTGTTTTATTTATCCTGAGGATGGTATGAATTGGCCAAGGGGCTATCACCCTATATCAGTGATGGCGAACCTATGACATTTTTTTGGTTGATCATTTTTTTGGTTGATCATTTTTTTGGTTGATTTTTCTTTGTTAAATAGCATTTAAATATATAAAATATTATCAAAAATATAAGTCTTTGTTTTACTATGATTGCATATATCAAAAAATTTCTATATGTGACATGGTACCAGAGTTAAGTTAGGGTTTTTCAAAATACTGACACGCCGAGCTCAAAAGGTTTGCCATCACTGTCCTGTATAATAAAAGGCTGATATGCAAATCAACTGAACAGCTGAACGACCGGTCACTGTGACACACACTGACCACCAGGGGGCAGATGCTCAAAGCAGGAGATGCCCCTGGTGGTCAGTGCGTTCCCAAGGGGGAGCGCTGCTCAGCCAGAAGCCCTGAGCCAGGCTTATGGCTGGCGAGCGCGGTGGCGGGACCCTCTCCCGCTTCCATGGCAGTGCTAAGGATGTCTGAGAGCTCTGGGACTGCAAGAGGGCGCAGGCCTGGCTGAGGGACCGCCCCCCCCCCCGAGTGCACGAATTTCGTGCACTGGGCCTCTAGTAAAAAATTAAAAATAAAACAAAACAAACTGACTGCTATAGGCCAGGTATAAATAATAAAGAGGCTTTGTTGCATGAGAATTTTTTTTTTTAAATATATTTTATTGATTTTTTACAGAGAGGAAGGGAGAGAGATAGAGAGTTAGAAACATCGATGAGAGAGAAACATCGATCAGTTGCCTCCTGCACATCTCCTACTGGGGATATGCCCGCAACCCAGGTACATGCCCTTGACTGGAATCGAACCCGGGACCTTTCAGTCCACAGGCCGACGCTCTATCCACTGAGCCAAACCGGTTTCAGCTGCATGAGAAATTTAGCTAAGCCTTATATTCATAAATAGTGCAAAGAGAGTCAAAATTTTTTTATATATATATTTGGAGCATTATGGTAGTGAAAAAATATAAAATGGTAGGCATGCTGAAAATATCTGGCATTGGGATTCATGTAGAATTTATTTTATTGCTGTCAATAGTTAGGTGGTGTTTCTTAACCTTTCTTGGGGACAGAAAAATGAACTTAACATGTAAATATTTCTAAAAATTTTCAGGGGGTCCATGGACCTCTGGGAGCCCATCGAAAGGCATCTTTGAATTATATGGTATTTGGGCTAGAGTTAAAGTACATTCATCATAATTGAGCACCTTGTAAGGGTTTCTGAGGGGCTTCGAAGTTGCATCCATCTTTTCTACCCAATCTCTCAATAATATGATCAATTAAAAATGTTTAGTTTAAAGAAATCCTCTTTGTTACAAATAGAGTTCAGGTTGGGGATATGGGTCAATAGAGAGCCATAACTGACCCCCAGGACTAGCCTGATTTACCCATCTGGACCCTGGTATTCCAGACCAGGGCTGATGTTTCTACCTGGGTAACTAACTACTAAGTACCAAGTACTTAGGGTAAGTGCTACGATAGGGAAGTAATAATAAGTAGGAAGATCAGAAGAGTAAGTTTCCTCTCAAGAAAATAGGAAATGGACTTCAGCGATAGATCAGATACACTTTCCAAATTTACCAAGGACAGAGAAAGTAAGTGGTGGAGAGAGGCTTGGGGAAAATCCACCCATGGAGACCAGGAGAGGGCAAAATATTTCCCCTCAGCAATGCTGATTATTGATGCTTGTATGTAAGAGGGACTAGTCAGCTTAAAAATTTGCCATGAAAAATCCTCAACCGGAGTGATTTATACCCAGATTGCCTCTCTAGAATAACTGGTGCCAGCAGGACAGCTCCTCATCGCAAGAGGCATTTATGGATGCTGATTATGAGGGACTCATCCCTGATACCATCTCGTTTCCCTGGTAACATGGCTCCACCTCCACAGCTCAGAACACAACTTTTCCAAGTCCATTGTCCTTGGGAAATTACATACAATTTACTGAATACCTGGAAGTGTCACTCTTCTTTCCTCTCACAAGATGGCATTTTTAAGGAGTTTACAGTAGGATTCCAGGGCCTGATAAAAAAATCACTAAAAGGTCATCTGTCCACCTTAAGATGTTCCATGAGGTAAATCCATTGCTTTTTAAAATTTAGTACTTTAAAAAATCGATTCTTATTCACTCTCCTGAAATCTTAATTTCTCTCTCATGATTTTTGGCTTGTATGCTATGAAGTCACAAACCTATGGCTTCTTTGCACTATTTCTCACTGCCCTTATGCCTTAGGTCTCTCATAAACTCCAGTCCCTTTTCTCCTCTCAGGTTCTTTCTCATTTTTCTATTTTAGTGACTCATCTCAGTATGTTCCCGAAAGCCTCTGAAAGAAATTGTGTGCCTATTAAGAATCCTTTAAGACACAGTGTTCTCTTAAATGCAACTTTGTGTAGCTGCTGTGGGTCTGAAATTTTTGGCTCCAATTTCACTTGAACTGGGATTAGCATTTTCTGGGGCCCAAATAGCTCAGCTGCCTCTGTAAGGATTCAGTGGTTATAAGCCAGGACCAAAGAGTACAGCGTTGAGTCCCTCCGGCAGGACCTCTTCCACGCATGTTCACTGGTAAACATTGATGTGTAAGCATTAGTTCTTGCTTAGAAGGAAATGGAAAGGGCTTTTCTTGGACTCCAATCCCGTCTTTTGGTTTCATTTCTGACAGATCTCTAATTTTTCTCAGACTTCTTGCCTGCTTCCAAAAGCAATTTTGGAAGTTGTTGGGGAGAAGTTAAATGTAAAATTTGAGCCAGATATTTTACTCTTTGTTCTTCAGTTGTGTCTTAAATAACCTGCGTTTATAAATGAGGAAGCTGAGGTTTAAAACGAAAGTGGAGGAGTCTGGATTTGAACCCAGAACTAACCAACATCAAAGCCAGTTCTTTGCACTGCTCTGTAGTGTGCTCTTTTGAGGTTACATCTCTGTTTACCTTAACATCACACCAATCAAGGCAGGTTGTAAAGATTACACTGCATAGTGCCCATATTTTTATCTGAAAAAACGTAGGAGATATTCTTCACCTAATGTTTAAAACCTGTTTAACTCATTTCACAAAGCCTTTTTTACTGACTTTCATCACCATTCCATTACGTTTTATACCTATTTCCAGGTGTAACCACTGAAAGCAGTAGCTATTTATCGTTACAACCCTTTCTATATATACTTGCTTAGAAGTTTATGTACACATGCACACCTATATCCTTTATTTATTTATTTATTTATTTATTTATTTATTTATTTAAAATTCTGTTAGATATGATTATGGTCTTGGACTTCCTTTTTTTCCACTTAACAATGTCTTGAAGATGTTTATATGTCACTTCAAATAGGACTGCCTTATTCTTCTTAATGCAGCACAGTATCTCATTCCCTGTTAATACCAACATTTCCTAAGGTATGTTCCCTGGTTAGAATTCAGTTAAACAGTTAACTAGATTTCTTTACTGCAGACTATCAGAGCTTTCAGTATGACAATGTACATTGTACATCTCCAAGAGCTCTCCAGGAGGGATGGTCACCAAACCAAGTGCACCACTTTCGGTGATTTCAAGCTTTTCCAGGAAAGATGCTGTCTCTCACGGGCAATACAAATTTAGGATGGTAGGCTAATCCTTAGAATGCCAGATATCAGCTAGCTGGACTGGCAGGGTGCAGTCAACAGGATACAATTTAACAGGAACAAAACTGCTGCACATTGGTTTTAAATATCAGCAGCACAAGTCTAAAGTAAGGATTAGTGATACTTTAGAAAAAGGGAAGTCTAAGATTGTACATGGATTTGCAATTTCAATATAAACTGTCAAGCTGGTTGACTGCTTAAAATGCTAATGAAAGTTTAAGATGCATACCTGGGATTGTGGTATTCAGATCAGCGGAGGTAATTCACTGTACTCCTGTTGACCCAGCTTAGTCCTTCAGCTTCTCAGAGGGAAAGCTCCACCTCTTAGCACCAAGAGCGATAAAATGCCCTTGCCCTGTTCCCTGACCCATCCTTGGAACACGAAAAAAGGGGGCAGGAGGAGCAGATGGGAGCTTGCAGAGAACTTAAAAACCCAAAGCAATATTGTATATAGACATTTTGGAGTTTATAAAAGGTTTCCCAGGACCCATTTACTCCTCTCAATTCAGGGCTGCAGATGTTATTTCCTTCATTTTACAGAGGAAGAAATAAGACTCAGAGGGGTTATCAAGACCAGAGTGCTCAGTCTAGGCTTTTGAACCACACCATCATTGTGTTTATATATGTGTGTTTTTTAACATTTCCTCTTGATTACCAAATGTTTCCCAACTCCATTGTCTCTTTGCTACTCACTAGAATACCCCATGTAGTAATTATGCTCATTTGAACAGAGCTCATCTGATTTATAACTGGTAACCTGCTCTTTATACTCTTCTTCTTCGTCCTTTTTTTTTTTTTTAAATGCTGAAATGATTAATGACAACTGTGTTTGAATCATTGTACTATTCTGCCAATTCTTCCACTGTAATCTGGTCTCAGCTCTTTGTCAGCAGGGCTTTGCTGCTGTCCATTGTCCCAGAACTTGCTTGCAGAAATCATCCCCATCACTTAACAAAAAGTAACTCATTTATTTGGGGTGGATGAATGCTTATTCTTCTGTATCCTTCTAGTTAAGGGCTAGTTAACATGAAATATGCAGTGTTCTATAGTGGTCTTTGGTAGTATCCACTCTTATTTTCAATGTGTTTTTAAAAATTATTTTTCAGTCACAGTTGACATACAATATTATATCTGTTTCAGGTGTACAACATAGTGTTTAGACCTTTATATACCTTACTAGAGGCCCAGTGCACGAATTTGTGCATGGGTGGGGTCCGGCCGGTCCCGCCCCAATTGGGGAGGATTGGGGCTCGGCCTGTCAGGAGGAGGATATGGCAGGAGGTTGGCTGGTCGGCCCACCCCGATAGGGCCTGATCAGGGCAGGGCTGGCTGGGGGGAGGGGCTGAGGGCAATTGGCTGGTGGGCTCTGCCCCCAATTGGGGTGGGTGGCTGATTGGGGGTGGGGCCGGCCATGGGGAGGGGCTGTGGGTGGTGGGCTGGCCAGTCCCGCCCCCAAATAGGGTGGGGGGGCGATTGGGGGTCAACAGCAGGGGTAGGGGCTGTGGGAGGTTGGCTGGCCTGCCCCACCTCCGACTGGTATGGGGGGGCCCATAGGGGGCGGGGCTTGCCGGGGGGAAGGGCTGCAGGCAGTTGGCTGGCTGGCCCTGCCCCTGATTGGGGTGGGGGGGGGGGCCGATCTGGGGTGGGGCTGGGCAGGAGGAGGGGCTGCAGGAGGTTGGCCAACTGGCCACGCCCCCTATTGGGGTTGGGGGGGGGGGGCGATCAGGGGCATGGCCAGCCGGGGAGAGGGGCCGCGGGAGACAGTGGGCGTTGTAGCGACCAGTCATTCCAGTCATTACGGCATTACGGTCGCTGGCTTTTTATATATATACTAGAGGCCCAGTGCACAAAAATTTGTGCACTGGCGGGGGGTGTGTGTCCCTCAGCCCCACTTGTGCCCTCTCACAGTCTGGGACCCCTCAGGAGATAACGACCTGCTGGCTTAGGCCTGCTCCCGGGTGGCAGAGGGAAGGCCCAATCCCTAGGTGCAGCCCCTGGTCGGGCTGAGAGCAGGGCAGATTAGGGAGTTGGGGCGCCACCCCCTGTCATGCACAGAGCAGGGCGGATCGGGAGGTTGTGATGCCAACCCCAGTCACGCTCAGGGTAGGGCCGATTGGGGGGTTGGGGCACCGCCCCCTGTCACACTCAAGGCAGGGTCGATGGGGAGGTTGTGGCGCCACCCCCTGTCACGCACAAGGCAGGGCCGATCAGGGGGTTGGGGAGCTCCCCCCATAAGGCACAGAGCAGGGCCGATCAGGGGGTTGGGGCGCCTTCCCCTGTCACGAACAGAGCAGGGCGGATAGGGAGGTTGTGGCCCCGCCACCTGTCACACACAGAGCCGCAAGGTGATCAGGGGGTTTGGGCGCTGCCCCCTGTCAAGTTGGTCCAGGGGCCAGGAGGCCTCGCGGCTCTGCTGATCCCGGTGCTGGGAGGCCTCGTGGCTCCGCTTGACACAGGGGCAGTGAGGCCTTGCTGCTCTGCTGATCCCAGTGCTAGGAGGCCTCGCGGCTCCGCTTGACACAGGGGCAGTGAGGCCTCGCGGCTCCGCTGATTCCGGGGCGTGAGGCCTCGCGGCTCTGCTGATCCCGGTTTGGGAGGACTCGCGGCTCTGCTGATCCCGGTGCTGGGAGGCATATTACCCTTTTACTATATAGGATAGAGGCCTGGTGCACGGGTGGGGACCGGCTGGTTTGCCCTGAAGGGTGTCCCAGATCAGGGTGGGGGTCCCGCTTGGGTGCCTGGCCAACCTGGATGAGGGGTTGATGGCTGTTTGCAGCTGGTCACACCCCCTTCAGGGTGGGGGTCCCCACTGGGGTGCCTTGCCAGCCTGGGTGAGGGACTGAGGGCTGTTTTCAGGCTGGCGGGTTACTGAAGCTCTCAACCTCTCCTTTTTTTCTTTTTCTTTTTTATTCTGGGATTTATTTACCTTCTATGGCTGTCACTGGAACTGAGAGCCGGCTTTAGCTCTGAGGCTCGGCTCCAGCTCTGAGACCGCGGCTGCTGAAAGCAGGTATCTGGGTTTGTTTGGGTTCAATAATTGAAACACTGTTGCCACTCCAGCTCGGCCAACCAGCTGAAAGCATGGGGTTTGTTTAGCTTCTATAATTGCAACATAGTTGCTTAGAGTGCAAGCTCAGAGCCCAGCAGCGTCAGGCGGGGAACCTTGGCTTCTACCTTCACTGGAGCAAGCAAGCCTCCTGTTCGCTTCAGCTGCCTGGCTGCCGGCTGCCAACTTGGTTGGAAGTTAATTTGCATATCGCCCTGATTAGCCGATGAAAAGCGTGTTGGAGGTACAGTTAATTGCCATATTTGTCTATTATTAGATAGGATAGATGAAGTGATCACCACAATAAGTCTAGTATCTATCTGGCACCATATATGGTTATTACAATATTATTGACTATATTTCCTATACTGTACTTTACATCCCCGTGACTATTTTTATTTATTTACTTTTTAATTTATTTATTTTTTAATTGTTTTATTGCTTAAAGTATTACAAAGAGTATTACATATGTCTCCTTTTTTTCCCTGCCCTTGACAATCCGCTGGTCTCCCCTACCCCCCAGTGTCTTATGTCCATTGGTTATGCTTATATGCATGCATACAAGTCCTTCGGTTGATCTCTTACCCCCCCCCCCACCTCCCAACTCTCCCCAGCCTTCCCGCTGTAGTTTGACAGTCTGTTTGAGGCAGCTCTGCCTCTGTATCTATTTTTGTTCATCAGTTTATAATGGTCTTTATTATCCATAAATGAGTGAGATCATGTGGTATTTTTCCTTCATTGACTGGCTTATTTCACTTAGCATAATGCTCTCCAGTTCCATCCATGCTGTTGCAAATGATAGGAGTTCCTTCTTTTTTACAGCAGCATAGTATTCCATCGTGTAGATGTAGCACAGTTTTCTAATCCATTCATCTACTGATGGGCACTTAGGCTGTTTCCAGATCTTAGCTATGGTGAATTGTGCTGCTATGAACATAGGGGTGCATATATCCTTTCTGATCGTTGTTTTTGGTTTCTTGGGATATATTCCTAGAAGTGGGATCACAGGGTCAAATGGGAGTTCCATTTTTAGTTTTTTGAGGAAACTCCATACTGTCTTTCATAGTGGCCTCACCAGTCTGCATTCCCACCAGCAGTGCACAAGGGTTCCTTTTTCTCCACATCCTCTCCAGCACTTGTCGTTTGTTGATTTGTTGATGATAGCCAGTCTGACAGGTGTGAGATGGTACCTCATTGTTGTTTTGATGTGCATCTCTTAGATGATTAGTGCCTTTGAGCATGTTTTCATATGTCTCTTGGCTTTCTGAGTGGCCTCTTTTGAAAAGTGTCTATTTAGGTCCTTTGCCTATTTTTTGTTTGGATTGTTTACCTTCCTTTTGTTAAGTTGTATGAGTTCCCTATAAATGTTGGAGATTAAACCCTTATCGGTGATAACATTGGCAAATATGTTCTCCCATGCAGTGGGCTTTCTTATTGTTTTGTTGATGGTTTCTTTTGCTGTGCAGAAGCTTTTTATTTTGATGTAGTCCCATTTGTTTATTTTCACTTTAGTTTCCAATGCCCTAGGAGCTGTATCAGTGAAGAAATTGCTTTGGCATATGTCTGAGATTTTGTTGCCTTTGGATTCTTCTAGTATTTTTATGGTTTCCCATCTTATATTTAAGTTCTTTATCCATTTTGAGTTTGTATTTGTGTATGGTTTAAGTTGGTGGTCTAGTTTCATTTTCTTGCATGTATCTGTCTAATGTTCCCAACACCATTTATTGAAGAGACTATCTTGACTCCATTATATGCTCTTGCCTCTTGTGTCAAATATTAATTGAGCATATTGGTTCGGGCCGATTTCTGGGCTCTCTATTCTATTCCATTGATCTATATGTCTGTTCTTGTGCCAGTACCAGGCAGTTTTGAGAACATTGGCTTTGTAATACAGCTTGATATCTGGTATTGAGATCCCACCTACTTTGTTCTTTCTCAGGATCGCTACAGCTATCTGGGGTCTTTTATTATTCCAGATGAATTTTTGGAGAGTTTGTTCTAGGCCTGTGAAATATGCCGTTGGTATTTTAATGGGAAGTGCATTGAATTTATAAATTGCTTTGGGTAGTATGGACATTTTAATGATGTTGATTCTACCAATCCAAGAACATGGTATGTTCTTCCATCTGTTTATGTCTTCCTCTATCTCTTTTTTCAATGTCCTGTAGTTTTCTGAGTAGAGGTCTTTTACCTCTTTAGTTAAGTTTATTCCTAGGTAGCTTAATTGTTTTGGTGCGATGATAAGTGGGATTGTTTTTTTAGTCTCTCTTTCTGTATGTTCACCATTGGTGTATAGAAATGCCATAGATTTCTTGGTGTTAATTTTGTATCCTGCTACATTGCCAAATTCATGTATTAAGTCTAGTAGTTTTTTGATGGAGACTTTAGGGTTTTGTATGTATAATATCATGTCGTCTGCAAATAAGGACAGTTTTACTTCCTCTTTTCCTATTTGGATGCCTTTTATTTCTTCTTCTTGTCTAATTTCAATGGCTAATACTTCCAGTACTATGTTGAACAGGAGTGGTGAGAGTGGGCATCCCTGTCTTGTTCCTGTTCTTAGGGGAAATGGTGTTAGTTTTTGTCCATTGAGTATGATGTTGGCTGTGGGTTTGTCATATATGGCTTTTATTATGTTGAGGTATGATCCTTCTATTCCCACCTTGCTGAGAGTTTTTATCAAAAATGGGTGTTGAATTTTGTCAAACGCTTTTTCTGCATCAATTGATCCGTGACTATTTTTATAACTTGCAATTTGTAATTATTAATTCCTCTAACTATTTTTTCCCATCCCTCCAACCCCTCTCCCATCTGGCAACCATCAGTTTGTTCTCTGCATCTATGAGCTTTTTCTTTTTTGGTTGTTCATTGATTTTGTTTTTCCAGATTCAATATATCAGTGAAATCATATGGTATTTATCTTTTTCTTTCTGACTTATTTCACTTAGCATAATACCCTCTAGGTCCATCCATGTTTTGCAAATAGCATGATTTCATCTTTATGCACAAATAATATTCTATTGCATACATGTAACCACACCTTCTTTAGTCATTCATCTATTGATGGGCACCTAGATTGATTCCATATCTTGGCTCTTGTAAATAATAACGCAGAACATAGAGGTGCATATATTTTTCAAATTAGTATTTTGGATTTCTTTGGATAAATACCCAGAAGTATAATTGCTGGATCATGTAGTAGTTCTGTTTTTAATTTTTTGAGGAAACTCTGTAGCATTTACCATAGTGGCTACACCAATTTACAATTTGGAGATATTCACTCAATCATTCATGGCATGAATAGAAAATATAAAACTAAAAATTAAATACCTAGGTAATGAAGAGTAAATTTAAAAACATTCTGCTACCAGGAGGCAAGACCTGTTTCTCTATGAGATATAGCTTAGTTAAAAATCATGGCATGAGCAAAGAGAGTTTCATGAGAACAGATTGAAAACTGGCTTCTTTTTTTCTTTCACAAACTATTCATATACCACTGGTGCTGGTAATTGACATTGGCATTATCAATGTACCAAATTACCTTTAAAATATTCACAAACATAATTTGAATGCCTTATATAAAATCTCTTGGTCAGTCAAGCAACATAAGCCCGTAATTAATTATTATAGAGTAACCTATATGGTATGTGCTATGGGGAAGACAAAAAAGTTTAATGTAATGTCCTAGAGCAGGGGTGGGCAACCTTTTTGTGAGTGCGTGCCAAAACCAGCAAAATCTCTGACTCAAAATTATTTTGCGTGCCAACCCTAATTTTTTGAGAACATGTTATGCCTACTTGATATCTCTTAAGGTGTATGTATGTGAAGAACCTTGAAGAAATAATAAAATTCATTCGAGCGACAAAAACACAGTATATGATGATGAAAAATACATTTATTTATTTTTATTTTTTAAAGATATATATTTTATTGATTTTTTACAGAGAGGAAGGGAGAGAGATAGAGAGTTAGAAACATTGATGAAAGAGAAACATCAATCAGCTGCCTCCTGCACACCCCCTACTGGAGATGTGCCTGCAACCAAGGTACATGCCCTTGACCGGAATCAAACCTGGGACCCTTGAGTCTGCAGGCTGACGCTCTATCCACTGAGCCAAACCAGTTAGGGCTACATTTATTTTTTAATGTATACATGTACACTGATAGTCTGACAGAAAACTTTATGACTCTGTTTGATATTATCAGTGGGACTTTTGCTGCTGCATCACTGATGACAGAGATTTTACATCAGGTTTATATTTTGTGACCTTCAGAGATATGCATGAGCTACTACTTTTATCCGTCAGGCTACTCCTATTATGAGACTTAAGAAAATTCATCACTGAGAACAAAGATTCACAAGCGTATGTGGATGAAACGAAAACACTGGTCGGATCTAGGAAGGCAGGGAGAGTTAAGGCAGAGGCATAGAAATTGCTCTTCCCCTCTCTCATCAATCCATGTCTATGGTCTTTAAGATAACTTGTTATGTAAAATTATTTATTTATCTAAGATGCACCTACACTGAATTTATCTGAAAAATAAAAAAGTCGATATTAAGAAAAAAATTGTAAATGGAAGATTATAAGATAGGGTTTTGCAGAAGTTACTGGCGTGCCATGTTTGGCACACGTGCCAAGGGTTGCCCACCCCTGTCGTAGAGCATGAGAACTAATGTAGTTGAAGAGATAAGGCCATATTTGGCAACACAGTAGGAGCTCATTACATAGCTGTTAAGTAGACAAAAAATTTTTCCCAGTCCTCCAAGCATGCAAGGAACTCATGTGGTACAGACATTAAATGAGAACAAAAAGTAACTTTGTGTAGGAGGTGAGTTTTAATCAGGGTTTTGGAAGATTTGGGGTATGAGAACAGCTAAAGAAGGCCCTAGAAGTCATATAAGGAATTAAGAATGGCCAGAGGAAAGGGAGGGAAAGAAAAATAGTCACTAAATATTCACAACATTCTAGACTATATATTGCCTTATTCAATTCTCATAGCATCTTGTGAGGTGAATAATATTTTGCCCATTTTTCAGAAGAGGATATTGGCATGCAGATTAAGATTCCAAAGTCTGTGCTTTTTTTCCCCACTACATATTTTCTCTATGAAAGCCTTAAAGGTGAGATAGCACTTCCCAATGAACAGTGTCCTTGTTTGAAAAATGGCAGGATAGGAGCATGAGGAATACAAATGTATCTTCAAAATGAAATGGCCATTTTGCATCACTACCAGTTTATCCTGTTTGCCAAACAGCACACCTTCCTCATCTATAAATCTTTTTCATGTTTAATAAATGTCATTGAGTTTGGCCCTTGGTTAAATTGACATATGAGGCCATTATTTCCTTATGGCAATGATTTCCAAACTTACAAATTAACAATCTGGCCAATGTGGAGCTGTGCCTAAGCAAGTAGAAAAACGTGGTTGTTGGCCTCTGCTGCAGACCCTCCCCCTCCTATGGTGTGGCACATTCCCAAAAGAGAGAGATTTCACTAGAGCTCAAATCAGCTCTGGCATTAATGGAAGTGCAGAATGATTTTAAGTCATTAGGACCGTAAGTTTGTGTTTAGCTCATATATGTAAATCTTAATTGGCTTATATTACCTAGAGATGGATGGAAATTTGAGACTCAAAGACAACACAGAGACTTACAGAATACAGGGATAGGCAAAAGTAGGCTTACAGTTATAAAACAAATAAATACAATAATTAATAAATAAGACAAGAATAAAATCTTATTTCTTGTACTCACAACTGTTGCCCCAATCCTGTATAGACACACTTCACTGAAAGACTAGATTTTTTAAAAAACACACACACATTTTTATTGATTTCAGAGAGGAAGGGAGAGAGAGAGAGAGATAGAAACATCAATGATGAGAGAGAATCATTGATTGGCTGCCTTCCCCACACTCCCTAATGGGGTCTGAGCTGGCAACCCAGGCATGTGCCCTGACCAGGAATTGACCTCCTGGTTCATAGGTTGACGCTCAACCACTGAGCCACACCAGCCAGGCAAGACTGGATTCTTAATGTCTCTCTTAACCTCAACCCCCTTCATTTCATTTCAGGCCCACTGAATGACTCCTGCTCTGCAGGCCAATGGCCTCTCATTAGACTTCAGCTTACATGCTGCTTAAATTTTTTTTCTTTTAATGACCTCTCTTCCTTGAGACCTTCAAAATGTTGTCTTCTCCATTATTACCAGAAACAGAATTTTGCATTGCATTGTCCATGATTGCACTTTCTATCTTCAGGGTTCACAAACTTTTAACTATATTGTTTAAAATCACTAGTTGTCAAAGAATTCTTTGAGGTAATTTTTTTTAAAAAGCACAACGATATTATTAATTTCATTGCAAAATAATATTTTTTCTGACATCTCATTACTGTAAAAAACGTTGTGAACAGAATAGAGAAAGTGAAAAAACAAACAAACCCTGCAGTCTGGTAATTATTCTTCCATAATTGTTTATGCAGATGACAAAAATTTACACATAACTCAGATAAAATTTAATTTACACAGGCCTCTCAATAAACTATCATGGATATCTTTTCGTGGCAATACATAAAGATATATTTTATGCATTTGAATGCTGCATAGTATTCCATTGCATGTATACATCATGATTTAATCCTATTGAAGGAAAAGTTGATTGTTTCTAAATTTTAGCTTTTTAAAAATGGGCTGTCATATTTTATTTTTATACATATATTTTATATATTTCTTTCACACTTATCTTTTGGTTAAATTCTCAGAAATTGAATTTATGGATCAAAGAATATGCAAAGTAAGACTTTTGGTATACAGCTCTAATTTGCCCTCTAGAAATTTCAATGACAATTTATATTCTAACTAACATGTGAGGACATCTGTTCCCACACACTCTTTAGCACTTGACATTAACCATTACATTTTGTCAAAATAATTGGCAAAATTGATACCTTGGTTTTGTTTTTATTTGCATTTCTTTGATTATTACTGATGTTGGTCCTATTTTCTTTTTTAAAATATATTTTTTATTGATTTCAGAGAGGAAAGGAAGGAAGATGGAGAGAGAGATAGAAACATCAATGATGAGAGAGAATCATTGATTGGCTGCCTCCTGCATACCCCACACTGGGAATCGAACTGTGACCTTCTGGTTCATACATTGACACTCAACCACTGAGCCATGCCGGCCAGTTCTATTTTCTTTTGATTAAAATCCATTTGTATTTCTTTTATGAGTTGTCAGTCTTTTTCCCCCACTGCTTTAACATACGTGTTATGTTTTTTATTTATTTCTAAGATCTCTTTTATAGTATGGCTCTTAACTTATTACTATATATATAGCAAGTATTTTCTCCACATTGTTATCTCAACTTTGTTATTAGAATATGCCAGTTTTTACATTTATTTTTTTAATATATCTGGAATTTATTTTGGTGTAATATAGGAATCTAACCGACTTTCCACACGAATGGTTCCATTTTCCTAGCATCATTTACTGAATAATCCATTATGGTGGAATGATTGCAGTGATGGCCCCAATTTGTTCACTCCTCTCTGTATCCAAGCTCTTTGGTAGTGCCCTCCTTCACTGACTCTGGGCTTGGACATATGACTTGCTTTTGCCAACGGAACAGTAGCAAACATGATGTAAGCAGAGACTTGAGAAATGTTTGTGCATTGAGGTTTATATGTTTGCTACTCTTAGAACTCTGGTGCTACATAAACAAGCCCAAATTATCTTAATATCTCATATTAGTATGGTACATTTGTTAGTTATAATTCACGAGTGAGTATTGATATGTTATTATTAAGTAAAGCCCATAGTTTACATTAGGGTTCACTCTGTGTTGTACAGTTTATGGGTTTTGGCAAATGCATAAGGTCTTATATTCTCCATTACAGTATCTTATAGAGTAGCTTTATTGCCCTAAAAATCCTCTCTGTTCTACCTAGTCATCCCTCCCTCCTCTCCCCAACTTACAGCCCCTGGCAACCACTGATCTTCAGTCTACAGGCCGTCGCTCTATCCACTGAGCCAAACCAGCTAGGGCTACTGATCTTATTGTTTGTGTAGTTTTGCTTTTTATACAAGGTCGTAAAGTTGGAATCATATATTATGCTTTTTTGCCTTCATTAAAAAATTAAAAAATTTGGACTAGTTTTAGATTCACAGCAAAAATGAGGGCAAGGTACAGAGATTTACTGTATAATCCTGATCCACACACATCCATAACTCCCCTCCTTTATTATGCTTTCTTTATTCCTTTTTCCTCCCTCTGTAGATGTCTAGAAATTATATGTCTTAAATCCATCCTACTAGTGGATATGCTCACATTTTTATAACCATTTGGCACTATATTTCTTGAACAAAATAAAAATTTAAGCTATATCTGATACCATACCCATCACTGTAAAGATGAGAGCTTTAACATTCCTTACTTATTTCTTCCTATTCTGTTTCCTCGATATCCAGGTGTAGTTTAAATAAGCTGGATTTTTACTTCCAGTTTGAAATTAACATGTTTAAACACGGTCTGTTCTAGTTAAGAATCCTTCTTTAACAAATGATTTAAATGTTACAAGAACATCATCACTGATACTGCACAGTAAATTGTGCTGTTTTCACAGCTCACTGCCTTTTCTTTTCTACCACATCTTTCTATTTCTTGATGGTTTTATTCAGATTCCTTTGTTATTTCACCAGACTACCTCCTTGGGTACTTTTGTTAGTAAAGCACGTATAGAAGAGAGGTTTTCTGGATCTTCCAATGTGGAAACTGACTTTCCTTTGTCCTTACAGAGGAGCCATCCAACCTTCACTTCAGAATGCCGTCCCTGTGGTCGACTGCCTCTCAGCATTATGTAGCAAATGACAACTTCAGTGGCAGCCCCAGTACCTTTCTTATCCTATATAATAAAAGCCTAACATGCAAATTGTCACCTTGACTGGGAGGGAGTTCTGCTGGGAGTTCAACCACTTGCTATGATGTGCACTGACTACCAGGGGGGCGGCAAAGCACTGGCAGTGGGCAGCAGTGGAGGCGCTGCCAGCCCTGATGGGTCCCCATGAGAGCGGGACTGGGGCGGGATGGTGGAGCAGGTGAGTGGGTGGCGCCAGGCCAAGTTGGGTGCGAGCCACTGGTCGCCAGGCGGGGGCTGATCACCCCACTGATCCAATCGCTGTGCCACCGCCACCAGGTTCCCAGGCACTGAGGGAGCTGGTCCGGGGCCCGATGACCCGCCAATCTGATCACAGGGCGACCAACAGCAGTGGTGGGGGGTGGGGCTGCCGCCAGGCTCCCTCAGCACCTAGGAGCCGGGCAGCAGCGGGGCAATTGGTAGGGCTATTGGGCCTGCAGGCGGCAACCAGCGGCAGCAGTGGGGGGCAGGTGGCAGGGGGGCGGGGGGGAGTACCCAGCCAGCAGCTGGCAGCAGCTAGAGACCCTACCAGTGCATGAATTCGGTGCACTGGGCCTCTAGTAAGATAATATGTTTATTCTGAAGCTTATAAGATTTTCTGTTTATCCTTTGAATTAAAATGTCTCATCAGGGTATGACTAGGTATGTGTTTTTTTCTTTTTTTTAGGTGTGTGTTTTCTTCCATTAGAATTTCCTTTAATATGCCATGCTCATCCCTGCCTTAGAGGCTTGACACAGCTCTTCCTTCTTTTTGGAATGATCTTCCCCCAGACATTGCAAGGTTGCCTCCTTCCCATCATTTGGTTTCAACTCAGATACCTCCAGTCCTTCTCTGATCAGCACACCTAAAACATCTCCTAATCATAGTCATTCTCCATGACATTTACTGTTCTGTTTGATTCTCTTCATAGCATTTATCATGGTCTGATATTCTTATATTTCTTTAGATGTGCTGATTGCTTGCCCTCCCTATCAGAATGTAAACTCTATGAGGGCAGAGATCTTTTTTTATTTTATTGACTGTGTATCTTTGGCTCCTATAATTCTGCCTAGCACATAGGAGGGGCTGAATGAATGAAAGAGAAAAAATATGAAATAACAGAAGCTGCTTTCCTTTTTCTGGGACTTTCTATGTGATCAGTCCTCTTTTTCCAATTTAATTTTCTAACCTCCAAAAACTGCTCTCCATTCTTCTGTTCTACCTTAGGCTTTTGGTGAGAAGTAATCAATCAATCAATCTCTCTCTCTCTCTCTCTCTCTCTCTCTCTCTCTCTCTCTCTCTCTTTCTCTCTCTCTCTCTCTCTCTCTCTCTCTCTCTCTCTCTCTCTCTCTCTCTCTCTCTCAGGCAAATACATGCACACAGAATGAAGTTAAAGGAACTCTAGCATAGAGAGAGCTGAATTATTCAGTTGATTTAATAAAGTTTACAAAATCTCTGGAGTATTTGGAAGAACTCCTGTCCTCTGTTTCACATTATTTAAATTATCTGAAATATGATCCAGTTCTTATTTTTGTTTAATACCTACTCACAGCCAAAAAGATTGAAAGTTGCTTTTGTTGTGTCTTGCAAATATAATTCAAAAGATAACACAATTATAATTTTAAATCAATCTGTTTTTGTTAGAGATTTAGTTTAATATTATTGCGTTTGACCTATATAACCAGGCTTTGGCAGTGGAAGTTAACCTCAGAAATTTAATATTAGTATTAAGGCCTTTTTCTTCACCTGTTGTATCTGGAAAATGTGATTAAGACTAGAATCTTGGATTCCCCACGTTGGTGTTTTTCTTTAGCACACCATTATCTTGTTTAAAGGTCCAGAGTTGAAATTATAAGCTATTATGACCAGTGTTTTGCAGTGAAAAAGTTATATTCTTTTTGTACATAGTAGATGAGTGCTGTAAATTTGTTGAATGGATGAATGTAGATATATTTTAAAAATTTCAAAAAATAATTAAGCTTTACTCTTTTGTTATTAAATACTTCTGGGATGATTAGGAATCTCACTGAAGAAATGGAAGAGAGGTAAGAAGGATAGTAAGAGTGGAAAACATTGGTGCTTAGATAAATATAAGCAATGACTTTATGTTGGATTTCTGTAAAATTCTCATTGTTGGTTGTTAGCCTACTCTATAAAACCAATTTTTTGTAGTGATTGCTGAGCAGGTAATGTCAAGCTGCATCAATGCTGGTAGTCATTAGTGCAATTCACTAAGTATTACCAGTTCTCTGTCTCTGGGCATGTGGTAGGATCATATTTCCTGCTGCCTTTGTGATTGTTTGGTCCTATGTGACTACTTGTAGACAATGAGTTGAAAGCAGAAATGACAACAAGAAATGCCACAGTTAAGCCAGAGTGAGGTTAGACTTCCCAGACTCCCTTTCTGTCTGGCATGATTATTAGCAGGTATCTAATAGAGGCTGCTTCATTATCCTGGATTCTGGAATGAGGGTTACATAGAGTTCCCAGCTGAATACCAAAATCATGTATTGAACATGTACTGTGAAGTAGAAATAAATCTTTTTTGTTTAAGACACAGAATTGGGGTAGTTTACTAGTGCAGCATAACCTAGCCCATTCTGACCAATACACAGAATTTAAATAAGCTGCTTCAAGAGGAAGCTTTGCTTAATCTCTTGCTTTGAATGCTATTTCTGGGACCAACTCTCTGTCCTGTTTCTTTTTAAAAAATATATATTTTTTATTGTTGATAGTATTACAGATATCTCCCACCCCCCTTTACCCCCATCCTCTCAGCCCCTTCCCCCCGCCCTCCCCCTCCCTCCCCCCGCCAGGTCTTCACTACCCTGTTGCCCTTGTCCATGGGCTATGAATATAAATATATATACGTTCTGTCCTGTTTCTTATGGCCCTCCTACAGCTTTTGGATTTTACTTCAGCATTGCATCTTGAATCTTACTGCCTGGCTCAGTTCATGGACACAAATAAAACACATACTACCTTTTTAAATATAACTTTAAGATTTGAGGCATGTACTCTCTCTTTATCTCTCATTCCTTTCATTTCTTCATTCATGAAACAAAATATTGAGCATTTTCTATGTATGAGCCAGTTTAAGCCACCAGGAAAAAATGGCAAATAAAAAGTTATAAAAATTACATTATAGTTGGAAAGACCGAAACAATCAAATCATTATACAAAGAAATGTAAAATTACAACAATGATAATTGCTATGACATGGAGATACACATATTATCTATCACCTACCTATCGATACTGATAATGTAAATGTGGCAAAATGTTCATAATTAGAGAATGTTGGTGCATAGGAATGATGGTATACAGAAATTTTTGTGCTATTCCTGCTACTTTTCTCTAAGTATGAAATTTTTCAATTTTGAAAAGTTGAAAAAGCTTTTTCACGCCAGACCAGCATGGCTCAGTGGTTGAACATCGACAGATGAACCAGAAGATCACAGTTTGATTCCTGATCGGGGCACATGCCCTGGTTGGGGGCTTGATTCCCAGTGTGGGTTGTGCAGGAGGCAGCCGATCAATGATTCTCATCATTGATGTTTCTATCTCTCCCTTTTCTTTTCTCTCTCTGAAATCAATAAAAGCTTTTTCAAAGCACTTACTGGCTTTCATATGGGTTGGTTATCTGGGTGTAATACTTGATTCAAACTCTTAGTCAAATTATATTGTCTGGCATTGCAGCCCCTCTTTCTATATCTTTGTTAACCAGTGTTCCTGCAACATCCTGTGGCCCACACACACATGATAGAAATGAAAGAAAATCCATTTTAAATTTAACTTTGTATTAAAACAGCAAACAAATTAAAAAAATGTTTTGATTTCATTTTATCCTGTTTTTAAAAATGAGTATGTAATAAATAGAGAAAATTGGAAAAAGATAAAGAGAGCCCAATGAAAATGAAAAGTACTCATAACTAATCAGTGATAATTGCTACTAATGTTTTGGTAAATTTTTATCATATATTTTTGGTTTTCATTTAGCAGCATTGATTATCTGTTGTTTATAACAAATTACTCTGAAACTTACTGGTTAAAATAAACACTATCTCACAGTTTCTGAGGTTTAAGAATCTGGGAGTAGCTTAGCTAATTGGTTCTAGGTCAGAATCCAGTCGTATTTGACTTTGTTTCCCCATAGTTCCTGGCACACAGTAGGTACCTAATACATGCTTGTTGAATAATAACATATTGAAATTCTGGTGTCATAAAAATGATACACACTTACCTGCTAATCAAAATCTTAAAAGCAATCATGTGGGTACTTGGTACCACGGTTTCCTTTTTTTCTGTCTTCTTGTGACATAGAATTTCTTTATTTTTCTTAGATTTCAGTGGTACCATTTGTTGGGCTAAAATAGATATGCTAAAAACATGGACATTTCTCCATCCCCAAGCTCCTCAAGCAAGAAACAATCACCACCAAAATAAACTAAATTCCCCAATTATTATCAGAATATTTTAAAAAGCTGGAAGTTGTAATAGGTTTAGCTGTGCTTTTCCCACACTAAAAACCATTGCAGTTGTTGGTTTTCTCCAAGACATCTAGAAAGATGCATGTACATACCATATATGTAATCATAGTCTTTTCAAACAACTGCTCAGGGGATCAGAAGAGGCAGTGGGAAAATAAGCAAATTGCTGTGATTCTATCAGAAAGCCAGTTCTGTTTTGGAGGAGGAAAGTAGTCCAATTTAAAGGCTGGCATTAGTATTATGCTCATTACTCATTCACTGCCTTACATAAGTGGCAGAAAATTCTGTGATTTCATGCCAACCCTTCCAACAAAGACATGTCATGGCTTTTTGCTTTACTTGGTTTCTTCCTATTTTGAAATGACAATTTATACCTCCAGAAAACATTAGAGGCAGCTTCCAATGTTGAAACATTGAGACCAGACCATTAAAAATGAAAACAGAACAAATTTTAATGAAAATAATAGAAATTCCCTATAGGAGTTCTATAATGAGAGGAGAAGTCATTGGGTGCCCAGACAAAGTCTGAGTAACATGCATTTAATGAGGTGCTGGTGAAACAGTGGGGAGCTAGCCATTCTCTTGACGTAAATGAGCAGTTCTTGCAAATATCATCCTCAATCATTGGCTAGAGCACTTCTCTCTCTTAAAATATAACTTCACACTTATACAGAAGTTCACAGAACAGAACAAGAATTCCTGGATATCCTTCAACAAAATCTACCAATTGTTTACATCATTTCCCCCCTATTTTTCTTGCTTGATCTCTCTCTCTCTCTCTCTCTCTCTCTCTCTCTCTCTCTCTCTCTCTCTCTCTCTCTCACTCTTTTTCTGAACCATCTGAGAGTAAGTTGGAGACACTGTGTCCTTTAGCATGAAATACTTTAGCACTGTATAGCCTTCAAATAAGAAAAGGACTTTCTTTTATATAATCAGGAAAATTAATCAAAATCAGGAAGATTAATAATGAAACTATAAATACCCAATCTATGGATTTTACTCAAATTTTGTTGATTGTCTGACTAATGTCCTTTAGAGTAAAAGATAACAATGTTCTCATCCAGGATGGCATGTCGCATTTAGTTTTCATATCTCTTTGGTCTCCCTTAATTTGGAAGAGGTACTTTGTCATTCTTCATCTCTCATGACCTTAAAAGTTTTGGAGAATATTTTGTAGAATGCCCCTCAATTTGGGTTTATATAATTAGATTTTGGCTGTGATTTTTGGTAGGACTATCACAGAAATGATGCTGTGTCCTCCTTCGTGCAGTATGTCAAGATGTCAAGAGGCACATGGTAATGGTTTGTTCCAATACTGGATTTATTTGAGAGTAAATATTTTTAAAAAATTATCTTTATTATTGAAAGTATTACAGATGTCCCTCTTTTCCCCACTGTCACCTTCAAGCCTGCACCTGCCCCTCACCCTAGGCCTTCAACCTTTGTTGTTATAAGAAACATCTAAACCTGTAGAGAATTTTTATAAGATTTTATTTGAGCCAAACTGATAACAATACTGGGAAGCAAGATTTTAAATGCTCTGGAGAATGACAGTTTATAGTTTCTTTTATGCTTTGGAATCAAGGAAGGAACATAAGGAAGATTACATGAAAGTGGAAGAAAGCAAGGCAGGGATTGAATTACAGGATAGTTAAGATTATGTGGTCTCTTTCTCTAGCCAGCTTGGGTCCTGGGTTCAATTCTGGTCAAGGGCATGTACCTTGGTTGCAGGCTCAATCCCTGACCCCAGTCAGGGAGCATGTGGGAGGCAACCAATTGATGTGGATGTGTCTCTCTCACATCGATGTTTCTCTCTCTCTCTCTCTCTCTCTCTCTCTCTCTCTCTCTCTCTCTCTCTCTCTCTCCCCCCCCCCCCCCCTTCCACTCTAAAAAGCAATGGAAAAATGTCCTTGGGTGAGGATGAACAAAAACAACAAAAAAGATTATGTGCTCTCTTGAGGGTGGTTATGCTTCTGAGGGGTCTAAAAAAGAGTCATTTCAAAGGTGTGTTAACCTAGATACACAAGAACAATGGTCAGGACTTGCTTAAGGCAAGGATAAACCTTTTATATGCTTGGGGCATGACTGACTGACTACCCACCATGACCTACACAGTTAAGAATTTATGATCAGATCACCTGATGAAATTTCTGTCACTGAATTTGTCAATTTACTACAGAACTCCTTTTTTCATCCAGACCTTGACTAGCTTTCTGAAATCCTATCTTCTATTCTGTTATATGAGACAAAAATGAAAATGTCTGATACCTTGGACTTACAAATTGAAGGTTGCCCTATATTGGTTATTCTTCATTTGTCCCCATCCTACATCATTTTCTCACCTTATTTGCTGTGTTCCCTGCCATGGAGGCTGATAACTGGGGACCGCATCACCTGGGCTCCTCTGCTGCTAGCTTCTAAACAGATTCAGCCTATGGAAAAATACTGACAGGAGATCAAAGTTTGGGAGGAGTGAGAGGTTAGGGAATTTATTCTGCTGGGGCACTCACTGCTTTGCTTCAGCCCCTTATGTCTGGCAGTGGCTATGTCCCTCATAAGCACAATGCCTGCTGTCCCCCAGCTCTTCTCACCCTCTCAGCCCAAGTGTGGTAGCAGCTTCCTGTGGACCTAGTCTCTAGGGGCCTCAACATGCCTGTTGGTTCCCTTAACTGCTCATACCTCTAAAAGTCCTTTGTTAAAGACTCTTTTATTTTTTTAGAGTTGAGTTGAATTCTGTTTTCTGCTCTGACTCTTACTGGTTCAGCTGTCACTATTTCTGGAAAACATATGTGGCTAAAGAGACAACTTTTAGAAAATTATGGAAAGGCCGGTGATATGATTTATTATCATTAAGAAGAAGAACAAAAGCCAGTTGTTGATCATTCACTGGATATAATAATACTATGTGGCACCAACTACAGGCACCAAATGGAGTCCTGAAGGGTGTAAGGCATATTTCTTTTCCCTCAACATGCTTAGAATGGAATTGAGGAGGCAGATGGTCCGTGATAGAGAAATTCAGAAGAGAGATCCGTGAAAGTTGGAGAATGAGGGAGTTTTCTTGGCTACAGCAGAAGAAATGAGGGAATTCAAGTGTGCAGTGGTTCTCAACCTTCCTAATGCCGCGACCCTTTAATACAATTCCTCATGTTGTGGTGACCCCAACCATAAAATTATTTTTGTTGCTACTTCATAACTGTAATTTTGCTACCGTTATTAATCGTAATGTAAATATCTGATATGCAGGATGGTCTTAGGCGACCCCTGTGAAAGGGTCATTCGACCCCCAAAGGAGTCGCGACCCACAGGTTGAGAACCACTGGTATAGAGTGTCTTCTGTTGCCTAGGCATGTTACCCAAAGCTTTTCATTCTTCTCCCTCTTAAGAGATCTTATTTTTATTATCTCATAGCAACCCCCTTTTATAAGTGAGGACACAGTTTCAGAGGAGTCAAATGATTTGCCTGAAGTCATAGTTATAACCTGTGAATGTGCTGGAATCCAAACCTAGTTTTATTTGATATCTAAAGCTCATGCTTTTTTAATTATGAGAGTAGTAAGGAGTGAGAAAGAGAGTTCCATAAAGGTGAGATGGTGGGAGAAATATCAGGGGCAGAAATGTTTTTGATGTTTGGAGTCATTAATTGTGTAAAATAAAAAGCACAAGAGAGGAACCAGAGTGTTGTAAAGGGTACGGTATTTGCACAAGCCAGTCTTTGGTTACAGAATTCAGGCCAGTCTTTGGTTACAGAATTCAGGTTTGGTGCTATTTCCTAGGATCAGAAGCCAGTGATCTACCACTACAGTGTAGATGCAAGATTATACAATATGAAAGATGGCCATCCTGCAAAGTGGGATTGCCCAGGTACCTTAATATAATGGTTGGTAAACACATTCTAAATATAACAATCTGCAATTTTTGCAGCCATTTAATTAGAAGCAGATAATGTTTAGGTGAGAAATAGTTAAATGTTTTATCACATATCTTGAGTTAATAATAACTAGATGAAAATTTAGTGCAAAGGATTATGTACTGTGATTATATATTTGACCATCTATACTAATAAAAGGGTCATATGCTAATTAGGGCAGACATCTTCTGGATGTCCATCCAGACAAAGCCAGCAGCTGCGAGGCCTAGGACTCAGGCAGCCTTGTGTTCATGGCAGCTGTGGGCTCAGGAAGCCGTGAGCCCTGGCGGCTGGCAATGGGAGCAGCAGCGGGGTGATGGGGATGGTGCCTTCCCCTGATCAGCCTAGTCGCCTCCCACAGAGGGAGTCCAGACTGTGGCTTAAGCGGGCCTAAACCGTCAGTAGGACATCCCTTAAGGGCTCCCAGACTGTGAGAGAGGGCAGGCCCAGCTGAGGGGACCCCCCACCCCCAGTGCATGAATTTTTGTGCTCCGGGCCTCTAGTATAAACCATAAGTACTTAGGTACATGGTACCTTTCCTTCAAAAATGGGTGGCAGCCAAAGACAGGTAAGAAAATCCTATGGGCCAGTCTTAGAAGTAAATCAGTTAATGCTAGTATTGAGCTAATACGGATATAGTATTGAGCTAATACGGATATAGCATTTTCAGTTCAGAGTGCTTAAAATGTGCACGGTCCTATTCCTTCCTCACAATGATTTTGTGAGGTAAGTGCTTTTAATGTCATCACCATTTTACATTTGTCCAGTTCTGAGTTTACTACTTCTCATTGGAAGGGCAGAATTCTTCTCTCATGCCCTGTCTTAGGGCTGTTGCCTTATTCTAGGTCCCTTAACTCTGCCAAGTCACTTTCTTCACTACCACTTTCTGCTTTGTCATAGTTTCTTACTTTACCTGACTGTCTTTCCTTGCTGAAGTGTTAATTGTTATTTAATGTAATGGCTGACAATAATTTCCTAGGGGGCCATGAGTTTTCATGGGGAACCCTAAAGTCAGGATTTCTTATACTCAAAGAACAGAAGCTTTAATGTGCAGTCACAGGTGATTTAGTATGACATTCTGTGACACGGAAATCCTATATACCTCCTACTTATCAGGGGGAGCATGGCCAGCAGAGGTGTAGAGAATGTCGTGTGGACCTTCTATGAGGTGGGGAAATAGAGACGAAGTGCTTCTGGTTCGTTTCTTTCTTTCTTTTTGTAGACCTATTTGCTTTTATGTGAGGATGTGATGGATTTGGAGGGGTGATTCCTTGAGGCATCTGTGCCCGGTTGTGTGATGGGCTTGGCCTTAGCATGCCATCCTCCTTTATCTTAGGAAGGGAATAACAGGAAAGGTGACAAATGGATGGCTCTCATCACCAGAACATTTAAATGGAGAATCATTACCCTACTTACTGCTCCCAAAGAGTAATGTATACTAGTACATGAAAACTCGAAGGCCACCTTCAAAATCCTGCTGATATCCAGCTCTCCCACAAAACTGTCACAAGGAAGAAAAATTTGTTTTTTATGAAGCTTGCCCTTTGTGGTGTTCAACTGTCCTCTTATTTACAGCAGGTAATTTCTCCTAGTTTAGGAATACAGTGTGGATTTATTATTGGGTTTAGCATAAAATTTTTGGAATGGACAGGACAAAAAAGTGTGAGATGTTAGTTGGTTCCTCCCCTCCCTCCTTATTTACTAGGAAATAACATCCAAAGGTCTTGGGAATAAGACAGTAATTTTTCCCTCCTGTCTTTGTAGACCTAAGCAAAGAAAGGCAGTGCAGAACTGATGACCTCTGTCCTTAGCTCCTGAGAACCAAACCAAGAATTTCTCTCGGGTATTGCATAGGGCAAAACGCAATTTCTATGCTCAGCCAGCGTGGCTCAGTGGTTAAGCATCAACCTATGAACCAGGAGGTCACGGTTTGATTCCCAGTCAGGGCACATGCCTGGGTTGGGGGCTTGATCCCCAGTGTGGGGCATGCGGGAGGCAGCTGATCAATGACTCTCTCTCATCATTGATGTTTCTATCTCTCTCTCTACCTCCATTCCTCTCTGAAATCAATAAAAAAATATATATATATATATATATTTTTTAAAAAGCAACTTCTATGATAGAAAGCAGGTCATAACCAAAGGGAAATCTGGTTGTTCCTGGGGAGAGTAGGAAGACTGGTTATCAATGAGCATCCTTACCCAACAAGTCCTTCCCAGTCCTTGCCTGGACCCAATCAAAATATTTGAAGTCGATACCTTTCCAGAAGATCTGAGCCGTACTTCTATAGGGACCAAACTTATTGAGAAGTAACTCTTACACACATAGGAGAATGAGGTACTTTTCTTCCATGCAACAGAAGAAAAACCATAAGACAACTTTCCATAAGGGTTTACAGATAGAATCAGTGGCTTATTTTTTTTCCTACTTACTTGAGATGAAGGTAAGTTTCCATACATTTCATTCCTAACTGTTGAAATCTTAGTTCATGCTGCTTTTGTCCTTCATTCTTCAGCAGCATGAGTGAACACTCATTCTTTTGACATTGGACAATCCAGTCTCAATTCCAGCCTAAATGGTCAGCATGCCCAGTCTCTATATCTTATATTCATCAGTGACTCAGAAATGAATGTATTCCGAATTCAGGCTGTGCAAAACTTTACTCCTTTTCTTCCTCATTATGGTTAAACTTTAAAGAACAGTAAAAGGAAAAGAAAGATTAATTTAATATAAACCTAATGCAGATATAATGCTGCTCAAGCTTTGCCAGCTGGAGTTTTAGTAAATTAGATTATCTTTTTTTTCCCCTTGGTGATAAAGTTTGTTTTTTTTAAGTTGATTAAGGTATTACAAATGTGTCCTTATCCCTCCCATTGCCCCCCACCCCCTCCCACTCAGTCCCTCACCTCCCTGGTGTCTGTGTCCATTGGTTATGCTTATATGCATGCATACAAGTCCTTTGGGTTGATCTCTCTCCCTTACCCCCACCCTCCCCTACCTTCCCTCTGAGGTTTGATGGTCTGATTGATGCTTCTCTGTCTCTGAATCTGTTTTTGTTCATCAGTTTATGTTGTTCATTATATTTCAAAAATAAGTGAGATCATGTGATATTTATCTTTCTCTGACTGACTTATTTCGCTTAGTATAATGCTCTCCAGCTCCATCCATGCTGTTGCAAATGGTAGGAGATCCTTCCTTTATACAGCAGCATAGTATTCCATTGTGTACATGTACCACAGTTTTCTAATCCACTCATCTGCTGATGGGCACTTAGGCTGTTTCCAAATTTTAGCTGTTGTAAATTGTGCTGCTATGAACATAGGGGTATATATATCCTTTCTGATTGGTGTTTCTAGTTTCTTGAGATATATTCCTAGAAGTGGGATCACTGGGTCAAATGGGAGTTCCATTTTTAGTTTTTTGAGGAAACTCCATACTGTTCTCCACAGTGGCTGCACCAGTCTGCATTCCTATCAGCAGTGCACAAGGGTTCCTTTTTCTCCGCATCCTTGCCAGCACTTGTCGTTTGTTGATGATAGCCATTCTGACAGGTGTGAGATGGTACCTCGTTGTTTTGATTTGAATCTCTCAGATGATTAGTGACTTTGAGCATGTTTTCATATGTCTCTTGGCCTTCCTTATGTCCTCTTTCAAAAAGTATCTATTTAGGTCCGTTGCCCATTTTTTTATTGGATTGTTTATCTTCCTTTTGTTAAGTTGTATGAGTTCCCTGTAAATGTTGGAGATTAAACCCTTATGGGAGATAACATTGGCAAATATGTTCTCCCATGCAGTGGGCTTTCTTGTTGTTTTGTTGATGGTTTCTTTTGCTGTGCAGAAGCTTTTTATTTTGATGTAGTCCCATTTGTTTATTTTCTCTTTAGTTTCCATTGCCCTAGGACAGTGGTTGGCAAACTGCGGCTTGCGAGCCACATGCGGCTCTTTGGCCCCTTGAGTGTGGCTCTTCCACAAAATACTACGTGCGGGCGCGCACATACAGTGCAATTGAAACTTCGTGGCCCATGCGCAGAAGTCGGTATTTTGTGGAAGAGTCACACTCAAGGGGTCAAAGAGCCGCATGTGGCTCATGAGCCGCAGTTTGCCGACCACTGCCTCGGAGCTGTATCAGTGAAGATATTGCTTTGGCATATGTCTAAGATTTTGCTGCCTGTGGATTCCTCTAATATTTTTATGGTTTCCCATCTTATTTTTAAGTCCTTTATCCATTTTGAGTTTATTTTTGTTTATAGTGTAAGTTGGTGGTCTAGTTTCATTTTTTTTGTATGTATCTGTCCAATTTTCCCAACACCATTTATTGAAGAGACTGTCTTGACTCCATTGTATGCTCTTGCCTCCTTTGTCAAATATTAATTGAGCATAGTGGTTTGGGTCTATTTCTGGGTTCTGTATTCTATTCCATTGGTCTATATGTCTGTTCTTGTGCCAGTACCAGGCAGTTTTGAGAACAGTAGCTTTGTAATATAGCTTGATATCTGGTATTGAGATTCCACCTACTTTGTTCTTCTTCCTCAGGATTGCTGCAGCTACTTGGGGCCTTTTTTTATTCCAGATGAATTTTTGGAGTGTTTGTTCTAGGTCTGTGAAATAGGCCATTGGTATTTTAATGGGGAGTGCATTGAATGTATAGATTGCTTTGGGTAGTATGGACATTTTAATGATATTAATTCTACCAATCCATGAACATGGTATGTTCTTCCATCTGTTTATGTCTTCCTCTATCTCTTTTTTCAGTGTCCTGTAGTTTTCTGAGTATAGGTCTTTTACCTTCTTAATTAAGTTTATTCCTAGGTATCTTAATTTTTTTGGTGCAATGGTAAATAGGATTGTTTTTTTAATCTCTCTTTCTGTAAGTTCACTATTGGAGTATAAAAATGCCATAGATTTCTTGGCGTTAATTTTGTATCATGCTACATTGCTGAATTCATTTATTAAGTCTAATGATTTTTTGATGTAGTTTTTATGGTTTTCTAGGTATAATATGTCATCTGCAAATATTGCCAATTTTACTTCTTATTTTCCAATTTGGATGCCTTTTATTTCTTCTTCTTCTCTGATCACTGTGGCTAGCACTTTTAGTACTATGTTGAACAGGAGTGGTGAAAGCAGGCATCCTTGTCTTGTTCTTGTTCTTAGGGGAAATGGTTTTAGTTTTTGCCCATTGAGTATGATGTTGACTGTAGGTTTGTCATATAAGGCTTTTATTATGTTGAGTTATGATCCCTCTAGTCCCACTTTGCTGAGGGTTTTTATCAGAAAAGGGTGTCAGACTTTTTCAAATGTCTTTTCTGCATCAATTGATATGATTATGTGATTTTTGTCTCTCAATAGATTATCTTTTAAAAACTGTAGTTAACCCTCAAAAAGACCAAATGCTATTTCCTGACATTTTTAAAATTACCTATCAAGCATAATTCTTCCTCTCTCAGCCTAGAACTGATTACAGTGACAGAGACATGAGCTGAGGTCGAGCCAGTCATCTGTGAGTAAAATAAAGTCACTAAAATCAATTTGGTGCTACTGATTTTAGAATAAAATATTTGAGGGACAGCTGCTCTCTCCTTCAGGAAACTATAGCATTTTAGAGGTTTCTTATTGTCTTGGGTTTCCAAATCCATACCCATTAAAAATTCTATTACAAATGAACAAACTTCTATCTATATGCAAGGACAAGTGAGTCAGGGAGCCCAGAGAAACACAGTAATCCATTATAAAGGTGAGAGAATGTAGGTGTTAAACAGAATCACAAAAGAACCCTAGTTCTTGCTTTCAGCTCAACCTACATATCCTGGCTGTGAATCTCCTTGGCACATTCAGATCTTGCAATGGTGCTCATTTTAGTCTTATGATTCAGACTTTATGCATATTCACTGAAATGCTATAGGAATGAGTAGTATACAAGAACAGAAAGCAGGAGCAGGCTCAGAGGGGAAACATATTCTCCAGGAAAGTGGAAAAAGAGAGGAGAGAGGAAGAAATACTAGCATCTTGAGAATTTCCTCTTGTTTCATGTGCAGAGTGACATCCACAAATACAGGCCCAGGTAGGGGTATATAAGCCTTTTTAAAACATACTGCTGGGTCCTTTGAGGAGTCTCTGTGTTCTTTTTTCTCTGGGAGAGTGATAGTAGGGGTTTGGGATGTCTTCCATATTAAATTATTCCAGCTCTTCCTTAAAAAATATGAATCTTGCATTGTGTTTTTCCATTTATCTAATCCTGAGAGAGAGAAGTAAAAAGAATATTTAAGGATTGCAAATATTACACATAAACACCCACGAATGTTGATGCAGTAACCTCTGATGGAATCAGACAAGTTTGCTCACCAACCTTCCCACTCATCTTGCTCATGCCTAACTCTTGCCTCACTGGGAATGGCCTCTGGAGTTACTCACTCCTGTACAAAAACCCCTACAACCCTTGCAAGTCCAATGTAGGTCTCTATCCTCCCCAAAGCCTTCCAACCCACACTTTTGATCTCCTTTGTGTCTGTATGTTTCTTACCTGTTTTTGTTCTCCACCTAGAACATAAGCACTTCCAAATCTTGGACTCTATCTTTGGTAAATACCTTGTATAGTCACACTAGAGACCTAGTGCATGAATTTGTGTACACTGAAAGGAAATTAATTAGAAGAAATATTTTAATATTGCTGTTTGCACTTTCTCTATAATGGAAGAGTCAACCAAATTCATCATCAACAATGACAGGTTGAAACACATGCATGTGATTGGTGCCAATAAGAGCTTTATATGTATCGTGCTTGCGTGAGTCAACTTAGCCTTTTGTAGATATAGAATAAACTTGCTTAATTAGACCTGCTTTCTGATTTAGCTAAACTTTTTCCAGCCCAGTGAAGCACCCCAACTTCTTTTTCAGGTAATTGTCAGCAACACAGCAGTAAATAGCAACATGAAGCAGATTATTATTGTAGATCATGCAGGGGGAACAAAGGGTAAAATATTTAACTGCAGCAGTGTTTGACTATATTCTGCACAGTGAGGAAACCTGAAGTCATTTTCAAGGTCCACCATTTCTTACTTCTTTTCAGTCGGGTAAAGTTTCTAAACTTTCTAAATCTCTGTTTTCTGGCTAATGAAAATAAAATAGGATTTCACTGAGTCTCCTATCTACCTACTCCAGGACTTCTGTGAGGATCAAATAAGATGAGGCACAGTAAAATGCTTCACAGACATTTGGTTACAGTGTAAAATGTTTCCACCTGGCTATGTAGCAAGTTGTGTTCCTGGGCTGAAGAAACTCCAAGGAGGCTAGTCGCTAGGGAGAGGAAGCCGGGCATTGCTACGCGATGTCATTACCTGGATGGACACTTAGCATATTAGCCTTTTATATATATAGACTAGAGGCCTGGTGCACAAAAATATGTGCACTCGGTGGTAGGGGATCCCTCAGCCTGGCCTGTGCCCTCTTGCAGTCTGGGACCCCTTGGGTGACCACTTGCTGGCTTAGGCCTGCTTCCCGGGGGATTGGGCCTAAGCTGGCAATCAGACATCCCTCTGGCAGCCCAGCAGCGCTCAGGGGATGCCCACTTGCCAGCGGGGAGCAGACGTAAGCTGTAGTCGGACATCCTTAGCGCTGCTGAGGAGGCAAGAGAGGCTCCCACCACCACTGCTGTACTGGCAGCCATCAGCCTGGCTTGTGGCTGAGCAGAGCTCCCTGCTGTGAGAGTGACTGACCACTAGAGGGCAGCTCCTGCATTGAGGGTCTGCCCCCTCGTGGTCAGTGTGTGTCATAGTGACCAGTCATTCCCAGTCTTTCCGCTGTTAGGGTCAGTTTGCATATTACCCTTTTACTATATAGGATAGAGGCCTGGTGCACGGGTGGGGGCTGGCTGGTTTGCCCTGAAGGGTGTCCTGGATCAGGGTGGGGGTCCCGCTTGGGTGCCTGGCCAGTCTGGGTGAGGGGCTGAGGGCCATTTTCAGGCTGGCGGGCGACTGAAGCTCCCAGCCTCTTTTTTTTTCTTTTTTTTTAATTCTGGGATTTATTTACCTTCTATAGCTGTCACTGGAGCTGAGAGCCAGCTCCAGCTCTGAGGCCATGGCTGGCTGAAAGCAGGTATCTGGGTTTGTTTAGCTTGCATAATTGAAACTCTGTTGCCATCACTGGCACTCTAAGCTCTGAGCCCGCTGGTGGCTGAAAGCAGGTTTCTGGGTTTGTTTAGCTTCTATAATTGCAACATTGTTGCATCTGGAGCTCAGAGCTCAGCAGTGGCAGGCGGGGAACCTTGGCTTCCTCCATCACTGGAGCAAGCTAGCCTCCTGTTCACCTCAGCTGCCTGGCTGCCGGCCGCCATCTTGGTTGGCAGTTAATTTGCATATCTCACTGATTAGCCAATGGGAAGGGTAGTGAAGTTATGGTTAATTACCATGTTTTTCTATTATTAGATAGGATAGCAGCAAGCACAGAGCATGCAGTCAGTTCCTCAATAAATTTGTATTTGTAGAAGATGTGAGCCATAGAAAACAATAAAGATTAGAAATTTGCTGCCAGAAAGAAGAGAAGGGAAGAAAAGAAATGTCAAACGGATGGGAAAGTCAGTGTAAAGCCACCCAGCTGACCAGTTGCTTACGAAATTCCTTCACCTGTTCTGGGAGAGTGTGGAATGTGTATTTGTTTCCACATGCAACAGCTGAAGGGTAAAAATGTCCCAGACTAATAAGCCTCTTTCTCAGACATCAGTCTGATCTTTAACCGTTTGTGCTGCCATCCTCTTGGGCTTAGTTCTCTAGGGAGTAGACTGGGGGATGCATGCTCCTGGACCCAGGAGCTACAGTGGGGGAGGCATTGAGAAGATAGCTCAGCATCAGCATGGGGAGGGTGGTTCTCCACAAACACCCTTCTGAAGGCAAGTGTTACCCCCTCCATCTCCACTCTCCCCAGGGTCTTGAGAGATTGGGAAGTCTTCTTTGACAATGTTTTTATGAAAGGAAGGAAGTAAAAATATTGGGGAGGGGGAGATCAATATCCAGGAGTTACCTTGCCACCCTAGAAAACAGTGGTTCGAGCATTGTTCTTTGTCTGGAAAGATGTGGTTGTGAATGTCTGTGGGGATAATGGCCATAAGTGCTGTCAAAAGATAAAGGAGAATGTTAGCTCTGATAAGAAACAACTTATGCTGATAAAGAAAATGAGCAGTTACTGAATATGATATATTGATATAGGCACACACATATGTAATGTGTGTAGATATGTACATATTTATACATACATATAAAATTGATGTATGTGAATATTATATATCACACACACAGGCCAGTTGACAAGTAGGAGATGAAAAAATGGACCAGTCAGTATTTTTGAGGCCTCTGCTCTATAGCTCTATATGTTCTGAAGAATAAGTATACAGGACCAGGTGTCTTGATTGCCTGCCCTTAGAATTAGTTTTTAATAAAGAAAAGAGGCTGAATATAACTTTATGGGAACATCTAACCATGGGTTGCGGTTGGGAAAGTACATTAAAGCAGTACTGGTAAGAACAGAAGGTATAACCACTGAGTCAGGGATGCACAAATAGAAGGAACCCCAAGTCCTCTGTTTGAACGGGGCCAGCCTTTGAGTACATGGAGCAGTCAGTGGGTGATTTAAGGAGACTTCGCTTGCTCTCAAATAATCTCCCCTGTCCATGTTTCATGACACCTTCCCCATTTTATCATTTGAAATTCTCCCTTTAAAGTGACTGCTTCAGTGTATATATAACAAAAATAAGAGTATTATTAATGCCCTCTATTGCACTATTTTTAGCCTTTTAAAGCCTTTTTCCCCCCTGGTGAACATAAAACATGCCCTCCTTTAAAGTTATTTAATATTTTAAAATAAAAAGAGTGTTGTAACTAAAATCAAAGAAAATATTTCATTTCATTTACTTCTTCAAACTACAAAGACCTGCCCACCCTTTCCTGATAGAGAATTGCTGTGTAGATACACATGGGATGCAAGCTCCAGGTGCAGAGCGACTTTATCTTGTTTACTGCTGTTTCTCCAGCTCCCAGAAGTATCTAGAGCGTGACTAGAACTCCTATTGTCCTTTGTCCTGGAAGATGTGGCTGGGACTGTGAATCCAAATTAATACTGCTCCATGATGAAAATATCAAAGCACAACAACAGTGGGGATATTTACATGCAGAGAAGTGGGAGGAGTGGGCTGCGACTTGGAAAATCTATTCTAGTCTTTAATCCCCTTGGATTGGTGTTTTCTAGGGAGGGTTCAGAAAGTTGCCCTTAGCAGAGGGAGGTACAAGGCTCATAAGTTTCCATAAGGCAGAAGGAAGGATGACAGTAACAAGCCATCAACGACCACATCTCTGTATGACTGTGGTCAGGGAAACAGGCTAGGGCAATTTGGGTCCTAGGACAGGTGTCAATGAAGCAGGTTGTGGGCAAGTGAAAGGGGAAATTGTCTCCTCTGAGGATAGCAGTGAAGCAGAGAGGTTAGTAGCTTTGGAGTGAAACATTATCTCATCCCCTGATCAAAAATCCCCCATCTGCTTCTTATCCCTTTACAGTAGGATCCAAAGATCTTTCCATTGGCTCTGCCTCCAGCCCTGTCTCACATCTTGTTCCCTCTGGCTCACTGTGAGAGCCCCAAGACTATGCTGTTGTTGCCTCAACATACTACGCCCTCTACTACCTCACAGTCTTGGCTTTCATGTTCCCTCTGCTTGGGAGGGTCTTTACCCAGGTATCTGCATGGCCTTTTCATTTGCTTCATTTCCTGTTCGGGCATCATTTCCCACAGAAGCCTTCCCTGGATACCTCATCCAAAACTGCACCCCTCGCTCTGTCACTCTGTCTTCTCAGTCTGTTTTAGTTTCCTTTATGATAATCCTCACTTCCTGACTATACATCTGTGTCTGTATGTACACATATACCAGTGATGGCGAACCTTTTGAGCTCGGCGTGTCAGCATTTAGAAAAACCCTAACTTAACTCTGGTGCCGTGTCACATATAGAAATTTTTTGATATTTGCAACCATAGTAAAACAAAGACTTACATTTTTGATATTTATTTTATATATTTAAATGCCATTTAACAAAGAAAAATCAACCAAAAAAATGAGTTCGCGTGTCACCTCTGACACGTGTGTCATAGGTTCGCCGTCACTGACATGTACACATATTTGTTGTCTTTTCCTCCTATTCGAATGTAAGCTTCCTGCTATGTTCCCAGGAGCTTGAGCAGTCAGTGCCCAGCTCATAGCAGGCTCTTGTCAAATATTTGTGGAACAAATGACTAAAGTGGATATGACTTTGGATCCAGGCCTGGCCATTTATTGGTTTTCTTGACTAAATTCTTTAGCCCTCCTTAACCTGACTTTTGTTACCTGTAAACCATGTTAATGACAGTAGATTGTGATGAGCATATAGCACATATGAGCCCCAAGTACCTGGCACATAGCCAATGCTCACTAAATGGTGGCTATGATTTTCAACTTATTTGAGAATTTTAGGTAACATTGTGCTTTGCTATCTATAGCTCTGAAGGGTTTTCTAGCCTAAATCCTGTTGCATGATTTTTCCTTGAGCTAGGAGTATAGGATGGTGGTAAATATCCTATGATGGAAATACCAGTTTTAGTGAGATGCTCAAATGACAAAATCACAAGCTTCAGTTTTGCTTTTTTTAAAAAAATAAAATGTTTTTATTGATTTTTTAGAGAGGAGGGGGGAGGGAGAGAGATAGAAACATTGATGATAGAGACACATCTATCAGCTACCTACTGTATGCCCCCTACTGGGGATTGAGCCTGCAACCCGGGAACCAAACCCTGACCTCCTGGTTCATAGGTCAATACTCAATCACTGAGCCACACTGGCCAGACTCGGTTTTTCTTAAAAAGAATGCACCATCTCTTTCCCAGGGGAGCAGAGGTGTTTTGACCTTCCTCCTTATTGTTTCGATTTATGGGAAGAACATGTGAGTGAATGTGCTTATTATGTGACTTGCAAGCTCATTTCTCATTGGGCCCTTGGGGAATACTTGATCTGTGATGCACTTTGTCCTTCTGAGAACAAACCTATTCCCAGGTAAATGCCCTTGGAACCTGTATTTATTTCTGTTTTATTTGATTCTTGGTTGTGTTGGAGGATAGTAAGAGTTGGGAAGTATAAAAGAAAAAAAATCTAAGAATAGAAGGAACTAGATCAATCTTAATATCCTATTTCTAAAGAGACAGGTAATACTTAAATTTGTGGTTGTGGAGACCTGGTTTATTTATTTAAACCACCATTTTTCTATTTAAGAAAAGAGAGTTGTGAAGAAAAAATAATGGATGAATATAGCAGAATTTATGGCCCAAAATATACTAGAAATTGTCAGATAAGATTAATATTTTGCTTCCTGAAAAATGATATAAATCACACAGTATTGCACAGTTTGTGTTTGTTTATTTGAGAGTTTATATCTTGGGACATTAGCCATAAGAGTTACTGCTTTCATTTAGGATGAAAGAGAAAAGTAAAATCTCGAGTCCTGGGAGAAACTAGGTAAAGAGGAGCAGGCTTGCTATAGAAAACATTGCTTTATAAGTTATTGATCTACAAACTTTTTTGAAACTAGAGAATTATTGTGTATGGAGTTCCATATTTTATGAAAGGTCATTGAGAACATTATTTCCTAAAAATGTTTGAACATAAAAGTATGTTTTTCTGGCACAGATGATTAAAATTATTATTTATTTCTCACTTCTTGAATTGTCTAACATTTATTTTCATTTTTTCTTCTGATTTCTATCTTCTTAAAGATGTGATTGGCTTATCTTTTATTTATGAAAACAATATCTGGTGGAGTCTTGGTTTGAAATTGTACTAATTGTACCAGCTGCAATAAGGTCAGCTTGGACGCTGATTTACCACTGCACGACTTTGGGTAAGACCTGCTCTTCTCCACGCTTCCATTATTCATTCCATAGAAATAAGATTACAGCTAATGCGACTATTCATTGAAAAGCATTTGAATAGGCAGAAAAGAAAGGATAGGCAATAACACAGCATATTATTGAACAGATAATTCTCAATTTTGCCCTTGATTCAGGGAAAGGAGGATAAAAAAATGTTGGAAATTGGAGTCTCTTCTGCAATATAATTTTGCAAAAAATAGATGGCTAAACACCTGATTGTTTGCAAAGTTTATTCTCTAGATTTTCATGAAAGTTTGAAATTTCAAAGTAAACATTGTTTTAAGACATATAGGAAAAAGTGGTTTGCTGTTTTAGTTTTATTGCTTTAGCTCTGAATTTGATGAATCTTGTAACTGAGACATTTTCTGCATTTCTTGTTACAAACAAAAAGGTTCATTTTTGCGCAGCTGGTGTGGGTCAATGGTTGAGCATCGACCTATGAACCAGGAAGTCATGGTTCGATTCCAGGAGATCACGGTTTGATTCCTGGTTGGGGCACATACCTGGGCTTGATCCCAAGTGCGCAGCAGGCAGCCAATCAATGATTCTCTCTCATCATTGATGTTTCTCTCTCTCTCTCTCCCTTCCTCTTTGGAATCAATAATAATAATAATAATAATAATAATAATAATAATAAAAAGGTACATTTTGGAAATTTTCTAGTTCATCCGTAAGTACTGCTAGCATTTTATTTTTTTTACTGTCTTGGGAGAAATGTTGCTTCACAAAGTCATCTGGATACTGGCTGCCTATTTTGGTATAGGACTTTCTTAGCAGAGAAAGCAGAACTAAAGCTATGTTAATGGACGAAAAGAAGTACCCTGTGTGTGGTGTGTGTGTGTGTGTGTGTGTGTGTGTGTGTGTGTGAGAGAGAGAGAGAGAGAGAGAGAGAGAGAGAGAGAGAGAGAGAGAGAGAGAGAGAGGCGCCTTATGTTGTGGACTATTTGTTGAAATGAATGAGATTGGATTTCTCAGAATTTTGGGAGAATTTGGGTGTTGTTGGTACTTTTCTGTTCTGTTGAATTCAAGTAACACGTCATCTCTCCTTCCTTTGTTGCTATAAATAGCATTTACTAGACATTCATTGATTACTAATAGTAACGGCTAACTGAACAACTGAATTAAACATATTTAGGATTTTTCTTAAAACAAATACGCTTCTTCAGAAAAAAATAAAATTATCAAGCCAAATCTTATGTGCCAGATACTCTTCTAATATTTTTCTGTATATTAATAGATTTAATATTAATACTAATGCTTTTATACTCCCTTACTATTGACGAAATAGAGACACTGTGGTGGCAAAACAAGACTATGTAAAGAAAATAGCAGGACTATTTTATAACACAAAAGAAATCATTGCTCATGTTTGCCGGTGAAACAATCTATCAGGAATGGAGGGTGATTTAGAGGAATGAGCTATAAATAATCAGTGGCCCACAAGTAGATGATCTATTTGCAGATTCTCTGCAGTTTCTTGACCTGTGTTCTTCTTTTTGGGCAGAAGGCAATTGCAGTCCCGGCACCCACAGGCTGAGTATCTGTGAGGATCAAAGTGCCTGCTAACGGCCGTTCTCATTGATTTCAGGACTATTTATAGTTTTGTAATATTTTCTCCACTTTAGCCCATTATCTTGCGCAGTCGAGGGCAGTTAGGGAAGGGGATCACTGTAGGCAACTGATGTGCTTCAGAATAGCTAACTCCACAGAGGTCATACTTTTGGCACAATAGGTAAAAAATCCAAACTAATTTTTTTATAAGAAAAAAATGTCCTGTTGGTGTCCATTTTTATAATTTCAACATTGTTAGTCTTTTTATATATATATTGACATTGTTAGTCTTTTAAAAATTTATTTTATAAATAATCATTGGTATACAATATTATATTAGTTTCAGGTGCAGTGCTAGTCTTTTAAGTGGCTGCTATCCTAACTTAGGTTACAATGTGGTATTTGAGTAACCCTTTATAAGTTCTTAAAAAAAACCACAGCTTTATTGAGATAGAATTTATATACCATACAACTTACCTATTTAAAGTGTAAAATTCAGTGGTTTTTAGTATATTCATGGTGTTATGCAACCACCACTGCAGTTTAATTTTAGAGCATCCTCCACCTCTGCCCCCCAAAATGTCAATACCCACTAGCAGTCACTCCCAATCCTGCCTCCCCCATGACACCCCCCACCCCAGACCACCATTAATCTATTTTCAGTTTCTATGAATTTGCCTATTCTGGATGTTTTATATAAATGGAATCATACACTATGTGGTCTCTAATCACTAGATTTTTTCACTAAGCATAATTTTTCCAGATTCATCCATGTGGTAGCATTTCTCAGTACTTCATTTCACTTTTTTCCTCTTTTTAAAATATATTTATTGTTGAGAGTATTACACTCATTCCTCCATTGCCCCCTCCACCCGGTTCCCACCCTGTCCCAGGCCTTCACCACGATTGGGTTATTTCTATTTTTGGGTTATTATGAATAATGCTGCTATAAACATTCACGTACAATTTTTATGAGTATATATCTAGAAATAGAATTGCTCAATCACATGGGAACTCTAATTTTTTGAAGAACTTCCAAATTGTTTTCCAGTAAGTTGACTTTAAAATTCCTAACTGTACTGCTTTATTCTCTCTTAGACTAAAATTTGTTCATTAATTTATACATTTTCTAGGTATCATATTTAGGATAGTGGCTCAGAAATTTTTAAATAATGAGTTTATGATAAAATGTATAATGTTGTTAACTGTATATATACATGCTTTGTAAAGTTATTGAAAATATTGGAATTGCAAAATTGCCTGTTTTGCCAGTCATATGAATTTTTAGAGAACCATTTAATTTTTTTCTGGGGCTGTACAGAATGCAGTTTAAAATTTAAATTTAAATTTATTTGTTTTTTGAATAGGTACTAGAGCCACATGGTTCAAAATTCTGGAGGTAGATGGTGTATTATCTCCCTCCCACCTCTATGCTACACACCTTCTTGTTCCCTCCCCAGAGGCAATAGTGCTATTCTTGTGCAGCCTTCCAAAAAAAAGTATTTTAATGCAATTTAAACTGGAAAAGAATAAACTTAAAAAACAACAAATATGTGGGCATATGAGGGTTTTGTTCTAAACTTGGATTGTTTGGTTAATGAAAGCCAGAACACAAGCCTCAGTGAGGAATTTATTTCAAGCTTGAATAACGATAAAGAACTTACAAGTTTAATAATTGTCTTAAATAGCTTGAGGACATAATAAAAGCCTTCTATTTCTCTTTAACTTTTCGTTTTGCCCCAGAAGTCAATCCTTGATCCACAACCTTCTGGTTATTATTTCACTTTGTCTATATTCATGAGACAGATAATCTGCTGATTTTATCTTCTTTACCTCCATTTCTGCTTCAAATGCTTTACTTTAAGGGAGTCTTTCACAAAGTCTGCAAAGCTGGCTCCTGCCGGACTCCCAAACCACATGTTACACTTTGTTCTTTTCTCCTTCACAGGTTCCAGGCACAAACCTTCCTGTCAGTCCTGCCACAAGCAAGCTCTTTCCACCTCAGCACCTGGTACAATAGGTTCTTCTCTTTTGTCAGGAAGTTTTCCTTCTGCTCCTCTGTGACTGGCTCCTCCCTATCTTTCAGGTCTCAGCATCAGTGTGGCCTTCTCGTTAGCTAAGGCCAATTTAACTAAGGTTGGCCTCTTTTCCCTTATTCTCCATTGCATTCGACAGTTGATTTCATTCATAGTACTTGCTATAGTATTTGTTTATTTACTAGCTCATTATCTGGAATCATCTATTCTAAAACAGTCTACGGTCTAAAACAAGGATGGGCAAACTACTGTCCAAGTAGGCCCTGGAGCTAAGAATTGCTTTCCATTTTCAAAGGGTTGTTTAAATGATTTTTTTAAGCAAAGAAAAACACACAACAGAGACGTGACATTTGCAAAACCTTAAATATTTACTATCTGGCCCTTTATAGAAAAGTTTGCTGACTTTTCGTTCAAAATGTACATTCCAAGGGGAATATAAGATAATCCAGTCTTGTTTATTCTTTTGCAGTTATTTATTGTGTATTTTTTGTAAACCACATAATTTTTAGCATAGTAGTATGTGCATATAATTTATAAAATCTTATATACATTTATGTATTTAGGATAGTGGCTCAGAAATTTTTAAATAATGAGTTTATGATAAAAATTGTGGAAGTAACTATTGCTAAAATATATCATTTATGAGGATAGGAACCACATTCTCTTTATATTCCCATCTTCTAATACACACTCAATATGATACTTTTTGAATAAATGATGGCAGCAGACTTACTATTAATTGAGCATATATTATACTAGAGGCCAGGTGCATGAAATTCGTGCATGGGGGGGAGGGGTCCCCTCAGCCCAGCCTACACTCTCTCCAATCTGGGATCCCTCAGGGGATGTCTGACTGCCAGGTCTAAGCCGGCAGTCGGACATCTCTCTCACAATCCTGGGCCGCTGGCTCCTAATCGCTCACCTGCCTGCCTGCCTAGTTGCCCCTAACTGCCCTCCCCCTGCTGGCCTGATCGCCCCCAACTGCCCCCCCCCCCCGCCGGCCTGGTCACCCCTTACTGGCTCCCCTGCCGGCCTGGTCGCCCCCAACTGCCCCCCTCTGCCAGCCTGGTTGCCCCTCACTGCCCCCCCTGCTGGCCTGGTCACACTTCATGGCCCCCTTGCTGGCCTGGTTGCCCCACGCAGCCTGCTTGTTCAGTCTTTTGGTTGTCCCTCACTAACCCCCCTGCTGGCCTGGTCGTAGGCAGCCATCTTGTGAGGGCATGAGGGTTAATTTGCATATTACCTCTTTATTTTATAGGATTCTCTGAGCATTAAATATTGTTATACAATATTTTGCTTTTTAAAAATAATTTTTAGTTTGTCAATTACAGTTGACATACACTATTAGTTTCACGTGTACAATATAGTGATTAGACATTTCTGTAACTTACAAAGTGATCACTCTGATAACACTGGTACTCACCTGACACTGTACATAGTTATTACAATATTATTGACTATATTCCCTGTATATGATGTACTTTATATCCCATGACTATATTTATAACTGGCAATTTGTACTTCTTAATGCCTGCCTTTGTTTTTTTTTTATCCATCGCCCTCCCATATGGCAACCATCAAAATGTTCTCTGTATCTGTGATTTTGTTTCTGTTTTATATGTTTATTTATTTTGCTTTTTGGATTCCACATGTAAGTGAAATCATATACTATTTGTCTTTCTCTGTCTGACTTTTTTCACTTAGCATAATTCCCTCTAGGTCTATCCATGTCATTGCAAATGACAATATTTCATTTATTCTTTTTATGGCTAAATCCCACTGTATACATGTACTATCTTCTTTATCCATTGATAAATGAATGGACAATATTTTCTTTAAAACTACCCAATGACTTAGGTCCTATTATCTTTATTTTATAAATGAGAAAATAGAAGTCCAAAGAGGTTAAACTACTTCTTGTAGTTCACATTGGCAGTGAAAAGTGGAAGTCCAATTAGGCTGCCTGTCTGGTTCCAATGCCAGTAGTTTTCTTTAATTTCATTCCTTTGGACTCTGCATCAGAATGCAGTCACATTTTGGAATTCTTTATGCCTTGAATGATGAAATCATATTAGCTTAGAAGGGTTAATCAAATTTCTCCAGCAGTCAATAGATATGAAGAAGGGGCATGTATATTACTAATAGAATAAGTCAGTTTCAATGGTTTGTCGCAAGCTCTTGAAGTTAGAATTGGGATACAGGAGTCTAAGTATGGTTCTGCAATTTACCTGATAACTCATTTAACTTCTGTGAGCTAATTTCTCATCTATAAATTGGGGCTAAAAATAATATTTACCACAAAGGTGTTTTTGAGAATTAAATGCATGTGAAAATGATTGCATACTAAGGTCTATAAAATGTTAGTCCTTCTTTAGTCACATATAACTGTGTGGGCCATACTTTTTCTGCTGTCATAGTTTTGTCTACTGTAATATGTTTTGGCTAACAAAACACTTACTTAACCATTCAAAGGAAGCAGCACCATTCTGGCATATGAAAGAATCAGAGCTCAGATATAAATTTAACATTCTCTTTCTAGGCTTCTTATAAACCCTAGTTTACTTGATTTTTCTCAAAAGTGCACATAACTGCTACCTACGATGCAGATTTATAAGAGAAAACTCTAGTATTAATCAACATCTCCTTTACTTACATATTAGAACGTGGAGGAATGTAATGTTTTAATTTTCACACCCATCAACATTAGTATTAAATTGGAAGTTATTATTTAGATTTTTCCAGTGCAGTTTCTACTTATCAGTCTTAAACTAAAAAAATCTTTCAAGATTCTTTTTCCAAAATCATAGTTCTTTAAGCTAATTTTGTATTAAATTACAAAAGAAAACCCAAATCATCTACAGCATTTTCATTTTAGATAATACCTTTCACACATTTTAAATACTGAGCTCCCAAGGCCTTAAGCTAAATCTGAAATAAAAACTTTCTAAAGGAAAGGGAATCACATCAAATCGTTCTCACAGAGTTCTGACATTTTTGCCTTGGACTGTTATCATTTCTTCCCTGTATGTAAATGTCTTCTGGCTTTTCTCCCAATGGCCATTTGCAGGAGCAATGAGGTCATATTTTTATCTTTTTCTCTGGCTTTGTGCTTCTTCCAGTTTTAGGCACTTACTTAGAAACTAGGGGCCCGGTGCACAAAATTCATGCATTGTAGGGTCCCTAGGCCTGGCTGGTGATCAGGGACAATTGGGGCCTTCTGGCTGCCTGCTGGGGCCTTCCTTCGTTCTGTGTCGCCCCCTTGTGGTCAGCGCATGTCATAGCGAGCGATAGAACTTCTGGTCTCCCGTTTGAACTCCCGTGGGGACACTTTGCATATTAGCCTTTTATATATATAGACTAGAGGCCTGGTGCATGAAATTCGTGCATGGGGGTGGGGTCCTTCAGCCCAGCCTGCATCCTCTCCAATCCAGGACTCCTTGGGGGATGTCCGACTGCCTCTTGCAATCTGGGACTGCTGGCTCCTAACCGCTCGCCTTCCTGCCTTCCTGATTGCCCCTAACCACCTCTGCCTGCCTGCCTGATTGCCCCTAACTGCTCCCCTACCAGCCTGATCACCCCTAACTGCTCCCCTGCTGGCCTGATCGCCCCTAACCGCCTCTGCCTCACCCCATACCCGGGATCCAGGATTCCCTCCTCCAGCTGGTTGCAGGCACCCAGGACCTGGGCTTTCCTCCCTCTGGCCAGCAGCAGGCACCCAGGACCTGGGCCGGCTTCGCCCGAGCCTGCTGCAACTGCAGGGGACCATGGGCAGGCGGCTTTGCCCGGGCCACAGCCACAGGCACCTGGGACCGCAGGGTATGCGGCTTGTCCCTCTCTTGGACCACAGCCTGGCTGTTCCCCATTCCTCTCTTGTGAGCTCATTTGTGACTGGCTGGTCCCCAGTATGATATTAACTATGTATTGTATTAGCTGTGGGCTTGTCATATATGACCTTTAACTTTTAACTTTCAAGCTTTGAATGAAACTTGCATTGCTGACTACCTACTATTTATTAGGTAGTGTGGCAAGTATCAACATGTGAGTTTTTATCACATGATGGGTATTGTGCTAAGTGCTTCAGGCCACTTCATCTCATTCATCTCATGATTATTCCTCCATCATAACCTTAACATTGTAAAACAACTCATTACATGCAAACTTCCCTTTCTGGTTGCAGTGCTCTTTATGGCCCATCCTAAGTTCTTCCTGCTGATGGCTTAGAGTAAATTTATGATCAATCCTGCACGTTTTGCTGCTGAGATGTAGAGGAATTATTTAAGGCTTTAAAAATTCCCTTTCTCTAACTTTTAACTTTCAAGCCTAGTATGTTTCTGTGGGTTTCAAAAACCTGCTTCTGGAAGTCAAAAGCTTTCTTTCTCTTTACATTTCTACAATAATTTTTTTTTTTTTTTTTTTTTTTGGGATATGACCTTTATTGAGCTTATCCACCGGAGTGGAAATAATGTCTGTACAAAACCAAATGTTTGTTACTATAACTTCTGCATCACAATTAAAATCCAAACAGTTTTTTAAAAACAGTCAACTCAATCAAAACCCACTACTTCAGAATCAATAGCTTCTTTGAAGCCACAGTAACACTTAAATATGGTTAAGACTCGAATGCAGAAATTTGGTTGGTTGGAAAGCTAATTAAACTTCCAACTTGCTCAAATAGAATTACAAAAAGGCAAAATTGTGTTTTTCACAGAGATACAGTCCACTGGAATCACCAACACTGGACAGCTGTTAGAGTATTTAGAGTCCTGAGATAATAAGAAATCCAGGCATCCTTTAGACAGTCTTCTGTTGTCCTTTCTTCCCAATCAGAGATTTGTGGATGTGTGGAATAACACCACCACCAGCAATTGTAGCCTTGATGAGAGAATCCAATTCTTCATCTCCACGAATAGCAAGTTGCAAATGACGAGGGGTAATACGCTTTACCTTTAAGTCTTTTGATGCATTGCCTGCCAATTCAAGTACCTCTGCGGTGAGGTACTCCAGAATGGCTGCGCTGTACACAGCAGCGGTCGCGCCTACACGTCCATGGCTGGTCGTCCTAGATTTCAGGTGTCGATGAATACGGCCCACCGGAAACTGCAAGCCGGCTTTCTGCGAGCGGGAAACCGCCTTTGTCTTGGCCTTTCCGGAGTCTTTCCCAGCCTTACCGCCAGCCATGTCGATTTCTGCTGAAGCTCAAGCGAGCAGGGCAGAGAAAGGAGGAGCCAGACACCCAGCGAAATCCCAGCGCCGACTCCCTCGCACCGCGATTCAAACTGCCTACATTTCTACAATAATTTTAATGCTCCTTTAAGCAGATGGAATCCTCTGGTTAGGAGGGAGAAATGTCATATGCAAGAAAGTGATGGGGAAAAAAGGAATAAGAACATGTTTCAATGTACCATCTCTCTCTTACAATATAACTGCATATACTAGTACATAGAACTTACATAGCTATAGACTCTAGGATTCATTGCCCATCCTCATCCAAAGATATATCTAGTTTAACTGGAGATAATTTGTAAACTCATATAATACAGATTACTTTTAATTGTGGAATTTCAGGCATCAGTGTACTGGGTAAGGTTTTTATATTTTCTCTCTATCAATTTTTCTTCTTTGCCGAACCCATTCTATACAGAGTTGTTTCTTTATGTAAATTGGTTAATTTGCAATATGTATTATAGTTTCTTCACAGGCACTTATTGCTCCTCAGTATTTCTGCATTTGACTCCCTGTATGTCTGTACTACACATACGTATGATTGTAGTTCTCTAATCATTATTTTGATGATAATGATTCAGAATGATCATAAAGGTAATATCTGATTTCATTTAACAGCAACTACAATGACATACTTCTTCCTGATTGGGATATTTAATGGCAAGTGGTATAATGATGAAGAAGACAGCTGTGATGACCAATTTGTTCAATCTGTTACTGGGTAGACTAGAAATTAATTAACCATTGGGAAAAGAAAGCCTTCCCTATTAGCTGTATTGTGCTACTGGTCCTTCACATACTGCTTAGGCTTCTAAGATGAGGACTTACCAAAATATTAACCAAGCCCTAACTGGTTTTCTCAGTGGTTAGAGCATCGGCCTGGGGACTGAAGGGTCTGGGGTCCAATTCTGGTCAAGGGAACATACTTTGGTTGCACATTCAATCCCCGGGTCCGGTTGGGGCCTGTACGGAGGCGACCGATTGATGTGTCTCTCTCATATTGACATTTCTCTCTCTCTCTCTCTGTCTCTCCCCCTCCCTTTCACTCTCTCTGAAAATTAATGGAAAAAATATCCTCGGGTGAGGATTAACAACAACAACAAAATTAACCAAAAGAATGAATTTTGATCCCAAAACTCACTTTTGGTATAAATGCAAATGCAACCTGAGGGTTTATTAGTAACCAGGTGGTTGTCTGGTGGGCTCTCCCATATACCGTAATGTGCCCTCCCCTTTCCTCTCACCATGGCTTTGAATGAAACTTGCATTGCTGACTATTAAAGTCCTTGAGTACGTTCTCTTCCCAAGCCTGGACAGATAGTGTTAGGAGGGCCAAATGGAAGAATATTCTTTCAGATTCTTTGGAAGTACGTTCATTGGTTTCTTTCAATCTTCAGCAGGATTTTCTTTTTTCCTGTATTGACAGGAACAAATCTGGGAGCCACTTGAAATGACACAATATGAAGTCCATGGCAGCTATATGTATACCTGTACACTTAGAGAATGTGTTAGGGAGAACACGGTTAGGCACTATCTTTCTTCTTTCTGAAGTCTAGGTTATATTTGTATACACACACTTCTCTGCTTCTTTATTTTTTAATATGTATTTTTATTGATTTAAGAGAGTAAGGAAGAGGGAGGGATAGAAACATCAATGATGATTGGCTGCCTCCTGCATGCCCCACCCTGGGGATTGCGCCTGCAACCTGGGTATGTGCCCTGATTAGGAATCAGTCATTGACACTCAACCACTGATCCATGCTGGCTGGGCAGCTTCTTTCTATCTGTCTCTGTTTATGTTTTCCCCCTTCCCTCCTGCCCTCTCCCAACACCCCATAATCATATTACAGAATGGAGTACATTTGCGTAAATTTGTGTTTGCTTTCAGGCAGCATGAGAAACAGCAGATGTGCTTCACAGGGTGTGGGAGGAGAGTTACAGCACATGATACATGTACTAAGCATAAATGGGGAAAGTTAATTGTTATCATTATTATTTACTATATTGTGTCCTAACTATATTGTCATTGATCTGGTGACTTAATATTTCAATGGGACAGGCAAGATGGTTTAGACCTAAATTATCAAGCACCTACGGAGGCTATGATTCAAAGACAATATTCATAACCCTAGGGGGGAAAAACAAAACAAAAACCAACAAATCCTTTCATTTCCCCTCTGAGTATACTGAATTTGATCTCTCTTTCCTTTGGTGGAAAGCAGTGGTGCTGCATGCAGATAGAGCTGCCTGACTGAGTGGTGCTTCAAGGCTCATTTAGGTATTTGCTTGGATTCCTGAGGCCCAAAGAGCCTGCAGTCTTATTTATGGGGGTAGCATGAAGAAGAGAGGGGAAGAAAGAGCTGGAGATAGAGAAATGAGAGAGGGAGAGGGAGAGGGAGAGAGAGACTTCAGAGAATGCAGGGTGATTGGAAGGAAAGTAAAAAAGAAATCAAAATTATTGTCTAGAATCAGAATGTACAGCTTTACCTGTCTCTGGTATAATTCCACTTTGGCCAGGTGATGATCATGCTGACACCAGGCTGTAATTTCTCTTTTGAAGCACAAAAGGAAATGAAGGTGTGAATAACACTGCAAGGCTCTGAATTAGGAAACAGGAAAGGCGATCTCATGCTACTGTTGGAGCCTTGAGTGTTCTTGAAATGTAATTGTGACATCCCTTGAGGACACGGTGTACTGCAGAATAGCACAATCTAGGTGCTGGTATTTCTGTTGGCAAAGCTCCCATCACAGCCTCAGACGCTTTCTCTTGCCACCCAGGCTCCAGACAGTGACAACAAATGATTGCTCTGCATGTTCCTATGTCTGAAAAAATAGCTTTAGAACTGTACCAGTTTTATGGTTCAGCAATTGAGGCATTTATATAAAACTTGAACCTAGCCATCAAGAGATCTGCTAGAAAAAAATTTAGCAAAATCAAATTTCAAGATGGCATTATTCACCATAAGGAAAACCACCAATTCAGCAAAAGGGGAGGCAAAACTGAAATTCACCTTCAAAGCTAAATATTGTACCTTAAGACCAATTTTAACCTCTAATGCATTGGAGGGTTAATAATCTCCCTTTTTCTGCTTAAACCTAAAGTTAATGGTTAACAAAAGATCTTGGCTTGTTAGATTTTTCTTTCCTTACAGATTAAATTTTTATAAATAGAGATGACTTACTAGTTTAAATGTTTCTCTCAGCTGGATCCAGAGACACGCTGTTTTATTAGTCCTAGACTGGAAAAATTAAGTTTTTATTATGAGGAGGAGAAGGAAGCCAGCCTTCACAGTGGGGAGGGTTTGGGGAGGGAGAGGAAGGAATGTCAGGGACCTCATGGCTCTGAGCAGAGCAGCCCAGATTGCAGAACCTCCAAGCAAGGCCCAATCAGGGCCGTGGGAAGATCCCAGCTGGATGTTACAGCTTTTGAAATGGTTCTCCCTAACAATTTCATTCTGCCCCAGGGAGGTGTAAACTTTCAGAAACAAATATTTATTGAGATTTTTTTTTACATGCAAAATAGAGAGGAAGAAAAAAGAATAAAAAGAGAGAAAATATGTACATAATAACAGTTACCACTTAGAAGGTCATGTTTGCCAATTTTAAAGTGAGATGGTACTTTTATTTCCTCGCCTAGCCATCAGCACTGTTTTTAGAAGGAAGGGGTAACAAATAAGTGCTCTATTTAAAGCTCCAGTTTTATATTGGTAAATGTAAAAAATCGAAATGTTATTTTATATTTTTTATTGATTTCAGAGAGGAAGGGAGAGGGAGAAAGAGATAGAAACATCAATGATGAGAGAGAATCATTGATTGGCTGCCTCCTGCACACCCCCTACTAGGGATTGAGCCCACAACCTGGCCATGTGCCCTGATGGGGAATTGAACTGTGACCTCCAAGCTCATAGGTCGACACTCAACAATGAGCCAAGCTGGCCGGGCTAGAAATGTTATTTTGAAAAGAGAAGTATACATTTGTGTGCATACTATAATTATATAAAAACAAGTACTATGTTAGAAGATTTAATGGGCAATAGACCAAAGTGCTAATAGCCATTTGAAGAAGACATGGAATTACAGATGCCCCCCCCCCCCCCCCCACACACACACCATTTTTTCCAGTTTTCCAAACTTTTTATAGTGTGGTGTCATTGCATCTATAATAATTTTTGAAAACAGGATGTAGGGAGAATAAAGCTAGAACACTTTAAGAGTGAGAGAAGGAGAGAGACAGAAAAGTAAAGAAAGAAAAGAAAGAGGAGGGAGGGAGGAAAAAAAGAAGGAAGGAGGAACGGGGATTAAATATTCTTAAGTATTGTCAGATGGTCAGAGAGAATAAAGAAACCTGGTAAAACAGTCTTGAAAAAGTTTAAACTTTGACTTTTGGTCTTGAAGTACCAGGAGATTTTTGTGTTTATTTTCAGTTTATGATAATGACCGAGTGATGTGTCAGCATTTTAAAAAATGGAATGGAAACGAATGTGCTTTTTTCTTCAGCTTACTAATTGAAATGCCTGATAGCCCTAGGGATGAAGCAGCTGCTTCTCAGAGAACTGCTACAGGTTTTAGATTACAAGGTTATTCGGCAGAATTGTCCTCTTTATCTACTTGTCTAAAATAGAATTAGGTTACATGAAAAAGAAATATATATATATTAAAAAACCCTACTAGATTAGAAAGGAAGTGAGAAAAAAATTGGTATTACTAAAGAGCGTCTTTCTACTCCAGTAAAATAATTCTTTTAGAATTTTAATGTAAATATATTGCCCCAGGAGATGTTTCAGTTAGAAATTTAAAACTACTTAACACATATAATGTGCCAAAGTTGTTGTATATTTTGTTGACTAAAGCACCAACTCCTTCTTTAACATGGGGTGCACATATATTTACATATCCAATACAAGAGGACTTTACTCAGAGTATATAAGAAACAAGAAACTTAGTTGGAGCTGGACTGGCCTTTACAAATGATCCAGATCATTGCTGTCCAATATAACTTTTTGAGATGGCGGAAATGTTTTATTTCTGTATTGCCAACGCAGTAGCTACTAGTCTTGTGTAATCACTTGAAATGTGGTTAGTATGGCCCTAGCCGGGTTGGCTCAGTTGATAGAGCGTCAGCCTGTCAACTGAAGGGTCCTGGGTTCGATTCTGGTCAAGGCCACATGCCTGGATTGCAGGCTTGATGCCTAGTGTGGGGCATGCAGGAGGCAGCCAATCAATGATTCTCTCTAATCATTGATGTTTCTATCTCACTCTTCCTCTCCCTTCCTCTCTGAAATCAATAAGAATATATTTTTTAAAAAAGAAATGTGGCTAGTATGACTGAAGAACTAAAATTTTAATAATTAAATTGAAATAGCCACATGTGGCTAGTACTCTGTATTGGACAGTACAGATCATACTTATTTGGCAGGTAAGGCAATCAAGAGGCTAAGTGAGACCCCCAAGATAACTGAAATCTGCCATTCATTTTCAACTAATTTTCATTATTGAGAGATTAGAGAGGAGAAGGAAGATGAGTGAGTTTGTTACATTAATGTTCTAAGACTGCTCCCTGATAATCTTTCTTTTTAACCTCTGGAAATACCTAGAAACCACCCACCCAACAGGGGTCATGGGTAAGATTACCCAAACAGATTAAGCCCCCCAAGCCCACTCTGATTCTTATACTAATAACTATCAGGTTGGAAGAGAAAATATTATTGCTGCTTTATATCTGAGGTTCTGATAGGCCAAATGATTATTAGCTCAGGTTTGCCTGTCTCGCAAGTACATCTGCTGGAAAAGGTTTTGACTCTTCACTCTTTCTGTTATACCTGGCTGCCTTTCATCTAAGTCCTGAGACGGTGTAAGACCTGGGAAGCTGCCTTAGTGTGTAGGACAAACTGAGGGAGCCCCACAGAGCAGAAGCATTTCACAGAAAACATCCTCTGGCAAAAGTCTAGTGGGAAGCTGTGTGGGATCCAGAATTAAGAGAATACAGGATTGATAACAAGTATGCTTGGACAAGTTACTAAGCCTCTTTAAATACCACGTTCCCTATTAGTAAAATGAGGATTACATTGGTACCTCGTAGACTTCTTGTGCAGGAAAATGAAATTATTCATGTAAAGTGCTATGTGCAGGCATATATATAGTAACTGCTCAGTGCACATTAGCTATAATTATACATATTAATATAAAAAGATGTGAGCTGTGTTTTCATTGCTTCATTGGCCTGTTTCCAGATTCAGAAGAGGCAGTGATTTTGGGTTTGACCTGCATTAGAACACTATACTCAATCTCCTAGTATTTTCTCACATTTTCCTTTCCTCTACAAGTTTCTATTCTCTTTCTCCCACTACAACACAGTCAGGAAAATGTTATTGTGTTACTATCCCTGGAATCTCTCCTTCATTGCTACAACTTTTGTGAAGTTCTAGAGGAAATAGTGAGGGAGGCACCAGAGTGGCTGGCGGGATCTTGGAAACATTGAACATTGATTGGCCTCCTGATGTCGACCATCATTATGGGAGCAGCAGCATGAAGCCCCACACCCAGTTCAAAGGAATCTATTTTGACAAAGTTTCTAAAATTAACCCCCCCCGGCCCCCCCCGACCCCCCCCCTCCTGTGGAGACAGTTTCTGCACAGTCCTACCATCATTACCAAGTCATTATCTAACTAAATGGGAGAAATCATCCTGTACATGAAGCCTTTTCAGGAGTTATATCCAGACACTTTGTTCCTTGCTCCAGGCATCTCATAACCTGTCAGACTGGCTATCATCAACAAATCAACAAACGACAAGTGCTGGAGAGGATGTGGAGAAAAAGGAACACTTGTGCACTGCTGGTGGGAATGCAGACTGGTGCAGCCACTATGGAAGACAGTATGGAGTTTCCTTAAAAAACTGAAAATGGAACTCCCATTTGACCCTGTGATCCCACTTCTAGGAATATATCCCAAGAAACCAGAAACACCAATCAGAAAGGATATATGCACCCCTATGTTCATAGCAGCACAATTCACCATAGCTAAGATCTGGAAACAGCCTAAGTGCCCATCAGTAGATGAATGGATTAGAAAACTGTGGTACATCTACACGATGGAATACTATGCTGCTCTAAAAAGGAAGGAACTCTTACCATTTGCAACGTCATGGATGGAACTGGAGAGCATTATGCTAAGTGAAATAAGCCAGTCAATGAAGGAAAAATACCACATGATCTCACTCATTCATGGATAATAGAGACCATTATAAACTTTTGAACAATAATAGATACAGAGGCAGAGCTGCCTCAAACAGATTGTCAAACTGCAGTGGGAAGGCCGGGGAGGGTTGGGGGCATGAGGTAGGGGTAAGAGATCAACTAAAGGACTTGTATGCATGCATATAAGCATAACCAGTGGACATAAGACATTGGGGGATAGGGGAGGCTAGGGGACTGTCTAGGGCGGGGGGATAAAATGGACACATATGTAATACCCTTTGTAATACTTTAAGCAATAAAAAAAAAAAAACTTGCATCATATCAGAGTATGGATAGATACCTGTAAACCTGTTCTAGTAACTGGAAAAAAATATTCTGGTTAAAGCATGGTGCTAGTGTAATCAAGATCACAATTTTGATGTCCACACACAATAGTTAAATAAAACAGTCTAGTTCACATTTATAGACTGAATCCACAACTGGGACCAGCCATTTATTTATTTATTTATTTATTTATTTAATTTTAACATATTTTTATTGATTTCAGAGAAGAAGGGAGAGGGGGAGAGAGACAGAAACATCAATGATGAGAGAGAATCATTGATCGGCTGCCTCCTGTACACCCCTTAATGTTGATTGAGCCTGCAATCCTTGACCTATATCAAACCTGGGACCCTTCAGTCCACAGGCTGATGCTCTATTCACTGAGCCAAACCAGCGAGGGCTGGGACCAGCCTTTTAAGCAATATGCATCACTAGACAAGATGGCTAGGCTACAGAATGTTTATGGCACATTTTGCCTGTCATGATTACTAGGTAAAGCAACACAAAGACCTTGGCCTCAGATTTGAAGGACGATACATTACTAGCATTGTAATGAGAAAGTGCTAGATCTAGGTGCAAGCCCAGGCCACTTACCAGCCTTTGAGTCATGGTTGTGCAATTTGGAAAATAGAAAGAAAAAAAAAAAGCGTTTCTTCCTTTATCACAAAGGTGTTGTGGGGATTAAGTGACAGAATGAATGAGCATCTCTTTGTAACCATAAAGTGCTTATACAAATAGAAGATACTATAAATATTTATAGCTTAAATGCTCAGGGATTTTTTGTATAGTTACTATTGTGTGTTTGTTTTGTTTTCCCTCAGGGTAGCTTTACAAAAATGTGCCCTGCATTTCAGTTATACTGGCATTTAGTCCTCTGCTTCATCAAAGCCATGGACAAAGTTTCATAAATTCTTCTTCATTGAAATAGAAATCTTACATGTCTCCAGTAGCACATTATCACCAAGAAATAGTTATGATAAATGACTGTGAGGCAAAGTTGAGGGCCACTGCATAAGTATCCTTCCACATAAATTACATTAAAAACAGCAATGTGTAACACCTGCGAAACAAGGCTGGCTTTTTGAGGCATTATTTTTAGTTGAGTTGGGCACAGGCAACTTCCTCCTGATGAGCTGTAAAAACACCAAGAAAGCTTAAGAGGCAAGCATGGCTGTGCTTTCTGTTTTATACCACTCCTTCATGCTGCATAGCTGAGTTGTAAATAATAAAACCATAAGCACAGAGAAGCTCTGATTTCCTTCCTTCCATTGAATTAGGCTTTAGTTTAAAAGTCACACAAGATCTCAGAAATTATCTATTTAAAATACAAAGTTGGGTGCAGAGAGAAACAGTTCAGTGACCTGGGGAAGCGGTGGGAGGGAGCAAGGAATATCTTCTTGTATCTACACCTTAAATTTTGACACTGTAGATTCCTCAACAATTTAAACACTGAGGAGAAGATGCCATGTTGAGTGAGAAATCCTATCTAATAAAAGAGAAACATGGTAATTGGCGTACGACCGCTACCCTTCCCATTGGCTAATCAGCGAGATATGCAAATTAACTGTCAGCCAAGATGGCGGCCGTCAGCCAGGCAGCTTGAAACTAACATGAGGCTTGCTTGCTTCAGTGACGGAGGAAACCAACATTCCCCGCCTGCCTTGCAGGCCTCTGAGCCTGCAGTTTGAAACATTTTAACAAATATAGAAGCTAAAAAAACCCTCAGAAACCAGCTTTCAGCGAGCTGGGATCTCAGAGCTGGAGTCAGAGCTGAGTTATACATTGTTTCGAAACGAAACAAACCAGATACCTACTTTCAGCAGCGGAGGCCTAAGAGCTAGAGCCTCAGAGCTAAAGCTGGCAGAGAATTAAAAAAAGAAAAAAAGAAAAAAAGGAGCCCTTGGGAGCTTCCGTCACCCGTCAGCCTGAAAACAGCCCTCAGCCCCTCACCCAGACTGGCCAGGCACCCCAGTGGGGACCCCCACCCTGGTGTGTGACCAGCTGCAAACAGCCCTCAGCCCCTCACCCAGACTGGCCAAGCACCCCAGTGGGGACCCCCACCCTGAATGGTGTGTGACCAGCTGCAAACAGCCATCATCCCCTCACCCAGGCTGGCCAGGCACCCCAGTGAGGACCCCCACCCTGATCCAGGACACCCTTCAGGGCAAACCAGCCAGCCCACCCATGCACCAGGCCTCTATCCTATATAGTAAAAGGGTAATATGCCTCCCAGCACCGGGATCAGTGGAGCCGAGAGGCCTCCCGGCACCGGGATCAGCGTGACGGGGCAGCGTCCAAACCCCCTGATCAACCTGCAGCTCTGTGTGTGACAGGGGATGGGGCCACAGCCTCCCTATCCACCCTGCTCTGTGTGTGACAGGGTGCGGCGCCCCAACCCGCCCCCCTTCCCCACGGGCCCTGCTCTGTGTGTGACAGGGTAGAGCCATAACCTCCCCATCGGCCCTGCCCTGAGTGTGACAGTGGTGGCGTCCCAACCCCCTGATCCGCCCTGCTCTGTGTGTGACAGGGTACGGCGCCCCAACTCCCCTATCGGCCCTACTCTCTGAGTGACAGGGGGGAGCTCCTCAACCCCCTGATGGGCCCTGCTCTGTGTGTGACAGGGGCGAGCTCCCCAACCCCCTGATGGTCCCTGCTCTGTTCGTGACAGGGGGGAGCTCCCCAACCCCCCTGATGAGCCCTACTCTGTGCGTGACGGGGGGAGCTCCCCAATCCCCTGATCGACCCTGCTTAGTGCGTGACAGGGTAAGGAGCCCCAACCCCCCTGATCGGCCCTGCCCTGAGCATGACTGGGGGTGGCATCGCAACCTCCCGATCCGCCCTGCTCTGTGCATGACAGGGGGCGGCGCCCCCACACCCCAATCGGCCCTGCTCTGAGCTGGACCAGGGGCTGCACCTAGGGATTGGGCCTGCCCTCTGCCACCCGGGAGCAGGCCTAAGCCAGCAGGGCGTTATCTCCCGAGGGGTTCCAGACTGCGAGAGGGCACAGGCCGGGCTGAGGGACCCCCCCTTCCCCCCGAGTGCACAAATTTTTGTGCACTGGGCCTCCAGTAAAGAACATAAAAGACTTTGGCCAGTGATTGATAACAGAAAAAGGAGAAAAACTTCAGTGGGGTGGGAGAGGTAGTTGAAAATCAGGCGGGGTTGATGCAGAGCCACAAAGGCTAGTCCCGAAAAGCCCTTAAGTCTTTGCAGAGGCTCTGGGTTCCAGGTTGGAGTTAGCCTCTAGGCCATTAAGAAAAGTGCTACCTTGAATTCTGAGATATTTCATCAGGGCAACCAGAGAAGCTACGCTGAGCATAAAGGCAACTTCTCATTCCCATAAGAATTCATGCTAGGTATATTTTCATCAGGTCTTTAAATAGAAAAATCTTTAGTTTCTTGAGATTTAGTATAGAGTTACTGCACAACTGCTGATATAAGGAAAGCAACAGGATTTTTCTTGATGGGGGTGGGGGAGGGGGCATTGGACATCCTTTGGGGAAGACTTAATTTTTGATTAATTTCTCATGAGAGGCAGAGGGGAACCCTTGTATTTTTCTGGATATTTTGCTCATTAAATCATTTGGAGCCTTGACTCAAATATGGCCTTAGTCCCTAGAGTGTGGAGACAGATAAAGAGAATTTCAGTGTATTTTAAATAAGGTCTTTTGCTGGGAGTGAGTATTAAAACTATTGGTGTAGGTGCTTGTTTAGGAATATGCATGCATGAGAGTCATGAGAATGTCTGCCAATACTTAATACCCATCAATAAGCAAGATACTATTGTGTGTGCTTGCTTGGACTTTTCTGTTCTCAATTTATTATTGCTTTGGTAAATTGATGGTTGATATTTTTACAAAGGATTGCTAGGATTTCTCACAATGACAATTATGCTTGTGTTTATTTTCCACAACCTAGATTATTGTTAGGTCATTTAAAAAATCCTAAAGCTCCTTTTGCAAATACTTCCATTATAGACACAGTTTAATACCTTATTTTCTGAAGGATATTAGCTGTGATATATATTAACAAAAACAGTGAAATTTTTATACAGAAGTTGTATCAGCTCTTTTCTAGGATAAGGTTAGGAACTGGATATTACTTGATGGCATTTATCTATAGGACACCTCCTCCTATGAGGTTCTCAAGGGAGTCATTCATACAAAAAACATCATTAAATAAGAAATACTGTATTTGCTTTTAAAAACACATTTTTTGAGCCATATCTAAGTATGATATCACCACCCACTCCCCCATAACATAAATAGTTTCACCCAATGGGAAAGCATTTTAGCAATGCAGTACAAAGGATCAGGTAACTTCAGAAATTCTAATGAAAGAAATAGTTTCTTAATGGCAGCTCTCAAGGTCATAGACTTAGAGAGTGAGGTGATATTAACACAAGTCTCAAGAGAGTTGTATGACCATTGGGTATTTTTCAGCTTCTTCCTATCATTTGCTGCATATAGGTATGGGTGCAGAAATACAAATTAAACTAGGTAGTAAATGGTTGGATGGAGAAATAAAAACCTGGACTCTAGGATCACATACTTTTGGTCTTAATCAAATTAACATTCCTTACTATGTGATGTCCATGCTCCTAGGATGGAGTGTGTGGTTTAGACTAGAGGTCAATGTAGAGCTTTTACTTCTTCATAATCCTAAAAAGTGAAATCCTGCATGCTTCACTTCTGGGTAACTATATGGTACAGGAACTTTCTGTTGCATCATGGAAGCAATGATCAGCCAGCTTAGGTAGCCATACAAAAAGAAAGAAATGGTTGCAGGTTCCCATGATAAACCGTGGTGACTTAATTGATTCTTCTACATGGACTTAACTGAATGCCTAACAGTCATTTTGAAATTAACATATCCAGGCCCTGGCCAGGTAGCTCAGTTAGTTAGGGCATTGTCCCAATACTCCAGGGTTATGGGTTTAATCTGGTCAGGGCACATACAGGAATCAACCAGTGAATCTCTCTCTCTCCCTCTCTCTCTCTCTTTCCCCCTCTCTAAAATAATAATAATAAATAAAAAATGAACATATCTAAAATAGGGGTTTTCATATCCAACTCCTATTTTAAACCTGCATATCCCCAACTCTTTCCCATATCATTTAATGGCACCCAATTGCTTGGGCCAAAAGTCTATAAGTCACCCTAAATTTCTCCTTTGTCCTTACTCACATCTACAATGTCTCATCCATCAATAAGTCCTCTTGGTTTTACTACCAAAATGTCTTCTGAATCCGTACACTTCTCACTCTTTTTACTGCTGCCACACTAATCCAGGCCTCTATCACTTCCTGCCAGGATTACTGCATGGATTACAGTGTTCTAACTATGGCCCTGTTTCCATTCTTGCCTTATCACAATCATTCCCAGTGCCACAGCCAGGATTAGGGTTTAAATTATAAATCAGTTCATATTCTTTCCTGTTAAAATCTTCCAGTGGCTTTCCATTCTATCCTATATAATAAAAGCTTAGGTGTAGCCACACCCTTGCACTATGTCATCACAAGATGGCCACCACAAGATGGCCACATGCACAGCAGAGGTGGGGCCCAGTGGCCACTCCACGCGGTGAGGCCTGGGGGTCCCATGGTTCTGTGCGACGTGGAGGAGGCCCGTCCTGGTGTCTCCGCCGCCTCGTGCGGAGGAGGCAGGTCCCGGTGGAGGAGGCGGGTCGTGGCAGGGGAGGGTAGTTGTGGGCGATCAGGCTGGCAGGGGAGGGCAGTTGTGGGCAATCAGGCTGGCAGGCAGAATCAGGGGCAATCAGGCACGCAGGCAGGCAAGCAGTTAGAAGCCAGTGGTCCTGGATTGTGAGAGGGATATCTGACAGGGATATCGAACAGGGATCGGGCCTAAACCGGCAGTCAGACATCCCCTGAGGGGTCCCAGATTGGAGAGGGTGCAGGCCGGGTTGAGGGATACCCCCTCCCCCATGCATGAATTTCGTGCACCGGGCCTCTAGTTTAGAACAAAATGTCAACCTCCTGGCTAACCTGGACATCATGGCCCTCCTGGTGCGTCATGGTCTGGTGACTCTTCACTTCTTGCCCCCTACCTTACTCCTGGCTCTCCTCCATCCTCTTTGGCCTTCCTTGTTTCATCTGATCTTTGCATAATAGCTCCTTCTTTTTATTTAGGCTAAATTCTCACCTCCTTGGGCCTTTTCTGACACCTTAAACTAAATAAATTACCTCTCTAAGACAGTCTCTTTACTGTGTTCTATTTATTCTTTGTATTCTTTAATCTAAGATGATCTCATTTGTTTGTCGATGTCTTTATTGTCACTTCTTGCTACAGAGGGAGTTGTAAGTCTATTCACTGCAAATTCCCAGTGTGTCTGCCTTGTTCCATAGAGCAATTATTATTTATTGAGGACCTCAATAAATAATGGTTTAATAAGTGAGGGATTTTTTAAAGTCATCCCCCAAAAGTAAATTTGGCCCGATCAGTGTTCTGTAATAAGACCAATTGATTTGGCATTTTTGCCTTTTGGATGAACTAAGAAGGAAGGTGGGAGAGATGTGAGCACATTGGGTAAATGCTTTCCTCTCACTTTAGAAAAAAAAAACTTACTAAGCAAGTATTGAGTTTCTGCTGTGCATCATGTGTTAGGTGCTATTAAAGTATACTAGTAAATGTTACTGAGCTCTAAGAGTTCAATTGTAGGGGGAGGATTCACAACATGAATCAACACAAGGAGAATTGCATGACAATAAATACAATAGGAATATGAATAGGAAAAGATCAGTTTGAAATGCAGTAGTTGGGCTAGGCTTCATGAAAGAAAGAGGATCAACCATGACATGTGGAGGTAGGGAATCTGAAGGGCATCTCAGAGAGGAAGGGTCATAAATAAGGGGGAAAAGGTTGGAACAAAGATTTTTTGGGGCCAGATTTTGCTCTTGGAAAGCTAAGAAGAGAGTGGGTTAGATTCTGCTCAAGTCATACATATTTAGAGTCCAAAAAAGTTTAGAGTGAGCTACAGAAACAGATAAGTAGGTAGAAGGTGATTTATTAAGGCATTCCTTTCCTATTTAAGGTCTTGGTGGTATTTTTCTTGGGAACTGAGTTTCATTTGTTAAATATCTATTATCTGCCTACTCTGTACCAGGTGCTGCTGCTGGGTTCAACAGTACACCAGAGATCATAGTTCCTCTCCCCAGGAGTTTATAATCTATTTATGGAGGTACACGATGCATGAATAAGTTCATAATAATAATTTAAGCATAATTTAAATATTGTCCATTTTAGGCAAATTTTTTTGTACTAGTGATGTGGGAAGAGGCAGAAAAAGAAGATTGTTTGGAGAAGAGAGAATGCTATTAATAGCTTATTTGCAAGGCTGTTTGTACCAGTGTTAGAAAGGACGGCGATGTGGCTGCCCCTTTTTGTAGCCAGAGCCAAAACACAAAACTATAGTGGAAGCATAATTACAATAGTCCCACATAAAATGGTCTCCCTCTTTTTCTCTTTCATTTCCTTCGACCTTCAGACGCTGCTGTCAATTTAATCACAGCGAAGTAAAAAGTACAGGAGCTATGAACAATGCATGATAAACATGTGCCTAAGAGCAAGGCATGCTATTGGGATGAAACTGGCGAGCATAATTGTAAACATGTTGGAGGGCAAGTACCAGGCGGGAGCTCTTCATTCAGTCTGGAGAGGTACAAAGTGGCAATTTAATAACTTTTGTTGTTAGAATAATAGGGCCTTTCACAGGAATATCCACAACCTCCTCCAAGACACTGGTGGTCATGGCAGTTACTAAATGATCAGTGACCTAGTTCTGATAAAAAGAGATTTCTTAGAGAATTGTGGAATGTCTCAGCTTTAACTTAGTCCTCCCTCTTGGGTCTTGTACTAGAATTCTATAGTAGTTATTTCTGCAAGGAGATACAGATTCATACACTCCTTGATTATGTAGATTCATATTTCATTGTGGTATTTTCCTAAAGTCTTCATGTTGGGCCCTAAAGATCTATTTTCATAATACAGTGGTATGTTAAAAAATGTAAATTCTTACATGTAAAATCACCTCTCAAAGCCAGATACACCTTGTGAATTGTTGAACAGTTAACCTATTATCAGATGACTATGCCATAGTTTTATTTTTCTTGGGCTGCCATAACAAAATACCACAGACTGAGTGGTTTAAATGAAATTTAAGCTGCTAATTCTAAGCTGCTAATAAGAAAGTTTATTTTCTCACAGTTCTGGAGGCTAGAAGTCTGAGATCAAGGTGTTGGTTTCTTTAAAGATCTCTCTACCAGGCTTGCAGATGGCTGCCTTCTTTTTTTTTTTTTTTTTAAAAAAAAATGTCACAAGAAAAGTGTAACTTGGGAGAACCAAGATGGCGGCATAGGTTAACGCCGGAGTTTGCTGCCTTGAACAACTACTTCAAAAGTGAAACTAAAAAACGGACCAGACATCACCCAGAACCACAGGAACGCTGGCTGAGTGGAAGTCCTACAACTAGGAGGAAAGAGAAACGCATACGGACACTCAGAGGAGGCACAGTGCTGAAGTCAAATTCTGAGGTGCGGAGTGCGCGGAGCGGGCTGGCGACGGAGGGCGCGGTTGGCGTTTTTAATCGGGAGGGAGTCGCAGACTCTGAGCTCCAGATCTGGGCGAGTCTTTAGGGACCCAGACTCAAACGGGAGAAGCGGGACTGTCTGGCTTCGGTCAGAGCGAGTGCAGCTTTCTCTCCGAGTTTTGCAGCGGGTGCTGGGACTCAGAGAGGCAGAGCCCCTAGGGACAGGACTGAGAGCCGCCATAACTGCTCTCTCCGGCCCACCCTGTTGATCCTGTGCGACCCGCCCCGCCCAAGCCCTGCACAGAGGCATTTGCCAGATAGCCTCAGGCAAACGCCAGATTAGCACCTCCCTAGAGGACAGAAGTTCTCTCACTGCAGACACAGCTGATTCTCATAGCCACTTGGCCTGGAGGTCAAACCCTCCCTGGTATTAGCTACAACAATCAAGGCTTAACTACAAGACTGCGCACAAAGGCCACTAGGGGGTGCACCAAGGAAGCATAACAAAATGCGGAGACAAAGAAACAGGACAAAATTGTCAATGGAAGATATAGAGTTCAGAACCACACTTTTAAGGTCTCTCAAGAACTGTTTAGAAGCCGCCGATAAACTTAATGAGATCTACAAGAAAACTAATGAGACCCTCGATGTTATATTGGGGAACCAGCTAGAAATTAAGCATACACGGACTGAAATAACGAATATTATACAGACTCCCGACAGCAGACCAGAGGAGCGCAAGAATCAAGTCAATGATTTGAAATGCGAGGAAGCAAAAAACACCCAACTGGAAAAGCAAGATGAAAAAAGAATCCAAAAATGCGAGGATAGTGTAAGGAGCCTCTGGGACAGCTTCAAGCGTACCAACATCAGAATTATAGGGGTGCCAGAAGATGAGAGAGAGCAAGATATTGAAAACCTATTTGAAGAAATAATGACAGAAAACTTCCCCCACCTGGTGAAAGAAATGGACTTACAGGTCCAAGAAGCGTGGAGAACCCCAAACAAAAGGAATCCAAAGAGGACCACACCAAGACACAACATAATTAAAATGCCAAGAGCAAAAGACAAAGAGAGAATCTTAAAAACAGCAAGAGAAAGAAACTCAGTTACCTACAAGGGAATACCCATACGACTGTCAGCTGATTTCTCAACAGAAACTTTGCAGGCCAGAAGGGAGTGGCAAGAAATATTCAAAGTGATGAATACCAAGAACCTACAACCAAGATTACTTTATCCAGCAAAGCTATCATTCAGAATTGAAGGTCAGATAAAGAGCTTCACAGATAAGGAAAAGCTAAAGGAGTTCATCACCACCAAACCAGGATTATATGAAATGCTGAAAGGTATCCTTTAAGAAGAGGAAGAGGAAGAAAAAGGTAAAGATACAAATTATGAACAACAAACATGCATCTATCAACAAGTGAATCTAAGAATCAAGTGAATAAATAATCTGATGAACAGAATGAACTGTTGATTATAATAGAATCAGGGACATAGAAAGGGAATGGACTGACTATTCTTGGGGGGGAAAGGGGTGTGGGAGATGCGGGAAGAGACTGGACAAAAATCGTGCACCTATGGATGAGGACAGTGGGTGGGGAGTGAGGGCGGAGGGTGGGGCGGGAACTGGGAGGAGGGGAGTTATGGGGGGGGGGGAAGAGGAACAAATGTAATAACCTGAACAATAAAGATTTAATTAAAAAAAATGTATTTATTGATTTCAGAGAGGAAGGGAGAGGGAGAGAGAGATAGAAACATCAATGATGAGCCCTAGCTGGTTTGGCTCAGTGGCTAGAGTGTCAGCCTGCAGACTGCCGGGTCCCAGGTTCGAATCCATTCAAGGGCACAGGCCCTGGTTGCGGGCTTGATCTCCAGTAGAGGGTGTGCAGGGGGCAGCCAATCAATGATTGTCTCTCATCATTGATGTTTCCATCTCTCTCTCTTTTTCCCTTCCTCTCTGCAATCAATAAAAATATTTTTTTAAAAAAGAAACATCCCACATGTTTCTGACTCCTGTCTTCCAAGCCCTGCTTCCTGCTTTACACATTCTATCAGGGCAGAAAAGTGGGTTTGCCATTTTCTCTTATCTTGTAGTGATTTTTACTCAGTCTCCTCCTTGTTTCCACTTCCTTAGCTGGGCCAGGGAGAGAAACTGCCTCGCAGTAAGGAAAGATCCAAAAGGTTTAATTTCCTAACACTAATTTTTGAGCATTTAAGGATTTTCAAGCTAATTTATCTAAAACACTCCTGTCTTAGTTTCTAGCAAATAAGTCCATTCTAAGCTGCTAATAAGAAAGGGAGGCCCTTCAGAGAAAGACAGCCAAATGTAGAAAGTGGGACAACCACTGGCTTGTGAAACAATCAGAGCAGTTCACTCTTCCTGCTCATCTTCTTTGATCTTCATGTGTGGCCAGAATTCAGAACTTAAAATTGTAAAGGACGAGCCACCCCCTTGTGAGCAAAAAGTGGGCAGGTAATTTGACCTTCACTTTACATAAAAAACCCCACAAAACAATATTCAGAGAATTCAAGAGTTAAATGTAAGAATATTGAAGTGTAGAAAAACTAGCAAAATAGAATTAGATATTTATCAAGTTTCTGGAGGGGCAAGGAAATAGTGAACTTAGAAGTGATAGAAGACATGAAGAAAATAATGGGCAGATTTGACTATAAAACATAAACTTTAAAAATAAAAGTAATTTTATTTACTATAACTAATAATTAATTTAGTTATAATTTAAAATTCACTTTATTTATATAATTATAATTTATTATTTTAGTTATACTTTTATTAGTATTTAATGATATATTAATTTAATTTTAAAATTAAATTTGCTTTATCCTACCTGGCTGTTAGTGAAATTGGTCATTGGTAAGTTAGATTTTGAGTGATTGGTTTGAGAGTGAGAAAGAAAGAGATGTGAATAATATTGCTGGAGGCAAAGACAGGATTAGTGAATGATTTGATATGGAAGGAAAGTAGGAAGGAAGAGTCAAGAATTAATCTGAGGTTTGAGGCCCAGAGAGCTGGGAGGGGAGTAGAAGGAATGAAACCAAATAGGGAGCAAGGGGAGGGGAGCAGGCATGGCTACTCCAAGTGAAAATTACTATGGTCCTTGGTTCTCACACTTCAGCCTGCATCAAAATCACCACAAGTATGTTACAACACAATTTGCTGGGGCCATCCCCAGAGTTGCTGATTCAGCAGGTTTGATCATTTGCATCTGCATTTCTAAGAATGCATGAACATTTGCATTTCTAACAATTTCTTAGCTGATACTTATACTACTGATCAGGGGACCTCACTTTAAGAATCATTATCTGGTTTTTAGGATGGGGTTGGTGGAAGGTATCCAGTAAAGAGGACATGGATCTTTGGAGAGAGCTCAGGACCAGAAATAAAAATAATAATTGGTAGCACTTACTGTAAAGCTTCCCATTGGTGTGCCAATAGTGATTATCCCCTAGGGTGGAGACTGGACTACAGGGGCTGGAGAGATCAAAGCTCTTTGGTCCATTGTCCTTGATCTGAGCAGCTGCTTCCATTTACCCTGAGTGCATGCAAATATTATCATTTTGCTTATGCAAGCAGTGATATGAAAAACTGTAAAACATTGAAAAGCACGGATTTACTGAGTGCTTATTCTGTGGCAGGCTGAATTGATAACCTCATGAGCAAGATGCTATTATTATCCAGATTTAAGAGGAGAGGTTTAAAGGTTAAACCACTTCAGTGTCACATGGCTGGTAATTGGCAGATTCAGGATTAAAGCACTGTCTGGCCCATTTCCAGACCTTGAGCTTCTAGTCATCATTCCTCTTAAAGGCTTTAGACATTATCTGCCCAGAGGTGATATTTAAAACAATGAGATTGAATGAGACTACCAAGGAAGAGAGTTTAGAGAGAAATGTCCTTGTACCTTGGGAAACATCTACATTTGGGGAATGAAGGGAAGAAATGGAGTCCTAGAGTATTTCACAAATATGAAAGGAAAAGAAAGCATCAACAGAAAAAATTTCGCAAGTGTCATATGCCTTGAAGCAAAGAAAAGGCTACTGAATTTTCAGACTAAGGTCATTATTGATCTTTAAATAAACTGCTGCGTCAGAGAAGATGGAAAGCATAGCTAGTGTTTTAGTTATCTATTTCTGATTTACAATCAACCCCAGACATAGTGTATTAAAAATAATAACATAATTTGTTTCTCACATTTCTGTGAATGGATTTGACTCATCTGGGTGGTTCTTCAGCTCTACATGGTGTAGACTGGGGCACGGGGAGGCCGATGTCATCTGGAGACTTGATTGACAGGAACATTGAAAATGGCTCACTCACATGACTGCAGTGAGTGCTGGCTGTTGGCTGAGAGTTCAGCTGGGGCTGTTCACCAAAGAGGATTGGTTGTCCTCCACATAGTTTATTCATGAGGCTTGGCTTCTCACAGCATAGAGGTGGGATAAGAAGATATGTTCCAAGTACGTAAAAGTAGTCAAGGCTGCAGTCTCAGTCTCTGAAGTTAAAAAGCGCTATTTCAACCACATTCTGATAGTAAAAGCAAGCCACAGGCCAAGATTCAAGGGTTGGAGAAATAAACTTCACTTCTCAATGGGAGGACTGGTCAAACTGGATCTGCATTAGGGTGTCATAAAGCTGCAATCAAGGTGTCAGTTGAGGCTGCAGTCTCATCTGATGCTGGACTGGGGGAGCACCCACTTTGGCTTTTAGCAGTATTCAGTTTCTTGTGTGCTGTTGTACTAAGGACCACAGTTTTGATGGCTATTGGTTGTAGGCTACCCTCAGTGCCTTGCACATGAGAATTCCAATATGTCAGCAAGAGAAAGTATTTCCTTGAAAGACAGGCATTATATATCTTAATCACATACACATAATCATGTACATCCTGTTACCTTTGCCATATTCTAATTGTTAGAAACAAGTCACAAGTTCCACTATCCAAGGTCATGAACACCATGAGGTGGGAATTATAGTGTTAGAGTCTGTCTGCCACAGAGGACTTGAATTTACTTATACCAGTAGATAGGAAGGCAGTGGCCAGAGTAGAGAAAAAAAGCAACATTTAGAGATAGGTCAGGAATGACCAGGGACCGAGGTTAAGGTAACATGTAAGTTAGATTTGGAGAAGAGGATTTTTTTAGTTTTAATAGATAGGAAGAGGGAAAGAATGAAAAAAGATAAGAGATGTTAAAGTGTGAAAGAGGGAAGTTTCCAAGAAAGCTCACATCAGTGGACCCGTCTTCCCGGTAAATAGGAGGTAAAGTTGTTTACTGGGACTGGTGTTGAGAAGGTTGCCATGCTTTTAGGAAGATGGAAAATATTTGAAATAGATATAATTGGGAATGTCATAGATGTTGATTAGAAGTGAAAATAGGGAGAGAAAAGGATTCCAAGTAGTAGACAGGGCCAGCGTCGGTCGTTTAATATGGATTGATTTAGAGCTATTGGCCAACAATGGTAGGGACAATGTTAAAAAGGTTGGTAATGGGATTTAAGCTATGAAGGAGGCAAATGAGAATTGTTAAGAATACGTAACAAAAAAAGGGGGTGGGGGTGGGGTAAGAACAGAGAGTTTAAAGGGCAGAGATTTCCATGAAGGCAAATAGTAGGTTCACTTAGGCTAAGAGAGTGGTATATTAAAGACAATTTAAAACTTTCTTAAACTTACTTGAATTTCCAACAAGATTTGAAACACTTTCTCCTTTAAATCCTCTCCTTCATGTACGCTCTCCATTTCTTCCTATTTCTCTAGATTCTTGATCTTGATCAACAGCTCTGGTTCCTTAGTTCATCCTCAGGGTTCTTCCCTTGGCCTGCTCCTCCTCTTATCCTCGGAGGGTGATTTCATCCATGGATTTAATTACTCTCTAAAGGCTGTCAGGTTCTAAAAGTTACATTTCTAGGCCAGATTTTCTCATTAGTTTCAGCCTTTGCCCAGCTGCCTGCATGTCCCACAGGCAATAAAGCTAGGCATTCAAAAATAGAAAGCATAATTTCCCCCTTTCTCTTTCCCCTCCTCTTCTTCCAGTGTTCTCTGTTTCAGTGAGTGGCACCAACACTCACTTATTTGCTCAACTAGGAAACTCAGTGTCATCCTTGACGTTATCCTTTTCTTCACCTCATCCCATCTATAACATTTTACCACTTGTCTGTCTTCTCTATTGCCATTCTTAATTCCAGCTACCATCATATTTTGTCAGATTACTCCAGTAGGCCCCTATACTACCTCATTAGTTCTAATATTGATCCTCCACAATCTATTTTCCTCCCTATAGCCAAAGAGAACTTGCAAAATGCAAATCTTATGTCAATACCCCCACCATGTCACAAATACACACACACCACCACCACCACCACCACCACCACCACCACCACCACCACTTAAAGTCCTTCATTGACTTTTTATTGTGCTAGAATAAATCATAAAGGATAAGATTTACTGAGAACTTATTTTGTGCCAGCTACTAGGATTCACATTAAACATGTTAAAGAACAAATACCTTAATAGGATATTTAAGGACCTTCATTTTCTGGCCCTAGTGCAACTTTCCAGCCTCATCTCTATACCTCTCATCACCCCATTCCAACTCATCTTTCAAAAATCAGCTTAGAGGTTACTACCTCTAAGAAGCCTCCCTTATGACTTCAGCCTGACTTATGGAACATGAACCTAGCACATCCTACAGTATTAACCTTCTCATTTGTCAACACTATTCTGCCATTAGTTATTGTACCTGCAATGTCTTTCACAACACCTGGTTCATAGTAGTTGCTCAATAAATATTTGTTGAAGAAATGAATGAATCTTGGAATTAAAACAATTCTAAACACTAATCGAGCTTAAAGGAGGGGCTCTATTTTTGTGTGGCTTCACATCTTCCCTTAACATTTTCCATGTTGACAATTTTTTTCACACTTAAAAAACAATATTCAATTTTAAGTTTTATTATGTGGTGAAATTATAAACATCCCTGCTATTACTTTCAAATCTTCTGTAGAGTCCACAATACAAGAGTGCCTTGAATGAAGAGTGTGTGCAAAGAAACATAGGTTCAACAGCTATATTTCCCATTTGGGTGATTAAGCTATGCAGATAAAGGGTCATATAGCAAGAAGTAAGAAATAAGAGAGATCTAAATTTCCCCCCCAATATTGTGTTGCTTATTTACATCTATCTATCTATCTATCTATCTATCTATCTATCTATCTATCTATCTATCATCTATCTATCATCTATCTATCTTTTTATTTATTTTTGCAACCTTATTTCTATCTTATTTGGTTTTGCTTCTTTATTTTATTATTTTTCATAATTTTTATTATTTAATACAAAAGATATACAATATTATTTCAGTTTCAGGTGTACAACCCAGTGATTAGACATTTATATAACTTATGAAGTGATTGCCCTGATAAATCTAGTACCCATCTGACACCATACATAGTTATTACAATATTATTGGCTATGTTCCCTATGCTGTACTTTACATCCCTATACTATTCTATAACTACCAATTTGTACTTCTTAATCCCTCACCTTTCTTACCCATCCCCCCAAACCCCTTCCCATCTGACAACTGTCAAATATTTTCTGTATGAGCCTGTTTATGTTCTGCTTATTCATTTATATTATTTTTATAGATTCTACACTTAAGTGAACTTATATGGTATTTGTCTTTCTTTGTCTGACTTATTTTACTCTAGCTTATCTATGCTGTTGCAGATGGCAAAATTTTATTCTTTTTATGGTTGAGACATATTCCATTGTATATATGCATCACTTTGGTATTCATTAATCTATTGATGGACACTTAAATTATTTCCATATCTTGGCTGTTGTAAATAATGCTTCAATGAACATATGGATGATACATATGTATTTATTGTCATTATATTATTCGTATTTTTATCTTATATATATATTTTCTTCTTCTTAAAGAAGACCCTTTAATATTTCTTGTAATAATGTTTTTGTAGTGTACTTCTTTAGCTTTTTCTTATCTGGGAATCTCTTTATTTCTCCTTCAATTTTAAATGATAACCTTGCTGGGGCCTGATATGGGGCTGGGACCCCTTGTTCCTCAGGGGATACTTCTGCAGTTGAAATAACCCTCCCGATTTTTATCTGCCACATGTGGGTGTGGGACCAGTCTGTTCCTTGTCTCTGCCCCTCCTACTAGTCTCGAAGTGGCTTATTTTTTATATCCTTAGTTGTAGGACTTCCATTCTGCTAGATTTCAGGCATTTCTGAATAATGAGTTATCCTGTAGTTTAGTTGTAATATTGATGTGGTTGTGGGAGGTCCTGAGTACCACTTTTATCTACCCTGCCATTTTGACTGGAACTCAAGAGAGAGCTAAAATTGAGTCAAAGAGAAGGGTAGCTAGAGATGACTAGTCAAAAAACATAGCCCCATTAAATCTCTGGAGACATTAGGAGGATCAGAGGATTTCCCAGAGATATGAGCTGGAAATTTGAGACAATTTTATTTGAATCTCAAAGCACAAAATGATCCTAGTTGACACTGGGTTGTAAAAATCAAATGTATGTCTGTGATTATTCTTCTCATTACTATTATGACTGCAAACCATTTAGCACTGTTTTCAGCTTCATGGAGCAATAGAAGGAAGAGAATGAAGGAAGGGTTATCAATACACTTGGGGTGAAGACAGCATATTTTTGAGGAGATTCAAACAGAGCTTCTGTGGATGAGATATTTTTTAAAGTCTTTGCAGAGGAACTCATAGGAAGACATGTCCTGCACTTGACAGTATAAACTTTGGAGTTGCAGAATGCATAAGATAACTATTTTTTGTTTTCTTTCTTACCAACTACATGTATGCCTTTCTCACTTCCCTTTTTTCATAATGCTATCTCTTTATCTCTTCATTATTTTAGATGCAGCCTGCCTGGGCATTGTTGATACTTGCTGCCTGGGATTACATCCCATTAGACTGGAAGAGTAGGAAGGGTTTATGAGGAAGCAAGCAGACTGGATGGAAGATCGGTGAGGGCATTGGTTCTCAAAGTGAGTGAGTTTCCCAAATAAGCAGCATCAGCATCATTGAGGATGATGTTTGCTAGAAATATGAATCCTTGGGCCCCAATTCATATCTATTAACTAAGAATCTCTGGGGATGGGGCAAGCAATCTGTGTTTTCACAAGCCCTTCAGGTGATCCTGATACATGTGAAAGTTTGAGAACCAGACTGGACTCAGTTATTGCCTGAGTAGTTTAGTAACCACAAGTGATAGGTGCTTAAGACTAATTTTCTATTTTCTTCTGCCAAAGGCTTTACTTAGATGGCTTTGGAAGTTAGATTCTTTAATTAATGATGAAGAAAACCATATATTTAGAACATTGAGTAGTAGCCTGAGAAAACACAATGACTGCCAACTCGACTCTTTATGTGAAACACAATTTGGTTAACACAATTTCAGGGACTACTTAAGAGGAGCAGCGGGATGCCTGCTACCTCTCTAATGTCTACTTTTACCATTCCATGTCTCAGGTTTTTGTCATTATTTTTTCAGGTACAAGTTATCAAACTCATCCCACTTCCTTTTTACATTCACCACAATTACAGCATAAATGAACCTCAGTTCACTTTTAAGTGTCTCTAAGCTCTAGAGCAGCCTTTCTCCCAGTATTTCTGCCCTAACATGACTAGAGGTTAATCTATGTTTAGGTGTATGCTCCTGAGCTCACATTTAGTTTCCCTATTGAGTCGTGGCATGGGGGTGGGGTGGGGGGGAGTGAGAGGTAAAAAGTGGTGTCAGTTACTCTCACTCAAAGGGAAACTGGGAGGCATGAATTCAACAAATTTATTAATCATTATGATTTTGTGTGCTATGCAATGAGAGAAGAGATACATATAAATAGCTGAAAGACAATATGATAAATGATATAATAAGGGTGTATTTAAAATATAGAAAACCAGATAAGGAACCATTAATGTGATGGAGGAGGCCTTAACAAGGAGAGGTTCAAAAAGGAAGTGACATTGGTACTAGTCCTTAACGTCCGGTTCAACAGCTACACCAACAGAGGAAGGTGATGTCAGGTAAAGGAGGCATCATGAGCAAAGGCTTGCAATTATAAAAGGTTTGGGGGAAATATTCCATAGTAATTCAGTGTGGCTAATATATAGGAGACAAAACAAGAAAACCCCACCACAATGTGTGTGTGTGTGGTGGGGGCGGGGGGGGGGGTTCTGCAAACAGAAATGAACTGTACTCTAGCATCAGACTGTGAAAGCCCTTTCCTTAACTCTCATAAATATTTTGATGTAATCAGTGTTTAAGTGACCATGTAGAGAACAGTTTCAGTTGAGTAGTGGGATCAGATTCCAAATTGGTGTATAGATTGGGATATAGACTGTAAAGAAGGGGTGGCCATTTGAATAAATGATTCATAGGAGAAAATGGTTTTTGCTATCACAACCAAAACATAATAAAATAGAGCCTGTTTATTTATTATACATATATTTATCATGCATATGGTATTTTTAGCTCTAGCACTGAGATTTTGGAAGCAAAAGAGTTTCAGGTGAGTTTAAGTGTGCATGTAAATGTCCTACATCATTGAATTGGAGTTCCACTCAGATTAATTTTCATTGATCCTTCTTTTTGCCCTGCTATGACCCTAGAAGCTAGGAAAATGAGACATTTCCTTGAAATTATAGCCTGTTACAACTTTGCCTGTTGGAGGCATGAGGAGCAAAGTTCTTATTAAAAGGCTTGCAAATGTTTGGAACTGTAAGGAGTATTATCTTTGTGTATATTGACCATGTGGTGGGGTTGTAATCTTCAGTGGTTATTCCCAAACACAATACTGCTAAACCTTACTAAGACAGGAAACCAAGAAACCATACTCCTCATCTTCCACAGCCCTAAGATTTCTGAATGAGTTTATTTCTAAATTTGATAAGGAAGAGTTTACTCTCACACAGATTTTCACCATTATTATTGTTTCCAATTTTTATTATACATAATAATATAACCAGGTACTCTACAGATCTTATTGTTTCCAACTTAACATGATTTCTTTTATGTATTTTATGGTTTCAGGTCTTACATTCAAGTCTTTTATCTATTTTGAGTTAATTTTTGTATATGGTGTAAGACAGTGAATCTAGATTCATTCTTTTTCCTGTGGCTGTCTAGATTTCCCAACACTATTTGTTGAACAGACTTTCCTTTCTCCATTTTATGTTCTTGGCTCTTTTGTCATAAATTAGCTGTCCACCTATGTGTGGGTTTATTTCTGGATGCTCAATTCTTTTCCATTGGTCTGTGTGTCTGTTTTTCTGTGCTGGTGAATCTTGAGTATTTTTGGAGGAAGTGCAATGTAAGATTTACTAGGAGGAGTAAGATTGCAATGGAGAAGACAGAGGGAAGAGAATATGCATATATGCAAAGACACTGGCAGTTTGAGGCACACAGTAGAGAATAACTAGTAATCTGATGGATCTAGAAAATATGAGTGGAAGGAAATGGAAGATAAGGCTGGGAAAATTCTTTCAACTATATTGAGCATCATGCTCTGGGAGCTGACATTTCATGGGGTAGACATAGAAGAGAGTCTCTGGAGGAGATAGCAGTCAATGGGAGATGTTTCTAGATTTAAGAAAATTTATAGGCTGAGGGGAAAGGGTCAATTCAGAGGTGATATTTGAAGATACAAGTGAGAAGAAAATTGGGATTAAAGATGGAGCCTTGGAAAGTTTTTCTGAAGTCAAGAAAGAAAAACAATGACAAGCATAAGTGAAAATAATGAGAAATTTAGAGGTAGAGTGAACTTATACCAAACAGCCCCATCTCAGTGAAGGGAGGAGGACATTATTGAGTGTAAAAGATGGGAGTGAGGTGAAATAGGCTTGGAAGGGAGAGCCATTGCCGCAGTGATGAAACAGGCTCACCGGCAGCAAATGACTTGTCATGAGATGACATGAAGCACATGGCCCAATAAGTAAAGTACCTAGAAAAATTCCTGGCGTACAATTAATTGGTGCTCAGTAAAAGTTTGACCCCTCTTTTATTTGTCTTATTATAGGTCCCTGAATATGGCCTCTTTTCAGGCCAGAGCCCACAGGTCAGTGCCTGCTCTGCCTAGGTTTTCTCTGTTCATGGCCCACCACTTCCCATCCCCAACAATTCCACCTTCCACTTTTCATAGTTCAGAGACTGGCATCCCTCCAGAAGTGCCAATCTCAGGCTGTGGTGTCAGTTTTGAATAAATTTCATGTATTCTTTATTTTATTTTTCTTTCTTTTTAAATCTTTACCCAAATATATGTTTTTTTATTGATTTTAGAGATAGAAGAAGGGAGAGAGAGAAACATTGATTAGTTGCCCCGTGTATTCACCTTGACTAGGGATTGAACCCACAACCTAGATATGTGCCCTGACTCAGAATTGAGCCTGCAACCTTTTGGTGTATGGGATGACACTCCAATCAACTGAGCCACCTGGCCAGGGTTCATGTATACTTTTATCTCGGGCCTTTTACAATCTTGTTGACTCACGGGGCTTCTTGGAATTATATTTGTAGAATTAGACATTTGAGAGGTGGCAAAATTGGTTTGATTATAGATGCTGAATCAAAGATTTACCATTAACACCCCCCAGAAAAACAAATGGAGGCAGAATGAAGCTTCTGCTTGGCATTTGGCAGGGCTGGCAGAGGTTTCTTCAGGACAGCACATGGAGGAGCAAGTGAACAGCACTCCTGGGGTGGTACCAGAAGCTCTACGCTAGAGTCAGCCAAATCAGGCTGCTCACTGGATGGAGAAAACTTGGTGTGAATATACATATAAATGTTATATATTGATGTGAGCATATAATATGCACCTATATATAGTCTGCTAAAGCAGGCAATGAAAACATCAACTCTGTACTTTCCTGGCTTAGACTGATAAAAATAGAGAACAATATGCAAGCCACTGTGAGTTAGAAGGCGTGTGCATACTCCATAAAAGAATGTGTTAAGAATTTTACAGTCATATTGCCTGCTTGGCTCAAAAGCCAGAAGCCAGCTCTTTTGTCGTCATCTGTGCTGATTTACTGGTGATGACTTCAAGAAGGGCTTTATGTTCAGACAGGATTTATGTGGCGGGACAGAAAGAAGAGGTTTCTCTAAGCAAATAAAGAGCCCAATAGATATGTAGGTGCTGGTGAGGTAGGGGCAGGGAGTCTGGGGTGAACTATTGTACACAAAATATATGTACATTCACATGCATGAAATGTATGTGCAAATATACAAACACTGCCATTGATTACATGCATTTCTGAGAATTCATAGAATTTGAAGCACTGGATAAAACTTTTTGGTGATTATAAATATAAATTATCTTCTACTTTAATATTATTTGACATCTGTGCCCTCTCATAAATAATTTATTCAACAAACATAGATTGAGCATGTATAATGTGCCAGGCACTTTATTTGGCGCTAGGCATACAAAGATGGAGAACAGACTGACAGCTGTCAGAGGGGAGGAGCTTGGGGGCTAGGTAAAGGGATGAAGCAAAGAAACAAAAAAGAGAGAAAAACTCATGGATATAGACAACAGTATGGTGATTGCCAAAGGGAAGAGGGTGTAGAGCAGTGATGGCGAACCTATGACATGCGTGTCAGAGGTGACACGTGAACTTATTTTTTTGGTTGATTTTTCTTTGTTAAATGGCATTTAAATATATAAAATAAATATCAAAAATATAAGTATTTGTTTTACTATGGTTGCAAATATCAAAAAATTTCTATATGTGACACGGCACCAGAGTTAAGTTAGGGTTTTTCAAAATGCCGGCACACCGAGCTCAAAAGGTTCTCTATCACTGGTGTAGAGGGAGGTAGAAGAATGTAAATGGGGGATAAATGGTGATGGAAGGAGACTTGACTTGGGGTGATAAACACACAGTACAATATACAGAAGATGTATTGTAGAATTGTATGCCTAAAACTTATATAATTTTATTAACCAATGTCACCCCCAATAAATTTTTAAAAACCCCACAAAGATGAATAAAGCAGAGTTCCCTCCTTCGGGGAGCTCTCAATCCAGTGAGTGGAACAATTGAAAATTCTTCTTCAATGTTATTGAGTGCTGTAATATTGGTATATATAAAGGGTTTTGGAGTAATAGAAAATTGTTCTAGTTACTTTGCTGTGTAAGAAATTAGCCTAGAACTTAGTGGCATAAAGCAACCATTTTATTATTTGAACAGATTTGGTGGGTTAGAACTTTGGAGAGGGCACAGAAGAGATAGTGAAGAGATGGCTTGTGTGTGTTCCACAAAGTCTGAGTCCCCAAGGGGGAAGACACCATGAGTAGGACTGCTGACCAGGATGCATACACATGGCCTCTCCACAGTGCCAGGCTTCCTCACAGCATGGCAGCCTCAAGCTCCAAGTGCATGTGTTCAAGCAAGCAGCGTGGAAGCCGCATCACCTTTTACAACCCAGCCTCATAAGATGCTAGTACCACTTCAGCCACAATCTCTATTGGATGAAACAGCTACAAGCCCACGCAGAAGCAAGGGGAGGGGACAGAGACCCTAAATCTCAGTGAGAGGAATATATATATATATATATATATATATATATATATATATATATATATATATATATAAAATTTGTGTGCCTTTTTTAAAAAACAACTATGAAAAGAGAGTGCTTTACTAGCTTGGGGAATCAATGAAGTCTTCACAGAAGATACGGCATTTGGGCTGCATCTTGAAGGAAGCAGAAGTTTGCCAGGAGAAGTGGAGTGGGTGAGAAGTGATTTCTCAGAGGGGACAACATACACAGGCAATACGGAAATACAGAAAAAGGAATACAGAAGCGACTATGAAGTGAATCAAGAATGAAAGGAAATTCATCTCATTGTTTTCAGACACCCTGAATACATCTGAACTGTTAACTCAACAATTGCCCTTTTTTTTTTTTTTAACTTTTAAAATAGTTATATGATATCTTATTTACTAAACATAGAAAATATAATTTTATTTTTTATTTATATTTGACAGGTATTCTCTTAATTATATTACAGTTTCTCTAGGGAAAAATGTAAATACCTTATAATTTATTGAAAATGTAAATGCTTTAATTTAAAAACTGACAAATAGTACTTTTTTCCCACTTTAATAGAGTATGTCCATATAAATTATCTATCAGAAATAGCAGCCATTAGATATATAGAATAAGTTTATTCTAATTCCATAGAAGGTAAATTCCACTTTCCTGAAGTTTTTGATTTGTTTAAAACTGGGTATGTATAATTTCATTTTTTGCATGTATCCAATTTTCTCAACACCATTTATTGAAGAGACTGTCTTGACACCATTTTATGTTCTTGCCTCCTTTGTCAAATAGTAATTGAACATAGTGGATTGGGTCGATTTCTGGGTTCTCTATTCTAGTGATGGCGAACCTTTTGAGCTCGGCGTGTCAGCATTTTGAAAAACCCTAACTTAACTCTGGTGCCGTGTCACATATAGAAATTTTTTGATATTTGCAACCATAGTAAAACAAAGACTTATATTTTTGATATTTATTTTATATATTTAAATGCCATTTAACAAAGAAAAATCAACCAAAAAAATGAGTTTGCATGTCACCTCTGACACGTGTGTCATAGGTTCGCCATCACTGCTCTATTCTATTCCATTGGTCTGTATGTCTGTTCTTGTACCAGTACCAGGAAGTTTTGAGAACAGTGGATTTGTAATACAGCTTGATATCTGGTATTGAGATCCCTCCTACTTTGTTCTTCTTTCTCAGGATTGCTATAGCTATTCGGGATCTTTTTAAAATTACAGATGAATTTTTTTGGAGAGTTCATTCTAGGTCTGTGAAATATGCCATTGGGTTTTTTTTTAAATTTAATTTTATTGTTTAAAGTATTACAAATAGTAGTACATGTGTCTCCTTTTTTCCCCCATTGACCTTTCCGGGCCTGCCCTACCCCCCAGTCCGTTGGTATTTTAGTGGGGAGTGCATTGAATCTTTATATTGCTTTGGGTAGTATGGACATTTTAATGATGTTGATTCTAGCAATCCATGAACACAGTATATTCTTCTATCTGTTTATGTGTTCCTCTATCTCCTTTTTTCAGTGTCCAGTAGTTTTCTGACAGACTTTCACCTCTTTAGTTAAGTTTATTCCTAACTAGACCACCAACTTACTCCATACACTAAAAATAAAATCAAAATGGATAAAGAACTTAAACATAAGATGGGAAACCATAAAAATATTAGAGAAATCCACAGGCAGCAAAATCTCAGACATATCCCGAAGCAATATCTTTACTGATACAGCTCCAAGGAAATGGAAAATAAAGAGAAAATAAACAAATGGGACTACATCAAAATAAAAAGCTTCTGCACAGCAAAAGAAACTATCAACAAAATAACAAGAAAGCCCACTGCATGGGAGAACATATTTGTCAATGTTATCACCGATAAGGGTTTAATCTCCAACATTTACAGGGAACTCATACAACTTAACAAAAGGAAGATAAACAACCCAATCAAAAAAATGGGCAACGGACCCAAATAGATACTTTTTGAAAGAGGACATACAGAAGGCCAAGAGACATATGAAAACATGCTCAAAGTCACTAATTATCCGAGAGATGCAAATCAAAATGACAGTGAGGTACCATCTCACAACTGTCAGAATGGCTATCATCAACAAATCAACAAAGGACAAGTGCTGGTGAGGATGCAGACAAAAAGGAACCCTCGTGCACTGCTAGTGGGAATGCAGACTGGTGTAGCCACTGTGGAGAGCAGTATGGAGTTTCCTCAAAAAACTAAAAATGGAACTGCCATTTGACCCAGTAAACCCACTTCTAGGAATATATCCCAAGAAACTAGAAACACCAATCAAAAATGACATATGCACCCCTATGTTTATAGCAGCACAAGTTACCATAGCTAATATTTGGAAACAACCTAAGTGCCCATCAGCAGATGAGTGGATTAAAAAACTGTGGTACATCTACACAATGGAATACCACGCTGTGGTAAAAAAGTTGGAATTTTTACCATTTGCAACAGCATGGATAGAACTGGAGAGCATTATGCTTAGTGAAATAAGCCAGTCAGAGAAAGATAAATATCACATGATCTCACTCATTTATGGAATATAATGAACAACATAAACTGATGAACAAAAACATATCCAGAGACAGAGAAGCATTGATCAGACCATCAAACCTCAGAGGGAGTGTAGGGGAGAGTGGGGGTAAGGGGGAGAGATCAACCAAAGGACTTGTATGCATGCCTATAAGCCTAACCAATGGACACAGAAACCAGGGGGGTGAGGCATGAGTGGTGGGGGGCATTGGGGGGATAAGGACACATATGTAATACCTTTATCAATAAAGAAAAAAATTTAAAAAACTGGGTATGTATACAAATTATTTTATATCTAAACAAAATTATTTAAGTTTTATAGAGAGTTAAAAACCATAATAAGATATCACCACATGCAAAAAATGAATTTTAGCAAGGTTATGGAGTAAAGGGAATCCTCATAAATGTTTGCGGTGGGAATGTAAATTAAAACAGCCATTATGGAAAACAGTATGAAGGTTCCTCAAAAATTAAAACTACTGTATGATGCAGTAGTCTTACTCTTTTGGGTATATAATTCCAGTAGCCAATGAAATTATATCTCAAAGAGGTATCTGCACCCTAGTTTTATTACAGCATTATCTTTTTATTGTTTAAGGTATTACAAATAGTAGAACATATGTCTCTTTTTTCCCCTATTGCCCTCCCCCAGGCCTCCCCCCCCCTCGCACATGCCCTCACCCCCCTAGTGCCTGTGTCCATTGGTTATGCTTATATGTATGCATACAAGCCATTTGGTTGATCTCTTATCCCCCTAACCCTCCCCTGCCATCCCGCTGAAGTTTGACAGTCTGTTTGATGCTTCTTTGTCTCTGTATCTATTTTTGTTCATCAGCTTATGATGTTAATTATATTTCACAAATGAGTGAGATCATGTGATGTTTCTCTTTCTCTGACTGACTTATTTCGCTTAGCATAATGCTCTCCAGTTCTATCCATGCTGTTGCAAATGGTAAGAATTCCTTCTTTTTTACAGCAGTGTAGTATTCCATTGTGTAGATGTACCACAGTTTTTTAATCCACTCATCTGCTAATGGGCACTTAGGCTGTTTCCAGATCTTAGCTATTGTAAATTGTGCTGCTATGAACATAGGGGTACATATATTTTTCCTGATTGGTGTTTCTAGTTTCTTGGTATATATTCCTAGAAGTGGGATTATTGAGTCAAATGGAAATTCCGTTTTTAATTTTTTGAGGAAACACCACACTGTTTTCCACAGTGGCTGCACCAGTCGGCATTCCCACCAGCAGTATAAGAGGGTTCCCTTTTCTCCGCATCCTCACCAGCACTTGTCATTTGTTGATTTGTTGATGATAGCCATTCTGACAGGTGTGAGATGGTACCTTATTTTTTAAAAAATATATTTTATTGATTTTTTTGTTTTTACAGAGAGGAAGGAAGAGGGGATAGAGAGTTAGAAACATCAATGAGAGAGAAACATTGATCAGCTGCCTCCTGCACACTCCCTATTGGGGATGTGCCCACAACCAAGGTACTTGACCTTGACTGGAATCAAACCTGGGACCCTTCAGTCCGCAGGCCGATGCTCTATCCACTGAGCCAAACCAGTTAGGGCAAGATGGTACCTGATTGTTCTTTTGATTTTCACCTCTTGGAAGATTAGTGACTTTGAACATGTTTTCATGTTTCTCTTGGCATTCTGCATGTTCTCTTTTGAAAAGTGTCTATTTAGGTCCTTTTCCCATTTTTTGATTGGGTTGTTTATTTTCCTTTTGTTGAGTTGTATGAGTTTCCTCTAAATTTTGGAAATTAAACCCTTATTGGAGATAACTTTGGCAAATATGTTCTCCCATGCAGTGGGCTTTCTTATTATTTTGTTGATGGTTTCTTTTGCTGTGCAGAAGCTTTTTATTTTGATGTAGTCCCATTTGTTTATTATCTCCTTAGTGTCCATTGCCCGAGGAGCTCTATTGGTAAAGATACTGCTATGACATATGTTTCCTATTTTGCTGTCTATGGCTTCTTCTAAGATTTTTATGGTTTCTCATCTTATGTTTAAGTCCTTTATCCATTTTGAGTTTATTTTTGTGTATGGTGTAAGTTGGTGGTCTGGTTTCATTTTTTTTGCCTGTATCTGTCCAGTTTTCCCAACACTATTTATTGAAGAGACTGTCTTGACTCCATTGTATGCTCTTGCCTCCTTTGTCAAATATTGATTGAGCATAGTGGCTTGGGTTGATTTCTGGGTTGTCTGTTCTGTTCCATTGGTCTATATGTCTGTTCTTGTGCCAGTACCAGGCAGTTTTGAGAACAGTGGCTTTGTAATATAGCTTGATACCTGTATTGTGACCCCTCTAACATTGTTCTTCTTTCTCAAGATTGCTGCAGCTGTTTGGGGTCTTTTTTATTTTTATTATTCCAAATGAATTTTTGTAAAGTTTGTTCTAGGTCTTTGAAATATGCCATTGGTATTTTCATTGAGATTGCACTGAATCTATAGATTGCTTTGGGCACTATGGATTAATTTTTAAACTATATCCATTTATTTGGGAAAGTGTTGTGGAGCAGATGGGTTTAAAGGTGGGGTTTAATGTGAAGGGACTACTTTTCTTTAACAACCAGATAGCATTTACTCTTTTTCAGGTACTGTAGTACCTGAATATGGTGATTTCAACCCAGTTCTCACCACAGCTCTACAAGGTAGCCATTGTTATTACCTCTCATTTACAGATTAGGGATTGAATCCCAGAGTGAGTTAGCAGCTTGCCAGGGTCACACAGCTGGCAGGTGACAGCCCTAAGGTACAGAGCAGGTAGTCACCCCTCAGAGAGTGTGGCCTTGAATTTGGTCTGTTTGGGAGCCACTTAGGGAATCTGAAATGGCAATAAGTGCGATGTAAATTGTGTTTGCATCACTCATGTAGCTAGGTACTGGCTGAACCAGATTAGGAAACAAGTCTCTTGTGTCTCTATTCAATGTTCTTCGTTGCTTCCTAAAGCTCTTGTGCCTGGAGAGAGTATTTTAAGGCTCAGCACCACTTCTGAATCTCCTAAATGATGACCTAAGAGCCTGGGCTCTTGAAGAAGCAGGCAATAGGGGTGTCTCATGTGCTGCCACTCAGGATTTATCTGCAGGGCCCTCCCCAGGTTAGATCAAATCAGATGACTTACCTACACGAGATGTTTTAAGGATAATCTAGAACAGTGATGGCGAACCTTTTGAGCTCGGTGTGTCAGCATTTTGAAAAACCCTAATTAAACTCTGGTGCCGTGTCACATATAGAAATTTTTTGATATTTGCAACCATAGTGAAACAAAGATTTATATTTTTGATATGTATTTTATATATTTAAATGCCATTTAACAAAGAAAAATCAACCAAAAAAATGAGTTCGTGTGTCACCTCTGACACGCGTGTCATAGGTTCGCCATCACTGATCTAGAACAATGCAAAGCCCTTTTTTTTTGTAGTTTGGCTCTGAAAGATAAAATGCAGTATATAGTTAGAAGCAGTTTAATTTCCCCATAAATTCAGCTCTGTTTTTTATTGCTCTGAGCTGTGTCTGACTAAGATCTTGCTGTGTGGTGTGGTGCTATTTAAATATACATGCTGACACCAGGACGGACAGCACTAATGTAGGCAATATTTCTGAATGAAAATACATTATATTTGCAAAATGAAACATGGCTATATTAGCAGAGTATTAAGAATGGAGGCTGAGTAAAAGAAAATTAACCTCGCACACAGTTTTAGTCTCACATCTCTTACTTCTTCATGTACTTATTATAGAACCCAAGATACATAATGATTAAAAATAAGTGAGGGTAGAGGAAGGCACACTATAATGGCTACCTTGGAAAAATGGTACGGCAGTGGGCACCTTAATTTTGGATCTTGTGGAAGTGATTTTTAAGTGGACATTGTGCTAATCATTTTCTATACAAAATTTAAACCCTTTACTTTGTGTTGACTTTATGCTTTCACTGAGATATATTAGAAAGTGATAGGAATAATAAAAACAACGAAAACCGTAACATTAAGCCCCTGTCTCAAAAATGTTCACCAAATAGACTCACACAAAAAAGACTGGACTCAGTTAAGTTGCTTCTTTTAAAATTGAAGATGGTTTGAAAGAGCAAAGCAATAGTTCTAGAATTTGTATATAGAATCTCTAAAGACAGGCCATGGGAGAAAAGTCAAGCTCATTTTGGCAGGAGGTATGTAATCACTGGGCTGGAACTTGATGGGACAAAGTCATGTGCCCTTACTCTTACAAGTCATGCGTGGTGAGTTTAACTGGACATATGAAATATTTATTTTGGGTGAGTTTCCTAAAAAACTATGCTTTCTGCATATGTGTACATATGTATTTCACAAAGTGTCTTTTTCTCCAAAGAAATGATCTGCACAGTCCCCTGTGCTGAGTCTCTATACCTTCCTCCAGCAGACAGAAGAAGTAAAGAAACCAAAGAATCCAGTACTGGCTTGTCAATCTGACCAATGGCTGGCACAGTGGCCGCTTTTTATATGTGCGTGCGTGCGTGCGTGTGTGTGTGTGTGTGTGTGTGTGTGCATGTGTGTGGGTGTAGAGTAAAAGAGAACTGAGAATGCACATTTGTATGCCACAAGCCTTCTCTACAGACTATTATTTCAAAAGTATAGTCTCACACACACTGTATTCCACTCTTGGAAAAGCTAATGAGAATTTTCGTTGATTTCTAAGTTATAATTTCAAAGACTTAGTGGTGGGAAAATGTATCTACAAGTGGCAGTCAGGTGACCTAGAAAGATCACATATTCTCTCCTAGACTAGAATCTCTTAAGAACTGATTCAGGAACTTAAGAATCATTTTGATTCTCTTTAGAAAACCTTTCTTGCTTGCAAGCTAGGATGTCACCAGCAATGGAATTTCAAAACATCCCTTAGATGGGCCTGAAACTTACATAAAAGGGAATGTTGACAATTCCTTTTTATTTGTAAGTTATCTTGAGGACCAAGGATTGAAAAGGGGTATATTGTAGGATCAGAATATTTAAATTATCACTATTCCCAGCACTTACTCTCCAACTTTTTCATGCATATTAAAACTTGGCTACTAGTATGGTCATTCATGCTGAGACCATACCTGGGATATTTGGAAGGAGATTATTGTTCAATAGATTGAGTTCTGGAAAGGAGTTTGTTTTACTTTGTGGACTGAATTGCTGATAAGAAAATGAGGTTATTTTTGGATTCATTTTTATTCTATTAATGTCAGCTCTATTGAAACTCTTTGATTCTTCTATCCTGTTGCTTAGAAACATTGTATTAAATATTGTCAGTGCTTCAATCTGATCTGATTTAAAAGTTACTTTTATCTGTCATTGTAAAATGAGCCTTTTGCTTTTCCATTGTTTCCAGTAACTGCATCCTAAGTTATTTATATTTATTAATATTTTATTGACAGAATGAGAGGTCAGAGTGAGTCAGTGTCTCTGGCTTATCTATTTTAAGGGCACTCACTGGCAGGGGGTTGGTCTGGCAAACGTTTGTGATAGGCAAAAGCAGTAATGATGGGTGTTCTTAACAATCTTTGCCTTTACCTTGAGAACCTAAGAGTAGGCAGATGAGGATTCAAAACCTCATTTCAGATTACTGCCAACCACCCCTCCTGGGTCCAATTGCCTAAAACCATGTGCCAGAAATTTCACAATCAATGATATTTCTTTGCTCTTGTTTAAAAAATTATCAGGCCCTAGCCAGTTTGGCTCAGTGGATAGAACGTCAGCCTGTGAACCAAAGGGTCCCCCCAGGTTCGATTTTGGTCAAGGGCAGGGGTGGGCAAACTTTTTGACTCGAGAGCCACAATGGGTTCTTAAACTGGACCAGAGGGCCAGAACAAAAGCATGGATGGAGTGTTTGTGTGAACTAATATAAATTCAAAGTAAACATCATTACATAAAAGGGTACGGTCTTTTTTTTTTTAGTTTTATTCATTTCAAATGGGCTGGATCTGGCCCGCGGGCCGTAGTTTGCCCACGGCTGGTCAAGGGCATGTACCTAGGTTGCAGGCTCCTCCCTGCCTGGGCCCTGACCAGGGCCTGTACAGGAAGTAACCAATTGATGTGTTTCTCTCACATCGATGTTTCTCTCCATCTTTCCCTCTCCCACTATCTCTAAAAATCAATGGAAAAATATCCTCAGTTAAAAAAATAAAAGTCTTTAAAATGTGTGTTTTTTTAAAAGAAAGTAATTAGGATCAAACTTACCTGGAGATTTGCTGGATAGCTGGATAAGCATAAGACTTAGTGGAAATGGGGTATAAAATAGAAAGTTAGTGAAAGCAGGGTCATCATGGAGTGGGTGAAAGAAAAGATAGAAAACAGACAAGCAAGATTACATATTTCAGGGGGTTAGGAGGCTGGATGAAAAAGGAAACGGGACTAAGAAGTGCAAATTAGCAGTTACAAATAGTCACAGGAGTGTAAACAAAATCCAGATTAGGGAATATAGTCAATAATATTGTAATAACTACATATGGTGTCAGGTCAGTTCAAGACTTACCTGGGAAATCACTCTGTAAGTTATATAAATGTCTAAGCACTATGCTGTACACCTGAAAGTAATCTAATATTGAATGTCAACTGTAATTTATAAAATTAAAAATTTTAAATTAAAAATATTAAATATTTAACACACACATACATACACACACACACACACACACACACACTCTTAATTTGGCCTGATTTCCTCAAGATGCCATTTCATAGAAGGATTAATTGGGCCAATAATTCCTGTTAAACCTGAACTGCTACTGTGGAAAAACACCAGATACTATCTTTAAAAGTAACACCCAACTCATACCTCCTCAATAATGAAACACCATTTGTTATTATAGCTACATTTGAAATTAGTATAATTATATTCTGTCCACTAATAGAAAATATTTCAGATGTTTTAAAATGGTTTTCTTAAGACTTAAAGCTTATTTAAAAGCAAGTAAAATAAAACTTCCCAAAAGATCACTCCAATTAAATACACAGACACTTCACATTTATAAAGTGATCCCTGTTAATAAAGGGCATTTGTCATGTTATACCATGGACTTGATTGTCACAATACTAATACTTTGTGTAACATGCAATTCTCAGTTTCAGAATCTCTTATCCTGCTGGGTGATTGGCTTCAATTTGAGAGCTCTAGACTTAAAATTATAGTTAGTAGCTACATTTAATACCAGTGTCTTATAACTAAAAAGCTTGTTATTGTAACAGGAAGTCAAACTTCCTTAAAGGTTCAGGTTTTAAAGGAAACTGACAATGATTAAGGAAGAACACCTTGTTTATTTATGAGGGAATTTCTGAGAGTTGCTAATAGGAGCATAGGCTAGGAGGAATATATTCAAATTCGTTGTCATTTTATTATGTCAATATCACTTCTAAAAACAAATAGATCTTAGACATGATTTAGGAGCAAAAGCTAAGAATAACTTGGTGTAGAATTACAATTTTTTCCCATATGCATCTGGGTGGATAAAGCAGTCTGATTGTATGATTAGGCACAAGTCCAATCTGTAGAACACTATGGCCTAAAATAGTTATGTGGGAAACCAATGGAAATGTGTCTCAGCCTCTGAGAGATTTCAACCTGGTGATTCAGACATTTCCTCCCCTGATATTTGATATTTCTACTTCATTGGCAAACAAATACACAAAGAAACCACAAAGAGCAAGTTCTCTAGCATTTTATATATATTTTAACATATGTTTATATATGTGTGTGTGTGTGTGTATACATACATATATTTATACACACATATATATACACATATATCAATAAGCATTTCTTATCTTACAGTTTCTGTAGGTCAGGAATTCACACATAGCTTAGTTGGGTAACTCTAGCTCAAGGTTTTCCAGCATTTTATAGTAATGGCCACAATTGTGGTTGATAATACCATATACCTCTAATCTTCTTGGATCTCATATAGTTGACAGTTATATTTCCCCCCTGATCTTTAAGATAGCTGAAGAGTATGAAGTAATGGCAAGATGCCATTTCCAGATAAAACGTGGACATGTAGGTGGAAAGCTATTCATAAAAAATAAATCTGTACACAAGCGGGATTTAAAAACTTGAGCCTCCCTATAAAATGTCGCTCTTTGTATATGATAATTCTCAACTTCAAAAAAATATTTTTATTGATTTTAGAGAGGAAGAGAGCTACATCAATGATGAGAGAGAATCATTGATTGGCTGCCTCCTGTACGCACCACACAGGTGATCAAGCCCGTAACCAGGCATATGCTGTGACCAGGAATCAAACCCTGGCCTCCTTAACCATTGCATATGCCGGCCAGGCGATCACTCTCAACTTTCAAGTTTCCCGAATAGTCACCATGAGCAGCTTGTACTCTTAGTTTCCTTTTTTATTTTTTTCCTTCCTATTGCATCACCTGATGGCCAGTTTCAGTGCCCTTACACCTAGTAGTCTGAAAAAGAATAGTCTCTTGGCAGTTGTAATAAGGCAGCTTGCTTAGGACCCTGACATACTGAAAATGAACGGAGGTTTCAAATCTGCCAGGGATTTCTGGAAGTTTTTTTCTCTCTAGCAGCAACTATCCTTCCCATGATCAAAGACTGCCAATGGCATGCCATCTGGAATGAAAGTCATGGTTCTGACAATTGCTGACAGGGACCTATGAGATGTGCCTCTTGTTTCTTACCTCCTGCTGCTCCCCCATCACCTACTCACACTACATCCTTGCTGTTCTTGAAACACACCAAGCGCTGTCCTCTTCAGGGATCTTGTACTTGTTATTCCCTCTGCCTATATATAAAGTTCCTCCTTCAGATGCTGCTTTGCCCTCAGAGTTCTATTCAAATGCTACTTTATTATTGGGGTCTTCATATAAAGACCACTACAAATGGAATAGGGACCTGTCCCCACCTACCATACTTCCTTTTCTCTTTACCCGGCATTATTCTTTGCTTTATCACTTTATCACTATCTAATAGCTTACATATTTGTTTGTTTACTATCTGTTTCCTCCCTCTAGGATGTTAGCTACACAGGGAAGGGAATTGGTTTTTTGGCTGTGGTAGTGTTTGTATGTGACCCAGTGAGTTGAGACAGGGCAGTCTATAAATTTGCTGGTAAGAATAGATGCCCAGTCAGTGGATTTGGACATTTTGTCATGAACTTTTCAAGGTCAAAGTGATGGCAAATGCACCAATCTATCCAACTGACATGCTAAAAGGATCATGTTCATTGATGTGAAGATACCAAGAGCTCAGCTATGTATGCAGCACTTATCTTACCCAAAGCCTTAGACATGTATAATGAAGTAAGAAGAGTCTTGGTTGCAGGACAAATGGAAATAAACATTGGATTCATGGGTAAATACTTTCATGAAGCTGAGACGAACAGGTTTAAACAAATCTGAGACAGTCTAATTTATTGAGATGCTTTTATCAAGTGAGTGTAAATGAGACGTCAAGGAGATAGGGCCAGTCATTCTTTAGGCTGCAGAACCTGCATTTCTATTCTGAACCATACCATCATGATCATTAGTCATTCATGATAGAAATCAGTGATTCCTGACTGTTTGTTCACTGTTCATAGGAACTGCCTTCTCTCTTTTCTCCAGAGGGCATTTAGAACTTGAAGCTCTTTCCTTCAGCCTGTTTATTGAGTACTGTTCATTTGCAGAGTGCCTGCAGTATCCTATGCCAGTTTGGCAGCAGCAGGAGGGTTTGCTCTCACATTCTCCCAAAAATAAGTGCCAGCTCTCTGGTGACTTAGAATTCCTTCCCAAACGACGACTGTGGCTAGAGAGGACAAGAACTTGACTCCAATCAGTCCTAGTTTCTATGGCTATGAAAGTCCCCTGAAAGAGTGACAGAAAATAAAGGCAGATTGTTCTCAATGTCAGAATTCGTTGATATAAAATGTTTTTAAAAAATCTACTCTCAAGTTGATTATTCCCATACTCTCTCCCACCCCTTTCTTTCTCTCTCCTACCATTGGAATTATAGCAGCTACCATGGGTGGCACCCATCTAACATCTATCTCTACTGTCTTCCTTCTTGTTATTTGCTCACCCCTCTTAATAGTTGTGGATTTCAGAGGAGATTGGCCCTGTCAACAGGGTATTTATTATGATTGATATAAGCTGGTGACTGACTAGATATGGGCTTTTCACTCCATCCTGAGAGGAAGTCTGCTGGCTGTACTTCTGAGAGAGATTTCCCTATCCTTAAATTCAAACAAAAGAAACAAACAAAAATAAGAAGTAGCCTTTTATTTTTTTAATCTTTGCCCGAGGATATTTTTTCCATTAATTTTTAGAGAGAGTGGAAGGAAGGGGGAGAGACAGAAACATTGATGTGAGAGAGACACACCCTGCACACACCTGACTGTGGCTGGAGATGGAGCCTGCAACCGAGGTATGTGCCCTTGACCAAAATCGAACCCAAGACCCTTTAGTCGGAGAGCTGACACTGTAACCACTGAGCACAACTGGCTAGGGAGCCCTTTTGTATTCTCTGTTTCCAACTGGCAAGCATGAAGAGATGATGTGTGTAGTTGCTTTTGCTGCCTGGAGACCATGAGGGAACCTACTGGTACTTGAAGGACAAAGGAGAAAATGTCATTATTGAAGACTGGAGAAAACTCTACTACTCAATTATGCTAATTATTTTGTCAATTTGGGAAACCGACCACCTCTAGAGTTCTTATTATGTGAGCAAAAGAAATCCTAATGTTTTTAGCTCATTTTGAGTTTTGCGTTGTTTTGTTTTGTTTGTCTGTTTTTTCTCTACTGGCAGCCAAAAGCATCCTAACTAAGCCATTTCATTTCTAGTTCTTTGTATGTCTTTATAATTCCCCCCTTGTCATTGGTTTGTGAACTTTTGAATAAGTAAGTAAGACTTTTTAGTAATTAATAAGCCAAGATATCAAATATGTTGAGTCTCTATTTCCAACAGAAGATAAATTATTGATTATATTTTAAGTGCTAGAACATTCAGTGTTATTGCATTTTATTTTCAGTATACAAAATGCCTTTGAATATTCTCATATCATAGCAGGTTCTTAAAGTCCCGCTGTGTCAGGGAGTCCAAGGACAAGAAAACATTGAATAATTCCAAATGCACTGAAAGAAAACATTTCTGTCAAAGTACATGACTATATACACAGAGATGTCAATTGTAGGAGCTGACAAGAACTTTAAAAAATTACATATTAATAATGAGAATTGTTCTGAATGTTCTGTTTTCTTTATGTTCTTCCTATTTCTGCTAATGACACTATAATTCTCTTAGTCATCCAGGCTTCAAATCTCCATTTTATTTTTGGTTCCTCCTACTCTCCTGCTCCAGAAACAGTCTGTTGCCAAGCCCCTGATGATATCATCTTGGAAATCTTTCACATCCCTTCCATGTACTCTACCTTCACTGCCTCTAACGTAGTTCAGACCATCACCAAAGCATTCTGACTGCTCTGCTCAGAGCCTCCACTTCCTCTCCATTCATCTTTCTAAAGTACAGAGCTGTCCTGCTCACTCTCCCCTTAGTGAGTCCACATTGCCCTAGGGCAGTGGTCGGCAAACTGCGGCTCGCGAGCCACATGCGGCTCTTTGGCCCCTTGAGTGTGGCTCTTCCTAAGCCTTAGGAGTACCCTAATTAAGTTAATAACAATGTACCTACCTATATAGTGTCAGTTTAAAAAATTTGGCTCTCAAAATAAATTTCAATCATTGTACTGTTGATATTTGACTCTGTTGACTAATGAGTTTGCCGGCCACTGGTCTAGGATAAAGCCGAGCTGTACACACTGGCATTTAAAGTCCCCAGAGCTGGCTCCAACCAACCTCCTCACCTGCTCACTGCCACTGCCTCACATTCTACGTGGTAGTCTAGGAGAAGTCCTTTATTACTCCTTATTGCCTTGAGCTCTCATCTCACATTGAGTCTCATCTTCATCTGTTTAAATACAACTTTTCACAGATTATCTGAAATTATCTTTTTCTTCGCAAAGTTCTTCTTATTTCTCCAAGTCAAAAAGTATACTATTTCTTCCCCGAGTTTTACTAGGACTTCATCTATCAGTGAAGGCATTTATTACTTTTAAACCATCTATTATAGTTATTTACATATATTTTGTACTTTCTAGAGAGGTGAAGTTCTTGAGGGCAGGAACCAGGTCTTGTTCGTTTTCTGTTCTTGGAGCCTAATATTTCCTTGACTGTTAGAAACACCCAGTAAATGAAGCTGAATTACTAACGAGTGATAGGCTTTCTACTGAATCTTTTTTGTGTGTGTCCAAACTTTATCATCATCTAATGAATTAAAATATAAATGAACAAAAATGGAATTGTAATTGATCATATGAGGACTTTCTTAAGGGATGATGAATTCTGAATCACATTAACTGCAAGATACATTAGTTTTGTATTTCAGAGATAGTCTTAATCTGAAAGACTGAATACAGCAGGTCCTCAAATAATGTTGTTTCATTCAATGTTGTTTTATTATAACACTAGAGGCCTGGTGCATGAAGATTCATGCACTGGAGTGGGGGGTCCCTCAGCCTAGCTTGCCCCCTCTCACAGTCTGGGAGCCCTCAGGGGCAGGAGGCGACCTGGTGATCAGAGGAAGGTGACGCCCCCATCACACCTCTGCTGCTGCCACTGCTGGCAGTGCAAACCTCGGTCGGCCCTGGTTACCTGAGCCTTGGGTGGCTCTGGGCAGCTGGGCAGCCGCCATCCAAGGCTTGCCTGCACCTTGGTCATCGGCTGGGCAGCCACCATCCGAGGCTTGCCTGTGCCTCGGGCTGGCCCTATGTGGCTGGGCAGCTGATATCCGAGGCTTGCCTGCATCTCGGGCCAGCCCTACGTGGCTGGGCAGCCAACATCTGAGGCTTGCCTGCACCTCGGGCTGGCCCTACACAGCTGGGTAGCCAACATCCAAGGCTTGCCTATGCCTCAGGCTGGCCCTACGCAGCTGGGCAACTGACATCCAAGGCTTGCCTGTGCCTCGGGCCGGCCCTGGGCGGCTAGGGGGCTGAGGGCGGGTCTGGCCATATCACGAGCCTGCCACCCCCCTGGTGGGGCTGAAAGGACTGGGGGACTCCAGCCAGATTGAAGGGACTAGGTGCCGCCACCTTGTGACTGTGGGTGCCGCCATCTTTGTGATGGCGTGATGGTCAATTTGCATATTTCTTCTTTATTAGATAGGCTTGAGGGCTGTCCTAGGAACTTAATTCATATGAATTAGCATATTGTAAAACTGGTTTTGTTATTCATCATTTTGCTTAAAGTCACACAGTCTATTGATGATCTTAAGTGAGGACTTATTATAATATATATACTTCAGGATTATTCTCTAAATTTATAAGTACTTTTTGGTCTTTCATTTGAAGATTATTATTTGAATCTTCAAAAAAATGATTGTTTATAGGGTGGTGAAGGGCTGGGATGGGGATGGGCTGGAGGGGGTTAATGGGGATAAAAGGACATATGTAATACTTTCAACAATAAAGATTTATATATATAAAAAGAATGATTGTTTTACTTTACAGAAAAATATTGCTTTTCAATGAGTCAAGAGATTGTATGCCTCAATATCAAGATGAAGGACACAAATACCTATTTCTTCCCTGGGCAGACGTCTCTACTTATCAAGGTTAGTGCAGTGTGGTTCACTGGAAAGTATCATGATGAGATGTACAGTTACCTAGTTCTAGTTACCAACTAACACAAGGGAGACCCTGTGGAACCTCAGGAATCTCCAATCAGCTAGTTTGCAGAAAAATAATACAACACATGCCCTTGCATGGGGGAATTCTGAAAAATATCAAGGATTACTCTCCACATTTTCTTGCCCTTCATCCCCCCCCCCCACCCCTGCTATTTAGCTTAAATGTAGTACATAGTGTAAAATAGAAGTAGATCCAGAGGTTATCAAATTAGGAAAACTGTAAAGACACCCTATTCATTTCCATGGACTTATTATTTATTGGGTAAGAAGATTATGTAACTATATCACAGTAGAATTTGTTGTACCTCAGTTAGTATAAAAACAGATTACAAAGTTAGCATTTGATAATTAGTAAAATTAAATTCCCGAGTGTTTAGCAATAACAATTAAGATTTTATTGCAAAATATTCTCATAAGAGAAAGAACAACTGCTCCCACTTTCGATCCATGTCTGGATCTAACAGTTTATTTTATCTCATGGTGATAAAGAGGTCAAGTGGAGCTCAGAGAAACACAGCCAATAGAAAGAAGTGATTTACAAAAAGGTTGAAAAGGATTTCTACCATGTAGTTAAATGCTACCTAGTCCAGCCTCCCATGAAGCTGCAAATGCTAGAAGAAAGGATTTACAGTGAGGTTGGGTAAGGCTGATGTTACATAAAAAAGCAGCAGCTGAGCCACATGCCTGATACCAGATTAGTGGACAGCTCTGGGATCCAAGACCCTTCTCAGATTCCTGTAGCAGTAGTTATTGCACTAGGCCATTCATGGGAGTGTGACAAAGTGGCTACATAGAGACTCTAATAGAAATGTTTGATGCCCTGGCCACAGTGTGACTCAGTTGGTTGAACATCTTCCCATGTACCAAAAGGCTGCTGGTTCAATTCCTGGTTCGGGCACATGCCTGGGATTTGGTTTCAATCCCCTAGTAGGGGGCATGCAGGAAGTAGCATTGATGTTTCTCTCTCTTCCTCTCCCTTCCTCTCGCTTTATAAAAAAATCAAAAATATATATGTAAAAAAAAAGACAGAACTCTAAAAACAAGCAAACAAAAAAAATGTTTGAAATCTGTCTATGAATTCCACACTTACCATAGTCTCTAGTATGTAATTTAAACTATAGGATGGGAGGGTAATGAACCAAGAAAAAGAACTGGCTGTTTTGGTTGAGTGCGTTTCTGTTCACACAGTGTGTCCTGGAGGACATAAAGGGATAGGTAGATTTTCATGTTTCCAGATATCAATCTCAGAGTTGTAAGATCACGTGTGTGTTTTATGGTGATATTATTCTGCCATCATACACTCATCCTCTTGACTTTCCAGTTACTGTTTCTGAGAATCATCAGAATGGCTTACAACCCTGTTAGCATTCTTCCTGTTCCTTGTGTGGTTCTTGTTGCCCTTGGAGAGCTGGGTTGTGTGTATGTGTGAGTGTGTGCACGTGCACATATGAACACATATGCAGGTATGGTGGGGGAAGTAGGACACATGGGTCATCAGCAGTTTATTACATGGGAGAAGCAGTTCAGGGCCAATAGCTTGAGGCCTCTAAGACAAATATAATATGGACACAGACAACAGTGTGGTGATTGCTGGGTGGGGAGGGGTTGGAGAAAGGTAGAGGAGGATATAGGGGGATAAATGGTGATGTATGGAGTATCATATGATCTCACTCATATGCGGAATCTAATGAACAAAATAAACTAATGAACAAAATAGACCCAGAGACATAGAAGCATGGAACAGACTGACAAATCTCAGAGGGAAGGCGGGTTGGGTGGGTGGGAAGAGATCAACCAATGAACTTGTATGCATATATGCATAACCCAAGGACACAGACAATGGGCGGTGAAGGCCTGGGGCGGGAGGGTGGGGGAGGGCTGGAAGAGGTCAGTGAGGGAAAAGGGGGACTTATGTAATACTTTAAACAATAAAGATTTTTTAAAAAGATTTAAAAAAATGTTCTGGAGCAGAAGGTAGGTAGGAGCATCATGGAACACATCCTGTGTTCATGGAACTGTTCTGTATCTTGACCATGGTGGTGAAGATGCAAGCCTACATGTGATAACATTGTATGGAATGGAATAGACACACACAAACGAATACATGTAAAACTGGGGAAATCTGATTAAGATTGAGAAATTGTATCAATGCTGTTACCAATTGTGATAGTGGACTATAGTTTCTCAAGATATTTCCATTGAGGGAAATAGGGTGAAGGGTAGAGGGATTCTCTCTGTACTGTTTCTTACAACTTCATGTGAATCTACAATTATCTCAAAACTAGAGGCGTGGTGCACGAAATTCGTGTACTCGGCGGGGAAGGGGTCCCTCACCTTGGCCTGTGCCCTCTCAAAGTCCAGGAGTCATGGGGAGTGGGCCTAAGCCAGCATGCTGTTGGACATCCTTAGTGCTGCTGCAGAGGTGGGAGAGGCTCCCGCCACTGCTGCTGCACTTGACAGCCATGAACCTGGCTTCTGGCTGAGCGGAGCTCCCCCTATGGGAGTGCACTGACCACCAGGGGCAGCTCCTTCATTGAGCGTTTGCCCCTGGTGGTCAGTGTGTGTCATAGCAACTGGTCATTTCACTGTTCGGTCGACTTGCATATTAGCCTTTTATTATATAGGATAAAAAGTCTAATTAGAAATGTGTTCTATGTTCTAGGCTCAGAGTATTTAGAAAGATTCAAATATGCATATATGCATATTAGCAAACCCATATTCATAAACAAGTAATTAAGGTTTAGTTTACCATATACATATTGAATACTAATTGGAGTGAGATAATTTTATGTTTAGGTAAATGACTGAATCTAAATATGGTGTCATAAAGCAGAGCCATCCTCTTTCAATATGTTTTTTAAAATTGATTTTTTAAAAAAATATTTTTTATTGATTTTTTACAGAGAGGAAGGGAGAGGGATAGAGAGTTAGAAACATCGATGAGAGAGAAACATCGACCAGCCGCCTCCTGCACACCCCCCCACTGGGGATGTGCCTGCAACCAAGGTACGTGCCCCCGACCGGAACCGAACCCGGGACCCTTCAGTCCGCAGGCCGACGCTCTATCCACTGAGCCAAACCGGCCTGGCTTAAAATTGATTTTTAGAGAGTGGAAGGGAGAGGGAGAAGGGAGAGATAGAAACATGGATGATGAACACCACCTAGGGAACAGCTGCGAACCCAGGAACACTGGATCTCAAGCAGCGCGAATATGTGGATTTGGAGAAGCTCTCCACCTTCTCATGGAAAGGTCAGATTTCACCTAGGAAAAGGAGAGAGAGAGCTACATAACCAGATACTCAGAGAAGAGAAATCATGGGGAGACAGAGAAACAGCCCGCATATGAAAGAAAAGGAGGCATCACCAGTCAAGGAAGTAAATGAAATGGAAGCAAGCAATATTTCAGAGAAAGAATTCAGAGAAATGGTCATAAGGTCGCTGAGAAGAATGGAAGACAAATTTAACAATATGTGTAAGACCCAAGAGGAAATGAAGAGCCAAGAAGAAATGAAAAATGACATCGCTGCTAAAAAGAACTTAATAGAAAGTATTAACAGTAGACTAGAAGAAGCAGAGGACCGCATCAGTGAGCAAGAAGACAAGGTAGAAAAAAATACCCAAACAGAGCAGCATCTAGAAAAAAAAAAAAACTTAAAAAACAGGAGGAGAGCCTAAGGGAACTTTGGGACAACACGAAATGAAACAACATCCGCATAATGGGGGTGCCAGGAGAGGAAACTGAACAAGGAATAGAAAACCTGTTTGAAGAAATAATGACAGAAAACTTCCCTGATATAGGGAAGAAAAAACTCACACAAACCCAAGAAGCTCAGAGAGTCTCAAACAAAATGAACCCCAAAAGACCGACGCCAAGGCACATTATAATTAAATTGGCAAACAACAACGACAAAATAAGAATATTAAAAGTGGCCAGAGAGAGAAAGTTACCTAAAAAGGACCAGACTAGCGACTGATTTCTCAACAGAAACACATTAGGCCGGAAGGGAATGGAATGAAATATACAAAGTCATGCAAAGCAAGGGTCTGAATCCAAGAATACTGTACCCAGCAAGGCTATCAATCAAAATTGAGGGCAAAATCAGGAGCTTCACAGACAAAAAAGGACTAGGAGTTTATTACCACCAAATCAGCAATGCAAGAAATGCTAAAGGGTTTTCTGTAAAAACAAGAAATAGGAAGCGAAGAAGGAACACAGGTGTAAAGAAAAAAATGGCGACAAACAAGTACCTGTCAATAGTAACTTTAAATGTAAATGTATTAAATGCCCCAATCAAAAGACATAGGCTAGCGGAGTGGATAAGAAAACATGATCCATACGTCTGCTGTCTACAGGAAACCCACATCAAAAAAAGGACTCAGACAGACTGATGGTGAAGGGATGGAAAAAGGTTTTTCAGGCGAATGGAAATGAAAAAAAAAAAGCTGGTGTAGCAATACTTATATATGACAAAATAGACCTCAGAATGAAGGCCATAACAAGAGATAAGGAAGGCCACTTCATAATACTAAAAGGAGAAATCCACCAAGAAGAAATAACTCTGGTAAACATACGCACCCAATACATAAGCACCCAAATACATAAAAAAAACTTCTGGAGGGTATCAAGGGAGAGATTGACAGCAATACAGTCATAGTAGGGGACTTTAATACCCCACTATCACCATTGGACAAATCCTCTAAACAAAAATCAGCAAAGAAACATCAATACTAAATGACTCACTAGATCAGATGGAATTAATTGACATCTTCAGAACATTTCACCCCAAAGCCACAGAATATGCATTCTTCTCAAGTGCACATGAGTCATTTTCAAAGATAGACCATATATTGGGTCACAGGAAAAGTCTCTTCAAATTCAAGAAGATAGAAATCATATCAGGCATCTTCTCAGATCACAATGGCATAAAACTAGAAATCAACTACAATAAAAACAACTACAATAAAAAATATCAAACACATGGAGACTAGCATGCTATTAAACAATTACTGGGTTACTAGAGAGATCAAAGAAGAAATAAAAAGCATTATGGCAACAAATGACAATGAAAACAAAACAATACAAAATCTATGGGACACAATGAAAGCAGTCTTGAGAGGGAAGTTCATAGCTCTACAAGCCTACAGCAAAAACCAAGAAACAATGGTAATAAATTACCTAACCCTACAACTCAAAGAGAAAGAGAGCAACAAGAAAAGCCCAGAGTAAGCAGAAGGAAGGAAATAATAAAGATCAGAGTGGAGATAAATGAAATAGAGACCAAAAAAACAATACAAAAGATCAACAAAACCAAGAGCTGGTTCTTTGAAAGGATAAACAAGATTGATAAACCTCTAGCCAGGCTCACCAAGAAGCAAAGAGAGAGGACCCAAATAAACAAAATCAGAAATGAAAGAGGTGAAATAACAACCGATCCCACAGAAATACAAACGATTATGAAAAAATACTATGAACAACTCTATTCCAACAAAAATGGACAACCTGGATGAAATGGACATATTCTTAGAAAAATACAATCTCCCAAAACTCAACCAAGAAGAGTATAAAAACCTGAATAGGTCGATAACTACCGAAGAAATTGAAACAGCGATAAAATATCTTCCAGCAAACAAAAGCCCTGGTCTGGATGGGTTTACAGGGAAGTTCTACCAAGCATTCAAAAAAGAACTAAAATCTATCCTCCACAGACTATTCCAAAAAATTCAAGATGAAGGCACACTTCCAAGCTCTTTCTATGAAGTCAGCATTACCCTAATCCCAAAACCAGATGAAGACACCACAAAATAAAGAGAACTACACGCCAATATCCTTGATGAACATAGATGCTAAAATCCTTAACAAAATTCTAGCAAATCGGATTCAGCAATACATTAGAAAGATCATACACCATGACCAAGTGGGATTTATTTCGGGGATGCAAGGATGGTACAATTTATTCTTCAAATGAATAAATGTGATACATCACATAAACAAACTGAGAGACAAAAATCACCTAATCATATCAGTTGATGCGGAAAAAGCATTTGACAAAATCCAACACACTTTCTTAATAAAAACTCTCAGAAAAGTGGGAAGAGAGGGATCATACCTCAACATAATAAAAGCCCTAACTGACAAATGTACAGCCAACATCATACTCAATGGGCAAAAACTAAACTCATTTCCCCTCAGAACAGGAACAAGACAAGGATGCCCACTTTCACCACTCCTATTCAACATAGTATTAGAAGTGCTAGCCATAGCGATCAGACAAGAAGAAGAAATAAAAGGCATCCAAATTGGAAAAGAAGAAATAAAACTGTCCTTATTCTCAGGTGACATGATACTATACATAGAAAACCCCAAAGACTCTATCAGAAAACTACTAGACCTAATAAACGAATTTGGCAATGTATTAGGATACAAAATTAACGCCCAGAAATATATGGCCTTTCATACACCGATAATGAACTCACAGAGAAATGAAAAAAACAATCCCATCTACCATTGCACCAAAAAAAATTAAGATACCTAGGAATAACCTTAACCAAGGATGTAAAAGACCTGTACTCAGAAAACTACAGGACATTGAAAAAAGAGATAGAGGAAGCCATAAACAAATGAAAGAACATACCATGTTCATGGATTGGTAGAATCAACATCATTAAAATGTCCATACTACCCAAAGCAATCTATAGATTCAATGCAATACCTATTAAAATACCAATGGCATATTTCAAAGATTTAGAAGAAACTCTCCAAAAATTCATCTGGAATAAAAAAAGACCCCAAATAGCCACAGCTGACCTGAGAAAGAACAACAAAGCTGGAGGGATCACAATACCAGACATCAAATATATTACCAAGCCACAATTCTCAAAACTGCCTGGTACTGGCACAAGAACAGACATATAGACCAATGGAACAGAATAGAAGACCCAGCAATTGACCCAAGCCATTATACTCAATTAATATTTGACAAATGAGGCAAGAGCATACAATGGAGTCAAAATAGCCTCTTTAATAAATAGTGCTGGGAAATTTGGTCAGATACATGCAAAAAAATGAAACTAGATCACCAACTTACACCATACACAAAAACAAACTCAAAATGGCTAAAGGACTTGAACGTAAGATGGGAAACCATAAAAATCCTACAAGACTCCATAGGTAGCAAAATTGCAGACATATGTCTTAGCAATATTTTTACAGACATAGATCCTAGGGCAAGAGAGACTAAGGAGAAAATAAACAAATGGGACTACATCAAAATAAAAAGCTTCTGCACAGCAAGAGAAACCATCAACAAAACAACAAGAAAACCCACTGCATGGGAGAACGTATTTGCCAATGTTATCTCCGATAAGGGTTTAATCTCCAAAATTTATAGGGGACTCATACAACTTAACAGAGGAAGATAAACAACCCAATCAAAAAATGGGCAAAGGACCTAAATAGACACTTTATGAAAGAGGACATTCAGAAAGCCAAGAGACACATGGAAACATGCTCAAAGTCACTAATCATCCAAGAGATGCAAATCAAAATGACAATGAGGTACCATCTCACACCTGTCAGAATGACTATCATCAACAAATCAACAAATGACAAGTGCAGGAGAGGATGCGGAGAAGAAGGAACCCTTCTTCACTGCTGGTGGGAATGCAGACTGGTGCAGCCATTGTGGAAGACAGTATGGCGTTTCCTCAAAAATTTAAAAATGGAACTGCCATTTGACCCAGTAATACCACTTCTCGGAATATATCCCAAGAAAACAGAAACACCAGTTAGAAAGGATATATGCACCTCTGTGTTCATAGCAGCACAATTTACAATAGCTAAGATTTGGAAACAGCCTAAATGCCCATCAGTAGATGAGTGGATTAGAAAACAATGTTACATCTACACAATGGAATACTACGCTGCTATAAAAAAGAAGGAATTCTTATTTGCAGCAGCATGGATGGAACTGGAGAATATTATGCTAAGTGAAATAAGCCAGTCAGTGAAAGAAAAAATACCACATGATCTCACTCATTTATGGATAATAACGAACATTATAACCCGATGAACAAAAAGATAGATACAGAGGCAGAGAAGCATCAAACAGACTGTCAAATTATAGCGGGAAGGCTGGGAAGTGTTGGGGTGGCGGGGGTATGAGATCACCGAAGGACTTGTATGCTTGCATATAAGCACAACCAATGGACACAAAACATGGGGAGCGGGGGTGAGGGCATGTGCTGGGAGGTAGGGGAGGCCAGGGGAAGGTCAATGGGGAAAAAAAGGAGACATATGTACTATTTGTAATACTTTAAACAATAAAAAAATATGCCCTAGCTGGTTTTGCTCAATGGATAGAGCGTCAGCCTGTGGACTGTAGGGTCCCAGGTTCGATTCCAGCCAAGGGCACATGCCTGGGTTGTGGGCTCGATCCCCAGTAGGGGGCGTGCAGGAGGCAGCCAATCAATGATTCTCTCTCATCATTGATGTTTCTATCTCTCCCTCTCCCTTTCTCTCTAAAATCAATAAAATATGTTTAAAAAAATAAAAATAAAAAGTAAACACACACACACACTCACACACACACACACACACACACACACACACAAAGAAACATGGATGATGAGAGAAACTAATTGGCTGCTTCTTGTATGCTCCCTATCAGGGGATCCAGCAACTCTGACATGTGCTCTGAGCAGGAATCACACCAGGGACACTCAACCAGTTAGCTATACTTACCGGGTGCAGCCATGCTCTTGAGAGCGCACATAAACAGGACAATCATGACTATATTATAATTTTTCTATGCTAGTGAATATAAAATGAAGGTTTATAATTATATATTTATATTGATTTATTTTTATGATTATTTTTAAATTTATCTTTATTGTTAAAAGTATTGCATATGTCCCCTTTTATTCCCCATTGACCCACTCCACCCTGCACCCACTACCCCCTCAGGTCTTCACCACACTATTGTCTGTGTCCATGGGTTATGCATATGTGCATATAAGTTCTTTGGTTAATCTCTTCCCACCCACCCACCACTCTTGCCTTCCCTCTGAGATTTATTAGTCTGTTCCATGCTTTTATGTCTCTGGATCTATTTTGTTCAATAGTTTCTTTTCTTTATTAGATTCTACATATGAGTGAGATCATGTGATATTTCTCTTTTTTTGATTGGCTTATTTTTCTTAGCATAATACTCTCCGGGTCCCTCCGTGCCATCTCAAAGGGTAAGAGATTTTTCTTTTTTGGAGCTGCATAGTATTCCATGGTGTAAATGTACCACAGCTTTTTAATCCACTCATTTACTGATGGGCACTTGGGTTATTTCCAGAACTTAGCTATTGTACATTACACTGTTATGAACATAGGGGTGCATACATTCTTTCTGATTGGTGATATATTCTTAGAAGTGGGATCACTGGGTCAAATGGTAGTTCCATTTTTAATTTTTTTAAGAACTCTATACTGTTTTCCATAGTGGCTGCACCTGTCTGCATTCCCACCAGCAGTGTATGAGGATTCCCCCTTTCTCCACATCCTCACCAGCACAGGCATTTGTTGATTTGTTTTTTTTTAAATCTTTATTGTTCATATTATTATAGTTGTTCCTCTTTTTCCCCCCCATAGCTCCCTTCCATCCGATTCCCACCCCACCCTCTGCCCTCACCCCACCCCCACTGTCCTCATCCATAGGTGTATGATTTTTGTCCAGTCTCTTCCCGCACCCCCCACACCCCTTTCCCCCCGAGAATTGTCAGTCCACTCCCTTTCCATGCCCCTGATTCTATTATATTCACCAGCTTATTCTGTTCATCAGATTTTTTATTCACTTGATTTTTAGATTCACTTGTTGATAGATGTGTATTTGTTGTTCATAATTTTTATCTTTACCTTTTTCTTCTTTTTCCTCTTCTTAAAGAATACCTTTCAGCATTTCATATAATACTGGTTTGGTGATGATGAACTCCTTTAGCTTTTTCTTATCTGTGGAGCTCTTTATCTGACCTTCAATTTTGAATGATAGCTTTGCTGAGTAAAGTAATCTTGGTTGTAGGTTCTTGGCATTCATCACTTTGAATATTTCTTGCCACTCCCTTCTGGCCTGCATAGTTTCTGTTGAGAAATCAGCTGACAATCGTATGGGTACTCCCTTGTAGGTAACTGACTGTTTTTCTCTTGCTGCTTTTAAGATTCTCTCTTTGTCTTTTGCTCTTAGCATTTTAATGATGATGTGTCTTGGTGTGTCCTCTTTGGATTCCTTTTGTTTGGGGTTCTCTGCGCTTCCTGGACTTGTAAGTCTGTTTCTTTCGCCAGGTAGGGGAAGTTTTCTGTCATTATTTCTTCAAATAGGTTTTCAATATCTTGCCCTCTCTCTTCTTCTGGCACCCCCATAATTTGAATGTTGGTATGCTTGAAGTTGTCCCAGAGGCTCCTTACACTGTCTTCATATTTTTGGATTCTTTTTTCTTTTTGCTTTTCTGGTTGGGTGTTTTTTACTTCTTCATACTTCAAATCTTTGACTTGGTTCTTGCGATCCTCTAGTCTGCTGTTGTATCTCTGTATAATATTCTTTATTTCAGTCAGTGTATGCTTAATTTCTAGTTGGTCCTTTTTCATATCCTCGAGGGTCTCACTAGACTTTTTGAGGGTCTTACTAAATTTATCAGCGGTTTCTAGAAAATTCTTGAAAAACTTTTTAAACATGGTTTTGAACTCTATATCCAGTAGTTTGCTTTCCTCCATTTCTGTCATTTATGACCTGTTTCTTTGTCTCCGCATTTTTGCTGCTTCCCTGTGTTGATAGAGTGGCGTTGTGTGCTAGGTGTCCTATAGGTCCCAGTGGCTCAGCCTCCCTAATTACCTGAGGTGGAAACTCTTGGTGTACCCCTTTGTGGGCTGTGTGCACAGTCTTGTTGTAGTTAAGCCTTGATTGTAGTTGGTATCACTGGGAGGAATTGACCTCCAGGCCAATTGGCTGTGAGAATCAGCTGTGTGTACGGTGGGAGAACTTCTGTGCTGGAAACGCTCTTATGGGGCAAGACTTGCTTCAGTGGGGCTTTGGTGCTCACTGAGTCTGCCCCCTGAGTGTGTCCCTTATGGATCTCAGGAGTTGTAATCTGGATGGTCCCACTCTGACCACTGGGTACACTGGCTCTTGGATCTCTAAGGAGGTGCTAATTTAGCCTCTGCCTGAGGCTACCCAGCAGGAGCTACGGAGAGATCTGCAGATTCATCTTCTTTGTTTGGGGTTTGGAGGTGCCCAGATGAGGCCCAGCTGTGAAGCAATGCAAGCTGCTGTGGGGCCTTGGGCATTCTTTTGGATTTCTGGGTCTCTCTGACCCAGCTGCAGTTTGTTAGGTAATTTTAGATTGCAAAGGGCCAGGTCATTCATATGCAAAAGCCTCTGCACACAGCTTGGATGGGGCGGGGTCTCAGGGAATCAACAGGGTGGAGCAAACAGCTCAGGCTGATCCTCAGTCCTGACCTAAGAGGCCCCGTGTCTCAATGTCCAGCGGTAATCGCTGCAAGCACCTCTGAGAGAAAGCCGCCCTCGAGTTCTGCCCACTGCCAGACAGTCCAGTGTCTCCCCGTATGAGTCTGGGTCCCCAGAGAGTTCAGGGCTGTCGGGAGCTTGAGACTCCCTCCCGATTGAAAAAGACAATGGTGTCGTCAGTTGCCAGGCCTTTCCGTTGGCGCCTCCGTACCTCTTCACTTTCCGCACTTCCTCTGAGTCTCAGTGTGCTTTTCTCTTTCCTTCTAGTTGTAGAATTTCCACTCAGCCAGCCTTCCTGTGGTTCTGGATGATGTCCGTTTTGTCCTTTAGTTGTATTTTTGAAGTGGTTATGTGAGGCAATGATTTTGGGTGTTTACCTATGCTGCCATCTTGGTTTCTCGCATTTGTTGATTTGTTGATGGCAGCCATTCTGACAAGTGTAAGGTGATACTTCATTGTCATTTAATTTGCATCTCTCTGATGATTTAGTGATGTTGAACATTTTTTTTTATATGTCTCTTGGCCATCTGTATGTCATCTTTGGAGAAGTATCTATGTAGGTCCTTTGCCCATTTTTTAATTGGATTGTTTGTTTTCCTTTTGTTAAGTTGTACGTACTCCTTATATATTTTGGATATTAAGCCTTTATCAGATGTATCATTGCCAAATATGTTCTACCATACAGTGGGCTCCTTTTTCATTTTGTTGATCGTTTCTTTTGCTGTGCAGAACCTTTTTATTTTGATGTAATCCCACGTATTTATTTTCTCCTTAGTTTCCCTTGCCCTAGGACAAGCATGTCAAACTTGTGGCCCATGGGCCGCATGTGGCCCACAACTAATATTTTTGTGGCCCCGCCAATATAATGGTATGTACTAGTAAGAAATGTTTTAATAAAAAAATCGTAATTTAATTTTTACAATATCCTGTTATACATAATTATTAATAACGAACTACAATGTTCGCTAATGACTGATTACTATAATCGTGTTGCATTCATTTCCCTTACTCGCCTTATGCGCAGGTGCACCATTTCTTTCCTCTAATATTAGCAGCAAATATTTTAGCAGCAAATGCCACATCATTAGTGTTGGACTGACTTGTTTGGTTTGCTCAACAGGAAATATTTCACTTTCGGAGAACAGGAAAAAGAGGTTTTTTTGCATTACACTTATTAATTTGTGCAATTATTCAGTGTCTGCCAAGTTAATGTTCAAGAAAATATTAATTTTTATTAAAATGTTCTATTATTTTATGTTAACGATTGCTCATTTTTTTCAGCCCTTTGAATTCAGCATGTCTATCGAAATAAACCTACGTTTCTATGAAAATTTTGTTTTTTTGCAGCCCACATAAATTTAAACCTTGTTTATTTGGCCTGTGTTAGCCTTTGCATTTGACATGTTTGCCCTAGGAGATATATCGGCAAACATATTGCTAAGAGAAATGTCTGAGATTTTGCTGCCTACGGTTTCTTCTAGGATTTTTATGGTTTTACAACCTGTATTTAAGTCTTTTATCCATTTTGAGTTTATTCTTGTGTATGGTGTAAGAGGATGGTCTAGTTTCAGTTTTTTGCACGTACCTGTCCAATTATCCCAACATCATTTATTGAAGAGATTGTCTTTACTCCATTGTATGCTCTTGCTTCCTTTGTCAAATACTAATTGAGCATAATAGCTTGAGTCAATTGCTGGGTTCTCTGTTCTGTTCCATTGGTCTATATACCTGTTCTTGTGCCAGTATCAGGCTGTTTTGATTACAGTGGCTTTGCAGTATAACTTGATATCTGGTATTGTGATCCCTCCAACTTTGTTCTTTCTCAAGATGGCTATGGCTATTTGGGGTTCTTTTTTGGTTCCATATAAGTTTTTGGAGTATTTGTTCTAAATCAGTGAAATGTGCCATTGGTATTTTAATAGGAATTGCATGGAATCTATAGATTGCTTTGGGTAGTATGGACATTTTAATTATGCTAATTCTACCAATCCATCAACATGGTATATTCTCCACTTGTTTATATCCTCCTCTCTTTTTGCAGTGTCCTTTAGTTTTCTGAGTATAGGTCTTTTAACTCCTTGTTTTAGTTTATTCCCAACTATCTTAATTGTTTTGTGGCAATGGTAAATGGGACTGTTTTTTCAGCTTCTCTTTCTGAGAGTTCATTATTGCTGTATAAAAATGCCATCGATTTCTGGGTGTTTTGTATCCTACTACATTGCCGAACTCATTTATTAAATCTACTAGTTTTTTTGGTGGTATCTTTAGGGTTTTCTATGTACAATATCATCTTATCTGTGAATAATGACAGCTTTACTTCCTCCTTTCCAATTTGGATGCCTTTTATGTTTCCTTCTTATCTGATTGCTGTGACTAGGACTTCCAGTACTATGTTGAATAAGAGTGGTGAAAAGATATTAAAAAAATCTAAGGAAAATATTTTCAAAGGTAATCCAACCCTCTATGTAAGGACTTGAAGGAAACATGATGTATGTTTGATGTGTTATTGTGTCATTTTCCACTATACAGCCTTAGTCCATTTGGGTTGCTGTGACAAAAATAAGAGCGAGTGGCTAAAACAAGAAAGATACTGTTCTTGGGGCCAGGAAGTTCAAGATCAAGATGTTGAAGATTTGGTGTCTGGTGAGTCCTGGCATCCATTCTGGTTCAAAGAATGCCTTTCTTCTTGCTGTGTCCTTAAATGGGAGGAGGGGCCAGAGAGCTCCATGGGATCTTTTTTAAAAGGACACTACTCTCATTAGGGCTCTGCCTTTATGACCTAATCACATACCAAAGGCCCCCTCCAAATACAATCATATTGGGGATTAGGATATCAACATATGAATTTTGGGTGGATATAAACATTCAGTTTATTAGTGAATGTAGTATAATAACAATGTCTTATTCTTGTGTCAGAGCACAAGACTTCCATTTTTAGCTTCAGATAAAGACATTTATAGATCATCCAGCTGTTGTTATTTTTTTGTAATCATGTTGTAAATCATTGATTGAAAATGAGTAAAATGACCCAGCTGGTGTTGCTCAGTGGTTGAGCATTGACCATTGACCTATGAGCCAGGAGGTCACAGTTTGATTCCCAGTTGGGGCACATGTCCCCCTCGGACATGTAGGAGGCAGCAGATCAATGATTATCTCTCATCATTGGTATTTTTATCTCTCTCTTCCTCTCTCTTCCCTTCTGAATAAATAAATATATATTAAAAAAACAAAATGAGTAAAATATTTGATTAATAAAATAGAGAATAGTAAACTTGAATGAAATATAGCAATTTCCGATTTCAAAGGATTCACAGAAAGTAAAATGTAAAATTCAACTCAATCATCTCAATCATTATGAATGAATGCCTACATGGAAGAAGTATGCAGCACCTGCAAACATAATAATCAGTCATAATAAAATCAGAGGTACTAATCACATCAGAGGTCTTCAATATGTATCAGCTTTATCTGACTCATGACAATTTTCAGGAAAAAGATGCTATATATCATTTACACTAAACCACAAAAAGTCCCCCAATTTTGACTTCTATACATAGGTGATTCTTTGCATGATTCACTGGGATTCCTTTTCTATAATGAACCTTAAAACATGAGTCAATTAAAAGAAAATCCACTCCATTGGTAGTGAAAAATTATTTTGGGAGAAAATTCATATTGCTTTATCAATCTTCACTCATATTTTTAGCTTATTTAATATTAGTTCTTTAGTATTTTAGGAGAATTATCTTTTTACCATTGGAGTCTTCATTTTCCCTAATAGTGTAAATGCTGGGTCAATTGCTGGGTTCTCTGTTCTGTTCCATTGGTCTATATACCTGTTCTTGTGCCAGTACCAGGCTGTTTTGATTACAGTGGCTTTGCAGTATAACTTGATATCTGGTATTGTGATCTCTCCAACTTTGTTCTTTCTCAAGATGGCTATGGCTATTTGGGGTCCTTTTTTGGTTCCATATAAGTTTTTGGAGTATTTGTTCTAAATCAGTGAAATGTGGATATGTGAGCTTGGTGCTGGCTCTCATTCAATTGCTATTCAAAAATACCTCAATATTCTACTTAACACATATATACTTCTTTCAGTATGTCAATTCTAATGGTCCTTCAAAACCATAATCACCAAGGCAACAAATCTGCTGCTTCTTTCCTTTTTGTTCTGGCTTGTTGAACCATCCTTTATTTAATGAGCTGTAGCCTTAGGGCATCCTGGGGGAGGGGTGTAGGTGTTGGGAGGAAGCACCTGACTTCTTCTTCTAACACCAATTGGCAGAAACCATTCACACAAAAGAATGAATGTCACATGTCATGTAATTAATGTAGTATTGTCAGGAGCACCCCCAATATTTGTAATCCTCTCTTTTCTATGAATACATTTATAATTTTAATTATCTTGACAGTAAAAAGATAACTTTATTTTGTTTTTAAAATTTTTAGTTATTGATTTTAGAGACAGAGCGAGAACATTGATTTGTTGTTTCACTTATTTATGCATTCATTGGTTGATTCTTGTATGTGCCCTGATCAGAAATCGAACCCACAACCTTGGCATATCAGGACAACGCTGTAACTAACTGAGCTACCCAGCCAGGGCAAAAAAGAGACAGTTTTATCATAGTAGGACTAAATCATGCTTTCAGCTAGCTCAAGGACCAGTGTGATACTACTTTTAAGATTTTTTACTCAGAATTTAAAACCTATCAACAATGGAATATGCTGCTGCATGAGGTAGTGAGGTCTCTATTTATGAGATTTTTTTCTTCCTTTTTTTTTTAAAAAAATCCTCACCTGAGGATGATTTTATTGATTTTAAGACAGAGAGAGAGAGAGAGAGAGAGAGAGAGAGAGAGAGAGAGAGAGAGAGAGAGATAGATATTGGAGATATTGTTGTGAGAGAGTACAGGACTGAACCTGCAACCTTTTTGGTGTATGGGACAATGCTCCAACCAATTGAGCTACATTGCCAAGGATATCAGAGATTTTCAAGTAGAACTGAACTGCTACTACTTGTTGCGCACACTGTAGAAAAGGCATGTAAATCAGATAAACTCCTACTTACTTTCCAACTCTGTGACTATATCCTTTTAAAATCACTATTAATATTAAGCTTTATCAAGCTCTAGCTCCTTTGATTAAGGCCCATGGAGAACATGGCATTCCAAAATCTGCAAAAAATAATTTAGTAACTGTTTGTTCTGTGTCTGAAAATATGCACCAGGCAAAATTACCTGGTTAGGACAGAACAAAACTTACCTATTTGCTCTTTCATGAGGACACAGTCATTCATTTTTCATGAATGCCAGCATAATTCTCTTAAACCAGTGGTTCTCAACCTTCCTAATGCCGAGACCCTTTAATACAGTTCCCCATGTTGTGGTGACCCCCAACCATAAAATTATTTTCGTTGCTACTTCATAACTGTAATTTTGCTACTGTTATGAATCGTAATGTAAATATCTGATATGCAGGATGTATTTTCATTGTTACAAATTGAACATAATTAAAACATAGTGATTAATCACAAAAACAGTATGTAATTATATATGTGTTTTCCGATGGTCTTAGGTGACGAAAGGGTCGTTGGACCCCCAAAGGGGTCGCGACCCAGAGGTTGAGAACTGCTGTCTTAAACCCTTTTTATCGTTTGAGAGAACCTATGGATGGTTAGTTATATGCATGGTTTATTGTATCACTCACTCAGTAACTTCTTTAGCATCTTTAGTCCACAGTAAAATACTTTCTACCCTTGTCATGTGCCTTACTTTCCCATTTAGTAGTCTCCTTTATTGTTTTGCTTGTGTCTCATCTGAGTGGAATTCAGCTTTCGAAGCTTACTGATCGTCAAAGGAACCGACATACTTAGCATGTTCTTAGATTTGGCCTGGATTGGGTGTTGTCTAGATGTTTGTGGCAGACCTATTACTCATGCCTACTCCCATGGAAAATTCTGGATATGTGAGTTTCCATATCTTTCTGGCTTCTTTTCAGTAAGCTTGAACATGTCAAAAATTATGTCTTGCCCTAGCTGGTTTGGCTCAGCGGATAGAGCAGGGGTCTTCAAACTACGGTCCGCGGACCACATGCGGCCCGCCGAAAACATTTATCCAGCCCGCCGGGTGTTTTTGCCGCCGCTACCTGTCCTGCTTAGCAGCCGACTGGTCCCGGGCACGCAGTGCGCATGTGTGAAATGTCTGAGGGACAGTGAACTGGCCCCCTGTTTAAAAAGTTTGAGGACCTCTGGGATAGAGCGTCGGCCTGCGGACTCAAGGGTCCCAGGTTCGATTCCGATCAGGGGCATGTACCTGGGTTGCGGGCACATCCCCAGTGGGGGGCGTGCAAGAGGCAGCTGAATTGATGTTTCTCTCTCATCGATATTTCTAACTCACTATCCCTCTCCCTCTCCCTTCCTCTCTGTAGAAAAATCAATAAAATATATTTTAAAAAAATTATGTCTTGATATAGATAAAAGTAAATTGCTATGAAGTTTGTTAGGATGAAGTTAATGTTTCTAAATTTGGATAGTTGGTAATTTTATATAAAAATTATTTCATTCCCCCCCCCCCCCCCCCCCCCGCCAAGATAAGCTGCAGATGCAGAAGGTAGGGAAAATAATTGACTACAAATCTCATGTCATTGCAAAAAGTAAATCAAGCCACAATGAAATGCCCTTTAGGTGGGACACAATACAACAATCCTCACACCTGTGCAAACCCTTTATTAAAGCAACAATCAAAATACAGGATGAATCACGTTTGTTTTTTCTACTATAACATCAACTTAAATATCACTCATTTGTTTCCATATTTAAATTACTTTTAAAAGGTTGAACATTTATAGTTCACAGAATCGCCAGTTTGACATTTACCCCAGGTAAATTTTTTTACTTTCCAATTTTAATACAGGATATGCAGAAATAGATATACAGCAAACCAAACAGAAATACAAGTGTCTTCTTGGACCCTAATTCACTATAGGCAGCTCTATGGTGTCAGAGAGATACATTTGAAGGCTATTGTTACAGGTAAAATAAAAAATAATTCATGCCAAAATATTCTTAGAGTTAATTGTTTTATAGTTTATATGCTCTAAAGCTTCAATTTTGATTGTGGTAGTCTAAGTATTAGCCTCTTTAAAATGATATCTCTATAGAATCACAAAGATCATTGCCAACCTCTTATGATATTTTCTTGTATAACAAACCCTCAGTCCTTTGGAAAACATAATAAGCAGTTCTATTTTACTTGATTTCCCCCCCACCACTGATTTATTTAATCCAAACTAGATTAATCATTGTAGAAGCCCTAAGAAAGGCAATAGGAAAATGAATGTTGTCATCTACTGAAGGGCTTTTAAATGAATAGGTAAATATAAAAATGAATATTTTGAGCACCTGAAATCGTAAAGATATCAGGTGTTCAAAATATGTGGGAATATACCATGAGATCTGGTAGGTATTTAAAGAGTACAATAAATTAGTTTAAAAATCTAATAGAAACAGGAATAATAATCTTAAGGGATTGCTAAAAGGATATGGGAAGATAGGTATAGGTCAGTAGTTGAACCGTGCTGAGTATAAAATAGAGTATCTGAAAGAGGAGTTAAACGCTCCATTTTCTTACCAAATGAAACACAGAGGAAATCCCCCCTTTAGCAGAACCATTTCAGAATTTCAACACTGACACAATATTTCCATTTGTGAATAAAAGATGCCTGATTTGCCTTTGTAAAACGGTTCCTCCCATGGTTGGGATTGGTATTTCTGTAGTGAACTTGATTTGTGTTGGCTGCACCACATTGAGAGTGTGCCTCTACAAAACATGCAAATATTCATTGTGCCTCACATTTTCTTCATGTACTAAAGAAGTGAGCAGATCTTAGATCACTAATAAATAACAACCCAAGCATTAGATTTAAAACAGGTTATCAGTCCATTAAAGAATCTACAGAGCCATAGTTCAATTGTCTTTCCATTAAGTTGTTTTCTTATCTCACACTTGCCCTTTAAAGGGAAGCTTAAACAACATACACAATTAAAAATGTAGCAAACAACAAAAAAGAAAAAGAAAGGAAGTGGATTCCAGAATCCATAGTTTTGAAAAAAAAAAAAAAAAAAAAAAGGAATGCTTGTAAGTATCTGAGACAGATCATTCTTGATGTAATGACATAATAATGCTTGGTATGGGTGAGAACATTCACATATTATCAGAGTGATTTCTATAGATTAGGCATCACATTTAGTTCCTAGAGATTTTAGTCAAGTATTAGTATTTCTTTTTACTAAGTATGATATACAAAAAGATGAGAAGAGTAGATGTGCCCTAACGATATGAAAATATAATATATTAAACAAAACCACTATAAATTACATAGATTTTTCATTATAAATTTTTCCCATTTACAATAAATACCATCCAAGTTTGCAGATCACCTAAGTGAATTAAATATGCATACATATCTGAATTATTTTTAGAATTTCAAGAAAAAAATTGCTAGAGATATAACCAGATGTCTCAGAAACCAGAAATTGTTTGATTTTGAGAATGACTACATACAACCCAAGGAACATGTCTTGGGATTTGGTGTTAAGCTTTTAAAACTGCCCAAATGAGTCTGACGTGTGTTGTGAATGCTCGTGCGCATGCACACGCACACACGCGCGCGCACGCACACACAGCCATACCTCTATGAATCTGAGCAGTTATTTATCTTTGAAAATCAGCTGAAAGTCACAAGGTCATCTACATTTCTAGCAGGAGAACCTTTCTCCCTTTGTAAGAAGCAATAGGATGAATAGGAAGAGTGTAGAATTTCTGGGAGGAGAAATCTCTGTTGTAAGCTAATTTCCCTTTAGGTTGGCTATTATTATATCAAGAGCTTTTTGATGCTTTAAAGAGGGAGAACATTTTGAAAATCTATATAATTTCCTCAGTCTAAAGAAGCTAAAAGCAAAATGGAAACATTCTTTGGTCACACATTTCTGCTCCTACATCGTAAAAAATTTGCCCATTTTAAACGTTTTACCCTGAATCAATGTCTAGACGAAATAGATGTCTTCTCCTGTAATTTTCATGTGGAAATATGCACATGGGTTTGGGTGGAATGAAAACTGAATACATTGAGAAACAGTTCTCCCAATACCCCAAAGTGAGCTTAAGTCTATTGTTTTGGGCATACAGATCCCTGGTAAGAATTTGTTGACCTCTATAACAAGTGAGAGTTGGAGAGAAAACTTTTCTGCACCCAAATACATAAAATCCCAGTCAGGAGAGCCCAATCAGGAGTCATGGTTTCTCTTGTTTGCTCACTACTAATTTCTTTATGTGACCACCCAAGATGCCAACAGTTCATTCCTGACTAAGAGATGTCTGATCAAACTCCACATCTTGTGAGTATGCCTTCAACATCAGGTATCTATGAGTAAAAAAACTGTCAAAGCCATTCCTAAAGCCATACCCACTGCCTTCAGCTACAGAGCTAGAGACATTTGCTGTAAAGTTTGGACAGCGAAAACATCCAATCTCATGTACCCATTTTTGCTCCTAATATTGCATGTCTTGCTATGGGGGCCACCATGAGAGATTACAAACTTTCCATAAAACTTTAAATGTATGAGCGAGAAGGGATTTTGTGAGCACAACCACCCCTATACTTTGTAAGTAAAAAGATTAAACCCCAGAATGGAGAAGGGGACTGTCCAAGGTCACTTATCCAGAGAGTGATAGATTAAGGACTAAACATCTGCATCTGCTCTCTCATTACCAGTGTGGTCCATGTAACTAATCTCTGATGTCATGACCCCATCAGCCATGACCCTTATAACTGCTTTAATGTTAGTATCTCCCTGCTCTTAAGTAAAAATGAAATAACACCACTTGTTCTCATCATGATTAAATCTAAACTGTAGAAGTGGTCACATGATTAATTTGGGGGGGGGGAAGGGAGGGAAAAGATCCACAATTTACTTAAAATGCTATGATTTTTGAAAATCATACTTACTCATTACTGAGTAAGTAATGCAGCATAAACAACGTTAGAGATACAAATGAAAATCTTTAAAGTAACTGTGAAAAAGAACAAGGATAATAGTATTGGTTTGGTTCTGTGAGAGAATGAGACTATTTAAATGGTGCTCAGAACTCACCAAGTCTTCTGACAGATAAGGAAACTGAAACCCAGATTTGCCTAAAGCCAGGCAGCTGGTTATTGGCACGGTCAGGTAAGGTGTTGGCCTTTGGATGACTAGTTTTGTCCTTTGTCTATGACATCATTCTGCCTTGCATATAACCGCTTTCTTGTGAGATTAAAAATTAATTTAATACTTTTGGCATGAAATTTGATGGTACAGTTTCCTATACTATTATAATACTAGAGGCCCTATGCATGAAATTCATGCAAGGGGCTCTGCCCTCACAGCCCCAGCTTCGTCTGGAAGGTCGTCCAGATGGTTGTCCGGAGGTCGTCCGGATGGTCGTTCTGCTGTTTGGTCTAATTAGCATATAAGCTCTTTATTATATAGGACAGCCTTCCCTGCAAGTCCTTCTGGGTAGCTAATACTATACAACCTTACAGGGATTCATCAAATGCCTCTGACTTAGGAAGCAATAAATTTTCCAGATAAACATCAGTTTTTGTTTGGAGGATGATGTTACTTAAATGTAAAAACAGCAGTTTTCATGGTTATTATGAGTATACTCAACCTTTTATAATCCACCACCACCACCACACTTCAGTTGAGCTCACACAAAGGCTCTCAGAATCGGACAGGTAAACACGTTTTCATTTGGCTATTAAAGTGCTGTTCCTGGGCAAAGGTTTTCTCAGTTTCACTTACAGCAGCTTCATTGGAAACAAGTAAAAATCAAGGTATGAAAATAGGCCTTGGAAATAATAAAAACAAGGAGTCTAGTGACTACTCTGGAACATTATAAATGACTTGTAGATATCAGCCCTGGTACTGGTGACTGATACCAACGCCTCTGAGGTAAATGTTCTAGGGGAAAGCAAGGACAAAGAAGACCAAATCAGAAAGAGCAATTAGTATTAATATAACAACAACTACTCCATTATCAAGGAACAGTGAAAGGAACAAAGACTGAGAAGAAAGTGCAACAAACCCATATACGTGCATTTGCTATTGTAGCAGACCTGTAATTTTTTTAAAAAGAAAAGCAATGCAGTGTGCATTGGACAGGGCTCTTGAACTCAAAATTTATCTTACAGTAGTGTACTCTTTGCCAAAAGGGCATTACCAATGACGGTATTTGGCAGAGAATCGTCTCTAAAACTTGTATCACTTGGACAATAGCATCAATCCTGCACCCTGATGTTTCCTGCATCCTTTTCTCCTGGGGAAGGTCCAGTCACAAGGACTGCACACAGGTGTTTCCCCTTCTACAATAGCATCACTCCTACCTAGGGGATGAGAGTCTCCTTGTAAGGCTTAGCGGCAAGTGCGTACTACATCTGGACTACGAGGAGCAGCCCCTGGTTTTCTTAATATGCATAGCTTTTCAGAGTTGATATTAGACATGGCTTTCATAAATAATGCAGGTGTTTCTTTCATGTGCCACTGCCAGCTCTGTAGTTTCCAGGTGAGCAGGCGGCGGGACTCTATCTGATACCTCAACAGGCGTGGGCTCAACATCCATGGGATCAATGGGCGTGGGCTCTTCAGGCGTTAGCTCTGTGGATGTTTCATCTGTAGAAGGCTCTACAGTTTCTGGGGATTGTTCAGCTGACAGTTCTGTGTCCTCTTCATCTTTGACATCTTCAAACTGTACACCCTCTTGGTCATCCACATGATCTTTTTTGGATTGTGGATGTACGGACACCTTGATGGCAATCTGCTGAGGCTGTTCATGCAGCGATGAAGCGTCTGAGTCAGCGGTGGGGGAGTCACTTCGCTTAAGAGAGTTTCGGATCATGTACACCTCATCCCTGTCCATGGCCTCTTGGCCTTCTGGCGTGTGCTGCACAAAATTCTGCCCCTGCTCCTCCAGCCTGACCACCTCCATGATTTCCTCCATGATGGTTCTGCAGTTCATAATGAGAGGAGGCAGAGGCACGCTCCTGGCCAGCTCTTCAATGTAGCGGGCAAACTCCATGGTTTTGAATTGGGTGACTTTGGCAAGCTCTAGAGTTTTGGCTGAGGTGATGATGGGGATCCGCTTGGCGATCTCGAATGCCTTCTGCAGCTTCTCCGCGCCTTCTGTCCTAAAGAACTCATTGATGGCCTTCTCTGTCTTCTTCAGGTGGCTGCTCATCATACACAGGCGGGTGATGTTGAGGACCATGACGATGGTGAAGGCCACGAGGCAGACCACCATGTAGTAGACACCCATGTCTCCCGAGGTGAAGATGACGCGCAGGGTCACCGTGTTGTTCACAATGCCATAGGCATTAGAGGCAACACATGTGTATTTCCCTCGGTCTGAAAAAGACACCTTGGTGATGTTCAGGAGGCCGCCCTCGTGCATCTGCCATTTTCCTGTTGGAAGGGAGAGAACATTCAAAAAAAGGTCATACGGTTCCCACTGAAGTGGCTACAAGCTTGCACGTTACTAGAACTATCTTCTATTGATGATAGCAACAGTGAACCTTTATTGTGTGCCAGACATTGACGTGTATAAACTCATTTAATCTTCACAACAACTCTGTGGGATGGGTACTAATACTTTATAGGATGACAAAACGGAGGCACAGTTAGATTAAACCATGTTCCCAAGATCACCAGTTTGGAAGTAGTAGAGCTAGAAGATGAACTCGGGTTCAAGAGGCTGAATTTAAACCACCAAAGCATACTGTGTAATTCCATATCCTAGTGAAAAACAAGAAAAATAAGCCATCTGGAAAATACTGTGTTCTTACTAGAGAATTCCTTCACTGTAGCATCTGATTTTCTAACCTGCCTGTGAGCATGACTCTGTTGAACACTGGGGAGTTTAATGCTTCTCAGAATATCAAGTAGTTTAGGACCAACATAAAATCTGGAGTAAATCAAATTAAGTTATATTATTTACCTGGGTTGCTCATATTTGACATTGAAGTTGTCCTTGTGTGACCTCCGTTGATTAGAACATGATTATGTCATTAATTTTAAGAATCTACAATGAATTATCCATACTACTTAAAGTTATTAGCTAACAATGTGAAGATTTGGAGGCTGGGCATGAATTAGTATCATTTTGCTTTAGTCTTTCAAATAAATGATAGACTCATCAAATTGAAAATAAGCCTCACATGATAGAGAATGCATGTTGATAACAGAAATACTTCCCTCTCTGGCCTGGAAAGGACATAGTGTTGCCTTGTGAATGAGGTTCTGAGTCGGGCAAAACTCTTTAGTTGGGGTTAATTCTTAGTCTGCCTGTATATCCATAGGTCAGAGGACCCCTGGACAACATGATACTAGGTTTGGCTTGTGGGTCTGGGATCTGAGCCTTTTTGTAATCCCATCTCTGCCTATCTACACTGTCCTATAGAGAAGGGAGGGTCCAGGTTAGGCCTTGGGGGAGGTCTAAGGAACAGAGCAGGCAGATACTTCTCCATAAAAGCACTCTAGTTCCCCAAGCCAGCTAGAGGACCTCTCCTGAGAGACTGGATCATTTAACATGTAGTTTCCTCTTAAGTACCTATTATTGCATAGTCTTTTTACTTGTTTCTTCCCTTCTGGCAGTGACTTTTAATTCTAATTAATAGTCTGATATTTCCCCAAAACAACAAGCAAAATGCTCCTTTTTAAAATTAGTGAGCACATACATGACCGGGGACTGAGGAACAAGGCAACGGAGGGCCTTCTATATTCCACCGTCGTTCTGCTACCACATGGTGACTGCAGTCCAAGGAACATTCTGAAGGAAGCTGGCAGGAGCGGTGAGGTGCCTCCTGGGGGCCACAGTCCCTGACTTGCTAGCCCTGGGGAATCTGGCAGGATGCTCTTAATGGATGCTGTCATATTACTTTGCTTTCTGAAAGAACATCTGTGAAGAGCAGTTCCTGCTGTCCCTGACTAACCCTTTTCTAACAATTCAGCCAGTATATTTACCCCAAGAGTAGAAAACACTGGTTTGGAAAATCTAGCGAAATGTTCAGTCTCTGTGAATGTGCAAGAATAAACAAGCCTAGCACCCGGTCTGTGAAATTTTCTCTCATTCACATGGGGCAGGGGCAAGCCTTCCACCCCTTTCATTCCCTGAACCTGAATTTTGATACTTTTACTGCAGATTTACCCAAATGTATAACAATAGGAGGCAAGGGAAATTATAATTTTCTTACAATTTGCTTGTTTCATAAGAGTAGACTACAACAGGCCTAGGGGACAAAAAACAAAACAAAAACAAAGCAATAAACCTCTAGTTGACTGAAAGCTTATTCTAGATATGGAAGGCGCTGGGCTCCAGGAATTACAGGTGATACATTTACTTTCCTTTATTTGTAAGAAAATACAACAGGGAAGAGGGTGAGGAGGTGAGGTTATTTGTTTGGGGAATGATTAGAATCAATTTATTCATCTCCTAACCTCCCCAGTGCCACTCCTTTTATGGAGGAATTAATCTGTAAATATATAGACAGAGTAGTCTAAATCTGGGTGCAGAAGAACAAAAGCAGAAAAGAACACTAAGCTAGGAAGGCAGGCAGCTAATCTATATATATAAAAGCCTAAGTGACCAAACGACCAGCCAACCAGTTGCCATGATGCGCACTTACCACCTGGGGGCAGACGCTCACTGCAGGAGCTGCCCCCTTGTGGTCAGTGCGTTCCCACAGCAGGAGCGCTGCTCAGCCAGAAGCTGGGCTCATGGCTGGCAAGCACAGCTGCAGTGGCGCAAGCCTCTCCTGCCTCCTCAGCAGCGCTATCAAGTGGTGGCAGCAGGCACAGCAGGGCCGGGGTGAGCAGGAGCCATGTGCGCTCGGGCTCCTCCCAGGCTGCCTGCTGCTTCACGCACTGCTACGTCCTCCGAGCTGCCCCAGATTGCGAGAGGGCACAGGCCAGTCTGAGGGACACCACCAGTGCATGAATCTGTGTTCCGGGCCTCTAGTGGTAATATAAACAACCTTCTCCTGGCACCTACATAATAGCTTTAGTCATATTGTATTTTGTTACAGACAATGAAATGCAACAATATTTTTTGTTTACAACATGCCCGTGCTTTCTGGTATTTAAAGATGTTTCTGAATATAAATTTCATAGTTCTTTTCAAGCATATTTGTAATTGTGTATTGACATGTATTTATTCTGGACCCAAGTGATTCAATGCAGATTAGAATTTAGACATTTCAGAAGATTCTTTTCACTTTGTGAAAAGAGACACAATTTGGAACTAAACATAACCCTAGTAGGTGACATTTGTGGCTCATTTTGGGGGAAAGCAGATTTTCAGCAGATATTTACTTAGGAGCATATTCTGCTTCTTAGTCCAGGGCAGTGGGTCTTTAGACTAACATCTTTTATCTACTTTATTCAATCATTAATTTAGTTTGTTCTTGAATTCTGAAGCCCGGCTATGTATCTGTGAAGTGACTATATTTTCTTAACTATAAACTATGACAAAATGAACCTATGTTATGATCCTAAAACACTTGAATTATTACCTATAATCTGAGCTGCAACACCCTAGTTAAATGACTGGGACCACAGCTCTGCCTGCCAGCAATTTCCTGTTTCCAATCTAAGACGAGGATACCAAGACATCTCTTTTGTATCCTTTACTAGATTCCTCTTGAAACAACCATCATCTTTATTTTATGGATTAATGTGATATTAATTACATTTAGGCTTTAATGAATGTGTGACCTGGATTAAACATTCTATTATCAGATCACAAAGCAAGTCTTTGGAAGCCAACACACACACACACACACACACACACACACACACCTACCTCTCTAAAGACTATACTGTCAGAAGAGCTAAGATTTGGACCTCAAAGATGATGTAGGTCTGTCTGGCTTCTTTTATAAAGGCTGATACATTGATTCCTCCCTAGGAATTGGGACTTAAATTATGCCTCAGCCTCAGTTAACCTGTGACTAGTGATAAAGATTTCTGCTTGTTCTACTACCATATGACCCCTAGAAACTATGAAGATGGCACAAATTCCACTTTGGGGGTCCTCCTACGTCAGCTTGGAGCCCAGGCTCATGCAGAATTGCCGCAGGTACCTGCCCAGCTGAGATCATCCTGAGAACATTTTCTGTGCTGCATGGAGCCATTCACCTATAGAGACCTTGTCCCAAGACTCATTCTGAAACGGTCCCAACTTAAGCTGTTCAGAAAGTTAAAGAAATAATAACACCCCCAGAGCTATACATTTGAATCAGGTATACACTGTTCTGTCCCCGTGTGTTTTAAATTGTAATTGAGAGGGAATGTCGAAGGGATGTGCTGCATTTTCATTACATTGCATCACTTCAGCATCAACACACATCTAAAATGTCAGCAGCTGATGCTGTCAGTTCTACATGCAATGATTTCAGAGGAAATAAAACAGGCAGCAGTTGAACCATTACTTTCTGAACGTAAAAGATTACATGTATTCCCGAACCTTCTTGATGGTAGTTCACGTCCCCCCAATGCTTTGCTCAAATTGTAGTTCCCGCTCTGAAACACCCTTCCTCCATCCCCCCTCTTCACTCCGGTCCTCTGAGTGTCATCTGAAGGTCAGGCTAAAACCCTGTCACACGCAGCAGGAAGAGACTGGAAAAAAGGAGCCAGGAAGGCTAGAGTTTGCACAGAACCTGTCACAGTCTTCCCCAAGAAACTCCAAGCACTAGAATCACACGTGAAAATCACCCACACATGAACAGAAGTGTTGTGGGGACAGTCTCTTCTTTGCAAAGAGAAAAGCTAGCAGATGTTATTTCTTAGCTGAGCTGTGGTGTGCGCTAAGCTGCACAACAAAGCTGACATCTTTAGAAGGCAGCGATCTTTTTTTTTTTTTTTTAATCTTGTTCATGCATTCAGTAACGATTGTTGAATACATTGTTTATATACCAGCTTCCACACCAGACTGTGCAAATGCAAAGATGATGCCTGACTGCGAAAACCATCCAAGCCAAAGAGGGACACAGACTCCAATAAATAACTGGGTTTTCCCTGGCACAGGACAGGGGCTGGGGAAGGGAACAGTGGGGACAGGCTTCCTAGAGAGGCTTGAGGAACTCACCAGGACCAGGACCAGCTGGGGTGGTGCAGGCAGGGAGGGTCAAGAGAAAGGACTTTTAAGGACAGCGGCCGAGGGGGGCGGGGATGCTTGGTGGGAGGGGGAAGCACATGAGTAAAAGAGGGAAATCAGTGGGCGCTCCTGTAGCTGACAAACCATTTTTATAATCCAGAAGGGCCAACCCAAAAGAAAAAAAAAAATGGGAAAAAGATGTGAATGGATAAGTCACAGGGAAAAAAAGAAATGCAAGTGGTATCTAAGTGTAAAAAACCACCAGTGATTTATAATTAAAATTTAAAGGGATTAATTTTAAATAACATTACTTTTTCACTTTTCAGAGTGCCAAATAAAAGGGGGGGACATTGAGAATACATTATGTTTCCAAGAGAATAGAGAAGGGGACACTCCCCCACACTGCAGGTGGGAGTTGGGTGGCTAAAAACCTTTGGAAGGTTGATTTGGAGGAATCCTCAAAATTTAAAGTGAATGTAACCTATGAGTCACGTTTAGACTTGAAATTCTTCAACTCAGGCAAGCCTAGATTGACTGGGAAAACATTCATGAATGCAAGAAAATCAAAGTAATGAAAAATACTTCTTTCCAGAGGTTCTTCTCTCGAGGGACATAGTTCTAGAGCTTTCCTCCCCTGCCAACATTCTCTGGGAGAAGCCATCACCACAGTCCCATCCAGGAATGTGGGTGCCCTGGCATCTCTATGCCACCCTGGGGCATGCATGCACACATGGAGGGGAAGTCACTCAAGATAGCACAACATCGTGTCAATAGGACAGTGTCAGGAAGACTGTCTAGCAATCAGAGAAGTGGATCAACAGCACCATATGACTACAGTTAAACCTGTAAACATCAAGACGTTCTATGGTATAGGGGTTATTGTGATCCGACGTAAAACCAATATACCGTACCAGATCAGAACTGTCGCTCATGCAAACAACTTCTGACCCAGGTCTTGCTGTACAGAGATAAGCTGCATCAACACTTTCTAGAACTGAAGAACACTAAGGAAAGTGAGAGCACAACCAACAAAGACACTGTCATTGCAACTTTTCTCCAAATACCATGTCTATGGAAATCTTAAATCTTCCCAGCTTTTCCTACGGATCACTGAGGATTAAAAATTAACATTATACCCAAATGCTAAGCTCTTAGACTTTCCCTCAAATTATGTATTAGAAGAGAAGGATTTCTTTTGCCATAGAGATGTCTGTGGATGTGTCAACAAACTGACGTACAGTTCGTCTATGTCCCCAGTGAGTGGTATAAGAAGATTAAAACTGTTCACAACTCCATTTAGATACTCAGGCTCTGAAGCTCCTCGTGTTCATGCTATTCAAGAAGGAAGAGTTCAATCTGCCAAAACAAGGAGGTTATTTTCCTGAAACCAACTTAAATAAAAATTTTCAGATGGTGAGAATTCCAGTGAGTGTTTAAATGAACATAAATGAAACACAACATTCACTTGAATGAGCATCGCATTGCATTGATGCTCTTCAAGTAAGAACAAAATGTACTGTGGGTTTGTGGCTACAAATGTGGCCCTTATTTTCCACCATGTGAAATACGGGCTTCTGTAGCAAAAGGATCCATGCCCTTTTACAAAACATAATTGAAAACAAATTTAGCACTGTGTGGCTGCACCTGTTACAGGGCTGCTGCAGTACACAGCGGCCCCTTAAAGCCACCGCATAGTCAGGTTATAAACATTGCAAGCTGCAAAGGCTCTTGTGCCCTCCCTCCCCAGTCCTCCCAAGGAACCTATTCAGAATACTACTCAGCAGCTCCAACAAGCCAGCTCCTCCATCATGTGGAGCCACGGTAGCCTAGGATAACATAGGTTTAGCTCAGCTTTCAGCTCAGGATGGTGAGAGTGGAAGGATTGGACAGATCCTGCACTTCTGCTCTGCTTAAAGGCATGAATAATATCTGGAAAGCACCTATATTTTCTTTATTTTTAAATATATATGTATACGTATATATATATATATATATATATACACATATATATATGTATGTATATATATATTATTGATTTCAGAGAGGAAGAGAGAGGGAGAGAGAGAAACATCAATGATGAGAGAGAATCATTGATAGGCTGCCTCCTGCACGCCCACACTAGGGATTGAGCCCGCAACTGGGGCATGTGCCCTTGACGGAAATTGAACCCAGGCCTGTTCAGTCTGCAGGCCGACGCTCTATCCACTGAGCCAAAGTGGCTAGGGGCAGCACCTATATTTTCATTTCCTGGTAAAGGAAACATATGCTTCAGCTAATTTGATCTGGTATTCTTAATTTTTAAAACAGTGCCAAGCATGTAATTCCATGCAGATTAGCAAGAGTCATTTCTGACAGTAGCTATAGGTGGCCTTCCAAGACAGGAGCACCCTACACTGGGTTCATATAAAAGGATTACATTTTGGGAATCTCAGTTGTCATCCTTATCTGAGGTAGATCTGGAAGGGTCTTTTCATGGCTAAGACTAAAGCATCGTGTCTCACATTCTCAAATGGAGCACAACTCATTTAAAGAAACACAAAGAGAGAGAGAGAGAGAGAGAGAGGAGAGAGAGAGAGAGAGAGGGGGGGGGAGGAGAAGAAGAGAAGAAGAAGAAGAAGAAGAAGAAGAAGAAGAAGAAGAAGAAGAAGAAGAAGAAGAAAGAAAGAAAGAAAGAAAGAAAGAAAGAAAGAAAGAAAGAAAGAAAGAAAGAAAGAAAGAAAGAAAGAAAAGAAAAACACAAATGGTGATTTGTTGTCAAGTTGGCCCTTAATATGACTCAGTTTGGAAAGTGAATCAATGTATCATAAATTAAACCAGTTTTATGCCAAGAGACATGATGGGTCCACACAACTGAAGATCCACTTCACAATGATTCTTTAGTTAACTGAGAAGTGTGCTTCTTTGGGTTAGACCAGACTTTCTCAACTTGGGTACTACTGACATTTTGCACTAGATAATTCTTTGTAGGGGTCTATCCTGTGCATTATAGGGGGGTTAACAGCATCTCTGGAAACACTGGGTTCAGCAAATGTAAAGGTCACCCTCTATTATACTTTGCAGTTTCCACTTACACTGCTTCTTCAGACTGAAGCCTCTTGGATATCAATGGGCCCTGTGTGTATAAAGTGATGTGCTAGGGGAGGCGAGCCTCTGCTGGTGGAGAGATTCCAAACTAGCTATCATGGCAGTCATATTCTTTTGAAATTTCAAATTAACATTTAAGGGATATAATTTTTATGTGTGAGTTTATTAAATTTTATTTAAAAGGTTGAAAAACTGAGGTAGAGAATAAGAAATTACCGGGAAAATGATTTCCTTTCTTTACAAACCAGAGATTTAAGCTCTTAGAATCTATGATTGTGATGATATAGGACAATATTTCCAATGATAGCAGTTACCATTTAGTGATAGTTTGGTATGTGCCAGGTACTGTATTAAGCATTGAACACACAATAGTTTATTTAAGACTCACATACTCACATGGTAGTACAAGGAATTGTCTCTATTTTATAGATAGGAAAACTGTGGCTCAGAAAAGTTAACAGCCCTGGCCAGCGTGGGTCTATGGCAGTGATGGCGAACCTTTTGAGCTCAGCGTGTAAGCATTTTGAAAAACCCTAACTTAACTCTGGTGCCATGTCACATATAGAAATTTTTTGATATTTGCAATCATAATAGAACAAAGATTTGTATTTTTGATATTTATTTTATACTAGAGGCCTGTCACACGAAAAGATTCGTGCAGTAGGCCTTCCCTTCCCCTGGCTGCCGGCACCGGTTTTCCTGTGGCACCTGGGACCCAGGCCTGCGCTCCGGCCTGAGCCGCCTTCAAGCCTTCACTGCTGTGGCCGGAGCCACCTTCAGTCTTCACTCTGCCGCTTCACGCCTACGTATGCAAATTAACCACCATCTTTGTTGGCGGTTAATTTGCATATTTCACTCGTTAGCCAGTGGGAGGCATAGCGAAGGTACGGTCAATTACCATGTGTGTCTATTATTAGATAGGATATTTAAATGCCATTTAACAAAGAAAAATCAACCAAAAAAATGAGTTCGTGTGTCACCTCTGACACGCATGTCATAGGTTTGCCATCACTGTTCTATGGTTAGAGCATCAGCCCACACACCAAAGGGTTGAGGGTTCAATTCCCAGTCAAGGGCACATAACTTTGTTGCAGATTCTATCCCCAGCCTTGGTCAGGCATGTGTGGGAGTCAACCAATCAATGTGTCTCTCTCACATTGATGTTTTTATTTTCTATCTCTCTCCCATCCCTCCCTCCCTTTTGCTCTCTCTAAAAATCAATTGGAAAAATATCCTCAGGTGAGGATTAACCAAAAAGAAAAAGGAAAGGAACTTGTTCAAACAAAAACTATCATGTGCTTCTTGGGAACTTCCAATAACATATTCAATAATCCCATATACTTTGATTAATGCCTTTTGATAAGTTGATTTTTTTTAAATCTCAAATATTGAATCTACTAAAAGAGGAATTCAATATAATATTTCCATAAGTTAACACACTACTTCATGCTGATCTTAGAGTCCAAAGACAATTTACATTCAATGCTGTGGGGACTGACCTCCTTCCATAGATATTAAGTAGGGAGGTGTGATACACTACACTGTGTCTACAGGGTTGAAACTTGGCTGGCACAGCCTGCTGATGTCCTTTGCAGAGAAGTTAAAAGGCAATTCATAGTCTATTAGAAAAATCTGAAAAGCAGAGAGATAAAAACAACACAGTGATATAAGCTAAATGCAAAATTGATAATGATGACCACAGAGCTGGAGTAGCAGCTGTGATGAGTGTAGACTTTTGAGTATAGTTCTGCTCAGTTACCCTGTGCATGTTTATTTCTAAAGATAATTCTTAATTAGTTTTGGTGACAGAATGCTACAAGAGTACGGAAAACAAATCCGCAGAAAGGTCTAAAACCCAACTTTAAGGAAGATTTTAAATTTCATCACTAACAAGCCAGACATGTTTACAAAGGCCTGTACCAGCAGACTTTCTGGAAATGCTTGTTATTTAGCATCTGATAAAGGTGCTAATGTGCATTTAAATGTTTTCAAGTCAAGGTAACAAGCCACAGCAGAAATGCACCTAATAATATGTACCTGAAATAACTAAGACTTTTTCATAATACTTTCGGTCAACTATATATTTCTACTCACCTCTAGCAAAAGGAAAATTGGGACCAGCACATTGCACGGCTGTTTGTTGATTATTCATGCTATTTGAATTCTGACCCCAAACATGTCCTTCAGTGAACGATAAAAAAACAAACCAAAAACACAAAAAGTCTTCCTCCAGAAATAGATTACACACTGGCCTCTCCTGGTCCCGTGGAACTGAAGTGACAAGCACCAGGGAAAAAAGCAGCACCTCTGCCAATACCAGGAAATAGCCCCATTCTCTCTAGGAGGGCAGGGCCGGCATGAATAATCGCTACCTCACTTTTGCAGCACAAACAAGAAATGAAATTGCTCCTTTCCCGACTAATCACAAAGCGAATGGTTTGTGCTCCTGGAGCAACTCCCCAGATGATTTTGAATACATTTCTGTATATACATGTCACAGCATGCATCCTAACACTGTCAGACTGTGATGGTGGTGGTTACAACGCCTCTTCCATCCAGGAGGGCTTCTCTCATTCGCTTAGGCTGGGTTAGATGCTCTTCAACATTTTTCGCCTACTGAGACCTGAAGGATGAGCAGCTAGTTGCTGGCTGGACAGAGAGGGAGAACAAATACCAGCTTGGCTGCACTGTGGTGTAATTTCCTCTCCATTCACCTGGCTGCTCATTTGTCAACATGAGGAGTAATAATACCTCACTGTCATGCTTATTGTAAAGATTAGAAATAGTGCAGGGAACTTGGTATGGGGGCTTCATCATTGGTAGTGGCTGTTAATGAAAATTACGTTCATTTTGTGAGTTTGGCTTTAACAGTAGTCTACCGTATCTAGGCAACGTTCCAGGATATTAGCATCATTTTTCATTCTCTATTCAAGCACCACTTTGTTGAGTTATGAAACACTACTCATAACCTTCTCTAGCCTATCAGCCTGAAAATTAAAATCTATGTCTGTGTTATAATAGAGGCATTTTCTCCATTTGAAGACTACTGGTCCTCTAATAGGTCATTCTCTAGGACTAAAATTCTGATATTTTATGATGAAGAGGGCCATTTCTACCCTTTCCTATGTTCTACTTGGTTGTTAGGTACAGTGTTTTCTATTGCCCCGTATTACTTATGTTCTGAAATTACTATAATTATGCATTGTAATTGCAAAGGCTGAGCTAAAACATCAAGTACTAGTCTTATGAGTTCTTTTTAAAAATCTACAGTGCATCTTCCGTCTGAGAAGAATTCAACATAGCTGGCTGATTTATCAGCAAGGCTGCTGGCTACAAACATGATGATGCTATGGAGCTCTGATCTAGCAGTTAGTTCTCTGTGCCAAAGGCTCTCCACCGGTTGCCATGGCCCCGGGGTCACTGACAGGCTGCTACTGTAGACCACCTGAGCACCCATGAAACAAAAGAATACAGAGCCAAATGTAACTTCCATATTGTTCAAGTTCCCAATAAACAGATGACGAAGGCAGGGTACAGAGTCAGCTTGCCAAGATGGAGTAAATAGCAATAAAGACCTGCCGAAACCGGTTTGGCTCAGTGGATAGAGTGTCGGCCTGCGGACTGAAGGGTCCCGGGTTCGATTCCGGTCAAGGGCATGTACCTGGGTTGCGGGCATATCCCCAGTGGGAGATGTGCAGGAGGCAGCTGATCGATGTTTCTCTCTCATCGATGTTTCTAACTCTCTATCTCTCTCCCTTCCTCTCTGAAAAAAATCAATAAAATATATTTAAAAAAAAAAATAAAGACCTTTTCAATTAAGACATCGCATGATCTCTTGGAAGCAGGAACAGCTACCTCGCGACAGCACTCAAGATGTCACGACTGAAATTAAGGCCCCAGGAATGGGCTTTTTCCACGGTTTTCTTTCTCTCTAGGACTTAAGGGTTCAATGCCTCGGTCCCAACTCTTTAATACCCAGGGATAACCTTTGCTCCAAGGTCCACAGGAAAGGTAGATTCAGGTTGGAGTCCTTGCTCCCCTCAATTCAGTCACCTAGATATTCCTTGAAGTGGCCCAGCCCTGCAGAAAGATCTGATGAATTATAGGGACTTGAGAGTGTATATGTTACCATGGTTACTGTCCTTCACAAGTGTGATGTCACTTCCTTTTGCCTTGTAGTCTGGGGGGAAGGAACTATAGGAATGATAACCAAATGTGGGCTGGCGGGGGGGTGGGGGGGAGGTTGTTTCATCTTTCCACTGTCAGTAGTGAAGGTTCTAGTCATAGCCACTTACTGACAGCAGGACCTTGGGAAATTTTAAGTAAAAGAGGGATTTGGATTACATTGTCCTAAGGTCCCTTCTAATTTAAAAAATTCTGTGGTCCCTTAATTTTACTTGGTAGGGAAAGCATTCCACTCTTCCAGGTTAAACAGGCAAACATATACACAATACCTAATATATAAGATTTTATTATTTACGCTGTGCATCTTTGAATGGCTGACCCAAAGCAAGGGAAGTTAGAGCACAACCGTGTTAGGCTTTGAGCCACCTTCACCATTAGGAGCAGGGCTGTGAACCAGAAGTATGCAATTGCAAGAAAACTCCATTCACTCAGCTCCTAATGAGACATGAGGCATTAGCCTCTATTCTTTTTTCAGAGCAATTAAGATAAAATGAGGGAAAGAGATTAAAAATGTAGGTTTCCTTGGAGCAGAAACTCTTATGGGGATTGTTCATTGGTTAAAGCCCTGTGGGAAGGAAAGGACAATGTGAAGGAAAGGGTGACAGAAATGAATAAGCTGTGACTTTAGAACAATGGTCTTTTACTCCCTGGTCCCCAACCCCCTACTTGATCTCAAAGAAAATGCTTGGGAAAGGACACTAACTCCCTCAGGTCAATGGGATCAGGCTTGGGTGTTGAATTACTTCTCACACCTAAAACAAGAAATGTCCTAATTCCCAATAACCCAATCAATCCTTTCTCTGGCTGGAAATTTCCCTGAAGTATGCTCAGTGTTTAGGTACGTGATTCACACTTTTTGGTCAGAAACTCATTTATTAAAAACCAAGCGTTCTCCTATTAGTACGTGTTATTCCTTGACATTGCATTCTTCCTCCCCCTTGGCCTCAGCTGCAAGAGACAGTCTAGAAACTTCAGCCAGGTCCCCAGGAGCCCAGACTGATCTCTAGTTGGTGGCTGTGAACTTGCACAGAGACTTCCTTTAAGAAGAGTGGTCTTCAAATCCACAGTCCACAGATTAAACTGACATTTAATGATAAACAACTGCTATATTGTTTATTTGAGCCAGTTCCACGATACAAAATAAAACTCCCTTATAAATGGAATATACACTTAAGGGAAAATCCTTTTTACATTTGTCCCTATAATATTGTATACTCATTCAATTACAAAATGCCAAGAGGACTTTTAAAAGGCTTTAATGTTTGTCCTTTGTCTTCTAAGTCAGAGAGTGAAAAAAAATGAATTCATTACTGCTTTGAATCCTTAAGGCTAGATATTTCACTCTTTTGCCTCAGAAGAGAAAATGAGGTCTTTAAATGACCCGAATACGAACAACTCACATTCAAGGTGCTGGCTCCACAGTCTGTATTTATACTTTATGACATTTGACCCAACTTTAAAGCCTACCTCCTTCTCTCTCCTTCTCATCCTCTTCTTCTTTCAGCAGCTTGCCAACGGAATTATACCACTTGAACTGTGGATCAGGGATGCCATTAACACTACAATTAATCAAGGCACTGTTCCCTTCCTTGACTATGATATGGTCAGTTCTGGCAATGATTACGGGCATAAAGCCCAAGACCATGTCAGTGCCATTTAAAGTGCTGTTAGTCATACTCTTTGCAGTCACTAGAGTGGATACTAGGATTAAAAAGGGCACAGAAGGTAGAAAGCACACAGGCAGATGGCTCTTCAATCGATCCATCTTCTTTGTTTGCTCTGTAAGGCAACAGAGACGGTTTGCCAATGGAATCTTCTATCAGACAGCACTCTGTTCAGAGCAGGCCATGGGACAAACCTGACTTGGATCCATAAAGCTGGTTCTTGATTAAGAACCTGTTAAAACAAACAAACCACACACATAAATATTAGCATTCATACTTTAAAAATATTATTTATAAAATGTTAGAAACCCAGCTAAAATACCTACAAAATGTTTAAACAATACACAAATTCAGATGTTCCAAATGTTGTTACATTTTTTTCACAGGAATCATAACAAATATTATTTACTACTGAAATATGTAGCTATTAATAGGAACAAACATATATATTTCTTATAAATGTATCACATTACTTCAGAAAGTTCAAAAACTGATTCAGGCTTCTTTTGTTTAGCATGACAAGGTCTCTTTCCACTCCATCACCTGACTTCATTGTGGATGACCTGACTGTTCACCTCAGTGGTTCCTTAACCAATTTTCTTCCAGTGAACACAGCCCTGCCAGCATGGGGAAGGGCTCCACCAGAATCAGTCTGGCATTCTCCTAAGTTCCCATTATGGCTTCTGGGATACTCCTTCCCTTTCATGCAATTGCCCATGTTCCTTTGAGCTTTATGGCATCCAACTCTGTTTTATATTTTTGTTATCTATTGACTCATGATCACTCACTGAATTCCCTAGTTTCTTCATCTGCCTCCCAGAGGCTGGTGAACATCAGTATGTATGTTGTGACATGATGGGTGGCAGTACTTCCATGATCAAAGATCTAACTTTCACCTACATCTCTATCCTCCGTTTGACCCACTAATCATACAGCCACACTCTAGAACTTTCATCTGTCCAAATTCTAAATTCTGAAGTTCCAAGTAATTCTGAAGTTTTAAATAACTATCTTGAACTTCACCCTACCATTCCTCCAGATCTCTTATTCCTCTTACTGGACTTTCTAGGCCTTCTATTTTCTCTCAGTCTCTATCTTCTTTCCTCCCCCTTTCATGTTCCAATTCTGTCTCAGTCTAGACCCAATCATGTAGACCACAATCCCAAACATCTTTACCCTTTGTCCTCTGTTGCCATGACTCTGCCAGCATATACTGGAGAGAATCATACAACCACATTATTGCCAAATTAAGGAACTATTTACAACCCCAGCCAGGGCTCTGGTGATTTCTGGCATTCTGGTTATCAGGGTTTCATAGGTTCAGTAGCTGCTTTTCACAATGCTATGGACATCTTCAGCTTTCAAATCAAGCATCTTAGCCCAGTGTTATTCCTACTGTTCTCAAAAGGCACCTTTCTCATACTAAGAATTGTAGGCATGAATTCCCAATTTCTTTTCCAAAAAAAATCCTGCATTTTGCCCTAAATTCCTCCCCTGCCAATTACTTTAAATACCCAATTCTGTATTTTGCCTGTACTTTATTGAAACAGCTCTTGCTGAAGTCACCAGTCACTCCTCATTGCCAAGTTTTCAGTCTTTCTCTTGCCAAATCTCTGTGGTGATCACCACTATTAACTCTTTTTTATTCAAACTCTCTCTATGACTGCTGCACTCTACTCCCCCTGCCTGCTCTCACTATTCTGTACCAGTTCCTCTTCTTCCTCATCATTGAAAATTAGTAACCCCCAGTGTTTCATCACTGGCTCTCTTTTCATTTTATCCACATCTCTTCCTAAGGTTCCATTCTCATGCCTTTATTATCACCTCCAACCTAACAGCTCTCAAATCCATGCTCTCAGACCTGACTTTTTTCTAGGTTTCAGACTGGTGTTACTAACTGTCCATAGGACATCCCTGCCAGAATGTTCTGAAGGTAACTCAAAATTAACATTCCCAAACAAACTCATCTGCTGAACATGCTACATTGCCTGGTTCCTTATTTCAGCTTAGGTGGCACCACCCACACATGCATGCATGGGTATTAGTCCTGAATTCAACTGTTGCCCTCATTACCCTCAGAACGTCAGTAATTACATGCTGTTGATTTCACCCCTTAAATGTTGCTTGGATTGTTCCATCCTTTCAGTCTCCTCTGAGAGAGCCTTAGTTCAGGCCTCCCTATCTTCTTACCAGAAATGGTGTGGTAGCCTTCTACAGGATCTGCCTTCCATCTCTCCTCAGCTCCCAATCCAATCCTATAACCATTCTACAGCACAAATTATATGGTGCCATTTCTTTACTTAGCAACCTTCAATGCCTCTGCACTGTCTGCATTATAGAACCTGAATTCCTTACCCTTTTTATTCACTCAAAAAGTAATTATTGAACACCCACTATTAGGCAGACACTATTTTAGTCCTATAAATAGAAGAGTAGAGAAGACAGACCTTTCCTATTATGTGGAGATTATATTCTCGTGTGTTGGGGGGAAGCAAACAATAAATAAATGCCATGTGAATATAATTTCAACTAATGATGCATGCTTTGAAAAACACACCATGATGCACTTGAGTGATGAGTTAGGCAATTCAGGAGAGCTGTACTGAGGAGGTAGCTCCTGAGCTGGGGTGCTTTAGGAATCAGCCACACCTAGATCTGGGAGAAGAGCATTCCAGGAAGAAGGAACATAAAAAGCAAACAAGTGACAAGATGGGTCATGGAAGCAGGCAAGCTCAGTCCACCTAGGGCTTTGCAGGACAGAGTGAAGACTTTGGATTTTATCTAACATTCATTGGGATCTTCCAATGAATATGACTCCAAAGAATGTGATTTATTTTTGAAAATCAACTTTACTGTGGTATAACTTATAAACAATAAGTATATACCCATTTTGGGTATGCATTTTAATGGGTTTTGACAAATGTATACACCAATGTAACTACTATAATAAGATGGAGGACGTTTCAATAACTACCCAAAATTATCCTGTATCCCTTCCCAGTTGTAGTTTTTACACTGATCCATTCTAATTATTATTATTATTTTAATATATTTTTTATTGATTTCAAAGAGAGGAAGGGAGAGGGAACTAGAAACGTCAATGAAAGAGAGCCATTGATTGGCTGCTTCCTGCATGCTCCCTACTGGGGATCAAGCCCACAACTGGGGCATGTGCCCTGACTGTAAATCAAACTGTGACCTCCTGGGTTCATGGGTTGATGCTCAACTTGAGCCACACCAGCCAGACTATTCCGGTTATTTTTGTGTATGGCATGAGATATGGATTGAGGTTCATTCCCCCTCCCACTCTCAAATGGACATCCCGTTGTTTCAGCTCTGTTTGTAAAAAGACTATCTTTCTTTTCTTTTCTTTTTTTTCTTTTTTGGTTAATCCTCACGCAAGGATATTTTCCCACTGATTTTTAGAGCAAGTGGAAGACAGAGGAAAAGATAGAGAGAAATATCGATGTGAGAGAAACACATGGATTGGTTGCCTCCTGCACGCGCCCTAACCAGGGCCCGGGCCGGGGAGTAGCCTGCAACCGGGGTATGTGCCCTGGACTGGAATCGAGCCAGGACCCCTTCGGTCTGCAGGACAACGCTCTATCCACTGAGTCAAACCGGCTAGGGCAAAAAGACTATCCTTTCTACAATGGATTATTTTGCCTTCTTGTAAAAAAAAGAAAAGAGTCTATTTATAAATTCTTTATTCTGTTCCACTAATATTTATGTTTATCCTTATGCCAATACCGCATTAACCATACTATCTGCCTCATTTTTTTTTTTGGTATCTGCAGTGTCTGAATTTGTCCTTGACACTTTCAATGCTCAATGAATTGCTGAATGAATGAATCTCTCTCCAAAGGCAGAAATTATTATTCCAATCCTGTAGACAATAAAAGTGAAGAGGTACTAGGGGAGAGGGTGATAAATTAGCTTCAGACCATAGATTAGTTCATTGAGAAAGAGGAGTTTTCTTAGCGTTCTAGACGTCCACATTCCCGCCTAGACTAGGGTGCCTTCCTGCCCCAGGAAGGCCAGCACATTACTCCACCCACAGGAATCGTGTGGCTGACGGAGATAGCACAGGCGCCAGGCATGCCAGAGACCCTGCTATGACTGTGTAAATGTTTTCCTTTACTTGGCCAAATGCGGGGTTTCCTTTGAACAGGGAGTTTGTAAATGTGAACTATTCGATACAGAATGGTTGTGAAGAGCATGGCCTCAGGTTTTAGATAGACTGGGCCAGGATCCTGGATCTAGCCACCTTTATCGGCTGTGTTTTTCTGGCCAAGTCCTTACCAAGTCCAGGGCAATTATAATGATTCAGGGCTAAATGTCCACAAAGCATTTACATATTGCTCGGCTTGATAAACAGGAATTATCAACATAATGTACCAAGCATCCTTTATTGAAATCAGGCTTCTCAAGTTGATTTTTATTTTATCCTTCAAATTGTATCACTTAAAAGACAGACCTTATTTTTGGTTTTGTTTAAGACATTATTGATTGTCATTCGACCACCAGAAAGAATTATAAGCGATTTTCAGCACTGGGTCCTTGTGCAGGACTCAAGTGTGAAAATGTATGAGTTGCCCCGTTGGGCAGACGCTGCAGTGAGCATATTATGGGTACTGTAGCTGGGGTCACTCGTCTGGGACTCCCCGATGTGTAGGTCAGAGCAGATGCCCAACTAAATGCCTTGGGAGGGAATGAGAGGCAAGACAAAGTGGAGGATAGGTTCTAATAAATGTGCAGTCAGTATACTGCAGCATTTCCCCCGCCCTCACAATTAAAGAGCATGCACCGCATGGAAAGATCAAACTGATTAAAATGCATAACTCAAGAGCAGTTTTCAAACAAAGGCCAACCACCTTGGGTTATACTTTCAAACACATTGTGCTAGCAAGAAGAAAGAGAAGGGGATACTGCTTGATGTTCTAGTTTATTTTAATAATGTCGGTAGGAGCTTTGGGCTAGAAACAAAGTAACCCTTTCTGAAGCTGCATCTAGTTCCCTCAGAGACCTTGAGATGTACAGAGAAAGATTGTCACTCGAATGCAAGAATTTCTGTTAGCGAACTCAGTCCTCCCTCCCCCCATTCTCTCTCCTCCTTTTTCATTTTGAAAAGTTACTAAGATACAGAAAACATAATGTATAATTTATAGGTTGTTTGTATCAAAGCATGTTTATCCTAAACCTCTTTGCGAACATTTATTTTTGAAAATCAAGCATTAAATTAACACTAATACATTAATCATTTTTGGTAAGACTCTACTATACCACACACCCTTCAGTTCATATGTATATTTTAAGTATTTATTATGTGCTGGGCACATGGCCAGGGGTTTGGGGGTGGGTGGGTTGGGAGTCCTACGAAGCTCAATCAGACATAAGCTATGGCCATAACCCAGCATCCATTCCCAGCTCCATCTTCCCCTTCTCACGAATCCCACAGCTCAGAGGTCTTCTAATCTGCCCATGGCACTTGCAGTTTATACCAAACTTCGAACACTCTTCTCTGGCACGGGAGCTTGCCCTTGTCTCAATTTTGTCTTAAGGAAACGTCTTCAATGACGAGAATAGCTCCTCGATTTAGAATTTCTCCAATACTGTGAGGCCACAGGAATGCTTGTGCACTTGCCTTAAGAAGCCACACTTATGTGGAATCTGATGGCAATTGTTTACGACATGTCACTTTGGACACTGGGGAAATAGCCTACAAATAAATGTACTTTGTTCAGCTTGTCAGATTTTACAGACCAAATTATGAAAAGTTCAGTTAATCACACTATACAGCATTGTGAAAGACATGTCAGCCACTAAGGAATCAACCTCGAGGACTATAATCCAGCAGCTCGAAATGCAGTCCTTCAAAATACCAAGAACAAAGGCCACCAATTCCAAAACCAGGGTTTCACAGAAGCAACAATGGACAAATTGTTAAGCTTTGTGTGTTAGGGAAAACTTTCACAGAATATTTTTATAATTAAAATAAAAGAGAAAATATGTAGCAAACATCAAATGTCCTTTCTTTTCCTTACCTCCCAACAAATGAACTGTATCTAAAAATATTTAACAATATGCTCTGTTGAGTCTTATTTTTTGTTTGTTTCTTTACCAGTAATAAAACACTGACTATGTATTTCTGGAGTTGGGAGGAAAAGGGCCCCTTGTTTAAGGGTGTTTTGAACTAAATGAATATACATTATTGTTTTTTCTTGGCAGTGTCCATGCTGGCATTTTCCCATTAACTATGATGAATAATTTTATAGTTACACAACTGGATTTTCTCACAACATCTACGGAGAGTTTCCACTCTTCTCACTTGTGCATAAATGATGCCACAACCACAAGGCTGCCTTTTAGTTTAAGACATTCTCACAGGGTTTCTACTCCTGAAGCAAGAAGGGGAAATTCCAACTTGATGTGAAATGGAGAGAGGCACTGAAATACTCATTATGTCATAAATGCTAACTTCTCAAAATTGGTAGCCACCTTAATTATGGATATATTTCTCCAACTTCCTTTCCCACATATTATAATTAATGAAAACTATACACACTAGTTTTTTTAAAAAACAAATAATTTTCTTTTGCAACAACAAAATTCTCACCAGCCCATTATTTCTCCTCTAACTTCTTTCAAGATCAGCATATGCTGAGTTTTAAAGTGATGTCTGAATATGGACTATGGGAACCCCAAATCAAAGGTCAAGAAATTTATAGGAGAAGAATGTTCCTGTAGCAATTACTGCCATCTAGAATCAAATCATTTAAGTGCTAAATCAGCTAAGTTTTAGCTCAGTGTCCAAAGTCATATTACAGAAAGAGATTCATACTGTCCATTTTCTTTTCTATCCATGTTCAAGAATCTATTTGTGTAGAGATTCTTTTTCTTCTTTAAATCCTCACCCAAGGATATTTTTCCATTGATTTTTAGAAAGAGTGGGAGGGAGGGAGAGAGGGAGGGGGGAGGAAGAGAGAGAAAGAGAAAGAGCATCAATGTGAGAAAGACACATTGATTGGTTGCCTCCCACACATGCCCTGAAGGGGGCCCTGCGGATCAAACCCTTGACCCAGGTACGTGCCCTTGACTGGGACTGGAACCCATGACCCTTTGGCGTGCAGGCTGACACTAACCACTTAGATACACCGGCCAGGGTTGTGTAGAGATTCTTGATACTTCTAATCACACAAAGGTAATTCCTGACCTAGATGGCAAATGTGATCATTACACAAAAGTATGGAAGAGCATCGTTTTTACTTTTAGAAGCATCCAGACAGATCAGTTCAATCCAAATCAACACACATTTTTAAAAACTATTTTTTAATTGATTTCATAGAAGAAGGGAGAGGGAGAGATAGAAACATCAGTGATGGGAGAGAATCATTGATGGGCTGCCTCCTGCACTCCCCCCACTGGGGATCAAGTCCACAATCCCGTCATGTGCCCTGACTGGGAATCGAACCATGACCTCCTGGTTCATAGGTTGACGCTCAACCACTGAACCACGCTGGCCGGGCCAAATCAATACACATTAACTAAGAAATTTCCCTGTGTCAGGCACTATGCCAGGGGTAAGGAAAACAAAGGTAAGACATAGTCCTATACTTGTCATCCAAGAATCTGAGAGAGGGAGAGAGAAAAGTAAAATAACAGTCCTAACACAGTGTGATGACTGCCCCATCAAGGAGGTGCCAAGGACCCATCGTGGTATAGATAAGAAGACCCAAGTGGCCTGGGGTCCAGGAAGAACTTCCTAGAAGACGTGACCATTTAGTTTAATTTTCAAGGATTTCACCAAGTACAACACGGAAGGGAAGCTGACTCAAAAAGAGGAAAAGCATATTCCAAGAAATGGTGATTAGCGAGAATCTGGTATAATTGGGGAAATGTATATAATTAGGCACTGCGTGTAGTGTGCAGAAGAAGGGAGGGGAAGCGACCGGAAACGAGGCTGGTCCAGATAAGGAAGGAATGGTATGAAATACTGAGGATGGGGCGTACCCACAGGTCTTGAAAGGGGCAGTGACATGGCCAGTTTTGTTTTTAGAAAGATCACCTTGTTCATAGTGTGGCTGGTGAGGTAGAGATGGCTAGGAGCCTACAACAATATCCAGGAAGGAAAGGGAAAGCAGAGGGGCCTGAACTAAAAGCAGTGGGGAAGGAAGAGGTAGGCAGATCCTGAAGAGGAATAGGAATTAGAATATACAAGACTTAATGACTGGCTGACTGCAGAGCAGGTGAAGGTAACACCAGACTTCCCGAGTGGCGGGGCCTATGGCTATACAGACAGCTCTCTGCAGAAAGGAGTGCCTCCTGTGTCCAGAACCAATGCCTGGCACTGTAAGTGGAATGCACATAAGTACACGAATGAGCAATTTCACCTAACAACTCCCTTGGGCAGCACTGCGCAGGCGCTGCTGCACGTGGAGGAGGGCCTGCCAGCTGCCGCTGGCCAAGCAGACCATGGTGGCTCCTGCCTGGTCCACTCGCCTCTCTCTCCAGAACCCCTGACTGATGGACGGAATCGTGATGACCAGCAGCAGCAGCGCCTCTTACATCTATGAACTGTCACCAATGGAGAGCTACGTGGCAGGCAGCATATCATGGGAGGAACTAGGACCTGTCTTAGGAAAATAGTCACTCCCTAGGAGGAATAAGAGACCAAGAGAAGGTGACCTCATAGCATTCTTCGTACACCCTTTCCTTTAACTGTGTGGTATTAGGATGATTTCGATAGTTAACGGGGAGAACGAAGTATATCCCGTCTTGCTGGACTGTTGTGAATGACCACCAGAGGAGCTCTTTAAGCTCACTGAATAATTTAGAAAGAGCTAGAACAAAAGATCTCATTTTATTCTATCGATATCCAGTGATGGCGAACCTATGACATGCGTGTCAGAGGTGACATGCGAACTCATTTTTTTGGTTGATTTTTCTTTGTTAAATGGCATTTAAATATATAAAATAAATATCAAAAATGTAAGTCTTTGTTTTACTATGGTTGCAAATATCAAAAAATTTCTATATGTGACACGACACCAGAGTTAAGTTAGGGTTTTTCAAAATGCTGACATGCCGAGCTCAAAAGGTTCGCCATCACAGGACTACACTAATGTTAAAGCATGTGCAGAATTTTATGCTGCTATTTTTGATACGCAAAAGGCACATACTTTTCAAAAAACTGATCTGTTTTAAGACACTGGTTTTCAAACCTAAAAATGAACTATTGGCTCAGATACCATCTTTCTGGTACTTAATTTTTGATGCTGCAAAATATTAAGAAACCATTTCTGGATCTTCGTCATATTTTTCCCTCATGTGGTATGTTTTTCTGATTAAAAGTAAGAATGATATAAAATAAAGCTCTCAGAAATAAAATGATTATAAAAGGAGAAGAGGAAAGAAGATATTAAAGGCTTTCCTCTACAAATAAAATGATTATCGTTAAGCCAGATAAAATAGGTCTACCATAGATACTTGTTTACAAAACTAGAATTTGAGGTATGAAAAAAAACTCAGATTTTTTTCATAGGTTTTTCTTTATACAATATTAGAAAGGGAGGCCCAGCCCTGGCTGGTGTTCCAAAGCGGTTAGAGTGCTGCCCCGAGCACCGAAGGCTCTCGAGTTCAATTACCTGGGTTGCAGGTTTGATCCTCAGCCCCAGACAGGGCATGTGTAAGAGGCAACCAATCAGTGTGCCTCTCTCACATAGATGTTTCCCTCTCCCTCACCCCCACTCCCTCCCACTCTCTAAGATCAATGGAAAAATATATCTTCCAGTGAGGATTAACAAAAATAAAAAAGAAAGGGAGGCCCAGAGAACGTAAGCAATGACCAAGAGTCCCAGGATAGAACCAGGATACAAAGTTCCTGCCCAGACGGGGTCTGATATTGCATTAAAATCTCTCGCTACATAGGCAATGTTTACGTGGCTCTAACAGTTGAGACATGCAATGAGGGCTATTCTAATCAGGTATATCTTTTAGAAGAGTTTATTGATGTTTTAGTGTGTATTTATTTCTTCGAATTCTCATTCTAAATGAGTTGCCTGAAATAGTTTTGGGCCCAATTAATGTAAATCCTTAATTGATCAGAGAGATGTTTCCTCAGAAGTCTGATGGTCCAGGAAATAAATCAAACCTGGGAACGGAATACAAATGGGATAGACACACTGGTGGATGGTGCCTTTATGCTGCCCAAGCCAATTCCCCAAACACATAAACACGTAGATGAAAGGGCTGACAATACTGTCTTAACATTTTTTTTCATCTCTGACACCATCATTACCAGATTCTCTAGTCCACCCAAAGCTGGTTCAGAAGCCTCTCTAGCTGTTTCTGTCCTGCTTGGCCAGTCTTTTCCACTACATAGTTTTTCAGCATCTCCCCAGCATCTTAAAAAAGAAAGTGTCCCCACCCCAAAGAAAAGCATGTCTTTTCAAAATGTTCTCCCTACTCATTTATTAGAGTACTAGAGGCCCAATGCACGAAATTCATGCAAGAGTAGGCCTGCCTTCCCCTGGCTGCCGGCACCAGCTTCCCTCTGGCCCCCGGAACCCGGGCTTCCCTCCGGCTGCTGACAGGCACCAGGGACCCAGGCTTCCCTCACAGCCCCAGCTTCATCTGGAAGGACATCCAGTCTAATTAGCATATTATACTTTTATTATTATAGATGTATATAGGGAGATTAAAATGTTCATTTATAGTCCAAATCTATTACCTGCTAACCTATAGCACTACTTCTGCCAGTTTTCAATTCTTGCTTTAACTTCATCGCAGGCCCATTTCCCAAGATCTTGATGTATCTTATACATAAGCACCTAAATCCGGAGTGAAGCCAGGCAGGAGCTGAGGGATCCCTGGAAGCCTCCACATCTCAATGAGTCAGAACTCACCTCTGGCTGGGAAGATGGCCGGAGCATCCCATGCATCAGGGAGCTATTTTATTAAAGTGCTGGCCCCTTGCTGCCTGCCTGCAAGTCCAGGTAGGCCAGCACTCTGCCTGGATGGAGGAGGCAACCCCATGCCCCGCCCCCCCACCTCCCCCTGCCCCAACTTGGGCAGCCTGCAGAATACACAGGTCTATAAATCAGAGAGCAATATTCTTACCATGCGTTCCTAAATGTGATTCATGGCCTGATGCAACTGTGAGTTTACATTTTTTGCAGATTCTGGCACACTTTGCAAACTCTTAAGCCTTGATAGTGAAAGTGCCTTTCTCAAACCCTCTCCCCCCCATTTGATTATACACAGATGGCTTCCCATCAGCCAAACACAGAGCACTTGTCTGGACCTCGGAGGGCCGTTCTTCATAGGAACACTCTTAAATAGGTTGGTTATTATGTGGTGGGACTGCCCATGATAAAGCTATCTCATTATTGAGTGTGAAGGATCCTATCCTATATAATAAAGAGGTAATATGCAAATTGACCCTCACTCCATCACAAAGATGGTTGCACCCACAACAGAGGCAGGGTTCCCATAACACAAGATGACTGCGCCCACAGTGGAGGCAGGGTTCCCATAATGAGCCATAACAAACGATCAGCAGGGACCTGAGGCTGTGTGGCGCCGGGCTGGGCGATCTGAGGCTGCGCCTCCCCCGCCCGGCGGGGCTTGACAGGGGACCTCAGGCTGAGGCCCCTGCCCCGGCGCTGGGCCAGGGAACCTCAGGCCATGCCCCCTGCTCCGGCGCCGGACTGGGGGACCTCAGGCTGCACCCCCTGCCCTAGCACCAGGCCGGGGGACCTGAGAGTGCACCGGGGGACCTGAGGCTGAAGCCCCCCGCCCGGCACCAGGCCAGGGGACCTGAGGCTGCATCCCATGCCCAGCGGGGCTTGACAGGGTATCTGAGGCTGCACCCCCCCCCCACCCAGTGGGGCTTGATGAGGGACCTGAGGCTGCGCCCCCTGCCTGGCGCCAGGCTGGGGGACCTGAGGCTGCATCCCCCATGTGGTGGGGCTTGACGGGGTTGGGAACGGCCAGGTCTGGATCTCGCCCAATGGGGGTGGGGCCGGCCGGGTCTGGGTCTCGCGCGATTTCAAGGTGCACATGGGTGGGCAGGGACTTGACTCTGGGTCCCGCAGCGTGCCCCAGACTCTGACAGGAGGGAGATTTTCATATACTAATTTTCTTTCATCTCTGACACTTCTATTATAGATAAAGGGCAAATAGCAATATTAAAATATTTCCTCTAATTAATTCCCTTTTACTGTGCACGAATTTCATGCACTGGGCCACTAGTAGTATTAATAAGTGCCTAACCAAGACAGAGAGTAGCAATAGGAACAGCCAATGTTCCAAGTGACAACTACAAGTCTCCCTGTGGCCTAGGAGCTGAGATCAGAATTAGGGTGGAATTAAGTTCCTGAGATATATATAACATGGGATGGGCCCTAAGGTTAAGATCAAGAACAGAAATTTGGAGGTGAGGTGTGAAGAGAGGAACAGTTTAGCCTTTTAGGATTAAGACCTACTAGCTCCTTTCCTCAGTTTTGCCACTTACTAGTAAATGGCCCCTGGCAGTTAGCTGATCCTCGGAGCCACAGACCTTTCTCTTTCTTAGGTCCCTTCCAAATCTACCATTCTGTGACCACACAGCCAGGGGTGTGACTGCAGCTGGTGAAGGAAAGAAATGGTGAGGTGAGGAGAGAAGAAGGAAAGAGCAAGGGGGTTGTTCATATTCAGATAAAGATCCCACTACAGAGACTTCAACCAGGGCGAAGTACTTTGATTGCCAAGCCATCTGTGACTTGATGGATGGTCCAGGAGCCAGCTTGTATACCATACTGTACAAGGGAACTTGTTCTCCATAGAAAAAGCATCCTCTTGTGTATTCCTTACATCCTGGACGGTATGATGAGGGAGAAAACAGACCCATGCTTCCAAAGCCTTTGGACCCCCTGCCCCCACCCCCAGCCACAACCTCCAGCTGTCCTCAGCATACTACAGAGGTGAATCAGCTCAGATTCCTTTAGGGCAGCAGTTCTCAACCTGTGGGTCGCGACCCCTTTGGCGGTCGAACGACCCTTTCACAGGGGTCGCCTAAGACCATCCTGCAAATCAGATATTTACATTACGATTCTTAACAGTAGCAACATTGCAGTTATGAAGTAGCAACGAAAATAATTTTATGGTTGGGCCACAACATGAGGAACTGTATTTAAAGGGCCAGAAGGTTGAGAACCACTGCTTTAGGGCTTAAGGTAGGCAGGATGGACCAGCTGCTAGGCTGCCACGCACAGATGGATGCTCCTCATGGCTATTGATGCAGACCTCTCCCTTCAACCCCACTCTTGGGGCAGCTCAGTACAAGGACCTTGCTACCTGGAGATGATCACCCTAGCACCTGTGGCCACGCCACTTACCCAGCCTTTCCTCTTCAGACCAAGGACCACAAGGATCTTTGCTGTACCACGGAGAGGCTGATGATTACCACAACCCTCATCTGGGGCCTTGAAATTTCACTTGATAATTCACTACAGAGTAGTCTGTCTGCTCTTGCAACTTGAGGTATAATTTTTATCATGAAAATTCCCTTATAACAAAATGTGGTCGGTGCTCAAATATTTGTTGGCTGTGCTAGGCAGGAGGCATGAATGACTTTTCTTTTTTTGAATGATTAGTAACAATATGTGCATGGGGAATGCCTCAAAGAAAATTAAAACAAAACACTAACACTTTAGTTATTACAATCTACATTTGCAACGGTTCCTCACTCCAGGGTAAAAGCTAGAGAAGGCCCTTCCATGGCCTCTAGGATATTTGGTGTCTGGCTGCCTCGCAGTATTCATTTATCACTTCCTGCCAGCCACACTGGGCTCTGCCAATCTTAGAATATGCCTCATACACTGGAACCCTTGCACTTGCTATTTCTTCATTTGGAAGCAGTGCCCCTGGTACTTACAAAACTCACTCCCACACTTCCTTTCTGACTTCTTGGGTCCCAGCTCAAATGACACCTCCTCAGCAGGCCCTCCTTAGTCATCTTATATAGAACTAGATAGAGGCTGGTGCATGAAATCTGTGCACGGGGTGGGGGTGGGGGCGTGCCTTAGCCCAGTTTGTGCCTCTTGCAATCTAGGACTCCTCAGGTAGGGTCTCTAGGCCTGGCTGGTGATCAGGGCCTATCAGAGCTTTCCTTCCCCTGGCTGCCAGCAGCTGGCCCTGCCCCCGCCGCTGCCACTGCTTGCCATCTGTGCGGTGCTGCACCCCCCCTCCCCCACCACTGCTCGCCTTCCTCTGTGGGTGACAGGCATGAGGTGCTATCGCTTGGCTGGCCTGAGCCTCCCTCTGCGGGGCGATCACTGGTCAGCCCCGCACACCTGCCACAGTGTTGCTGGCTGGTGGCCTGGGCCTCCCTCTGTGGCTGCCAGCCGGGGGGCCCCACCCACCCGGCCGGGGCTCCGTGCTTGATCACCAAGCCGAGAGTGGCCTGGGCCTCCCTCTTTGGGGTGATCAAGGAGCCCCCTCCTCCCCAATTGATCGCCCTGCTGGCCGGTGGCCTGGGCCTCCCTCTGCGGGGCCATCTTGGGGCAATGGCAGGGCCCCACGACCAATCGCATTGTACTCGCCTTGGCTGGTCTGGTGCCAGTGTGTGTCATAGCATTGCCGTCCAGAAGATGGTCTGGACGGTCGTTCTGCTGTTGGGTCATTCAGTCGATTTGCATATTACGCTTTTATTATTATAGATAGTGGGCCCCACCCCATCACCTGCTGTCCACATTTACTCTGCCCTTTTCTACCATGTATGTGTGCACGTGTCTGCCCCTGCAAAGATATAAGTTCCCAGAGGGCTGGGCTTCTGTTGCAGTAGACACTCCTCACTGTCATATCCCCATGTCTGGAGACGTGCTTTGCACATAGCCAAGCACCTGAATTTATATTACTTCTGGGCCCTTTCATTTAGACATATTACTAATTTACTGGGCAGCTACATTTGCCCTGCATTTCTGACAAATTCCACCCATTTCTTAGAAATTCTAGGTAAATATTCTCTAGGACAAAACTAACTTTAAAATATCAATGAAGATTTCTCTAAAAGTCAGTCTTGGGAAACGCACCTTATCCTAATATGAGCTGTGACAGCTGTGGTGTTCCAAACTCGGCCCTGGGAGCGAGGCTCAGGGAGCGTGGAAGGAGGCTATGGGAATCCAGCCTGTCCTTGGACTCTGGCTGTGGTCTGAGATGAGTAAGTTTGTGGGGAATAATTCCGAAGCCTGTGTAGGTTCTGATGAGCCGCCCTAAGATGTGTCACTCTGTTAGGCAGATTATTCTGTGCTAGAAACAGTCACGGTCCAGCAGGATCAGAAAGACCCTCTGGCCTTCCCCTTACTGCCTAAAAGAATTTAAGCTAGAATACCTGCTTCAGGAAGGCATGATCTTCATAGATAACTATAGTTTAACCTGATCTAGGAGTGGTAGACAGGGAGGAACCCAGCAAAGCTATTTCATTAAAGTCCACCCAGTGTCTTTGATTCATGAGGGCCCAACAAATATTTGTTTACTAAACATTAACTCTTCATCTCCCTGTGACCTGCTTAATTCCCTTTAAAGTCCTAGCCCCCCTCTTCCTCCTCCTTAATCCAGAATGACATCTATAGCTCAGGTTGCCTTACTGTCCTAGGAATTTTCTTGCTTGTGTGAATTCCCTGTGAGCACTTTGCAAATTTGATTTTCTCCTGCCAATCTGCCTTATGTCATTTTAATGATTCGACCAGTCAGAAGAACTAACAGGGAAGAAAAGGGGAAAGTTTCCCCATCCCCCAAAATATACATTCTTCCCACTGTTGAAATGAAAAGCAACTGCCTACTTAATTTAGATTTCAAAATGTCAAAACCAATCTGCATTCCTTGTCTCTTTGGCTCTATGATTGGGGCCATTCAGAGCCACAGTTCAGATCTGGATCACCCGGGGTTTGTTCTTTTATCAGAATAAAGTTTCATCTACTTGAAAAAAATATGCTCTATAACTGGAGAGGGTAGTTTAAAAAGCTTTAATGTTTTTGTGTGTGTGTGTGTTAAAATATATTTTATTGATTTTTTTACAGAGAGGAAGGGAGAGGGATAGAGAATTAGAAACATCGATGAGAGAGAAACATCGATCAGCTGCCTCCTGCACACCCCCTACTGGGCATGTGCCCGCAACCCAGGTACATGCCCTTGACCGGAATCGAACCTGGGACCCTTCAGTCCACAGGCCGACGCTCTATCCACTGAGCTAAACTGGTTAGGGCGAGTGTGTTTTTTTTTAGTTTCCTTTCTCTACCAGCCCATTATCACAAAGTGGAATTGCATAATGAGCATTTCTCCAAATCACTCATGCCAAGTATTTTTAACAGACATTCACTAAGAACTGGATCCTCTTGAAAAACAGACCAAAAGAGGCTCTTTAATTTACATTCTACTCAATTTAATTCTTACTATGAGCATGAGACGATGTCCCTTATGTTCCCCTAGCATTTTTGGTTTACATAACACCACCGCAGAAGTTATGCCCTCTGGGTCTTACCACTGTCCCAGGACACACGCAGGCTTATGTGTTTCTATCCATCATGCACTGAAAAGAGCAGAGAGGCCAAGCCACCAACCCTCGTAGAAACACATCTGACTCAGTTCAGGACTCTAGCTGTCTGCATGCAGTTACCGGTGAGGAACACCACAGCTTGCGCACCTCCAAACTGTCATAATTATTATTTTTTAAAAGAATTAAAAAATATTGTGATTATTTATTATTTTAAAAAGTATTGTTTTAATATTTGTACAAAGAGCAATACTTTAGTGCATATTCTAAGATCACCCTTTCCCCCAAGTCAAGTGGTTTTTAATGTGACAATGGGAAATACACTAAACGAAACATCAGAAGATAGATGAAAATGTAGATTCGAGGGTTTCCACAGAATTTTTGAAGGAAGATTTGCTTTAGGCTGAGCACACTTTCCGTGTGTTCTCAATCATTTCTCAGCTGGGCAGTCAGATTCATGCAAGTGAGGAAAACAATTAGGAGCCAGTCATATCAATTAATTGAACACAAAGTATTTATGAGGCTACTATTATCAATTTAGTACCAATTCCTGTGGGAATTAAAAAACTTGTTATTTTTTAATCCTCACCTGAGGACATGGTTTTTTTTTTTTTTTGGTTGTTTTTTTTTTTTTATGAGAGAGAGAGAGAGAGAGAGAGAGAGAGAGAGAGAGAGATCAGTTGCCTCCCATACATGCCCCAACGACAGGGAATCAAACCCGTGACCTTGATATGTACAGGGATGATGCTCCAACTAACTGAGCCACACTGGCCAGGGCAGATTAAAACATTTTAAGATCAGGTCTTTACCCTAGAGGTGCCTAGAATTTTGATGATATCTGCATACGAAGTCACATATAATTAAGCACCAAACTGGGTAAATACCACAGAAATGCAGTCAGGGCTAGCTGGAAAGGTCACAGAATGTTCCTAGGGTTGACCAAGTCCTGAAAGATGAATAAAGGTGATAGGGCAGTTTAGACAAGCGGGGGGGAAACAAACATGGCATGCCAATTAAGAATAGAAACCTATTACAGCATCTTTTAGCAAGGCCCATCTCTAGAATGCTATTGGATATTAGGCACCCCTCCAGAAATTCTATTAATAAGAGGCCTCTAGGGGCTCTTAGGAGAAATAATAAAAAAGACTTTGGGATACATGATCCATTACTTAGGAAGTAAAAACTACCACCCCAGTAAAGAAGGGGAGATAGATGGCCATAACCTGGAGGTGGGGATGAGATGTCCTATGAAGGCAGGAAAGGACCAGAAATCCACTATAAGTCCTGGGTTCAGATGTACTGGGGAGAAATGCTCCGCCTCCAGTAAAGCAAAGGATTGGTGATACTCAAATATTTTCGTTAATTTCAAGTTCCTCAAAAGTGTTTTAGAAAGGAGAAAAACATTCAGAAGTCTAACAGGAGCTAGACTCACTCAGAGACCAAGTAATCTAGGCTTGAACCAACCTTCAGGGGGGAAAAACTTTCCCTCCCACTTGGGGCTGGCAGCAGGAATAACAAAAAGATGGCTGGGAGAGAGCAAGAGCGGAAGTGCAGGCTGCCCAGTAACATGGCAAAGCAGCCCAGCCCACCCTTTCCCTAGGGTAGCAGAAATTTACAAAACAAAATTAGCAATAGCAGCTGAGCAGCAAGAAACATCAATAGTTATTACAAGGCTTGGGTGACTCTTGGAGCCAAACAGTGACTCTTGGAGCCAAACACTAATGCAGTTTTCATTCAAATATCTCCCTCTGCTGAGGACCAGGGAAAGTGGTCTTTAAGAAGGCACAGTCTCTAGGCATCTACCTACCTCTTTATAGGGGAGCCTGGCCTCTGGGATAAGAGTTAACTGCTGGTCAATTTGGGATGGTCTCCACTGTTACAAATATAGAGCTCTAGTTTCAGGAGGGTACCCGAACAGCAGCCTCCCAGCTTGTCTATGAGAGGCACTGCTTTAATAAACAGATAAGAATGATTCGAATTAGCCCCAGGCTCCTCTGGCCTTGTTGGAACTGGATGGGCCCCTTCAGTGGGTAATTCAGGAGCACTTGACTCCAACCCATTTATTTCCTTAAGAGGCAAAGCCTTCCCTTATACTCTTCCCGGGACCAAGAGCCACTCAAATCCTCAATGGAAGGAAAGAATTGGGATTATATTTAAAAATCTCAGCCAGCTTCCTCTTTCCCACCGATTACAAAGAGTCAACTTCAGCCCAGACTCTCAAACAGTTACTCTGTGATCCAGAATTAGGGAAGCCCACCCCACACTAAGTTTCTTTCTTTCTCATCAGCAAACCCCAAATGCTTCTGTCGGGAAGCTGGAGAGCCAGCAGGGAATTAATTCCTTCTCTCTTCCATCCTCTCTTACGAAATTCTGTGCCCTGTGATGATGAAGTTCCGACTTCTTCCCTCACACGCAGCTGTGTACACTCTTTCCTTACTTTAGGTCCCTCTGCCTAAGCCAGTGCAGTGGAAGTTAGTCCCTCTGGTAATGCAAAGTCTTGCACTTGGTAGGAGAGCCCTTGAGAATTGCTCTAAGCCTGAAATCCATTGAGAGGGTGTGCCTGCCACACATCAGCAGTACTTGACCCAAGTCATCCAATGACATCCTTTTCTTTCCAGCCCACATGGCTACCACTCCCTAGTTTACCTGCTCTTGCTGACCTGCCTCTAGTCTTGCCTGTCCTCTCGTCCATACGCCATGGCCATGTTGTTGCGGAAGTCAGCTTATGCTAAAAAGTCTGATTTAAAACATATTCCATGTCTTCATTTTGTCAGAAGCAGGAAACTATAAAGTCCTCGGCAGGGCATAGATGATCCTTCATGGCCTCTTTCACCTCATCTCTGGAGCATCCCCTCCCCGGTCCCCATCACATTCCCTTTCTTGAACTCCTTGAAGCCCCCCAGAACCTCTGTGTCTTTCACCATGCTGCCTTCCATAAGCTTGCACATCTGGTGAACCCCTACTTAGCCTTCAAGTCATGGTTCAGAAGCTCTCCAGGATGCCCGGGGAGCCCCAGACACTCCTTTTCTCACTGACCTTTACTCATAACTCTACATTTTCACTGTAATTGTCTTTTGTACATTTGATCCTCCCATTAGATTATAAGCTCTCAGATTACCAATATTTATTGAATTAAATGATGAATTAATTACTGAATAGATAAGAAAGGCTTATCTGGAGATACAGATTTGGAGACACTGGTGTATGGGTGACTGATGCAGTTCAGGAAAAATTAAATTACCTGGGAAGAACACAGTAGGCCACAAGATGAGAAGGTGAGGTAGAAGCTATGGAAATTTGAAAGGCAAACACTCAGAGGAAGAGCAATAAAAAAAAAACACACACACACAAAAAAATGCCCAGCTGGCATGGCTCAGAGGTTGAGTGTCAATCTATGAACCAGGAGGTCACGGTTTGATTCCTGGTCAGGGCACATGCCCGGGTTACGGGGTCGATGCCCAGTGTGGGGTGTGCAGGAGGCAGTCGATCAATGGTTCTTTCTCATTGATGTTTCTGTCTCTCTCTCCCTCTCCATTCCTCTCTGAAATCAATAAAATATAAAAAATAAAATAAAACAAACAACAACAAAAAGAAACACATGAATCATCAACAGCAAAGACAAAACAAAAAAATATCTAAGGCACACATCCCAGAAACTAAGACAGAAGAGATTAAAAAAAGAGGAACAGTTCACGCTGAACTCTTCCTCTGCAGTGGACAACAATTATTGCATCACTGTATAGGGAAGTTTGGGTAAAAATCTTACAAAGTTATGCAAATGGAAGCTACACAATACAGATGTAGGATTTTATTTTCATTAATATCAATCTTAATCAAGTTTTACTGTTCTTTCCAGTGTCAGATTTTGCCAGCCCAGGGCTTCCTTTATCATTCCTGAAAAATTTGTTTCTCTCTTACTCATTTTTTCCTGACATACAGTTTAGTTTCAATTCAAAGCCACTCTTGTGACCCTAAGATAGAAGATTTCTTCACGTTAGGTTTTTGGACACACAGAGATGTCAATTCAACCGGACTGTAAGGATTTTCAGGACAGATACTAAGCCCTTGAACATTAAAGAGGCCGGATAAATATGTCTGGAAAGAATGATTACATTCCATATATGTAAACACAGAAGTTAGGTCAGTTAGTATTATAGCTGTCACCCAGCCCCAGCGAATATGGAGCCCATGGTAAACATTGCTAATTGATCATGGCAACTCCTCAGCTGAGCCTGTATAAGCCCACAGTGCTACAAGCAGCTACTACCCACTAGTCAGAGTTGGTCCAGATGACCTAACATCATTCCCAAGTTAACTATGTTAAATCTGAGCTTTCCCAGCTCTCTGCTCACGTCTGCATGGTACGCAGCCAACTCAGCAGCTGCCTGGCAGAAACAAAGCAGTTAAGTGCTACTTGGCCTTTCTGCTTTACTGTCTATGTCCTTCTTCTGCTGGAAATTGTGAATGAGTTTCCTTCAGTTAATTAATTTAACTCATGCCTACAAATGTCCTTTCAGGTCAACTCAGAGAACCGAATCACATAACATGCTGATTCCAGATCTCTATCCATCACTACCCACCTCTGGTTAGACACCCTCTGTCAAAATGCCCTGTGAAACCTGAGATTCAGCTGTACATTGCATTTTTTTTTTAGATGAATCTGGCAGCAGTCGTCATTGCACGTTCCTGTTTAAAAGTCGTTTGCTGGTTTCCCGCTGTTTATCTATAATAGATCAAATCCAAACTCGTTTGCATGACATCAAATTTCTCACAATGAAAGGACCACTTCATTCCCCTTCTCCTGCCCCTGTCTATTATTCCATCACACCAAATCCTTCTTTGTGTGTGGCTGCATTTGCTTTCTATGGCTCCTTTCTAGGGCACTTAAGTCACAGTCTTGGTGACTGAACACACAACTTTATTATCTTTCCGTTCTGTGGGTTAGAAGTCCAGCATGGGTCATAATGGGTTAATTAAGGAGTTGGCAGGGCTGTATTCCTTCTGGAAGCTCTAGGGGACCATTGTTTCCTTGCCTGTGCCAGCTTCTCATTCCTTGATTCATGGACCCCTCCCACCTTCAGAGCCAGCAAGGGCTGATCAAGTCTCTCCCACATGGCATCACTCAGAGGCTGACTTCTGCTTCCCTCTTTCACTTATCAGGACTTTTGTGATTATACTGGGCCCACTGGATAATCCTGAAAAATCTTCCATGTCAAGATCCTCAACTGAATCACATCTGCCAAGCCCCAAAGGGAGTATCTTTTAGGGGAGGGGTAGCTATCATTCTAAATACCACGATGGTGTTCCTCCTGCCTGGAAAGTCTCCTTCTCTGCTTGGAAGTCCCCCATCCAATTCCTTAGGCATTCCTGAAAGTCCCATGGAAATGTCACTATTTTCATGAGACCCCTCCTCTTCCTCCAACCCAAGGGGCTCATTCCTAAGTCTCCTCAGTTCCATGTACAACCACCTCTCCTGCAGCACTTGCTTTGAACTATAGTTTATCTGTCCTCAAGCATGTCTCGCTGACTGGGTGTGAGTGACTGTCTTATTCATTTTTGCAGCCTCAGGGGCCTAACTATAAAAGATTGTGGAGAAGAAAAATGAATTGTGATATTTTGATGAGAAAAGACCTCAGGTGGAGACAGGCACAAGACCAATAAATTCAGAGGACTTCTGTTTTGAGTACAGTTTAGAAACTATTTCTGACAGCTCTTACCTGGTTATCATCAGATGATCAACCAAACCCCTTAATCCTTTAACCACTCCAAGGAGGTATTAGAGCAACCATTTGCATCTAAGGCCATGTTTAACTTCATTATGATTTGCCAGGGGTCACAAAATGTGGTCATAGTTTTAAGTGTCCTTGGCTTGGCTAGAAAAGAACAGGCCACACGCCAAGTGCTTAGTTAGATGTCCAGTTAGTGCAGATATTATCTGCCTGATTTATGGATTTAAAAAAAAAGAAAAGAAAATGACACTCATCTAACAAATCTGACTGTACTATGTTGGAGGCTAAAAGCAACTTTGCCACAATAATTACTTGGTATCTCAGTGTCTGGAATTTCTTGCATTAAAAACATAGAACAGAAAGTTCAAATTAAGCCAAGTTTATATAGCCTCAAATATTTAAATTGCAAGCCAAACAAGGAGTTGAATAAATTAAGGTCATGTGAATGGGGTGGCGGGGAAGATCTACAGTGAAACCTCGGTTCTCGAACTTAATTCATTCCCAAAGGCTGTTCAAGAAACCATTTGTTCAAAATCTGAATCATTTTCCCCATCTGAAAGAAAGTAAATTGAATTAATCCATTCCAGACCCCCAAGTGATTCCCTGTTTTAACCTTTCTCAATTGCCTGTGATCATTGTTTTGTGAGCACTTTCACACCCTTAGCAACATTAGCACTCTCGATGGCCTCTTTATTTTAAAATTGTGCTAGTTGTGGATTTCGCCATGCCATGCTTAGTAGCCAGGTCCGACACACAAACACCTCTATCATACTTTGCAATTCTTTCTTTTTTTAAAAAAAAAATATTTTTATTGATTTCAGAGAGGAAGGGAGAGGGAGAGACAGATGGAAACCAGTGATGAGAGAGAATCATTGATCGGCTGCCTCCTGCATGCCCCACACTAGACTTGAGCCCACAACCCGGTATGTGCCCTGACCTGGAATTGAACTGGTGACCTCCTGGTTCACAGGTTGGTGCTCAGCCACTGAGCACACCGGCAGGGCTATTTCTTAAGTTCTATCATTTTTCTCATAAGTTTTCTTTTCACCTTGCTGCTATTACTAATCTTCTTAGGGCCCATGGTGTCATACTGTATGTATCTATACTAATAAAAGAGTAATATGCTAATTAGACTGGAAATCCATCCGGACGTCCTTCCAGACAAAGCCACGGTGGCAGGGGCCAAGGCAGAGGCAGTTAGGGGCAACCAGCCTGGCGGGGGGGGGGGGGGGGCAGTTAGGGGCGATCCAGCCAGCAGGCAGAGGTGGTTAGGGGTGATCAGGCAGGCAGGCAGGTGAGCGATTAGGAGCCAGCGGTCCTGCAGGGATTGGGCCTAAACTGGCAGTCGGACATCCCCCGAGGGGTCCTGGATTGGAGAGGATGCAGGTCGGGCTGAGGGACACCCCCTCCCGTGCAAGAATTTCATGTACCAGACCTCTAGTTTAATAATAATTAGCAACAACGACACCAAAAAAACATAAAAATACAGCACAATTAACAATTCGAGATTTAGGGGTAAACTGACTCATACTCACACATTCTCTCCTTTGTCACCTAAGAGACGTGTGACTGATCATACAGGTGTCTGAAAGGGTTGTTGGGTTGAGAACCAAATTATTTGAGATGGGAGACATTCCAGAAGTGAGATTTGACTATATTTTTAAAGGTAATAATTTGCTATGAATATCTAATGTTACTAATTTCTATAAAGTACAGAAATATAAAGACATGAAAAAATAATTATGTGCTTGGCATTTGAGCTGCAAGAACCCAACAGTTAGGTACAAAAGAGAAGAAATTATTACCTGTTTTCTAATTTGAATACAAAAATCTACTTTGCTACTTTCTCTTCATTAGCAATATAAAAATCCCTCTTGAATCTAAACCCTGTTGCTTTTAGGTTAGGAGAAGGTGGAGTTTAAATATGTCTTTTGTTAAATTTCATTGTCCTTCCTAACTAAAAAACAAAACCATATATATAGATCTAGAAGGGGCCTATTGATCTATATTAACCCTCACATTCACAAAGGCTTAGTGCTTCCTCAAGGTCAGCAGAGCCAGTACTATCTTCCACTTGGGAATGCAGCCTGAGAACACCCGACCTGCTGTACAGGATAAGTTATACACATATGTGTTACTTCATGGCAGATTTTTAACCTGGTGCACATTTATAGAAAAGGGAAGCACAATTTCTCAATATGTGTTTCTCAATTATCTAAAGCAGCGGTTCTCAACCTTGGGTCGCGACCCCTTTGGCGGTCGAACGACCCTTTCACAGGGGTCGTCTAAGACCATCCTGTATATCAGATATTTACATTACGATTCATAACAGTAGCAACATTACAGTTATGAAATAGCAATGAAAATAATTTTATGGTTGGGTCACAGCATGAGGAACTGTATTTAAAGGGCCAGAAGGTTGAGAACCACTGAATTCTAAAGTTATCTATAAATGTGTTTAGAAATGCATTTAGGAGCAATGAACACCAAACTATTTGGCTAAAATGGAGGACTTTGGGCCTAGCTTATAGAAATCATATTGTTGCTATTGTAGGTGTCTGGAAATTTCAAGCCTTTCCTGTTATTAAATCTTGGTTATGTTTAGGCATAGCATAGAGCACACTTGGGAAAACCATCCAGGATAGCTGGAATTACAGCGGGAACCAGAGCAGGCAAGAACAAACATTAAAAGCTATTCACAGCCCAATGAAAAGTCAATGCACCTTGAAAATCTATTAAGGTCTATCAAGAATACAAACAAGATAATAAGCTTAATAAAGAAAAAACTGAACCCACTAAATGGTACTTATGGAAATAGGTTTGAGGACATAATTTTAATTTAGAGGTAGAACTAGTTCCTACTAAAACAAGGATGGCTTACCTTGCTCTTAATAGGTCCAAAAATCCTAGTAATGGTAATGGTACTAAATATTTTAGGAAGAACCAACAGTAGAAACCACAGTGGGATCTACAAATTGTCTTTTTTAAAAAATATATAAGTAAAATGCCAGTAAAACTACATTGGTCTAACTTTTCTGAAAATGAATCTTCCATCTTGCATTTCATATTGAACAATTTTACTATGTTCAGCATAGTAGCAACTGGAAAAAATGTGTTTCATGTAGAAACAAAAGTGAGAAAACTTTACAAAAAACTGCTCTTCTGCAACGATAGCCTCCCAACTTCTTAATATAAAGCTAACACAAAATAAAGATTGCTACAGTAACCAAACTTTTCTGTAACAAGTATTCTTAACAACAATGGCAATTCAACCATAAAAGGTTATTTTCTACAGTGTAAGCAGATAATGGACCTGCAAACATTCTTCCTTTTTTTTTTTTTTTTTTTTTTGCTAGCTTGCTTTATAAATCTTGCAACTTGCAAGCTCCAATTTTTTGGATGGGGAAGGCAGGTTAATGGTCGAGCGTAAAATAAATCAGCTCTGCAAATACTTTATTTTTTTTAAGCCGATGAAATAACGTTTCCCTTGCCACGTCATGAAGCAATTCTGTGTCAACTTGCTATGGAGGCAAATGCGACAAACTCAGAGAGCTCCAGTCGTGAGGCGGCGGCTGGAGGCACCCACAGCTTCCCGCACTCCTGCAGCAGCAGGACAAGGCGCTCTCCTGGAACCGGACCCAGAACCCCCGCTCAGGGCCTTCGGGGGCCAGGACAATACACCTTACCCCCTATTTCGGGGAAACTGAGGCACGGTGACCGGAGCGACCTGGAGTCAGGCGAAGGCCCCCAGCGCACTTTGGCTTCCCCTTCCCCTGGGAGACCCGGGAGGCTCCTCGGTAGCGCGCGGTAGACACCGCGTTCCACGCCACAGGAGGCTTATAGTATACGCCTGAGAGGCGGTGTCCCCAGCCCATCCCACCCCCCTCCCCGGGTCCCGCCCCACAGTATGTTGAAGCATCCTGCGACCCCCGGGAGCCTGCTGCAGGGATCTCGCCGCGCCTCCCAGTGCGCAGCCTGCGCCGCTGGCTCCGCCACCCTAAGTGCCCGAGAAAGTTCCGCGGTGACAGCCGCAGCTGCGACTCGAACGCCCACCAGGTGTGGGGCTCCCCGCTATCCGCGCCTCGCAGCCCGGTCTCACCGGGCGCCCCCGCTAACCTGACGCCGCCGTGCCACTCAGGTGGCCCCCGTGCACCGCTCGCCATGGCCAGCCTGAGAGTGGCCGCCGCGCCGCGCTCCCGGTCCGAGGACTCGCAGCGCCTACAGCGGGTGAGCCCCCTCCGCCAGCTCCGTGCAGCGAGGGCTGCGTCGCCGGCGGGCGGCCGGGAGTGCGGCGCTTCCCACCCACTGGAGCCAGAGCCGGCCGGTGCTGAGCATGCCCAGTGCGGCTCGCCGGGCGGCGCGGAGGCGCGGAACCGGGTGCGGTGTCAACGCCGGGTTTTCGCAGCAGCCACCGGGGCGGGGCGGGGCGGGCCAACCTGTGGGAGCCGCGGATCCTCCCGCAGAAGAGGGGGCGGGCTGTGGGTGCCAGGGAGTCCCCCATTCGATCTCCGCGGCTTCTGGCGCCGGCCTCCGCTGCAGGACGCCGAGCTTATAACGGAGCGGAGGGCATTTATTTCGGATGCTGTCGTGCTCGGGCAGCATGACTGGTAATTGAGATGCAGGGCACAACCAGGGGTTCTATTGCAACTTTGTGGAGCGGCGCGTCGCACTGTTACTCAGGGAGAGGTTTCTTAGAATCCCATCCCGGGACACGAGAGAACCAGCCACACAACCCCCGAGCCTACCCCGCCTCCAAGGCCACCTGCCAAGCCACCTTGCGATCAGAGGCCTCGAAAGCCTTCCCGGGCGACTCTACTGTCAGTTCTAAAGCCCGCACGGAACAAGCTGGAAGAAAACACGCAGGACGTTCACTGGCGTCTTCTGAGTGGTGTGGTTCCAGGGATTTTAAAACTTACTTATTTTTTTATTATTTGTCGTTTCTAAGTTTTTATCTGATGTACAATATGATGCTTTTAAAACAAGGTAGGTTAGTCTAAAACTCCTGCAGAAGTCTGGCAGCAATATTCTGTGCACGCCGCCCCCCCCCCCCCTTTTTTTTTTGACTTGCTAGGCTCAATTTCTGGGGCCAGGACCGAGCTCCTTTTCCCCGGCTCTTCTAGGCCCGCCCTTGGCCACACCCACACCCATCTTTTACTTCCGTACCTCCCCCTTCGCCTACGGTTGCTGCCAAAACCCGGAAAGGTGGACTCTGCACGCTGACGCTTGTGGCTCCTGCAGGCAGACTGGGCTTGTTCCGCCGCCGGGTCAGGGACCGCTGTCACCGAGAAAGGAGGCTTTAAGAGACTCCCAGTTGCTTTCCTCCTTCTCCCGGTCCCTGGCCAATGAGACAAAATAGCGCCGCCGACCCCCTGCCCCAAGTTCGGACCCGCAGAAGTGGGTCAGGACCGGACTGAGCATGCTCCGGGCAGTGCCAGGCAGCCGCAAAAGCTGCGTCGGGTTGCCCAAGGTTGCTCGCTCATCACAACGTGGAAGGTCAGGAGGCCGATGGAAGCTGGGCACTAGCGGTGCGCGAGAGCCCGGACAGGTCGCCCCTGCTGAGGCCCATGGTGGGACGGGGACGAGTGTGTGTGTGTGTGTGTGTGTGTGTGTGTGTGTGTGTGTGTGTTAGGATGGGGGTGCGGGACATTTGGTTTCCCTAAAAGACTGACATTAGAAATGATATTTTAACATCACTTTTTATGACATCTCGAATAACAACACATTTTAGCTCTAAGAATTTTTCAGCCTGGTTTGCTCCCAGGCAACCTAAGCCTTCTTTCATATACATTTTTAAAGTATTTAATAGGCATTCTTTACAGTTGCACTCAAACACTGAAATTTCACCTGTTTTATCAAAGATTAAATTTTTATCCTCACTATCAATTCTGCAATATTATATTTCTTTTTAAAAATTTAGGCTGTACTGCATTCACTCTCCTGCCTCCCTTTCAAATTCTCAGAGAACCTGCAGAATGTTCTCATACTGTCTTGGATACACTTGAGGCAGGTGTGGGGAACTTGCTTTTAATTCTCTGTCACAGAAGAGGAGACTGAAATGGAGTAAGCTTCCAAGGAAGAGATTTTATAGGCTTGAGATAAACTTGGGAACCCAGAGAGCCTTGCATTGAGTCCAGGCAGAAACGGGACAGTTGTGTGTTTTGTCTGGGGAAGAGGGAGATGGGCACATGGGACAGCTGCCCAGTGAGGTCTGGGGTGACAGTGGGAAATACCCTCAGTGAGGGTTGGCTCCATTTCAATGTCTTCCCTTGTGCAGCCCTAGTTCAGCATAAGCATGGCTGGAGACACCATCTTTAAGTACTTCCCGCTAGGCTCCTAATCTGTGCTGCAGCCATCCTCAGCCCTGAGCTTTCACATGTCATTGTGGCTGGTACCTCTGAGCACTGCTCTTGAGTTTCCCAGGTCCCCATAGACATCCACATCACAGATAATCTAGCCTGGGAAAGGTTGACATCTCTTCAACAGTCCATTCCACCACTCCTCCCAGCTGAAACTTTATGGTCCAGTGTTCCATGACCTGTCTGACAGTTCCTTCTCCAGGTTCCTTTCCTCGGCACCACTCCCCATTGTAGGTGTTCGGTCCGGTGGCCTCTTCCCTTCCCATTTCTCTGAGGGCTCTCATTCACTCTGATGATTGTCAGTTCCAAGGTGGTGTTCATTTGGGTGTGCACGTGTGACCATGCTAGTTGTTTATTGCTGGGATCCTTTCTGCTCCACCAGGCACCTGTTCTGATGATTTATGCCTGACTGTTTGTCCATACCAGTTGGTAATATTTTGAATATTATCTTTGCCCCAAGCCATAACCTCTTTTACACATCTACCCGAGTTCAGACCCTTGTATGTAATCTACCAAATATCCTAATTGCTATGACCCTCAGGAAATTTGAACCCAGTATGTCCCAAACAGAATTCGGGAGCTGTGGTTGCTCTTCTGCCTATATGTCTGTTTCCTGGGACCCCCACCTTCTCAGCTATGCACACCACAAATATGGATGTTATCCTAGATTCATCCATCTGCCTTTCCCCTATCATCTTGCTAGTCACTGGCACTGACTACCCTGCCCTTAGACATCTCTGCATACAGACCCTCCACCTCCACCTCCTCCTCCACTTTCCTCTCTCTGTGTTCCTGCCAATCCATCCTCCACACCTCCTCATATTTTCTTTTTAAGCAAATCATATTGCAATTTGTCTGCTAAAAATCCTTAAGTGGATTCATAGTGCCTTCAGGATAGAATCTAAGTTTCAAACCTGAACTGGTCCCTGTGTCCTTCTCCAGATTAGCCTCCAGCCAGTGTCCCCTAGGGCCCCACATCCTAGCAACCCGAATTCCTTGTCCTGTAAATTCACGCCTCTGGGTTCCATTACTCTTCCCTCTGTCTTTTCTCCTTGTCCATCCCTTGGCAACATCTTCAAGACTCAGTTCAGGCTGGGTCTCTTCTGAACCTCCCCAAGATGACTTCCTCTTGAATACTTCACCTGCATCATATACCTTGTCTCCATTTTTAACTTAATTTTTAACTGCTTTATTAATTTCATATCATGAAAAGAATATTTTTTCCCCCAAAACTGGATGAAATTGACCTGCTGGACACAGAGTTTTACACATAGGCCATACAATATTCAGTTAGAAACTGGTAAGAGGAAACACCAACAAGTTTACAGAAAAGTAAATCACAAAACTACTAAGTTTTAGAGCAGAGGCCACGTTATTTTATTATTATTTTTGCATATTGTGTTATTATTTATTATTTTATTATTTGTAAAACATGTATACTTTTTGTTGACAGTATTACAGATGTTACCCATTCCTCCCCCTTCCCTTGGCCCCTTTGCTCAACCCCTGTGCCTCTAGGCCTTCACCATACTATTGTCTGCCTCCATGGGCTATGCATATAAGCATGTAAATTGTTTGTTTTATCTCTTCCGATCCCCTCCCTCCACTCCTAGATTTGTCAGTCTGTTCCGTGGCAGAGGCCACACTGTTAACCTCAGGGAAAGCCTTCAGATTCAAAGTATAAGGTAAAAGTCATAATGATTATCGGGTTCAGGAGTTTGGAAGTGCATATCCTGACTCATTTGCTGCTCCCTAGTCTTTCTTCTGATTTCCATTCATTTCTACACTATCTCCCACTTCATTGTGATCAATAGGCTTGATAGTTAGGGCCCATGGAAAATTAGGGACAGTCACCTAACCCACCCCAGCCAGACATCTCCTCCTGGCTTCCGGGCTTCACCCCCTCCAGATGGTGTGGTTCCTCCTCATTCTGCATAGGGGCCAGTCCCTCCTTCATTTTCCTGTTGGGCATTTTCCTTGTTGAGATTTTTTTACTGCCTGTACCTCTTTGGATGCCATCACTCCTGGGCCTATCCTTGCTGTCTGCTCCTCCTCACAATTCTTGCCGAAACACTTGGACCTGAAAACCTGCTCCCTCTCCGCCTCCACCTCCTACTCTTGGGGCTCCTACATAATCACTGGTTATGTAGTAAGGAAGCTGCTTGTTTTTCCATGTGTTGACCTACAGGGGGATTTTACTTGGTGACTCAGGGCCACGGGGAAAATGAACCAAGAAGGGTGTGAGTCACTGCCTAGTCTGGTCTACCTTGTCTCCATTTTGACACCTAACCTTGATTTACTTTCCTTTGTTATATTGTAGGCAACATGACCACAAAGGCTCATCTCAACCGTCTTTGTATCTTTGTTCTCAGTCCTCAATACAATTTTACTTGATAAATGAATTATAGACATATATACCCACGTAATATTTAAAGTTTATTAATTTTTAAAATTCTATCTGAGAATAGTAAATTGAATGAAAAGAAAAAAAACCAGAACAGTCACATCATATATAACCTGCTGAATGGTTATGCTCCTTTGAGTAATAAAAGCAAGATCTCAGATGTGACTTTAAACCCAGTGATTTTCTTCAGCTTCAGAAATCAGGAAGTATTTTTGTAAGCCAGTCTGATGTACTTGTTTTAGCAGCCTGTAACTGCACAAAGCCAGCATGGTATTGCTAATTAAGCACAAAGTCCATTGTTCTCTCTTACTGGGTTTCCTTCCACAGTGTAGTTATAAACTCATAATTATAGGGTTACTTCCTAGAACAGAGTTTGTTGTTTGTTGTTGAAAGTATGGCGTTTTGGAAGGGCAGATTAACCATTTAGGAATGAACATGATTTTTATAGTTCTACCAGCTCCCATTGCCTGCTGAGAGCACCCAGAGATAACTGTGGATGGACGGACTGCCTCCTTTAGGTTAAGGAGAGGTGGTGAATTCATTCCAGACCTCCTGAATAGAGTGGGCCAGGGACAGTGATGTTCATAGCCCCTCCAGTTGGTCCTCATTGTATACTCGAGAAACACAGTTTTACGTCATATGAATAAAAGGAAAACAAACAAACAAAAAAACCTATTAGTCCAAAACTTCAAGTAGCTCCTAAATTGGTTTTCATTGGCAGAAAGATATATATGGGTGGGAAGAATATTGGCCTATTTATTAAACGTGTTATTCATGTTTGTTCTTATTCACGTTAGAGAGTCTGGAGAATATAGACTGTATGTAATATGGGGGCTGCTTGTTTTTCCATGTGTTGATCTGCAGGGGGATTTTACTTGGTGACTCATATAGGCCCAGGGTTATTCTCCAGCATCTCTTTCCTAAGGCAGCCTCCTCTCACAGAGGGCGATGGGGCAGTGAAGGTTCTGACCTTACCTCCTTCCTGGAAAAGGACAGTCACAGATGTGAGACCCTACATTAGGCTTTTTCCTGGTTCCTGGGAGACTGAAAGGGCACAATTAGGAAGGAGGATGGGGGAGGAAGGAAAGAAAACCAACACTTCTCTATAATCTCGTGACTTGCTGGAGAGAACAATGCTTCTTTAAAAGTCTGAGTCAGTATTTGGGAAATACTCCCTTCTGTATTGCTTTAGGTTGAGCATTGATGTTGGTCCTTTGGAGGTGTGTGTGCATGTGTGTGGTCTAAACGTGAGCCAGTTGCAAAAATCAGGAGAGCAAATGGTGTGCCTGCAGCTCACGTGGGGCAGGAGACCCCACTGGAAGGAGCATGCCCTTTCTGGGCCTCCCTGTGGGACCACTCCAAAGCCCTGCTCTCCTGGACAGTTTCCCAACCTGGGACATTCCTGGGCATTGCAGCCAAGTCTCCTGTGTGTAGGGACTTCCTTGAAAGTGGGTGGATATTTGCATAGGAAGGTTGGAAGAGGGATTCTCATTGTGAGAGAGATTGTGAAGAGGGGCCTGGAGAGCCTCACTGGGGAAATGGAGTGAGTCCTAGAGGGAGTCTCCTTTGTGTAAATTTGACTTCACAGGGGCTTTACCTTGGATTCTGGAAAAGTTTTGTCATGTACATAGCTTGAAGTTTTGTTTTTTTAGTTTATAATTTCCTCAGGAAGGACAGAAGGCCAGACATCCACTTCATCACCATAGGATAGAAGAGGTCAAAGTTGGGTGATGCAAGTAATCAAACAGACAAACAAATCACTGGTCAGCAAGTGGGAAACCAGACACCCAAAGAAGCCAACATGATGCCCAGGAATGTGGCCCACAAGGATAATCCTTTGCCCCAACACTTGACAGGGAGGCCATAGCACCCACTTTGGAACATGGCTCAGAACTGAGGGCCCCTGGTCTGGCTGGTGTTGAGTGTCGACCTATGAACCAGGAGGTCACGGTTCTATTCCTGGTCAGGGCACGTGCCCGGGTTGCGGGCTCAATCCCCAGTAGGGGGTGTGCAGGAGGCAGCCAACCAATGATTCTCTCTCATCAGTGATGTTTTTCTCCCCCTTTCTCTCTGAAATCAATAAAAATAAAAAATAAAAGAACAGGGCCCCCCGAGTCCAGGTGAGCCTCTGCACCTTCACTGCAACCTTAGCAGGAGTAACCAGAGAAACCTGCATGATGAGAAATGTCCTGTAAATACGGGATGCAGAATTGGGATTTTCTGTGCTGGTGATTTTCAAGCCTCTCTCTTATATGAGTAGTTATTGACTAGAATTAAGAGGATAGTAACTTCCATATTTTTTCTTTTTATCCTATGCATACACGTGACACCAAAAGTCTCGGTGTGGACATGGGGGTTCTGGCCAGGTTGGAGGCTGGGAAGAAGCCTTGGTGTGTGGCCAAGGCAGAGAGGTCGGAGGGCCAGCTGGATGCCAGGGGAGTAGGAGCCCTTTTGGGGGTTTAGGAGACCTACAGAGGCAGGAGTGATGAGCATGCCATGCTGGCCTGGCAGTAGGTGGAAGGAGCTGGTTTTCGCTTGGTAAGATTGAAGGACACTAGGAGGCTCAGAAGCGCTGTTGTCTGTGGATGTGTGGCCTCCTCCCTCGGGCCTTCCCCTCTGCGGGGTGAGGTTTGGATAGATCAGGAAGCTGCTGTCCAAAGGCCAGGTCCTGTCCTGAGAGTCCACACAGTGGGGAGCGTGAAGGCCTGGACATCTACTAGTGAATTGTCACCATGGGAAAGGACTGAAGTGGGGACTAAAATTTACTGTTGCTTCTCCTATAATTGAAACTCTCCTTCCCCATCACAAAAAACATGGACCACAATGTGCTCACCTTCAGTATGATCTCACCTTCCCCGTCTGGCTGTAATTACAGGAACGACTGTGCTTGGTTTGTTCTCCATACGGATGAACAGTTTCTCCTCACTTATGGACCACGTGGTGGTTATAATAGAACTGCAGTTATCCGGCCGAGGGAAATCTGTTCCTTTGTTTGGATCACACCTGCTTCGCAGGCATTTATATGCTCTGCAGCTTCTCTTTAGTAGTCTTTTCAATTTAATCCGGTATAGGTCCTGGCATATAAAGATGCCAGTAAATTTTGTTGAGTTATGTGCTGGAGATTGGTACTAGAACTACACATTGGCGTACCTCGGAGGCAGGCATTTTAAAATCCAAACACCATTAGTCACTTGGTTTTCTGAAACGCCATTCAAACTCTGGCCCCAGTCTGCATGGTATTGATTCTGCTTTTCTTTCTGAAGAGGGTTTCAGACCTGTTACCAGCGTGTTTCTCCTTGGCTGGGTCAATTGATGAAAAAGGCAAAGCTGATAATAAACGTGGATGAGTCGGCCACATACATGAACACATTTAAAGAGCAAGGTTAAGGAACGGTGTCTATTTTTCAGTATCATGGTTCATGGGTTCTCTATTGTAATACAGCATTTCTGCTATTAACTTCAATGAACCTTCCTTTTTTGCATTAATAGGAATTTTAAAGGTGTTTTGAAATTAACCATCCCTAAAACTTGAGGAATATTTAAGAACTAAATGGGCCAGTTTCCTTAAGCTGAATAGAAGTTACTATTTGCTGCTCAAAGTAGGGTAAGGTGCCTCAGAAGAGCAGCTAAGAATTGCTAATAAGCATAATGACATTGGCTGTAGCAATGACAGGGAGAAAACAGAGTGCGGTATAAAAGGACTCTGCAGACCTGCCTTGGTGTGATTGATTGCAGTGATTAATAATTCTCTGTGTGTGCTTTGGCCTGTAGTACTAATTACTGGAAATGGATTACACTTGAAAGGGGAATACCCAGCCTGTCTTTAGGAATCTTCTACTGTTACATGAATATTACATTTAATTACATTAAAAGTCCACTATTGCCTATTACCCATAAGACACACGGTAGGTAATGAGTTCGCTTAGAGCAGAACTGCCTGTCATCTTCAGGCCTTTACCAACCTGTCATTCACCTAGCACTGGACCCCTGTTCCTGAGGGCACCAGGAATGCAGGAGAACCAAAAACAGTTTGGAAGGTGTTAGTATTACAGAAGAGCGGCACAGTAATCATCCCTGGGAAAATCATACCCCTTTATCCAGCCTTACTCTAGGTTTTCAGCTTGTCATTGTTGGCATGTTGAAATTCCTGTGTACTTTTTTCAGTACCAGGTGCTTTGGTTCTAAAGGTCTTATTTGGTTTTCTCTCACTGTCTCTTACTTTCACTTGTATTTACTCTTATGCTATTTATTTTTCTTGAGAGTGTTAATTGCTTTCCTTTCATAATGTTAAGGAAGACTCATGAGAAGATCAATGGGGAAATGAGGAACCAAAGTCGTTACTGGAAGGATCCCAGAAACTTGTCGGAAGCCAGGCTGTAGCCCTCAGCATTCCTGCTGGCCTGGCGTTCAGGACAGTTCCCAAATACCACGTGCTTACATGGTTGAATTGATTCATTTCTTGTAAGATTCTGACTCAGCATAGGTTTCCTTCAAATAGTAGGTATCTAACCTAAGATTTCAAAATGTGATATGACAGGCAAGTCAAAGAAGTTATGTAATTTAAGGATCGCTGGCTTTTTGACACCAGCATTTTGTATGAAAATACACTTTTTTTTTTTTGTATTTGTGAAATCTACTTACTAACGCATTTAAAATATATATGTTCATTGATTTCTGAGAGGAAGGGAGAGGGACAGAGAGATAGAAACATCAATGATGATAGGGAATCATCAATCAGCTGCCTCCTGCACGCCCCGCTCCTGGGGATCAAGCCCGAAACCCAGGCATGTGCCTTGAACAGGAATTGAACCTTCTGGTTCATAGGTTGACACTCAACCACTGAGCCATGCTGGGCTTACTAATGCATTTAATTGTAGAATCTACATTAGCAAATCAGTATTGCTAGTTTCCATGAGGCTGCTGTACTGTCAAATCCCTTCTTAAGCTTTCCTTGCCCAATCTCCCAGCTTTCCCCAATGACACCCCTGCCCCTGGGTCTGCCAGACTCTTACTTCATCTAGGAGAAGGCCATGGTCTAAGTGCACCTCTCTGCAATCAGTGTCTGGAGGCCAAGAAGCTGAAGACCAAAGGAACAGGGTGCTGGGACCTTCTGCGTGCCCAAGGTCACCCTGGATGAGGAGTGTTCTGTCATACTTCAGGCTCCATCTGTTTCATGACCCCTGACTATTGTCATCAGGGTTGAGGGTGATGGAAGAATGTAGTGGTCATTTGCCATTGCCCTTAACTTCCCTCCAACCTCCCAACCCTTCATGGTGGCATCAGGTTGAAGCCTGGTATTGGGGCTGAAATGACTTCCTCACTGTCCTCTTATTATCCCTGCTTCACCAAGCACCTGTTACTGACACCTGACCCAGTCCTGATAAAGATACCTAGTCTCCTGGGGATCTCCTCAGAGCCCCTCAAAAGCCAGGAGGCCTCTCAGAGCTGTTCAATTTGGAGTTGCAGTTAGAGCCTTGAGTTCCTTGAGAGGCTATAGGCGGGACCTCAGAGTGACAGGAAAGAGGAAGTTAAGAAGGGGGTATGTGTATCTTCACTTTCTACTCTTGTCAACTGAGTGCAACTTGAAATGCGATCAATATTTTTAATATCTATAAATTTATATCGATAGTTTTAGAGTGAGAACATTTTTCTTCTGTTGCATTTAACTGTCACCTGGTGTCATGCTAAACATTAAGATGACTGTAGATCACCAGCACTCCTGTGATATAGTAGTAAACTGGGCAATGTTACATGGGCTCCAGTACACTTGGCTCTTAATGTCATCACAAGAAACTAACCATATAATTAATGAGTTTTAGAATGGGTTAGTGAGGTATTTTGGACCACTGAAACTAATATTGAAAATAAATGGAAAAATCAACTCTAATGAATACATTTTAATTTATTATAAAATAAATATGCCGGATTTGTGTAACAAATTAGGAACATTGAGTAATTTATTGTGACAGTTCATTTACAAAAGAACTAGAAGGCCCTTTGTTTTTAAACGATAAAAGAACATTGGAGAATGGCTATTGTCCCTTGAGTTATTTATGGTAGAAGATTAATAAAAACTTTGAGCATGATGAATACATTTTCAGTGACAAGATTGTAGTAAGAATAAATATCAGCAACAATAAAAAATAAAATGTTACATTTTAAATCAGTCTAAAGAATTTTATGGAACAACAAATTAAATGATTTTATTTTTATCTGGTACATTAAAATTGTCTTATGCAAAATACCTTTAACATACATTGCCTATAGTCCCAAACTAGTTAAAACCCCTTGAGGATAGAGGCCACATCCAGCCTCTGCATCCAAGGTATTACCTACACATAGTAGGTACTTGCTAAATGTCTGTTGAATAAAATATGAGCTTCATAGTGATTTATACAATTTTCAAATAAACTAGTCTATATTAGGAAAGGAAGTAAATGAAAGAAAGGCAATGATTTTAATTTGAATAGCTGTTTACTAAATAAATAAATAAAAGAATGAGGATTTGGCTAGAAGAAAGTTGGTATTTGGGGCTTCTCATATAGGTTTAGGTTCTAAAATTAGTATGTAGTAAAAATTAATCTAGAATATCCCTTATGTTGACCATAAAATTTAACATACTCGTTTGAGTATATAACCTATTTCCAAAGGGAGGGATGAAATGAGAGTCTCTATACAAATGTTTGGGCAGTCAGATCCATCTGTTTGAAGACATCTGTCAAGATCCCAAGTGAATGGAGGCTAGGGAGAGACACCCGAAAGTTCCTGTTGCCCACAGAGTTCACTCCATTCTGTCTTAATATTACACCTATAACTTTAATACATGTCACTGTGAGGGTTCAACCGAACAAGGATTTACATGTTCTGTAGGGTCAGATGCTGAAGTCAGAGACCCCACTGCCTCTGTCTTGTAGAGTTTTCTCATGGTGTGAAGGGAAACTGGAAGTCCATGGCAATTCAGTGATTCAGTGAAATGACTTGATAGTTGCTGGCGCTCCATGCTGTACCTATTCTGGAGCAGGGTTGGCACAGAGAGGTCTTGCTCCAGCTGGAACTACTTGATGAAGGCCTGCTCAGTGGGTCACTATGCTCAGATCCCAACATACGACAGTGGGGCAGTAAAACCGAGACATCATTTATGTTTGGAATTTAATCTCACTTTGTTTCGGTTTTAGGGAGCCTCTGTCTAACCGTTTTAAGATAGTCTCACATGGGAGATTTCATAAGGCGTAGAGGATTAGTGCAGCTTGTCATCATTATTAGAAAAAATGCAAAATCTGGTGGGCCAACTGAAGCTGATTATCTGTCTGAAGTTCATTATTAATAATGGTTTTGGACAGAAGATGTATTATTTCTGTTCCATTTGTGTGAGTGCACTGTATGCTTCCCAGCCTTTCCTTTAATGACATCCTTACTAATGTAAGTGTTATCCAGGGCTGTTTGTAACCTGCTTAAGGAACCTGGATGATCAAAACCCTTGCAAGATTTTCTCTGAAACTTCACAGTTTAGATGCCAGGAATTCTGACTTAAGTTTAGGCTCCTAATATCAGTGCCCATGCTGGCTTATTCTAGCAACCAGATTTACTTCGAGCTTCAGCTACAGAATGGTTTTCTGGGGATCACAAGAGCACTGCTACGTGCCATGTTGTTGAGTGAAAACTGAATGATGGAGAGCATGGACTCCCCGAGCTCCATGAGTTTTTGTGCTCTTCTCATTTAATAACATTTAATATCCACAACCTGGAGTGGAATATAATGAACCCCTATCTGACACGTTTGCATTCCATGGTGGCAGAGTAGCTGGACCTCCAGTTGCTGAATTACTCGGGAGTGAGAGTAATTGTATATAATAAAAGCCTAATATGCAAATTGTCCCCTTGATGGAGAGTTCAACCACGAGTTCGACCGGGGGTGGGGGGGGGGGGCCCCCAACTGCCTGCAGCCTCTCCCCCCGGCCAGCCCTGCCCCCGATTAGCCTTACCCCCTCATCGGGGGGCAGGGCAGGCCAGCCAACCACGGAAAGGGAGGCCCTGGCCGGTGGCCGCTGGCCGCTAGGGACCCAACCCGTGCATGAATTTCATGCACTGGGCTCTAGTTCTCTATATAGAAAAGTACTTATTCACTCAATTATTTTATTTCTCCCGTTCTTTACACTCCTTGTTTTTCTGTTATATATTTGCCCATTATCTTACTGTGAATCCTGCCAGTGCCCTCTGACTGGCCTACCATGGATACTTCTCTCCTGCCACCTGTGGGTGCTCACCATTTGACTTGCTCTTCATTTACAAAACAGGCACAGTGGTCCTTTTCTCAAGCGCTTGTGGTCTTGTGTAGGAATGTCCTGACTGTATGGTGTATAAATTTTCATTTTAAAGCTTTTTACACAAATGCATACAACATACCACCATGTTTGAGTGACACATGTAGTACCATCTTAGCAGAGGTGCAGAGTCAAAACCCATTGGTTTGAGTCCTGCTGGGTTGGTGTGCCAGCTGTGCACACATGAGTAATTTACATGGGAGAGGACCTCGTAGGGCAGGCAAACTGGGTTAGTCCTGTATCTGTGCTATGGCCTGAGCTGTGTCTTCAAAAATCCATATGTTGAAGCTCTAACCCCCAATGTGATGGTATTAGGATGGTATCAGGAGTAGTTAAGGTCAGGAGGATGTAGCCCTCATGATGGGATTAATGCCCTTAGAAGAAGAGTTAAGAAAGGATCCTCTCTCTGCAGGTGAGGATCCAGTGAGAAGACAGGAAGAGGGGATCTCACCAGAATCTAACCATGCTGGCACCCTGAGCTTGGACTTTACAGCCTCCATATCTAAGAGAAAGAAATGTCTGTTGTTTAAGCCACCCAGCCTATGGCATTTTGTTAAAGCAGCCCAAAGTGACTCAGACGGTATGGTTCCAGAAAACATTTGTCTAGTACATAGTGTTATCCTTACTCTGACTCATGTTTCCCAATACAGAGGAATTAGCTTACATCAGGACAACTAAGGAACAATTTAAGGAGGAGCCAACATTTGTGCCATGCTATTGCAGTGTGCTGCTATGACGAAGGACTGAGCTTTCCTTTTGTAAAGATGCAATTTAATGCAGCTTTCAGAATAGAGTGGGCTGTGTTGCCATGGAGTAGTTTGTACGTGGTATATATGGAACTGTGATTAGAATGCAACGGTGGCATATATATGTCTTTTGAATAAATAGTTCTGTTTGTTGTTTGTTTGGGGACACTAGGATGATTCAGAGAATCTACAGAAAAGGACTATGAGTATTTTTTTCTCATCAAAATTCTTGTTTTCCTTTAAAGTTTTCTTAAAAAATCAATTTATAAAAAATTTTAAAACTTTGAAGTCACTCCTCACCCCTACCTCTTTTCTTGAATTGCATTTCTCTGTGTAAATATTTGTAAGGAGTTGTAGTGCTTGAATGTTTTTTTCTCTATTAAAAAAAGTACTTATTCACTCAATTATTTTATTTCTCCTGTTCTTTATATTCCTTGTTTTCCTGTTATATATTTGTCCATTATCTTACTTTTTTCGTATCTCATATTTTTTAGTTTTATCATATTTAGAGTTAGTACAAGAACAAATTAGAAACAAACAAACAAACAAAAAGAAAGCACCATTTCCACAGTGAGTTTTCCTGCTTAGGGAGTTCTATTGTATCACTGGGCCTGTTAAATGTGCTCTGGAGATAATAAGAATGAGAAATGAGAACATTTCCCCCCACCTTTTCTTTGCCATTTACATTGATCAGTTTACCTCTGATTATCTGCTCTATGTGATAATGTTGGCAGATAAAACCTATTATTTTAGAGTTTGAAAGCACATGTCTTCTAATAGCACAGATAGGCATACATGTTCATTAGGTATCTGAGAAAGTCTTTCAATTCTTCAAACAAACCCCAAACAAACAGACTTTATGTGTAACTACCCTGCCTATTTCAGACCACACAGTTCATAATGTATGTGTTGGCCAGGTGTTTTTGTTTTTAAGTCACCTCAAGTCCTTCTTGGAAATAAAGAGGTCAGTAAAATAAATCACCAAACAAAGAGATGTGGACAGTGTTTCAGATTAACGCAATACTGCCACCGAAGATGGAGAGTCACGGGCCAGGGTGTGGAACACTGATCGTCTTTCAGGTTAGCAGTCGGGGGACAGCCAGTCCTGGACACCTGGTGCTCCGTATGCCAGCTGATGCTCTGTGTGACCAGGAACAAGGAGAGTGACCAAGGAAAGCAGTGACTACTGAGAGTCAAGCTGATGTTTGTCCCAAACATGCTGTTGATTGGTAGAACAGCGGAGCAGCCAGCCCTCCACATGATTCGAAACCCTGCAAGCTGGTCCCTTTTGCTATGTCACTGGCCTCCATAGGCAGCCGCACTTCATTTTAAATTGGCAAAGGAGGATTTACCCAGCCTTTGAATGTATACAGCCTCTGCGTGAAACAATTTCCCCCTAATTTGCAATTCTAATGTGCTGACTACATTTGACTACTTACGCTGGATTTCACGGTCTATGTTTATAAATAGAAAATATTGAGAGAAAGACGGTGAATTTTGGTTGAGGTGTATGATTAGTGTGCTGGGGTTATTGTAGCAGAACCACAAACTGAGTGGCTTACCCAGAAACTTGCCTCATAGTTCCGGAGGCTAAAAATTCAAGATCAAGGTGTCAGCAGAGCCATCCTCCCTATGAAGGTGTAGGGAAGGATCTGTGCCAGTCTCTCCTGGCATCTGGTAGTTCCTTGACTTGTGGCAGCACAGCTCCAGCCTTCACGTGGCATTCTCTCTGTGTGCATGTCCGTGCCCAAATTCCCCTTTGTAAGGACATCACTCGTGTTGGGTTAGTGGCCCACCCTACCCCACTGTGACTCATCTTAACTAATTATATCTGCAACAACCTTATTTCCAAATAAGGTCACATTCTGAGGTACTTGGAGTGAAGATTTCAACGTATCAATTTGGGGAGGTGGCATAGTTCAGCCCCTAAAGGTGTGATTGACATGAAGATAATCAACTATGGAAGGTTAGCACCAGTAGGATCCTGGAAGATTATTGGCTGCAACCCTCTTATTTTCCACATGGGATCATTGGGCAATAAAGGGCATATTACATATTTTAAAAATTAAATTAGGTAAAGGGTCCTCAAAATATTCCATAATAAAGTTTTTCTTCTTTTTTTTTTCCATGTTTCTTTCCCAATGCAAATGTGGTCCTTCTCTTTTTCTTTCTCTTTCTCAGAATCTCCCTCACCATCCCTGCTCCAGCTCCCCTTCCTCACCATGGGCAATCTTCCTTAGCTATTCTCACCAGCAGACTGCCCAACGCTGCACTCTGTACCAGCAACCTTCAGCAACGTGGCCCATTCTGTCTCCTGATTTGTATCAACTGACATTTGAGATGTACCTATCACCTTATGTTTTTATCATGCCATGCATTTATAAGACTCCTGGCATTGGTAGATTGAACATTTTCTGGTTCTATTATTAAAAGGAACTCCAATAGGCACAGGAAACTTTTCTGAGATACGTGTTTTAATCACTTGAGTTTTGAGGAGTAGTTGTGTGAATGTATGGGGGTCGGGCTGTGGAGTGAGGTGGTAAGAGTAGCTGAGTTAATGAGTGGCCAGCTGACCATTCCTTACCCCAGTCACACTAGCTGCCATTTTCCACTTTGATGATGTAAGCCTTTTGGTGGGAATGTGTGTGTAATCATATTAGAAAGCTCCCAGGGACATCACACTCTATTGGCCTTGTCTCTGTGAGAAGGTTATGTGCTCCTTGACGGGAGGAACCATCTCTTTTCCTTCTAAGTGCCCAGCATGCTGCGGGGGTGGGGCATGATGGTTAACTTATTGTGTTGGATAGTGAAACCAGAGATTGTATTAATATAGATAAGGTCAGTAGATGAACAATGTGTTATCTCACTGTACTAGACTCAGCAAATATTTTGAGAGTAAACATACATTTACCATGATTATCCAATGAGATTTGCCATTTTAACTTTGAACAGTATGTGAAGTGTACTTTTAAATACTTGTACAAATTGAAAGAACATATTAACCTTTAGGAAAGGTTAAAAATACATTTTAATATTCCTCTAGAATGAATGAAAGCATTTTTTAATGGATTAAATGAAACAGGAGTATGTAATATAAAATTAATACAGATCTCACATAAGGAAACAGAATATATTAAATATCTTAATAGGAAAATCAATATTTAAACATATGCCTTTCCCCATACTATTAATTAGAATGGCTTAGACATTGTACTTCATAATCTAGTGTACAGAAATGTCTTGATGATTTATATCAATACCCAAATGTATTATCTTGTACTCCTGCAGTTAATTAAATGAACAGATTTAGTCAACATTACTCACGAATCTCCAGGTCATTATATTATCAAATAACATTGTATTCACAATTTATGTTAAATATAAGATATGTTTGGATTTTTGTAATGGTTATCATTCAGAATTAAAAATGTACTATAATCCTTTCTGCAAGCTTTTAAAGAAGTTGTGGGGTAAGCCTGCCACCTGCTGGTTAAGATTTGTTACTTCATTTTACATTTCAAATAAAGGACATTTTCATCACAGCACAGGAATGTAATACAGTTTGAAGCAATCCTACATACAGACTTTTGAGATTTCCTAGGTTGTTACAAAGTATTGAAGCTCAATGTTCTAATAATTGTCATAACTACAAGCCTTTCATGTTTATCCTTGCCTCTTGATGACCATCAACAACAAATCTATGGCTATATATTTCTGAGTTTCTGCTGTAGAGTCTAAGTTTGATTTAGGCTTTTACTCTCAAGTAATTGTGTGCCAAGAACATATCTGTAGGCGAGAGGTGGCTCAGTGCTGCTAAACCTGAAGAATTGTTCTCCTCGGCCTCTTCTTTTTCTGACCAAACCGCACAAACATACTGGGAATGCTGCTGTGTCCCCATGTAGGACCCCAGCCTGCACTGTCCCCCACTCCTCTGGCTGGCTCCAAGCACAGCCTTGGGGTCACCCATTACTCAGGCCACCCAAGAACCTCAGTTTTCTCGTTTGTAAAATATGGGTAATAATTCTGCTTCCAGTTGTTTTGAGCATTAAACTAGGAAATGCATGAGCAGCACTTAGCTTCATTATTATTATTAGCCTTAGAAGACTTTACTCTTTTTGTCTATCATCAGTAGTTAGAAGATTCACCAAGATATGACTATGACTTTCCACCTTATTTGTATTACCTAACCCATTAAAAAACATTTTTATTGATTTCAGAGAGGAAGGGAGAGGGAGAGAGAAATGGAAATATCCATGATTGGTTGCCTCCTGCACTCCCCTTACTGGGGATGGAGCCCTCAACCTGGGCATGTGCCCTGACTGGGACCTCTTGGTCTATGGGACAATGCTCAATCCACAGAGCCACACCAGCCAGGTGCCTAATCCATTTTGTATCCTTGTTTTCTTCCCTTTTGAAGATCCCCTTCCTTGCCAGACAGACTTTGCAGTCGCAGGGACTAGAAACTTAGCGCATCAACACAGCATGACAGCCTCCAGAAATCGTCCGGAGGCTGGAGAGCAATGCCCCCGTGGGTCCTCAGAAACTTCTCTAGCTTTACTCGTCTGTAATTAGTGTGCTCTTTAAACCCAACTTTATATTTGCCCGAAAGAGGGGGTAATCATCATGACTTCAGTAAAGAAGAGCAAGTAAGGCAATTAGTTCAGTAAATATTAATTAAGTGCCAACCATATGCAGTTACTGGGAGAGGTGCTGGGAATACAAGATGAGGAAAAGAGCCCCTCTGTAGAAGCAGTTCTCAAAAATCTCCCAGCTATTTTCATCCCCATAAGGGGACATTCCTGGCTATTATATAATGTCACATTTGGATGTCCCAAGGTTTCTTTTTTACCTTTTTAGGTCTTACAACTTTCAAGTGCCTGAAATTTCTCATATTAGCCCTCTTTTCTCAATGGAGTTAACAGCTGGATAGGTCTGTGGCTCTCCTGAGTAAATGGTGTTCATGGTGTAAATTAAGCATTTGGCATGTATATTCCTGTGTGTGTGTGTGTGTGTGTGTGTGTGTGTGTGTGTGTGTGTGTTAATCTTCACCCAAGGGTATTTTTCCATTGATTTTTAGAGAGAGTGGAAGGGAGGGAGAGAGACTGAGAGAGAAACATTGATGTGAGAGAGACACATCGATTGGTTGCCTCCCACACAAGCCCCAATCAGGGCTGGGGATGGAGCCTGTAACGGAGATATGTGCCCTTGACCGGAATCCAATCCCGGACCCTTCAGTTCATGGGCCAGTGTTCTGTTCACTGAGCCAAACCAGCTAGTGCATTCCTCTTTTTAAATGTAGTGTTTAGCAAGTTCTTGCTACATGGAAAGTGGTCCATAAACATTTGTTTTACTTATTAAAAAGAATTTTCAAGTTGTCATTTAATTTCAAAATCTTCAATAATTGAAGTTGGGGAACAGCAGCCTAGATGTTCATTTGGGGTTCTTGGGAAGGCGGAGCAAGGGAACAGAGACTCACATCTGAGAACTTTCTATTTTTATTTCTTAAGACCTGAACCCTTGGAACTAAAGAGTCAGCCTCAGGCCAGCATAGGCCGGTGGTTGAAGCATTCAGAGAGGGATGTTGCTAATAATTTTTACTTATTATAGAAGGATTGCATGTTCATTTCATATAATCAATAAAAAAAATACAGGAGACAAAACCTTACTTGTAACCTCACAACCCAGAGCTATTGCTTGTTCATGTTTTCATGTATACCACTGTGCTTTCGGCAGTGCACACAGCTGAGGGCAATTCTTTTCCTCCCATTCTCTCTCTTTTTTAAAAAAAATGGTTTTTTCATTGATTTTAGAGAGAGAGGAAGGGAGAGAAAGAGAGGAGGGAAACATCAATGTACCCTGACCGGAAATCAAACCTGCAACCTTTTGGTACACAGAAGGACACTCAACCAACTGAGCCACACAAGCCAGGACCATCCCATTGTCTCTTAAGCCCACTCCAACCAGCGTTACAAACCCCCTCCACTTCAAACAACTTCTTTTGTCTAGGTCACCAATGACCTTCACTTTTCGTGATCCAATGAGCCAATTCTCGGCCCTTGGCTAATTCACCCACCAGCAGCACTTGGCATAGTTGGTGATTCTCTCCTGAGCACTGCATTGGCCTGGCTTTCTGCCTCATTGGTTCCTCCTCAGCCGACTTGGTCTCTCCTTTCCTGTACTGGACTGTCTGTGTTGGTTTGATCCAAGGTCAGTTCTTGAACTTCTCTCTACATTTGTTGATCATTCAAGCTCAAGGTTAAAACATCCATATTTGCTGACGACTCCCAAATCTCATCTCCAGCCCTGGCCTCTTTCCCAAACTCCCAGTGGACATTACCAACTGCTGACTTCACATCCCCATTTGAATACTTTATAAATTAGGAAATCAGAAGACCCACTATGCATCTGAGTATGAAGGGTTTGGATAAAGGGGTCTGGAAGTTAAAACAATGGTGAGAAGGCTCGGGGAGGGGCAGGCAAAAGAATTCAAAGATTCATAGACACAGACAACAGTATGGTGATTACCAAAGGGAAAGGGGAGTGGGGGCAGGTAGAAGAGGGTAGAGGGGCATAAATGGTGTTGAAAGGAGACTTGACTTGGGGTGGTGAACACACAATACCATATACAGATGTTGTATTATAGAATTGTACACCTGAAACCTGTATAATTTTATTAACCAATGTCACCCCAATAAATTTAATAAAAATTAACAAGAAAAGAATTGTCAAAGAATTGTCACTTCTGCTTCAGCCTGCAGTAAGCACTGCAGGACCCCCACTCCCCTCCCTCCCCCTGCAACTCTCTCAGGCAGAAGCAAAGCTATGGAGCTGCTGGAATAACATGCACCCACCAACTATCCCTGATGTGGGCAATTTTCAAAGAGCTCATTCAGAAGCCACTTGGAACTCATTCCTGCTTTAACAACTTCCAGAGGACAGGGGCTTCAAATCTCAGGCCTCTCATCAGCTGACTTTGATGGGGAAGGGAGCTCTGGGAAATATAGTCCCATCTCTTATCAGATACATGTGAGCAGGTAAATGAAAGATTAATAAAAACAAGTTTTCCAACCTGCTATTCCAGTTCAGGGTTTTGTGTGATTGGAGCCTCTCTGAGCAACTTAGGGTGCAAAGCAGGACCCACGCAGAACACCCTTCCATTGCAGGGTGCACTCCCATCCACACTCATACTCAGACGGTGACAATGAAGACATACCAGTCACTGACATGTGCAACTTGGGGATGTGGGAAGAAACCAGAGACCCTGGAGAAGATCCATGCAGACGAGGGGAGACTGTGCAAACTCCACAGACAGTGGCCTCAGGCCAGCAGGAATCGATTTTTTTCATCACTGTAATAACAAAATGTGAGTGAACAAACAGCGTTATTTGAGGACCTGCTGTGCTTCAGAAGAGTGTGCTACTGATAATGAGTTGAAAACAAACTGTCACAGATGTCTAGACTTCTCAAAAATAACTCATCCAAAGCTAAACTCCAATTCTGCAATCAGCCTCACCCTCTGCCTTCCTCTTGGTTATTGTCAATGCCATTCCCCAGTTGCTTAGTCCAACGCTTTGTTTTTGATCCCTTTTTCTTTCATGTCTCACATTCAATCCGTAGGATATCCGATGGGCTCTATTTTTAAAATTATGGACACTAACCTCTCCTAACCACCCATTCTGCCCTCTCTTTGGTCTGAGCCACCATTCTCTCAGGAGACCTCTCTCTTCGGGTCAAAATCATGATGGCTCCCCACCCCTCATGGAGTGAAAGCCGTACACTGGCAATAAGACACTCTCCAGCTACCCCACTCTCTTCTAATGCACTCTCTCTTGCTTGCTCTGCAGCAGCCACACTAAACAGGTGAGGCTCAAACCTGCTTTGGGGTTGCTGCTTACACAAATACCTGCTTGGCTAGCTCCTTCTCTTGAGTCTTTGCTTACCTTCTCAAAGGATTAGGCTAACTGCCCTACTTAAACCTGCTACCTGCCATGGTGCCTGCCACAAGCCATGTGCAGGCCATGTTATATTGAGGTACTTTTTTTTTTTATTGCTTAAAGTATTACAAAGGATATTACATATATGTCCTTTTTTCCCCCCGCCTTTGACAGTCCCCTAGCCTCCCCTATCCCCCAGTGTCTTATGTCCATTGGTTATGCTTATATGCATGCATACAAGTCCTTTGGTTGATCTCTTACCCCCCTCCCTCCTGTTGGTAAGTTGACTTCTTGAATGAGGTCCCAAATAGATCTGTTTATATTCCATCTTCTGGGACACAGCTCACCTCGCCTGATGTGTGAAATTTGAAATAAATTAACATTATAAATGTATATAAAAACAACAACAAAATCCCCCTGCAGCATGCCTCTCCCTGACACTCCCAAACCCTCTTCTGCCACCCATGGTCCTTTTTACCTTCTCACATACTGTATAATGTATGTACTTATGTTTATTACCTGTGGTCACTCTCCCATGCTGGGATGTAAGCTCCATGATAACAAGGATCTTTATTTAATTTTTTCTTTTTATTGATTTCATAGAGGAAGGGAGAGGGAGAGAGAGATAGAAACATCAATGATGAGAGAGAATCACTGATTGGCTGCCTCCTGCATGCTCCCTACTGGGGATCAAGCCTGAAACCTGGGCATGTGCCCTGATCAGGAATCAACCAGTGACCTCTTGGTTCCTGGGTCAATGCTCAATCAGTGAGCCATACCAGGCCAGGTGATAACAAGGATCTTTATTCATTGATGTATCACAAACACATAGACCTGTGCTGGAAATATGGGCAATCAATAAATATTAGTTAAATACATGGATATATCTTTTTGTTAAGCAAAAAAGGATCATATATAAACTGTTATATAAAAACTTTTGCATAGTACTTCTTGAATATTTTCCCATGCCAACAGACACACAACCCAAATATTTTTTTTTCTAATTACATTGTATGCTACTAAATAGTAAATTTTTTTTATTAGTTTAATTTATGTTTTAACTAGCGGCCCGGTGCACAACATCTGTGCACTGGGGGCGGGGGTGGGTGGACGGTGGTCCCTCAGCCCGGCCTGCACACTCTTGCAGTCCAGGACCCTCGGGGGATGTCCACCTGCTGGCTTAGGCCCACTCCCCGCTAAGCCAGCAGGCGGACATCCCCTAAAGGGTCCTTAGTGCTGCTGTGGAGGCAGGAGAGGCTCCCGTCATCACCACTGTGCTCACCAGCCGTGAGCCTGGCTTCTGGCTGAGCAGAGCTCTCCCTCTGGGAGCAAACTGACCACCAGGGGCAGCTCCTGCGTTGAGCATCTGCCCCCTGGTGGTCAGTATGCGTCATAGCCATCGGTCATTCTGCCATTCGTTCTATTTGAATATTAGGGTTTTATTGTATAGGATGGTAACATCTTCTTTGATAGCTTTATTGAGATGTAATTTACATACCATAAAATTTACCCATTTATTTATTTTTATTTTTAATGTTTGTATTACTTCCCCAACCCCCTCTAACCATTTAGAGTGAACAATCCAATAGCAACACACATTTTTGGAGAGTCTGCTACCTGCCAAGCACTGTGACAGACTTGGAGGGTATAGCTGTAAAGAAAATGGAGACAATTCATATCCTCACAAAGATTATGGTCTGGGAGGAGAAGGAAACAGGCAGACATTAACTAATAATTGCACAGTTAATTACTTGTTATTGTGGTAAATGCTACAAAAAGATAGGGGGCTGTGTGAGTAGCTCACAGAAGGCCCTTACCTTGTCTTGGGGCCCAGGGTGGGGTTCCTTCAGGAAGTGGAAATTAAACTGAGCCCTATAGGGTGAGTAGGAATTAGCAGGTGAAGGAAGTAGGGCCAGGTAGGGGCACTAGAAGGACGGTTGATGCGGCTGAACATCGGCTTCATTCTTTCACTAATATACGCTGTGATGGAAGTCCTGAAATTATTTCCTTAAGATAAATTCTTGGAACTAAAGTTGCCAGGTCAAGTGTGTGCAGGTCTGCCCTCCCTTCTTCTTTCTTAACTTTCTGCTATGAATTACATTGCTGGAAGGGTGGTAGTTAGGTGTCTATGGAATTAGAGGTGCCCTGCTACTCTGTTGCCTTCTTCTTGAGATGGCTCTGGTGGGATTCCAGGAGCCTTGGAAAGAAGACCCTGTGGCAAGTCTTTGGGGGCTGAGGCTGGTGGACAGTTGCCCCGCCACAAGCAGGAGGGTAGCCAGAGGTCTGCACATTCACATCAGGTGCCCATATCCCTGAAGTGTAGGCAAAAATATCCTTCTTTTCTCTTAGTTTTGCCTTACATGTAACAGTCAGAGCTCTGTTAGGTTCTAATTTCTATTGCTTTTCCAAGGACTCCAATGAACACACTATTATAGTGTCTGGGCAAAGGCACTATTGAAATACGAAGTGTTGCTGAAATTATGGCCATATTTCAGGTTAGTATTTACATTTCTCAATTTCAATTGTAAATTACAAGTTAAAAAAAGAAACTGTTTACGAAAAGTACATGATATAAAATGGGGATTAAACAATTTGAAGGCAGGAATAGGAAAGAAAAGCAATTTAGCCAGAGAAGGAAGTTCTTGACCTCAGGAAACGTAAACTCTTCATAAATACATATCACTAGTTAAAATGAGAGGTTCAGCCAATATTTGATTTTCATGGAGATTTTTAGATTCTCTAAAATTTTTAATTGCACTCACTTTTGATAAAGTTAATCATGGCTACCCACTGAAGATTTAGTTAGCATTTAAAAAGGAACTTGAAGATGCACTCTGCTATAAAAGTATTCTAGGGAAACATTAAAGACTTTCTTACTTAGAGGGGAGGAAATTCCCAAAGTCCACAAATAAATACTCAAATTCAAATCAAAAGAGAGCCATGCCAAGTGATAACTGTTCCGTTTTAGGCCAACTTGAAATAGCCATCTGCTTCTAGCTGCTTCAGTTAACTGGGGACCATGAATAGTGACCCATGGCTGCCATAAAGAAGCTACATAGACTAACCATAGGAAATTAAACCTATGCAATTTTTGACCAGATTCAAATTGGTGATGGTTGTTGTGTGGTTATGACTTCCAATTTGATTTTCCATTATGTGGCAGTTACCCCCTAGTCCTGACAGATATATTTTTTACGATTGCCTTTAAGAATCTCTGTTTATCCAAATGAAACAAGTGTGACTGGTTTGCTTAAGGCATTAAAAAATTATTCTTAGCCTGGCCACAGTGGCTCAGTGGTTGAGCATTGACCTATGAACCAGAAGGTCACGGTTCGATTCCTGGTCAGGGGCATATGTCCGGGATGCAGGCTCGGTCCCCAATAGTGAAGTAGGCAGCCGATCAATGATTCTCTTTCATCATTGATGTTTCTTCCTCTCTCTCCCTCTCCCTTCCTCTCTGAAATCAACAAAGTTATATTAAAAACATTAATCTTAAGTGATAAAACTAAAGGGCCATGTTAGAGAATTTTAAGTTATAATTACTACCTTTGTGGTTTTTAGTTTCTTCCATATTTTGGGTCATTCTTTATTATAAATGTCTAGACATAGGATTTCTGGTGGGTGGGAAAGGATAACTCAGCAGCTCTGGGTTATCCAAACAGTAAACATTCCCAGAAAGGCTGTTTCCTGACTGACCCTTGGCTGGTTCCTGGGAACTGAGTTCTTGGAATATTCTGACTGATAAGAGTGTTTTGCATGCGGGGTCATGAGCCTGCTATAATAGCTCTTCCAGGTGGTTTATACTAACGAAGTGATTCATGTTGAACACCTGCGTGCCCTCTGTGGGCTTGGAGCTCAGTAACTGAGGTTAGTCATATAGGGTTATACATATGCGACTGACCCCCAATGCTCTGGACAACCAGGCTCAACTGAGCTTCCCTTGTTGACAAGACTGTGCACATGTTGTCACACATCATTGCTGAAGGACGTACGCACATCCTGTGTGACTCTACCGGGAGGGTCCCCTTGGAAGCTTGTGTCTGGTTTCCTGCAGACTTTGCTGCATGCACCTTTCCCCTTTGAGATCTTAATATATCCTTTTGCTGTAATAAATTGTACCTCAAAAACAACTTCTGCATCCTCTGGGTCCTTTTAGGGAAACACCAAGCTTGAGGATGGTCTTGGAGACTCCTGACACACTGGCCCAATGGCCTTCAGTTGCCGTTAAGGAGAACTAGTCTAGCCGGTTAGGCAAAAAGTGCTTATCATCATGTATTCTGTGGTTTCCAACATTGTTGGAATGGCTGAAAAAGTAGATGGAGATTCCAGGAACAATTTCTAGCCCCAGAATTTCATTCTTGCAGAAGCAGAAGCCACCAAGAAGCGGCTAGCTATGAACTCACGCTGCCTCAACTATGCCAGCAAGAGGATTCTTGCATCCTGCCTGGACCCCCTTTTAACTCAGTTCTGAATCCAGGCACCTGAATGAAGGAATTTCAGTCATACCCGGAACTTCAAGGGAGTCTGCAAAGGTAGTATTTCACGTTTACAGTGCTCAAAGACACAAGAAGGAAATCAGAATTTATGCCGAGTCAATCCACAGTATCTCATACATTGTGTTAAAGAACATAAACATTTTAATGTTCCTTGATACTGCCCAATTGCTTTTTTTAAAGTTTGGAAACATTTGCAATGGCCATGACATGTGAGGCTCTAGTTTTCTAGTTCTTAGTATCAGGGGAAGGTAAAGTCAATGGACAAACATAAATATTAAGGGACAGTCTCGTCGTCACCTGTGTTCTCTGCCTTTCTCTCTGTTTTTCTTGGAAGAAACAGATTCCTATAGATTGTGGTTAATATGGGGATTACAAGTCAACTTATAAATCAATTACTCCATGTTGGTGACTAACAATGCACTCATTTATATAATACAGGCTAAGCAATTTTGGTTATTGTTAAAAACTGAATAAAGTAAGTGGAAGGCTAGTTTTTAAAAAAATATATATTTTTTATTGATTTTTTTTACAGAGAGGAAGGGAGAGGGATAGAGAGCTAGAAACATCGATGAGAGAGAAACATCGATCAGCTGCCTCCTGCACATCTCCCACTGGGGATATGCCCGCAACCCAGGTACATGCCCTTGACCGGAATCAAACCTGGGACCCTTGAGTCCGCAGGCCGACGCTCTATCCACTGAGTCAAACCGGTCAGGGCTGGAAGGCTAGTTTTACTTTTATTAACTCTCTAAGTTACACTTTCTTCTTAGGTTCTCCATCTCAATCCTCCTCCAGCCTCTGTGTCTTTACAATATTCTAAATAACTACCATTGGTTGTCTTAGAAAAAGGGATTTGAGCCAGCTGATTTGAGCTCTGAGGTGAGATTTTTGCTCAAGAGCTTTAACTGTAGGAAGATGTAACATCTCAACTGGATGCCAGGAAAAAAAATTATAATACTGAAGTTTATACACACAAAGGATGACATAAATTTACTAATTCCTTAAGAAACTTATAACTTCACAATTACTGGATCTTGAAACAATGTGATAATTACATGGCATTAAAAAATACAGGGTATTTATGATACACTACCATAACGAGATCCTATTCTTATATATGTTACATGAATATGTATAAAAAATATCCAAAAGGACCAATGATAAATGCTGACAGCAATTGTCTTTGGGGGGTGAGAAAATAAGTGGCTGCTTTTCCTTTATTCCTTATATTTCCTGGCTTGTTTTGAAATTTTTAAATAAGCATATATTACTTTAGTAATCTGATGGGAAAAATAAACCTTTTAAAAGGTGAGAAAGAAAATAATCAAATTAATATGTCGTAAATATCTCAAGGGGTTGTAATGATTCAAATTACATAATATGTTTTTATAAATTGTGCAGTATTATGAAAAAGCAATGTAGTACATTTTTCTAAGTCCTGATTTCTCCTCCTTACTTGGAATTAATAAGTCTGATGCCTTCAGGTATGTTTAGTTTCAGAATTTTATTTTAAAGGGATTTTTATGGCATAACATAATATCTGTGGTATTCTTACTAAAATCATTTATAATGGTCAAATTCTAACAATTTTTGCAACAAGATTTTATTATATTTTCCTAAAACATAGAAAAAGTTTACATTATATACCATTTTGGACTTATATTTTTACATTTTCAAAATAATTTACTGCAAATGTTAGTTTCAAAGAAAATTTAAGAGAAATTATAAAACAGTTACAAAGTTCTTTACAATAAAATTCATGATAAAAATAATTTTTTTCAAGTTGAAAATTTATCAAAAGGTATACATGGATTATAAATATATTTTGGCAATATGGTGGATATAAGGGCACTTTAAAAGTTATCTAGTTAATGACTACAGATATGACATGTTTGATGAAACACAATCTGTAAGTCTTAATCAATGATCATTTCTTGCTGCTAAAACATTGAAGTAATTTATTTAAAAAGTCCATGAGTACTATGAAGAGTTTGATGTCTTCACAAAGATTCTTTTATAAGTTCAGCTAATCTCTGGAAGGCCTAAAATAGAAAATAGATAAGAATTAATGAAAGTAGGGTACTATTTAGGAAAGGTTTGTCAGAATGTTAAAAATTCAAACAAAGAATATCCATCTAAGGGTGAGATAAAGCAGTGAAAACCAAGTTTACTAGAAGCATCAGTTTTATCATGGTCGGATGCTGTCAGTGTCATAATATATGTAGATATAAGCATATCAGATTCCCAGGATTTTTATTTTGTTGTTCGTGTGGCCCTCAAGGTCACCACTTTTGATTTTCTCTACACCACCTATTATTTTATTTTTTATGTAATCTCTCACCTGCATATACATTATATATAGTTGAAATTGCCCAAATCTATTATATAAAAAAATATAAACCCTTGTCGAGTGGCTCAATTAGTTGGAGCATCACCCTGTATATGTGGGCTCGATTCTCGGTCAGGGCACATACCTAAGTTGTGTGTTCGATCTCTGGTTGGGGTGCCTACAGAGGCAGCCAACTGATGTTTTTCTCACATCAATGTTTCTCTTTCTTTATCTCTCCCTTCTTCTCTCTCTAAAAATCAATAAAAACATATCCTTGGGTGAAAATGAAACAAAACAAAAAAATAAAACTTATGAAAAGCATATTTAATGACATGAGAAAGCAAATAAATAAAGAACCAATCCATCTGCAAAGATAGGTACCAACTCATTTTAAGGTTAATGGCACCATTCAATTTATGGGTCTTCTGCTTGGATTCCCAGACATACAGTTCTGAGGAACTTGTTTCTTTGCTTCTTATTATTTTGCTTAAAGCTAGATTTGTGATTAATTTGAGAGTATTATTCCCTTTGATTTGTTGATATTTTTTTTCCTCAATGAGGGAGACTGGCCTCAATTTGCACTTTGGGCTCATGTTAATTCTATGAAGGAAGGGAAGATATTTTCTTCATAATATATTGGTGATCAATGAACATTGTTTAGTAGGTCTGAAAACTATTCTTGAAAACAAAAAAATTAAAGTCAGTATCTTCATTTGTCTATAGAAGTCTAGCAACAAAGTAAATGTGTCTTTTTATGATAGTTCATGACTTTTCAACTAATACTTTCCCCGCCCCCCAGAAACCCAAGACCTAAAAGCATAATGTAACTCACAAAATGAACACATGTCCCAAAAACAGAATTGAGCCCTGGCCAGTGTTGCTCAATGGTTAGAGTGTTGGCCCATGCACTGAAGGGTCGTGGGTTCAATTCCTGGTCAAGGGCATGTACCTGGGTTGCAGGTTTGATCCCTGGCCCCATCGGGCATGCGTGGGAGACAACAAATAGATGTATCTCTCTCATATCAATGTTTTCCTTTCCCTCCCTTTCTACTCTCTCTAAAAAATCAATGGAAAAAATATCCTCAAGTGAGGATTAACAACAACAACAAATTAGAACTGATATCTAGTGTTATGCTGAAGAGAATACTGTACTTACTATATCCATTTGTTCTGGAGAAGCCAACGAGAAGGATGCTCTAAAGTAAGGGCTAGGAGCTGAGCTGTCAATGTAGAAAGCATTTCCAGGAACCATTAATATCTAAGAGAGTTTATGGAAAATAAGCGACATACTATTAAAGAAAAGCTGAAAGAAAATATAGGTAAATCAAATCTCAGAATGGGGAAGGACTTTTTAAAATTAAAGGCAATTAAACAAATCACAAGGAAAAAATAATTTTATGTAAAATCCTGTATATCATACAATAAACAAAAATAAACACAGAGAAACTGGAAAAATGTTTACAATAAATATGGCAAATACGACATCTTCACATATAAAGAATGCAGAATGGCTGGGTGGGGGTTGTCAATTGCGGAAACAGGAGACATATGTAAAACTTTAGACCAAAAAAAAAAAAAAAAAAAAAAAAAAAAAAAAAAAAAAAGAAAAAGAAAAGAAAGAATGCACAGAGCCCTAGCCAGTTTGGCTCAGTATTAGAGTGTTGGTCTGTGGACCAAAGGGTCATGGGTTCTATTCCCAGTCAAGGACACATCATACCTCAGTTGCAGGCTGGATCCCTGGCCCTGGTCAGGGTGCATGAGGGAGGCAACCAATTAATGTGTCTCTCTCATGCCGATGTTTCTCTCCCTCCCTCACTTCTTCCCTCCCCTCCACTCTGTCTGAAAATCAATGGAAAAAATATCCTCGGTTGAGGATTAAAAAAAAAAAAAAAGAATGCATAGAAACAGAAAAAAACACACCAGAATTCTAGCTTTTATAGCCAAAGGGCAGCTTACAAAAATGGAAACAGTAACAACCATGAATAAATGTGTAACCTAACTAGAAAACTAAGTTCAAACAATGAGATCCATTTTTAAGTTATCAAATTTGCAAGTGACTTTTAAGCTGGAATCTGAAAGGTGTTGGCCAAGCAAAAAGTAGGGGAAGAATATTTTAGGGAGATGATACAGAGTGTAAAGGCCCAGAGATGGGAAGAAAAGAACTGAAAGAAGGTAAAAAATTTAATATTTAAAGCAAAGGAATAACAATGTTGAGTAAGTGTGTCAAGATGCAGTGGTGAAAACCACTGTGATTCTTGAGGACCACTGTGGCAGATAGCTCACTGTGGCAAAGCACATTTCCTTTATATAAGGAATAAAGGAAAAGCAGCCACTTATTTTCTCACCCCCCAAAGACAATTGCTGTCAGCATTTATCATTGGTCCTTTTGGATATTTTTTTTATACATATTCATGTAACATATATATGTGGCAAAGCACAAATATATTCTATTCCCCAGCCTCTTTCTAATTATACGTGGACACATGATTGAATCCTAGTCAATGGATGTGAAGTGATGTGTGCTACTTCTAGGCCTGATCCATAAAATTCTTCCCCTGTGTGATCCACCATGCTCTTTCCATTTTGTAGCCATGTGGACTCTCTGTGTTGAAGACTGAAGAGCAAGGAGATGGAAGGAACCAGGGTCTCTGAATCACTGCTTGGAGTACAGTTGCCTAAAGATCAGTTACTTGAAATTTTATGTGAGTCAGAAATAAACGTCAATTATGTTCAATCTTTGAGATTGTTAATGTAGTACAATCATGATATTCAAAAGTATTAGTAACTGCTTGTTGTTACATGGTACAAATATGGGCAGTGTCTGCTAAGGTAAGAGGAGTAGGGAATGGAATGATTTGGGGGCACTCTGGGGAAGAGATTTTAATGGAGAAGATAGGTTTTTGTGTTCTTAATAACAATAAAATGAAAATCATTTTTCCCAATTTAGCCGAAAAGTTTTGGGATGTGCTAGAAACAAACTGCTGTATGAGAAGGAGGGAGTGGTAAAAATCTCTGTAAGATGACCAAAGTCTGAGCTAAGGCAGTGGTGATAAAATTGGAGATTATTTAGAAAAAGTAAAGGTACAGGCAACAGGATATCTGGAATAAATGAAAAGGACTGAAAAAAGAAGTGCAATAAAATATGAAGTCTATATCCTTAGCATGTAGCTCAGAGATACATACAAATAGCCACTTATCAAATGTTCTTAAAGATAATGGCATTGATAGAAAACTAAAGAAAATATAAAATTGATTTGTTATACTAAAATATATTTATTTGAAATAAACCAGTTACATATTTAGTAAGTACCTACTATGTGTTGTTGCTAGGATTAGAACAATGCATAAAGCATGAGTCTTTCCCTCCAGTAAGATGGTTAGAGAGGATGAATGAGTTTCCCAAGGGAGTGGGGCTAGCCCAGAAATCCAGCCAGTTGCTAGGTCTAACCTTTAGACTGCTTCATCTCATAGGTACTAGCAGGGCACTTGCTATCATCAACATAATCTGTTCTTTTTTTTTTTACAATCTATTCTTTTGTATCATTTATTCTATTGCTTCATGGCAAAAATTAATACTATAAAATGATACTAGAAATAGATCTTAGTGTTTACAAAAGACTGATAAACATGGTAAGAGAATTAATTAATGGAGAAAGGATAATTTATTTGGTAAATTGGAAAGCTATACAGAAAAATACTTGGATTTCTGAGATTATTCAATGCCCCTGAATGAAATCTAAATAGACTTATGATTTAAGTATAAAGGGAGAATTAAAAAACATAGAAGAAATCATCATGGGCTAATTTGAAGTACAAACAGCAGGATAGAAACTTTTCTGGGTAATTTTAACCATGTGAAATAATTGTGTAGCCAAAATATCAGCTATATACAGGCTCTTCAAATAAATACACCACAAATGGTCATAAAATCTGGGTGGTGAAATTGAGCTATTTAAAAATTTTTCATTATATTTTTCTAAGTTTGCTACCATGAATATGGTTTACTTTCATAATGGGGGGGAGAGGGTAGGGGGCTCTATTTTAAATACTAAAGGCTAATGCCTACTGAGCATTTACTAGTCTATGTGCTTTATATATATTTACTAAATTATCATAACAACATTATGAGGGAGAAAGTCTCATTATTACTAAAACGCAGGGAGGGTAACTTGCCTGAAGCCACACATCCAGTAAAGGGTGGAAATGGGATTCAAACCCAAGGAGTGTGGCTCCAGGGACTGTGCTCTTAGCCATTAAACCAACCAGCAGCTGAGATCGATGACTATATTTCCATTAATTTAGACCAGAATAATAACTATGTAACCCAAAAATCTATTATGATTTTAATAATGAGATAACATATCTGATATTAAAACATGATGAGTTGGGGTGTTAGGCGATGATAAACATCTCTCCATTTTTATTTAAGTAAGAAATTACATTATAGTAACAGTAAAACTATTTCTGCCTTTTTACCTCTTTCTTAATGGCTTTTTCTTCAATCAGTTTTTTTACATCAGAAATGCCCTTAATTTTAATCCATACAAACATCCCAGCAGTAGGAGCATGCCACTCTGCCAAACCTACAAATAGAAGAAGGGAATAAATATCTGCTGAAGCTATATTTGATATCACATATCATTTAATGACATAATTGCAATGACTATAAACTAGTATTTCCATAAAAGTTCCTTCAGTGATAGCATTTAAAAATATATAGTTTTATGAGTCCTGAAAATTGATGGTCTGAGTTTTATTTTTTTTAAAAAAGTAAGTAAGCCCTGGTCAGGTAGCTCAGTTGGTTAGAGCGTCGTCCAGATGCTCTGGGGTTGCAGGTTTGAGCCCTGGTCAGGGCACAACCAATACTCAGCCAGTGAGTGCATAAGTAAAAGGAGACAAATTGATGTCTCTCGCTCTCTCAATAAAATAAAATAAAAAGTGAATGAGAAAGGGGGTGAAGGCAGGGAGGGAGACTCGTGTGTGCCTATTTACAATTTTAGTCAGACTTAGGGTGGCACAAGTCTAGTGTCTATGTCTACTTCCTTTAGTTAGAACCATACCTGAGCCAAATATGACTCTTTCAATCTTAGAAGAGGATTCTTCAACTCTTTCTAGATTCTTCCAGTGTTTCAATCAGTGCTGTCATTTATGTAATAGTTTAGAAGTCCCATGGAATAAAGTTTTTATCAGAATGTAATTAATTATGAACAGAAGTACTTAAAATCAGGCATTCCAGTTGCATTTGTAGGCTTTATGTTTCAATGAGTATTAGGATAGAGAAACCAAGAAGGAAGGATAATTATTTTGACTTTAATTATCTTTTTGTTGCTGTTGATTAAAACCTTTTCTTCAGCTCCACTGTACAAAATGGTAGAATAGTACTCTTTATAAAAAAAAAAATTATATTTTTATCAATAATTCATAGGAAATAAGCTATGACAGTATTAAGGAATTAATATATTTTGCTTACTGTTATTCACACCAGAGGTATTTTTCATGATATAATTAAAGCCACGTAATTCATTTTACTTCCTTATTTTTCATAGAAAATTAAACCCACCCTGCAATTAAATTAGCAATAGAGAGTAGTAGACAGATAAATGAGGTTAGTGATTAAAAGGCAAGTCATTTGTAATGAGAAATCCTCTGTAGACTGTATTAGCATTTTGTCTTTAGATAATCCAGCTAGAAAAAGAGTATGTTGTTTGTTTCACAATTCCTCTTCTACTTAGAGGAAAATTTTGAAATAACTCTAAAAATTTTTGAGTATAGATGTTATTTATCTTGAACTAACATTGCTGGTTGATTATTAGACGAATTGGTCTTTTTTTTTAAAGGACAAATTCTTCACAGCAGCTAGGTAGAAATGGGTCAGGGTTTGCAGACTGTTCCTTCTGAGATTATTTATAGGGTAATATTTTCTTGACAAGAACACTCCTGGACTCTTGTTTCTTTACCCCGGGATTATTAACAATACTATGCAGTGTTTATCACCCACTTATATAGTACTGCTGTTTATCGAAGGACGGGGGTATATGTTCTACTCACCACTTAACCACTTGTCTGCAGCTTTCAGTAATGCATCCTTCTGCTTCCTATAGTAATCAATAACCCTAGATGAAGAAAACAGTGAAAAAAGATGTGTTTAGTACACTGACTGCCGAAACTAAGAGGCTCTATAAGAATCCATTTTCTATCTTGATGAAAATGAATGCCATATAAGGAAATAGGGCATGTTTATTTGACTTGTCTGGTGGTAAGCTTTTACCACCATGCTTTTTCCTCTATTGTGGAATAATTAAAAATAGAAAATTATAAGTCAGAGTCCATTTCTATGTGGAAAATGGGACCTGAAATGCCTTACCTCTCTATGTGGGCCAGGAAGCCCTCCTGTCCCCACTGGTGAAGAAGCTGTGACACCAGGAGCTGAAAGAGGTGAGACAATAACAGGGGTCATGCTTCATCCTCTACCAGGTATTTTCTGCCAGTCACTCTTGAGTCTATGTAAAGCACCATAAGAAAACAGAACAAGCTGACCCAACCAAGCTTTAGTCAGTCAGTGATTTAGAATAAATGTTAATAACAAAGACAATGCTAATAAAGTGACAAATATTTATAGAGTACTTGCTGTGCCAGAAACTACGGTAATGCTTTAAAATAGTTTAGCTAATTTAACCTTGTAATGACCCTAGTAGGCAGGCTATTATTTCTATTTCACTGATGAGCGAATGAGGCATGAGGGTTGTTAACCTTCCTGAGGTCACAGAGCTCGTCACAGAGCCTGGGTGCGAGTCAGAGGGCCCAGCTGCAGATCCATGCCATTAATTACCACACTGCACTTCCTCTCTAAATATAAAAAACACATAGTAGGTGTAATATATAAAATTACATAATATATCTGGAGATTTTCTATCTAAAATGGAAGTTCTAAATGCCATGAATGGATAATGAAGTTTTGTTAGTAACAGAGAGAGAGAGAGAGAGAGAGAGAGAGAGGGGGGGGGGGGGGGGGGGGGGGGGGGGGGGGGGGGGGGGGGGGGGGGGGGGGGGGGGGGGGGGGGGGGGGGGGGGGGGGGGGGGGGGGGGGGGGGGGGGGGGGGGGGGGGGGGGGGGGGGGGGGGGGGGGGGGGGGGGGGGGGGGGGGGGGGGGGGGGGGGGGGGGGGGGGGGGGGGGGGGGGGGGGGGGGGGGGGGGGGGGGGGGAGGGGGGGGGGGGGAGGGGGGGGGGGGGGGGGGGGGGGGGGGGGGGGGGGGGGGGGGGGGGGGGGGGGGGGGGGGGGGGGGGGGGGGGGGGGGGGGGGGGGGGGGGGGGGGGGGGGGGGGGGGGGGGGGGGGGGGGGGGGGGGGGGGGGGGGGTGGGGGGGGGGGGGGGGGGGGGGGGGGGGGGGGGGGGGGGGGGGGGGGGGGGGGGGGGGGGGGGGGGGGGGGGGGGGGGGGGGGGGGGGGGGGGGGGGGGGGGGGGGGGGGGGGGGGGGGGGGGGAGAGGAAGTTCCCAAACATGATAAAGTACATTATGGAATGTAAAATATCAAACAAACATCCTATTCTACATAAATTCTTCTGTGCAGTTAGGTAGCAATTCTATCCTTAACATCTAATTCTATGGTTGCATTAGGGATAGAGCCAATAACTTCTCAAAGCTTGTGAGGAAATTTACACATTCTCTAAAATTAACTTTTTAAAAATTAAAGTACATACCAACCAGTATCTTTAGGACAGGTTAGCACATGTGCAGTGAAGTCAATGAATCACTATTCAGGTTTGCAATTCTTGTTCTCATTACAAACTTTAAGACAAAGAAGCCCAAATTATATTACTGCATCAAGCCCAGTTCCGTTATGTGAAGTTCAACAGTTTTTATGGAGTTCCTGGGCTGGATGTGAGGGACAGCAGAGGAATAAGATAGCCAACTCTCATGGAGTTTAGTCTATGCCACAAAATAACACCAGATTAATTTGATTCTCATCTATAATAATGATGAGAGCATAATAAGCTAATTAGACCGGACGTCCTTCCGGGCGTCCTTCTGGACAAAGCCGGGGCTGCGAGGGAAGCCTGGGTCCCGGATGCCTGCTGGCAGCTGGAGGGAAGCCCGGGTTCCGGGTACCAGAGGGAAGCCAGTGCCAGCAGCCGGGGGAAGGAAGGCCTACTCTTGCACAAATTTTGTGCATCGGGCCTCTAGTTTATCTCTAAGAGTAAACGCCTGCAGTGCCAGGTTTGCTGACTCACTACATACTGGAACTAGAGATTCAATATCCGTGATTTCCCTCCCTGGCACCTTAACTCAATCTTACTTGTCAAGATCTATTTTCTATTCTTACCTAATTAAAATTTTTTTCTACTTCTAAATTGTCCTTACCTGTGTAAAAGTACTGGGGTGCAATGTTGAGACTTGTGTGTGTAAAACAACTCTCTCTATCAAGGGTTTTGGTCCTGTTATAAACCCTATTCTCAACCTGCACACACATAAAAAAAAAGAGAGAGTGAGAAAAGGTACAATACTACTGTATTAACAATGAATCCATGTCATTTTCCTGATTTCATTAGGAAGAGAGCTGTGGCCTGGGGGCAAATGAACCTAGACAATGAAAGCATCCTGATAAAATTAACCACTACTTACTTAAAATTCAAGTGTACATTTAAAACATAATGCAAGTCTGACTAAGCATTTCTAAATGTGCTCCTTCATATATGAAACTCCAAACCTGACCAGTTCCTCTACAACTTTTGATGAATGCCCAGGTTCCTTTGATGATGGAGATGGACAGAGAGAGAGAAAAGGCCTATATTTATATTAATAATTTAACTGGTGTTTTAAGGCAAGTAGAATACAGGCATTTTAAATGAGAATTGCTTGGACAGAAAGCTACTGAGGCACAGTTTCTATCTCGGTTAGATCCAGCCTGAAGTTAGAGACATAGCGCCTTACCCAGAGGACAGAACTTTGGAGAAAGAGTCCGCTCTGATGACACGCCCGTCAACGTCCATGGAAAGAAACGTTGGTACCCAGGGCTTGACATGGAAAAGATAAACACTGTTGGTCTGAGAACTCTGTTAGTGACTATGTAATTCCTTCATGTAGAGACTGGAAAGGATATGGATTCAAATAACAGTAGCACAACAATCATTTCCATTACCTTTATCCAAACCCTTTCAAATGGAATAAAAACAGATGCGTGTTCTTTTATTACTATCTGCCTGTCTTCATGACTTTTCTGCCAAAAATGCACACAAGGGTTTACTCATTTGCTCAAGATCCATTATGAATTTGCCCCAGGGGTTGAATGAACAGATTTAGAGGAAGAAAAAAAAAATATGGGCTTTGCTGAGAACCAAGGTTCTGAAATCCTGTAAGGTCCCCATGATGCCTGGCTGGCCTGATTGTTGAAATAAAATGCATCTCAATAAAAAAAGAAAAACTAGTTTGGATAAAATATAAGCAGAGGGGACCAGCAGCATTCAGGATTGTTTACAGAAAGAATGCTGCCTCTTAGAACTGGAAAGATACAAAGATGAGACCAAGGGTAAGAAATGTAGTCAACATGAAATACTGACTTCAGTTTTTACCTAAGAAGTAGATGCACACAAGAAAAGGGGGCATGATCCAGTTGAGAGTAGGATACAGGTTGGCAGACATGATATTCATTCAGGCAATACATGTAGGAAAATAAAGAGTTTTTCTTTTCTGTAGATTTAAAGAAGGAACCAAGTCCAGGTATATGTTCTCTGCAGCCCTGAGAGCAACTAAAGATAGTGTTTGATTTTGAAAAATCAGGCATTGGGATCATGTGTCACTACTACTGTCCATGAGGAAAAAATGATCATAGAAAGTGGCATACATATAGAGTGGGAAGGAAACTTAAAAACCCATTCTTCTGCAGATACTATCCAGGACTTTCATGACAGGACTGGCAAAAGTGTTCTGCTGCCAGTAACGCCTTATCTATGTCCATAATGGACATCACTCATTGAGCACAGCCCTTCTCTTTCAGCTTGAACACAGCTTCCAAATCCTTCTCAGACATCATGCCAGTCAACTACTATCAAGAGACTGGAGTTGAGGCCTGGCTGGTATTGTTCAGTAGTTAGAGCATTGGTCCTAACTGAAGGGTCATGGGTTTGATTCCCAGTCAAGGGCACATATTGGGTTGCAGGCTCTATCCTTGGCCTCGGTGGGGGCATGTGTGGAAAGCAACCAATGAATGCATCTTTTACATCGATATTCCTCTCTTTCTCTCTTCCCCTTCCTCCCTGCCACCACTCCCTCTAGAAATCAATGAAGAAAATACCCTCAGATGAGGATTTACAAAAGATGAGAGAAAGAAAGAGAGAGAGAGAGAGAGAGAGAGAGAGAGAGAGAGAGAGAGAGAGAGAGAGAGACTGTAGTTGACACCCAAGAGGAAACCCACTTTAGATCCCTGGTACGATGATTAAGGAGCTATGCACTAGGATCTGGAGTTCAAGACCATTAGCCCCGACTTTCTCTCTCCAAATGTATGGTAGAGAGAACCACATACTATTTTTAAGCTAAGTAATTTCTGGAAAGAGGTGTAATATAAGACATGAAAAGTACTAATTCCATAATAAAACTAAAGACTAAAAATGTTGAAGTGGTAGCAAATTAAGAATCATTTTTAAAATTCCAATGTAAAAGTGGATTAGCAACCAGGTTAAACTCAAAGGCAGGGCAATAACTTACAATAATTTATCTTTTAATTGTGAAACAACTTCACATCGTTACTTACCTTGTTGAACTGGAGAAAATAGTAAGGATCATCTTCTATTATGAGAAAATCATATTTTCTTGCAAGCTAAGAAAAGGTTAAAGTAATACAATTATTTCTTAAGAGCTACCTAAAATTAAAAGTATTTGGAATCAAAATTCTTTGTATTCATTCATTCAAGAAGCTATTGAGTGCCTATTGCCCTAAACCATGAAGATAAAGAGACAAGGCTCCAAAAGCTCTTGTTCTCCTGGAACTTACATTCCAGTGGGAAAGAGAGAATATACATAAGCCAATGGATCATGAACAGAAGAAATATTGGGTGGAGGACTTCAAGGCTAGGCGGACATTAAACGGGGTGATGTTTGAGAGAGAGAGAGAAAAAAAAACAGAGTAGCTATTTCAGGTTGAATCATGGGGAAACCCTTCCTGACAAGATAACACAAGATCTCAGAATGACAGCAGGGAGCCAGTTGTGCAAATATCACGGAAGAAGCTTATAGACTAAGGGATGAGCAAGAGCAGGGACCCTTGGGTGAGACAACAATTTGGCATATTAGAGAGAAGGCCAGTGGGCTGCAACAATGATGGTAAGAGACTGAGAATAGCTGACCAGGTCACCTAGCTTTTGGATTTTATTTTCAATGCAAGGGGAAGCCACTGGAGGCCTGTAAAGAGGACCATAGACTGGCTTTGCATTTACATTTCAGCAGGGGAAGGACATGAGTGGCTGCTGCGTGGTTAGAGGTCAAGAGTGGAGGGCAGTGGAGTCCGGTGAGGAAACGTCCCAGTAGACCAGCAAGGGAAGAAGTTGGTGTGTGAGAAGATAGTGAGAGGAGTGGTAGTGGAGGGAAACGAATGGATTTGGATAAATATGTTGTCAGGAGAGTCCACAGAATGGATTAGATGTAGTGGGTGGGGGGAGGAGACGGGGAAAGAGAGGAATAAAAGGTAATGAATCATGCTGGCACAGTGTATGGAGATGAAGAATGGGAGGGGTTGTGAATGAGAGGTTTGGGGTGTGGCTGGCCAAAATCAAGAGCTTTCTGTGGCTATGTTAGGTTTGAAATGCCCATTAGACATTTACATGGGATGCTGTATACAGAAGTTGGATAGAGAAGTCTGGAGTTCAGGCATCTCCATCATAGAACGCAATTTACAGGCACAGAACTGGATGAGCGATGGAGCCAGGAGTGTGAAAAATAAGAATACGGCAGTACACACACACTCAGTAAAAGGAATTTTTCGAAATATCTCTTATGATTCCATTATATGATTAATTTCTATATTACTTTAACATAGGCTTGGTACTTATGTTGAAAAACTATTCATGTGCAAGGGTTGGGATCATAGTCAGTGCTTATGCTGTCTCTCTCAAACATCACCCCGTTTAATGTCCACCTAGCGATTGTCTAGGCGAACGACCCTTTCACAGGGGTCACCTAAGACCATCGGAAAACACATATATAATTACATATTGTTTTTGTGATTAATCACTATGCTTTAATTATGTTCAATTTGTAACAATGAAAATACATTCTGCATATCTGATATTTACATTACGATGATTAACAGTAGCCAAATTACAGTTATGAAGTAGCAACGAAAATAATTTTATGGTTGGGGGTCACCACAACATAAGGAACTGTATTAAAGGGTCGCGGCATTAGGAAGGTTGAGAACCACTGGTCTAGGCAATAGGCATAAAAAAGACTTTACAGAAAAGCATGTTTCTCTTATTTTTCAAAGATTCCTGCATAGCTGCATATTTGCTTGATACTTCAAAAAAAATGTTTATGGTGAAGAACTTAGGCATTGTTGTCAGGTCCCTAAAATAGACTTTACAAAAGGCACATGCCTCTTATTTTTCAAAGAATTTCGTTGTAAATTGAAGTGACAATGAGCAAGAAAGAAAAGAGACAAGTTGGAAATACAAATATATAAAATAATGAAAATCAAATATTGGAGTCAAATACCAAATGACCTCATAGAATTTAACATCAGACCAAGAATGCTATTTCTTTTTATGAAAATATCAAAGGGAAAGAAAAATCTTAGCGTTAACAAAGGCTGTAGTAAATTCTTGTGTTTAAATTTATTAGGATTCTTGGCATAGATGACTCCCTCTTATTAAAAATTATCTCCCTTGAAAGCAAGAGGCTAATAAGAAATGAAACTTGCATAGTGCTCTTCTAAAAGGTCAAAAAGAAACAGGAATATAGCCACATAACACATTCTTTTAAAATACCTCATAGATTTCCTTTTTGCGGTTACTTGTTAATGACTTTCCAGTAGGGTTGTCGCCATTTGGGACAGTATAAAGAAATTTGGGGGTGTTTTTCCCGGGGTTCTTTGAATCTTCTGGTTTCCATTTGGAAAGTATTTCTTTGAGGGAGTCTGGAATAATCCCATATTCATCACTGGCAATGTTAATCATGTTGCAGCCCAGTGGTTGCAGCTGTTGAGCACGTAGAAAAAAAGAAAGCCCAAGATTCAGACCTGATTACAAAATGTGTCATTGATTCTTCTTATAATAACTAAGAATGTTACCCTTTATGCCCTTGAACATATAACCTGCAGTCAGCTCTACCGCCCGAGGGTTTAGGTTGTACATTCTAATTCTATTGTTGCCCTGGGCCAGATTCTGTTATTGTTCAACAATAGCCCCTGTCAATTTCCAGAGTAAGGATCCTACTTCCTTGCTCAGGCTTGGCCGTGTGTCTTGCTCTGGCCAATAAATTGTGGGTAGAAGTGATGTGTGTTCCTCCCAAGCAGAAGCTTCAAAATCCAGCTTGTGGTTCTCTGAAAAACTGTTTTACACAGTGGCTGCACCATTTTACATTTTCACTAACAATGTACAAGGATTTCAATTTCTCCACATATTTACCAATACTTACTATGTTCCACTCAAAAATAAAAGCCATCCTGGTGTGCAATAGTATCTTTTTGTGGTTTTGATTTTCATTTCTCTAATGACTAATGATATTGAATATTTTTTCATGTGCTTCCTGGCCATTAGTATATATTCTTTGGAAAAATGTCTATTCAAGTCTTTTGTCTACTTTTAAATTCATTTGTCTTTTGTTGTTGAGTTATAGGAGGTCTTGACTAGTATATATTCTGCATAGTAAGCCCTTATTGGATATATGATTTGCAAATATTTTCTCCCATTCTTTAGGCTGTCTTTTTGCTTTATTCATAATGTCCTTTGATGCTTTAAAGTCTTAATTTTTTATGAAGCCCAATTATTTATTTATTTTTATTGTTGCTTGTGTTTTTATTGTCATATCTAAGAATTTAGTGCCAAATTCAAGGTCAAGATTTGCCCTTATGTTTTCTTCTAAGAGTTCATAGTTTTAGCTCTTACATTTAGGTCTTTGATCCATTTTGAGTTAAAACTTTATATGGTGTGAGGTAAGGGTCCAATTTTCTTTTGCATGTGGAAATCCAGTTGTCCCATTACAATTTGTTGGAGACTTCTTTTCTTATTTAATGGACTTGGTACCTTTGTCAAAATCAATTGGCCACAGATGTATGGGTTTACTTATGGATTCTCAATTTCTACTCCATTGAAATATTTGTCTATCCTTATGCCAGTACCATACTGTTTTGATTATTGTAGCTTTGCAGTCGGTTTTGAAATGGGGAAGGGTGAAGCCTCCAACTATGTTTTCCTTTTTCAGGATTCTTATGGCCTCTTCCAATCCCATGTGAATTTGAGGATTGGCTTTCCTATATCTACAAAAAGGCTATTAGCATTTTGATAGGGATTGCATTGAATCTGTAGATCACTTTGGCAGTTTTGGCATCTTAACAATATTAAGTCTTCCAACCCATAAATAGGTGATGTATTTTATTCTTTTGGATGTTATTATAAATGTAAAATGTATTTAAATTTTCTTTTCAGATTGTTCACTGGAAAAAGAAATTTTTATAAAATCAATTATTATTATTATTTGTTAATCCTCACCTGAGGATATTTTTCCATTGATTTTTTAGAGGGATGGAAAAGGAGGGGAAGAGACAGACAGTAACGCTTATATGACAGAGTTTGCCTCCCACATGCACCCTGGCTGGGGATCAAGCCTACAACTGAGATATGTGCTCTTGACCAGAATCCAACCTGTGACCCTTCAGTCCACAGGCTGACGCTCTACCCACCGAGCCAAACCAGCTAGGGCTATAATATCAATTTGATTTCTACTTAGGAATGTTGAGAAAATATGCCTTTCATTACGACTAGCTAACTGCTTTATATATTTTTGTAAAGATAATATTAAATTTGATTAAAAGAGAGAACCAATGAAATATGAATCAATAGAGCATAAAAGTCATCTCCTTCAACTTCCCTATTTTAGGCTAGAATTACTTTTGCAACATTTGTGTTCAGTGGCTATCAAGGGTAACTGAGCACCTGCAGTGATGGGCAGTCAGGTAAGGCTGTCAGGGAAGGCTCAGGGAGTCAGGGAAGGCTGATGGTTAGAAAGTTGCTATACTGAGTTGAAATTGTTTCCCTGTAGTTTCCAGCCTTTCCCAACTTAAGGACATGTGCAAGCAAATCTAATTCTTCTGTCACATGGCTAACTTTTATGTATTTGAGGATAATTCTCATGTTTGTTGAGTCTTCTGTTTTGGGGGAAAACAGCCACAGTTCCTAAAACCATTCATCATGCGGTATAGTTTCCAGTTCCCTATTCACTCTGACTACTCTTCTCTGACTGCTCTAGTTTGTGTGCATATCTATCCTAGGGTGTTGTGCCCTAAACGAACCTAATTCTCAGCAGTGTGTTCTGACCTGTGCACAGCAGCGCCAGATGGTCAGTTCCTCTTTCTGGTTATTACAATCCCATTAATTTATCACTGGAGTGGAAAGTCTTAATTATACTGTATTAGTTTACAGTTACAGTAAACTGACATATAACATGATTATACTTTGGCATATGGCAATTCAAGATGGTAATGAAAAAATAAATATTTGTAAATTAAATCACATTTCAAGTGAAATATTAAGAAAACTGGACATGATTTGTACAACCTAATTTAAGCATGTATTCATTTAGATTTGGTAAAAAGAAATGTATAAAGTGGAGGGTATATTTAAATAGTTAATATAGCTTGCATATGTCATTTACGATTCTCCTGTTTACAGGTGAAAGACATTATTTTATTTTTCAGTGGCCAGGTCATTCTAATGATGCAATGGTTTTTTTCCTATTTAGTATAAGAAAGAGAGCTGCCTTTTGTAGAAATGTATACTCACAGCTTGAAGTGTTCCTGAATAAACAGGTTCATTTAGGAGGATATTATCTCCACGATTAACGATCATTTCAAACACCTAACAAAAGAAGAATAGGTTGGCTTGCATAGTATTGTTTCCATTCTTAGAGCCCCTCCCCTCCACCACCCCCCATTTTAGTTTTAACTCATTAGGATTATAGAGTAGGAGTTGGCAAATATTCTGTAAAGTGTCAGAGAGTACATATTTTTGTGGACCATAGTGTCCCTGTGGTAACTACTTATCTCTGTCTCCGTAGTGAGAAAGAGCCACAGACAATATGTAAACCAGTGAGTGTGACTACGTTGCAATAAAACCCTACTTACAAAATCAGATGAAGGTTGGATTTGCCTCTCAAGCCATAGTAGCCAACCTCTGTTCTAGGTTTAGATGAAAAATAACAACTGGTTTGGCTCCCAAAATTCATTTTATCCTTTTATTCCTTCTTTGAAAATGTATTAATATTTACCATAAGCCAGTCCTGTATGAGGTATGATGATAGAATGATGAACATAATGACATAGTTTTTACCGTCATAGAGGTACTAGTCCAGGAAAGCTAGACACTAGTTAAATAATTACTCAAATAAATGTATATTTAAAAGTGATGAATGCTATTAAGTACAGGTGTGCAATGTTATAAAAGCTCATCGTAGGAGCTCTTGGGCATTGAGGAAACTCAGAGTGTTCAGAAACAGTTTCCCTGAGGAAGTGATGAGTTGGGGGTAGGGGTAACAATAAGTACATTTTGAGAAACTGAAAGAATTCTGTGGCATGAAGCAGACTGTAAAGAGAACGGAATGAGATGAGACAAAAGTGGGCAGAACCCATACCATGCAGGCGCTAGGCCAAGTGAGGCCAGTAAGAATTTTAAGTAGAGTGTGGAAAGGGGGAATCACATGGTCAGATCTCCTTTTTGAGAAGATCATTCTGGCTGTAATATAACAGGATTAAAGAGGAATGGAATACATGTAGAGAGTTTGGGAAGGTTTTGTGATTATTTGGGACAGAGAAGAGTAGTCTGAACTAGGGTAACGGCAGGGGATTTGGAGAGGAGAACTGAGAGGTTATTTTGGAAGTCAAAACCAACAGAACATAATTATGGACTACAGAGACACAAGGAAGAGGAGGTGTCAAGAATGACTCCTAGATTTTTGGCAATGGAACTAGATAGATGGTGGGGGTGGTGCCATTCACTGAAAAGCAGACCCAAAAAGTTGTCCATGTCTGAGGAGTGTGTTCTGGTTTGAGGTGTCTTCAAAACATCTCGTGATGATGTCAGATGGACAGATACACAAATGGACTTGAAAGGAGCTTGGCAGTTACTAGCACCTGATTGATCACATGGGTGTGAATGGAAGCACCAAGAGATGGTGAACAGATGAAGGGGAGCAGAGGCTCCAGGGCTGAGCCTTGAGGAACTCCAATAAATAATGGCTGTGTAGAGACCACTCCCATGGAGGCAGGCAGGTGGGCCGGCAGAGAGCTGTTCCATGTGGTGCTGAGAGCACTAGAGGAGGAGAGCGGTTCAAAAGGATGGGAGGTCAACAGTGTTCAAGGATATTTAGAGGTCAAGTAAGACAAAGGTTGAGAAATCGTAGGTTTTGCAGTCGGTATCATGCATACTAACATCAATAGAGCCAGACAATAGATCTTTCCAGCCTAATCAAAGGGGTCTATTATGACTAAATCTTACATAAATCATGGAATAATCCTTTCTTGTCTTGTATTGTTCATAATCCCCAGTTCAAGCCTCTCCTTTCTATCATGTTAACAACTTACATCTCTTTTTAAAAAAAGAAATATAACTTTTTTTATTGATTTCAGAGAGGAAGGGAGAGGGAGAAAGAGATAGAAACATCAAGGATGAGAGAGAATTATTGATCGGTTGCCTCCTACATGCCACACACTGGAGATTGAGTCCGCAACCCAAAGCATGTGCCTTGACTGGGAATTGAACTGTGACCTTCTGGTTCATAGGTCAATGCTGAACCACTGAGCCATGCAGGCTGGGTGATAAACACTGCCTTTATAATTATTCAAGGTGTGTGTACACATTTTTTGGGGGACACCCTATAGAGCTAGAGAAGCACAGACAGTAGGAAGACAAGATACAAGCAGTGGTGAGCACAGATAATTATGTAAGCAGACATGCACAGGCATCACATTTCACCTGAGGAGTATCAGGATATGCCCTCTAAAGAATTTAAAAATTATATTGAAATCTCATAACTAAAATAACATAGAACAAAATGTAACCCAAATCTTTGAGCCAGGTAAAATTAAGCAATGATCACTAATGGTTTTGGTAGGAGTTGAGTACTCCTTTAGGTGGGAACCTGTTTGAATGACTCATAGCTCTCAGTCAGTGACCACATGTTCTAGGTGTAAGAAAAATCAGGTTGGTGGATGTCTTTAAGTTCCCTGTTTATAATTCTAAGTAAAGACAAGAAGACTACCAGAAATTCACAAAACATGATCCTCTTGCTTGCCAGTGAGAGATGACTGTATTTATGGAAATACTTGATTTTTAATGTATGGTACCTTTCAGTCTTACCTTACAAAGACCTTCTTGGCTGCCAGTTGTGACACATATATCCATTTGTCCTTGACTGGATGGATAATGGAGGGTGGGAGGATTATGCAATTTTACTTGTAACTGTTTTAGCCAGGACAACAGCTCTGGGATTCTAAAGCATAAAATGTATTTTCAAATTTATAGAAGTAAATGTCATAATATTAGTAGAGAGGAATTAAATGGTAGCCATATACTAGGTACTTTATACATTCAATTTCAAAATCCTCAAACACTTTTTGCCAATATTAATATTCCCTATTTCAAAGATAAGGCAACAGATGTAGAGATTAAAAAATTCACATAAAGTCAGTCAGCTGATATTTGAATCTACATCTTTCTTAGTCTAAAAACCTATAGTTTTTATTTTAGTGTTTATTTTACAATAGAGCAAACACTTAATAATTGATTCTTTGTTCTACTCAGGAAAATTTCCATAAGCTACCTAGAAATTCAGGCCCCCAAAGTTCTTTGTATCATGGAAGGGAAGGCCTATGTATATAATACATACCTATCCTATATAATAAAAGGCCAGTATGCAAATAAACCAGAGGAATGACCGGTTGCTATGACGTGTACTGACCACCAGGGAGCAGACACTCAACACAGGAGCTGTCCCCTGGTGGTCAGTGCACTCCCACAGGGGGAGCATCGCTCAGCCAGGAGCCCTGAGTGGGCTCACAGCTGGCAAACGCAGCAGCAGTGGCGGAAGCCTCTCCCGCCTCTGTGGCAGCGCTAAGGAAATCCGACTGTTGTGAGCCTAAGTTGTCAGTCGGACATCCCCTGAGGGCTCCCAGACTGAGAGTGCGCAGGCCAGGCTAAGGGACCACCCTCTGAGTGCACGAAATTTGTGCACTCAGGGCCGCTAGTCTATCTATATAAAAGCCTAAGCGACTGAATGACCGAACGACTGGTCACTATGATGCGCACTGACCACCAGGGGACAGATGCTTAACGCACAGGATTGGGCTCCCTTTTGTCTGGATCGGGCCTGAGGGGATCGGGCTGAAACCTGCTATCGACATCCCCTGAGGGGTCCCAGATTGCAAGAGGGTGCATGCCAGGCCAAGGGACCCCTAGTAATTCATATATATAGGGAGTCCCCCAAAATGCATAACACACTTTGAATAATTACAAAGGCAGTGTTCATTAAAATACATTTCATTTTCAAAATTGAGCTATCAGATTGTTAAAGTATGTATAAATTTTGGGGGGATACTCTGTATAAAACCTTTATTACATCTCAATATAGTTTTTCATCACAGTAACTCTATAAATTATCATTTTAGGATCAGCTAAGGAAAATCTTAAAGAATGTGTTGTAGCTTGCCTTTAAGAATGAAAGACATTTGAACTGAGGGCAATGTGTTTGAATAGCTGGGAAGGGAACAAACATCTTAGAAAATTGCCCAGCATTTAAAATTGTTGCTTCCTGGAGCATCCTTTTCTTCCCTTCTTCTAACTTGCTTCTTCAACACTCACTCTCTCTCTCTCTCTCTCTCTCTCTCTCTCTCTCTCTCTCTCTCTCTCTCAGTCACCAAGGAGCATTCAATATCCTGTTGCTTTTCATTCTTCTTTGAAAACTCTTCCCCAAACCTTCCTAACTGTTGAATACTCCAGTTAAGAAAAAAGACACAAGTCACTTTATCAGTGGCCTTTAGAATATTGCTCATGAAAATGAGCCAGCAGAATTGTATTATCTATAGTTACCCAGCACTTTCAGAATACTGAAGGGCTCTCTTCATGATCTGTTCATCAAACTGGATGGTCTTCCCATTGTCTATGGTGATAGCAGCAGTCTTAAAAGGGAACGTGTTTGGATTTGGTGATCCAGTAGCCAAGGAGATGACAGATTTCGGTGCCCTGTTCTGTAGCTCAGCTACAATGAACACGGAAGAGAAGAAAAACTTTCACGGAAAACATTCCTAGTTCTGTATGTTGCATTACACTCAATAACACTGTCAAGTTAAACAATTTCTAGTGATAGGATGCTAATCTAACATAGACATAAAATAACTTTGTCGGGACCTACTTCACCGGTGGCGGAGCTGAGGAGTAGAGGTGTCCAACTAAGAAGGCAGAGTGATCAGGATCATCTAGTTAAGCAAAGAGCCACAATACCAGAAAACCCTGCTCCATTTAGCCCCCACCTGTCTGTCTAGCTTCGTGGCTTCCCCTTTTCTCTCCAATTTACCAGGCCTTCCTCACTCTGCACGCGGCTGCACACTGTGTCTAATCCCTCTTTAGGTCCCGGGAAGAGCCTTTTTAGACAGCACATCCTCTCTTACAAGGCCAAGTCCCACAACAGCCAGTTCTCGCTGCTGCTGCTCCCTCTCCGCCTTCAGTTCTAACTCCAGTGCATGTCTGCACTCAGAGCCTGGTTCACAGTGAGCTTTCCCGGTTGAATGAATGCAACCAAATGGTGACTGTAGGCACCACCCGCATCCCGGGGGGAGGGACACTGCCCCAGCACTCACTAAAGACGCGGATGGGAGAAGGCCGTCTGGCTGCGCTCCTCGCGGTGATGAACCGTGCGTAATTCATGTCTCCGATCCCCAAGCACCAGGCGCCTTCTTCAGTGGCTGCAGACTACAACCGAACAGCCGCGTCAAGGGCTGCCTCTTCAATCTTGAAAAGACACCGTGGCTGACCGCCAGGCTTAGCCCGGGTCCTCGAGCGCAGTGCCGGCAGAGCGCCTCCGAAACTCCGGGCTGGATCCAGGCGGCACCGCGAGCCTGGGCTCTGCTCGGGCCTGAGGCGCGAGGCAAGATTAGCAAAGTCCACCCGCGGAGGATCGGTCCACTGGCTCTCGCGATCCCGCACCCCACGTGTTGCGGCCGCAGCATTGGCCGAGGCCGCGCCCCCTCCCGCCCCGCGCCGCAGCCTATAGCTGGCGGGCCGCGTGCACCGCCCGCCTGGGTCATGGCCCTCGGTGCACGGGCCTTGGGGGCGAGGGCGCGCTGCGAGGCATCTGCAGACCTGGGCCGGTGCCTGAATCGATTCAAAGTGAGTATGACTCTTGACCTTGCGGCTGGGAATCGCTGCAAGGAAGCGTCCCAGCAGGCAAACGCAACCGGCTGGAATCCAGCGGGAGGGCTCCCCGGAGCGGGGCCGGAAGTCCCCCACGATACTGATCGTGAGTACCACCTGGCGGCTGCTGTGGTCCACTGCAGCGGCTCCCTGAACTGCTTTCAGCCTGGCGCTTGCTGCGCGCAGCTTTTCTGGCTGGTCTCTGGCCACGCAGACAGTGCATTTTACCCTTGGACCACTGTTGTGTAAAATACTGTCCTTTTAAAACAAAAACAAAAACAAAAACAAAACACAACTATAGGCACTATTCTGGGAAGGCAACGGGGAGCAGATGATTGCCAGTGTCACTTTCTCCAAGATCGGAGCATTTTAGGGAGAGGGTGGAATGTTGACAAAAATGTTGGAAGAATCACTCGGAGGGTCTCCTCAAGTTTTAGAGTGTCTCTCCCCCTTGGGTTTTTTGACCATTCATATGGCCTTAGGTTAGATGCGTATGTCCAGAGATTCATCTAGTTGAGATAAGCACCTCACCCTCTTTTCTTACAGAATAATCCTCCCTGTCTTCCACCTCTCTCCTCGCCACCCAGTTTTCTCCGTGATTTCTCCTTCCTGAACCACCGACATGGAATGCACAGGGTTTCCATGTGAAAATGATTTTGAGACAATCTCTCGTATTCTTCAATGGGTATAAAAAAGTCATTTTACTTTAAAAAAAACCACACAAATTCAAAACTGGATTCATTCATTCAGTAAACTTTGATTGAGTACTTCCTGGATGAGCAATGACACTGCCACAGGGGTCCCTTCTAGAGGAAAATAGACCGGTCCAGAGAAGACCTAGCTAATTGTACTTATCTAGGTCATTGCAACAGAAAGATGAGGTAACCGGCGAAATCTTCATGCCAGCAGCTGGGTAACAAGGGAATATCTTCGGTAAAGCTGCTAGAAACCCAAGAGGCAGTAGGGTTCTGGATTCAGAGATTTGAAGTAGTTTAAATCCCACTTGATGGTTTACCAGCTGGACGTCTTTGGCCAACTTACTTAATCTTTCTGTGCATCAGTTTTCTCACAGGGCTATTAGCAGGATTAAATGAGATAATCCATATTAAACTGATTAGCATGGTGGCTGACACACTGTAGAAGCACTCCGTGAATATTAGCTGTTATGATGAATAGCAACAATGCTTTTAGCAGAACTTAAGGACTCAGCCTCCGCATGTTATTGGCTAGAGAAACTATGTGACAGTTTTTAAGGCAGACTGTGTCTTTAGTTATGCCACATATACCAAACACCACAGGCTGAGTGACAAACAACATAAATTAATTTTCTCACAGGTCTGGAGGCTGGAAGTCCAAGATCACGATGTTGGCAGGTCTGGTTTCTCCTGAGGCCTCTCTCCTTGGCTTGCAGATAGCCACCTTTTCACTGTGTCCTCAGTGGCCATTTCTCTGTGTGAGCACGTATCCCTGCTATCTCTTCCTCTTTTTTATAATGATACCAGCCATGTTGGATTAGCCCCCATCTAACAGCCTCATTTAACCATAATTACCTTCTTCAAAGCTCTATTTCCAAATATAGTCACTGTGGGGTTAGGACTTCAGCATATGAATTTTGGGGGACTCATTAAGTCCTTAACAGAAGTTAAAACATCCAACATTAATCTCACAGTTTTCGTGGGTTGGGAATTCAGGAGCAGCTTGGCTGGTGGTTTTGGCTCAGGGTGTCCCAAGAAGTGGCAGTCAAGATAATGGTCAAGGCTGCAGTCATCGGAAAGCCTGGTTGGGATTGGATGATCTATCTGCTTTTAAAGTGGTTTGTTCACACAATGTATTCATTTTGTAGGGCTGGTGTAACAAAGTACCAAAAAAAAAAAAAAATTTATTGTCTCACAGTTCTGGAGGCTAGAAATACAAGATCAAGGTCTCACAGGGTGGCTCTTTCAGAGAACTGCAAGGGAGAATCTGAATGTGCCTCCCTCCTCGATTTTGGTGTTTTGCTGGCAAATTTTGATGTTCCTTGGGTTATAGTTGTGGCACCCCAATCTTTGCCATCATCACCACATCATTCTCCCTCTGTGCATGTCTGTGTCCAAATTTCCCTTTTCTTTTTTAAATTTATCTTTATTGTTTAAAGTATTACAATTTTTTTTTCTCCACTGACCCCCTCTATCCTGCACCCACCTTGGCCCTCCCAGGCCTTCACCACTCTATTGTGTCCATGAGCTATGCATATATGCATGCAAGTTTCCTTGTTAATCACTCCCCTCCCGGACCCATACCCCCACCTTCCCTCCGAGATTCTGCACTCTGCTCCATGTTTCTGTGTCGCTGGATCTATTTAGTTCATCAGTTTATTTTGTTCATTAGATTCCACATATGAGTGAGATCATGTGATACTTATCTTTCTCTGACTGGTTTATTTCGCTTAGTATATAATAAATGAAATAAGCCAGGTCCATCCATGCTGTTGTAAATGGTAAAAGTTCTTTTTTATTACAGCTGAGTAGTATTCCATTGTGTAAATGCACCACAGCTTTTTTATCCACTCATCTGCTGATAGGCACTTGGGCTGTTTCCAAATCTTAGCTATTGTAAATTGTGCTGCTATGAACATAGGGGTGCATATATCCTTTCTGATTGGTGTTTCTGTTTTCATGGGATATATTCCTAGAAGTGGGATCGCTGGGTCAAATGACAGTTCCATATTTAATTTTTTTGAGGAAACTCCATACTGTTCTGCAGAGTGGCTGCACCAGTCTGCATTCCCACCAGCAGTGCACGAGGGTTCCCTTTTCTCCACATTCTTCTGGGGCATAAAGTTCTACCTTATTCCTTTTAAAAATTTCAGATGATGTACTTTTCAGTTCTATAATTTCCATTTGGTCCTTTATAAAGTTTCTATTTTTCTGTTGAGATTAACTGTCTTTTCATTCATGGAAGCATGTTTTCCTAGAACATTCTGGGCCAAGGAAAACACTAATAGTTGGCTTAGCATAGTTATAAGAGTTACTTTCAAATCATTGTCTGCTAATTCAAACCTCTGGCTCATCTCAGATGTTACTTTCCTTTGCCCCCCCCCCCCCCCCCCCCACACACACACTAAGTAATACTTTTCTGGTCCTTTACATGTTGAGGAATTTTGAATTTACCTCAGCATTGTGAATGTAATTCTGTAGAGGCTCTGAATTCTGTTATCTTCCTCCAAAGAGTGTTGAGGTTTTTGTTTTAGCTTTTAATTACCTTGGTTGGAATCAAAGTGTAATTCCTATCTCTTGGGTAGCAGTTCCAATCTCAGTTCAGCTGTTTTACCTTTAGCTCGGCTGCTTTGAGTCTTCGCTGTGCATACATGGCTCAAGGATCAGCCAGGGACTTGGGCCGAGTTTATGTAGAGAATTTGGGATGCCTCCTCTCAGTCTCTCTCCTTGATGGGGTTTTGCTCTTCATTGTCCAGCATCTGTAGTTGCCCTGAACTTTCTATCCGTTCGTTCTTTAGACCAGAGAGACTGGAGGTTTTCTATTGGAGTTAGCTGCCTCGTGAAGGGTTGATTTTAGTCTGTTCTTTGCTGGAAGTTGTAAAAATGAAGATCTCTTCTCCCATGTGTAGATTCCCATAGGATTTTTCAGGCTTTTGTTTACTTTACAGAAACTTCAGGGTCCTCCCCCCTTCTTTTTGTTCCCTCTCTCCTCCCCTCCCCTCCCTCCCCCCTCCCTCCCTCCCTCCCTCCTTCCGTTCCTTCCTTTTTGTATTTTGCACAGAACTTATATTTGTTAGCTGCAGGAGGTTTGGGTCCAGTAGGGACATGTTTGATTACATCCAAAGTGTAAACCTATGGCTGTGGATTTTTTTTTAAAGGGATGGGAGACCGTATAGTGTAGTTAGTGATTATGGCTTTGGAATTAGACTGCCCTGATTCAAATCTTAGGCTTACCACTCTGTGTGTCCTTGGGCAAATTACTTAACCTCTTTATGTCTAAGTCACCTAACCTGTAAAATAAGATAAAATTGTTACCTATTTCATAGGATTATTATGAGTATCAAGTGCATATAATTTGCCTTGCAGGTCTGATATATAATAAGTGCCTAATAAATGTCAGCTATTTTCATTCTTATTATTGGCAATAGTAATAATGATAAAAGGGGTAACTCAGAATATTCTGAGAAATACTACTTAAGAAAGATTTATCTCAATGATTTATTAAAGCTTAAGGGGAGTAAATCAGTTATACTAAAAAGAAGTATTAAATGCTTACCAAATACAAACTGTGGACTGAGTTTACTAAGACAAATAACATAGAGTCACTATTTTTGATGAGCAAGTATACATGTAGGTATATTCAGTGGGTTGCTAAAAGTCAACAAATAATGATAGAACAATGTGAAAAGTACAATTTTCTGATCAGAGTACATATATAAAACACAGAGATAGGAGTGATTAATTTTAAAGGAGATACTTATTTCTCATTCAACACATTTATCACAGAATCTAGCCATAATCTGAGAGAGATTTAAGTTTTAGACAACCAAATTTATTGTGAGCATTCTGGCCTAAAATCTGTAGCAAAGAGAGATGTACAATATTATCTCATGTACTCTGTTATCAGGTCTGCAGTATGGACATTAATTTAGAACAGAAATAGGGATTTGGGGGCTGTTGACTTTTTTCTTAGCAAAAAGAAGTATTCAGGTGACAGCTGAAGCAAGACTTAAGGTGGGCAGCAAGATATTGTTCCTTTTGTCAAGTCAAAGGCCCCAGGACAAGGACTGATTTGAAAAATAATTGTTTGACATTTCCTATGTCCAGTGCTTTAATAGGCACTGGTAAGGGCTGAGAAGAAAGGCACACAGTGCTGTATATATAACTAGAGGCCTGGTGCATGAAATTCATGCACAGGGTAGGGTAGGGTCCCTAGGCCTGGCTGGTGATCAGGGCCAATCTGTGGGGCAACCAGCAGGGCGATCAGGGGGCCCCTGCTGGCACCCACCTTGGCCAGCCTGGGGCCTGCAGGCTAGGGGCAGCTCCTGCATTAAGCGTCTGCCCCCTGGTGGTCAGTGCATGTCATAACAACCCGTCATTCCACCAGTCATTGTGCCCTTTGGTCGATTTGCATATTAGCTTTTATTATATAGGATGGCATAGTGATGTAGTCCTAGGGTTTGAAGGGAGATAGTCCTTCAAAAAAGTGATGTTTCCACTGAGATCTAAAGGTTGAGTAGAAGTAGGCAAAAATAGAGTGGGTGAGAGTGCACTTTATTTATTTATTTATTTATTTGAAAGGCTAAAATATATATTTAAAAAATTTAAAAAACGGTTGAGAAAGCACCTGTGCAAAGGTGAGGGGGAGTCAGTTTTAGTCACCAGGAAAGCCACAAAAGGAACCACTACCCTGTGGATTTTTGTAATTTTTGCTTCTCTCTCTATAAGTGATAACTCCACATTGCCATCACATGCAACTAAGGTCAAATGAGGTAAACTGCTCTGCAGTGAGTTCTTCTACTTAGAAAGCAGTAGGTGATTGCCCTGGCCAATTTTGCTCAGTGGTTAGAGCGTCAGCCTGCAAACTGAAGGGTCCTGGGTCGATTCCAGCCAAGGGCACATGCCCAGGTTGTGGGCTCGATCACCAGTGTGGGGCATTCAGGAGGCAGCCAGTCAATGATTCTCTCTCATCATTGATGTTTCTATCTCTCTCTCCCTCTCCCTTCCTCTCTGACATCAATAAAAATATATTTAAAAAAAAAAAGAAAGCAGTAGGTGATCATGCTGGAAGTCATGATCTCAACATGATCAAGGCTGCATCTCCCATCATCTCTCTAGATAGTGATATGGGAAAGTGGGTCTCTGAGGAGTTTTAAGCCTGAGTGGGGGTGGACAACATATGATTCATTCATTGCTACCTGTGGTCAGCTTCAGGTAATTGGACAGGAAGAGCCCTACTTGTCTGTTGACTTCTTTCCACCAGTTGGGGTCCTCCTTGTTGAGGATGTTGATGACCTGGCCATTACTGAAGGCCAGCTCGTCGTCATTCTGAGCGGTGTAGTGGTACATCCTGATCACCTGGCACACTGCCGGGAATGCTGGGGGCTTAGGCGGCTCCGTTGGCGTAACTTTGCTTGTCCCTGGCAGAAAGAGAATGTGCAAGTACTTCCTGGGTGAGTGAAATATAGTTTATTCAAGAAGTGAAAGGAAGCTAGAAATTAAAGAGTTGATGGTAAGAGCTGAGACAAGAGAGATAGCCAGAAGTCAAATCTCACTGGTCCTTGTAGGCTCTAGTGAAAATTTTAGTTCTTATCCCAAGAGTAAGGGAACATACTGAAGAGTTCAAGCTGGAGGATGGAAGAGATATTGTGGGAGATATAGAAGGATTGGAGGGGGAAGATGATAAGTGCATTTTGCTTTCAACATGCAGAATGGGTTAGACAGGAAGCAAAGGTAGATGAAGAAGGGTCAGTTAAGAATTTACTCTCATAATCCAGATGAGAGTTTATTTTGGCTGAAAATTGGTTTTGATGGTGTAAATTGAGAGGAGCAGACAGACTAGGAAGTAAAGTTGGTAGTACTTGATGGATTAGAAATGGATTCAAGGGAGAAGGAAGTGACAAAATGATTTCGAGGTCTCGTTGGCAGAGCTAGGTGGACAGTGGCACTATTAACTGAGTTAGGGATCATGGGGAGAGGTTAGATTTGGGTGGTACTGTTGCGAGTATGACAGTGCTTCTACTACTTTTACATATTAGGATATCAGGGCAAAGGATGGTGGACATTGTAATCACAAATGTATTGAATGGATTAGGTGAGAACAGGATTTGCGTTGTTTTTTCTTTCTGGTTTGGGCAAGTAATAGAAAGATGCAGTAAAGGAGAAGAGAAAAAAAAGGACCGTATTTATTTGCAGAGATCTCTTTGAAGCTATCAGCTGACATTAGTGTTTGTGTGGAGTATTTGAATGAATGGGAGGAAGGAAGGAAGGAAGGAAGGAAAGAAGGAAGGAAGGGAAAGATGGAATAATGTGCTCCCCTGTCAGGCTGAGAAATATTGATGTCCATTGTCCTTCTGCCTTGTCTTTAAACTCTCTACGGTAGTGGTACCCTATGTCAGGAAGGGTTAAGACCTATGGTTCTACCTGGCACCCCCAAAGCATGCATGTGTACATGTTTAGCTTGAATGATAAGGCAAGGTGGTAATGATTAATGAGCATGCTTTAAGTAGAGAGAGTTCCTGATTTTCAAACAGATGGTGGGCCAAAGTTAGTTCTCTGGCTGCTTGAATGAAACTTAATATTGTTATTCCCCTAGAAACAATGTTATAAATGGTGATTTAATTTTTCAAACATTATTTCTGTTAACATTTATTCTGAGTTGAAACTTGGATTTATGGGAAAAATACCTCTGATCAGGTTTGGTCTAGTGTAACTTGAGGAAATGTGATTGCCTTCTGTGGCATTATTTCAAAAAGTGCTTAGTGAGCAGTTTATTCAGGTAAATGTTAGGCACTGGGGATATCCTAGCAAATATGACAGATGCAGTCTATGCAATTGTGGAATTTATACATTACACACATAACTGAACGTGTGTTGAGCAATAGAAGGTGAGTAAGAAGAGGCGAGAAAGCATGGCCAGTCTGAGGAGCCAGAAGAAGCCCAGTATAACTGGAGTTGAAAGAGTAGTGAAGAGGGTGCCGATGGTTGACTTTGGGGTGGTAGGCAGGCTAGATTCCAGAAGGGTTTGTTATCTGTATTGAAGATATTAGTGTTTATCCTATTTGCAAAGGGTGTGTTTTATTCAAGAGAGCGGCATTTGTGTTCAGATTTGTGTTTGTGTGTGTTTTTTAATTAAAAAAATGTTTTCTTTATTGAGGTATTACATATGTGTCCTTATCCCCCCATTGCACCCCGCCCCCCACTCATGCCCTCACCTCCCTGGTGTCTGTATCCATTGGTTAGGCTTATATGCTTGCATACAGGTCCTTTGGTTGATCTCTCCCCCTTACTCCCACCCTTCCCTACCTTGTCTCTGAGGTTTAATGGTCTGATCGATGCTTCTCTGTCTCTGGATCTGTTTTTGTGTTTTAAAGGTCCCTCTGGCTACAGAGTAGGACATTGGTGGTTGCTTGTAATCCTTGGCATTCCTTGGTGTGTAGCTGTAGCAGTCCAATTTCTGCCTCTGTCTTCACATGGCCTTGAATCCTATGTGTGTCTCCTTATATGGATACTGGTCATTGGATTTAGAGCCAACCTAATTCAGGATGACCTCATCTAAACTTCATTACTTCTGCAAAGACCCTCTTTATAAATATGGTCAGATTCACAGCTTCTGTGCAGAGATGTACTTTTGGGAGAGGGGTCACTATTTAACCCACTTCGGCCAGTAACTAGAGGAACCTAAAATAAAACAGTCTGGGAGATAAGAGGACAGCCAGAAGCTTACAGTGTGAAAGGCAGCAAAGCTTCCTTTGTTTTGAGGACTGAATGGTGCTGAGAGGACAAACTTTTCTCTCTAACCTCAGAACCCAGGGTAACTCATCATCTCCCCCAGATGCTTTAAAAAATACTTTTATTGATTTCAGAGAGGAAGGGAGAGGGAGAGAGAGAGATAAAAACATCAATGATGAGAGAGAATCATTGATCAGCTGCCTCCTGCATGCCCCCCACTGGGGATTGGGCTGAAACCTAGGCATGTGCCCTGACTGGGAATAGAACTGTGGCCTCCCTGTTCATAGATCGATGCTCACCCACTGAGCCATGCTGGCCGGCTCACCTTGCCAAAGTTTCAAAATTCTGAGAACTTTAACTGAGAACTTACTGTAACGATGTATTTTTGGCTTGGTTGTGTGACTTTAGCTGGTGTAAGTTAATTAAGTTTTCTTTTGGAAAATTAGGGAGCTTTAATTGAGAAGAAATATTAAATATTTCATTTGAAAATGAATATAGACGTAAGTGCTAATAAAATTATGAGTTGTTAAAATGATGTTTGGTATATACTGATTTGAAGGTTAAGAAATAAGGGGAAAGACCCTGAGAGAGACACCTCTATCTAGAAAAGAGATCATAAAATGTCCATGATGAGATGTTTCCTTTAGACCAGTTTTCCTACACTGCACAAAGTCCAAAGAGGAAGTGGGGCATATGGGAGGCACCTGAATTTTGGGAGACAGACCTTGGTTTAAATCTGCAATTTAGATATGTGTCTGGGTAGATTACACTCTCCAAGTTGCAGTTTCCACACATAGAATTTCTGTAGGATAATGTCTGCTTTGCAGGGCTGCTGCAAGGATTTGAGATAATACTGATCAGGTCTTCAGTACAGTGAATAGCACATACAGCACTCAATATGGAATCAGCAGATATTGTTATTAATAACTATTAATAGTAAAGCAGTATGTCTGCATTAGAGCCTTTTCCTTCAGAAACCTCTTTTTCACTGCACTCATATTAGCATTGCTGTGGAGGGAGCCATTAACTAGCCCCAGTTTATGAGGGTGGCAGTTTATGAGGGCTAACTTTCCCAGAAACATGTTTAGTATGGTGTCACTTACATGTGGGATCTAAACACACCCACCCACCCACCCACCCACACACACACACACAACGCAAGATAAATAAGCAGAACAGAAACAGACTCATGGATACAGAGAGCATTTTGAAGGTTGCCAGCTGGGAAGGGGGTAGGGAATGGGTGAAAAAGGTGAAGGGATTGAGAAGTACAGATTAGAAATTACAAAATAGTCATGGGGATGTAGAGTACAGCATAGGGAATATAGTCAATAAGATTGTAATAACTATACATGGTGTCAGATAGGTTCTAGATTTATTGGGTGATCACCTTGTAAGTTATATGAATGTCTAATCACGGGGTTGTACATCTGAAATTAATGTAATGCTGTACGTCAACTGTAATTGAACACTGAAATATAAAAAAAAAAATAGCAATTCTGGGTTTAATATCTTCTCAAGGTGAGCTCAAGAGAGGAAATCAAAATTTATTCTACACAAATATATTTCATCAGCCGTTTACTGCTTTTATTAGTTTCCATAGCAGACTACTTTGAAAAGACTACTTGGGTGTTGGAGGTGGCCAAGTAAGAGGCAAAGCTTAGGGAGAGCGAGGGAAGACGGTCTGGGTTCTGGTCCTGCGGGTTTCGCGTCTCGCTTCTATATAGCAAGCTGTTTTCTCTTTTGAATTGTTCTCCCAATCTAAAGGGAGTGGATGGGCTATGAAATGCCACGGGTTAAAGACACCGCTGACGCTTTAATCTCTGACGCATCCATTTGTGTATTTTGTGCGCTGGTGCAGAGCGGGGGTGTGGAAAGGAAGCGGTCAGACCGAATAGCGTTTACGCGTTGGAACACTAGGTGTCTCTCCGCACTTGCGTTTGCCCACACTGTTCAGCTCGGCTGGTTTCGATTCTTCCGCACTTTCCCCTGCACTGAGACATTCTTCTCTGAGGTTTGTGCCAGTCTCCTGCTTACCCCTCATTCTTCCCCTGCAGCTCCCTGGTCAATTGATGTAGAGAATGCCTTGATTCTCCCCATTTCACTGCTTCCTAGCCTGACATTTTTTGCTCTTCTTTTCTCAGAAATCTCTTTTCATGTAACATGCCTAGACTTCTATCCACAGTTCTTTTATCTCAGTAGGTCCATGGTATCTTATATACAGTATATTGTGTCATCGATTCAGTCTCAGAGCATTTACTGAGTTTGCGTTTTGTGTGCATCATAGGCTCAGTCTGGGCACGTGCAGGAGGCAACCAATTGATGTGTCTCTCTTACATCAACATTTCTCTCTCTGTGTCTCTTCCCTTCCCGTCCACTCTCTGAAAATCAATAGAAAAATATCTCGGGTGAGGATTAACAATAACAACAACAAATATAAATGGAGGCATTATGCTACTTCATTCAAAGTCCCCTACAGCTAATATTAACAACTAAGATGTTAATTGGACAGTGGTAGCAACTTCTCCCTGCCTACACATACAGATATTTTTAGCAAATTATCTCAAATCTGTTAAGTGGGGAATCAATGTTATGCCCCATACCTTGAGCATGACACATATTTTGGCATCCTGTACATGTGATTCTGTCTGCAATGATTCCTGGACTTCCAGTGAGATGGGCAGTGACAGGAGCTTCTATTTGGGCCGGAGCATCATGTATGAAGCTGTGTGCTAGGCATTGTGGAATAAATGGAAACGAATAAGATGTGGTCCTTCTGTCTGATTCATATTTATGGGGCAGAAGAAATACTGTGCGTCTACGGTGAAATGTCAGGTCAGAAAGTAAATGCATTGGTGGAATATTTGCCTATTTGAGACAGGTCTCTTCACTTCTCAGGTAGGCCTCAACTGTGTTTTAATACATTTTTGACCCAAGTTCACTGGTATATGCGTGAAACAAAAAGGTCACTTTCTAAATTTCTTTAAAAAGTCAAATAGTCTCTGTAAAGTCTGTTGTTGATGTGTGACATTACACAGAGGGAGAATTACAGTCTGAATCATAATGCTGCTAGCTTGATGAGTTTCTGGTTGAATACCTGCATCCAGGAGGTGTCAAATCTGATGACAGCTTTCTGCAGGTGTCATGGCTTATCTTGGCCCATATTTGGTCTGATACATTCATCAGGGATTTAAATAAACGTGTTGAGGACACACTCATCAAATCTGTGAGTGATGCAGAGTTAAGAGGATTAATAAAAAAACCAAAATGACAGAATCAGATGAAAGAGGCCTTCACATGGTAGAGAGATGAACCAAACTTTAAAAATAGTTTGATAGGAGTAAATAGCAAGCACTATATAATTGTGTGGATTTTTTTTTTTGCTTTAGTTATTGAGTCTCATCATTAAAAGCATAACAAAAAGAAACACAAGCAAAGCATATCAGAGTATATTAGTTCAAAACATATATATATATATTTATATATATAGATATAATTATATGGTTAAAACTCATATTCTATTATTATACTAGTATAAATAGTTCAAAACACAGCATTTTACAGTGGGACATGGCTAAATAGATCAGACACAGATTCACCTTGATCACAGCAAGATCATTAAAAGAGCAACAGCCTGAATCTTGGATGACTGTCTCATGTTGTCCTCTTTGGGAACTACATTTTTGACAATGACAGCCTCAGAGTTGACTTATATACTCTGAAGACAGCTGGGGAGAGAAGATTCCATGAGTAAGAATAGCTTCAATTTCACTGTTCCAATCAAGGGTAGCTTATCTACATTGTGCATATTGGCTGAAAACATCCGTCTAGTCATTCACAAGGGTAGTCATACACTTTTTGACATAACAGACAAAACCACCCCATCTATCTCGTTGACTTTCTTTCTCTCTGTGAATCACAGTACATTCCACATTGAATCTGTTTATCTGCAATTAAGTAGCACTTTTGGAACCACTTGCATGAAGAGAAGTAATGATACTTTGCAACATTTTCTTGAATCCACTGCAGACTGTAGATTCTGCATATAAACTATCTGCAGGAATATTATAATAAAAAGAAACCCCAAAACTCTGCCTGAGAAGTGTGCCTTCTCCCTCCTTACTGAAGTTGTATTGGTTACAAGTTTTGCATAAATTGAAGCATAGCTCATAGTTTTTCTTTTTGTTTTGTTTTTTGTCTTGTTGGGTAGATAGAAACATCCTTTTGGATGATGATGCAATTTTGCAAGTGTTAGTTATGACGATAGGTTCCACTGAGTTATCCTAATTTATTCACAGTCACACCCTATGATATAGACAGCTTTCTCTCTTACACTGTCACTACTCTGTACTTGGGTGTCTTGATTGCCGAACTTGGTGATCACCTTGCTCAGACCCATGCCTACCTCTTCCCCAGTTTCTGGGACAGGTCTGGGGGTAAGCTGCTGCTGAACGCTGCAGTGTTGGGCATGGTGGAGGCTTGGGTGAGTTGGTGGGAGTACAAGCCAGCTAATGGAAGTCACTTATTTTGAGAATAAACATTTTATGATTTTCCAAAAGCCCCCCACAAGACCCCAAAAAACAACTAATGTTCAAGAACAAGATGAAGGAAATTCAGCAGTAATATTTCTGAAAATGTGTTAGAGGCTATAATTAAGACCATTCTCAAAATGAATTAACTGTGAAAAGTGGCTGCAAAAGCATCAGCATATTATACATATTAGTAGAAATGGGTTAGAGTAGGGGGTGATAATCTACTTCCATCTTTCAGTTTTTGTTTTTAGCAATACAGTTTTCTTTTAAAAAGAATATTATTTGTTTTTATTACAAAGTAATGTGTTTTCACCGCAGAAAATCTGAAACATACCAAAAATACATCAAGTTAAGATCATCTATAATCCAATTGATTCAAGAGAATTATTGTCAACATTTTGTTGTATATTATTTCAGGTTTATGTACACACAGAAATACATACATAAACATACGTGATCTTACACATTTTTTGTAATCTTTTGACAACCTATAGTAAACATTTCAATGCCATTCAATTACTTCTTCAACATACTTTTTAATTTTATCACGTATGTATATTATACCATGCTATTACTTTAAAATACTGTAAGTAATGAATGCTGTGATGAACATTATGATATGTAAATATTTGCTCATATTCCTGATTAATTCCTTAAAGAAGGTTCTTAGAATTGTAAATTTCCTGGAGAAAGTTCTTAGAAGTGTAAATTCTGGATAAAAAGGGGATTGATATCATTCTTGAAGAGGTACATGGACACATGAAGTATGTTCAGAAGAGAGTGTCTTTATTTTATTTTATGAAGGGACTAGAAACTCTTTCATTGGAGAAACTTGCAAGAGAATAATTGAAAATAAAAAGAGAAAAATGGGGATTCAAACTTCTGCACATATTTCAAGGCCTGTCATAAAGAGAAGAGGAATTATGTGCCTCTACAGTATAATATTTAGTAGCAGTGGTTTGAAATTATAGGGAGACAGTGTGATGCAGAAGCACTTGTGATTGCCAGGGCCATTACAACTTGGATGAGAGTGACTCCAGGGCAAGAGTGGCCTGAACTTGGCCGCACAAGCACAAGCAGATGGTCACTAACAAGGAATGTAGTTGGGAGGTGTTCAGGGCTGAACGTGGATTGGACTCTTTTAACCTTCAGAGTCAGTGATTTGTCCTAAGCAGAAAGTTTTTGTAATAAATGAATACCTGACTAGATAATTTTTGTTGTTTGTTTTTTATGTTTTTAGAAAATAATTTACATGGGGTTTTGGAAAAACACAAATTTTAGGGTATTTTTCATTTCTGTGAAATTGCTATTGTAATTTTGATAGGGATTCATTGAATCTGTAGATGGCTTTGGGTAGTATGGACATTTTAACAATATTTATTCTGCTGATGCATGAACACAGGATATCTTTCCATTTTTTGAGATTTCTTCAATCACATTTGTTTCAAGAATTTTTAAACTAATGGAGAACTCACAATGTTTCTTTGACAATTACTGTCTGCTACCTAAAGGTTTTTGTTGTTGTTGTTGTTTTTTTTTTGGTGTGCATTTCAAATTGATTTTCCATTTTATGTAGAGACACCTAGAAACAGTACCATGTCCCTCTGTAGATAATGTATAATATACTTCCATTTTTCATGACTTTGGCCAGTCATTTATTTCTTTTTATAGTTCTTCTTTTTCTAATTATTCCAATGTCCACCTCTTTCCACAAGTGCAAACAAAGCATGTGGGTTGAGGACATTTGATGAGACCTGTAGAGAAAGAAGACATCAAATGGAAATTCTCAGTGCTGAATTGTGCTTTGAGTGATATCAATGACTTCTAAGGATATGTTAATTTGTAAGCTAAGAGAAAAATTAGGAGATCTGTGATGGGAAACATGACCTCCATACTGGTAGACTTCATTGCACTCAGAATCCAGATACTGAAATCCTTCGTAAAGGAGCGGGGCTTGAGCATAGAGAAAGCATTTGGAAAGGCACAAGAGAGTGGCGTTTCAGATTTCTGGGTTCTCATTTGCATTACTTCAGATTAGGCTTTCAGTGTATCTCATCTGGGCCCTGTAGTAGCCTCTAATGCTTTTCTTGTTTTCAGCTCTCCTCATACGATTCATTTCTTCTAAGCTGTTTTCAGATTGGTTATTTCTAAAACACAATTATGTACATTGTCAAATGTGTCTGCCTCCTTAGTTTTAGAATCTTGTGGACTACATCTGACGATAAAATTTGTGAGCCAATCAATCCTGAAATTTTATGTGGAAACCTGTCCACAGATTGATGGTCGGCTATACATCATCTTCTCCCTAGGATTTACAGCTCACATGAAATCTTGGGGTCAAGACCACCTAGTTATTACTTGGAATGACAGTTTATTGCTTTGACAGAGATTTTAACAACTATTTTGTGCTGTAAATCTTTGGTAAGAATGTCCCATCTGTTTTACTACCTGAACATGGTTCAGAAATTGCAGAGAGTAAAATATAGTATTTGTCAACAATTTAGTGTTCTGTTTTTAACCATCTAATACTTTTTGTGTTTAGTGGAATGTTAGGAATTTAAGGAATTATGGGAAAATTAGATATAATATTGACTTTATTCTTGTTGTAAGTGCAAAGGAAGCCTATAATGAAATAAAATAAAATATCATAGTTTAATAATAACATAAAATAATGTAAATGGGAGAAATATCAGAAATCATTATAATAATAGCAACACAGGAATCTTCCTGTAGGTCACAAACTGTCTTAAACTCTTTACATTAATTACTTTAGCTCTCAATTTCATTTTAAAACTACCCTATGAAGTAGACAGTTAAAAGTCAAATGTTGAACTATAGAATCAGATGTGCTCCAATACTAATTCTATTAAACCCATAGAAGGAAGAAATCATTTCCAGAATCGTTTTTAGAAGACTATTAAGATGAGATAGAATTTGAAACTATATTTGAGGGCTGGGTAGGAAGTGGGTAGACAAATGAAAGTAGGAAGCAGTCTAGAAGAGAGATGCCATGGCACAATTCCCAGAGGTAAGGATCTAAATGCATGTTAGTAGGAGAGTGCTGCAAATCATAGAGGATTTGCACAGGATGATAAAAGAAAATAAATAAAGCTAACTAGGCTGGAAATAAAATATATACGTTTACAACTATGACTCCCAGGCAGTGGATTCTTACTTTTCCCCATGAGTTTGGAAAAAACAAAGAATTGGGTTCCTGAGCTTTTCCAGTTCTACCCTTGGCCTTAGAGTGTCTACTGTCTCATGGAATCACTCCTCGGCAGCAGTGAGTGGGAAGTTGCTTTGCTGTGTAGTCTCTGTTGACATCAGAGGAGACATGTTCAACCTTGAGATGGTGCTCAGACATTCTTGAGGGCTGTTATGTGAAAACTCACCAGATTTTGGAATCAGGGTTTATGTTTCTTTAACACCTTCCTCAAGCTGTGGCAGTTCATCATGGGTTCAGCTACTTTATGTTCCCAGAGCCAGATAAGTACTCTGTGCCGCACCATGCATGGGGTATAGGCTCTGAAGCTCCCTAGGGGAAACCCACACCTAGGGATGTCCCCTGACCAGGAATTGAACCAGCAACCTTTTGGTGTACCGGACAATGCGCCAACCAACTGAGCCACCGGCCAGGGCTCTTTCTAATTTTTAAAGAATGCTATCTTAGCCAGCTTGGGCTGCAGTAACAAAACACCATAGACTGGATTGCTTAAATAATAAAAAATTTTTTCTCTCAGTTCTAGTGTCTAAAAGTCCAATTTAAGCCCTGGCCAGTGTGCTCAGTGCTGGAGAGTTTTGATTTTGATTCTCAGTTAAGGGCACATATCTGGGTTGCAGGTTGGATTCCTGGCCCCTGGTCAGGGCATGTGCAGGAGGCAACCAACCGATAAGTCTCTCTCTCACATCTCTCTCTCTCTCTCTCTCTCTCTCTCTCTCTCTCTCTCTCTCTCTCTCTCTCCTCTCTTTTCCTCTCTCTCTCTCTTCCCCTCTCTCCCTCTCTCTTTTGCTCTCTCCCTCTCTCCCCATTTACTGCCTCCCTTGTCCCCCCTTCTCTTTTCCCCTCCCTCTCTTCCCCTTTACTCTCTCCTTCCACTCTATCTACAAATCAATGGGAAAAGTACCATCCAGTGAGGATTAATACCCACAACAAATAATTAACCCTTTGCGGTCGTTTGTCTACTCTCAGCCACCAAAGCTTTTTTACCATTCCGGTCATATGTCTGCTCTCAGCCACCACAGCAAGGAACCGTACGAATCTTAACTCTGTTCATTCATGTATCAGTTCATAATTTCTCTGAAAGCTCTTAAGTGTCTAAGCGACCTTGTCACGAACCAAAACAATGCCCCGACAAATCGGAGATATCGAAACCCAATATAAACAAACGCGGTCGTTCCACACTCGCCATGCAAAACACCGTGGCGAGTCAGTCGCCTTTTGAGAGTGAAGAAATCGACAAGCTTCAGAGATACTTCGCAGAATTTCAAATAAAGCTTTACAAATTACGTTTAACTGTAATTAGGCATTCTCGCTTGTTAAGATATTTCAAAATAATACTCCAAAATGGCAAAAAGAAAGTTACTGAAAGAAGTGTACTGCGAATCTGAAAGTAACGATGAAGAGTTTTATTTTGGCACCTTGAATACTGACTCTGACGTAGAAAGTGATAACGTTTGTAGTGATTCTACTAGTAGTGACGTAGTTCCAAAAAAGAATTAATAAATCTTGTTTATCCTTCATAATCTTGCATGTTATGTATCACTGCTCTTTCAATGGAAATTAATTCTGACCAGTACAACACCCATGTCCAAATCTAATACGACCGCAAAGGGTTAAAAGTCCAATTCACGGTGCCAGCACGGTTGGTTTCTGGTGAGAGCTCTCTCTGGCTTATAGACAGTGGCCTTCTCCTTACGTCCTCATGTGGTGGGGGAGAGAGAGAGCAAGCTCTCTGGTGTTTCTTCTTGTAAGGACACTAATATCATCATGAGGATCCCACTGTCATGACCTCATCTAACTCTAATTACCTCCCAAAGGTCCCTCCTCCAAATACCATCACATTGGAGGTGAGGGCTACAGCATATGAATTTCAGGGAGACACAATTTAGTCCACAGACTCACTTACCTCTAAACAGGAAGTGTAAGAAACATTCCGCACCAGCTGGGAGAATCATTGAACTTGCTCTTCTGGCTGTGCCTGAATGTGCATCTCTGTTGTACTGAGCCCTCTGCTCATTGTATTTGGTTTGCTCTTCTGTCTCTGTCCTAGACTGTGAAATCCTTGAGGACAGAGAGTCTGACTTATTTGTGGCTTCTAGCACAGTTACCCGGAAATTTGTAGTGTGGTTTAATGGAAGAATAAATCAGTAGGTCTCAGTCTTAGACACCCCTTCAATGTTTTCACCATGGTTTTATCAGTGTCCATTTTCTTGGTTGAATTTTAATTCTTCTTGGCTTTCTCATCCTCATTTCCATGTTGCTGACTTCTTTCTTGTTCTTTTGTTGTTGTTGTTGTTGATCCTCATTCAAGGATATTTTTTCCATTGATTTTTAGAGAGTGGAATGGAGAGGGAGAGACACAGAGGAAGAAACATCAATATGAGAGAGAGACAGCAATTAGTTGCCTTCCGCGTGCACCCTGATTGGGGCCTGGGATTGAGCCTGCAACCGAGGTACATGCCCTTGACCAGAATCAAACCTTGGACCCTTCAGTCTGAGGGCCGACATTCTAACAACTGAGCAAAACAGGATAGGGTCTTTCTTGTTCTTTATGTGACAAGCCACCCAGGGAATCAGGCCTTTTACACGGCTCAGCACAGTTCTTTCCCTCGCTGCTCTGGTAGATTAGCAGTTACGGGTCATTAGCACTTTATTCTTTTGTATTTCCTTTTTGTTATTGATGGCTGTGTGCATTTTTGTCACATAAAGGAATGGAAGAAGGACCAAGCTCATTCTTGTCATGTATAGTCACTGAAGTGCCATTTGATTACTTTTTTCCAAATATAAGGATAATGCATTTCTTTCAATTCAGAAGTAACAGGATCTTTAATAGTTAATCTGAGAGGTTTAAAATATTTCCCATAAACATAATTCTATAGAAATCATTTATTCAGAAGCCCCACAAATTCCAAAATTGTCAAAACAGTACCCACCGAACTAAAACATAATACATACACACAGCCAATAAATGAAGTTGGCATTAATTTTATGCTTTGATGTTTTTGGAATTGTCATAGTTGGTAAATTTTTGAGGTTAAAAAGATAGAAATCCTGATATTGAATCAAGACCAAGGGAAATAAAATAGAAAGCAAAGTGATGAATTATGTTAAAATAGAAAGGGCTGTGAATCCAGACATCAAATATGACCAAGTGTGAGCTATTTTATTTCCTCGAGTGTTGCAGATACATGAAGCATCTCTGATGTCTCAGGATTCAATATGAAAAGTCAGTCAAGTAGCTGGAGTTCCATTTCTTTGATGGGAAATTAGGAGAGGCTGAGAGCCCAGTGGAGCGGTTTTTGCATATTTTTGAGGTAACAATGGAAAGGGCATGCATGTCTCTCATAATGGTCCTCACAAGCAGCTCAATAAGCCAGTGGTATGACAGACAAGATGAAGCACTGGGCAGACTTAATGCTCGAGCATTGCGGCATCTGGACTGGGAAGACACAGAGGGAGTTCCAGACCCACCTCCCTTTCTACAGCTTGGCATCTCTGAGTGCCTATTGACTTCCTCCCCTCCCCTCCCCTTCCTCTCTTCCTTTCTTTTTCCTTTCCTTTCCTTTCCCCTTCCTTCCCTTTCCTTTATCCCCTCCCTCCCCTCCCCTCCCCTCCCCTCCCCTCCCTCCCTCCCCTCCCCTCCCCTCCCCTCCCTCCCTCCCCTCCCCTCCCCTCCCCTCCCCTCCCCTCCCCTCCCCTCCCCTCCCCTCCCCCCCCCTCCCCTCCCCTCCCCTCCTCTCTTCTCTTCTCTTCTCTTCTCTTCTCTTCTCTTCTCTTGTCAAACAATGTGATTGCTGAATTTCATGTTTTTACTGCTACAATGATCTTAACCAGATATCAAATAATAGCATGTTTTCAGTGACTAAATTTCATTGCTTTTTCTTATGTCCAACTCAGCTTTCCTTTTACATTTTCATCTTATCAGTTTACATGTCTAATAAGATGTTAGTGATAACAAGGTCTGGGGACACATATAATTTTGTGAGAAAGCACACTGATAAGTAGTGTGGATGAAAGGAAAAGTATAGAAAGCAAGTGAGAAGCATCCATGTGTCACGGGCAGTCAGAACGTGTTACAGAGAAATAATGAGACTTCACCTATTTAAGCGAGTACGTAAAGTAGAAGGCACTGAAGAGATCTCATGTTGTATGTGGAATGAAAACAGTATTTAATCATTTACCTTTAAGGCATATAATATCCATCTAAGCTGTACAAGGGCTCAAATGTAGATTAATTCATACTGACAATATTGCACAGCAATTTCCTCAAAAGTTTGGTTTTATTTTGTATCAGAGGTTTGTCTTCCCTTAATGGAACAGTCCTGTCTTCTTGCATTTAATGCACACTAATGTTTCAGCTGATTTCCCCATCTTTTAAAAAAATTTATTTGTATGGGGCATGATTCAAAATCTCCCATCAAAGACAGCTGAAGCCAAATTTGTTTTTACAATCCTGTTTTGTGAGGCACACTTGATTTTTTTTTCATACTTCAACAGATCTAAGCATGATAGTTCCGAGGGCAGTGATAACCTGTGGACCCACGCAGATCTGTCACAGTATCGAGAGGAAGCAATTGCTTCTTTGGTGAGAGTGATGACAATTGACTGTGCCCTAAAGTCAATGAGCAGCATTCTAATGGCAACTTGACATTTATCAGAAGATTTCAGCGTTGTATCTGGCTTTGTTTGTGCTCAGCCATCTTAAAAGTCAGGCATTTACAAAACAGCAGTACTTCTAACAAATGGCGATATTAACTCTTTAACCTGACAGACTCACGGCTACTGACTGGATGACACACCACAAACAACACTTTAAACTTTGTATAAACTAATGGCAGTTAGTTTTCTTAGGTGCAGAGGAGACAACTCTTGGATTCTTGCAGGATTCTCATCAGACATGAGAAACCTGGAGGTTATAATTTCAATACCATGTCAAAATGCCCAGATGAAAAGGGAAAAAGTAGTTTGTTCATCGGTGCACAGCATCAGATGCTTCTTCATGTTGCCTAATTTTTTTTTTCTGGTTTTAGGAAAGAATTTCCAAGGAAAAGCCAGTAATTTATGCTTTTCAGCTGACTTTAACACATCCCTGCATGCTTATAAAACATAAAATTACTTTAGGGAGCAGTTGGGGGCTTATCTCAGGCAACAGGCTAGATATTTGGGGATTCCAAATAAATGAGATGAGAATGGACTCTGGGAGGAATTCACATTCTAGGTGGGAAACACATGAAAAATACATGGAACATATATATGGGAGATGGAGGAACAGCCACGTGACTGAGGAAGGGAAGGAAGTGCTCACAGAGGCAGTAACCTCATAACTTCAAAGGCAAGTAAGCAATTGTCTGGCCAATGTAGGTGCCAAGATGGTAGAGCACACAGCCCAAATGCCTAGCCTTTTGGGACAGTTTATAATAAAGGCCATCTTCCTAAAGTGGAAATAGCTTAAAACGTCTCAACCACTTTTTCTTCAGTTACCTTTGATAGTTATAAGATACATAATGCACACAGATAACTTGTTTTTAACCAAGCAGCCTATTAAGAGCATTTGTGTAAGAGAGATTAGTAAGATGCGCTTGCCATGAAGGCAAAGTGGATATGATGAGAGCTGTAGAGGGGTTCTAGAGAATCCTAAGTGGCAATGTGAAGGATACACTTGGATAGGGGTTGCAAGGGTCTGGAATCTCAAGTAATGTAGATAAAGAGGGTAAGTGTATGAATTACAGTACTGCCAAAGGAAAGAGAGAATGAAATTTTGTTATATTTCAGGTGGAAGTAACCAAATACTTCCTCATTTATTATCTAAATAGTCAATCTGTTCATTTAATATTTCCTTAACACACTCTATTATTAAAGCCTTGTTCTTTGAGGAATATAAAAGTGATTGCTTTTGAGGAGTTGACAGCCTAGTAGAGAAATCAGACATCATACTGTATAGTCAGGGTTCTCCAGAGAAATAGAAACAATAGGATATATACACTGAGTGGCCAGATTATTATAAACACCTGATGTTTGTAGGCAAATTAGCTATAATTTCGCGCTGAAGTTGCTAGAGGGCCAGACCATTATAAATAGGGAAGCAGGTTGTTTACCATGACAATAGAAGTGATTTTTTTCTGAAGATATGGGTAAACAACGTGATTTAACAGCCTTTGAACATGGGATATATTTGAACGTGAGTGGCCAGATTATTATGACCCCCTGACGTTTGTAGGCAAATTAGCCATACACTGCATCTTACGGGATATGGAAGCCGAAGGCCTGTTCGAACACCTTTGCTGTCTGCAGTTACCAAGATAAAACATCTCCTATTCACACAGGAACACAAGGATTGGACAGTCGCGCATTGGAAAAAAGTCATGTCGTCTGATGAATCACGTTTTCAGTTGCATCATGCAGATGGCAGAGTGAGAATTTGGCAGAAACAGCATGAAAGCATGCACCCCACATGCATGAGTACAACCCTTCAAGCTGGTGGGGGCAGTGTTATGGTTTGGGCCATGTTTTCCTGGCATGATTTGGGCCCTTTAATTCGTGTGGAACAACGTCTGAATAGCACAACATACCTAAGTACCATTGCTGATCAAGTTCATCCTATCATGTTGATGGCGTATTCCAATGGAGATGGCTTCTTCCAACAAGACAATGCGCCATGCCACGGTGCTCGTATTGTGCAGGAGTGGTTTCAAGAACATGAGGGAGACTTTACCTTGCTTAGGTGGCCCCCACAATCACCAGATCTCAATCCAATTGAGCATTTGTGGGATGAAGTTAAAAGAGCCATCAGGCAGCTGGTTCCACAACCATCAAATCTCACAGAACTGGACAGTGCTATTCATCAGGCATGGTGTCAGGTTCCTCGCATCACCTTTCAACATCTCATGGAGTCAATGCCAAGAAGAATCGCCGCAGTATTGAAGGCAAAAAGTGGCCCAATGAAGTACTGATGGGGTGGTCATAATAATCTGGCCACTCATGTTCAAATATATCCCACATTCAAAGGCTGTTAAATCGCATTGTTTACCCATATCTTCAGGAAAAAGTCACTTCTACTGTCATGGTAAACAACCTGCTTCCCTATTTATAATGGTCTGGCCCTCTAGCAACTTCAGCGCAAAATTATAACTAATTTGCCTACAAATGTCAGGTGGTCATAATAATCTGGCCATATATATCCTACGCGCGCATGCGCACACACACACACACACACACACACTCTTATTGGTGTGTATATATAAACCTCTTTATCATTCAATCTATCTATGTTCATGGTCTATTTCTGGGTATTTATTGAGAGATAGACTTTTATTGTAAGGAATTGTCTCACATTATTGTTAGGGCTGGCAAGTCTGAAATCTGCAGGGCATGCCAACAGTCTGGAGATTTAGGAAGGACTTAATGTTGCACACTCCAATCAGGAGACCTCAATCTTTTCTTTTAAGGCCTTCAACTGATTGGACTAGGTCCATCCAAATTATGGAGAGTAATCTGCTTTACTCAAAGTCTACTGATTTAAATGTTAATTTCATCTAAAAAAATACCTTTACAGCAACATCTAGATTTGTGTTTGACCTAAAACCGGGTATTTCAACCTCACCGAGTTGACATATAAAATTAACCACACATACAAATAGCTAGAGAAATGTGTGTATGTGCAAGAAATTGTATTCAAGCTGAATTGTCAAGAAAGAGTTAAGGAAGAGTATTTGAAATAGAAGGTGCAGCATGAAAATAAGGATGGAAGTGAGAAAAAAAACAAAACAGGGTATGTATGAAAAATTATAGTGTTTCCTTGGCTGGAAGAGAACAAGAAAGGGAGTGATGGGAATTAAACTTGAAAGAGGAATCATGGGATTCCATGGGTAGTTTGACTTCATTCTGCCGACAGTGGGGATCCAGTGGGGTTTTTGCTCAAAGGATTGATATTCTATGAGCTACTATTGAGTTGAATCTGACAGCAAGCCCAAACCAGGGCCATAGTGGAGTTGTTTGGCTTCTGTAGGGCAGTTGTTCCTTCTTGTTGTATAACTACGAAGACTAATTTACTTGGAAGATATTTGTGAACAAGATCAAAACCTTAATTTAGGTTTTCAAGGTCATTCAAGATGATTATTGTTGGAAAATTGCTTGCAATTATCTTACAAAAAGATATTACGGTTATAAGAAGAGGGCATACATGAAAAAACAATCTAAGGGTAAGATGTAACTCTTTTAAAATGATTAAATTGGGAAATAAATTCCACTATCCTGCCTGAGTTCTTTCTTTAAACCCTTGGAGAATCCTATATAATAAAACCTTAATATGCAAATTGACTGAATGGTGGAATGACTGGTTGCTATGAACTGACCACCAGGGGGCAGACGCTCAACATAGGAGCTGCCCCCTGGTGGTCAGTGCGCTACCACAGGGGGAGCGCCGCTCAGCCAGAAGCCGGCTCACAGCTAACAAGTGCAGCAGCGGGTGGCGGGATCCTTTGCGGCAGCACTAAGGAGCAGCAAGCTGAGAGGTAGGGAGCAGCAAGCAGGTGGGTGGTAAGGAGCGAGGGGTCCTGGACTGAGGCCCCCCTCCCTGACCCCCCAGTGCACGAATTTTGTGCACCAGGCCTCTAGTGTGTTGATAAAAATTTATGTAACACTGACTAAGTGCCTGACTAAAAAAGGACAGATATATCACTCTTTGATACCAATGATTCTTTATTTTTAAAATTTTTATTGTTGCTGATTAATCAGTTTGGGTTAAGGCCTTTGGTTAATTGTAACCTTCAGTTGAAGCATTTCTTGTATTGCTTAAACTATAAGTAGAGCATTCCTCTTTTTGTGATTTGTTTAATTTCTTTTGTTTTAAGGACATTGAGTTGTGGGACATTTTCTATTATGCTGAGTCATGGATTAACTTAAAGGGGCACAGAAGTTTGACTATGCTTCTGAAGAGCAAAATACTCACAGGCCTTGGGAGAAATTTGTGGGTTATTAAGGTTTTAATGGTAAAGCCTTTTCCTCCACTCATGTTCTTTCTTTATAGAACCATATTAAAAAGATGCTCATCTAGCTAACTTGTCTCTCTTTCTTTCTTTCTTTCTTTCTTTCTTTCTTTCTTTCTTTCTTTCTTTCTTTCTTTCTCCTTCCTTCCTTCCTTCCTTCCTTCCTCTTCCTTCCTTCCTTCCTTCCTGTTAATTTTATCTAAAAAATACCTTTACAGCAAGGTATCCTTCCTCCCTTCCTTCCCTTCCTGCCTGCCCTAACTCTTTCTTCCTCCTTCCTTCCTTCCTTCCTTCCTCTCCTTCCTTCCGCCTTTCCTTCCTTCCGTGCTGTTTAATTTTATTAAAAAATACCTTTACAGCAAGGATCCTCTCCGCTCCACTCCCGTCTCTCCTTCCCTTCCTACCGCACTCTCCTCCTCCCTCTCCTCTCATCTCTCTCTCTCTCCTCTCCCTCCCTCTCCCCCTCCCTCCCTCCCTCCCTCCTCCTCACCCTACCTTTCCTGTCCCCTTCCTTCCCCTTCCTCCTCCTTCTTTCTGTTAATTCTATCTATCTAAAAAATATCTTCTTTCTCCTTTCTCCTCACCTTCCCTTCCCTTCCCTTCCCTTCCCTTCCCTTCCCTTCCCTTCCCTTCCCTTCCCTTCCCTTCCCTTCCCTTCCCTCCCTCCCCCTCCCCTCTCCTCCCCTCCCCTCCCCTCCCCTCCCCTCCCCTCCCCTCCCCTCCCCTCCCTCCCCTCCCCTTCCTTTCCTTTCTGTATTTATTTGTAATACTAGGTTGTACTAAGCTGGTTTCTAAAAAGCTAAGATATTAGATCCCCATCCCCTCAGCAGTCTGCCTGGGAGAATACTGTTAAGAGTGTGAACTTTGGAGCCAGACTGCCTGACTACCAGTTGTGCGTCTTTTAGTAAGCTACTTAACCATATGGTCTCAGTTTCTACATCTGCAAAATGAGAATAGTAGTAATAACTTATTTATTGATGTGCCTGTGAACATTGGGTTACTTCATGATGTAAAAAATGTTTAGAACAGTGTTTGACACATGATACACAATCCGTGAGTGTTAGCTCTGATTGTTTTAGCTGAAAAATAGTTAGGACATCAGTTATTCTGAAGAACCTAATATAATGAACAGATACTGAGTGACTTCTGCTGCTTGTATGGACTGTTACTTCTCTGGAAAAAACAAACGCTGCGCCTGAGCAAAGTTGTTAGTGGATCAAGCTGCAATTTTTTCTTTCCTAAGTGCCCTCACATTTTAGATACGCGGTTATTGTCCGATATGGGAGGGAGTCAATAAGAAAAGCAATGCATAGTTAGTTTTAAATGATGGGAGAGGTTAGCATTTCACAGAGTCGTTCAGATATAACTTGTACAATGACTTCTAGGTAAATAGGGGTATGTATGAACAGTTAGGATTTTCACTGGGCTAGAATGGAGATTTTTTTTTCTGTGTACATAAATACCCCTAAGAACATAAATATCCCTTTAAAAGCGGATGCAATGATAATGAATTCTTTTTAAAAATTTTGTCTTTATTGTTGAAAGTATTACAGGTGCCCCCTTTTCCCCCCATTGACCCCTTCTAGCCTGTACTCCCCGCCCGCCAGGCCTTCACCACACTATTGTCTGTGTCCATGGGTTATGCATATATGCATATAAGTTCTTTGGTTAGTCACCCACCCTCCCTTTCCCTCCGAGATTCTTGATAAGTAAAATCACTTTTGCAAACATCAGCTGACTTTTATGGCCAGACTAATAAGGGATGTTGAACAGCATGGACTATACAAGTTTGGGAGGTCCATTAATGTAACTTATGTATGACAATTTACTTTATTTTCATGATGCTACTCTAGAAAACCATATATACAATGATAGCCAGAACAGGCAGTAGTTGTGTTTCACGGGAAAAATTCAAGTTAGAAAAGTGGCTAATAAAAATTTAATTCTTATTTAGCATAACTCAATTCTCCTATGTTTTCTAGAACTAGAAATGCAAAGAGAAGGAGACAAATTTGTAATCATATTCCTTAGAATCAGGATGGATACAGAAAAACAAAGGAGAAATTTCTATTGAATTGGATTCTTTTTATATACCTTTAGGTATTTCACAAATCCTATTTTATTTTTATTGGCATCTTAGTTACTCTGTTCATGTGTCCCACAGCTAGTGATTTTTTTTTCACATTCTCTATAACTCTGGATCAATTTGTTTTCCTCATGATAAAGCCCTTATATAACTTCTGGGTCCTATTCTCTTCCCATGTTTATCCCCCAGATGATCCTTTAGTTTAATATCCTCTTCTGATCAAAGCTCCTTTGCCTGGATGACTCCAAATTAGTCATATGTAATCTTGATGATTGATTCCCTGAATGACATTTCCACTAACTTTTCAGCCTTTAGTACTCTGTGATTAAAAAAAAAAAAAACTGAGGCCAATTTTGACAGGAAGCATAAACATAAATATTCTTCCTTGGACAATGCTCAGCAGTGTATAAATTTGACCAATGAACCATGGTGTGAATTACAGAAGTTAACAATAAGTAATAAAACCTCATAATAAAGCATCTTGTCATTCCTCAGTTTTGGTAATATTGTGGATCATATATCTCCCTTAAGAGCAGAGTGAAATATCATGGCTGTATCTTTTTAATGCAATCCAGACACTTACGTATCAGTACCTATTCTGTGGGTAGCATGTGTATGTTATGAGTATGTTCTTTTGTTTGTTTGTTTTTATTTATGAAACATGTTCTCTTTACATAACTCAGAAAATACCTTTTGACTCATCTTCACAGCAGCTTCAAATGGCAAGATCTTCAATAACAGTGGAAAATATGAAAATCCACTGCTTATTCAAAAAATACTCATGAAGCACCTATTCTGTGTCCAATCTAGTAGCTGACACCATAGGGAGGTGGGATATGAATAAATCAGTGCCCAACTTCAGCCATCTATGTCTTAGGGCAGTGGTCGGCAAACTCATTAGTCAACAGAGCCCAAATATCAACAGTACAACAATTGAAATTTCTTTTGAGAGCCAAATTTTTTAAACTTAAACTATGTAGGTATGTACATTGTTATTAACTTAATTAGGGTACTCCTAAGGCTTAGGAAGAGCCACACTCAAGGGGCCAAAGAGCTGCATGTGGCTTGCGAGCCACAGTTTGCCGACCATGGTCTTAGGGGGAGAGAGAAGAGATAAACTAACATTCATTGAGCAATGTTCAGGATCTCTCACAAAATGTTCTCATTTAATCTTAACAACAATATTGCATGATACCTAATATTATCTTTATTTTATACATAGAAAACCAAGTCTCAGTGCAGTGGCACCCCCGTGGTCCCAGGCAAGAATGGGTAGGAGCAGGGATTTCAGCTCAGCTCTGTCCTCTTTACAGTGTGTGCTCTGTCTGTACACGCGTTGGCCACTATCAGGAAGAAAGAAGATAGTATCACTGACATAAAGGATCATAGGTATTCATAGTAGTGTGCCTTCAGAGAGGAAAGAAGCAATTATAAAAAGAGTAAAAAAAAAAAAGGTGAAACTGATAATCTATCAAATTTGTGATCAGACTTTCTCTTAATTGTCTTTGAGATGGTAAAACATTGACAAAACAAACAATGGAAAATATTGCACTTGATTAAAGCAGAACTTGTCAGTCTCTGCTTGTTTTCTTTTTTCTTTTATTCTGCTCATTTGCAATTGCTCCATAGCCTGACAGCAAATGTGCTCCATCTGATAGCAGCAGCTGTTTAGGTGCAAGGGCTCTAAGGAAATTCCCAGTGCAGTACAGTTACTCCGGTATTTAGGTTTTTAGGGGAATGATTCTTTCCTGAGGTCCTTTTTATAGGCATGCCTTATGGGAGAATACCAATCATGAAATAAATATAAGTTAAGTTCCGAAATGAAAATGCATCTGATAGTTCGTACAGAATCCAGTCATAGGATACTACTGGTAATCTAAAACAGGCGTGGAGATGCACATAAATAGATAAATATTTGTCCACCCCACATTTACTTGTCTTTCACCTCTGCTTCATTACTAATCTGAGAAGAATGTGTGTGGGGGAGTGGAGGGGAGGTGGATGTGTGGCTGAATTTCTCTGAGATTGTTGAATTCTTCACTATCTGAGAAAAAGTTATTTTTCCTGAGACTATTTTAAGTTTGATATTGTTAGAAGATATACCAGAAGCATGAAAAAAAAAAAAAAAAAAGGAACTAGTTCTAGTAGATTGGCTCCAGTGTAAACCACACTTAAAATCTCCTGAATTAAGTTTTGACTCCTTGAATATAGAGAATTCCTAGGCTTTACAATCTGACAGTCATTACATTGGGCAAGTGAAAGATGCTTGCTCTAACACAGTGGTAGCAAACTCTGGCTGCCTGTTTTTGTAAGTAGAGTTTTATTGGATCCCTGCCACTCCCATTTGTTGATGTGTTGCCTGTGCTGCTTTCATGCTACAGTGGCATTTGATTAGTTGTGACCATATCATCTGGAAAGTCACAGTTTTTTACTACCCGAACCTTCAAGAAAAAGTCTGCTGACCCCTATTGGGAGCACCTTCATCTAAGTTTACCTAGAGTCAATTATAAAATAAATTACCTTGTACTAGAACTTTCCCATACCAATGGTGCATTAATGACACTTTGCTTTAATCATATTTAAAAATAAGCCAATGTCCTTGGGATATAGAAGATGAAAAATGGAATATTTACAGTTTCTAGATTTTCTAAATTTGCATCCATAGGTGTTCAAAGATGCATTTTCTTTCACAAATATGCATTCTCTTTCGCATAAACTCAAGTGGCTCAGCTTTTAAATCTGAAACCTTTGAAGAGGATGCAATGCTCAAAAAATTGGGCACCTGGCAACATACGGTAGGAGGGGATCAAAATTTAGTCCTTGTTTTTTTTTGTTGTTGTTTGTTTTTGTTTTTGGTTAATACTCTGTGAACTCTTCATGCCCCTTCATGCTTTCTTATTTTAGTGTAGGGCCTTAAGATGTGTACCATTCATTGTAATTCGTCCTAATGCATTTCAGTTTTCCAGTTTCCTGAATTTAACACTCTCATCACCATTATTTGCAAATTGTGACAAACAAAAATCCTGTTGTGGAAATGGTTCAGAATTTCAATAAGTTTAAGTGTTAACTTCTTGGCAATTGAGTAGCAGATAATTCCTAGTATAGTGTATAAGACAATTCTTTTAGTTTCTAGGTAGTCAAAGCCACAAGAAAAAAAAAAAACCCATATACATATATTTGTTGTATATAAACAGAAGAAACTTTTGGGTGATTTTTTGTGAGAAATCATTTTTTAATTTCCTGTGTCTTTAAGTTTTATTGAACCCATTTCATGATAAAATTGTTAAATGGACATTTTACAAAGCCGAAGTAACTTCTTATTCAGTAACATCAGCACTAATATGACAAGAACAGCTTAGAGATGTTCTAAAACCTGTCTTAAGATAAAAACCCTATGACAGGAGGAAGTAAGCCACAAACAATCTGGAGAATTTAATGAGAACAACCACCCAGTTTTAATTACGGCACCACAAATGTGCCGATATAATAATTACATTACCTTGGTGTATATTTTCATAAGGAATCCATAAAATAAATTTGAAGGCAAGCAGATTGCTATCACTAATAGTGTAATTTCTCCATAGGAACAATGCAATTGCTGCATATTGCTTTGTAAAAGAACAAATTAATGACACCATCCAAAGCCACAATAAAACATTTAAATATTTTCTGCATTTCTTTTTTCAACTGTTTTTCCTTATGGTTTTTCACCAAAGGGCTAAAGAATAGTAAACCCATCAATGTCAGTATCTCTAGTCTTCTCTAGATGGCAGTCAAGTCACAGGGTTTTAAAAACTGGTCTAAGTGGGCCCTAACGGGTTTGGCTCAGTGGATAGAGCGTCAGCCTGTGGACTCAAGGGCTGGATCCTCAACCTCTCCCTTCCTCTCTGAAACCAATAAAAAAATATTTTTACAAAACGGGCCAAGGTGAAAGCCACGTTAAAAATGTTCTAGTGCGATCACTGGGTCAAATGAAGTTCCATATTTAATTATTTTGAGGAAACTCCATACTGTTCTCCACAGTGGCTGCATCAGTCTGCATTTCCACCAGCGATGTACTGGGGTTCCCTTTTCTCCACATCCTTGCCAGCAATTGTCATTTGTTGATTTGTTGACAATAACCATTCTGACAGGTGTGAGGTGATACCTCATTGTGATTTTAATTTGCATATCTCTGATGATTAGTGACTTTGTGTATTTTTTCACATGCCTCTTGGCCATTTGTATGCCCACTTTGGTGAGTGCATGATTCACATCCAGGGTACTGCAGAAATGAAGGAATTCCTGAAGAACCTCACGAAAGAGAGAGTGGGCTATAAAAACTGCCCAGTCCAGAAAGCATGAAGCAACTCTTACCAATGCCAGTTAGGTAAGAGCTCTTCCTCACGATCTCTTCCTCTTCTATCACTTGCTTCTCCCCAAATCATTGGAAGATGCAGAAGCCAGAGTTAGCAGGCGAAGGCAAAAATTGATGGGAAACAAAGAAAAATCAGAGAGATGTTTTTAGGTTTTACACTTGCAGCAGGCTCTGACTAAATAAATGGGAAATTAATGTAAAAATAAATATGGAGATTTGATTGTTATATGGAATTAGAAAATCCAGTTTTAAAATTGGAATCAGGATTGGAGTTTTAAATTGGGTTGTAGGACTTGTAATTGTGTAAGTTTTACCCAATCTTTGTAAGTTTTCATTCCAGGTAAGTGGGAGGATAGGAAATTATATGCAAATGTAGTCAGTTTAATCAGGTTGAGACTTTCATAGTTAACATTTCCTTTTGTCACAAAGGACTCAAAAGGAAAATGTCATAAGATATTTTAGAGAAAAAATAGGATTTAAACTTAAACAAGTAAAATATCAGGATTTCATCCTGAACCAATCTTTAGCAAAATAAAATGAGAACTATCTATTAGGCAGTAAAAATTCTACAAGTTGTTCAAGAAGGAACCTCATCTGTAAGTCCTCTGAGAACAAAAGTATTTTATAAGAGTTATCAATTAATTCATGTAATAAGGTATCAAAAGGCAAGGTCAACAAAGAACAACAGTGAGCAGAACATACAAAGAAGTTAGATTGAGGAATGGAAAGAAATTAGGCACAATGTAAAGTTAATAAAACTAAACATCATTTGCATGGAAGACAGGTAGTTTGAAGTTGATGAGTTCTTATTGTTTACATGTTTTTGTTTTGGCAACTTAAAAAAAAAAAAGAGTTGTTAAGTAAGTCATTGGCAAGCAACATGCAAGGCAAAAATTGTATAGGAACACCTTATGAAAAGTTTGGGTTTAGAATTACGTTTTAGTTTATAATTTCACAGACTACCCAAAAGTTTTAAGTTTCATACCACATTATTAAGTCTCTTCAAAAGTGTGTTATGATTATCTCTTGTTCTAAAACAACTTACCCCAGATTTCCATGGTTTAAAACTACCATTTCATGCCCAGCTGTCATGGCTCAGTGGGTGAGCCTTGACCTATGAACCAGGAGGTCACAGTTCGATTCCTGGTCAGAGCACATGCCCAGGTTGAGGGCTTGGTCTCCACTATTTTGTGTGCAGTTTTGGTGGAAACATTGTGGAGTGTGCAGGAGGCAGCTGATCAATGATTCTCTCTCATCATTGATACTTTTCTCTCTCTCTCTCTCCCTCTTCCTTTCTCTCTGAAATCAATAAAAATATATTTAAACACACACACACACACACACACACACACACACACACACACACCACCACCACCACCACCACCACCAACACCACCACCACCACCACCACCAACAACAACAACAACAAAACTACCATTTCATTTTGTTCATGATTCAGTGGGTCAGGAATCCTGGAAGGGCCTGGCTGGTGATTCATCTCTGATTGATTTGGCAGCAGCTGGGCTGTAGGATCCAGCTGGAAGGTAGCTTCTCCTTTCACATATCTGATGCCTTTGTGCTTCTTAGCCTCTCTTCCCATGCAGCATTTCAGCAGTGGTTCTCAACCTTCCTAATGCCGCGACCCTTTAATACAGTTCCTCATGTTGTGGTGACCCCCAATTTCATTGTTACAAATTGAACATAATTAAGGCATAGTGATTAATCACAAAAACAATATGTAATTATATATGTGTTTTCCAATGGTCTTAGGTGACCCCTGTGAAAGGGTTGTTCGACCCCCAAAGGGGTCTCGACCCACAGGTTGAGAACTGCTGCTCTAGGGCCTTCTGCATGTGGTCTGAGCCGTCCACTTACAGTGGTATAAGCGTAGTGGCTCGGGGCTTCAGAACACCAGTGCAGAAGCTGCTTGTCCAGGCTGAGCCTGGAACTAGAGTCTCATCATCCCTGAAGCTCCTTATTGGTGGAAGCAGCCGTGGTCCAGTTTAGGTTGAGGGGAGGGAAAATAGAACCCAATTCTCCATGGAAGGAGGGAGGACCAGAGGTCTTGCAGCTTTCTTTAATCCTTCCTACAATGGTTTTTAACTGTTGAGTTTCTGGAGCCTTCTGAGAATGTGATGAAGGTTAAGGGAAAACGCACTCTCATCACCATTTTGTGGGCAGTGTTGGTGGAAACATTTAAACTGAAGACTTGAATATCTACAGTAAAGCTAATTGATGAATGAAATTATAGAAATAGTATTAAAATCCTTACCTTGGTGCCAGATCCATTGATATGTTCACTGAATTCCCATCTCCTTGGCCCTTTCCTCTCCTTGTTAAGCACTCTTGATTTTCCTCTCCCCCACCCTTAACCTTCTCTTCCCTTCCCTGGAGGTCTGTCTTTGAAAGGATCTTGGTTGTAGTTCAGCAGTTATAATTTCACAAGGTTCATTTCTCTCAGGGTAGCAATAAACCTATGAAGTATGACTGGGTCAATATTTCTCCAAATGAGTTCTTTTGTCCATAATTTATACCTCCAGGCAGACATTCTTTGACTAGAAAGACAGAAAGGAAATAATCTCCTGGGACAATATTTTAATAGCCAAATGTCATCATCACTAACCAACTTTTAGGCTGTGCACAGGATAACCTTCAGAACTGATGTCCTAGTCTTACCCAAACTGTCTACCTGGATTTTGCTTTTTATCAGCCATAGAAGATAGAAAGGTTGCTTCTCAATTTCTTTCTGTAAACATATGATTGCTGCTTCCTGCAGGAATTGAAATTAGGCATCTGAGGCTTGGGAATATTTTTCAGAAACAATAAAAGGCTTCTTTGGCTTTGTCTTTTTATGAGGATGCTTTGCATCCTGCTCACATGCCTTGTAATGCAATCTCAAGACACAGCTGTTGTTTCAGAGAGTTCATTCATGTCAGCAGCAATTAAAAGGTCCTTTGTTTTCCAAACATGCTTTCCCAGCTTGCCTTGAAGAGCTTTGCAAACAATGATTCATGCAGCTTGAGGGAAGAGATAGGACCTCTTGTAGCAATGAGAGCATGCTTACTAGATGGGATGAAAATCAAACTACACTCTTGGAATCACTGACTTACTCTGTTTTTTCATTTTAGATATCAAAATGGATGCATCTTTGGGACCTTACACTTAGCCTGATTTTGCCTGTCTTTTGGGTGAGGTGTGCAATGCAGAACACTATCTCAAGGGCTTCCTGTGTATGCGTTGTGTTTCAGGCTATGGGCGCCGGGAGAATGAAGAATTGAAGGAGTGATGTGTATGATTTCAGAGCATCCAAAGGCAGGTTCTTTTCCTGACAGTCCTGTTATTCTCTCTCAGGAGTGAATGAATTGGTTCCTTCTAGAAGGTTAGAGAAAGTAGACATAGCCTTGTCTTATCTAACTCTTCCACCTGTGGAGTGGGGTCTCAAATGCATCAAGATAAAGGCCTGCTGAGAACATTTGCAAATGTTAGTGCTATTAATATGTCTGTATATCTTTCAGATTGCTACTCAAGACACTATTCCTCATTTTAATTATTTGTGTGTGTGCATGTTGTGCTGCGGGTGGTTAGAGAGCTAATCAAATAACAAACCCTTTCTGTTTTTGTTAATTTCTAGACTTCTTTGTACTTTGGGGAAGGGGATAGAAGTGGAGATGCAATTGGTGAAAGGGAACTAAGTAAAATTGCTCATTTATAACAAGTTAAGAGCCAAGTTGTTGTACAGCCAGGGGAAATGTTTTCCCCTCACATTTAAAATAATCAAAACGAGCAACTGAAATATTGGTTTACCTACTTATGACAATGAGTTTTCTTTTCTTGCAAATATGAAAAAACAGCATAGACTCCATAGTCTGGGAAACACTAAAGGTAAAATAGGACAGAATATTTCAAATTCAAGTCCATAAGTCTACAGATTATAAAAAGTCTATTGACATCATAGGAAGGAGTATCAGGCATACATTGTAATGGTTTTTAAAAGGTAAAGTTTAAGTGCACACCTATTTCTACTCTATTACAGCACTCTCATCACATCTTGTGTGCAGTTTTGGTGGAAACACTTAACCTGATTATGGTGACACGCACTTCCCTTAGCTGTAAAGCTGTCCCAGCAATAGCTTACCCTTCTCTCACAGTGTCTGAGACCCCCAGGGGAAGGCAGCCAGAGCAGCACATGGTGTGCCATCCTGATCTGTCTGTACCATGAGACATTTTTCTTATTCTGCTTTATGACAGTAAGGATCAACCTAATCCTAACTTTGTAGAGTTAGACTGGATCTTCAGTCACTTGTGAAACCTTACTTTGCATAAAAGGAGGAAGCAACAGCAGAGAGATTAAGTGATTGTCCAGGTCACACGGTCTTTTATAAGAAAGCCAAGATTTATACCCAGGCCTTTTGACTCAGTTGATCTTGAACATCAAATTAGAAGACTTGACCCAAGTGTACTAGATGCCATAGACTGAATGTTTGTGACCCCCTCCCATGTTCATGCCTGTTAAAACCCAATTCCTCATGGGATAGTATTTGGAGGTGGGGGTCCTTGAAAGATACTTATGTCATGAGGGTGAAGCCCTCATAAATGGGATTAGTGTCCTTTTAAAACAAACCCCAAAGACTCCCTCACCTCTTCCACCATGTGGGGATATGGAGAGAAGATGGCTGACTGTGGAGTCTGCTGGCACCTTGACCTGGGACTTTGAGCCCCCAGAACTGTGAGAAATAAGTTTCTGTTGTTTAAGCCCACGTCACGTACCCAGTCCACGGCAGTTTGTTATAGCAGCCTGAACTAAGACACTAAGTTTTTCTTTTACAGTTTTATTTCATATATACCATACAATTTACTGACATAAAGTATACACTTATGTGGTTTTTAACATGTTCAGAGTACAGTCATGACCATGTTTTAGAATATTTTAATACTTCAGAAAGGAAACCTGTCCCCATTAACAGTTGCTCCCCCAGTCCTAGGCAACCACTAATCTACTTTCTGTCTTTATGGATTTGTCTATTTGGACAAGTGCGATCAGTGCAATATGTGGTTCTTTGTGACTGACTTCTTTTTGTCTTTGAAATATGTTTTTATTGATTTCAGAGTGAAGAAGGGAGAGGGAGAGAGGACTGCCTCCTGCATGCTCCCTACCTGGGATTGAGCCCTCACACCAGGCATGTGCCTTGACTGCGAATTGAACTGGGACCTCCTGGTTCATGGGTTGATGCTTAATCACTGAGCCACACCAGCTGGGCTGACTCCTGTCACTTGGAATAATGGGTCAAGGTTGCTCCATGTTGTGGCGTGTATCAGTACTTTATAATTTTTTATCACATAACATTCCATGGTATGGACATACCCCTTTGTTTATCCATTCATCAGTTGATGACTATTTAGGTTGTTCTCACTTTTTGGCTCTTATGAATAATGCTGCTGTGAACATTGTGGCAATTTTGTGTTTATATTTTTCATTTCTCATGGCTGTATAATACCTGGGAGTGGAGTTGTTGGATCATGTGGCATATCAAAGTTTAATAGTTTGAGGAATCACCAAACTTAAAAACACTTAAAAATACATTTCTAAGAGAATAGGCACAAAAGTATAAATTTGGGAAGCATTGACAAATTTCCTTAGATATCACATCAAACTTGAAAAACATTTTCTTGGCATATGTTGGAAAAAGCAGAGTTACAGAAATTACAGAAGAATGGGGGTTGTATTGCATAATTTCAGATGAAAGATTGCTTAGTTCTTTTTTTTTTTCATTTCTCACAAACACTTGAGGTCCACCAATTCTGCCTCTTAGAGCTGTTTTTGTATTTTTCCACGCAAAAGTAGACATGAAGGCATCCAGGACAGGTCAATTGTATGGCTATTCCTCTGTCAACCTCTTGTACCACCACCACCAAATAAACTGCTTTCTTCAAGCAGCTTTTACAAGCTTCATTTTAAGAAAAAAGGAATACAACATAAAGAGCTACCACTAACCAACACCAAGTATATAGCAAGTTCAAAGCTATCCTGGGAATATGGCCCCACAGTGTCATGCCTTTTTCACATCTACTCATGTATCAATATAATTATATTTTCATTAGCATTTGGGGTTAAATGTATTCGTAAAGTAAACATTTGCCCTAAAACATTATCTAGAAAATATAGAATGATGGTGATACAATTTTCCTTAATGGAAGATTAAAGAGAGCAGATAAAGCACATAATAGGAAATTTCAGTAAGAATTTATCAACAGAAGAAATAATGAGCATCTTGTGGAAAACATTAAATTTTGCTACTGCCTACTTTTGTGAATAGCAGCTGCTCTGCCACTCTATGCCCAGGCATCAATATGTTAAAACAACAAAAAGCTTGTTTTTTTTTTTTTGGTTATTTTTTTTCCCACCCAAGAAAGAAAGGGAATCCAGCAGGTACTATTTTCTGGAGAAAAATGACTTGCATTATGAACATCTTCAATTATTTGCCTCGCTTCGTATAACTTCCTCTTTCCTCTCTCGAAGTTCTCATTATTCAAAAATCATTTACCACTAAATTATAGAAAAATAGTTTCTCGTAAAGCAGAAGTGAAGTGAAGCTGGGCCTGAGTCAATAAACAATTACGAGGCTCTCAAATCATCAGAAAGATGCCACCTGTGACATACGACCCGTTCTGGTCTCCAGGCGCCTGGCACCAGTTTATGGAGAGTCTGGAAGGGGTCATATTTTCTCTTCTCTGGAACCGATGGTCCCTGTCAGCTCAACTTCAGAGAGAGTTTTTCTTTGCAACAACAAAAACATATTAATGTTTGGAGGATATACTGAAGATACACATGAACAGGTTTTCCCAAGAAACAGTCTGGAGCTCTAACTTATTTGGGCAAACAGAGCCTAACATCACTTGCTCTCAAGCTACAGTAACCTGCTTGTTTTCTTCGTGGTGTGGTGTCAGCCACTGCCTCGGTCCAATAGAGAAGCGGTTCTCAACCTGTGGGTCGCGACCCCTTTGGGGGTCGAACGACCCTTCCACAGGGGTTGCCTAAATACATCCTGCATATCAGATATTTACATTACGATTCATAACAGCAGCAAAATTACAGTTATGAAGTGGCAACAAAAATAATAATTTTATGGTTGGGGGTCACCACAACATGAGGAACTGTATTAAAGGGCCGCGGCATTAGGAAGGTTGAGAACCACTGCCATAGAGGCTTTCATCCAGTCAGGCCTCGGTGCAGATGTGCCTAATCATGAGCAGTGTCATCCTTGGATTTCTTGAAGCCTTAGTTTCTTCATTTGTGAATGATAAGTATATGTACCATTTTTTTTTTAAAGATTTAAAAAATGTGTATATAGTATTGAGCACATGATATATATGGCAGACACCCTTGAGTTTCCTTACTCTTTGCTTTCCAACAGAATCCTGAGGCTATTTGAGTGACAGTGTGCCCAGAGCCAGCGGATTCGTTATGATTTTAATGACATCATGTCAATCTCGTTTTCCATCGCCATGATTGGCTGGGGCATGGGATTCAGTTCTGGCCAATGATGTGACAGGGGAAGACTTCTGGAGCTTCTAGGAGAGATTGTCCACCCTGAGAGGACAGAGGGCGAGAGGAAACATTCTCTCTGCTGTTGAATTTACCTGCAGCAGCAGCCAACTGGCTAAGGATGGAAAAACAAGACCAAGGATGCAGCCTCCGTGGTGGAGTCTGCATCCTCACATTGTCATGGAGCAAGCATGGCACCGCCTCGTCCGGCAACTTGTTAACAAACAGTAAATATGTTCAAGCCACTTTAAATCAGATTTTCTATTGTGTGTAGCTAAAAGTACCTAACTCACAAAGTAGACTATTATAATACGTATTAACACATATAGTTTGAGAGGAGTAAGTTGCTGTTTAAGAAACCATTTGCATTGAATTCATAGAAAATGACACCCAAATTAATTTCCTTAGAAATTAAGAAATTTAAAAAGTTTAGACATTTTTTTTTTTTCAGGAAAGGTCTAATAAAATTTAGCTGTGGTATCCAGTTAGCTTTTATTTTAAAACAAAGCAGAAAGCCATATAATTACACACTGGAAGGGAACTTAGTAATTATTTTAAAGTCTAAAATTAAGATCATCTTTCTGACTAATTAAAGAGCACATTAAAGCCATCTCAAGAGATAGAACTGGGGTTTTAGAATCTTAAAAAAAAATCCTTCAAAATGGCAACATTTCTAGATAATTCGGTGTTAGGATTAGGTAGTACATTAAGTGGCCGTGTTAATAATTATGGGTGTAGGAGGATAGATTCAACCTGGATCCCCCCATGGAAAAGAAAGGATCTTTTATCTTCATAATTTTCATGAAAGAAGGTAGTTCTTATTCCCACTTTTAATTACACAGATAACGTTCAATTCAGAGAAAGCCTAATTTCTGTTATATTTTCATTCCTCTACTGGAGACCTTTCTCTTTTCTTTGTTCTGTTTGTATCTGTCAGAGAGAAATATAAAAGCAGAAAGAAATATAAAATTTCTGAGCATACCCATCCTAGAAGTCTGAAATCTTTTTGGGTTTTATTAGACCCTGTGGTATCCAAAAGGCATATGAATCTTCTTTTGTCTTTGCCTTGAAAGCTGTAGACAGAGACTTTCTGTTATTCTCTTTAAAAAAATTAGTCAGGAATGGAACATAGCTCAGGCAATTTTATATAGAAGAGTTAGGGTTTGGTACTGATGGTCCTATCTTTCTCCTGCATGTGGGGGTGGGGAGCTGGTCAGACACTGGCTGAAGTCTGCCTGCAAGGAGTTTCACCCATCTTCCTGGGGAGGGTGGGAGCACAGTACCACGTGATTCTGAGCACACCCCTCTTGGAACTGTTGCATTTAATCAAGGCTAAGAGTGGCTCTACTTCTCAAAAGGGAAGCAAATCCTAGTGCTCAACAGGGTGAAGCTGGCAAGCAGTCACGGTTTCTTTTCTCTGAGCACATTTCACTGCGATTGCTTACTAAGAATACCAGGTGGGGCCCTAACCGGTTTGGCTCAGTGGATAGAGTGTCGGCCTGCAGACTGAAAGGTCTCAGGTTCGATTCCAGTCAAGGGCATGTACCTTGGTTGTGGGCACATCCCGAGTAGGAGGTGTGCAGGAGGCAGCTGATAGATGTTTCTCTCTCATTGATGTTTCTAACTATCCCTCTCCCTTCCTCTCTGTAAAAAATCAATAAAATATATTAAAAAAAATACCAGCTGGGGCATAGGTAGGTTTACAGTTGTGTGAAACATGAAGTTTATTCTTATATTCTTACTTATTAATTGTTGTGTTATTTTCCATATGAACACTGTAAACCTACTTTTGGCCCACTCTGTATACCTCAAACATTGGTCATATCGAACTGCTTTCATTAAGTGCTTTCATTTGAAAAGTAAGACATTTTCTCACATCCATCCTGTGATACAATTTTTCACTCTAAGTTTGCAAATTGGGAAACTGGCACAGAGATTAGTATGTCTTGGGTGAAGGGGCTTACATAGCCAAAATCAGCTCCAGTCTCCTATCTCCAACTTTCTCCCTGTCCCATTTTTTAAAATTTATGTTTTAAATTTATCTTTATTGTTGAAAGTATTACAGATGTCCCTTTTTTCCTCCATTAACTCTCCTCCACCCTTCACCTGCCCCCCTCCCCACTATTGTCTGTGTTATGCATGTTTGCATATACGTTCTTTGGTTCATCTCTTCCTGTCCTGCTCTTCCCCTCTTCCCTCTGAGATTTGTTAGTCTGTTCCATGCTTTTATGTCTCTGGATCTATTTTGTTCATCAGTTTATTTTTTTCATTGGATTCCACCACATATGAGTGAGATCATGTGATAATTGTGATTCTCTGACTGGCTTATTTTGCTTAGCGTGATACTCTCCAGGTCCCTCCATGCTGTCTCAAAGGGTAAGAGATCCTTCATTTTTACTCCTGCATAGTATTCCATGGTGTAAATGTACCACAGCTTTTTTATCCACTCATCCACTGATGGGCACTTGGGCTGTTTCCAGATCTTAGTATTGTAAATTGCGCTGCTATGAACATAGGGGTGCATATATTCTTTCTGATTGGTGTCTTGGGTTTCTTAGGATATATTCCTAGAAGTGGAATCACTGGGTCAAATGACAGTTCCATATTAATTTATTGAGGAAACTCCATACAGTTTCCCACAGTGCCTGCATCTGTCTGCATTCCTACCAGCAGTGTATTATGTTTCCCTTTTCTCCACATCTGGGCCCGCACTTGTTTGTTGATGGTAGCCATTCTGGCAGGTCTGAGGTTATACCATTGTCATTTTAATTTGCGTCTCTCTGATAATTAGTGACTTTGAGCATTTTTTCATATGTCTCTTGGCCATCTGTCTGCCCTCTTTGGAGAAGTATCTATTTAGGTCCTTTGCCCATTTTGTAATTGAATTGTTTTTCTTCCTTTTGGATGGCTAGAATCCCCTCTTCCCCCCTTTAAGGGCCAACACACTAAATTTCATTTGTAGTCACTTACCTTGGACTCCAGCAGTGGGCAAACAGAGTGGACTAGAGCTACTTGACCAGAGTCTAGGGTTGGTGGTTCTCTGGAGAGAGAGCAGAGTGGGCAGACTTGGGACCCTGTGTTGAGTCACTCCCCCAATGCTGCAAAAGCCACCTTTCTCAGGCTGACCTTTCCCATCAATGCAGCTTTAGCCCTGGGATGGGGGTGGGAGGGAAATTGCCCCACCTGTTGGAAATCTTCTTTCCACATCCTGTGTAGTTTATGCCTTGCTGAGCTTTACAATCTGAAGCTCATTAAGTGCCTGAGACTAACAATGGATCTGCAGGCAGAGGCAGATCTCTGGGTGTTCAAGTCTTTGCCTGACCTGCCTCTGGGCTATGGGCTAAGAAAAGCAGACCTTGGTGCACAGCTTGGTCTCCTGTCCCTTTTTCTCTCTCCACCAGAATTAATGTGGGCTCAGACCTATGGTCAAGTTTGCAGAGCCACCTTACTCATTGTCCAAGGAATTTGTAAATGTATAGACTGTTCATAACTAGAGGCAGTTTTTCCCCAAGTCAGAAAATTATAAATTATGAAAATCTGCTCAAAAGTTGCTTAAAATAAAAATAAGGTGTTAGTTATACTTAATAAAAACACTCTTGAAGAGTTATCATTTGCACTTAAAGTACTATTAAATGGTTGAGCCTTAACTCCTAGCAGGCTAAAATTAGAGAAACCTTGTTTCAGGATGAGAATGGGGAAGAAAACAGGCTCAGTGTGGCTGGAAAATTCTTGGGTATTCTAATGTTCATTTGTATATTTTCAGTTCTGTCTCTCCCTAGAGTTTAAAGGCTGGGTAAAAAGTCTGATTTAGAAATTGATTTCCATTTTTGCAGCTGCTCGGTCTGAAAACCTTAGAATCTTCCTTGAATTTTCTCTTTCTCTTGTATTCCACCTCCAATGTGTCACCAAATCTTGACTTTTTATCTTCAAAATATATCCACACGGTCATTTCTCACCATCTCCTCTGCAAATAACCATCCTGCCACCATCTCTCTCATCTGGAGGATTCTACTGGCTTTCAAAGTGGTCTGTTTCCTCCCTCATCCCCTTCAAACTATTTTAAACACCTTGGACAAAAGTTTGGTAAAATGTTAGCTTGGTCATGTCACTCCTCCATTTAAAACTTTCCAATGGTTTCCTATCTCACTCAGAGACTCTCATCTCACCAACCATGCCCTTTCAGTTGCCTACAAGGCCCTATAACCTGTCCCTGTTAATTCTCCAGCTCCATCTCCTAATACTTTTTCCCACTCACTGAACTCTCGCCATTCTGATCACTTGCTATACCTTATCACTAAAGCCTAGAGAATAATGGCTGGCACATAGTGGGTGCTCAATGAATTTTGGATAAATAAATGGTAACCCAGACATATTCTGGGCTCATACTGTTTTCTTAAATCCAAAGAAAAATTGGTTTAAATCTTTCATTTTGTGATTAGCTCCTAATATCTCTTGTGAATTCTGGGGAAACTTACATTTCTTTTTAGTTCCCACTGTCTTTGGAGTCTTCATTTCCATCCTGCACTCTGCTTTTCCACGTGCTGTCCTTTCTCTGCACCCTGTTGCCCACATAGATTCTTTACTCCCTGAAATTCTCTATAGTTGTCTTTGTTAAAGATCTGAAATAGTGGAGGAGATGATAATACTAAAAATTAAATCACAGGGCAACACCTAAATTTAAATTTTAGGTATCTTCTTTCTTTAAAGTCATTAATTTCTGCACCGGGGATTCATGTTGTTTTCATCTACTCAAGCGTCAGCCTCCCTTCATTTCCCTGATCCCACTTTTTTTCTTTCCCAAGGCACAGCATTTTATTTTAGGACATCTGACTAGCGGGGCAGTCTTTCATTATTGGGCCAAAATCCATCTCATAGAGTTTTTACCCATTTGTGGGTGAAATTAGGTTTTATATTCTTTGACGTTCATTTTAAACAAATAGTGTCCCCTTTCCAGTGTCGTCTAGGGTTCTAGGAAAGTAGAAAAGTCTAGATACACTTGACTAGTGTAGTTCTTTCTTAAAAATACAACCATTCTTTCACGTGGGAAGTAATATTTATTTTGTAAAACATATACTTTATATTGATTAGACTTAAAATGTAAGTGCATTGGCCACATGACAGGGTGCAGTTTTTTTTTTTTTAATTCTTTAGGTTTTATTTATTTTTTAAATATATTTTATTGATTTTTTTACAGAGAGGGAGGGAGAGGGATAGAGAGTTAGAAACATCGATGAGAGAGAAACATGGATCAGCTGCCTCCTGCACACTCCCTACCGGGGATGTGCCCGCAACCAAGGTACATGCCCTTGACCAGAGTTGAACCTGGGACCCTTGAGTCCGCATGCTGACGCTCTATCCACTGAGCCAAACCAGTTAGGGTAACAGGCTGCAGTTTTTGATACACATCAACATTTTCAAAACACTTCTGATCTCTTGATACAGTGAAAACTTTGACTAGTTTTTGATAGTCTAGTAGGTGTTTATGAAATGAATATACTTTATTGCTAAAACTTAGAAAAGGTTCAGATAAATGACATGAAATACCACATTTTGTTGGAAGAACTTTTTGTAAAGTTTAATGTGCAGTTGATTCAGAGCTTACACAAGACTGGCCTCCCCTTATGGGATCAACTATTCATTTACATGCCTCTTGAAGAGAAACTTAAGTGAAATAGTCTAGGCAGATTCACTCTAGTTTTTGGCGTGACGCAACACTGATGATTAATGGCCTACAATGGTAATTGGCTCTTGGTTACAGATGCTTCAGACATTCAAGAAATAAGACTATAATGAATGGAAATATTTCAATAGTTCAATTAGTCCTTATTCACTGAGGGATCAAGGTGACCTGACATGCTAGGATAAGCCTGGTTATATAAAATTGCATATGCCGTTTTTAGCTCTACCTTGCATGCAGTAATTTTTTCATTAAAAAAATCTTCAAGTTAGGAAGTATGCCAAAGAAAGAATGTAATGAAAAAAAAAATGTTACCCAAAACATTTGAAACCAACTTAATAGTCGACCTAAGAAAAATAGTTTTTTTGTTTTCTAAGCAAGTGACATTTCCTGAGGCTGACCGGCTATGAACAGGCTGTTACGTTACAGTCTGTTGGACTCTAGCCTTATAAAGTCTGTGCTTATAAGAAAACTCATGAGAATTGAGTCCTGGATCCTCCAAAAAGGCACCAAGCCAATAATCACTGTCCATGGCCATTGTGCAGATAGATTAAAGACCTGGTATAGGCAGCATGGCTTTTTTCCTTATTAAATGTTTCCAGTATTGCACTTGGATTTGCCCCCTTTGGATTTTAAGGCCCCTGCACATTCAGCTTTGTCATTTAGCCTTAAACTTTGCCGATGTTTGACCACATCTTGTCTTCCCACCTACATTTACTTCAAGGGCTAGTTTTCTACAAGCCCATACTCTCTGGCTTTCAATAGATTTCAGACCTCTGTAGTCTGGGGATGTATTATAAGCAAGAGAGCATTCTCTATACAGAGACCAGTGAGAGAAAGGTTTGGAAGTATGAACAACTAGATTGCTTTTGGAAAAATAGGTTGTGGTTTAGTGTAGCATGAGGTGTGTGGATGCATATATTGAAGTAGACTCTAAATGTTAAGTTGTGCCAGATTGTAAGGGGCTTGAATGCCACTCAGAAGAGCTTGGCAGTATTACTCATCTGAGGTTTTTAAGTATGATAATGAAACACAACAGTATCTTCATGTGTTTTAGGAAGATAGCTCTAAGGATTTATTAGGGAGGGAGGGAGGAAGGAGATTGGAAGTGGCACTGAATGTTTTCATTAGTTCACACAAAGATCATGAGCAGTTAAATTAGGAAAAGGGCAGTAAAATGGATGAGAAGGTGAATTTAAGGCAGGGCTTGACACATAACAGAGGTAAGAGAGAAGATGTGAAGAGCTAGAGCTAACCCTTAGTCTTCTAGCTTGTGGGACCAGGAATGATGACCTGTTAGGGGAGGTGTGCTGCACATGAGGAGTTTGACTTTGTTTAGGAAAATGGTTGAGGTTTGGCTATATTGAGTTCAAAGGACTATTGAGTCATTTTTCTGTTAATGTACAAGTGAGTAAGTAGAATTTAGGGTCATGGCCAGGGATGAGACAGTCCTCTCAGTACCAGGAAATGTTTTCTTCATTGTGAGCAAACAGTCCCCCCTCAGAAAACAGGTCCAGACACAAACATGACACTAAAAAAATGTTGACAGTGAAATGTATCTTTTTTTTTTTTTTTTAGCATTTCCCCCTCTTATTTCTCCTTTCCAGCTCTCTACCCATTACTTCAAAGAAAAGAAACATAAACCTTAAATATCGATCATTCTTTTTCCCTCCCTCATTTGGAAGATAAGTTTGCATACTGGAGGAAGAAGAGATTGGATAATATTCCCAACATGATGGTCAAGTATTCTGGATCTCTAACTCTGAGTCTTTCTAAAGCTAAATTTTGCTTTTCTGCATATTATGATTAGCCACTTCTGCAAAGGCTCAGAGTTTATCACAGGTACTTGAACTAAAATTAATTTTATTGCTAATCCCAGCAACAACACAGAGCGGGTAACTATTAAGAAACCAGCTCTGGATAGTTGACCTCTCCAAATCACTTTTAAGTGCGATAGAGATGCCGTATAGCCTCAGAGGCCAACCCCAGAACACTGCCACCCAGAGGCTGAGCCACAAACTGACTCTTTGCTAAACACAAAATAAGGCAGTCTGGGAAACAAATACGGCCTGCTTTAAAATAAGGACTGTGGTTTACAACACAGTGGAACAGTGTATCGCAGGGAAACTCAACACTCTCCTGAATACCTGGCAGGACTAAAGGCGAGCCAGACTGAAGAACAGAAGAACCGAAGGACCTTCACTACTGCAATTTTTTTTTTCTTTTTTCACCTTTTAACTAAGAAACCAAATTTTTTCCTTTTTTTTCTTTTTTCTTTCTTTCTTCTTCTTTTTCCGTCACCTGATTTTACCCTTTTAATTACTACCTTCTTATTTTTAACCAGTATTATTACTGCTACCATTTTACCATTTTTTAAAGTGCCATTTTATTTTCTCTTTATTTTATTTTGGGATTAGTGTTCTCCATTCTATTTTCATCATTATATTATTGGTTGTTTCTAGTTTGCATCCATCTCCAGGGAGCTGTTGCTGGAATTTGTTGGGATTAGTGGCGGTTCTATAGGAGTATTCTCCTCATATAAAAAGTCTCTTCCCCTCTTCCACTTCATTCTCTCTTTTCGCTCTTTTTTTTCTTTTCTTTTCTCGCTTTTATTTTCCCCCCTCCTTTTTCCCAATTTCATTTTTGCACTCCTTTTTTTGGTCCCTACTTTTCTTTTCTTTTTTCTCTTTTATCTTCCTTCTTCTGTATCCCCTAATTCTCTTAATTCGGGCGGTCACCTTTATTTGGGGTTATTAATATTGTGAATATATTTGTGTTTAGTGCCTGGTACGTGGTGCCTTGTTGTGTTGTATTTTGTGCCTTTAAATCAACGCAGCAGATCCAAGCAACAGCAGCCCCCTGAGCACCACACCCTCTGCTGAGGAACAGCAGCTGTACGTGAAACCTCCCCCCACCAGCCAGAAGAGCCACCACAGCTGTGAACAGCACCCACCAGAGGAGCTGCTGCCAACTGAAGAGCAGCTGCTACCGCAACCGCCCGAAGAGCAACCGCAGACCAAGGAGTCACTGCCACCCAGGGAGCAGCCACTGAACGACTTAACGTCTAGATATGTCAGTGAGATCAAACATGGGTAGACAAAGAAACCCCCAAAGGAAAGAGAAGGAGGACTCTCCAGAAAAGCAGCTAAGTAATACAGAGGCATGCAACATGACAGAAAAAGAATTCAGAATAAGGGTCCTAGAGTGCATAAACCGGATGGAGGAAAAAATCGACAACCTCTGCAAGAAGCAAGAAGAAACAGATGAAAAAATCAATAACATATGGAAGAAGCTAGAAGAAACAGATGAAAAAATCAACAACTTAAGTAAGACCCAAGAAGAATGAAGTGATATAGCTGCAATGAAAAACACCATTGAAAGTATCAACAGTAGACTAGGAGAAGCGGAGGACCAAATTAGTGAATTAGAAGAAAAGGAAGCAAAACACACCCAAAATGTACTGCAATTGGAGAAAAAAATTAAAAGACAGGAGGAAAGCCTAAGGGAGCTTTGGGACAACATGAAACGAAACAACATACGAATAATAGGGGTACCAGAACAACAGAAAGATGAACAAGGATTAGAAAACCTATTCGAAGAAATAATATCAGAAAACTTCCCTGAGGTGGGGAAGAAAAAAGTCACACAAGCCCAGAGAGTCCCAAACAAGGTGAACCCGAAAAGACCCACACCAAGACACATCATAATTACCATGGCAAATGTTCAGGACAAAGAGAGAATCTTACAGGCTGCAAGAGAGAGACGGAAAGTTACATACAAGGGATCTCCCATTAGATTATCAAATGATTTCTCAACAGAAACACATCAGGCCAAAAAAGAATGGACGGAAATTTACAAAGTGATGCAAAGCAAAGGTCTGAATCCAAGAATACTCTATCCAGCAAGGCTATCATTCAAACTTGAAGGGGAAATAAGAAGCTTCACAGACAAAAAAAGGCTAAGGGAGTTTATCACCACCAAGCCAGCAATGCAAGGAATGCTAAAGGGACTGGTATAAAAAGAAGAAATAAAAAGCTCAGAAAGAAAACAGCCACACAAAAAAAGAAATGGCTACAAACAAGTACCTTTCAATAATAACTTTAAATGTAAACGGACTAAATGCTCCAAACAAAAGACATCGAGTGGCTGAATGGATAAAAAAACATGACCCATACATCTGCTGTCTACAAGAAACCCACCTCATTAGAAGGGACTCACACTGACTGAAAGTGAAAGGATGGAAAAATATCTTTCAGGCAAATGGAAAGGAAAAGAAAGCTGGGGTAGCAATACTTATATCAGACAAAATAGACCTCAAAGTGAGGGCCATAACAAGAGATAAGGAAGGCCACTTCATAATACTAAAGGGATCAATACAACAAGAAGATATAACCCTGGGAAACATATATGCACCCAATGCAGGAGCACCCAAATTCATAAAAAAACTCCTGGAAGATATCAAAGGAGAGATCGACAACAATACAATCATAGTAGGGGACTTTAATACACCACTGACAGCACTGGATAAGCCCTCTAGACAAACAGTCAGCAAAGATACAGCAATCCTAAATGACTCACTAGATCAGATGGACTTAATAGACATCTTCAGAACACTTCACCCCAAAGCCAGGGAATATACATTCTACTCAAATGCTCATAAGACATATTCAAAAATAGACCATATATTGGGTCACAAGCAAAGTATCCCCAAATTCAAGAAGATTGAAATCATAAAAAGCGTCTTCGCAGACCACGATGGTATAATATTAGAAATAAACTACAATAAAAACAACCCAAAATACTCAAACACCTGGAAGCTGAATAGCATACTATTAAATATTGATTGGGTTACCAATGAGATCAAAGAAGAAATTAAAAACATCCTGGAAACTAATGACAATGAAAACACAACAATGCAAAACCTATGGGACACAATGAAAGCAGTCCTGAGAGGGAAGTTTATAGCTCTACAGGCCTATCTCAAAAAGAAAAAAGAAAAAATGGTAGTAAATCATTTAACTCTACAACTCAAAGAATTAGAAAGAGAGCAACAAGAAAACCCCAGAGTGAGCAGAAGGAAGAAGATAATAAAGATTAGAGCAGAAATAAATGACATAGAGACCAAAAAAAAAAACAATACAGAAAATCAATGAAACCAAGAGCTGGTTCTTTGAAAGGATAAACAAGATTGACAAACCTCTAGCCAGACTCACCAAGAAGCAAAGAGAGAGGACCCAAATAAACAAAGTCAGAAACGATAGAGGTGAAATAACAACAGTCCCCAAAGAAATACAAATGATTGTTAAAAAATACTATGGACAGCTCTACTCCAACAAACTAGACAACCTGGAGGAAATGGACAAATTCCTAGAAAAATACAACATTCCAAAACTCAATCAGGAAGAATCTAAAAATCTCAACAGGCCAATAACTATGGAAGAAATTGAAGCAGTCATCAAAAAGCTTCCATCAAACAAAAGCCCAGGACCAGACGGCTTCACAGGGGAGTTTTACCAAACATTCGAGGAAGAACTAAAACCTATCCTCCTCAGACTACTACAAAAAATTCAAGAGGAAGGAACATTTCCAAGCTCATTCTATGAAGCCAGCATCACCCTACTACCAAAACCAGGTAAAGACAACACAATGAAAGAGAATTACAGGCCAATATCCCTCATGAACATAGATGCCAAAATCCTCAACAAAATCTTAGCAAATCGGATCCAGCAGTACATCAGAAAGATCATACACCACGACCAAGTAGTATTTATCCCAGGGATGCAAGGATGTTACAATATCCGCAAATCAATAAACGTGATACATCACATAAACAAATTGAAAGAAAAAAACCACATGGTCATATCAATTGATGCAGAAAAAGCATTTGACAAAATTCAACACCCATTTTTGATAAAAACTCTCAGTAAGGTGGGAGCAGAAGGATCATACCTCAACATAATAAAAGCCATATATGACAGGCCCACAGCCAGCATCATACTCAATGGACAAAAACTAACACCATTTCCCCTAAGAACAGGAACAAGACAGGGATGCCCCCTCTCACCACTCCTGTTCAACATAGTACTGGAAGTGTTAGCCATTGCAATTAGGCAAGAAGAAGAAATAAAAGGCATCCACATTGGAAAAGAGGAAGTAAAACTGTCCTTATTTGCAGATGACATGATATTATACATACAAAACCCTAGAGACTCCATCAAAAAGCTACTAGACTTAATACATGAATTTGGCAATGTAGCAGGATACAAAATTAACCCCAAGAAATCGGAGGCATTTCTATACACCAATAGTGAACTTTCAGAAAGAGAGATTATAAAAACAATCCCATTTACCATCGCACCAAAAAAATTAAGCTACCTAGGAATAAACTTAACTAAAGAGGTAAAAGACCTCTACTCAGAAAACTACAGGATGTTGAAAAAAGATATAGAGGAAGACATAAACAGATGGAAGAACATACCGTGTTCATGGATTGGTAGAATCAACATCATTAAAATGTCCATACTACCCAAAGAAATCTATAAATTCAACACACTTCCCATTAAAATACCAACGGCATACTTCGTAGATCTAGAACGAACTCTCCAAAAATTCATCTGGAATGAAAAAAGACCCCGAATAGCTGCAGCAATCCTGAAAAAGAACAAAGTAGGTGGGATCTCAATACCAGATATCAAGCTGTATTACAAGGCCACTGTTCTCAAAACTGCCTGGTACTAGCACAAGAATAGGCATATAGATCAATGGAATAGAATAGAGAGCCCAGAAATTGGCCCGAACCAATATGCTCAATTAATATTTGACAAAGGAGGCAAGAACATACAATGGAGCCAAGATAGTCTCTTCAATAAATGGTGTTGGGAAAATTGGACAGATATATGCAAGAAAATGAAACTAGACCACCAACTTACACCATACACAAAAATAAACTCAAAATGGATAAAGGACTTAAATGTACGACAGGAAACCATAAAAATTCTAGAAGAATCCAAAGGCAACAAAATCTCAGACATATGTCGAAGCAATTTCTTCACTGATACAGCTCCTAGAGCACTTGAAACTAAAGAGAAAATGAATAAATGGGACTACATCAAAATAAAAAGCTTCTGCACAGCAAAAGAAACCATCAACAAAACAACGAGAAAACCCACTGTGTGGGAAAACATATTTGCCAATGTCATATCTGATAAGGGCCTAATCTCCAAAATTTATAGGGAACTCATACAACTTAACAAAAGGAAGATAAACAATCCAATCAAAAAATGGGCAAAGGACCTAAATAGACACTTTTCAAAAGAGGACATTCAGAAAGCCAAGAGACATATGAAATCTTGCTCAAAGTCACTAATCATCTGAGAGATGCAAATCAAAACAACAATGAGGTATCATTTCACACCTATCAGAATGGCTATCATCAACAAATCAACAAACGACAAGTGCTGGAGAGGATGTGGAGAAAAAGGAACACTTGTGCACTGCTGGTGGGAATGCAGACTGGTGCAGCAACTATGGAATACAGTATGGAGTTTCCTCAAAAAACTGAAAATGGAACTCCCATTTGATCCTGTGATCCCACTTCTAGGAATATATCACAAGAAACCAGAAACACCAATCAGAAAGGATATATGCACCCCTATGTTCATAGCAGCACAATTCACCATAGCTAAGATCTGGAAACAGCCTAAGTGCCCATCTGTAGATGAATGGATTAGAAAACTGTGGTGCATCTACACGATGGAATACTATGCTGCTCTAAAAAGGAAGGAACTCTGACCATTTGCAACAGCATGGATGGAACTGGAGAGCATTATGCTAAGTGAAATAAGCCAGTCAATGAAGGAAAAATACCACATGATCTCACTCATTCATGGATAATAGAAACCATTATAAACTTTTGAAAAATAATAGATACAGAGGCAGAGCTGCCTCAAACAGATTGTCAAACTGCAGCGGGAAGGCCGGGCAGGGTTGGGGTGCAGGAGGTAGGGGGGTAAGAGATCAACCAAAGGACTTGCATGCATGCATATAAGCATAACCAATGGACATAAGACACTGGGGGATAGGGGAGGCTAGGGGACTGTCTAGGGCGGGGGGGGGGGGAAATGGACACATATGTAATACCCTTTGTAATACTTTTAGCAATAAAAAAATAAATAAATAAAAAACAAACAAAAAAAACCAAACAAAAAGAAACAAAAAAAAATAAAATTAATTTTATTGCTTTGTTGAAAGCAATAGAAACACATTGGAAAAAGTAAACATCTAGTTGCCTAATATTAGGAAAAAGGTTGGTTTTCAACAAAACATGTAGCCCTTCTAAAATCGAGAACACAGTTAAGATAGTAATGCTAGGTGACAAATAGAACCAGTTCTTTGTTAGTAGAGTAGCTAAAGAAACATTTTTGGACTTATGATTTTATTTTGATAATTAAAATGATTAGGTGGGAAAGTTTGTCTTCCTCATGATTTTTACTCTAATTGTTTTGTATCCCAAATTGAACAATCTGAAGCTTTACAGTGGTGATAAGTGGTGCAGTGAAGGTCTAAGAACTTTTGTTGCTTCTTGATTTCTTTATTTGTGCTACCTTTCTGTGTTCTTCAAAATTCCCAATGTTATTTTTTGCTGAAAAGGATTGTTTATCTATAAAATTAACTCTGAGGAGATTGATGGAAAAAATGTCTTTGGAAATGGTATCTGATTTAAGATGATATTAATTAATTATATTAACAATTGACAGTAATTATCACCAACCACTTGTAAATTGCAGAAAGGCGTGTGTTTATTTGTCTGTTTGTTTGTTTATTTATTTATTTATTTATTTTTATGTTAATCCTCACCTGAGGATATTTTTCCATTGATTTTTAGAGTGAAAGAAAGAGGGAAAGACAGAGAGAAATATCGATGTGAGAGAAACACATCGATTGGTTGCCTCCTTCATGAGCCCTGGCCAGGGCCCGGGCTGGGGAGGAGCCTGCAACTGAGGTATGTGACCTTGACCAGAATCAAACCCAGGACCCTTTGGTCTGCAGGCCAATGCTCTATCCACTGAGCCAAACCAACTAGGGCTGTGTGTGTGTTTATATGTTATGTGTGTTACAGAGTTTATGTCCAATGGATGATCTATATATATAAAAGCCTAAGTGACTGACCAACCATTTGACCATTCGCCCAGTAGCTATGATGTGCAATGACCACCAGGGGGCAGACGCTCTGACCAATAGAGAAGGAAACCTGGTTCCTCGCGGTATCGGCCATGGGTTAGGTTGCTGCTGGGGCACTGTCGGCCCTAAATCTGATTCATCCATACCCAGGACCCAGAGAGGAGGGAGGAGGGAGCCAGTGGGCGTCCAGGTCCTAGGGGCTGGGCCTGCAAGAGGGGTCTCGCAATCCAGGACCTCTCAGGGGATGTTGGAGAGCTGGTTTCAGTCTGTTTCCTGAAAACCAAGCCGAGGGACCCCACCGGTGCATGAATCTGTGCACTGGGCCTCTAGTATTTATATAATATATATACAAGCCACATGTAGATGAGAAAATGAGTGATCATTGAATAGTGATTGTGTAGTCCATATTTTCAGAGACAAAACTACATTAAACTGGTTTCAGGAAACATCATCATTCCTTAGGTTAGCTCTTTATATTAAGAGCTATAAACCAATGGCCTCCAAGGTTTTCAGAAGGATGCCATTGATAAAGCTCATTTCCTATCATTTCAGTCAGAGAGTAACCTATGGCATATCCAAGCTGGCAAACAAAAGGTAGAGAACACCTTCATCATTGTTTTTTGTTGCCTTTAGTGGATAGATCAAACATTCAGAAGATTCACAATGATTTTTTTTCATTAAATTTATTGGTGATATTGGTTAATAAGATTATACAGGTTTCAAGTGTACATTTCTATGATACATGATTTGTAAATTTCATTGTGTGCCCACCACCCAAAGTCAGATCGTCTTGACTGATCCCCTTTACCCTTTACCACTCCACCTCCCTTTTCTCTAGTAACCACCATACTGCTGTCTGTGGCTCTGAGTTTTTGTTTGTTTTTCTTGCTTGTTTACAAAATGACTTTTTCTTCTGCATTTTTTTTTTTTTTTAATTCCAAGTCAGATGTTAAACCATGTAGTAGGGAAATCAGCATGGATAGTTTCACAGAGCATAGCTGCACTCAATATATTTTTTTTCAGGAATATTAATTAGGGCTGTCACTTTCCCATGGGCCTCTTACAACCTCACAATACATCCCTACATGAGCAAGGAAGATGCCGTGCTCATGGGAGTCATATCAGCGAGGCCAACTAACTCTTTGCATTCTAAACGCCTCAGAGCCCACGGATAGCAGATGCCGGCAGAGCGCTGTCCCTCGTCGGTCTTTCTCATTTCTCTGCTCTTCATTCTGTGGCTGCTTGGAGAAAAGCATAAAACTTCCCAGACTGTGTCTAATTATGTAATCTCAGGTGGGCAAAGACTGCTCCCTCTCTCCGGCTAATGATTGGTTTGTCATCTAAGGGAGGAGGATTGGCAGGGCTGGTTATTTTTGTCTTATTGGTGCCAGCGCAGATGCTGTTTTCATTCAGATAGGGGCCTAGAGAGGTCTCTCCCTGAGGCACTCCGTGGAAACAGATGTGCACTGTTTTCTGAGGACCAATTTGGGAAGTGTGTCTTTCTTCTCCAGGCCTTAGGGTGTAACACCAAGATTACCTAGTGCATCTTTTAGGAGGGAAATAGCCTCTTGTGAGCAGAGTGAACTAGTTTCCCCAGCCCATTTCCTCCCTTCCTTCACTGCTGTGCCCTGGGACACGCTGCCACTCTTGTGTGCTCTACCCCTACCCACACCCAACTGCCTGGCTGAGGCCTCAGAATGCCAACCTGACCTCTGGCACGGGCTGTTCATTTGTTTCTGATGCAAGTAAGTTTCAGATGCTGAATCCCTGAACTTTCCATCAATCATCCAACTCTAGCTCAGCCACGCCCCATGGGTCCTTAAGGGAGAAAGTGCTCGCAAAAAGGACATTTCTTTACTCAGAGGCAGGGCTTTGACTGCATACCCCTTCCTTCCTGGTGAGTGAAGGAGATGGCAGGGGTGCTCTTGCCTTCTCATCTAAGCCTCCCCTTCTAAGAGACCTAAGGCCTCTGACCCTGACATTGAACAGTCATATCACTCTGAGGATGCAGAAGGGCATGGAAAAAAAAAAGCAAAGCCCATGAGAAGTCCTGTTACATGTTTCCAGCCCGGGATGCCTCTCCTGCGAAGAGGGGACCGGTTCTTTGAGGGAGAAACCTCAGGCTAAAAGATTATTTACCTCAGAGCTTCCTATCAATTTTCCCTGCATCCTAAGATAATCTACTTTCTTTTTCAGTGCCCCCATTGTGTCCTTGGAGTCCTTGACTACTATTAGAACTTCCATTTCTCCTTGGCAGTGGAGGGGGTGAGCAGATAGAGAAAGAAAAGAATTGATCCCCCCTCCTGCAAGTCAGATGTTTTGGTCAGTACCACATAATTAATGTTTTTCTCTATGGCTGCCTGCACCAGCCTTAGACATAGGCCTGGCCTCCTGCTTCTGGAGTTTCATGGCCTCAGCTGATGGGTACTCACACCTTTCCTTGGGCTCAGGGTTCCTGGGTAGGTTCTGTGTCAGTGTTACATTCCCTGAGAGCATCTGAGCTGCTCCCGGGCACATCTGCCTTCTGTTTCTATATTCTGGCCTTTGATGTGATCCTGCCTTGAGGCTGGGGTGGGGTTCAGAGCCCTGGTTCTCCAGGGACAGGAGAGGGGGGATGGGTAAGCTTCAACTTGATTTCCTTTCACATAGCCTGCTTTCTCTGCAGTAATTCATAGCACATCTAACTGATTCTTGCCTCTGTGCTTTCTCTTCCCTGAAATCTTTTACTTACGACTTCCAAATTAAAGGCGTTCGTCATCTTAACTCCCGAGGATTTATGTTCTCCTGAAAATTTAAAGATTCACTTCATACTGTCCTATACTTATCTTCAGTGAGACACACTGAATTATATTAATTCCACCTCACTATCCCCCCCCCCCCACCCTGCTCCCACCTCACAATGGCGAAAGTTATTTTGAGTTGCTTGCAGAGTTAATATTAATATACTTGGCTAACTCATCTAATCTATTCAACCTTTAATCTAAATGTCCTTGGGGCCCAGCTACTTCTTAAGGATCTGATTAAATTCAATCAAACATTACTTCCCCAGCCAGGAATGGTCCAGGACTCTCCCTACAATTGCTGGATGTCTGAGATCACTTCTCATCACCTAGATGGGTGCTGCTTTGTTTCTTATGCCTCTCACTCTGGTCTAGAGCTAGAGTTGGTGAACTTTGACCATGACCCCCAGACTGCATCTGGCCTACTCCCGTCTGTGTATTATGGCCCATGAACTAAGAATGAATGTTACATTTTTAGATGGTTGAGAAAAGTAAAAAAAAGCAATGTTTTTGAAACATGAAATTTATATGGAATTTAACTGTCAGTGTCCAAAACTAAAGTTTATTTGAACAAACACAAGCCATACCCATTCATTTACATTTTGACATGATACAATCGCAGAGTTGAGCTGTTGTGACACAGAAAAAAATGACCCTGAAAACCTAAAATATTTGATATTTGGCCCTTTTAGAACAAAGTTTGCTGGTCTCTGATCTACAGTATCCCCACAGGAGGCTCACTTTCACCCAGGCTTTAATAATTTGGTGACCACGTATGACTTGTGGAGCAGTCACCTAGCAGTCATGCCTTTTCCCTTTTCTCTTGGCTTCACACCCCATTCTGTCTTGTCTTTTTTCTACTTGACCCTCTCTCTGGAGTATCTGGAAAAGTTTTCTTCCTATCTAACAATGTTCAGTTTCACCTAAAACAATGTCTTTTGGAGTCTTACCGGTATTTTCAAGGTGCATTTACCTCCAGTGAGGAAACCTGGTTCCTGCTGTTAAGAGAATTGCATTTCCCATCTTTCTATACATTTTTTTTAATGAACTTTTAAACAAAAAGTATTGTTTTATTGATGATATATGAGCTGCTTCTCTCTAATTTTGGTTTTAAGATTTGTTAAAATATTTGAGAAATGATATCTCTGCTTGGAGCCAAACAATGAAATCAGTATATTGTGGACTGTGATATGGGCTGAGAGGTGGGGTCTAAAGCAGTTATTGAGGCCCCAATAGGTAAAGATTTCCTCAAGGTCCCACAGCTGGTGAGTAGTGGTAATTGTTCACCTGAGACCCAGCTCTCAGGTTTTCTGACCCCCATCACACCAGCTCCCCACATTTCTTTTGACTCTTCTCCTAGTAAAGAATAATAAAAGCCAATAAACAAATAAACAATTTTCACATACTTGACCTGGTGGAGCAAAATTACACAAAATAATAATCATGACATTATGCTCACTGTGGAAAATTATTCAGGAGGGAATTACAAATGAATAGCTGAAGAAGGCAATAGCACCTCCATGCACACAGACACGTAGGCCGAGTGGCCCCTTCTGAGCTTCCTACGTTAAATAGCACCGCACCAAAGACAATACTGTACTGGATTGCAAAGGCAGTAATTATCACTTGCATAATATTCCACTCTTTTTATTTCCCCACCTCATCACTAATGTAAGATAACTTGATGGCATTTAAGTAGAAAAAAAGAATTTGCATGTAAATGAGGGAACTTACAAAAATTGGCTATTAAAGTGTTGGATTCTAGAAGGCTTCAAGTTTGATTAAGAAATCATAACTCTACAAAAGTGTTTTAGAATATCTGGGGAAACTTTTTCTACTAAATGATTTTAATTTGAAAATAATAATGTAATTTTTATTTTAGAGTAAAACAAATTCTGCAGCAGCTTTGTAATAAAAAACCAACAAGGTGAAAACTACGAGAACACTTTGCCTGCCTGAGCCATAGCATTATAACCATATGCTAGTATATCAGGGAGTAGAGACATTTCTGCCAAATAGGTCTTAATTTTTTAAAGTCTGATTTTTTGATGTGTACATATATGATATGTGTATGTACATCATATTTATTTTTATGTAATTATTATAATAAAAGTACAAAATTAAGATGCACTTCATATAAATATTTTAGAGATTTAAAATCATGTAAGCAAATTCCGTGGTTAAAATAAGTCATGCTAATTCTTATTTTCTGAAGGTAGTCTCCACTAATTTTTAAGAGGATGTGAGGTAACTTACAACCCTAAGTACATTATAGAATCAGATATTTATGCAAGAACCCAACAGGAACTATCAGTTCAACACTGAAGATACAGGAAGAACTATTTCATGCCATCAGAACAGACAGGCTCTTGGAAGACCACTGACATTCTAATCTTTTTCCTTTGGCAGGTAGAAGAGAGTAGGGTGGAGAAGAGACTAAGATATAGCTTACATTGATTAGATTGTCACAAACCCTAGATACTGTATTTATACATTTCGTTTTAGATTTTTAAACATCTAAGAATATAAAATAAATTTATCAATATTTATTTGGCAAAGAGAAGGAGAGTGTGAGAGTATGTGTGAGAGAATGACCATTGCCTAATTTTTCCAATATTGCATGGCGAGTTGAGAGAAATTTTACAAAATGAAAAAGAATGACACTTAACTCTTCTAATTGCTTCTTGTAATGCTATCGTCAATCAGCTTTGAGCCTGATATAAGGACAGATTGCCTAGGTGTCCTCTTGTGGGGGAAAAAAGACTTCTGAATTGGTTCACGGAAGCTTTTACTTTGAGATCTCAGAGAGATATGAGATAGATGCTCTCCTTAAAATAGATGCTCTCCTTTTGCTTTTGGTATAATTCCAGACTTTGTAACTTCTTAGATCTGTGTATACAATCATTTTCCATTGAATTTTTGGATTTTTTTATGTCACAGATTTTGTGATTACAATGCTACCCTATTCTCTGGAATGTAACCATAAATCTCAAGAGTAGTTATTAGCTACATAAGATTTTTAACAAAATTGCAGAGCATGGCACATTATTTTGAGTTGTGGAGGAAGTCATTGATATCTTTGTACTATTAGAAAGGGTGTTAGGAATTAGAACAGGGGTTCTTATCGTGTGTGTGTGTGTGTGTGTGTGTGTGTGTGTGTGTGTGTGTGTTATAGATACTACAGTTGACAGAATAACAGCCCCTCCACCCCCAAAGATATTCATGTCTTAATCCCTGGAATCTGTGAATATGTTACCTTACATGGCAAAGGTGACTTTACAGATGTGATTAACATTACCTTGGATTATCTGGTTGGATGCAGTGCCATCACAAGTTTTCTTATAAGTGAAGGAGGGAGGGTGGATGATCAGAGAAAGAGATATAATCATGGAAGCAGATATCAGAGTAATAGGACTGCTGGCTGGGAGTCATGATCCCAGAAATGTGGTCATCTCTAGAGCTGGAAAAGCAAGGAAGCATTCTTCCCTGCAGCCTCCAGAGGGGCTGCAGTCCTGCTTAACTTTGTTTTTTTTTTGTTTTTTTTTGCTTAATGACACCTATTTCAGACTTCTGACCTCCAGATCTACAAAATAATAACCCTGTTGTTTTTTTAAGCCTCTAAATTTGTAACATCAGCAACAGGGGACTAATACAGACACCTTAGGGCACTCTGGGAAGCCTATAAATCTCTTCTCAGGATACTATTTTAAAATGCATAACATAAAATACATAGTTTAGAAAAGAAAATCAATTATATTAAAATAAAGACAGGATTAAACAATTTTGTGACACAGTAATAGATGTACTTCTGCATTCATATATTAATTAACAGGATAAGCCATTTAAAATATGGACAAGTGAAAGTTGAATTTAGCTCTTAGTATTAATCAGTGTGAAGGTTAACTACATGTGGGCCAGAACCTATTCGTATTTCATACACTGTGCAGTCCTACAAAGGATTAAGAATTGACATTTGAACTGTCTATATTTGTAAAACGTTAACATTTAAGTTTTTCTCTTCTTCCAAGTTTGGTTAAGAAACAATTGTAGATGTAGAACACTATAAATAAAATCATTGTCAGGGCACTAATATGAAAGTGTGCGATTTCACTATTAACTGAATAACTACAAGATGAGAAATTATCCATTAGTTGGCCAGCTGAGCTGCACAAGCATCTCAGAACAGGAAAGTTGGATGCCATCTACAAGTCGGTCTAATAATTACCAAGATTTCTAATTAGGGATGAGCATAATAATATTTTGAGATATCTATGGCAACCGTAGTGTGATATGAAAATATCTATGCTATTTGTGACCAAATGACAGATATCATTAATACTTCTTTCTACATTGAATGCATTCCTACATTTCACCTAGAGACATTTAAAATAATACAGATGTATTTTTTTCCTCCAATCCAAGTTCACACATAGGTTCCAGGTTGAGAACCACGAGCAGAAAAATGAGTGGTTGTGTAGAATGGAACTGTTTGTCTACTTCCTTTCACTCTAATTTTGAGGGGGAGGACTGTGTTGTTTATGAACATTGATCACATTAAAATACACAAAACACAGGGGGCACCTGATGAGTCTGTCTTCCAATGTCCCGCCAGCCCCTGAGGGTGGGGCTTTGCGTGCATCTGGTTAAGAAGGCAGAGTTTTCCTCCTTTCTCTTTGCCTTCTTTTTCTTCCTTAATCAAAGTGTTTCTTCCCTTTGGGAGCAAGTACTTTTTGTTTTATGCTTTGATAACAAGAAAATTATATGCTATGCCTTAAGAAATAATAAATTAAATGGGAAGTAGAGAATGGAGATCTGGGAGATCATTTGTGTGATGTTATTTGTCAATATGTCATATGGAAATTCAGGGGAAAATAATATTAAGGTGTCTATATTTTCATTTCCTCAAGGGAAGTTACAGAATCTGTTAGCATGAACATCCCGATATAGCAAGCCAATCCAATTGTTACTTAAAGAAATCATGTCCTATAAGGGAGTAGATTGCATAGTCCCATAGATCTTCTACAACTTTAATTGATCGATCTGCCTTAGAGATTACAGCGAGTGCTTCCCAAACCCTTAGTCGGTATCCACTGTTATAAATAGTGAAAGGACTACTGTTTAAAATTCAGAGAAATGAAATGGACTCAAGTTCTCCAATCCTTTGTAGATTTAGCATTACTCATATTTCATTTTTTTAAAAAAGAACCATTCTCTGTATAAAAATAGTGCTCTTATTTAACTTGCTGTCATGAAGACAAATTGAGCTACTCGTCAGGGTAGTAAAAACAGACCTTTGTTCAAACGTAGTCAGTAAAAAGTCCAGCTACGTTGGCATTTTGCAGGGTTTGCATTAAAGCAAGAGAAATGATAACTTGCTGAAGAGCAAACCAGGCAAAACACATCCAAGTTCAAGAGAAAGTTGAATCTGAAACCAAGGTCTGAGCTTTTCCAAGATAACAAGAAAACTGCACCTGGGTTCTGCTGTGACCACAGTGATTTTGATTCTGTTACTTAGCCATGTGGGACCAAGGAGAACTCCATGAGTTTTTTTAAAAAGGCCCGAAGGTATGTATGGCAGGTGGGAGTAGATAGAAATATAGCAATAGCTAGATACTGTTAGTTATAATGGAAGTTGTTGGGTATCACAGAGACTTGGAATTATTTTCAGTGTAAAAATGCATTGGAAATAGCTGACTGAGACTTTTCTAGAAAACTTAGGCGAAGAATGTCTTCTTTGATTAAAGACTGTAGGGCAGAAGAAATATTCACCATAGTGTGAATATTCCATTCCAAATAACTGATTCTTCTGCTTACAATCTTAGATTTAATAAGTTTTGGTATTTCTTTCCTCTCTCACTGACTGACCACACTTATTTGTAGCTGCATATATGTATTTTTGTATGTGTTTTGGAGTGTGTGTGTTAAGAAAATGCAGATTCGTGAATGTGAATTTTAAGTTAACCAGGTTTTTAGGTATATAAAGAGCATATTGATCAATTTTGAGGATTTTTACAGTTATCTACTAGAGTCCTTGGTGGAGTCCATGGAGTTAATCACAGAGCTATATCTATATGCCTTAGGCTGAGTCCTCATTGAAACACGCAGAACTCAAAGCCCAAACATCTCTCGATGTTCATAAACACTAATGACAACCATGATCATGTGAGTCCAGTAGTTAGAAGGACTCTTGGAAATTCTCCAGTTACATACAAATATCCTGGCCATTGCACACTTGTACTGTAAAGCTCTTTTGTAGGTTTTAGACACAATATCAGATGCCCCGATGGCTTGGGAGGTAACATAGCTCTCAATAGATTTTTAGACAGACTTAGTGTTGAATCTTACTTCATTGCATTCTAAATGGATCTTGGTTAAACTATTTAACCTCTCTGAATACCAACCTCCCCAATCTAATAAATTAGTGAAATTAATAATATCTACTTCACAGGGTGAAAATTAATGAAATAACGTATTAAAATATTGAGCACACTGTCAGAACTCAACAAATGTTTCCCCTCTTACGTTCTTCCCATTTTACATTAAAATTAAGGCAACTGTCCATATTTTTCACACACGGCCTCTCAGGGATAGAACTCCCATAACACATTTATCACTGGCAACACTGGAAAAAAATTCACTGAAAATAAAAGCTTAGGATCAATGGTCAGATCTTGTCTTCACCCGATCAGTGCTGCAGGGACATACAACTCCTGCTATATTGGGCATGAAATGATTTAAGTGTGATGTTCTGTGCTATTATTAATGGGGTGTTTTGGATGTTACATGGGCAGTGTCATCGTACTGTGGGAACAGGGGAGTTCCTTTTTATCTCCCTTCTAAAAACGGTTTCTTTTTCTTCCTCTCTTCCTTTTGCTGATTTCACCAATGAAATAACTAATAATCAAATCTCAAAGGCAGACATTTCAAAACATTCCAGACCTAAAGTGAAAAAAAAGTCCTGGGATGTTCAGAAGGGGCATCCGACTGGCCAGAACCAATCTGTTAAGTCCTGAGGGAGAAAGATTCTATATCAGTCACACTAAATTGTAGAATTTACTGTGTATAAGTATGTTCAGTAAAATTTATTTTGAAAAGTATATTTAAGCACTTTTATAAAATAATATATATCTGTGATTAAAGAATTATACTGTAGATTTAGCTTGGTTAATGCTATTGCTGCTTCTGCCAATATAAACTTCTGCTCACTACTCTGAGGTCTTTGAGATGACTTTTATGACTTTAGATCAGTGGTTCTCAACCTTCCTAATGCCGCGACCCTTTAATACACTTCCTCATGTTGTGGTGACCCCCAACCATAAAATTATTTTCGTTGCTACTTCATAACTGTAATTTTGCTACTGTTATGAATCGTAATGTAAATATCTGATATGCAGGATGTATTTTCATTGTTACAAATTGAACATAATTAAAGCATAGTGATTAATCACAAAAACAATATGTAATTATATATGTGTTTTCCAATGATCTTAGGCGACCCCTGTCAAAGGGTTGTTCAACCCCCAAAGGGGTCGCGACCCACATGTTGAGAACCGCTGCTTTAGATGATATGCTTATGCGTTTATTTATTGCTGCAATATCTATAAGTGACACATTTTAACACCCCACTTTATAAATGGGAATATTGCCTTTGCTATTCTTACTTTTACCTCTTCTTTCCCTCTTCTACCTCTTTCATCAGAATTTTTGCTTCTTGATTATTAAGGTCAACCTCAGATGTAAAAGGGAGAGCAGAGGGCCATCAGCCAAAAAGTCAGAAATAAAGACCCAAAGGAATATATTTATTTTAAACAGCGTGATTTCTCTGGCTTTTACTTCTCTGATTGTCCACCACAGGATTCTCAAACTCTGCTGTGTACAAGAATTACCCAAGGTGTTTCCTCATTGCGTACGTAGTTTCTAGCATTCAAGCCCTACCTAGACCTTCTGGTTCTGTTTCTTTGAGCGTGGAAATCTTCATGTTTACCATGCATGACAGATAATTCTGATGCAGGTGACTCTCAGATCACACTGTACAAAATATCAAAACAACACCCTTCCTGTTGGTGATGAATAGTGGCACTCTTTTTGGCCCAAGGTAGCAGAAGATGCCATTCCAAATGGAACCAGGTGCATCCTAAATCTATGGAATGGCCAGCTTACCTAGAGACCATACACAGTCGTACGGCTCTGGTGTGGTTGGAAATAATTGGAACCCAATACATGGAATCTAGGAAATATCTTTGTAGTGATGAATAATAACTGTACCCACTATGCACAAGTTTGTGCCTTGGGTTAATAGAAAGCACTAAGTTGTCAGAAATCCTGAAGGAGATCTTTCAGTAAAAACCAACTGCTTTAGGAAATGGTTCAGCTAATCTTTGTAGAGGTAACTGGAGGTGCTCCCGGGAAGACAGGTAATCTGATAGGATTACTGAAACCTAAAAAAAGTCATTGTGGATATTGTCCCTTGAACAGACGAGATGACCAGTTACATACATCTAACTCATACACTAGGAGAGATGCCACTGGAATTTTCCTTGGATTGTGATATCATGGCAGAAACTTTAAATGGCCATCCATCTGGACTTTTAGGTGGGTAAGGGACCTCCTGTAGGGAAGCTCACTTCATTTGCAGCTAAATTCAGGGGCAAATTACAGGATATAACAGATGCTCAGCACCACCCAAACTAGGGAGGGTCCAGTCAGGAAAGGAAAGCCACTGGGAGTGCTCTGAATGAAGGCATCTCACACAAGTTTTGCAGACTTCGGGGAAGCGAAGATCCAGAAGGGGGCACAGGAGGATCAGAGAAACAGTACCAACCAGTCTTCCTGAATTCCTCTTGTGGGAGAATGGACCACAGGGCTTGCAGGGAAATAGACTCATGCAAAAGGCAGGAGGCCCTGGGGCAGACAGAGCAAAGAGCGGAAGTGATGAATTGGGGACTGGTGGGGAGGATGAGGAGCAACTGTGCATGAGGGTGTTTGTTGTGGACCAGATGTGGGTCCGGAAAGAGAGAGCCATTTTAAATGCTTTTGGGAGGACTCTGCAACAGGGGACAGGACTGAATGTGCCTGCTGGAAGAACATTTACTGCTGCTATCATTTTAAGTGGAGTCAGCTGTTCTCAGACTAGACCAATGGTCAGCAAACTGCGGATCGTGAGCCACATGCAGATCTTTGGCCCCTTGAGTGTGGCTCTTCCTAAGCCTTAGGAGTACCCTAATTAAGTTAATAACAATGTACCTACCTATATAGTTTAAGTTTAAAAAATTTGGCTCTCAAAAGAAATTTCAATCGTTGTACTGTTGATATTTGGCTCTGTTGACTAATGAGTTTGCCGACCACTGGACTAGACTGATGCCGTCCAAGGAAAACTGTGCTGGTCCCTCCCAATGAGAGAACTGTAGACATCGGCAACTGCTGGAAGAAACCAGCACCAGGTTATACTTGTTCTGCCTTTTACATGTCTTTCTTCTTCTCCAAACCTGAAGGGACCCAATCAAAGTTAGAAAATCAGTTGGGAGGAGAGGCAGGAAGGTAGGAAAATAGAAAAGAAGTTGAGTACACTCCCCTCCCTCCACCCCCTCATTATAGCCTCCTGAGCTTGCCCATATCCTAGGAGAGGCATGATGCTTTAACTTTGAATAAAATTCAGGCCTTTTAAAAAATTGCACTAGGCTAGACATATTATTATTGAAAGTGAATGGAAGTATTCTTACTATCTAACAGTGATTGAGGAGGTTATGGACTTTATCAGAAACTTCGTGCAGGGATAGGAAAAGAAATTGGCTCACAGAGTAAGTTTAACGGGCGGTAGGGCAAAGAATAAAGTCTGATTGGGTTTTACGGGTCTTGCATGTTCAGTTTAGCAGGTCCCTTCCTTGGTAAAAATAAATTAAAAATCAAGCAACCCATAGTAGGTAGAGCAAGCTCACTGTGAACATATATTTACTTTAAGCAGAAAGGGCTTAGTACAGTGACCTCACTGGATTGCGCGTCTGTTTATTGTGCTTCACAGGTGTTGGCAGTTTTCAAAAATCGAACTCAAGACCCTCCGCCAGCAGAAAGGTTACCACTTGTTTTGTTGCGACACTCGCTTTATTGTGGGCGTCTGGAGCCGAACTCGCAGTACTATCTCCAAAGTATGCCTGTGTTTGGAAGCTTTTACTGAGGTAAATAAATGTAGTTGTGTAGAGTTCTAGAGGTGTCAGATAATACAAAATTGTGTCCTGTTGCAGAAGAAAAAACTCGCTCAATGGCACGGAGCTGCTGCCATGCCTTCAGTCACCGCTCTGTGGTTCCCGAAAGTGCCTTGAGACCCCTTTGAAGTTTGGCTTGGGCAGTAGCTAAGCCTATGTAGGACTCGAGTCTTTTACTGCCTCAGGGATTTCAAAGAGTATATTATTTTGCTCTCTTCATCTTTCTCCAGCCTGTAAAATTCGTGCAATTGAGTTGAAATGTCTGTTTTTTTACTCAAGAATGTGGAAAAGGCAATCACAGGACAATATCATCAGCCTAAATTTTTTAAATCCCGATCTCCTTTTGTCTGAATGTATAAACTTCTATATGCTAGTGAACCCTTTAGCATAGAGTTGAAAAATGATGAAGCTTATTCAAAACAGGAGAAGAATCTTAGAAAATAGGAATAAAATAAACGGGAATATGACTTTAAAATAACCTAAACCTCTACCCCACCCTTGGATGTCATTCTAATTCTTTTTCTAAACCAACCCTAACCATATCCTCCAAATAATCTTTAGGAAAAGATTGATTCTTAATTGTGTAACTGTAAACATTTTTGTTAAGTTTTATGGTTTTGAACATAACGAAATTCTGAGAATGAAACATTTTGTTGAACTAAAATTGCATTGCTAGTTCTTTTTTTAATTACATTTTTCATTTTGATAGTATTACAGGTACTTTTCCTCCCCCCCTTCCTCCCAACCCCTAACCCCCCCCACCCCCACCTCCCCACCCCGGCCTTTACTACTCTATTGCCTGTGTCCATGGGCATTGCTAGTTCTTAAGAGCAGGGTTTCTATTCATGCACGAAGCATGAACTCTCCAAGAACAAATCAAAAAGGACCACCTGATAAACTCCTGTCTGTCCCGCGGCTTCACCTGTGCTCAGTGCCTCATGCCGGTGTGTGTGGGGTGGGAACTCTCAGAGTTCAAACACTGGCTAAGCTTCTCACGGCATCCACAGCAGGCCGTCTACCAGCAAGGCCAAAAGAAGGAGCTTACTAGGCTCTCACCCAAAAATATCAACCCAAATTGTTCTCCTCCAACCTTTTAAAAATGCTCCTTTGAAAGAAACACCTCTTACAAAAGACCTTCTCGGGGAAATAATTGATGTTGACGCCTCAGCAGGCTCTAAGCTGTGTCCTTGAGTCCGATTCTATGACTGAGAAGCAGTGTACTTGGTGATCAGCGTTGCCCTTTCTGGACACCCTCCCCACTCTGTGGTGTGATGGGATGTTCTGTTTTTATGGCAGTCGCCACAGGAAAGAGGCGTATGAAGTTTGCTCCATTTACTTCTGACACCATCTATTACATTATTTAATGTGCCCTATATAAATTCTCATATGAGACATTATTTGAGAATTTGGTTCCAGGTGGAAAATAAAAACTTGCCTCCCCTTGAGGAACTCATTGCTAAATATCTTTTTTTTTTCTAATATGGGAACTTACTATGATTTATGTGCTTATATTTTATTTCCATGGTACTGAAACAATATTGCAATATATTAACCTTTTAAACGTATATTTTGTATGTTATTTCAAATTACTTTTGAGAAAGGGTAGAAGTTAACAAATTACACAGATAATCATCTGTGATTTGCCTTTTTCCCTGTAGTCTTAGAAAACTACCTTTTAGGAATGTTTTAGTTACCAAGTTATTTAAAAACATAACATCAAAAATTATCCTTATTTTATATGGAGATAATGTTAACCTATTTCATGGTGCTATTATTGGGATCACAAGAAATAACAGATAAACACTTAAAATAAAACCTGACCTCCCATCTAAAAATAATGATTGACTACACTGAGTGGCCAGATTATTATGACCACCCCGTCAGTACTTCATTGAGATTTGATGGTTGTGGAACCAGCTGCCTGATGGCTCTTTTAACTTCGTCCCACAAATGCTCAATTGGATTGAGATCTGGTGATTGTGGGGGCCACCTAAGCAAGGTAAAGTCTCCCTCATGTTCTTGAAACCACTCCTGCACAATACAAGCACCGTGACATGGCGCATTGTCTTGTTGGAAGAAGCCATCTCCATTGGGATACACCATCAACATGATAGGATGAACTTGATCAGCAACGATACTTAGGTATGTTGTGCTATTCAGATGTTGTTCCACATGAATTAAAGGGCCCAAATCATGCCAGGAAAACATGCCCCAAACCATAACACTGCCCCACCAGCTTGAAGGGTTGTACTCATGCATGTGGGGTGCATGCTTTCATGCTGTTTCTGCCAAATTCTCACTCTGCCATCTGCATAATGCAACTGGAAACATGATTCATTGGACCACATGACTTTTTTCCAATGCTCGACTGTCCAATCCTTGTGTTCCTATACTTGGGTAACTGTCATGGTAAACAACCTGCTTCCCTATTTATAATGGTCTGGCCCTCTAGCAACTTCAGCATGAAATTATAGCTAATTTGCCTACAAACATCAGGTGGTCATAATAACTTGGCCACTCAGTGTATATCTTCTATTTATTTATTCTCCACATGATACATAACAATACATCTTGCCCAGTGTGTTTATTTTATTTATACAATTTTGTTGTTATGTATAGTTACATAAAAAAAAATCAAACCATTATATAAATATATATTTTCACAGTAAAATAAAGTAATTGATTGATTTACTGATTTTTAAAGACATATCCCCCAACTTATTCATTATTTTCTTAGGGGAACATGCTCTGATTTTAAAATGAAGTTCAGTTTTGATACTAGAATTTAGTATATTCAAATTTAAAGTCAACTTTGTTTGAAAATCTGAAAGAAATTGGTATCATTATTAAGCAAAGCCATGTCAAACGTGTTAGGTGAGTATGTTTCTATGAAATAGAATGATGGTAGCTTCAAAGACTTTTAGATTGATGAGGGCTTTAGTGCCCCACTGTGTATTTTGTTGTTGTTTGTTTCTCTCCAATTTTTTTGATATGTAAGATTCTCAGTTTAAAGGAATGTTGATACCACCCAGGCTATTAAAGCGTGGCTCATGAATCTAAGGAAATGTTCAATATTTTATAGTCAAGAAAAATAGATTTTGTATTTTGACCTTTAAGTTAAGCTTTTCTTTTCAGAACTATATTACCTTGCAAAGTACACAGGGAACTGGAGCCAGCTTGTGACCTTTTGTTAACATGCAGTTTTGAGAAATGAGAAAAAGGCATTGCATAGATCAGGAATTTTATTACCAAAAAGAATTAGGAGTCCGTGGCAAGTTCTACTTTTCTTAGAAAGACAGCCAGCCATATGATTTCTGGGACAGAGGTTGTTCTCTTTTGGAGAATGCTGTAATTCCTGCATTGCCATTCCCAGGCCTCCATGTGGGGCGAGAAGCAATTAGTTTGTGGAAGGTGAAGATGGAAAAGGAGGTGAGGAAGTGTTTGGCATGTTGCTGTCAGGAACATCCATGAAAGTTGTTCTTATTAGCTAAAGTCAGCTTGCTTCAAATGTAGCAAACTAATGCGAATTGAAAATGCTAATAGTGGATTAAGAGTTTAGCTGTGATTGGGGAAGGAAGTGAACTAGGTGGGGAGAGGTGCAATTTACATATCCATGAAGCCATGACGCCCTTCCTGGATGGTTTGTATCAATAGCTGATCCTGTGGGTGTTACATTCAAAACATATCCAGAACCCAACTGCAGCCCCTGTTGTCACCCTGGAACAAGCTTCTACCACCTGGCCACTTAATAATAGATTTTTGCAAAGCTGCTTAACTGGCCTTGTGCCTACCCTTGCCTGACTTCTTCTTCTTATTAAAAAACAAAATTCAGCCGGAGCTCCAGTGGCGCAATCGGTTAGCGCGCGGTACTTATAAAAAACAAAATTCAGCCCTAGACACTTTGGCTCAGTGGATAGAATGTCAGCCCATAGATTGAATGGTCCAGGATTTGATTCCAGTCAAGGGCACATACCTTGGTTGCAACTGGCCCTGGTTGGTCCTTTTTGTGTTTTGTTTTTTTCCCCTTTGACCCCCTTCTGCCCACCTCCACTCTCCCAAGCCTTCACCACACTATTGTCTTTGTCCATGCGCTATGCATATATGCATATAAATCCCCCAGTTAATCTCTCTCCCTGCACCCCCAACCCCACCTTCCCTCTGAAATTCATCAGTCTGTTCCATGGTTCTATGTCTCTGGATCTATTTTGTTCATCAGTTTATTTTGTTCATTAGATTCCACATATGAGTGAGAAATCATGGTCTTTAACAGAGATTACATTGAATCAAATAGTATTAATTCTTTCAGTCCATGAACTTGGGATACCTTTTCATTTATTTGTATCTGCTTTAATTTATTTTGACCATGTCTTATAGTTTTCGGTGTAGAAATCTTTCACCTCTTTGGTTAAATTTACCCTATTGTTTTTGATGCCCCGGTAGAGCAGGGAAATAGCTCCATGCCCAAGCAAGGATTGCTATTTTTGTTCTTGACTAAAGCCAACTCACATACCAAGTTTCCTGGCCAGTGTCACTGGCTTTGTTCTGTAGATGATCAGCTCTGCCTGCCAAACTCTCTGCTTCAGTGTTGCTGAGCTAAGCAGCATCCAGGTGTTCTGGCCAGGCTTTCTGGTCAGGCAGTGCTGGGAGCTACCCTAATCAGTGGGCTGGGCTATGACTCAGTTCCCCTACCTTGAGAAGAGATGGCTGGGGGAAATAGACCTGGTTCAGGGCTGGCAAATTCTTCATTTGAGGACCCAACCTGGCTAACCTGTGACCCACTGAGTGTCCTGGTCAGACTGCACCACTGTTTTCTTGGCTCTGCTGATGCGCAAACCCACTAGTTGGAACTACTACTTGGGCACTGCAGGTAGGGATTTGGTCTGCCAAGATCTGAGCACAGGTTGGTGCGAGCTCTGTCTGCCTCTCACAATCAGATTTCTAGTGGTCAAGCCCCACAGATTCCTCTGTGCTTCCCATGAGGCAAGACCAAAGTGGAGACTCCCAAGAACTGACCCACACTACCGGGGGAGATGAATGTCCACCCCGGGCTCTCTTTTCCCACTGGAGGAACCATGGGCTAAGCCGACACCTCTCATCTTGCTCCGACCTGGGAAGGGGTTACTGTAGTCAGTGTGTAGCTGCTCCTGCTACCCCTCTAATGTGGTTTATCTTGATCTCTGTGGTGCAGGGAGTGATTAAACCTCACCCCCGTGTTCTAGGATTTTGTTGGTGGTGTCTTGTCCATGAATTTGTTAGTTGGGAATGACTTAATGTTGCCACCTTGGTGATGTCACTCAAAGGGTACTTTTTTTTTTTAATGTCACATACTTTTTTTTAATTGAATTTATTGGGATGACATTGGTTAATAAAATTATATAGGTTTCAGGTGCACAATTCTATAATACACCATCTGTATATTGTATTGTGTGTTCACCATCCCAAGTCAAATCTCCTTTCATCACATTTATTCCCCTTTTCCCTCTGGTAATCACCATACTGTTGTCTGTGTCTATGTTTTTTTTTTTCTTAATCCATTCAGTCTTATCCAGCCCTTCAACCTCCTCCCTTCCCTCTCACAGCTGTCAGTCTGTTCTCTGTCTCTATGAGTCTGTTTCTATTTTGTTAGTTTATTTTGTTCATTAGATTTCACATCTAAGTGAAATCATATGGTACTTGTCTTTCTCTGGCTGGTTTATTTCACTTAACATAATACTCTCCATACTGTCTCAAAGGGTAAGAGATCCCTTATTTATTTATTTTTTTTACAGCAGTGTATTATTCCATTGTGTAAATGTAGCAAAGATTTTTTTATCCATTCATCTACTGATAGGTTCTTTGGCTGCTTCCAAATCTTGGCTATTGTAAATAACACTGCAATGAACAAAAAAATGTCACATTCTTTCTTTTCATCTATTTCTTCCCTCCTGCTTTTCAGTCAATTATTGATCTTTGTCTCAGTGGGTCACGATGCTACAGGAAAGCAGAGAAAAGACTTTTGGGTTTCCAAAGTATTGGCTTTTATGTTGCAAAAACCCAGGGCAGGGCAAGGAAGGATGCCTGTACTACAGAAAGTCATGCAGTCACAGAATGCATATGTCTGGCCTCTCAAAGCTCTTCATACTCATGTTCTGCTGTGGGGAGGGAAGCAGTAGTACATCTGCACTAGGCACTAAATTGACCAACTCGGATGGACCTGATAGAAAGGTCACTGCAACAGGACTGAGTTCCCTCCATGAAAGAGGTCAGGGGAGAACAAGGGCTTCCTCATTTGCGGCCTGCACGAAAAGAGGATGGAGACCATGCAGTTTCCCACTCTCTCACGGGTATTGTATAGTCATCTGGAACTCAGACACAACTCCTGGCAAACAATTTGTACGACTGACTATTCACCACAGACCAAAAGCTTGTAATAAAAACTAAGTTTAGTTATAAGAGAAAGTAATTGCACACTTGAATAGATGGATTGGAATTTGTACATGAGTAACCCTGAGTTCTTCAACTTTCTCAATCCCCCTTTCCTTGAATATCTTGATAGAATGGTTCAAACTTCCACCCCTTATATTGTAGGAAATTTAGCCCCCCTTAATGTTTTTTTTTTTTTTATTATTCTTGGTCATTACATTCTCTGGGCACTGCATGCCTTGATTTCTTCTCTGTTTCCCTTTCTGCTGACTGCTTTCCCTTTTCCCATACACTGGACACCAATTTCCTACTTCCTTTGCTCCTCTAATGCATTACTAACCAAGTTTGATGAGAAGAGCAGTTTTTTAAAAAAAGTTTGAGGTTTGAGCTAATGGAAGGAAATCACAGCAAAAATTACTATAAGCCACTACTGGAAAAGGAACATTTGATATTAGAGTCATACGTCATTATTTCTTTAGGTATCTTTTTAGACATCATTTCTGTTCTCTCAAGAGTTTTCTGAGTCAAAAATACTAGTGAATTTTCTCTGGAATGGTGTTTTGGAGCTCTCTATACTTTTAAGAGTGTGTTTAAAGATGATCGAAACTGTGTGGCTCAGTAGTTGAGTGTCAGCCTATGAACCAGGAGGTCACGGTTCAATTCCTGGTCAGGGCACATGCCAGGGTTGCTGGCTCGATCCCCAGTGTGGGGTGTGCAGGAGGCAGCCAATCAATAATTCTCTCTTATCACTGATTTTTCTATCGCTCTCTCCCTCTCCCTTCCTTTCTGAAATCAATAAAAATATATTTTTAACAAAGATGTTCCAAACTGCTTGTGGGCATGATCTGAGATGAAAGGATAGCGCTAAGAAAGGAAGTCACCAGCTGAAACACTTAGACAATGTGGCAGGAGGAGCTGGTTGCCAGTCAGCAGCACCCCCCCCTCTTCTTCAGCTGTCTGTGCTTTGTCTTGTTCTATAGTTTGCCTCCACATGTGACATCACTCTGTTGCAGCTCATGCAGAAATGTCAGTAATTCACCTTCGCACTTTCTTGTGTCAGTTGCTAGGTGCACACCATGCTACCATCGTTCTTCAAAATGCCATTTTTAATGGAATGCTCTTCATTATACACAGAACCCTTGTCCTGAAAGGTTGTAAGTTGCAGCACACAATCAGCTTGTTCCACCTAACCTTTGGTACCGCTGAAACTAAGAGAGTCCTTTTCAGAGTACTGCACGAAGATAACCTATTCCTAACAAGAACCTTAAAAATGTCTATTGAACTTTCCACCAAGGCAGCAGCAGAGGACATACCAATTTCACGCCTCTGTCATTAACTTCATTGAAATTCAAAGAGAGCAACTCCAGAAGCCCTGAGACCTGGTGCTGTGGAGTTGTCTAATCAATGTAACCGTTCAGCCTTGAATAAATTAACATGAAGCAATGTCAGCCCACTGAATCCCAGGAAATCACATCTTATCGAAGAGTAATTAACTTGCTAAAACTATGAGAGCAAGAGATGCCAGGATTTGTTTAGAAAGATTTTCATCCCTATCAGAGATCACATTAAATGAAAGCAGTGTGCATGCTGACAGATTTCTGACAGAAATGAGTTGGAACTTGTAGGCAGAGTCAACCGAGCTCCCAAGTTAGGTTGCAGCGCATCAGAAAGGAAGACACTGAAAATTCCTTTGATGCATTGCTCAGAAAGGAAGGGTACCCTCCATATTCAGTCATTCATAATTTTATGGTATTACTCTCAGCAATCATGTATCCTGAACACCTGTTAGCCAAGCCTGAGTTTATTGGTTTTGTTTTGTTGTTGTTAGTAGATGCCATTGACCTTCATGAGGGTTGGTGCAAAATCAAACTCATCTTTGCATCCTGACTGGCTAATCCATTGCCTTTTATATAGCGAATTTATAATATATGTGATAACTTAGCCCCTAGACAGGGGACTGGAACATAGTGACAGATTCATATCAGCAGTTCAGGACTATACAAGACAGATAAGTAGAATAATGGGATGAGTGAAGACAAGCCTAGTTAGAGTAATTGTATCTATTGCTATGGTAAGTTAATTATGCACGTACATGTGTTCTCGCTACACATTTGCCTTTAAAAATAAGTGTCTCTCATATCCAAGATTTGGAAGCAGCCCTAGTGTTCATCAGTAGATGAGTGGATAAAAAATCTGTGGTACATTCACACAATGGGATAATACTCTGCTGTAAAAAGGAAGAAAATTTTACCCTTTGCGATAACATGGATGGACCTGAAGAACATTATGGCAAATGAAATAAGGCAGTCAGAAAAAGACAAGTACCATAATATTCATATGTGGAATTTAATGAATAAAATGAATTACCAAGCAAAACAGAGACAGACACATGGATAGAGAGCAGCTTGGGGTGCAGGATGGTTTGCGAGGGGGTGTGTGGAGGGATTGAGCCCCAAATAAGACGAAAGAGAACTCATAGACATGGACAATAGTGTGGTGCTTGCAGGGGTGGAGGAGGATGTGTAGAGGGGGAAGAGGGCATGCAGGGGCTAAGTGGTGATGGGGGAAAATGTGTCTCTCTGCTGCCTCAGGATCCTAGTGCATGCTCTTGCCTCCACCTATAATTCTCTTTCTCTTGCTCTTCATGTGGCCAGTGTCTTTTCATCCTTTAATATTATTTTTGTCAGAATGATCTTCTCTGACAATATTCCCTGTCCCCATCACCAATTTCATGATACTTATAGTATCTAACTAATTTATTTGTTTACCTTTTTTTTTATATCAAGAGCTTATTAAGGGAACTTTGATATGGGGCATGTCTTGGGCAGCAGCTAGACAACATGGGTATACTCCATGCCACATGGTAGCTACAAAAGGGTTCTATAGCATTAATTCGGATGGGTAGTGATACTGGAGTGTGACCAGCCCCAGATAAGCAGAAAACATCTTACATGCTTTCCCAGGGGAGGGCAAAGGCCTGTTCCAGGAACCAGAATGCCTGGGGCATAGGTTAGGGTTTGATCAGACCCTATGAGGGGATTTATGGGAATCAATCTCTGTTCTGGACTGGACCTAGCTTAAGGGTCCACAGTGATCACATCATGGGACAGTCTCTCCTCCACAAATGAAATTGAGAGTCCAGAAAAAACATCATACATCCACAGGCAATCGATGTTCAACAAGAGTGCCAAAGTAATGTTTGGTGGTTATGGGGGTTTGGGTCATAGGGTTTACTTCTTTTATTAGCCTGCATTTCCTATTAGAATGTAAGCTCCATGAGGTCCAGGACTTTTCTACTTAGTCTTTCCCTGGTGCCTAGTTACAACATGTAGCATAAATAGGTTCTCAACAGATATTTGTTGAAACCTAAGTAGTAAACATTCTATAATCATTACCTGTGTTGAGGTACATAATAGAAAAACTTTTTTTGAAGCATAAGATAAAGTCATTGTCAGATGTGTAATATAAAAGATGATTTCAAGTTAGATTTTCAGTATATTTCTTTTGAGTTGAGCATGCTATGTAGAAAACATTCCATTTAATAAGGAATGTTTTAATGCTGTTATCATTTGGATGGAGCAGTGTGCATCCATTATGTAAGCTATGGAAAACTGACCATTGTTTGAAAATAATTTTTTCATTAACAATATTGCAGCTTTTAGTCTTGGAATTTTGTGGATCAGTTGTGCCTATGATCAGTCCTAGTAGAGTTTCACTGCCAATTTAATAATAGCAAGACCTCAAAACGATATGTCTTAAGCTTAGGGTTGGGATTGAATAGTACAGTAAACAAGTCCGCTACTGTAAGTGTCCTCATTTCTGGGGACATGGTTACAAGAGGAGGCTCTGCCTGGGTTGTAAACTCTAACCTGCTGAGTGATTTTTAGCAAATCACTCAACTTTGTTCTGACATATGTATAAAATAGGCTAATAATATCTACCTCAGAGTTTGTTGACCAGATTATAGTAAGATGATATAAAATAATAAAAAGAGGATGACATATTAGAAGAACTTAATAAATGTTAGTGCACTGTTATTTACATATACTATTTTTACTGACCTTCTGCTTTAACTAAGCAATTAGGGGATAAAGTGTATCTTCTATAAGGAAGCAAGGAACAGAACGCAGACACAGCCACATGTGCTCTCCGGCACTTTCCCCATGTGACTGAATATTTTATTGACTTTTGCTTTGTGTGAAGTCTGCATAAACGTTAATATCACTTTTCCCAATAATCCAACTGAATCTTTAAAATAATCCAAAAACGCCTGATCATTTATCACCTATTGTTATTAATTGCATATACTTGACTCAGGGAATATAAATATTCATTCAATCAGCAATATTCTATACTGAAACCACTGAGGCAATGAATAGTATACTTCTTTAATAGATGGTCAGATGAAACTGGAGAGAAATTTTTAGATTAGCGATGCAGAGGTTCTTAATGTATCAGGAAACTATTGTAAATGACCTGAAATCTGGAGATAGGCTACTCTGAAAATAGCTGTCAGTGATTTCTCTGTGGAGAAAATGAGGTCAGAGTTTCTTGCCTAATCAAATATTGTGATTATTTACCGCACCTCCTTGAATGTGTGGCACTATGCTATATGCTGTGTGTGTGTCAGGCATTTTGTCATCAAGCTTTATTAACACGAACAACCCTCTTCTAACATTAGAGAGAGAATAACTTATCTATAGTATACAGTATAACAAATGAATGGATATTCGTAATGTAGTGTCCATGCCAATAATAAAGGGCTTTGGCAGATAGGACTTTGCTTCTTACCATTGGCACCAAACTTCGTGCTGGTATCAGGCAGCCACATTCCTTAGAAAAGGCTGGACTTCTTTCCGGTGCAGGTCAGGGCTTATACCAACCACAGTGATTCCATTGTCTTTGCCAGGGAGTGGGTTAGTGAAGTAGTAAAGGTGATGAGGATGATGATAAACATATCGGTGAACATTTGCTCTGTGCTTATTATATGCCTGGCACCAACCTAAGTGCTTTACATGTTTTAATTCTATCGCTCCTCTGGGCTTTTCCTTTCCTGAATACGAATGTAGCTTTTTGGCATAGGAGGGCCTAAAAAACAAGTGGGAAAGAAGCTTAAGGGCTTTGAATTAATCAATTCGGGAACAAACTTACACCTAACTTATCGCTAAATGACATCATCAATGTCTTTTCTGTTTATATCATCTTTTTGTTGGGTCTTCTGTTAATTGCAGCTGAAAGTATCACCATAGACATGGACTTTACATTAAGTTATTTCAAACCACACTTCTCTTATTGAGGACCCCACTTTACACCAAAAGAATTAGAGCAAGGGGATGATGCTCACGGGATTTGAAGATGACAATAGGGACTATTGAAGCGCAAGTTAGGATATAAAGCCTTAGAAACTGGGCTGCTGCCCCACAGGATATGCTACTTGATTTCAACCAATGACCAGTAACAATGCTTTTCCTCTGTTAGGCAGAATAGAAGAATATAGGGACAAAGGGTGTTAAATACGAATGCTACCTCTCAGTATTGCAATAAGTGGCCCAGTTACAAAAAGTTTTTTTCCCCCCCTACTTCCATGACTTTGAATTCTTCTGGTTTAGAGCGTAGTACTCAAGGGAGACATGCTTCCACCAGGGGACAGAAGAAAGAGCCCTTTAATTAGAAGCTGAGAATAGCAACTGGTCATTTTGGACTTCTCATGTCCCCGGGTGAGCAGATATAAAAAGAAACATGGTGTAGAGTTGGCTAATGAATTCCGACTGCCAGGGGGAAATAGGATTCCTTTCACACTATGGTGGCAGGCAGGGACATGGATGGAATCATGGACACCTGCTGGGATGCTTCCTCGTAATGCTATATCCAGAGATAAAAGTTAATGGTAGACTTTATACATCTAGTTTTCACGGGCTCAGATACCTCAGAAATAAAGATTTGGATCAATTGGCTGGGTTGAGACAGGTTGGGTGCTTGAAATCAGAGGAGATATGTCATGGATGGTGCAGGAAATAATTCATAAATATAAAACTATGGCTTCCTGACCAGTTGTTGAAATAAAAATTGTAGCACCTAGTCATATTTTCTTCATTGATATTTAGTGTATATATTTATAACTAAGATATTATAAACATAATTTAAATGTAGTTTGCAGTAAACATATTTTTGTCTATTGAGGAAATGGTGTTTAGGGCTAGGCAGAAAGATTTTAAAAAAATCTTCCTAGTGGGTTTCCCTCAGTAGTGAGCATCGCCTCATAGACTGAAGGGTCACAGGTTCAATTCCGATCAAGGGCAGGTACCTCCGACATAGGTTCAATCCTTGGCCCCAGTAGGCAACCAATGGATGCATCTCTCATGCATCGATGTTTCTCTGTCTCTCCCCCTCCCTTCCACTCTCTCTAAAAATCAATGGAAAAAATATCCTTGGGTGAGGATTAACAAAAACAAAAAGCCCCGCTGATGTGGCTCAGTGGTTGAGCTTTGACCTATGAACTAGGATGTAATGGTTCAATTCCTGGTCAGGGCACATGCCCACTTTGCAGGCTAGATCCCCAGAAGGGGACATGCACGAGGCAGCTTATTGATGATTCTCTCTCACTATTGATGTTTCTATCATTCCCTCTCCCATCCTCTCTGAAATCAGTAAAAAATATATTGACATATGTAAAAAGTATGATAAAAAAGTATGACGTTAGCTGTAGGCTTTTACGAAATTGTCCTATTTTTTAAATAAATTCTTTAAATAAAAATACAATACCTATGCACAAAAGCATCTGGGTACTATGACGAATTATCACACTTTAGTAAATACCACCCAAGTGGAGAAACACAACATTGCCACCAGCTCAGAAACCTTCCTCCCTTGTACATTCTCTCAATCGACCACACTACCACTCTCCAAATTTAACCGCCATCTTATCTTGTAAAAACATAGATTAGTATGCTTGTTTATGAATTCTATGTTAATAGCATCATACTGTTTTAATTATTTTGTGTCTGGCTTCCATTGTCAACATTATGTTTGTGAGGTTCATCACATGTAACATTAATGCATTCATTTTCACTTCTGAATGGTGTATAGAGTTTTAATTAATATAGTAGTGTACACTTATTTTCTTTGCAGTTGAGCCTTCTATTAGACAGCTGGATTTTCTTTTAGTACAATAATAATTTGCTATGTACATTCTTGTATATGCATTTTATACACAAACGTATATATTTCTCTTGGGCATAAAACTAGGAGGGCAATTTATGAGTCAAAGTGTGTGTATACATGCAATTTTAGGCCATGGTCTTTTCCCCTGAGGTTTTTTTTTTTTTTTTTTTTTTTTTTAATGTCCCATTATTCTGCTTTGCAAATGTTACTATTGAGAAGTCTAAAGCCCAATGTGACTTCTTGTTTTTGTTTTTTAATGTCAACTTTTTCGGCCTGGATACCTGAAGAATTCTAACTTTGTCTTTAAAATTTCATAATATAATGAGAATATATATGTCTCGATTATTGTGCAACTTTTTTAAATATTAGAAGGTATATTTTAAAATTTTTGTTTTATTCTAAATTTGGATAAATGTATTTGAATTATGTCTCTGTGTACTTTTTCTATTCTATTTTTATTAAGGATGTCACTTATCTGCCCTTTACATTTATCAATTTATTTTCATTTACTTTAAGCCTTTTGCAATTTTCCCTCCCTCTTTGCATTTAAATGGTGTTTCAAGATATTCTTAATGCTATTTCAGTTTTAATTTTTTTCTTTCTGTTTCAAATTTAGTTATTAGATCTATAGTGATGGAGGGTTTTTGTTTGCAGTTTTTCCCTTTAGCTCTTCAACTTTCCTTTTTCTGTTTTATCATTTTGTCTTTGAACTCTTATTTTATTGAATTTGTGGTTTTTTGTTTTTTTGTTTTAATTCTTTCATAGTGTAAAGTACTTGTGGGGAATCAATTTTTTTCCTTGGGTTATGTTTTTTTTATGACAGATTTCTTCACCTTCAATAACATGATAGATGTTTTAAATTTTTTTTAAAAAACTGTAGTTTGTTTACATTGTTTCCTGACATATATATAGGGTGGAGCAAAAGTACTTTTACAGTTGTGAGTATGTGAAACACTGTTTATTCTTATATTATAATTCTTTATTAATTAATGTCTTATTTTCTTTTTCAAAACATTTGTTAATCCTCACTGGAGGACATTTTTTTTCCATTGATTTTTGGAGAGAGTGGAAGGGAGGGAGAGAGGAGGAGAGACAGAGAGAGACAAACATTGATATGAGAGAGACACATTGATTGGTTGCCTCTCCCATGCACTCTGGGGCCAGAGATTGAATCTGCAACCCAGCTACATGCCCTTGACCAGGAATCAAATCCACGACCCCTTAAGTGTGCAGGCCGACACTCTAACTGCTGAGCAACACCAGCCAGGGCAATGTAAACCTACTTTTGCCCCAACCTGTATTTGTATCCAGTTCATGGTGAACAGAGTACTCTGTCTGGAAGTTTCTGTAATTATATAGTATGGGTAAATTCTCTGCTGTATTTCCCTTCTTTGGACAGTTGTTTGATTTGTTACAGTTTGATGATTGGTTGTCTGTGCTATTTTCTGAAGCCTGAGGGTTCAAAGGTAGGAAAGGAAATGTACAATCCTTGTTCTAGACAACTTTGGCTTGGCTTCCTGAAATCCTTCTAATGTCTCCTAAGAGGGTCTATTTCCATAACTTTTGGGGTTTTTTTTCCAACTAAAGATGATGAACCCAAGTAGCTAAATTTGGCAAGCATGTCAAACTCAAAAGGAGGCATGCGGCCTATAGGCCGCAACTTTGACATGCTTGAGGGGCTTCTATTAATAAAAGTCTTCCCTTGTCTTTCCTTAGAGCTGCCTACTCACCTCTTCAGTTAGCTTGCATCCAAATCAGAAGATATGAGTAACGTTCTTAGGATGTTTTTTTAGCCCTTTTTCTTTCCTTAGTAATGTTTTTGGAGAATGGGGGTCTGTTCAGATTCTTGTACCACATAGTTTATGGTCTTTATTTCTCACACATGTAGTGAATAGTCATGGCTTTTGCTCTTCATATATTAACGTGTTTATTATGTGGCACTGCCCCAAACACCTCAGGTGTAATGCAATATATACTTCCTGCATAAATTCTGAATTTCTGCTTTCTTTTCCTTTCTGTGTTTCTATTGCCCAACATATATAGCACAAAGCTATCCCCCTTCCTTTGTTTGCTTGCTGCTGGTGAATTTGAGACTATTTTTAATTGCTTTACCTTTAAAAATTGTTTTAACCCAAAGACTATGGCTTCATGTTGTGCTTTATAATACGAGGCGAAAAAGCTATTCAAATAGAGAATTACATAAAACCACATGTATTCATTCAATGAAAGTTCATTAGTTACCATGAACATGGGTCTGTCATATTTTAATTAAAAAATGTAATAGTACTTTAGATACCAATTATCTTTCTTTTCTCAGCATTTATTATTATATAACCAGTCCTGAGATGGAAATTTTTGTTCTTTGTGAATGAATGCATGTTGGTTAGTTTTCCTATATTACATATAAACAACCTTTTGGAATAATGATAATTTGTTCCTTTTTATAAAAATGCTTCTCAGTGAAATGACCCAGCCCTGAAACTCTTATTACAAATACATACAGTTTTGCTAGTTTTGCCCTTTCCCTGTTGGGAAAGGACACAGTTATCTATATTTCAGCCAGTAGCTATGTTTTATCCTTCTTTACAGAACACACACACACACACACACACACACACACATCTCTGTTTATTTTTTTATTTTTTTTATTTTTTTGCTTTGTAAACATTAGAGTTTTATACAAATATAAAGTTATGCACTTTCAAAGCTATCACTCCAATAGACACTTATTCAATTAAACAAAACATCTTTAAAAAATTTTAACAATGTATAAATACATTGACAAAATAGTCTGTTGAATAAGAGTCAAACAAAGGTTATAGTATACCTATAAGAGAATTTACATGTGTCTGTAACAGTTCCTAGACTGTTTCACATATTGCTTTTTAGAAAATACCGTTAACACAAATGCATGATTTACAATATCCCCACTAAATCAAGAAAAAAAAATAGATTCATAAAATAAAATGTCTTTTAGGCATTTATTATGCCAAGTATTTAAATAATTATTCTTATTATGACATAAGAATAATGCTCTCTTTATGGTAAAAGGTTTCGTTAGGCCAAGGACCACTGATGCTCTTCGGGAGGTTCCAAAGTTAAAGCTGGTTGACCGCCCCCAGAATAAATAGAACACAGCAATCTCTACGTATCCCATACACAGACACCATGAAAACTCACTTATTTCATGGACCAAAAATACATGACTTGTTACAATAAAAAAACCAAAATTTTAGAAACTAGCTCATGCCACTGATCCAAATTTGGTTTTTATCTGCCTGTGAATGCCTAGGATAAGAGTATCATTATGAAGTACATAGTAAGCCGTAAAATTAACAATTATTTCTAACTTATACATAGCCAAAGTGCTCACTCTTCCCATGGAAGCAAAACTTTCTTCTTCTGAAAATAATCTACAGAAATATTTAAAGACACATAATTTTGAAATGAGATTAAGAACAACCTTCTACATTCTATTAATCAAAATGCAAATGTCTTCATTACATATGTACATGAACATAAACACTTTTGTCAAACTGCAGTACATGGATATTACATGACTGTGCACATACATATGTACGCCATAAACAAAATTTTGACAATGTTTCTAGCAACACCATATTTTCAAGCCCCAAATGCTAGCAAGAAAATGGAAACTACTTTTCCTTTTTTTTTTCAAGTAAACTTTCAAATGGAAAAATAAACCCAACACTCCTCTCTGCTACATGTACTGAGTTCTAAAAGGCTCAGAGTGAAGAATCTCTTCAGTTGTTCCCAATAGAACAGACCACACAGGACTCCTCTCCCTCTTCGGGAGGTCTGATCATCTCCGGTGTTTTGTCTTAAAAACTGCTTTCCAAGGTAAGATGTGGCCATGCTCGTTAAATTCTTTCTGCTGCCCACTTTGCACCTGATGTAGCCATATAGGTTGGCACCTTGTAGCACCACACCCATTGTAACCACTGCCAATCACTTCAGTCTGAAGGAGAAGAGAGCGCTGAAGGCAACTATCATCCAAAGCACTGGACAGGCAATAAGTCCTAACCAAAAGATTCTTGATTCAGAAACAGTTTTATTCTCTTGAGGGGATGCCTTCCTGGACTCAAACACCCAATGGCTTTTTCCATCTTCATCAATATGATTCCACCATTAGTCTACCTGTGACATTCTTGACTGCCCAAAAGTCACATAACAATAACAAGATAATCGTCACCATACAGGCAATAAAGCTGCTGCTGAACAATTCACAGAGAAGATAGACTACAATTGCACTGACTTGAAAGAATAAATGGAAAAATGATGCCACTGGATGTCTGATTTTGGATTTTTGGGGTCGATTAGTTGTTTCTTCTTCTGCATCAAACAGTGCAATACCTTCACTGTCATCATTACTGTCCTGCTGCAACATGGCGGCCCAGCGTAGCCCCCCACACCTGTTTATTTTTAGATTACCAGAGTAATATACAAAGTGTTTGACCCTGCATACTATAAACTTTAACTTTAATACAAGGAATGTAATTTGAGATTCTTAACAAATCCCTTAGTGGAATTTTAAAAACAGATTCTCAATACCTCAGTTAGGATTATTAAAGTGGGTACTGAAAATGAAGTATTTTATATTCTTTTTTTATAGTGATATAATTATTTTATGAAGTTTTAGGAAAAATTCATTATCTCCAAGTTTCTGTACCTAAAAAAGATAAATATATTTCACTAAAAGCATATTGTAAGTCCAAAAAAGAACTTTGTACAGTTTTCTCATTTAATAAAATGAATGCTTATTGAGTATTCAGGCCTATAGAGCAGCTACTTGAGGACAAAAAGCACAGACCTATTCTCACACTGTTTATCTCTGTCTATAATCTCCGTGCTCATAAATCTAAAACCTTTAAATGAAATAAGGGTAGTTCTTACAGGGATATCACTTTCAGAATGCAAATATAATATTTAAGGAGATGTATTTAAAACCACTGTTCAGAGAGCAATCATTGGGAAATGATGCTGAAAAGCATAATCTTCAGAGATAAAAATCAGAATGTGTTTGGTAGAAGAAGCACTGATTAAGTTGGGTGTATGTGGCATACAAATAATGCATTGATTCAGATACACTTTTATTACGGGGGAAGCGCATCAAGCCTCACTTAATGAATTCGTGTCTCCCTTTTTAGCTTAAAGTTTCATTTTCATTACAACTGACTCCTGGCATTTATACTTTGCTATCTTTTCAAATTAATACATTTAAAATGGAACTCATGACTTTCTTCACTTGGAGATGCTAAAAATTCTCAGCATTTGGAGGACCTGTAACCTTTCCTAAATGGGCCCTACTTCTAGCCACGGAAAATAATTCTTAGATGGGGCTTTAACTCCTAGTTTCATTACAAAGACAGATTGTCAGGGTAATAAATTAAAGGCACCTCACTGCCGTTCTTTTGGCCAATGTTCTACCACAGGCCCATATTAATATTTTATTCCCTTTAATATTATTATATGATGCAGGCTTTATTTAAATGGATTTGACGGGTCTCTTGGTTGGCTTGACAACCAGAGGGAAAAATTAATGTTCTGCATTTAATCTCAGCTCAAGGCGCTAAATTATTTTGGAGGTCAAAACCGTCATGCATATCATGCTAAATTATTGAATGTAATAACTATTAGCTCTCTGCCTATTTATGGGTTTTTTAAATTGTTTACTTCATGCCTCTTAGGCTAATTTTTATGTAACTCTCCTTTAAGTTTTTTTCCTTATATGTGCCACTATTATCCTGGCCCTTGAAATTGTGTGGTAACAGAATTACTTAAGAAGATGCCAAGTGGCCATCTTATAATTGATGTCTAACATGCTAAATGTTAATAAACTGTAGAGAACGTTTCTCCTTTTGTTGGCTCTATCTTCATATGAAGTTTAAGTATGCTCAGAGAAATAGTGACTTTGTTGAAATGGAAACTATTATCTTATGATACAAATCACAGACTGCTTTGTATAAAAAATTGTTAAAATAATCTAGTTGCTGAGGAAACTAGTAAACCATATTCTAATTATTGTAAAAATGATTGGAACAGTATTAAAAGAGGAATTGAAGTGTGAAATGATACCATAGATTTTTTTTTAAAGAAACATTTTAGTGGGAAGTGAAACAGAAAAAATGTATTTATTATTTATAATGAAAATAAGTTCCATATCCTCATTGATGTCAACGGTGTTGTGCAATATTCAGGGTATGTGAGAGTTCTATTCTGATATCCTGGACATTTTTTTAATGAGAGTTATAAAAACTATCTTGGGAGTAGGATCTTACATTTTTAGCTACTAGAGAGGTGGTGAGTAAAAGTGTAAGGCACCTATTGTCTCATCTCAGTTCCGCCTCCTCTGGATTTTATCTTAACTATAGCGAGCACTTTTTATGTATAGGGCTTTCTGAGGTTAAGCAGTTTTAACTGCTGTACTTAAAGCAACATCAGTCACGGCCAATGGGCCATGATGAAAAAAAGAGCTTCAAATGAGAAGGTGATTTTTCTTCCAGGTAATGAATGGCGATGGACCAAAAAAACTTCCCAGACTTCCCAGGGCAGGATAACAGCTTATCCGAGTAAATGTAGTGAGCACTTGACAAGGCTGGGTACTGGTATACGGACGGACTGGACCTCCTGAAAAAGCTGAAACAGCACTCCTTATCTCATCTTTCTTCCTGTCTTTCCTATCTTGCTTATAAATTGCTTCATTCATCTAAATGAGAACTTTTTGGAAGGCTGCTGGTTTGGAAATGGCTGGTATTTCATGATTCAAGAGAGCTGCTTGGTGTCAGCTAGCCTTGCTGAGAGACTTATTGAGCAAGGAGTAGTTAGGTGGTTTGGGAGTGTTCAGCCCCTGCCCTTCTGGGCAGCCCCTGAGGTCAAACAAATAGTGAGACTGGGGAGTGGCCTTGGTTGCTAGCCAGGCTGGGGGTAAGGAATGGGGAGGAAAAGAGTTGAAGGCCTAGGACCCATGCTGTGATAGTGGTCTGTCACTGGGAGAAGACAGTGTTTCTTTTCCTTATCTTCATCCAGTGACTACATTAATGCAAAGACAAAACAAAAGAAAGCAAAAACAACTTTCATGAATACTTGCTGTGCTGGGACTCTGAAACACAGGGTCAAACACGACTTGGTTCTAGGCTATGAGAAATGGATAGACCATTGCCTTCCCCAGGCTATTGGCCTTGTACTCAGCACTCCCTCTCCTCAGCCTCCGACAGAAGATTCCTAGGAGGAAACATCAAGGGCAACTAGGCCAGGGAAGGCTGTGTAGAGCAGATGAATGAGCCACCACAGATGGGAAATGGGATTTTATAATACAGGACAAGAACGATAAAGAAGATAGGAGTATACATATAACCTTGGAACAGAGAAAAGCAAGGGAGGTTTTGATATGAGGGTTGAAGAGTTTGTAAACCCTAAGTGATTTGGAAGTAACTGGGTCATTATTTTTGTTGTTATTGTTGTTGGTTATCTGTTTAGGATGTGAGCTTTTTGAGACCTAAGTGATTTCACAGATGACATTTTTGAGTTGGATGTTTTGGTTTTTAAGACCTTTATTTAAAAAGTGATTCTTCCAGATTTTATCTATTTCCCAATTGCCCATCAGTAGATGAGTGGACAAAAAAGCTGTGGTACATTTATACCATGGAATACTATGCAGCTGTAAAAAAGAAGGATTTATTACCCTTTGAGACAGCATGGAGGGGCCTGGAGAGTATTATGCTAAGCTAAATAAGCCAATGAAAGAAAGACACATATCACATGATCTCACTTTTATGTGGAATCTAATAAACAAAATAAACTGATGAATAAAATAGAACCAGAGGCATGGAAACAGATGAATGAATCTCAGAGGGAATGGGGGTGGGGGGACTGGGAAGAGATTAACCAAAGAATCTATATGCATACATGAATTGCCCATGGACACAGACAATAGGATGGTGAAGGCCTGGGGTGGGGTGGGAACTGGGCAGAGCGGGGCACTGGGGGGATAAAGATAAAAAGTTATTATTTTTTTTTTATATATATTTTATTGATTTTTTACAGAGAGGAAGGGAGAGGGATAGAGAGAAACATCGATGAGAGAGAAACATCGATCAGCTGCCTCCTGCACATCTCTCACCAGGGATATGCCCGCAACCCAGGTACATGCCCCTGACCGGAATCGAACCCGGGACCCTTCAGTCCGCAGGCCGACGCTCTATCCACTGAGCCAAACCGGTTTCGGCAAAAAGTTATTTTAAAAAAAATAAATAACAAAAAAGTGGTTCTTCTTTTCTCTCTATTGCTCTCACTTAACACTGGAAATACCTTACACTTAGGCCTTTATTTTTATAAGAACTGGGGTGGGGCTGAAGTAAAAAGAAGCAGAGAATTTACTTTAAATATTTCATAATACTTACTCCTGACCACCTATAGTTTACAGAGGAAGAATAATATTACTAAATTTTAGTGGGAAATAAATAAGTAGAGGAAAACATGTCTAATTCTATGACTAATAGCAGTTTTGTAAGAAATCACTATTTTACTTAAAAAAGTTCTTTAAAAATACATTTTAAAAAAGCACCCTTCTCTCCCTCTGTAATTAGGAAACATATAAAAGCTTTTATTAAATTAAATAATTATTATTAAATTAAATATTATTATTTTAAAATATTGGTATTCTAAAGAAGCTGCTCATAATTCTCTTATCACTTGAAGTGTTCAGACTTCAGTAGATGAAGAAGTAATAATATTAACCATTCTCTATTATTCATAGAAAATCTCATTAGTTAAGTACTGAGTGACAGTCTCAGGCTAGGGGAATGAGACAACCACTGTGGCAAAGGAGTCTAAATTCTTTTAGTAACTGCAAAGTGGTAATTGGTATATTAAGTAATTATGCTCCATGAACAGACATTAAAATCCTAGTAGTCATCTATGAAGGGGAGTAAAAATTATATATCAAATAAGATAAGGGTAATCACAATTATGTTAGGACAATTTGATAACAGCTAAATATTAATGGGAGAGAGAATTTCAGTTTTTCTTACATATTTGCAGTCTACATGCTTTGCTTATTGGCTATTGGATAATTAGGCCTAGAGAGTGTACTAAAGTTGGTAGAGTACATTTAAGAAACAGATTTATTTTTCTGCCCCTATTGTCACTTCTGGATGACATCTTGTATAAAATCCATAACTTTGGACTACATTTTTAAGTTTTAAAATGTCTAGTTTAGTCTAAAAAACTTATTTTTAAAAATCCTATTGAAAGTTTCTCCATCCTTCTTTTTCTGATTTTACTTCCCTGCCCCTTGCTTTGGCTCCTCCCCAAAAAGGAAAGATGAGCAAAAATGTGTCCAAGCCCATTATATTAGACTTCTCAGCTGCCATAATAAAATATCACAGGCTGGGTAATTTAAACAACAGAAATTTATTTTTTCACAGTTCTGCAGGTTGTGAAGTCCAAGATCAAGGTACTGCTGATTCAGTTCCTGGTGTGAGCTCTCATGCTGGCCTGCAGATGGCTGCTTTCTTGAGGTGTCCTCACATGGTTGACAGAGCAAGCTCAGGTGTCATTTGCTCATCTTATAAGGGCACCGGCCCTTTTGGATTAGGGTCTCATTCTTATGACCTCATTTAAGCTTTATCACCTCCTCACAGGCCCTATCTCCAAATACAGTAACATTGAAGGCAAGGCTTCAACATATGAATTTTAGGGGGACATAAACCTGCAGTCCACAATACCCATTGTACTCCCCTGGTGTTTTATTTATTTGGTGTTTATAGTTCTCTATTGATTCTCCAGCAACTTTTATTATGGCAAGATTTCTGTCATGGATTATAAATAGTGGGTTCCTTTACTATATCAGTGAGGGCAAAGGTTAAACTGCTTTAACAAGGAGACCAAACATACAATAGCTTAAATTATGCATTACCAATAGTAGTGAAAATTGGGTCTTGTGGGGAGGGTGGGAAGAAAGAAAATATCTTAGGTATTAAAAAGATTTGTGGGCTTCTAAAGCTCAACAAAATCTTATTTCTTAGTTTTTAATCTCTCCCATTATGAAGAAATTAAATTAAAAATTAGTTAAATTAACTACATTTATTTTTTTATCCTTAGGGGGGGACAATAATGGGGGAAAAAAAAACATCGAGAAACACTGACTTAAATAAAATGGAGTTTTTTTTGTTTTTTGTTTTTTTTTTTACTCTCTTACTTAACAATCCAGCTCTGCCTCATAAGCTCATTTAGGGACCCGAGTTCCTCCCATCTTATTGTTCCACGGTCACCTAGGTGTTACCCTGATCTGCATAATCAAATACCTGCCCCGAACATCTGTTTTTTAGATAGAAGAAAAGAGGAAAGAGGCAAATCCAGGCAAACAATTTCAATGTTAGCAAGTGAGACAAATGTTGTGCCCATTACTTCTGGCAGCCTTGCCTTGATGATAACTTAGTCATGTGGTCACTTTAGTGAAAGGGTGCTGGGAAATATGCTCACAGTTTGATAGGCATATGTTTGGTAAGAGGCAGAAAAAAATCTGTGGGAAGTAGCAGCCTGCCATAGGCTCCCAGGAAGTGCGCTGTGGCTGACCACTTAAGATCTTCCTTCAGCTGCTGCCCTCCAGGATTCCATCCCCACAGCCCCTTTCTGCTGTGGTTCTTCATCCTGCAGGCTGCAGTCTTAGGCAATAGTTTTTCGAGACCATTTTAGCCTATCATGCAAGAATGCCTACTCATGTAACCTTGCTGCATTAAAATAGTAGAAGGGCATTTTGATCTCATAACTGCATTCTCTCCTCCTTACTCTGCACACACAGTCTACCCTCGCTAGCCTGCTGACTTCCGAATTTCCAGGTGAAAGGAAGGCAAATTTAAGGGGACACATGTTAAGATGTGGGAACTCTTTGGTGCTCTATTCTCTTAGTAGCAGAGGTAGCTCAGCCACTTCTTGCAGGTGAGAAGAAACATGTCTGTTGCCCTGAGTTGTAAGTCTCCCCTCCTGTAAACACCCCCCAGACACTTAGAGAAGTGCTTCTTCTTAAGCTTCCTCCTTTGCCTTTGGGGATAAAAAGCAACCCTATGCCCGCCTCTATGGGAATAGTAAGGGGAATACCACAATGCTTTGAGTTCCTTTGCTTTAAGGGATTATTCACTTTGATCAATTTCCTTAGAATTTCCAATGTCTCTTACAAAAAGGTGGTCTAATGTAGCAGATGCTTTTGGTGCCCTGCATCACATCCCCTTGGTTCATTTTTTATTCAGTGACAGCTGTGGTCGATAGTAAGGAGCAAATGGTTATCATCCCACCCCAAGTGTCTAGCACAGACCTCTCCGTTTTTGCTCAAGCCCTTCTCTAAAGAATCAGATGTCTCCTCGCCCATTTGTAGGCTCAGTCCCAAAGTGTGATGTTGTTAACACCATAACCAACCCTCAGCCAGTGGGCAAGCCAGTAGATAAATGCCCAGACCCCCTTTTTTGGGGGGTGGACCATCATCAAAAGCATTTATATCTGTTTCTCAGCGGTTCCTGCAGAATTTCAGTAATGTGCCACTAGTTGGCTTTTCCATTTTCCCTGCTTCTGCTTTCTTGTATAAACTACTAAATGAACTACTTCAGTACGAGTCTTTTTTCTCAAACTCTCCTTTTGGAGAAACTCAAACAAAGGTATAGTTTTGTTATATTTTGATAAATCTTACAGCTATAGAATTAGTAGCTGTCTTTAGAAGGTAGAACTACTCAGTCATTTTTAGCAGTTTTGGGGACCTCAAGTGAAACTGAGTGAATAGAAAAAGCCTTCAATTTTATCTTTTCATTTCTAAAATAGTATATTTTCTTAAATTCACTTAGCTTTATATTAAAAATTAGTGTTTTGTAAAACAAAGAAATATCGTTTTTCTTTTACAGAAGGCGTTCTCAGTGAATTGTGCGCTAATGTCCTAAGATTGAGTTATCTAAGGAAAACTTGGCCAGTGGGCCAGTGTATAAAATATCAGGCAGTCTTATTTGCTAGCTTAACTGCAGACACAGTACCCAGGATTAATTAGCTTATGCAAGAATTGGCTTCTTGTCTGTGAAGTGACCTCCACATCACAATAACCTTTATGTTTTAAATTTGCAGGCCTTCGTTTTGGCATTTTGAAATTTTATGTTATACCCTTTGTCTTGATTATAGAAATTGTTTAATGGAATTTGTATCTCTGTGATTAATATTAGAGGGGAAAATTAAGAGGTTACTAAATGTGTTTTGGGATTATCATAAATATAATAAGTAATCAATATTCATGGTGCTTTTACCTAATGAGTATTGCATTGCTCTTCCTTAGTGACCATTAGGAAAGCTAGTGGAAGAAAAACATGCTCTTAGGACAAATATTTGCCTTCTGTATGCCTTTTTTAATTAAAAATAATTGGTACTTGACATGAAATAGAATACAGAAACCATGTCCGGCCATGCAGTCTTCCCTTATCCATCTCAACTCCCCTGTGGAAGGCCAAGTTGTATCCTGTAATTTACTAAAAGTGCTATCATTAGTGTATTTTAGCAACATTTCTTCAGAGTTGAAATGATGACTGCCTTTCATATATAAAGGTTGATAAAACTTTTATAAATCACCAGTGGCTTAGGAAAAAAGACTAGCTTCTGAGTACTTATGATTTCTACAAGTTCTCAGAGAATTGTCTAAGACTTTTGAGACTCTTCCTGTCACCATCTCCAGTGATTTCAATGTGTTGGACTTGAAGGAAATTGGTAAGAACACTTCAAGATTGTTCAGAAAGTTTGCTTCCAACCCTCTTATAAGAAATAGGCTCACAGTTGACTAGGGAGTAAAAGCAAAATTTCCTGGAACATTGTTAAAACACGCTATTGCGTCCCTTGCCTCCACTCTTCTTTACTATACACTCAAAAAAACCTTCTAATTTTCACAACTGCACAACTAAAGTTTCTTTTCCCAATGTTGTTTATGACCCAGTTTTAACATTTTGAGATATTTTTCAATCACTCTTTTTCTAGCACAAAGAATAGTGTCCATCCATCATTAATTTATACTGCTCATATGTAGCTGAACTGTGCCTGGGAATCCTTTTGGGATCTCCAAAAAAAATCTGAGGCATGGATTTTCTGTTCACTAAAATTATTTTTGGAAAATAAGTGTAGATAGATACACATCTTTTTTTTAAAAAAGAGAGGAAATATTTTAAAGGAGCCCAAAGTCCAAAGAATCTCAGATTTAAACACTGCCTGGCTATGAAATATTCTCAATTAGGAGCCCACCATGGTGCTAGCTTTCAGTTTGCCAGTAGTTAGTTTGATTTCCTTTTATATTTGAAGTGCTATTAGCTAATTTATTTGAGTTCTATTTTAACTAATTGACACTTTCTTATAATGTAGCAAAAAACATATTGGAATTGTCCAAAATTAAATAGGTTTATATTCAAACACTGCTGAATGGACTTTTCTCTCTGATGCCTGGGGGTCCGTAGCAAAGAAGATACTAGATACAGGAATTTGCATTTTAGGATGGAAATCTTATGGGAAGGTAGGCAATTTATGAATAAACCAGCATTACTCAACTTTTAGTTTTCTAAGGAACTATTTGGCCACAAGGCACCTTGAAGTCTGAAGGCAAATACTGGTATATAGGAAATGATTGATGTATTAGTCACTTTTTAGTTTGCTTCTCTGACAGCTTCCTCATGGATATCTATTGACACCATCCCCTTTCCATCATATCTGCCACCATTATTTTAGTTTAATTCCTTATGAGGGCATGTCTAAAATATTTCAATAGTCTGCAAATAGTCTGGTTGTTGGTGATAAGTACTACCTTCTTCCTGATAGGGTGGACTATTCTAAAGCACAATTTACATTGTTCCTCAGAAGGTTCCTCTTGTGTCTCCATTCAATTTAATTATTGGCCTTTGCCAAAACTAAATGGGTTGTGGCAGATGACAATGGCTGACTGTAAGTGTAGCCCATTGGTAGTCCCAATCACAACTACTGTGCTCAGCGTAGAATCTGACAGTAGCACATCAGTACAGACTCTGGTACTTGGTATGTAGCAGTTTATCTGATAAGTATACTTTTTCAGTCCTCATAATTAAAAGGGTCAGAAACAGTTTGTGTTTACATGTGAAGGACAATAATGCTGTCCATTGGCTTGTCCCAAGATTCCATCACAATTTGGTCTTCAGGAAGCTTGAGCATCTTAAAATTCTGCAGAGTGTTGTGTTACTTTGCTATATGGATGACATCGTGCTAATTGAATTTGATGAGCAAAAGTGAAAAGTATGGTGGGTACCTTAGCAAGATACGTGCATGCCAGAGTCTCTGAGATAAACCCCATGAAGATTCAGGATCCAGCCAGAGCAGTGACATTTGAAGGTGCCTGGACATTGTCTCTGAAGGACAAGTTGATGGACCTTGTACTGCCTATCACTAAGAAAGAGACATAATGTTTGGTGGGCTTATTTGAATTCTGAGGTAGCATATTCTGCACTTGGGAATCACATTCTTACTCTTTCATTGAGTAATTCAGAAAGCCGCCATTGAATGTGGCCCAGAGCAAAAGAGGGTCTACAGCAAGTCTGGTTGTAGTGACAGCTGACCAGCCATCTAGACTGTATAACTCAACAGAAATGACAGTGCTGGAGGTACTCATAATGAATAAGGATGTTGTGTGATGAGTCACTGTAGAGTCTGCTATGGTTCTAGATCAATATCCTACCTTCTGCAGCAAAGAACTACTACTTGATATCTAAAAAGCATCCTTGACATTCTGCTGTGCCCTAGTAGACAGACCGCTTGAACATGGGACATCAAATGAGTGTGAAACTGGAGTTGTCTATCATTATCTGGATAATTTCCAATCCACTGCATCATAAGATTTGGCAATGTAACAGTAGCACATTGTTCAATACAAATGGTACATTGAGGAATGAACACAAGCAAGTTCTGAGGACACAGGAAGTTGCATGACAGGTGGCCCAGACTCTATGTCACCTATCTCAATTGCACTAGTGCCTCTTCTGCAGCTGTCACCTATAGACTCATGTGGGGTTTCCTATGATCAACTAAATCTCTTTGTAACAACACGATTCAAGGACTAATAGAATGCCTGATTTACTGAAATGGGATCTGATATAATATTGCTTCAGACCTCTTTCATACTGAAAGAGTTTCAACAGTGGGTACATAATCATAAGATTTAATGATCCAACCATATATGGCATCACCCAGAGCAGCTGGCCTAATAAAATGATGGAATGGCCTATGAAAGGCTTAATTAAGGTCCAGTCAAGAACAACCTGATATGATGTTGTAAAAGCAATATTCCATTGTGTTGTATTGCTGATATATGGTACTCTGTCCAGGATCCAAAAGGCAGAAGTAGGTTTTGGCTTTGCAAACATCGCTTCCAGTGATGAACTTTCAGAATTTATCCTTTGGGTTCCTATAATCTTAAACTCGGCTAGATTGGAAATCCTAATTACTGGTAGGTGTGGCAGTTTCACTGAATCTGAAGTGTAATTACCATTTGCTCATTTTAGGGGAGTGATAAGAGTTCTGCTGAACCTAAATTTATAACTATCAGCTGGGTTTTTCACAGATAAGACAGAAATTGATCTTGATTACCATGAGGATTTATGGTGAGCCACTGCACAATGGGAGCAAAAAGGATTTTTTTTTTTTTTTTTTTTTTTTTTTTTTTAGCAACTAGGGGATTCACTGTAGTTTTTCGGAGGGGGGGGGGAGCATTCATACACAGTGATGATCATATATGGCCAATTGCAGCTACTGTAGTTAAGGGTAAAGTAATTATGGGGCTTAGCTTTTTAAAGATAAAGTGCTAATTGAGGAAGGACATTTTGAATTGCTGACATGCAAGTGTTCCATGTTGAAGCATCAAGGATTGTTCCACTAAGCCTTCTTGTAGAATCTTTTGTGAAGACTGTGGACATACCAACTAGAAACTTCTGTGATGAACTGGACGTAATGTAGGGCACAAGCATATCTAAGAAGTACAAGGGCCAGATCATATTGACCATTTTTTTTAATGCTCATTTTACATCCACTGTGCTCCTAGCATTGCTGAGGCAATTAGCTGCAGGCATAGTTTGATAGCTTCACAGCTCAACTGTATCACATATCTTTTGTTTACTGCCTTGAGATTTTCCTGCTGCTGCTGCTATTCAGAGTTCCTGCAGGAGTCCAGGCAACCCATGCTGGTTCGTGAGCATACTTAGAAATCCAAAGGAATTAATGTTCCTTTGGGGAAGCTACCCAGTAACTCAGAAGGCATCCTGTAACATTGAGTCAAAGTAGCACAATGGTGATAATCTGCTCAATAATGCACGCTTAGAATGGCTTTTCCTGTTTCACTTTTTTCCAGTAATCTTACTCCTGTTCCCTGGGATCACGTCCCCAAATCAACTATCTGCACAAGAGGCCTCGTCTCTGTAGATCTGATATGGTCTTTCTGTTTTCACCCCTTTTTCTCTCCAAATCATTGCCTCTCTTGTGGCCAGTCAGGTCTTTCTAAAATGCAAAAGAGTTCATGTTATACTATTATTTACAACTTTTCATAGGGCTTCAAATGTAATTCATCTCTTCATGGCACACATGGCTCTCTGTGTAATACTTGGAAAGTCTCTTTTAAAGCATAAATGGATGAGACATTCAAACATCAAAGAAGCTTACAGGAGTGTTGACAGACTAGAATCCACTGAAATGCAGAAGTCTTCTCTTGCAAGGAAGTATACTAGTAGATTTAAGAAAGGTAATACTTTCCTTTGATTCCAAGCACATTTTTCATCATGTACTTTAAACTGTTTCATAGAATCCCAATCAGTTTCATTCAGTTTACTCATGCATGTATTCAGCAAACTTACATTGAGGAAAGAACTCACTAATTACTCCTATCGCAGTGATGCCCTACATTTAGGCAGTTTTGTTCTTGTCTAGAGGAGGCTAGGTTTAGTTAATCTTGTCCCATTCAGGCTGGGGCTTATTAACAGTTGTGCACCAATACTGGCAAGCAGATAGAAGATCGAGACAAGAATATGCAGTCAGAGTGCTGGATTCTTAGAACTCATTCTAGAACTTAAAAAAGTTCATGTAGGGACACTAGTATAATTGACCAGATTAGAAGAGAAGATAGGGCAGGAATGGTGAGTAGGATCAATTTATGCATATAAGTCTATTTTCTGGGTATAACCTTCTAAGAAACATAATGACTGATGATGTGGAACAGCAATGAGGAACCCAAGCACAGACCATTGAACCAACAACAGATAAAAAGTGATGTTAACTAAAAGCCTTATATTGTCATTGTACCTAGCAGCAAGATAAATGGGTGCTGGAATAAAGAACCGAGCTACCAGTAATTTTCTTGTGGAGGAGGGTTGTCTAATCAGGCACATCTTCCCACAGAAGTGGGATAAATACGTGAGATAGGTTGCTAACCTGGGACACATCTGTGTACTAATATTATTTGTTTTCCTGTACTCTTGGGGACTGATGCATCTGGGTGGCGGCAGGGTGGGTGGGGGAAGTTGATAATTCTTTCCTTTTTCCTCAGCTTATAGCTGTTCCCAGGCTATGAGGCTTTCTCTAGGCCAGTGGTTGGCAAACTGCGGCTTGCGAGCCACATACAGCTCTTTGGCCCCTTGAGTGTGGCTCTTCCACAAAATACCACGTGCAGGCACACATGTACAGTGCGATTGAAACTTCGTGGCCCATGCTCAGAAGTCGGTATTTTGTGGAAGAGCCACACTCAAGGGGCCAAAGAGCTGTATGTGGCTCGCAAGCCGCAGTTTGCCCACCAGGGCTCTAGGCCAATGAAATTAATGACAAGAAAACTTCAGCTTTCACTGACATTAATTGTATTTGAGCACCCTCTTACAAATCTTCCAATATTTTGGTTGATGAAATAAAAAATGGAACAATCATAAAGATAAAGATGAGTTTACTCATCTGAGAGAATGGGCAAGCTTTCTCAGAACACAGCACTATTAGTGGACAGTAGTACAACTTAGAAAGAAGGGAGCAATTTGTCTTTATGAGATGTGTGACTAGGCATGATTTCAAGCCTGTGATTGTGAATATGATTTTAATGATCTGGACAAGAAATAAGTCTAAAAACAGGCACAGCCTTTGATATGTTGAGAGATGAGGTTGATGGGTCCATTTCTGATTCAGTAGCTGAACAATGATACACTAAAAAGCTATAAAAAGCCTCCTTCAGTGAGGCTGAAACAATGGTTTTAATGATTCTCTACAGATTTCTTGAAAGGTACTCATTTTAATTCAAGGTTAACCCTGAACTCCTGATCCAATACTTTTAGGTTTGATATGGAACTGATTAAAATATTCATAGACTACATCTCAAATACATTTGGACTTGACATTAAGAATTATCCTTTTTTTTTTAAAAAAAGAAAACTGGTTGGAATTTGCAATTTCAGAACTAGTAAAAAGCATTTTGGGTAATTTAATTTAAATTTCTCCCTTTAAAGATGTAAAAAATTGTATTTAGGAAAACTATAAAGTCACATGCTTATTAAAATACTATGTAAACTTGAAATTTGTTCTCACATATTTGATAAAGTAGCAAGTTTTTGAAAATTATTAAGGGAAAAAAATGTTTGTAAAGAAATGCTACTTGGTTTGTATCTCTTTTTTTTATATATTTTTTAAAATATATTTTATTTTTATTTTATTTTATTTTATTTTATTTTCAGTTGATCAGCAGCCTAGCCAGGATCTCTAGCCAAGTTCTGGTCAGGATCTCCAGCCAGGTTCTGTGTCCATGTTCTCTTGCTAGGTTCTCCAGCCAGGTTCTGTCCAGGTTCTCCAGCCAGGTTCTGTAGCCATGTTCCCTCGCTAGGTTCTCCAGCCAGGTCTGTAGCCATGTTCCTCGCTAGGTTCTCCAGCCAGGTTCAGTCACCAGGTTCTAGTCAGGTTCTCTTGCCAGGTTCTATCCAGGTTCTGTAGCCAGGTTCTGTCTCTAGGTTCTTAGCCAGGTTCTCTCGCTAGGTTCTGTCTCTAGGTTCTTCAGCCAGGTTCTCTCGCTAGGTTCTGTCTCTAGGTTCTGTGTCCAGTTTCTGTCCAGGATCTTTTGCCATGTTCTCTCCAGCGAAGTTCTTCTGTCTCTAGGTTCTGTGTAGGTTCTGTGTCTAGGTTCTGTGTGTAGATTCTGTCTTCTAAGTCATATTTTATTGATTTTTTACAGAGAGGAAGGGAGAGAGAGAGTTAGAAACATCGATGAGAGAGAAACATCGATCAGCCGCCTCCTGCACATCTCCTACTGGAGATGTGCCCGCAACCCAGGTACATGCCCTTGACCGGAATCGAACCTGGGACCTTTCAGTCCGCAGGCCGACGCTCTATCCACTGAGCCAAACCGGTTTCAGCTGTATCTCTTTTTTAACCCCAGCATTATGTGATTGTGCCAGCAAAGAGAAGGGTTTAGGGAAATTAGCCTGTATTATTGGTCTCATGTGGGTGCCTTCATTAGACTAATAGACAAACTAGTCTTTATACTTTATTTTTTGCTTCTCTAGACTCTATTTCCTACACAGAGTCCAGTGTCTTCCTTTAAAAAAAAAAAAGAAAAGCAAATCAGATCCTGTAGATTTTTTTTTGCCATTAGAATACAATCCACACCTTGTATTCCAGGTTCACATACCATGCTGTTATAGGCTAACTTGTGTCCTCCCTCAAGTTTGTATGTTGAAATCCCAATCCCGGTACCTCAGCATGTGACTGTATTTGGAGACAGAGCCTTTAAAGAGCTAATTTAATTAACATGACATCATTAACATGACATCAATGGATCCTAATTTAATATGACTGATGTCCTGGTGAGAAGAGATTAGGACTCAAATACAGAGAGGAAAGAACATGTGAAAACAGAGAGAAGATGGGCATTTACAAGCCAGGGAGAGAGGCCGTTTGTTTTCTCCATCCAACATAGTCCAGTTCATCCAGACCAAGGGCGGTCATCACATTTGTTGTCCTTTTTGTCTGGAATCATGATCTTTGATTGGTGTCATGACCTTTAGTCAGCTGGCTCCTTCTTGTTTCTGTACAGATGCAGTCTCGGCTGAGAGGACTTTCCTGATCAACTCATTTCACATAGTTCTTCAACCAAACTTAGTTACTCTTGCATCGCCCTGTTTTATTCATTATAGCTTTCAATATTGGAAATGATGTTGTTTATTAATTTGTTTATTTGTTTCTGGTCAGTTTCTCTCTTCTGTCCACTCCAAAGAAAGCAAAACTTGGACTCTTTTTTTCTAGGCTTATTTCCACAATTAGAATAGCACCTGGCACAGTAGGCCTTCAATGAATACTTCTTGAGTAAAGACATGAATAAATGAATGAGTTCAAAATTACTTCTAGCTATCAATTGTTTAAATTAAATGTTTTTATTGATTTTTAGAGAGACAGAGGGAGAAAGAGATGGAAACATCGACCAGCTTTCTCCTGCATGCCCCCAGCCCACAACCCAGGCATGTGCCCTGACCAGGAATCAAACCGGCAAACTCTTGGATTGATGCTCAACCACTAAACCACACAGGCTAGGCTCTAGTTGGCAATTTTATGGGAGGAGTTACAGAGAAGGTGGCAGTTGAAATGAAAGATCTATTAGTTGGATTTTCATAGAAGTTTTGAGGTAGCATTCAAATGTGGAGGAAAGGATTTAAGCAAAAGTATAGTGGTTGGAGAATTTGGCATAAATTCAGGGAACATAAAATTATTACTTGTGTTGAACAAAGATAAACAAAGGTGGAACTATAGGACGATGGTATACTTTACTCTAGAGACAAGGTAAACCATTAAAGAATTTTGTGGCATAATGTTACACAATGAATATAGTGCTTTTAAATATTTTAAACTAATTGCAATATGTAAGATAAAAGGAGGAAATTACCTTGGTAGCCACAGAAATGACCATTGCAGAATAAATCTATGAATGATTAGAGAGGCTGAAATGATAGGGCTTGGAAATTGATTCAGTGAGGTTTTAGTAGCAAAGTTGATTAGATGTTTTATATAACTTTTGGAGTATATATTTCTAAATTATTATAGAAATAGTGACATCAAGAATGGAAAGTCAGAAGAAGGGGGAATACATTGAATGTTAAGTATTGCTGGAACATTTGGTTAGTAATTTTCAACATTGAGTTTGAAATATAGATCTTGGACTTAGGAGAAAGGTTGAAGCTAGTAATATGGATTTCAGTGTCAGCTGTATAAAAATGGTATTTAAAGCCATAGGAGAGAATAATGTGGATTAGATTTTCAATAAGATGGTATAGAGTTGAAAGTGGATAGAACAAAGACAAAATCTGGAATTGAGGGAACTCTCAGACTAGAATATTAGAGGGATAAGAGAAGCCATAAAAGTTGGATAAAAGATGAATCAGGAAAATTTATTTTCAGCTACGTCCTGCACAGCACCAACTATATAATATGGTGGGGGGGGGGCGAGGGAGGGAGGAAGGGGGGGGTAACAGGGAGAAGGAAAGGTATTGATAAAAATCACAGAAATGTATATGGTTTATTCATTTATTTATGACATATATCTCTGGCCAGCATAATTTTAATGGCAATAGTAAATCCTGTGACAGGTTGTATTTCTAAAGATGACAGCAATAATAGGTCCTGCCCCTCAGTCTCTTCCAGAAGCTTGCCACTCTCCCATCAAGAGGGAGTCAGAATTCCCTTTTCTTGAATCTGGTTGGGTGATAACACGCTTGTACCAAGAGAATGTGACAGAGTTGTCATTGTATGATTTCTGAGGCGTGGTCATGAAAGGTGAGCAGCCCTAGCCAGTTTGGCTCAGTGGACAGAGCGTTGGACTGTGGACCAAAGGGTTCCGGGTTTAATTCCAGTCATGGGCACATACCTAGGTTGCAGGCTTCTCCCTGGCCCAGGCCCTGATCCGGACACATGCAGGAGGCAACCAATCGATGTGTTTCTCTCACATCAATATTTCTCTCTGTCTCTCCCTCTCTCGTCCACTCTTGCTACAAATCAATGGAAAAATATCCTCGGGTGAGGATTGAAAAAAAAAGGTGAAGTAATTTGCTCTTAAAATCTTTTATGCTGTATTATTTGCTCTTTTTATTCTGGATTATTTGCTCTTAAAATCTTTTATGCTAGATTATTTGCTCTTAAAATCTTTTATGCTGGATTATTTGCTCTTAAAATCTTCACCTGCCACATAAACAATCTGTCTCCTTGAGGCTGCCAGGCTATGAGGAAATCCACACTCCTCCACGTGGTGGGGCCATATGGAGGAGGCCTGAGACTACATGAAGAGAAAGAGATGCCCGGCGAGTCTCCGGCAGCTCCAGCTCCCCCATCTCTGCTACAGCGGTAGCCACAGTCTAGGAGTCCTCAAACTACGGCCCGCGGGCCACATGCAAATACAAATATTGTATTTGTTCCCGTTTCGTTTTTTTTACTTCAAAATAAGATATGTGCAGTGTGCATAGGAATTTGTTCATAGTTTTTTTTTTTTTTAAACTATAGTCCGGCCCTCCAACGGTCTGAGGGACAGTGAACTGGCCCCCTGTTTAAAAAGTTTGAGGACCCCTGCCACAGTCTAACTGCTCCTCCATAATGGACCCGAAGGCAGAACCACACAGTCTCGTCATTCCCAAATTCCAGACCCCTGGAAACCACAAAAGACAATAAAATAATTGTTGTAATTTTAAGCCAATAAATTTTGGCATTATTTTAAAAAATATTTCAGAATTATTTTATTTATTTACATCTATTAGGCTATGAATTCTAGGAGATAGGTTCCAGCAGCTTCAGTTTCTTTTCACTGGTTCTCACAAAGTGTGGTTCTTTGAGTGGAGCAGGCTAACTTTCATTTAACCCAGGTAACTATGTAATATTTTCCAATATGTAGATTAATTCCCTTGGGAGATAATCTTGTCCTTTAGGTTGTTGATTTAAAACAATGCTAACAGCATAATGGGTAGCATTGTACTCTTTCAGTTTGCCATGGCAATAGTTGTGGGCTGTTCCTTTTTGAACAGTGTGTCCATTCCCTTGATTTCTACAAAATCACCTTTCTTGTATATTCACATATATGTGGTCAAAGGAAAAATTTTATGTTTTCTAAAAGGCCTAGAGAATATGTAATAGATGCCTCTTCCTTTCCCTCCTTGTTTGCCATTTTGACAAATTACTGGAGGATGGTGATTTTGGCCAAAGTTTTGAGGTGGTTTATTTTTTAAGCAATAATAGCTGGAACAGATCATAACAAAAGAAACAATATTCATATTTTTGGCTTTATGTCCATTAATGCCATCAGAAATCATACTCTCAATTTCTTCCCCAGAATTCTGGGAGTCCTTCTATACATTATGTCACAATGTACTCCTAACCAGACCAAGGGGTTGTCCTATGGTGGCTGCTAGGTTCTTCATCTCTTATTCTGACTCTGCAGAGCTGGTTGGAGTGGGGGTGGTTGACAGGTGCATTTGAGAGTTGCTTATGTATGCACATATTAACCTATTCTCTTCTACATTCTAGACCAGTGGTTCTCAACCTTCCTAATACCGCAACCCTTTAATACAGTTCCCCATGTTGTGGTGACCCCCAATTTCATTGTTACAAATTGAATATAATTAAAGCATAGTGATTAATCACAAAAACAATATGTAATTATATATGTGTTTTCCGATGGTCTTAGGCGACCCCTGTGAAAGGGTCGTTCAACCCCCAAAGGGGTCACGACCCACAGGTTGAGAACTGCTGTTCTAGACAGAGGGCATTTGGAGTACACACCAATCTTTTAGCTTTCAGATTGCAACAGTGCTCCTATCCATATTGGACTACTATCTTCCTTTGGGTTTCAATGAGATGTGGCCATATGCTTGCGGTGCCTCACAGATATTTTCAATGTTAGCTGCTTCTTTTATTAGGTTCTCTTTTCCTAAGGGGTTGATGTGAATCCCTGGAAACAGAACAGGACAGACAACTACAATTGCCCCTCCCTTATAACAACAATCTGTTGTTATCAGAACAAACTTGTTAAGTTTTATTTTTCTTCTAGACATGGGGACAATAACAATATTTGCCTCACGGGATTACTGAGGATTAAATTCGGTAATGTTATTAAATTCCTAATAACCTGAAAGAAACCAATTTAATAGCTAATAGCTGCTCTTACTGCTGTTGTTGCACTTCAAGCCCTGAAATAAATAATAACTGTTTGATACAGTTATACCTGAGTGTACTCTATGCTCACCTTCTTAAGAGGTGCTCTAACCACAGGTATCTGAGTATCCATCTGTATTTTTCTGTATTTTAAGTGCTGCTGCTGCTATTTTTAGCCTGTTCACATTGGTGATTTAAAAACTCTTTACTCAAATCTTTCATCTCAACACTGTTTATGGCTTCATTTGAAAATAGTAAGGAGTAGCAAACTGACAAAAGGCCAGCCCGTATTCCTAAAGGAAGTAATTATAGTTATGTAGAGCAGAAGGTAAAACAATAATTTGTAGTGTATTTTATTTTATTGTACCAAATATTAAAGTCTTACTAAAAGAGCCATAAGTTTTAGTAGACTTCTGAGAAACAGCTATGAATGTATTGCTATTGAAGTGACAGATTCTTTATAATGCAAGAAAATGCCTGGGTTTCATTAGGTCCCAAGGGAACTAGCACTGGATTAGACTTGTGGGAATCAATAAGACTTGTTCTTCATCATATATGAACAAGTGATGCTGAAATGACTCAGATTTATATCCATCATAAATTGCGGTACTGGACTTGGCTGTTTTTTTCCCCCTCTGGAGTTAAACTTTTCATGTTAGAATTTATGAGATAAAAAAAAACAACACTCAGCGAAGGGGAATCAACTGAGGCCAACTGCTGTGTAGAGAAAATCAAGAGTTCATATGTTTAGACTTGCCAGGCTCACATATTTTAATAAATATTCGAGGAGTGATAATAGCAAGTGTTTACAATGACAATTCATTTTCATGGTTTTGGCTCATTGGCTGAGGCAAAGAAATTAATAGCTTTATTTTATTTTACAGCATAAGCAGAACTTTGTGTGTGATAGCTAAGCTGGCCAGGTGATTGATATGTTCATTGCATCTTATGGCTTATGGTAATAAGTGCATATATCATACAACAAGAACTCAAACAGATATGCCCTGTAATGCACTCATCTAACTTGATTTTCATTATGGTTTTTTATCCACATAAACTGCACATGATATACATACTTGACTATTTGCCTGCAATCTTCTATATTTCAAATTCCAAATATTGCTGTTTTAGAAGTCTACTGGGATGTGCTTTCTACTTCACACTTTCTGAAATTGATCAGGTAGGTATAGCATAATGTTTCAAGCCACCTTATTACAATATAAGCATTAGCAGCCAATAAACATGCCTTTTTATGTTAATGACTAGAGGCCCGTTGCACAAAGAGATTCATGCAATAGGCCTTCCTTCCCCTGGCTGCCGGCACCGGTTTTCCTCTGGCACCTGGGACCCAGGACTTGGCTCTGGCCGCAGCGGAGAAGCCAAGCCTCTTCAGTCTTCAGTCATTTTCAGTCTTCAGTCATCTTCAGTCTTCAGTCGTCTTCAGTCTTCGCTTGGGCGGAGCCTTCAGTCTCCGCTCTGTGGCTGCATATGCAAATTAACTGCCATCTTTGTCGGGTTAATTTGCATACTCCTCCTGATTGGCTGCTGGGCATAGTGGAGTGACACCAATTTGCATGTTTCTCTTTTATTAGTATAGATAGCCTAGTTACAGAGACTTACTCCATAGCAGTAGTAGCCTTGGCATGTTTCAGAGTGCAGCTGATCACACATCTATATAAAAAAAAGGCTAAGCGACCATCGAGCCATCCAACTGGCCTGTAGGTATGACGCTCACTGATCATCAGGGGGCAGATGCTTAATGCAGCAACTTGCATTAAGCCCTCTCTCACTCCGGGACCCCTTGGGGGATGTCAGAGAGCTGGTTTTGGCCTGATCCCCACAAGCCAGGCTGAGGGACTCCACCTGCCACAAGGACCCCATTCACTCCCCAGATGCCCTTCGAGCCTCAGCGCCCCAGGTGCTGTCGGCTGGGGAGGGACCGCGGGAGGTTGGAAGTCCAGCCCTTCTCGCCCAGTGCCAACCCGCCGGCCACCTTCTAATTAACTTCCTTTCAATGTGCGTGAATCCGTGCACCCGGTCACTGGTCTTTTATAAATGTAAACAGCATTCTCTGCTAAGTTCAAAACTATAGGAGATTTGTTTTCTCATAACTTTCTAAAACTCTTCTATTTTCCTGAAATATCTGGTGATAAGCCTGAAACAAGTGAAAAGAAATGTCAGGATCTAAGATGAGGGGGTTTGTGTCTGTTTCCATAGGAGGGCAGCATTGTATTGGAAAGAAAACATAAGCACCTGGAGGTATTACTTCCTGTGCTCTGGCTTTATAATTAAAGCATTTCTTGCAGAAGGAGTGGATGGAATTTCAGTTCGTACGAATAAATCTATGGACTGATAATATGTGAGTCAGAACAGCATGTCCCAAAATCATTGCTGTTGATCCATTTGTCTCTCTACACCGTGTATTGATTTTTTCCAAGAATGTAACAAAGAAAGAACTTTATAAATGTCTCTCGACTTTAAACTCTGCTTGTTAATGTATTCCTGTTGCCACTCATCTATTAGTAATTTCCTGACAGGTAACTATTGCTGTTATAATTTTAAAATAGTCTTGAAAAGCAGTTGCTGTGTTTCTGGTGAAACTTCTCATTACTGGTAATTGCCTGCCTAATGAATTGCAAGCACAGTCCTACCTGGTTCCAGCTGAGATCAAAAGTAACCATGAATTCACCTACCTACACACTGAGGGTTGCAGGGACTCCTATCTTATGGCAATTTCCTTCCTTTCTCACTTAAAAGGCCCAGCTTTCTTCTGTCTGGTTCACAGGTATCAGCTCACACACGCTTAATACTTATGTTTTCTTGAGGGACGTTTACAGGAGATGAAAAAGCATCTTTTTAAAAATGTAGAAGTATGGGAATTGTTTTTGCATTCCCATTAAAAACCAAACTAAGCAGGCAATTAAATTGCATATAGAACATTTTAGAGACTGACAAGGCTTCTCATTAAAATAATTTCTTACGCTGAAATGGAATCTATCAAATCGCAGTTCTGATTTTTTAGCTCAGACAACCCAGCACTTCTACTGATGGAAAAGGAAGTAGATTACAAGTTAGCATTTTTAGCAACCAATGATTATTTTCCTTAGCTCATCGTGCTTCACTTTTTTTTTCCCCTTTACATAAGCAGGGATGGAATTTGATGAGTGATGAGGCAGAGAAAGGCAGAACATTAAGAGTTTGGTTTCTTGAGGCTCCCTCAGGAGGGTGGGGAGATGCTGAGAAACTGCAGTGTGGAGAACCATTCAGGGACAAATGTGGAAGGTCATTAACTGAACCAGGTCTTCAGAAAAAAAAATTAGAATACTGATGTCCAGTGGAATGGTGAGAAAGGAAATTGATATTAAATTATGAACTGTCTTTCAAGGGAGCCTTTACCAATCTTTTGTTTTGCTAATTATATAAATGTCACCTTTGGTTCAGTTGAGTATGCTAATGGATTTTGTTGTCAAATGTGAGCTTGGATCTGAGTTTGGGAGCAGGGGCTGAAGGTATTGGATTAATCTGTATTATATACAAAAAAGGAATGGTAATTCCAGGGGAAGCTGGGAGAGTGGAAATGAGTGGACATAGGAAGGACAGCAGCCGGGGAAAATCAGCTCTAACAAGGGCCTTAACAGATGAAAAACTCCAGTGGTGAGGGCAGTAGAAGGACTTGCTCAGTAGGGAGGTCTAATGCTTATTTGCACTTCTCTGATGTTCAGTTTCTCCATCTCTCTGTGTAGTCAGTTATGCATACAAATGCTCTGTGTGTTGTCTTGGGGGAAGGTGTATCACTTTTGAGTTTGTGTATTTCATGGGCTCAAATTCATAGCATAAGAAGATTAATAAAAGCCACCAACTTAGCAGACTCTTGTCATACCTCTTATCTTTTCTCCTAAGTGCCCTTTATCTCTCCAAAAATAACTCTTAATGCTCAGCCTTTCTCTGCCTCATCACTCATCAAATTCCATCCCTGCTTATGTAAAGGAAAAAAAAAACTGAAGCATGATGAGCTAAGGAAAATATTCATTGGTTGCTAAAAATGCTAACTTGTAATATACTTCCTTTTCCATCAGTGGAAGAAGTATTGCGTTGTCTGAGCTAAATAAATGTCCTTCTTCCTCTCCCTTCCTCTAATAAGATGGTATAGAAGCCCCAAATTCTAACCACGCTTTTGAGTTACATTCTTATGTGCACATGATTGAACTTATCTTTTCTCTTGATAATCTGTCTGGTGATAGTTTAGTTCCAAGGCCTCTCCCCCATCACTGAACCTAAAAGAGTAGAGTTTTTCCTTCCAACAAAACCATCACTAAGCAAGTTATCTAAAGTTGTATGAATGGGCAGATCTCTGCCAGTTATGCCCACTGCTGCATGTGATTTTGATTCAGGCTGGGTTAGCTAAGGAAAATTATGTCCCCCTCTTTTAGCTACACATTCACCTCACTATAGACCACCTGTGACATGGCCCATGAAACCATTTCTCCCATTGTCAATGTAGATATGATTTTGATCCATTAAGGATTTTACTTTGTTTAAAAGAAATCTCATAGAATTTACATGGTCAACGTCTTTTCAAAATATTTGTGCTAAATTTTGATTGAGTAGATTTGTTTTATTCTGATATTGTTATAATAACATGCTTATTATTTAACAGGAAAGGAGCAAAGGGAAGGCTGAATAATATAGATGTGTCATTTATACAGCTTTGCCAGGAAGCTGCAGTTAACACTCTCCAGGTCTATTGCCTACAAATCTTTGTGGAAAGGGACTGGACAATAGACACATGTCCAGTAAGATCTGGTACTGGGAACAAATCAGTGGCCAGAATAGGAAGATTGAACATTTAAGTTGCTGAACAAAGGGGCCCCTGGCTCTTGGCTTCTCTCTTGCTGTTTGCCTGCCCTCCTGGAGGTGTGCTCCCCTGCACCCATGTGGCTCACGGCCATGGGGGGCCCACATAATGGACTGATGGACTGAATCTAGCCTGATACTGCCTCACACCCAATTCCACCATGGAGCAGGACACTCTGGACATTTGCCCTCCTTTTGGCTTTGCTGGACCCCCAGCTACACCCCTTACAGGCCTGGGTTAAGGGGCATGGGGCTTTACAACCTGAGAAATATAATTTCGCACCAATAAAAACCATTCACTCTCCTGTGCAAGTTGGGGAAATTGGACCCACTAATTTTTCCAGCAACACTTCCAACTGCATCACTTTTTATCTTCTGCCCTCAGTTGGATTTGTGAGGCTTCTTACTATATGCTTCCCTTTTTGGTAGCATGCTTAATATAAATAATAAATAAATGTGTTTGCACTAGTTGATGTCTTACACATGTGACTTCTTAAATTATTCCCATATGCACGATCTCTTCTAATTAACATACAGTTATTTTTTAGGCAGCTACTACATGCCAGGCACCATTATAGTTGTAGTGCTACCACAGAATCACTGTGCCCAAGGGACATGTTGGAGATGGTAAGAGTTGGGGGACATTTACAGTTGGATGTTTCTCTTTTTTTTTCTTGCTCTGACATCTGATGTCTGCTGGACATACAGAGGGTGTTTCAATAATGTTGAATGACCAAATAATTGTCCATGCATATTTCCCCATGTTAGTAACCCATCTCCAATTGATTTTTATCTATTCCCTTTGCTATTTAACCCAATACTTTATCAAATATGGTTCAACTTTCTATATTACTCTTATTCTTGTCTTCTGATAATGCAGCACTTTCCTTATTGGATTGTAATGATTTCTTTTTGTGTTTCATCTTGTTTCTTAACATGGGCTACTTATTAATCTAGACCCATGGTTCCTAAATTAGCACTATAATGAATTCAGAGGGGGCATTCAGGGGACTTTAAATTTTTGAGGGAAACACAATGACATTTGTCAGATACTATATAGATTATTAGCTGAAAGCAGTCCACAATTTCAGTATTTGATCACATTGCATTCCTTTTTGATGATGCCGTATCTTTGTGAAGCTTGTTTTCTGCACATCCAGTGATAAAAACAAGTGCCATGTGAAAATCAATGTTGGAAGAGGAAATCGATGTGGAACAGGTGGTGTCTGAGGTTTGATTCCTGGCCTGGAGAAGTTTTTTGGGAAGTTTGAGGTTTGAGTAGTAGCGCAGGGCCCAACAGGCTTGCACATTCTGTTAGTAATTGTTTTTACATAAAAATGAAATAAAAATATTATTTTCTTTCAATTTATATATATTAAAATTTCAAATGCAGACTCTGTTGTAAGGCATGAATAATTTTAAGGTTTTTGAACCTAATTACTTATTGAAGGGAACTGCTAAAATACCTTTGGCACAGGGACTCTATAGAAAAAATATGATCAAGACAGTAACACTGCCATGAAGCCGTGGACTGAGAAAGTTTGGGAACTTCTGATCTTTTTTTAAAAAAATATTTTTATTGATTTCAGAGAGGAAGGGAGAGGGAAAGAGAGAAACATCAATGATGAGAGAGAATAATTGATCGGCTGCCTCCTGCATGCCCCCTACTGGGGATGGAGCCCGCAATCCAGGCATGTGCCCTGACTGGGAATCAACCATGACTTCCTGGTTTATAAGTAGATGCTCAACCACTGAGCCACGCTGGCTGGGCGAACCTCTGATCTTTTCTCTGATTTTGCATCCTCTGTGCCTAGCATAGAGCTAACTCACAGTATGTTTTTGCCAAATGAAAAATCAATAGAATATATTTTAAAAGGACAAAAAAAGATAATAAATAACAAGTATTGGTGAAGAGGTGAAGAAAAGGGAACCCTCATGCACTGTTCATGGGAATGTAAGTTGGTGCAGCCACTATGGAAAACAGTATGAAGTTCCTCAAGAAACTGCAAATAGATGCAGTTTCTTGAGGAACTTCATCTATGATCCAGTAATTCCACTTCTGGGTATTTATCGGAAGATGAAAACACTAACTTGAAAAGATATATGCATTCCTATGTTCATTGCAGAATTATCAATAACCAAGATATGGAAATAACCTAAAGGTCTATTGATGGATAAATTGAAAAAATATTGTATATATTCCATATATACAATGGAATATTATTCAGCCATAAAAAAGAATGAAATCTTGCCATTTTCATCAACATGAATGGACCTTGAGGGCATTATGCTAAGTAAAATAAATCAGAAAAAGACAAATACCTTATAATTTTTCTTAAAAATGGGATCGAAAAAAGAAAAAAAGAAAGCACACACACAGGCAAGCTCAAAGATACAGAGAACAGATGGGTGATTGCCAGAAGCAAGAGGTCGGGAGTGGAAGACATGAGTAACCTGTTGTTGTTTTTTTGTTTGTGGATTTTTAAATTTTAGTTTAAATAAATTAAATTTTAAAAATAGTTATTAAAAAATAAAAGTTTAGCAACTTAGCTGTTTTCTGGTTGGAAATATAAATTAAGGAAGCTACATGATGTTTTCATTGATTTATCGATGATAAACATCTAAAACTTATCTAGACATTTCCCCACCTCGATTTAGGATTGGTCTAAACTGATTTAGATAGATGTCTTTCATATGAATCCACAGAGAAAGGAGACTTCTTAGTCTAATTCAGTAGTACCTCCTAATGTACAGAGGTTGATGCTAGGCAAGCAAATGAGATATGTACATTTGACCAAGCATCCCTTACCTCCCTTGTGTTTGTCTCTTAGAACTCCTGCACCTTGCTTTGTAGTTTCCTATTTTGAAAGGAAGCAGAAAGCCATACTGGAGAGAAATGTGAATAGCCAGTTGCAAGTTCTGGCTAAATTCACTGTGCAATCCTTGCCATGTCATCTCACCTCCTTACACCTTCTTGACCTCCACCATAAAAGCAATAATGGTAATAACGTGTCTTTCTGTGTTGAGATAAAGGTACATGGAGGCATTTTGCCCACAGATGCCCCTCAGAGGTCTTTAAATGTGCTCAAATTATACCATCTTCCTTAACTTCCCTCCTTCCTGCACCCAAAACTCTATCAAAGTTGTCATCCTTACACACGTATAGGGAATATTTCCTGTTCTGATTACTTTGCTTTTTCCATGTGTAGAAATGATTAGTATTTCACAACAAATGTATATTTTCTACATGATTTCTCTGCCAAGCTCTAGACTCATACATTCCATGTTTCTGCTGAATTCTTTACTTGGATGTATAATTACCTCACTCTCAACATGTCCAAACTTAACTTCTGATTTCTCCTCCCATCCAAACGTATTCCATGAGCAGCCATTTACTGTCTCATTTGATAGTAACTCTATCCTACTAACCACTCTGTCTGAAAACCTTGGAGTACCTCTTTAAACTTCAAAATATATCTGGAATCTGATCCTTTCTTAGTACGTCTAATACAGCCGTGGGCAAACTACGGTCTGCGGGCCGGATCCGGCCCGTTTGAAATGAATAAAACTAAAAAAAAAAAAAAAAAAAAAAGACCGTACCCTTTTATGTAATGATGTTTACTTTGAATTTATATTAGTTCACACAAATACTCCATCCATGCTTTTGTTCCGGCCCTCCCGTCCAGTTTAAGAACCCATTGTGGCCCTCGAGTCAAAAAGTTTGCCCACCCCTGGTAGCTAACATCTTGTTAATTTTAAAAATCATTTCTTGCCTGAATTAGTGGATCAGGCAACACAGGGTCTTCTGCTTTAATGTTCATCCATTTGTGACTGTTCTCAACACAGATGTCAGAATGATCTTTTTAAAATGTTGTTTCACATAACTCATAACCCTCTAGGGAATCCCCACTTCACTTAGAGTAAAAGCCAGTATCTGTAGCATGTGCAAGGCCTTTATGATCAGAGTCTTCAACCTCTTTCCTATTTGATCCTATCTCCTACTTTTCTCGTCCCTCACCATTTCCAGCTAAATACTTGCTTTTCTGTAACACTAGGCTCTGATTGATACTTCTGTCTGAACCCCTGCCTACCCCTTGTGCCCCCAATATTCTCTTCGTAAACTCCTTCACTCCCCTCCTCCATCAAATCTTTGTTCAGATCTCACTTCTCAACCGGGCCTACCTTGACTACAGTATTGAAGATTGCAATCTGTTCCCCACCCTACCTCATCCCATTACTCTAAATCCTTCTAAACCTCCTCATAATTTACAGTTTACATGTCTGAAATTTGTCAAAGTGGCATTTCTGAAACTTCAGAAATAAAATGTGGGTCAGTATATATCTGTAAAACTTATAATCTGTTTGGAGATATAAAACATATGTTATAAATATATTTACATGACATGAGGAAGTGTTTTAAGAAGTTATTGGGGGGTATGTGATTGTTAGTAAAAGCTTCCACAAGACATTGTAGCTTAGCAGTTAAGACTACAGGTTCTGGAGTCTCAGTTAAATCTTGATTAACAGACTGTCAAACTACAGCAGGAAGGCCGGGGAGGGTGGGAGGGCAGGAAGGGGGTGGGTAAGAGATCAACCAAAGGACTTGTATGCATGCATATAAGCATAACCAATGGACATAAGACACTGGGGGGTAGGGGAAGCCAGGGGATTGTCAAGGGCGGGAGGAAAAAAAGGAGACATATGTAATACTCTTTGTAATACTTTAAGCAATAAAAAAAAAAAAAATCTTGATTACTCTACTTCCTACTGTGTGACCTTGGGCAAGTTATTGGACCTCTTTGCCTCTGCAAAAATGTGTTTTCCTGCAGTTGGAAACTACAGTCAGCTCATGATTTCTATGGGAAAAAGAAACATAATGGGTTGTATACTTCTTAGTATCTACAAAATGGCATACCCAAAGTTGTGTGTGGATTTTTACATTTTTGGAATATTAAATTCTTGTATGAGCCGATGAACTATATAGTAGGCAAGTCTTTTGTGATAACGTTATAAAGAGTTGATGGTAATAGTACATGCCTTATGGGGTTGTTGTAAAAAGTTAATAATCCTTGTACAGTACAGTTGGCCCTCCATACCTGTGGGTTCCAAGTGTGCAGATTCAACCAACCACAGATAAATAAATTTGGGAAAAAAAGTTACATTGTTGTTGATGTGTGTACTGTGCAATTAGGCCTACAATGGTTGCATCTGTACTGAACATGTTCAGACTTTTATTTCTTGCATTATTACTTAAACAATACAGTATAACAGGAACTTTGAATAGCATTGACATTGTATTAGGTATTATAAGTAATCTAGATCTAGAGATTATTTAAAGTATACGAGAGGATATGCATAGGTTATATGAAAATACTATGCCATTTTACATAAAGGACTTGAGCACCTGTGGATTTTGGTATTCACAGTGAGTCCTGGAATCTGGACCAGGTGTTCCTGGTCCTAGATGCCAGAGGATGACGATGCTCAAGTAAGTGCCTGGTACATAGTAAGTGCTCAGTACCTATTGGCCAAAAGAAAAGAGAAGAAAGGAAAAGAAAACAGAGGTCACAAGCATTAAGTTCTTTAATCAAGCACTTCATTAAAATTTTGTTCTTGTATTAACCTGTATTGCAATATAAGCATCACTTTATTCTTCATTCTTTGAAGATTTAAATCCATAATATTTGCTATGCAAAGAAAGAACAAAACGTAGCTATTATTATAGCTATTGCAGCTATATGTTGGTCCCTTCACTAATGTGTGTGTGTATTTTTTTTTAATAATAAAGAAAACTGTTGTTGAAAAGTCACACAGAAGAACTGATGATGGTAGATAGGAAATATCAAGGTAACAAGTTATATCCTTTTCAGGGTGAAGCAGTTCTTGTGAACTGCAGCACCTCCGCACCACAGGATACCCAATTAACCTGTTCCATGAAAAGTTCCCATTGTCGAAGGACATGAAGTACATTTCACACTTAAAAGTTATATTTGTCTTTTTTCCACAACCTCACACTTCCTTTCATGTTGCTATGGGTTTTCAACTTCTCTGTATAGCCTCCCTAAGCAAAAATAAAGGCAAAAAATAAATGAAGAAAAGAAACCCAGACACAACATTTAAGGTTAGAATAAATTGTACCAGGAAATTAAAGAATTCCAACGAGATTTTAAATTACTTCCTCAAAGCATTAAAATTTTTATTTGAAGTCATCCTATGCATTAAAGCATCCCAGAATTTTACTACAGTGAGTGATCATGGGGAAGAGAAAGGAAGGAGAAGATGCGATATTTTAATTCTTTTTACTGTAGTTAACCTTATTATAGAGTAGATGATGGTGGTTGTGACTGGAAGGGGCTTATAGAGGGCTTCTGAGTGTGGTCAGATTCTACTTCTTGGTCTATGTGGTCATTAAGTTTGCTCATTTTGTGTCACTTTGTATAATTAATCAGGCTCTATTTAATAATGTGTGTGTGCTATGCTTCAATTATTTATATAAAACTTATTCTGCGATATGTGACAACACAGAAGACCTTGAAGATATTATACTAAGTGAAATAAGTCAATCACAGAGAGACAAATATGTACTTCATGATTCCACTTATATACTAGTAAGGTATCTAAAATAGTCAAATTTATATAATCAAAGAACGGGAAGGTGGTTGCCAGGTGCTGGAGAGGGGAGTGGAATGGAAAGTTACTAATGGACATAAAATTTCAGTCAAGGAAGATGAATAAACTTTAGAGATCTGTGCACACTATACCTATAGTCAACAATAATTTAATTTACACTTAAAAATTTGGTAAGAGAGTAGATCTCATGGTGTGTTCTTTCCACAATGAAAATAATAAAATAACAAAAATAAGAGGAACACCAAATATCTTAAAATGAGCACAGGATTGAATTTTATTCTGCATGTTCTTGCAGTTGGGTATTGTAGTTAGCTTATGATAGCCATGGGAAAAAGAAACATAATGGGCTGTATAATTTTTACCTGGTAATATAAAATACTCAAATTTGTGTTTGGAGGTTTGCCTTTGTGAAATGTGTTCTTATGTGAATCAAAGAATTGTGTAGCAGGCGAGTAGTTTTCAGTGATTGTTTTAAAGACACATTGTTCAAATTTACATTTCCCTTATTCGACCCTCCATAAAAGTAAGGGTCTGTCATTAAATCTTAACTCATTATGTCACAGGAAGTTAATCCTTTCTGTTGATTTAGCAATACCAAGCATAGACACAATGATATCCATGACAGTAGGTAGTAAACACATTCATTATTATCTATTTTTAAATGTCTATTATCTTAGAAGCTATTTAGTTGTCTATTGTGGATATTATGGTTGATTACTCTGATAAGCATAAAACCCTCTGTTGTAATGAAGAGGGGCTGATAAATTCCTGTGTTTTAAATTCCTGATAGACAGTAGGTGGAGTCATTGTTTAATTTGGGAAATGCAAAAACCATACAGAAGGAGACTTGCGTGAGCTGAAAGTCAAGCCCCTTCCTCAGGGAAGTGGACCATCAAAGAGCTGTGCCCAGCCTAGAGCACCCCTTTCCCATGTCTTTATGTCTCTTACTTCTTCCTCAAAATTGTTCATCATATCGCCCTGCTTCAGGAAGTCTACTAGATTGACTAGTTAATTCTGAGACTCCTGCTCTGTATTTCCATGATGCCTAATCAAATCACTTGCAAAACACGTTGTAAGTGAAAAGATTGCAAAGACTGGTTTTCTTGTCTTCAGTGTATAGTCAATAGACAGTTGTTGAGTGAAACAACTGTCGGTAGGGGCTATAAACTCTCCGCTACGAAACTGTACACCTGCTTGCTAAGAATCAGAGAATATCTCTAGTTGCAGTAGACTTGCTCAAAAACTATTAATTATTTTAATTATTTAATGAAACTAGGGAAATAAAAAAAGAAGGAAGGAAGGAAGGAAAGGAAAGGGAGGAAAAGGGCAACTTTAGCCTCACAGGGTTGACAAGTTTCTAAAAGCAGGTTCATAGAGCAGAATCCTGTGTGCCTGACAAAATAAGTAGCTTACTACTGATCAGTGGGCTAATTTCATTCTGAAACTAAAATATTTGTTTTTCATTTTTTGTTTTGTTAAATTGAGACTAAGCTGTAAAAATATTATAGCATAGAAAAGGCAAATCAATATGTCCTAAAGAATAAAGCACATGTGTCTTGAGTTACTCATTTTTAAATTTTAATCTCTGAATTGAGCTAGATATCACTGTCTATTACTTTTCTCCCTTAGTCTGAATATCTTTCTACAAGTTTATAAGTGAGGATTCAAAGCTTTTAATTTAAGACAGTTGTGTAAGAAAACATTTAGTTCTTAGAAACTAATTGAAAACAAATTTTAACCAACCCAAACACATAAACAAAAGCTAGAAAATGACTGGGAAGAGATGGACAAAATGAAGAGTCATCTGTAAACTATGTTGTGTAGGAAGTTGAGCTGGAAAAAGAAGAGCAAAGTGGAATATCATAGATGACTTCACGTAATCTGTTCGACCTGGAAGTCTGTGCCGGCTGGCTTCACTTCAAATTGGTCACTTTCAGACCGTCAGAGCCGAGCAGCAGCAGGCAGCAGGGCCTCCTGAAGGGAGGCACACTCATTAGGTGAAATGTTCCAACAGGACCTAGGTTTCACTCTTCAGGGGACTGGATGGGCTAGACTCAGAGAAGTCATTTCAGAAAATTTCTTCTAATTTTTAGGTTCCATAAAATGTGCTTTACTACCAAGATGTGGGGAAATACTTCCCTATTTCTTTGTTCGTTCCTTTCCCCATAGCAGACCAAATGGAGCAAATAAAAATATATCTTGGAATGAGCACAGGGTGCATTTGGAAACATTTCCTGTGTAGATGAAGTCTATAAAGCTTCCAGCAGAATAAATGCTGGCCTCAAACACCTAAAGCAAATTGAGAAAGGAAAATATCCAGGTTGATTTTTCTTGAAAAAACAAACTATTGTGTGATATCTTACTGATTTCCTGGGTTTTAAAAATTTATCACAATGGTTATTAGTTATAAACCCTAATGTTGCCCGTGAAAATATGTTCTTTTGCAATGTCCTGAGGAACTTCAAAGGGCACATGGATGGAAGAAGCTTAAACATAGTGGTAGGATTTGTTGGGGAGAAGGAAATAGAGGTCATGTAGAGGGCAGGCAGGCTCCAGCATCAACTGTCCCAAGATTCCTAATCATCCTCCATTTATTTTCTTGGTTTTCAGGAATGAGCCAGCTCTTTCAAATTACCCAATCTACTGCCGGGTTTTTTCCTGGGCTTGTGTTGGGCCCTCCCCTTAGCCAATCTTTGTCCTAGACTTTTCAGGTTCTGTGCCCTCTTCCAATCCAATCCTTTTCCCGGGCTAGGCTCCACGCCTTTTTGGTAACAATGTTGGCTTCTGCAGGTGCCTCAAAGTGCATGCCTCAAAGTAGAAGGACCTCCCCCTGCATCACTTTGGCTTGTACTGTGCATACGCTTATCTCCCTGTGCCCTCTGGGTTTCTACCTGCATGTTCTAAGTGAATTCCCTCCCGCTTCCTCGGGTAATCCAGGTACCAGGCTGAAGTTTTCCCATGGGACTCTTCCCGCCTGCTGGGGGAGTGCTCAGGGATTGCCCTGCCATTAAACCTGAGGCTGGAGGATGCTGCCCTCTCCTGGGCGTCCATGAATGCTGCACTTCCTAGTGAAGCAGGCTTACTGTCCTAGCCAGCTGCCTACTACATTAGGCTTCACATTTGACTCAGCTCCCTAATTTATTATGCTTAATGTTTGTTTCCCTTGGCTCTCTTTCTTTATTAATAACTAGCTTTCTACCTATGGTAACACTAATAGGTCCAAATATATACATTTCAAACATTTGTTCTGAAAGGTAAGCTAAGCAATGCCAGGCTTATTAAATCTATAGGACATACTTATAGCACCATTTTATCTTTTTATATTTAAGAGGGCACTAATTGTGTACCGTGCTGAAAAAGAGAAAAGTATAATAAGGTCTAAAAACTGACCTAACCCACTATGTCCAGAGCCAGGAGGGAGATAGATGCCAGGGGACCGATGTGCACTTAGGGCTGTTCATAAAGTGCATGTCAGGGGATGTTTAAAATACATTTTTAATTAATTCAATAGATGTTTGAGTGACTTGAAGGGGTCAAGGATGGATGAATAAACTGTCATTTTTCCACAAGGAGCCACAGTGCAGTGACAAATGAACCTATAATTATAGCACAGAAAGACAGGTGCTGTAATAGAAGCATGCCAAACTGCTGCAGGATCAGAGAGGAGGGGCATTTATAGAGAAAGGCAGGTCAGGAAAGGCCTGGTGAAAAATGTGAGATTTGAGCTCCAATTTTGGAAGAACGAGTTCATGTTGGCTAGATGAAGAGGAATGAAAGGATTCCAGTGGTAGAATGGCTCAATTATCAAACAGCCTGACCCTCCAGGAAATTGCTGCCCTACGAAAAATACTGGGACAGTAATAAAATGGAGAGCGAAGTGGATGAGTGGAGAGCGAGTGTTCAATAAAATGAGTTGTCTCCCTGGAAGGGCAGGGCACAAAACAAGGGTTGAAATAGGATGATTAGAGGTAGACTTGATGTATAAGTGAGTGGAAGTCAGAACTAAGAACTAATTTTCTGAATATTACCCTTTTTATATAGCTTTCTCTGGTGTGTGGCTTGGTGACTTTATGGGTTACGATATGTCTTTCATGTAGCATCACACATGTAAGGGGCAGCTTCTAGTATTTTTTGTGTGTGTCCTATAGAAAAAAAAATCAGATATTGGCCTATTGGCTTTTTTTTTGCATGAGTTTTATAAAACTATAGTAATTTCTAGGGAAATTGAACTTTTTAGTCAAATTTTTCTGCCAGTGGACAGGATATGATTTTATCATGAGTGAAGGGAATAATATACTCAAATGTTGTCTTTTTATTATTTAATGATTATATGTAGTAATCATTAAATTAAAAAGAATAAACACCTTGATTTTCATGAAGAGGTGATATTAGCTGTGATTTCATAAAGATGGCCAGGCAAATGGTTGAGAGTGGATGGTAGCTTTCTGCTCTTGGTTATCTTATTGCCCAATTGCTCATTACTCCCTGGCCTTTAGATGGACTCCAGAGAAGATCAGCTCTGCACATCTAATTGTGATAGGTGATTCAGAAGGCCTGGTTTTCCTTCACTTTGACTAACTTTAGATAGTTTTCTTCTTGACTCTAGATCAGTGGTTCTCAACCTTTCTAATGCCACGACTCTTTACTACAGTTCCTCATGTTGTGGTGACCCCCAACCATAAAATTATTTTCGTTGCTACTTCATAACTGTAATTTTGCTACTGCTATGAATCGTAATGTAAATATCTGATATGCAGGATGTATTTTCATTGTTACAAATTGAACATAATTAAAGCATAGTGATTGATCACAAAAACAATATGTAATTATATATGTGTTTTCCGATGGTCTTAGGCGACCCCTGTGAAAGGGTTGTTCGACCCCCAGGTTGAGAACCGCTGCTCTAGGCCCACAGCAATCATTCTTTAGAAATGCAATCATCATGACAGATAAGAACTTCTAGCCTCTATCTCACAGGTTCTGTGGGAGGGTAGGAGCCTAACTTCAATAAGCGCCAATTAGCAAACACAGAAGACATAATCACAGTGACAACCCCCAATCCTCACCCTCCCAATGTCCTCTGTACTTCTTTACTAGCTCACCCCAGGCTCCAAATATCTTCCACCTTTTGTTTCTGTGAATTTGAGTTTAGTCTCTCTTCCTATTGCAATGATCTTGATCCCTATTGTACCAATCTTAAATAAAGTCTTCCTTCCTTGTTTAACTTGTCTGTTGCACTTTGACATACAGTGAACTTAGAAACACACTAAAAGATAATCAACCTAAAACTATAGCCAACAGAAGGTTCAGGATAAGGCAAAACAGTTTTGCCTCAGTTCCATGTATTTATGCTCAGTGGTTAGAGGTTTTGAAAATAAAGGCAGAAAGCATATTCTCTCTCCTTGAGATCTACATGAACAGAATGAGTCTTTGAGGAATGTCCCACTGGGCTGAAGTCTAGTCCAAAGGATGTTTAAAAAGGTGTAAAAACAAAAATTATAGAGGGCAGAATGATTAGCTATGCAAACTGAAAGTGAATATGGAATCTTGAGATGAGCATGGAGGATGTAGCTAATTATGGCCCTGCACATTGAAGGAGATGAGTTATTTTTTTCAGAGGTAAGATGGAACATTAGATTATATAGACAACAAATCTCTCTTTTTTTAAAAATATATTTTATTGATATTTTACAGAGAGGAAGGGAGAGAGATAGAGAGTTAGAAACATCGATGAGAGAGAAACATCGATCAGCTGCCTCCTGCACATCTCCTACTGGGGATGTGCCCGCAACCCAGGTACATGCCCTTGACCGGAATCGAACCCGGGACCTTTCAGTCCGCAGGCCGACGCTCTCTCCACTGAGCCAAACCGGTTTCAGCGACAACAAATCTCTTTTTATGTCAATTTTCCGTTGGACTTTCCCCCCCCAGCCTTCCAACCAGTGAAGACAATTGGATAGGGTATTTCAATGATTCTTATATGCCAACTTTGCTTTCAAAAACAAAGTGGGTCAAAAATGCCAATGTAGCGTTCTACTTTAATGCAAAGATGGGAAATAACACAAGCAATTATCTGACAAATGGCAACTGTTTAAACTGCAGGGCACTAAACTAGTATCTTAGCAGGGGTGTCATTATCTATAGGCCATTAAAAGTTTGTTTCTTTATTATTTCATTTTTATGGGCGTAGGTTTTAAAAAGGGAAAGATAAACTCCCCAACGGAAGGCTTCATTACTTTCACTACATGAATGTTGCTCTACTACTAAAAGCTATCATGTTATTTGATTAAAGTTATCAAAAGATTAGCCCCAACTTTTTATTATTATTTGCATTTAGAGATAAGAGAACTATCTGAATATGTGTGTATGTTGCATGTGTAATGGTAAAAGCTAATAGAACTTTTATATCGACGTTGCCTTTGTTAAAAATTATTTTTACAATTCATACAAATGATCAATTCATGAAAATGTCAATATTCTTACTAAGCTTTAGATGTAATTAGCATTTCAGGACAGATCACCCTTTATGCACAGAATTCTGTTTGTCCATATGGAAGTGGGTAGGTAAATAGGGCTAATTGAAATGAAATGGCAAAGTAGATGAGGTTACCTTTCATTTCTCCTATTTGCTTCTTTTTTTTTTTTTTTTTTTTTTTACTTCTAAATACCATGTCCCTATTTCATTTCAGGTATTCCATACCCTGCTAATTGTAATCCAATCTACCTTGGAGAGGAAAGGTAATGACTTGTGAGTTCATAAATACCAAGTGATGTACTTACCTCATTATTTTCTTTGACATGACAATGACACACGTAGAACAAAATATGTATACTTGGGATCTTGACTTCATTAAGACATTTTGCAAGTTATCTCTGATGTATTTGTGGATTAATTATAAAAATATAAGCTAGATGCCAGTACCCCTAGATAGATTAATAAAAAGAAGTCTTGATCTGTAGTGTGCCTATTAATGAACTACTGTCAACAAGAAGAAAAAATTCTAGTTATGTAAGGTGTAGCTCTGTCCTCATTCCTTCAAATTATTTTTTAAAAATAACACATTTAATGCATATATAGAGACATTTAACTTTTAAAAAAAATATGATGTGCAGCCTGGAGGGAAAGTGGCCCTATTGTGCATAGTGGCCTTAGGATCCATTTAAAAATTATCAAACTGCAATATTGTGTTAGAACTAAGACGATTACTTTTATTGAAGAAGAAAGTAAGATCTTTCACTTACAGTCTCAAACTATACAAGGGTGGGGACAGGCCTGGCATAGAACTTGCTTTTGTATGGAACTGAGGTTTGAGCTGGGAGTACATTTGATATGAATCATCTGTCTGATGTTGTCATAGAGGCTAGTACCACACTGGCTAAATCTATAATAATCAAAGTGTAATATGCTAATTAGACCAGACAGCCGAATGACCTTCCAGATGTCATTCTGGGTGAAGCTGCTGCTTTGGGGACTGAGGCAGAGGTGGTTAGGGGTGATCGGGCAGGCAGGCGAGCAGTTAGGGGTGATCAGGCAGGTAGGCAGGGGAGCAGTTAGTGGCAATCAGGTAGGCAGGCAGAGTGATTAGGAGCAATCAGGCAGGCAGGTGAGTGGTTCGAGGCAATGAGACAGGCAGGTAGAATGGTTAGGGGTGATCAGGCAGACAGGTAGAGTGGTTAGGGGCGATGAGGCAGGCAGGCAGGCGAGTGGTTAGGAGCCAGCAGTCCTGGATCCTGAGGGGTTCCAGATTGTGAGAGGGTACAGGCTGGGTTGAGGGACCACCCTTCCCCCACGCACACACACACACAAATTTCGTGCACTGGGCCTCTAGTTAATAAATAAATAGAAATGTAGTTCAGAAAAGAAGTCATTTTTCTTTTTTTCTTCTGAGTTTCAAACAACACTTTCCTGGTTGCTTTTAGCCTCAGGGCCACAGTTTAGGAGGAACAGGCACAAATTGAGGACATTTAAAGGGAATGACTGGGAAGATGGTTTGATGTCCTAGATCAGGGGTCCTCAAACTACAGCCCGTGGGCCACATGCAAATACAAATATTGTATTTGTTCCTGTTTTGTTTTTTTACTTCAAAATAAGATATGTGCAGTGTGCATAGGAATTTGTTTATAGTTTTTTTTTTTAAAACTATAGTCCGGCCCTCCAACGGCCTGAGGGACAGTGAACTGGTCCCCTGTTTAAAAAGTTTGAGGACCCCTGCCCTAGATTCTATGGGCCTCACCCCCATAACAAAGAAACAGAATTTCCGGAGGATGAGGCCCAGAAATCAGGATTTAAAAAAGATTCCCAGGTGATTCTAATGTGCAGCCAAGGTTGAGACCCACTGCCCTAGAAGAACTTAGGGGGCATTGGAGTTATATCATTTAGTGAAATGAAGTGTGGGCATGAGTATGTCTGTGTGTCTGTGTGGACCCCGGGGTGAATATGAAACCGGGCGCATTAGAAGATTTGCATATTCCATTTAGATTCAACAATTATAATTAGGATCAAAGAGTGTATTCTCAATGAGAAATTATTATTATTATTATTTTTAATAAACTAGAAGACGTTTCTGAAGAGCTGCTTTAGGATGGAATGCAGTTCCTCATACTAGAGGTATCTGCAGATCTCCTCATGATACCGATTTCACATTTCCAATTAGGGTTGGTGATTTTTAGTAAGAAGTCAATGTTATTTTTCACTTTAAACCCCTTTTCTCAGAGCCTCTATAAGAAAGCAAGCGGATGGCAACAGCTTGTTTTAAGAATGGTCTTTTGTTAATAGAGGTGTTGACTGTCTTTTGTAAAAGTTGCCAAAATTGTCTTGCTATAGTTATTATTAGGTATTTAATTACAAGTTCCATTTGCCTTTTGTTTAATAGCCTCATTTTACCTCCTCTGTGATTATAGTGTTATGACTAGCCAGATAATTCCAAATATGTGTATAGGAAGTAAAAATTTAAACAAGTCATGAAAAAATCTGTATGATGGTTCTTTCATGTTTTTGTCTTGACTTTCAAGCTTGCAACTCCAGGAGCTGTTCACTCATAATTTCATCTACAGTTAGGATAATCTTTTGATTGGATAATGGCCATGGCTCACTATGGCTTTGAAGTGTCAGATTTTCAACTTCAATTGTGATATGGGGAAGAGCCCACAATTCTACTCAGATTTTTGCCATGAAAACAGGACTAATTGAAATAAACTGGCCAGTGTGGCTCAGTTGGTTGAGCATCTTTCCATGCACCCAGAGGTTGAAGTTGATTCTCAGTCCGGGCACATGCTCTGGTTTTGGGCTTGATCCCAGTAGGGACTGTGCAGGAGGCAACCAATTGATGTCTTCTCTCTAAAAAAATCAATAAAAACATATTTTTAAAAATCAGTAATCCATTGATACCAACATAAAGTTTGAAAGTTTGATATACAATAGAATGCAAAATTTAAGGAAATGTGACCACTAGTTGAACGTTAGTGAGAAATTATCAAAGTCTGCCTTTTATGTCTCTGTCATTTGTCTCATGATGCCTCTATCCAGATTGGAATAAAACAAGCTCATTCTGAAACTGTCTTGATTTTAGGTCCCAACTTTCCGGGGCACACAGCTAGCAGCTTCTTTCCATTTATAGCCGCAGATCGCTTACTGCTTCTTCCAGGCTGTGAGGTGGCGGAGGCCAGGCCTTCTCAGGTGTTTTAGCATTCCTGAGCAGCTGCTGGAAGTTCTCGTCTGTCTTCCTGAGAACTCGTATTTACTGACTTTTCTCTTTCATACAATAGAAGGAGGAAGAAACAGTTGCAGAGATTGTTCTTCTGTGTGAATTCTCTTATGATTTTCATCACCACAATCACCAGCTTCCCTGCAGTTCCTTTACCTTAGTTAGCGTGTTATTGCTAATTTAGAAGCAAAGATGTGGCTTCCTCATTCAACGTGGCTCTGCTGGTTCCCTTTGTAATGGCTCTAAAAGGTTTCCAGATCATTTACAAACCCGTGTCTTGCTTTCTGTTACAGTCCAAGCTTATTATTACATAAATTTTACTGCATCTTTAAACATAACATCATTTGTGGTTTTAAAAGAGATGTAGTAAAATGAGTTTGAAAATAGGAACCTGCAGTTTTGCAGGCATGTGGACTCACTACCTGAATGACTTACTGATTATTTCACTTTTAAAATAAACTTTACTAGAGTTAGTCTAGATGTTTAGCTTGATTTATGAGGTGTGTAACTGAGTGTTAGTTTTTTAGGGAGCTCAGTCCCCATGGAGTTCATAATCAAGCTAAGAGAGGCAGGTGAGCATTTATTGACTTTTAGGTATTCATAAGATAGAATTGCTATTCTTTAAATTCACCTCTGTTAGACTGACTCACCAAAATATTCTAAATTCTCCATTCCCTTGAAAACACATACTAACTTATGGCCAGGACATGATAAGTGCTCAGAACTAGTAGATTATTATTATGTTTGTTTGTTTGTTTGTTTGTTTTACCAAGCCTGTATGCCTGTCCATTTTCTTGCCAAGAATGAGTTGTTGGTTCTCAAACTTACTTATGACAGTTGTATATATTTTTATAATTACATTATAAGTAAATATTACAGAACTAATGACATTGAATGTGGATAAGAATAGGATATTATTTCTATGAAGAGTAAGTTGAATATTTTGGACAAATGATCAAAGTAAATAAAAAATAAACCTGTTGAATTATGTATGGGCAAGACAACTATGAAAGATTGGGGAGATCTTAAATTTCCAAAAGGTTTTACACTCAAATGGATTATTATAGGAGTGTTTAGGTTTTCATTGTATTTCAATAAAATGCATACTGGGACTTGTGGGATACTGCAAGAAAGGTATTTTAAAATTTCAACAAACAGATTTATACTTAAAGGACTAGTTCTATATCAATATATTGAAAAATATATATGTTTTTAGATATAGTAAAGGGATTTTTTTCCTTTTAAAAACTAACTTTTAAAATTAATTTAGTAAATATTAGCTTTGCTTATATCTGTTAAGAGGACTTTTAAAAAAGTTTTTTAAAATTTATTTTTAATTTATTGATTTAAAGAGAGAGTGAGGGGATGAGGGTGGAGAGAGAGAGGAGGGAGAGACACTGATTTGTTGTTTCACTTATTCATGCATTCATTGGTTACTTCTTGAATGTGCCCTGATTGGATTGAACCTACACCCTTGGCATATCTGAACGACACTCTACCTGGCCAGGACCCAAAGAACTTTTACAACCATAAGTAACAAAACCAATAATTATTTTGGTTCAGAAATTGCCAAAGCCATGAAATAAAACATAGCATGAAAAAACTCTTTGAGATAGAATTTATTCCTATTAATAGGTTGGTTGTAAGTTACTGTTAAGGCTTTGGTTTGTATTTTTCAAAGTCTTTGCATAATGATGACCTCCTGTGGAATACAGAGGGATTTCTTCAGCAGTTGTGGGAAGACAATGGTCTGTTCCACAGGAATGCTGACCCTTTCAAGTTTCAAGTGAAGTCACTTTGATGGGTGGGTGATTCTCCCTCAACATAAACCAGATACTTAACTCCTAGATTATTAACTCTTCAAGTGCAGACTCTTTCTTGTTTCTGCAGTGGCCAGAGTGCTAAACTGGGAGTCAGGAGAATTCACAAGTTTAAGCGTTATTAGCTTGACTTTCTCAATGTCACAACTGTAAGTTCGACCAAGTGGGCAACAACTTCCCGTTCTATATGACAGTCTTGCTTTGGGGTTAAGTGAGATAATGCAATGAACATTGCTGCATAAGAAATAAAGTCCTGTGTACAATGGACACACATTATCTGTGGTGGCTGGGGCACAGTGGATATTTAATGACCTTTGTCCAAACACAGCAGCGAGAATGTTTCTTTACTGTGTTCTGTTGACATATATTACAGGAACTGCAGAGTACTGTAAGGGGATTTGAACATTAATTCATTTCATTCATAGCCCACTTCTCCATTTCAGCCCTGTGGGCACAGTAGTGATCTCTGTATAGAGGCAAAAGGAAGAAAAATACTCTGAGTAGCAATGATACATGAGGAAATCTGTTGTCTATTAACTGTGTAAATTTTCATTTTGTCACTTGAAGTTTAAGAGTTCTTCTCATCTTATTTATTGACAGTTTTATCAAAACTACCTAAGAGAGTATTAATAATCACAATGGATTCTAATTCTATAAAGTTATCCATTATAACTGGACGAATGACGAAGTTTCACTTAAAATGGTAATAGAACCCTGGCTGGTGTGGCTCAGTGGTAGAGCCTCAGCCTGTGCACCAAAGGGTCACGGGTTTGATTCCCAGTCAAGGGCAAGTACCTGGCTTTCAAGTTCATTTCCTGACATTGGGCTTTAGTCGGGGTGCATTCGGGTGGCAACCAATCCATGTATCTCACATTGCTGTTTTGCTCTCTTTCTCTTCTCTCCCTCTCCTGCTCCCTCCCTTCTACTTTCTTAAAAAATCAATGGAAAAACATTCTTGGGTGAGAATTAACCAAAAGTGAATAAATAAATAAATAAATAAATAACAGAACATATTTTATCTGATGTGATATTCTTCCCCCCCCCCCCCCCGCCCCAGGCACACATTGGTTATTACTTAGGACTCTTAGCTTTGTTTGTTTCATCTTTGATAAATTGTGAAATTCTGGTATACATTAATGTATATATTATACTATGCCTTTCTTCTTTTTAGCCACCCAGCCATGTCCAGACTCGTAATAGTTTTAAGAACTCCCTTCCCCTTTCAACACCCACTTATAAACTAGATCAGGGGTCCTCAAACTATGGCCCCCTGTTTAAAAAGTTTGAGGACCCCTGAACTAGATTCATAATTAGTTCAGTGTCTCTTGGCCACCCAGGGCTGACCCACTAGGAAGACAAATTTTTCCATAACTGTTAACTTTGGCATTATTTTTTGATCAAGTTTTCAAAGCTACCATGACATATGCTTACAGTTTACATTAAGCCATAATTTCTGGCTTCTACTTGTATAATATAAAGAAAATACTCAGCTTTCTAACAGCAGCAAGGTTACTATGGACTTTTATATTAGAAATACTCAATTATTTTGTAATTATCTTTTAATCTACTGCTATTTATTTTTATTACATTTCTTATTTCAAAAAACAGGAGGCTAAAAGCAAAAGGGAAAAGAATATTAAAGGCCAAGTAATATCACACAGAAGATACATTAAAGCATAATTAAAGCACTTTAGTTAATAGTACATATTAAAAGCCCAATTTTAGCTTTTTCACTCACGTTTCACAAAACCCCATTGTGATCATTATTTTGAGGCCAGTTCACAGGTGAAGTGTTCCCATCGTGATCAGTGTGCATGGGACGTGGTTCAGCTGTGTCACCCACATAAACCCGTTCCTTTTCGAGAACCTGACTGTGAAGAAAAGGCCCAGGCAGCCTTTCAGTCCCAATGATGGCACATAAGCGAAGAAGGTGCTGGTGTAGAATGTGACCATCCAGGCCAAGTTCACCTACTTCTTCTGCCAGATTAAAAATAGAAAATATACCAATGGAGGTAGAGAGGCAGCAGGGCAGGGAGTCAAATCAGGAAGAAATATTTGTATGGGTGGTTGTATGGCATGTACTTTTTTTTCTATTTCCCAAGCTCCATAGAGAGGATCTTCCTCAAGGCAAAGGAGAAGGGGTGCATGTTGGTGTCTGGGTGTTTGTGGAAGCAGTGGGGCTTGGCAAGGTGCGGGGAGTTCACGTGATTTAACTGACAAGGGCCCCTTTCAGGTGATCAATCACAAAATGAAGTAGCAGGAGGTTCCCCATAGAGGCGCTGAAGACTGACATCATGCTGCAGGCAGCCTTGATCTGGGCCTGAACTGCGCTGAGCAGCACTGCACAGAGGAAGAAGGGCATGAAGGATGCCCAAAACCCAAAGCGTGTCCCATGCAGCAACATCCAGTAGCAAGGAGCGCAGCAGGAACAGCAGGAAGAAGACACGGTTGGCCTCCATAAGCCCATTCTGCTCCACCATGGCCCGGAGCTCTGGGCAGTCATGGGTCAGCTCTTCATTATCAGTGGGCTCAAAGCTGGGCTGCTCCAGAAGCTATAGAAATTCTCTCTGGAGTCCTCCTAGTTTCAAGGAATTCCCACAAATAATTTTCCACGGAAAATGAGTAGCTCACTGTAAACAAGAACTAACCGCACAAGTAACAAAGCACACCACATGTGGAAACCTGCAGAAAAAACACAGAAGAAACAAATTCTTTAAATTAATTAGATGATTAGAAATTGAGTGATTAAAGAAAAAAAGGAATTTTCAGCAACTGTGTTTAAGTAACAGACAAGATTGAAAACATCTTTAGGGAACAGAGAATTGTAAAAAAGATCTAACAAACTTGAAAAAGAACCATACAGATAATCCACAAATGCTTTGAATTTCTTAATTTATATGGCATTGTAGTCTTTGTTTTTCTTTTAATGGTGTCAAAGTGAGGTCATTATTGTATTAATCAGGGTTCTCAAGAGAAATAGAATCAATAAGGTGTGTGTGTGGAGAGAGAGAATGTGAAAGATTGAGTTATTTTAAGGAAGAGTCTCATGTGATTATGGAGGCTGCCAGGTCCCAAATCAGCAGGGGAGGTGGGCAGACCTGGAGACCCAGGTAAAGCTGATGTTGCAGCTCACGCCCAAAGACAAAGTGCAGGCAGAGTTTCCTCTCCTTTGAGTCCATCTTTTTTCTCGAAAGGCCTTCAGCTGATTGGATGAGGCTCACCCACATTTGAAGGGTAATCTGCTTTACTCAAGAGTCTACAGATTTCAATGTTAATCTCATCTAAAAAGTACCTAGACAGCAACATCCAGACCAGTATCCAATAAAACATCTGGGTTCCATAGCCTCGCCAAGTTGACACATAAAATTAGCCATCACAAAGATGTTTCTCACTCCGAACATTTTTGCCTTTCTAGAAGTATTCTTCAAGCTCTGAAAGTATTTTCCTTTTAAAGAGAACATTCCGAAACATTTTACTTATGCTAATTTTAGTAATAGAATCCCTCTTTGTAGAAGACTATGTTTTTTCTTATTTTTGTGTGAGGAAGGCTATATATTTTAAAGCCTGATCTTCAGTATGGTCTGTTTTACTCATTTTCCTGTATTTTCTTCTTCTGAAGTCTGAAAAGTTGCCTTGTGACATGTTGGTTAGGATTTCTGGGCAGCGATGTTTTTTCAGTGTCACATTGACCTTTGACCCACTAGCCCAAAAATGTCTACCTTCTTTTCCAAATCAGCATACTACGAGGAAAGCAGAATTTAGAGTCGAGTTTTGAGGGTGGTGCTTATAGCACCATTGGTTGGGTTATAAACCTAAGGAGGTAATAAACGTGGCTTCTCCTGTGTGTATCATTTTTCTTCATTTGCAACGCTAGCTCCCGAGAACTCATGCCTTTGTACACAAATGTGAGTTGGTGACATAGTAGCCCGTTAGGTAGTTTCAGTACAGAAAACCGATGCAAATCACCACATTGTGGGTGAGCATTTTGTTGCTGCGTAGCCTTTCACGGAAATTTTTTTGTTATTTACTTCCATTTCTCTGACTCCTTTTGTACTTGAAAACAGCACCAAAAATGGGAAATCCCGAGGGAAATCTTTTTTTGTCACCAAGACATTTCTACATGTTGTGTTCTACAGAAAGGAGTTTTTACCCAATAGTCTTATTCCACAGAGGCAACATTCTTTATGTAACCTTCTCTGAGTAGATGGGTATGGTTTGTTTTCATACCTTCCCTGTCAATAACTGCTCTAGTATCCCAGCGAGTCAAAGGCATTTCCTGTAACTTTTCTTTTCTTAGGACCTGCTAGTTGAAAGTGACAATCGTACATCTTTGATGGCTGCTAAATCTCTATGCTTTTTTTTTTTTCCTGACAAGGGCCAAATGTAATTTGTTTTTCTATTAATTTGACAGCCTCCGTGTGTGAAAGTTTCCTTCCCTTCCTTCCTTCCTTCCTTCCTTCCTTCCTTCCTTCCTTCCTTCCTTCCTTCCTTCCTTCCTTCCTTCCTTCCTTCCTTCCTTCCTTCCTTCCTTCCTTTTTTCTCTCTCTCTCTCTCTTTCTTATTTTTCCTTAAGGAGTTTCCAAAGTTCTTTAGACACCCTCCCCCGCAACCCCCAGTCATATTACTCATCAGAGCCACAGAAAGGCACATGAGACAGGCAGAGAGAAAGGAGTAGGTGAGATACACTTCATTGGTACTCCACACTACAGCCAATCCAGAGAAGCCATGGCACCAAAGATAGACAGCCGCTGCCACAGCCATGGATATTTGTGGTCATTTTAGACAGTGACTACTTTGTTTTGGAGAGCTGTCCTGTGTGTGGCAGGATGTTCAGCAGCATCCCTGGCCTCTATTCAGTAGATCCACCCTGTTGTGGTAATCAAAATGTTTCTGGATATTGCCAAATATTCCCAGCGGGGGGTGGGAGGGGGGATAAATGCCGCAGACTGAGAACCACTGCTCTAACTCACGGCCCCAAATCCTGGTGTTATGAAAGGCTGGGGAGAGAGACACCAGGCCTCAGGAATTACAGTCAACACGACTTCAGTGGGCTGGGCTAAAGTAAGGTGGCTTCTACAGTGTCCCTTCAGCCCATCTTGGGATGTCTTTTGTGCTAACAAATTTCTCCTGTGGTTTTATGTTTCCTGTGAAGAGAAGCAGAATTTTTCTCACAATAGAAATTGAAGTAACAAAGGCTACTGGTTTTGAGAGTTCCTCCTTATTTAATGGTCAATTAAAGAGCCACTATAGAGGGGACGTGCAAGTTGAGTGATCCAGGCATGGATTTTAGAGCCGGGCTGCCTAGGTTGGAAGCCCAGCTTTCTAATGCCAGGCTTGGTGATCTTGGCAAATCACTCACCTTCCTCAGGCCTCAGTTTTCTACCAGTAACACAGGGATAATGATAGAATCTATTTAAGGAGTTGTGAGATTTAAATGAGACAATATGTGTAAAGTGCTTGGAACAGTACTTAGTACATTGCAACATTGGATAAAGAACAAAGGAGACAAAAGTAAGGTTCTTTTGCTAGCAACAAAATGGATGCATATGTTGATTAGGAATTTTGTAGTCTGTAGTAACATCATTAACATAGCACACGTTTTTTGACAATTATTGATTTAAGGTTACTGTTCTAACAAGGAACGTTACAAACAAAGCTGGGTATACCTTACGTGAAACCATGACTCCTAAAAACAAAGTGCTCGGCCAGTGTGGTTCAGTTGGTTGAGTATCATCCCATACACCAAGAGGTCACCGGTTCGATTCCTGGTCAGAGCACATGCCTGGGTTGCAGGCTCGATCCCCAGTAGGGGGTGTGCAGGAGGCAGCTGATCAGTGGTTCTCATTGATATGTCTCTCTATTTCTCTCCCTCTCCTTTCCTCTCTCTCTTTAAAGTCAATAAAAACATTAAAAAACAAAACAAAACAAAACAATACATCAAAAGTAAGGACTTCCAGTTTCCTAAAGTAAAAAGTTTGGCCCATAAATAGATGTTAGTCCTATCTTCAAATGCTATTAGAGAGGAATTTGATTGAAACTCTGTCTTTACTCAGCCATCAACCTAATCCCAGATATGACAAATATTTACTAGGCCCCTTTCATTTAATTAATTAGGAGTATCTGGCCAGCACATGTAAGCCAAAAGAGCCTGAGCATCCATATGGGGCTTTGCTGTAAAATTCCAGCATCAGAAGCTGATATTACTTACTCCTCTGTGTTCTACATTTTCCTAGTAGGACATTTATCCCAATAAAAGAGTATTTGTATTCTCCCTGTATGGTGGCCCACAACAGGACGGTGTTCCCCAGAGAGGACCAAAGCGAGATAAATACCAAGACTTAACTCACAGTCACCCAACTCCTCTGAGTATGCTTCGCTTGTTTTTAGGCAGTGCTAGACACATCTAGAAAAATTTAGCCATAACCTGAAGTACCATCTAACTGTAGCAATATACTATTTTTGTGGTTTAGATAAAAAAGGTAGGCAGCAGGTTTTTATTAGTCCCTGCTATTGTGAGGACAGATACTTGGGATTCATAGACAGCAACTTGGCAGCTGGATGTCTGTTTTAAACATGAGTTCACACTGAGTTCCATTCCTTGTTGTCTTAAAGAAGTTGTCCTTCCAAAAACAACACAAAATACAAAACACTGTGTTAAACCAGACATGCAGTAAACATTATGTGGATATTATTTTTTTTAACAACAGTAAGAGTGAGAAATTTGGTGGGGGCCATTTCTAGTGCATGTTCTATCTCTTCTACCAGTTGTGCATGTATCCAGGAAGTTATGGGTTTATTGGAAAATGGGAGAAGGCCAGTAATTGTCACTCATTCATGGCTACCCCTCAAAAAATTGTCAAGGTGGATAGTTTCCCTACGGCCATGCCTGGTGGGGCACAGGGACCTCACTAAGGCCAGGGCTTTGCTGTGTATTTCCAGCATCAGAATCTGATAATATTTACTCTCCTGTGTTCTACATTTTTCTGTTAGGATTTTTATCCCAACAGAAGAATATTTTTATTATCCTTGTATGTAGTACCCTGCTGTTAATTATTATAAAGGCTTTATCATTCACATTTTTATAGCTCTAACTACCTGTGTTCCTAATTTGTTACCAAAGGTTTATCCTCTTTCAGGACAGCCTGTGAAAATGCCATTCTTACCACCAGTGACCAGATAGGGCTCTGCTGTCTCTTAAAAGTCCGCTCTTGGCTTTGTGTCCCCTCTCCTTGGCCCTGGCAGCAAGAGGTCGTTATTGATAGGCTTGGCTTTTTGGCAGGAAAAGAGCAGCTTTCAGACTAATACCTGACAAAAATCTACCCACTGTGCTAAAGCCATTTCTTTCTGATGCTTCCAGCATCAGGCCATGGGAACCTTTGTGGCTGCAGCAGCCCAGGGTTTAATTGCTCCCTGTGTTCTCTGGATGATATGCAAGTGAATGGGATGAAGCTGAATGAAGAAAATCAGGGTTTTGATCTCTTTGTTTTGCAAGGAGACATGAATGACAGATGCCCACGTTTTTCTAATTCTTCTTTTTGCAGTATTTTAGTCTTTTTCCTCTGAATTTTTTTTTCCACTTTTAAAATCTTTCATGTATTTTTCCCAAGAGTACAGCCTTGACTATTTCCTTCACTTAAAAGAGTGTGAAGAAGTTATGTTTGTTTCATCTCTTGCAGGACTGCATTGCAATGGATGTTGAGACAGACTGCTGTTTAAATCTTAATTCACACTCCTTGCAGTGGAATGGGAGAACTCACTGAGTTCAAGTTTAAATGAATAATGAGAGATGATCAATTTAACACGCAGTATACCAGCAAAAGCTGCAGCAAAGAAAGGACATTCCATTTGTACTAGAATAACTTTATTTGAACGTATTATTTATTTATTTATTTATTTATTTATTTATTTATTTATATTATGTTGTTAACCGTCAGTAATTAAAGAAGACACATCCTACAGAAATTCTATTTATGCTCACTGAATTGATCCCTTCAGAATCAAAGAGAAACAAATTTAGTTGGCACATCTTCAATTTGTATTAATCTTGGCTTTATCCCCTTTCTCTGAAAAGAATGAAATATCATTGTCAGAATATGCAGAAAACTGGCATCGTTAAAAAGTGAAACCTAACTATCATTTCAGAATATTTGTAGTTTCCATTTGAACCACTGAGTGAGAATCAAATTTTTTTTTAAGGCAACTATAAATACTTAAAAAACTTCAGAGTCTCAATAGATTGAGTTTTCTTAGATGAATGGTTATTTTGGATTTAGATTTAGCACAATCATATTTTAATGGCAAATTAATAACCTCATTGAAGACCGTCTGATCAGCTGAACCTTTTATACCATTGTCCAGTGAATTATTTAAAAAACTAGAGGCCCAGTGCATGAAATTCGCACATGGGGGGGGGGCGGTGTCTCTCAGCCCAGCCTGCACCCTCTCCAATCTGGGACCCCTTGGGGGACCCCCACAGGGATTAGGCCTAAACCAGCAGTCAGACATCCCTCTCACAATCCAGGACTGCTGGCTCCCAACCGCTCACCTGCCTGCCTGCCTGCCTGATTGCCCCTAACCACTTCTGCCTGCCAGCCTGATCACCCCCTAACCACTCCCCTGCCAGCCTGATCAATGCCTAACTGCTCCCCTGCTGGCCCGATTGCCCCCAACTGCCCTCCACTGCCAGACTGATTTTGCCCCCAAATGCCCTCCCCTGCCATCCTGATCTCACCCCTAACTGCCCTCCCCTGCTGGCCTGATCACCCCTAACTGCCTCTACCTGCCTCATTGCCCCTAACTGCCCTCCGCTGCTGGCCTGATCACCCCTAATGGCCTCTGCCTCAGCCCCCACCAAGATGGCTTTGTCCAGAAGAAAGTCAGGCGTCCAGAAGATGGCCGGTCAACCCAGTCTAATGAACATATTACCCTTTTATTAGTATAGCTAGATTATATAGGATAGGATTGCTTAAATGGGGGAAGGGGACTTTTTATGCAGGAGAAGATGCTCTTGGCAGACAAAAACACATAATCCCTATATAGCCAGCCATATGCACTATACTGCCAAAGCAGATTAGGTTCTGATTGGTCAGATTCGATGCCAGTCATTGTCAAAAGCTCCACCTCCTAGGCAGTCATTGGCTCTTGGCACTTCACCCAGATTTGGTTCTGATTGGTCGGTTTATATGTCAGTCAGCATCAAAAGCTCCGCCTCCTAGACAGCCATTGGCTCATGGCACTTCACTGAGATTAGGTTCTGATTGGTTGGTTTCTATGCCAGTCAGTGTCAAAAGCTCTGCCTCCAAGGTAGCCATTTGCTCCTGGCACCTCACGCAGATTTGGTTCTGATTGGTCGGTTTCTATGCCAGTTAGCGTCTCTGGGCCTATCTCGGGGCCTGATCAAAGAGGTGGGGCTGATCAGCAGTCCCCACTGAGGCCCGGAGAGAAACAGAGGTGAGGCTGCTGGCGAAGCTGGGAGAGAAAGAGAGAGGCAGTGGCTGATCAACAGCTGTGACAGAGGCTGCGGATCAGACCCTGCCTCTCTCTCTGCAGGCCTCTCTCTGGGCCTGATCCGCAGCCTCCTTGGCAGTCAGTGCTGGGTCGCCACAGCAACCCAGCACTGACTTTTGGTGTTTGATCAAGCCTTAGGTCCTTATGGACCCTGGCTCTTTATATATATAGATGAGGCTTGAATGTTGTTAAAAAGGGAACGAGTTGAGTTTAGACAGTGTAAAGATACTCAAGAACCTGTAATGAGCAATTGCACATGGGATGCTGCTTGAAGGATGCTTCAGTGAAGACTTTGATGACAGGTTGATGCCTGAAAGTGAAAAGGGACATCGATATATTTGAAAACTCCCCACATATGTTCTTGACTGCCTATTGGCACCTGAGATTTATATAAGATCTTACAATGTTTTTGCTTTACCTAATCCTAATATGAGGCTATATGATGATTTTATAGAAGTTTGGAAGGCATTTTTGTCTCCAGTGTCATTATTTATTGATCAAAATCTTAAAATAATGGAAATTGGATGAACAGTCATGCGTTAGTCTGTAAAACTACATGGTCAGGATTTCAAGATTTCTGCATATGTGCTGGCCTCTACATTCTGCAATTCTCTGTCCCCAGGTAATAAATGTATTGGAATGACATACTGCAACCTTATTTTACATCAGGGATTTGTACTTATACAATAATTTGGAAGCTCAGGGGAAGATCTTGAGCTAGCCTGGCAAGTGACTGACAATCAAAGGCACTTGCCAAATAGTATAACAAAAAGGTTCCCCAGGGAACCTTGCATTGGAAAGCAAGAATTGTATAAAATTTAAAAAAAGTAAAAAAAAAGTAAAATAGATTTAAGCAACTATTCAAACACTGGGTATCTCAAACAAAGCACCATTATTTTGTTTATTGAATAGTCATCAGATATTTATTAAGCATCTATTGTATTTCATGCCCCTTGCCAGGTTCTGCAAATGCTAAAATGAATGATATCTGATCTCTGAACTCAGTAACTCTCTACCAATAGGGAAGAGCCACATGCAAATGAGTATAGAGTCAGCCATGATGGAAAACACATGCAGTGCTTGGGTGTGCAGAGGAAAGTATATTAAATGGTGCTCAGGCTTGCAGGTTGGAATGAAAAGAATGCTGAGAGATGACTGTGGGAACCATGCCAGGGTCCCTGGATAGTCAAGGCCAATGGGAGCACAGAGGCCTAGTTGTCAATACACCAGAATGGCCAAGGCTGCTCTGAGCATGAGCCTAATGGGGTGCCCAAGGCCAAGATACCATAAGCAAGTGCAAGGACACACAATATAGTATGCCTTTCTGTAGCCAATATGACTGATGTTACTGTTGGCAACTAGCCCTTTTGTGTAAGTACTATTAAAAGTATATTACTAAGGCCAGTGTGCAGGGCAGAGAGAGGCTAGAGAGAGCTCAGAAGAAGCAGAGGTGGTAGCTCCTATGTGTGCAGGAGAGAGGAGAGCTCAGACAGAGCTGAGAGCTGGTACTGCTACGTTGTAAAGCTAAGAGCTTATAGAGAGCTCAGATATAGCCACCATGTTAACTAGCCAGTGTGCTGAGAGAGAAGTTAGGAGGTAGTTACTATGCGAGGCTACAGAGACCAGCCAGTGTGCTGGACAGGGGCGATAGGAGAAGCTGCTGAGCCAGAGAGCTCAGGTACCACTACAGTGTGAGGTGGTGAGTCTAGGGGGCAGCGTGTGGCTACTCAGATAATAGCTGTGGATACAGAGACTGATGCTACTTTGATGGGAAAGATGTATCTGTTCACCAGTGTACAGCTGCCTGCCTGTATGGATTTTGCTGTGAAGGACTGTTTTGCCTGTATAGGACTGTTGTGGCACTGGCTTCTGCAATGACTCATTCTTCTACACCCATAGCCTCTCATGGCTTCTCTGTCTAAGACCTGGCATCCAAGGAGGTCCAGCCCCAGGCAGAGGGGCTCAGACCCAACATCTGTAACTAGTGAGTAGAGGATAAAGGAGGAACTTAGACTAAGTTGCCAGCAGTTAGTACAGTGGGCAGGGTTTGAGAAAGAACCTGCCCTGTGCTTGGCATTGTCGAATGGGAGAATTTAGAATATATGGACTTAGAGCAACTCAAAGCAGCAGGGCTGAGCAGTGCTCTTACTGTCTCTGGCAATGACTTAATATAAATTCTTTGATGAAGGATGTTGAAGAATTTTCCAGGTTGACAAGGGAATGATTCTGTAGGCAGAAGAAATGACTTTTATAGAGGTACGGAGGACTTAGAGACTCTACTTTGGAATTGATGCATGTGATTGTGTTGTGGGAAGGTAATGTTGGAAAGAAGGAGGGCTTTATGATGATGGATCTTATATATTGTGGTAAGTTTGGATTTTCTCATGGGAAGTAAACAAGGACCCATACTAATTGTGTTGGTTCAATATGTGCTAAATGTCTTTGATTGTGATGATTCTCTCTTAAAAAGGCTCACAGGTCAACCATTTCATCTCAAAACTTGGCTGTAGCCTGGCTGGCATGACTCAGTGGTTGAGCATCCACCTATGAACCAGGAGGTCATGGTTCAATTTCTGGTCAGGGCATTTGCACAGGTTGTGGGCTTTATCCCCATTGTGGGACATGCAAAAGGCAGCCAATCAGTGATTCTCTCTCATCATTGATGTTTCTATCTCTCTATCCCCCTTCCTCTCTGAAATCAATTCTATATAATAAAAGGGTAATATGCAAATAGACCACACAATGGAACGACTGGTCGCTATTACGTGCATTGACCACCAGGGGGCAGACGCTCAATGCAGGAGTTGGTGGTCAGTGTGCTCCCACAGGGGGAGCACCTCTCAGCCAGAAGCCGGGAGAGCACAGCTGCGGTGGTGACAGCCTCTCCCGCCTCTGTGGCAGCACTAAGGATATCCCACTGACGGCTTAGATGGGGAGTGGGCCTAAGCCATCAGTCAGACATCCCCTGAGGGCTCCTGGGTTGCGAGAGGGTGCAGGCTGGGACAACCCCTCCCCCCCAGGACACAAATTTCATGCACCGGGCCTCTAGTAAATATATATTTTAAAAAAACCAAACTTGGTTCTAACTGTAACAATCTGTTCATTTGCTCATTTATTTATTATTTCCTAAAATGTTTAAAAAGCATCTAATTTAAGCCAGACCCTATAATAGGCACCAAGGGCAGGAAGCTTACTAAGAGAGTTCCTGTGTTGCTAGATTGTCAAATGAGTTACCTACTTAATCTGTAATAGCAAAGGCCAGGAGTGACCTTCTAGCGCATCAACTCAATCACTTTTTATATAGACCCTGCTCCAAAACCAGAAAATTGACATATAACATAAAATTTTAAAATGTATAGGTGTGTTTAAACTAGGAATATACATTTCCACAGATCGTAAAAGGAACAATAAAACAAAGCAGTATTTAGGGCTAAAGACTGCTAAGATTTAGACCCCTCCAGGATTAAAATGACCTCTTGGAGGGGAAAGGTTAGTACTGATCTTTCTTAAAAACAAACATTTCATTAATTTAAAATATTATGGGAGCACTATTTGTGTCTTGTTTAGATCAGTTAGTACTGATCCATTTAAAGTTGATTTTAATTACTGAACTAATCCCATTCATGAGGGTTTGCCTAATTACCTGCCAAAGGTGACTGTACCTCCTGGGGTGAGGTTTCACTCTTCAGAAGAGGAAGCTGAAAAAAATGCTGCAACTTTTTGGTCTATGGATTATAATAAAACTCCACATCTACCACGGGAGAAAGAAGTGATTAAGGCAGCCTCCCAACCAAATCTAAGCTGTGAACTGGCTCTGCAGTATCTGTCCTATTCCATGGGGTAGAAGGCCCACCTGCAAATGTAAGGCATGGTCCTGGGTTGGGGGCTTTAGGGAGAGATTTGCTAAAGGTAAGAGATTTGCTAAAGATAACAAAGCATGTAGAAGTGAGGAAGAGGAAGCGGCAGGTAAAGAGAAACACATTCTCAAGTGAGTCTGTGTGTCAGATTACTAAAACATATCAGAAAAGTGAGTATGAAGGAGAATAGCCAACAAAATCAACAACAAGGAAATGAAAATGAAAGAGATACATTTGATGATGACTTAAAAAGCTCAGAAGTATAAAAAGTTAAGGATTAGCATCCATAAGAGAACAATTATGAAAGAAGGAACAGAGCTAAAATAAGAAGAAATGAATATATCAGAGAACAAGTTAGAAATTCTAGAAATAAATAATATAATCACTGAGGTAAAACAGATGTACTCAACTGGATAAATTGATGGTGGCACTCAGTCAGAGAGAAAATTAGTCAATTGAAAGATGATGCTGAGGAATTCATATCACATAGTGGCAAGAGATGAGAACGTATGAAACAGTGTTTATCCATTCTCCTTTGATGGATGTCTTAGTTCATTTGGGCTGCTATCACAGCATATCTAAATGGGTGGCTTATAAACAGGAGACATTTATTGCTCACAGTTCGGAGGCTGGAAGTCCAAGATGACAGTGCCAGGATGGTCAGATTCTGGTGAAAGCTGTCTTCTGGGTTGCAGATTGCTGGCTTCTTATTTTATTGTCACATTGCAGAAGGGGCAAGGGAGCTTTCTTAGGCTGCTTTTATAAAAGCCCTAATCCTATTCCTGACTGTACCTCCTAATACCATCATCTTGAAGGTTTAGGTGTCAACATACAAATTTGGGAGAGGAGGGGACACAAATATTCAGACCATAGAAATGAACATTTTGGGCTACTTTTTCTTTGGTAATTATGAATAAATTTGCCTTAAATATTTGTAAAATATTTTTGCAGGCATATGTGTTTATTTCTCTTGAGTAGATACCTAGGAGTAGAATTACTAGATTAGAGGATAGGTTGCTGTTTCAAAGAAACTGCCAAAAATGTCCCCAGGGGGTTGTATCATGTTATACTTAGTAATATATGAGGGTTTCGGTTGCTCCGTATCCTTGTTAACATTTGGTATTGTCAGTTCTTTGAATTTTAGCCATTCTAATGTATGTGAATTCGTATCTTATGTTGACTTTAATGTGAATTTCTCTGATAACTGGTCCTGTTGAACAACATTTCATGTTGGCTTGTGGATATCTTCTTTTGAGAAGTGTCTCATTTAGAAAAACTTAAGTTGTTTGTTTTTATTATTATTCAAGTTGTAGGAACTACTCATGCTTTCTGGATTCAAGTTGTTTGTCAGATATGTGTATTATAGATGTTTTTTTCTGGTCAGTTGCTTGTATATTCATGTTATTAATGTCCTTTGAATTTTCATTTTTTGTAAAGTCCAGTTTCTCAACTTTTAAGCCAATAACTATTCTTTTAATATATAGTCTAAGACTGCAAAAATATTCTCATATGTCTTGTAGAAAGGAACACTTGCAAGCTCATAATTATGCTTGTTACATATGTACAAGAGGATTTTTTATAGGGATTTATTATGTTTATTGGAAACACCTTTTTATATTTGCATATACTATAGGGAGCTGATTATAAGTGGATCCATTTAAAATTGATTTCAATAATAAGTTTATAGACTTAAATAGAGGGATTTTTCATCTTTAACAATATACTTCAAAATGAGAGAATCTGATAGTATCTAGCTATATAAAAGCCTAATATGCAAATTGTCCCCTTGGGAGTTTGGTCACTTGCTATGATGTGCGCTGACCACCAGGGGTTGGTACAGAATGAAGAAAGGCCCCGGCCGGCAGCCAGAAGGCCCTGATCAGCCCTGATTACAGGCCAGGCCTAGGGCCCCTGTCCATGCATGAATTTCATGCACCGGGCCTCTAGTGCATTATAAGTTTATATATTTTTTTAAACTGCACAAATAATTTTAAACTACACTAGTAATTTCACCATATTTCTGTTCTTTCCAAGGGTACGCAAAAGGACATTTCCTTTTTGACTTCAACATGCTGCATGCTGTGTTGCAAAATGTAAGTCATATGAGACATGAACTTTTATATTTTAACTACTGCAGATGAGAGCATGTTTGCTAATTGTTAATGGCATAGTTATTCGAAAGGAATTTAAATAAAAATAAACATTTCATTAATTTAAAATATGGGAACAGTATTTATATCTTACTTAGATCAAATGTATTTTCAATATAATGAAAATACAACAGGGGTCATGAATAAACTCTTTTTTTTATATACTTTCAAATGTTGTAAAGCAGACAAAGGTAAAGGAATTCAGAGCTTTTGTTCTTTTGTGTGTCAAGGTTGTTCTTGATATTTGCTCCAAAATAGCCAATGGGACTAATCCAAGTGTCAGAGTTTGTCTTTTTGCCTCTGGACTCAAGAGAGTCGTGTGCCTTTCTAGTCATTTGCTTTGCTTTTGTTTATTTGTTAACAGCCTTACTAATACAAAATTTACATATCATTTAATTTACCTACTTAAATTGTTAATTCAATGTTCTTTTAGTACAGTCATAGAGTTATGTAACCATCACCGCAATCAATTTTATAACATTTTCATCACCCTGAAAAAGAAACCTTGTACCTATTATAGTCAATTCTCCACTTTCCCCCAACCTGGGCCCATCCCCAGTCCTAGGCAACCATTAATTTACTTCCTGGCTCTTTAGATTTTTCTATTCATATAAATACAATCATACAATATATAATCTTTTGTGACTTGCCTTTTTCATGGATTGTCTATGTTGTGGCATGTATCCATACTTCATTTCTTCTTGTGCTGAATAGTATTCTATTATATGGCTATTCTACTTTCTGTTTAGTAGTACTCATTCACTGGTTGATGGAAATTTGGTTTGTTTCTACTTTTCAGTTATTATTAATTATGCTGCTATGAACATTTACAGAGTTTTTGTGTGGACATATGTTTTCATCGCTCTTGAATATATACTTAGGAATGGAAATTTTTTATCTTTTTTAAAAAAATTCTTTATTGTGGAAAGTATTACATATGTCCCCCATTTCCCCCATCAGCTTCTCCCAGCCCACCCCTGCCCTCCAAACCAGGCCTTCACCCCCCCTATTGTCTGTGTCTATTGGTTATGCTTATATGCATACAAGTCCTTTGGTTGATCTCTTACATGCCCCCCCACCCCCACCCACCCTCCCCTGCCTTCCCTCTGAGGTTTGAAGGTCTGTTCGATGCTTCTCTGTCTCTGAGCCTATTTTTGTTCATCAGTTTATGTTGCTCATTATATTCCACAAATGAGTGAGATCATGTGATATTTATCTTTCTCTGACTGACTTATTTTGCTTAGCATAATGTTCTCCAGGTCCATCCATGCTGTTGCAAATGGTAAGAGTCGTTTCTTTTTTATAGCAGTTTAGTATTCCATTGTGTAGATGTACAACAGCTTTTTAATCCACTCATGTGCTGATGGGCACTTAGGCTGCTTCCAAATTTTAGCTATTGTAAATTGTGCTGCTATGAACATAAGGATACATATATTCTTTCTGATTGGTGTTTCTGATTTCTTAGAATATAAGGAATGGAATTTTTGGGTCATTTGGTAACTGTTTGGCATTTTGAGGAATTTGGAACTGTTTTTCCAAATGTGATTTATTTAAGCATTTATTTTACATCCACTTAAACAATTTTTTTTTTATTACCCATTGGTTTTGGGTGTATGCTTAGTGGTTAGACAATCATGTACTTCACATAGTATTCCCCTTGCTATTTCCATTACCCCAACTGGTACCACGCACAGTTATCACAATATTTGACTATTACAACATATGGCTATATTTCCTATGCTTTACTTATTTGCATCCACTTTCAAAAAGGATTTGAGTCAACTTGCCATAGATACTTGGGCTTAGCTTTGTGTTTTCTCTCTGAGTCTTCCAGATATTCAAATTTCTTCACCTCACCCTTACATATTTTGCAAAAACAACGGATTAGATTACTTAGAGGTTTTGTCTTGTCTTAGGGTTATGTGCCAGAGTTTGGCTTCATTGAATTTACTGCAAGGTGGTACTTTAGTTACTTGACGTCTTGCCAGAGCTTCTCTATTAGGTTCAACTGCCCTCAAGTGGACAGTTTGCTTTATCTAAGGGAGGATTTCAGGCTGGAAAGGTGGAGCTAGTTGCTGCCAACTTTTGATTCTTCCCTGTACATGTAAGAGTTGAATTTTATTCCTTGACAAAGTATGGGTTAGCCAGGATGCTCTTATGGCTTGCTTTGCACGTGGGCTATTATTGTACTTTATGAGAGCATAGCGAAAGAAAAGTGGGGGTTCTTGGTAAGTCTGTTAGAGACCTGAGGTCAGACAGAGCTGGAGCTAGGAGAGCTGATGCTCTAAATGCCACACTGAGCAGTAAAGGGCCACGTGAGAGCTCTTCTTCCACTGAATGAAATCTGTGCGGAGATGAAGGAAGCGGAGGAGGCAGTTATATGTGTTACAGAGACTAGCTGCTCAGTGTAGTCTAGAGGGTTTTGAAACATTTTACGTCCTTTTTCTTGGTCCCTGGAGGTCCCAGCAGAGGTATTTAGGTGCTGTCTTTAGTGGAAATGTGAGAGCCTCCTCACTCTTCAGTCACAGGAGAGTTTCTCTGGATGAAATGAGGCACTGGAGACCCAGAGGCTGCTGTCTCAAGCAGCTGGTAGGAGCCATATGGGGTGGCTGCCAATGTGAGGAGCAGCTGATGGGACAGCTATCTCCAGGCAGAACCTGCTCCGGAGTCGTTGCCCTCGGTATCGTTTCCTGGGATGAGCATATTAAGTATCAATTTGGAGAGGACTCATGTTTCCATGGCATCTCCCAGCTTCTGCCAACACAGCATGTCACTGTAGGGAAAATGTGGACGACTCTTTGCAATTGCCACCTTGATGCTTGTTCTTCATTATGTCCCAAGAAGAAAGAATTAATAATTTCCTTCCAAGAAACATGGATGGATGCTGGTCCTCCCAGAGTACCTGGTTTTATTAACCAGCTCTCAGATTTATGGTGATAAATGCAGTCCAGAGGGAAGAGATCACATAAAAAATAAAGTGTGTGTATTAAAACTTGAGAAGTGACTTAAAATATCTCAGGAAGAATAAAAAATAATTCAGAAAATAAAGAATAGAGAGAAATTTCTTACACAAGTGTTCTTGTTTCACATTGATATATCGATTATACAACATTTTCTTCTAACATTTTTTTCTAGCCATGTTACTGCTAAACATGGTTTTTCTTTACAGTGAGGGCAATAAGCTTTCTGTGAGAGCACCTTACTGCCTTAGACTATGATCAGCAGGAAGAGCATGGGCTTGGAGTTGGTCAGATCTGAGTTCGAATTCCATACCAGTACGTCATAATTTCAGATGTGGAGCAAGAGACTTATCTTTTCTAAATCACACTTTCCTCAGTGGTTGGATGTGGATCAACTTTTAATTTTAACATTTGTTTAGAGCAATGGTCCTTAATTTGGGGTGCCTTTGCTCCTGAGGGTACAATTGGCAATGCCTGGAGACACTTTTGGTTGTCACCACTTGAGATAAGAGTGCAACAGTACTCTTGTGGCATCTCATGGGTAGAGGCCAGGGAAGCTACTAACGCATTCTACATTGCACAGGAGGGCGCCCTCCCTTCCCCCAACAAAGACTTGTTTGGCTCCAAATGTCAGTATTAATGAGCTAGAGAAACCCTGGCTTAGAGAAAGTGAGTGAATGATGTTTCCACTAGGAGAAGTGCTGCATAAAAGAAAAAAATATTGATGTCTGTGGCAAAATATCTCTCTTCTTAAGAGATGGCGAGGTACCAGAGAACAGTGTAGCATGTGAACATTGAGTTGAACACTGTAGATATTGTTATAGGTGGAGAAAACAAAGCAAAACAAAATAGGAACTTAGAAGCCACACACCATGGGTTCCATTACCATTTCTAGTTCTCATTATTTTTTTGGGGCAAAGACTAAACCTCTCTGAGCTTGGTTCCTTCCCTGTAAAGTAATACCTGCCTTGGAAAACTGTGAGCTTGGGGTCTCTATTAGGATTAATGAGGCAATAGAGTGTTTAGAACATTACATAGGCTCAATCAACATCAATTTCTTCTTTCCCATGATGAAGTTTGGAAATTGGATTTGGTATATGTGAAGACCCTTTTTTTAATAAGAAAAAAATTTTGTTTGGGGAAGAAAATGGCAGAGGGGAGCAGAACCAGCTATAAAGATTCCATATAGGTTCTTTAGATTTAAATAATTAATTTACTTATTTGTTTGCTTGGTAAAAAATTTAAAAAGGAACCAGACAAATTATAGTCAGTAAATCTACCTTTCACTGTTTCCCCCCTAGTCCCCCGTTCTCTTCTCAGAGGCGACTGCTGTTTCCAGTTACTTATGTGTTCTTCCAGATAGAAGAATCCTGGATATTCTGACCTAAAATATTGAGTTTACAGATAGCCTTTAGGAGGCCATGTGACCAAGGTCAAAGAAACTCAGGTTAGAGAAAGCCCAGTTTTACATGTCCAGATCTAAGGAAGCAAAACTGACAGTCCTGGACAGAACTTATGAAAAAGACAAAGTATAGCCGAGAAAAAAACATTCTAGAAGATAGCATTAGGGCACCCCCTTAGTTGTTGGGGGGAGGGGGATGACCCTAGAGACAAAAACTACGGCTAGAAGTCAAAAGACTTTCTTATTCCAAAAAGCACTTATGAGTTCCAAAAAAAAAGGAATAATATAAAAAGCTAGGCTGAGAGGTAGCATAAATAGATCAGGAAGAAAAAGGTATTCGGAGGGCCAGAGTTTGTATCAAAATGAAATAATAATGTGCATGATTATGAGGGGAAAGGTTAAAGACTTTGTGCATCTGCCAAGCCAGCTGAGGAGTATAAGAATGAATCAGAGATTTATTTCTAGAGAATATAATATGTATCTTAAAGTCTCTTTGAATTACACTGGCATTGAACTGACCATGGCAGGACCTCTATTGCCAGAGCAGGGAAAGTGATGGAAATGGAGAAAGTGTGGATTCCAGACATGGATTTAAAAAAGTTTCCCTCCTTTGGCTGATAGCAGGGAAAAGGAGTCCTAGGAACCATCAAGGATGGGAATGGGGTGACCTTTTCTGCCAGCCCCAGCTTAACAAATGAGAGGACTTTTGACCTAACATAGAGAACCTATGATATTCATGAGAATGACCTGCTATTGAATTCCTATAAGTGTAAGCAAGTATCGAATCTGATTTGTATATTCTAGTTGCTGACAAGCTATTTAACTCCTCTGAACTTCAGTTTTCATCTGTCTATTCTTCACAAGTCTTTATGCAAAAGAATGACTTACCAGTTTTTATTTCAAGCCATTTCCCTTTAGCCATGTATATGAAATACATTTTATATAGAAAGCCTACCTACTCTGCACAAAGGATGTTTCCCCTCATCATCATCCAGGCTTGAAATATGCTCTTTTCATTCCTCTTGTTTCTTAAACTTTCTCCTTCCTCCAAACCCACTGGTGAATCCTTCCTTCATAAGGTATTTCCATTACCACAGTTGTGCTGCTGCATCCTGCTGCAAACCCTTATAGTCCCCAGGCTTGAACTATCTTAATCACCCCCTTGTTGGTGTTCCTGCCTGCATCCACATCTTTCTCTTCCAATTCACTGTCCACACCAGTCTGTCCCCCGCAATGTGTGTCTATATCTACATTATTCCGACTCTGTGAATTGTGCTTCCTTGCTGTTGTTGCAGCTGGTGATACCATACTCATCCTTTAGCTCACCTCCACCCCCCGGTAATCTCCCGGATCTCTCCAGGCAGGTGTGATCACTGCATTCCATATCCTACCCGATTACTGACACTGAGCTCTGTTGATGTGCTAGTTAGGTTTGTGTTGTTTGTACAATACTACTATCATACACACATAAAACTAGACATTGTTTCTGGGTGGCACGCTATGTATTTGTTATCCATTTCCTACCCTGACCCATGGATTCTGTGAGGAAAAGGGCCCTGTATTTTCAGCTAACTGTTCTGAGACCATAGCATGATACATTTATACAAGTGCAGGATAAAGTTAAATGAACTAACATAAGAACAACACACTCTGTACTCAAAATCACGACTGTTCACTGTTTACATGATGAATCCCTGATACTGAAGGGAACCCTAACACCATTTTCCTGCGTGTATCTTGCTTGGGTATGGGAAATATATTTTATTTTATATTTTTTAGCAACTTCAGATATTTCTTTCTAAATGGAAGGTTTTTCTCTAGTTTGACACTCCTGGGCTCTGCTCCTGCTACCTCCTAGTGAGAGATGAAGGGATGAATTCTGACGGGTAGTTTGGCAAGAGGACCTGAGCACATGTAGCTCAGCTCACCCCTCCTCCCTTGTTTCTGGGTCATATCTGTTCGTTGGAAACCTGTTCTGGTTTGCACCTCGTGTCATGTGTCCAGTCAGTGCTCCCTGTGACTGGCTGGGAAAATCTGTCTAATGTTGGTATATGGAATTTTGGGCACTTGAAAATTATGGTTCTAGGTCCTTTAAAATTGAACTATATTTACTTATTTTCTGACTTTATATCCTGTCCCAGTGTGGACATTGGTGTTCTCCTATATTTCTATCTGCATGTTTAAGTGTTAAGTGCTAAATAATTTGTTAAAATTTGTTAAATTATTTAAATTACTTTATATAAGAATAAGAGAAACCTTTAGGAATAGTTACATCTGTAGGGTAGCCTCGTTAACATTTTACTAACCTAATTTTAAACTTGTCTCTAAATTTGCTTATTATATATTTTTTCATGTTATAATAGAATAGCCTAATGTACCCCAAAATATTATCAAGTGCCATAGAATGTGAAAAGTTTTTTGTAAGCTGTTAGGCACAGTCCAGTTGCACTATTTTGTTATTAATATTGAAAGTTTTCAAAAGTAATTTACTCTGAAGTTTATTAGGCCTTTAGTAATATATTCCAAGTTGTAGGAAAAAGGGAACATTTAGATTTTTGTCTCCTCTGTGTTGCCTTATTTTCTTTCCTACATGGTGCTAATTCTCCATTTGGTCTATATTTCCTTCTCTTTCATAGATGACTATTTCATATTCTTACCGGTTAATCATCCACAGTAGCTATGGGGAGATTGCTGCTTTAAGGTTAAATTCATCCGCTTGGTGGTTTTGGTATTTTGATGATTTATGGATGTTTATGACTCAGGTATGGATACAAACGAGGGCTGTCACAAGGACCATCGTTTTCCTTTCCGGTTCACTGTCATGCCTTCCCATCCATGAACTCAACCAAATAGACAAAAATCCATAATTGCAAAACCCGTCACACCTCCGGTGGGAAAGAACCCCCTGACGGATGGCCCCAGTCAGCAAACCACGATGGCACACGTGACTCTTCAGTTCTAGAAATAAAACTTGGTTCCAGAGACTGAAACTTTTCTTCCATTCCAGAAGCAAAAATCAACGTGATACTTAACCATTCTCCTCATGCAAATGGCCATCGTCTGCAGGCAGGTCGTTCGCTTCCGTCTCTCTGGTTTACATTTTCCAGGCAAGCCTTTACAAAAGAGCCACTTAAGGGAAAGAAAGAGGACATATAAGCATCCTTACCTGCTGAGTTTTTTGAATTAGCTCATCAGCAGGTCGACAGTATCGGGTGGTGCATGGGTGATGATGATGGAGTTCGGAGGCAACCCCCAAACAATGCTGTTATAAACTCAGATTGTGAAACTGTCAGGTGCTGACAAGGTTACACTGTATGAACAAACTGGAGGAGGTAGAAAAGAAGTTGTCCTTGGCTCATGATGTATGTACTGTTCCTGGGACCTTTAATGATGGAGATTATTGGGAAACATCAGCCTGTTTATCCTAATCCATATTTCAACCCTGTTGTTTGGAGCAGATAAAAATGACTGCTGCTAATTCAAAGAAATGTAAAAGAACATATAGTGGTTTATATTAAATGAAAGTATTTTTCATGGCTAAGTTAAATAAGCACTGCCAGACTCTTCTCAGTCATATTAAAAAAAATACACAATTAAAAGAATCCAGGGGATTATTTAAATAATGAGTGGTTATTATAAAACTCAATCCTTAAAAATTATATGTTATATTGAAATTAGCTAGCTGTATTATAGCCTTATTAATATTATACTAATATTTAACATTTATTTATAAAATAGTATATATAATATTATAGCAATTTTAAATTTTATAAAATAAGAAATGGTCCTTCTATGGTTGTACAATATTCTTTACTGGTTTAATATGTAAGAAAGTCCTCTGTAAATTGTGATATGAAATTCAGTAAGCTTTATAAAATAGAATGAGGTTTCAAAAGATTTAGAAGGTTTTAGATACTCAAGATTATCTGGCATAAAAAAACCCCCAAAACTTAGAAAGTCCGGTCAGTGTGGCTCAGTGGTTGAGCATCAACCCATGAACCAGGAGGTCATGGTTCGATTCCCTGTTGCAGGAGGCAGCCAACCGATGATTCTCTCTTATCATTGATGTTTCTCTCTCTCTCTCTCTCTCTTTCTCTCTCTCTCTCTCTCTCTCTCTCTCTCTTTCTCTCTCCCTCCCTCCCTCCCTTCCTCTCTGAAATAAATAAAAACATATTAAAAATACTTAGAAGACATAACTACCCCCCATAGCACAGTAGGCAATGCAACTTTCCAAAATACTGACTCTTAAATGTTAATGTATATCTAAGACTTTTAATGATTAAAAGCTTAATAAAATGATTATAAAATGACATTATTTCAGCTTCAAAGATATCTATATAGTTTTGTTTCCAAATTTGACTCATTGCTCATCTATTCCTTCTGATTTTCCTATTTCTCCTCTTGCCTTTGGAAATTATACCTTTAAATATTTCTCTCCAGACTTTGATCAACTCTATAATGTGTGATAATCCTATGTTAACTCTGAGGAAATGAATACTATCATTGACTGAATTAATGTGTGTCGTAACAGGACAGTGATGTGCCTGACAGATTTGCCAACACAGTTCCAGGATGCAGGGTTCCTTTGATGACCAACAATACTCGGGCTGGCATGGTAATTTAGACTTGCAGGAGGCCCTGCAGCTGGCCTCTTGTTGAGCCAAGGAGTTCCTTGGTCTCCATGATGCTGCAGCAAATCTCAGCCACTGATGATAACACCTGCATGAACTAATGATCCCAGTAGCTGCAAGGAGGTCAGACCTCTGATTCCTGGAAGTTCTTTCTACATTCTTGCCTCACAGGAGATTCCAGCCAGGAGAAACAACCTGGATAACAGCCCCAGAGCTGGGATTGTGCCTGGAGTGTTTGAGGAACATGTATAGGTTTCCTAAGGCCGCCGTAACAAAGTCCCACAAACAATGGCTTAAACAATAGAAATTTATTGTCTCACAGTTCAGAGGCTAGAAACCTGAGATCAAAGTGTCAGCAGGGTTGATTCCTTCTGAGGCCGTGGGGCTTTTTCTGTGTGTGTCTTGTTTTTATTTTTTCACAGCAGAATGCCCAACATAGAACATAATTGCACATGTTTGGCTGTGCAAAAGAGGATAGTGCTTAAGTGCAAAAGGGAGACACATTTAAAAAATCTTTAAACATAACTCGGACCATACAAGCACATGGACTCTAGGGGTGTGTAGCGGAGCTGCCTTGCTGTGGGTGAATAAATCCATTCCAAGCCTTTCTCCTAGCTTCTGGTGGTTTGCTGGCAACTGTTGGCATTCCTTGTCTTGGAGGTGTATCACCCTGATCTCTTTGTCTAAATTTCCTCATTTTATAAGGTAACCAGTATGACCTCATCTTAACATCTGCATTGACCCTATTTCCAAATAAGGTCACAGTCTATAAATTAGGACTTCAATATGTGAATTTCTGGGGGCACCACTTAATCCATAACAGAATATCTAAGAGGCCAGTGGTTCTGGAACACCGTAAATGGGATGTGGTACAGAGTGTGGCAGGGGGTGAGGTTAGAGAAATAACAGCTGCCAGATTATTTAGGGCCTTATGGGTCACTGTAACATCCTAGGTTTTTCCTTTGACCGATACAGTGTTTTGAAAGTCCAGTTGCTATGAATTAATTTTAAAAAGATAACACTAGTTGGTGGATTGAGATAGAGTATCCACTGGTCGGCAAACTCATTCGTCAACAGAGCCAAATACCAACAGTACAACGATTGAAATTTCTTTTGAGAGCCAAATTTTTTAAACTTAAACTATATAGGTAGGTACATTGTTATTAATTTAATTAGGGTACTCCTAAGGCTTAGGAAGAACCACACTCAAGGGGCCAAAGAGCCGCATGTGGCTCCCTAGCCGTAGTTTGCCGACCACGCGTCTAGACTGGCAAAGGTACAAGGAGAGAGACAGTTAGCAGGCTACCGTGGATCCCAGGCAAGAGATAATAGTGAATGGATAATAGTAACAGCAGTAGAGCTACTGACAAAAGGTCAGGTTCTGAACTTAAATAATTTTGAGGGTAGATTGGATTGAACTTGCTGAGGAATTCCTGTGGGGTTTGAGAAAGAGAGAAGTTCAGTAAGATTCTAATGTTCTGCTCTAACAGGAAGGAGAAAATTGCCATAAAATGAGATGGGAAATGTGGGGGTGTAGGGCTGAAATCAGAAGTAGTCTGGAACTCCTATTATTTGCACATTTATTTTTCTGGATATCAGGGTTTCTATTTCTTTGTATTTTTCCTTTTTTGTTGTTATTTGTTTAATTTTTCTAGCTTTATTGAGGTATATTTGACAAATACAGATTGTATATCTTTATGGTAGACAAGGTGAGGATTTTATATACATACACATTGTGAGATGGTGACCACAATCAGGCTAATTAGCATAACCATCATTTCACATAGTTGCAGTTTTTTGTGTGTGATGAGAACACGCAAGACCAACCCCTCTAGCTCATTTCAAATATACCCTACGGTATTGTTAACTGTAGCCCCCATGCTGTACATTAGACCTCCAGGACTTACTCATCCCGTGTAGCTGAAACTTTGTACACTTTGCCCAACATCTCCCTATTTCCTCACTCCCCTTTGAGATACTTCTTAGTTGACTTTTTAGGAGACAAATTCCGGTTTTGACAAAGGTCATCTCATCCTCAATTCATCCCTGCATTGGACTTTTCTTCCATTATGAGGTTTCATTTATATTAGTCACCATTTAGCAAGAAAGTAATAACTACTTACTACAGTTCAGAGAAATGTGCCCATTTGATCTTCCCAGGTCTTTATTAAAATGTTTATTTATTTTAAAATCTTTATTGTTATAACAGATGTTCCCTTTCTTCTCCCATTGACCCCTTATAGCCTGTCCATGTCCCCTTCCCACTCCAGGCCTTCACCGTCCTATTGTCTGTGCCCATGAGTTATGCATATATGCATACAAGTTCTTTGGTTGATCTCTCCCCACCCACCCCTCCACCCACCCCCACCTTCCCTCTGAGATTCAACAGTCTGTTCCATACTTCTGTGTCTCTGGATCTATTTTGTTCAACTGATCTTTCCAGTTCTTTACTCTGCCTTTGGATTCTTTCTTGTCATGGTCCAACAAAGGGGGGAAAATAGTATCGTATGATACACCGACTTGCTTTAAAACACACAAAGGACTTTTATAGCTGTCATTAATATGCTTAAAGTTTTCTTCTTTCATTTATTTAAATAGCCTCCTTTATAAACAGCACACAGGAGATTATTCTGCACTGGATAAAGATAGTCTCCTTTTAATGTGATTATACCTCTGCAGAAAGCAATATTTGGAAACATTCAAATAGATAAGATTTTTAATGAGTATACTGATGTTTTTGTGTAGACACTTGAAGCAAGAATTATTTATTATGTTTAACACCTAGCTTATCTGACATTAATTAATTAGCTTATTGTTCATTCAGTAGAAATTCATTATTGAGTTTCTACATGTGTCAGGGATTATGGAGAATAGAGCACAAAACTTACTTTTGACCTATCCATTTTCCTTGGGAAGCTGTTAAAATACTTTAGAGGTAGGAGTTTTAAAACAGAGCATACTAATTTATAATATGATGAGGCTCACATGGGCCATTTAGGTTTTTAAGGCTGTTTTTCCTAGAACTCGATGACCCTAGGCTACTTTACCATTGGTGTTGTGTGGCTATATAGATTTTTTTCTTTACCATCAGTCATTGGTTATCTATGGTCAGTTCTCACATCCATGTATGTCTGGGTCCCTTTCCTCAGTCTTCCTAGGTGGGCAGCAGTGGTGATGTCCAGATAGAAGAGTCTGGGAGCCAAATTAAAATGAGGGAGGGAAAGAAAGGGAGAGGATAGTACCTGACATGTTTCAAGGATGGTGTTCTGGAATAGAGAGGCAGAGCTAGTGACAAAGATGTAATTTTTTAGTCAATTTTGGAAGACAAGATTTGCCTAAAAGGAGCAGCAAATTTGATAGCAGAAGAAATGAGAGTCAATAGAAATTATGGGTTACTTAAAAAAAAAATTGATTTCATAGAAAGGAAGGGAGACGGAGAGTGAGATAGAAACATCAATGAGAAGAATCATTGGTCTGCTGCCTCTTGCACGCCCCCTACTGGCGATCGAGCCCGCAACCCGGGCATGTGCCCTGACCAGGAATTGAACCTTGACCTCCTGGTTCATGGGTTGACGCTCAACCACTGAGCCATACCAGCCAGGCCTGGGTTACTTTTCAGTTGCCCAGTTCTAAAAGTTTGTCCCATTGGACTACTTTCCTCCACCGACACATCCAGGCATTTCAACTGTATAATAAAAGACTCCTGACTAGATGAGGACACACATCTTTAACTGCTACCACATGCCTTCATATGCCAATATAAATCATTGTATGATATATGTCTCCAGACTGAATCTGACCAGAAATTCCTTAGTAATCCAAAGTGCGCAGAGACCAGTTGCATTAATTCTTTTTGGTCAGCCTCCATTGGTGGGAGAAGTCTTTGCTGTGTCTCGTAGGCTCAGGCCCCAGATTCTTTCTGAAGTGCTCTTCAGACCCTAACTTATGCCAAATGACTGACTTTCCTTCTGTCTGTCTGTTGGTATTACTCTGACTCCTATCTCTGAGGCCGTTTGCCTCAGTCCTGATGGAAATATCTAACTGCTAAGCCCTCTGTGAGGTGTATGTCATCCTGATCACATCCCATATGACTTTGCCTTCTCAGGGCTGATGGTCCCAACCCACTTTCCTACTTAGGACACGCTTTGTTATAATGGACAGGAGGGGAACTTTTTACCTCTACTATAAATTGATGTGAATTGACTCAATTTGGAGTCAGTGTTTTCCTTACTGTTCAGAATATATCTTCATTTCCTTCCAGGGTCATAGTTAGAAGTCTGACTAGGATAAAAGTTTGATTTTGTTAATGGTAGGACCAATAACATATACTGATTATCGCTACTTCTGTAAGTTATTGCACACTGTTCTACACTATGGACACATGATCTTAAAACAACCACAGACTTTTCCTGTTGTTTTTTCCTACTCTGAGTGAAGGAAGGAAAGAAATATGATGCAATCAGAACATATTTCTTGGTATTTATATTTGCCTTTGATTTTTCCCAATGGAAATTGCAACTCAGGTTTCAGCAAATGTTTATGTGTTCTATAGTTACAGGTGACTATAATAGTGTATATAGTTGGAAGTGTAAGTTAGAATATAAGAAATAAAAAATGAAATGAAATTTAAAAACTTAATATAAAACTGAATTAATAAAATTTTAAGGATTCATGTATTGTGTCAAAATACTGAATTATGACTTGAAGAAAGGAAGTCATTGTTGTCTTTGAGGCCAGTGAGAGAAAACCTATCAGAAGCAGAATGTCTTCACACATCTCTGAAGAAAGGCAGAGATACTGTCCAGTGGAAAGAAGTGTTGTATATCATAGCAAGAAAGAACTATTGGACAACCTCAATCTTCCTACTTCTCCTGTCCTTCAAATATCTTCTAAAATGATAGTTGTCGTGTATTATTTATTTGCTCTCTAGTGTGGAGGAGGAAGAACTTTTCTCAATTTTTAAGTTTTTTTTTTTTCCATCTGGTCTAATAATCAAATAGACATGAGACATATTAACAAGAGAAATTTAATAATGTACATATGTATGTGTACCTCACATATGTAAGAGAGTCAGAGATCCCACATACATGAGAGTTTCAAAGACAGAAAGGGAATGTGTGCATAAAAGAGATTCTAAGCTAATGATGAAGTAGGGCATCTTGAGGTAAAAGAAGTTCATTGCAGGGAGAGCACCTATTCAGTAATTAATAGTTTGCCCTGCCATATAGATAGGTCAAAAGAGGTTATCTTTCATACTCTTGTTATTATGGGGAAGACCCTAATTCAGATTCCTCTAGATAGTTAAGGGCGGGGGTCAGAAGTTTCTCTTGGTTGCCTTTAGCTTAATCTGTACATCTTGGGGTGAGTTGTTCTGAACCCCTACAGTAGGGACTTATCAGAAAAACGTATTTTGTAATATATTACTAAGTCAGTTTTTCAAATATCTTGATATTTTAAAATCAAACTCTAAGTAAAAGCCTTTGCTAGGCCATGTGACGATATAAATTTGAAAACAGCAGCCTAAATATTACAATTTCTTAAAAACCTAACTTAAGTATATTTCCTCTTTTTTTCAAGTGGGAAAGTGGCTCTTTCATTGAGGTTGAAGGGGAATCAGGACTATTAGGCAGAACTGGGCATCAGGCTGCTGCAAACTGTGGATTTTTCTGCCTTTGTTGTGACCATAATGTCCTCAGTATGTCTCTCACCATGTCTCATGGTTTTGCACACCGAATGGACAGAGAACAGGGTATAGTGTTCAGTTTATTTTTATTGATTTCAGAGAGGAAGGGCAAGGGAGAGAGAGAGAGAAACATCAATGATGAGAGAGAACCATTGATTGGCCGCCTCCTACACGCCCCCCACTGATTATTGAGCTCTCAACCTGGGCATGTGGCTGGGAATGGAACTGTGACCTCCTGGTTCATAGGTCAATGCTCAACCACTGAGCCACTTGGCCAGGCTAGTTTATTTTAATTTTTATTGGTATTTATGTTTGTCAAGCTGATATTTTGTTTTGAAAGCTCACAAAAATAATACCTATTTCAGGAAGAAATATTCTGAAATTCAGCATGTCCCTGAAGATGGCTATGGTGAAGTCATGGTGGCTCAAAAGATATCAAGGAAGATTTGATTGAGCTTATCTAAGAATTTAGGAATTTAAAAATGTCCCTAAACTCCATGAAACAGATATTGATATTTGGGGATGACTATGTTATTAATAGACAAAGGTTGTGCCAAAGGATAAAACTATAGCCAGCAGAATTTAGCTTGAACTCAGTGCTAGAGATTTTACACATTAATAGATTCAGGGGCCTTACATTTAGCTAGATCATTGTGGGTGTTGATCTTTTCCTAGTGGAGTAGCCTGAAATTGTCCTTTATTCTTTCTTTTTTTTTTTTTTAAACAACAGAAATTTATTTTCTCACAGTTCTGGAGGCTGGAAGTCCAGGGTCAAGGTGTCAGCAGGTTTGATTTATTTTGAGGCCTCTCTCTTTGGCTGGTAGATGGCCATCTTCTCCCTGTGTCTTGATGTGGCCTTTCCCATGTGATCTTTTATAGGGATACCAGTCATGTTGGATTGAAATCTATCCTATGATTTCATTATAGCTTAACTACCTATTTAAAGCCCTTATCTCTAAATACATTCTGAGGGGTGGGGTTAGGACTTCCACTTATGAATTGGAGGGGAAGAGGGAACACAATGTAGGCCATAAAAAACGTAGATCTGTCCTTTATTCTTTAGTTTAATTTTTTAGAGGAACTCAAGTCACCAACCTCCTTCTTCCCATTTATGTTTCTTTCCAGTGCCACTATTCCTGAGGACATATATTGGTTTTTCTTATTATGTTACAGAGAAGAAAATTGTGACTTGATAAATTTTCTAAAGTGACTATAGAAATTAGCAAGTCAGAAGTTGCATATAATGGCTTAATAGATCTGTAATTGAGGAACAAAGGACTTGATTCTAATGATGCATTGTCACATACTGCTTATCAGCATCCATCTTAACAATACAATAGAATTTTGTTACAGTAGAATTCCAGTGGCAAATGGAAATATGCACGGGTTTCCAGGATGCAAGAGAAGAAGTATGATTTCCCTGTTGAGGGCAGGTTGTCTGTCCTCCAGTTGTTGGTTGTTCTTTAGTGGTTCCAGCCTTCCTCCAATGCCTCTGTCAGCTGCTATAACAAACTACCATCAACTGGGTGGCTTATACAACAAACATTTATTTCTTAACAGTTCTGGAGGATGGGAAGTCCAACTTCAAGGTGCAGGCAGATTTGGAGTCTGGTGAGAGCCAGCTTCCTCATTCATAAACAGTTGTCTTCTCCCTGTGAATTCACATGGTAGAAGGGATGAGGGAGCTCTCTGCAGCTTTTTTTTTTTTTTTTAAATAATGACACTAATCCCATTTATGAGGGCTCCCTTCTCGTGATCTAATCACCTCCCAAAGGCTCCACCTCCAGATACTATCTCATTTGACAATTAGATGTCAACATAAGCATTTGGTCTATAGCAGCTTTTATCCCAGAAAATGGTTTATATATGTACTAGAGGCCTGGTGCATGAATTTGTGCATGGGTGGGGTCCCTCAGCCTGGCTGGTGATGGGGGCCAATTGGAGGGGGGTGGGGGCCGACAGGGGGAAGGGACCGCGGGAGTTTGGCCCCAGCAACAAGCTAACCAACGCTGATTCTGCGATAAATAGGGCTCCCTCCTCTCTCCTGTCTGGGTATGGGGTGTGGGTGAACCAGATTCGGGGCTGTCAGGGCCCCATCAGCAAGGTCTACTGGCTGGTCATCCGGTCATCCTGGTCATTCTGGTTGTTCAGTCTTAACGGTCACTTAGGCATATACACACACACACACACACACACACACACACACACACACACATACATACTAGAGGCCCGGTGCACGACATTCGTGCACTGGGCGGGGGCGGGGGGGTTTCCCTCAGCCTGGCCTGCACCCTTTAGTAGTCTGGGAACCCTTGGGGGATGTCCCGTGGGGAGCAGGCCTAAGCTGTAGTCGGATATCCTTAGCGCTGCCACGGAGGCAGGAGAGGCTCCTACCACTACCACTGTGTTCGCCAGCCAGCCCCCCCCCCCCCCCCCCGGCTTGTGGCTGAGTAGCGCTCCCCCTATGGGAGTGCACTGACCACCAGGGGGCAGCTCCTGCATTGAGCATCTGCCCCCTGGTGGTCAGTACGCATCATAGAGACCAGTCCTTCCACATTTAGGCGATTTGCATATTACCCTTTTATTATATAGGATATATATTTGATATGGAAATGATAAATACAACACTAAAGTGGACAATAGTGACCTTTGGAAATTAGCTAGCCAAACAGAGATGAACCTTTTAAGAGACTGCATTGTGGAGTGTGTCAGATTGTTCTGGCTTCTGGTAGGGTTCCCTTGGAAGCTCCACTTTCTTCATTCTAAATGAAATGCCAGTGTCTCATTCTTCTAACTAAGACTTGGGTCTCTGCATGGTGTGTAAAAGCAATAATGATAGTAGAGAAATTCCCTGGAGGGGGCAGTGGATTTTTTTAAAATCAAGTCAATCCATTTAAGTCTTTGTTCCCAGATTTAATAGCTATAGCATGATGTCACTTTCCTATAAAGAAACTTTAGAGCACTTTTTACTTGAAGTTTTATATCTATTTCTATGACAAATCTATTTCAGTGACTGCAGGCTCTGCTTTTGGCACAAAAGTTTTGCTGTGCTGTTCAATCCAAATCAAGCCGTATTCTTCCACCTGCTGTCTGCTGCTGCAGAGCCCGCCATGCTGCTCCTGTTGTTTGCCTTCTCGCTGATGTAAGTGCTGTCCCTCAGGAAAGGCACTAAGGGAGGCCCATATACTTAGTAATCAGTAGAGATTCTCACCGAAAAACAAAGAATACAAATACCTGTTTGGACGAGTGAAGGCAAAAATGTTTTTTCCTAAGCCCAGGAAGAAAAGAAGAGAAATGAATGGTATATAGATAGTGGAAGGATTTATATCAAACTCAGAACCTTTGACTGAAGAATGCATTGGGTACCCCAAATGTGAAATCTTTTATTGTATTTTTAATTTAAAAAGGGTAGAAAAGAAGTCTACAGTGTTTATTATTCCAGGAAAGTGGGTTTTGTTCCCTATATAAGAAAATAGAATTTATGGGGTCCATTTCTGTTCAGGAGATAAATTTAAATTAAAACAATTATTTGTATTGATTTCAGGGAGGAAGGGAGAGGAGAGGGAGAGATAGAAACATCAATGATAAGAGAAAATCATTGATGGACTGCCTCCCTGCAATCCTCACATTGGTGTTGGAGCCTGCAACCTGGACATATGCGCTGACTAGGAATTGAACCATGACCTCCTAGTTCATAGGTTGACGCTCAACCACGCTGGCAGGGCAAATTTACATTTTTGATTATATTTTCTGATGAGAGGTTCTATGTAGGAATAGAGGAAACTCACTCAATAGACATCTCTTACAAACACTTATGATGGCTTCTTATGTCTTGACCTCAGAGCAGAGGAAGGTCAGAGGGCCTCGCCAGGTGTGAGTGGCCCTGGCTCTAGGCTGCTTTGTCTCTACCACCACACCTGTCCAGGGTCTGCAGGGTTTCTGGAATTGGCAAACACTTAGTGAGTGCTTGGGAAGTACCTACAGGAGATGCCTGGAAATAAAACACCTGCTCTTAGATAACTTTTAGACATGTGGTGAGTTTACAGTTCTGATGTATGTTTCTTTCCAGTACCACCAAGTAATTTTCCAGGCCTCAGAAGCTATTGACAGGGTGCTCTACAAATATAATTCAGTTTTAACACTATCTACCTGGAGGTAGCATCAGATCCCACAGTTCTATAAGACTGCCCTACTCTAGACTCCAATCACAAGGCCAAGTTGTCACCTGCACTTGTGACTGACCAGCTATAAATTGGAGTTTCCTATGACCCCCTTCTCAAGTTGGATCTGTTTTCTAGACTGGCTCACAGAACTCAGAGAAACATTTATTAATGCTCTTTTAAAGAGTGGAAAAGCCGAAACCGGTTTGGCTCAGTGGATAGAGCGTCGGCCTGCGGACTGAAAGGTCCCGGGTTCGATTCCGGTCAAGGGAATGTACCTGGGTTGCGCACATCCCCAGTGGGGGTGTTCAGGAGGCAGCTGATCGATGTTTCTCTCTCATCGATGTTTTTAACTCTCTCTCTCTCTCTCTCCCTTTCTCTCTGTAAGAAATCAATAAAAATATATTTAAAAAAAATAAAAAAAAGAGTGGAAAAAATAAATGATTTTAAGTATGTGGGAGTTGTTATAGTTTAAGTTTCTATGTGAATCTGTGAAAAAAATCATGTAATATTGAGAAAATATAAGTAAAAAAGAGCTAGAATAATTGTAATAGTAAGTTAATTATGTATTTTAACCCTACTTTATAAAGATGGCATTATAAAAGTGTTTGGTCCCTAGCATCTCTTAGTTTACATTATTGCCTTCCCTCCTACACACACTTACACACACATGTGCACACACATGAAAACCAGGAGACCAGAACTTGGCTTCCATTACCATAGGAAGGAGAGAGCATGACAGTAATGCGAGGAGAAACAAAAGCCTTTTTACTTTCAATGCCCAGGGGCCTGGCCTAAACAGTAAGCTTGCAAAAATACTGTTGAGGAGGTGGGAAGAAAACTGGAGAGAATAATGTCTTCATTGCCTTAAAGGGATCCCTCCACGTGGGGACCAGGATCTGGGCTCCCTAGAGGCCCAGCTACTGTAGGAAGTCTGTGAAGAGGCAAGGAATGCCTATGTGCAGTCTGGTGTCTTAGATGGGTCTCTGCTTCTATTGTCTATTAGCAGTTAATTCAAGATGACCCAGAGGGATACCATGGGGAGACTGGTCTTGAGACACTTTCACCAGAATTCCTACAGCTGAGCAGCTGAACTCGGTGCCCTCAAGAAACGTATGGGAGTAAGGTGAGAAGGAGAGTGAGAAAGAGAGAGAGGAAGAGAGAGGGAGCTCTAGCTTGTTTGGCTCAGTGGATAGAGCTTCAGCCTGTGGACTGGAGAGTCCTGGGTTTAATTGTGGTCAAGGGCACATATCTGGCTTGTGGGCTTGATCCCCAGCAGGGGGCATGCAGGAGGCAGCTGATCAATGATACTCTCTCATCCATTGATGTTTCTATCTCTCTCTCCCTCCCCCTTCCTCTCTGAAATCAATAAAAATATATTTAAAAAGAAAGAGAGAGAGAGAAATGGAGAGGGAAAGAAAGAGCATGAGAGAGAGCGCACAAATAGACCTGAGGGATCTGGTGAATGGAATGGGAAGAAGGGATTGCAGCCCATGAGGAATGGACTATGTGAGTAAATTGATCTGAGAAGAAGGATGTATCGCTGGTTATGGTTAAAGGTGTCCAAGAGCCGGATGCCTCCCCTGATGCCTCAGAGAAAAGAGGTCAGGCAATGAACCATGTATGCATTTAAGTAGATTAACTACAACAATCTTGAATTGAATGAATTTTCCCTTTATTAAAAAGATAAAGCTTTCTGACACTAGCCATCATGGCACACTGAGATGGAAACTACACTTAGTTATGAAAAATCACATTGCAGATTTACACAACTGAGCTTTGTGGATTGAACACACATGTGCGCGCACACACACACACACACACACACACACACACGTGCGCGCGCACACACACTGCATTGCAGATGACAAAACCAGGGATGTGTTTGTAGGTGTTGAGAGCAGGCCTCCACAAAATGTGTCACTTTGGTACGAGAATTATTTTAGCTGAAGGCAATCAAGATGCTGCAGGCTCACAAGAAACTTTATTTCTCCCTTAAAGAATTAAATTAGGGGTCTTGCCCATAGTAAGAGTTATCACCAGAAATAACATTTTATGACCCATCTATAGAGCAGGGCAAACTTCTAATTAGCAAACATCTGCTCTGCTTATCATCCTGCACTGATCTTCTTCCTCTGAAGTCCCTCAGTGATCCTTAGCTCTGAATGTCATATGTGCCTCATGTTTCCCTTCTGTGTCTGACTCTCTCATGAATGCGGGTTCCCAATGCACATGTATATGTTATACTTGGTTATTTTGCCATGCTAGTCTGTTTCATGTCTATTTGATTATTAGACCAGCTGAGAGAACTTGGAGGGTAGAGGGAAGTCTCTTCCTCCCTCACGTAGTCATTCACCAGGTAGGTTCTCACCTGCAGGGAGAGGAGCTGCTATATAGAGAAGGGCATGAGATCAGCCTGCAAGAAGAGCCTGGGTTGACAGTAGAGCTGTGGCCATTAAATCTCCATCAAAGCATTCCCATTTCTATCCTTATCAGGAGGCATGTAAAGGTTCCTACCTTGAGAGTTGTTGCTTGCTTGGGTGACGTAGAAAACAGCCAGTACTTATATTTCCTGCCACTTCCTGTGGAACAGAACACTGCTGACATTTTGGCCAGATGAATTGGTTGTTGGGGACAATTCTGCACTTTGTGTGATATTTAGCAGCATCCCTGGCCTCTAGATGTCACTATCATCCTCACTCCTAGTTGTGATAACTAAAATGATCTCCAGACATGGCAAGATCACCTTCAATGGAAAAACACTGTTCTAGGGTATAAATTCTTTACTACGTAAGTGCCTCCTGATTGTAACGTAGGAAACTAAAGCAACCAGCATTCTGCGTATATGATAGGTAACCTGAGGTAAGATACAAGAGGCAGGATGAAGTATGTGAGCAAAGTTGAAAACAGCAGGCGAGTGTTAGAGGATTGGCTTTTACTTACATTTTCTTTTGAATTAAACCTCACCAAGTGTCATTGAAATTCAAGACCTTGCTCTGGGAAACCGCTACTGAATATATTCTGATGGCAGCTTTCTATTTTATCTAAAATACTGCTTTTAATCTTTCTTTATATATCCTATTTCCCAAGCACTTAATCACATTTATTGCTCACCTTTGGACTGTCTCCAAAGTTGGCATGTCCGAGGAAAGTCTCAGGACGCTGATAAAGAAAAGAAAAGGTTGAAGAAGAGTGAGGATATTGGAGGAACTCCTGAACTAGAGTAAGTGCTATAGAAAAGTAAGGGATTTGCAAGGAAGAAGGATAAAACTTTGAGGAACCTTCTTGTATTTCATATTACATTTTAATGAGATGTAATAGTGCAACACTGTGACTTACATGCTTTGAGAGAGTAAAATAATAACCTTCAAATACCATAAAATTAATAGGAGTCAGTAGATACTAAGCTAGAAAAAAAATCACTCTGCTGATTCACTCATTTACTCTCCTGATTTTTCTCTTTGGTTTTCTTTAGGTTTGGGGAAGCAGATTCACAGGAGATGTACCTCCCTACCCTTGATCCGCCTGTTCTAAGGCTATTTGCTGTGGCACCATTTTATGTAGTCACACCCACAAAGCCTCCATTGTGTTAATAATTTGAATGATATATAGGTTTGAGTGTCATCATGTTATCTATCTGATTCCCAAAACTTATGTTTTCCCTGTGAGTTAGAATTTGTGCCTCTAATTAATTTAGCAACATCAACTCTAAAATGTTTGCCCTATAATGAGTTTCCAAGTGCCATGAAAACCTCATCGTTCAGGCAAGATAAAAATTGGTATGTTTTCACCAGGGAGCTCATCTTTCAGGTAAAATAACAATTGATATATTTTAGCCAGGGAGCTAATGTAATAACCTTGTAATCCATGGTTGCATCAGGGTAACTATCAAGTCCCCACAGTGTGGGTGAAAATCAGATGGGACTTAGACTGCTATACTGCTGCTTATTTCAGCTGAAAAGTAGTAAGTGATTTTGGCCTTTTTATTCCACTGTGTGCTGTCACCTGACTCACCCTAGAGCAGTTTTCTGGGCTAGAGACTTCACTTGTTTAGCATTTCAGGCATCATGACTTATCTAAGCATGCCATGCTTAAAACTCCTGCGACCCTGGTTAAACAAACCAGGGTGCAGAAAGAATATTTTGGCATTTCCTAAATGAGTAAGTCTTCTAGAAATGCAGCACTGAGGCTTTTTATCTTTCCTTTCCTTTTATTTTGCTTTGTTTTCATTCATTCATTCATTCATTCATTCATTCATTCATTCATTCATTCATTTCATAGATTAGCTGAGCTCATTTGCCTACCAGATGTGTCTTTAGCAATTTATTATAAGGCATTTCTATGATTTCACTTGACATTGTTATTGATGTTAGCTGTGAAGGTGTTTTGGAAGTGATGCTGAGAAAGCATCTGGTTAAGTTAGCTAGTCTGGTTCAAGAGATGATTCTAAGGCTCATCCACTCAGTCCTCGCATCATCCAGTAACGGGCACCCTTGAGTAACTGCTCAAGAAATGAACACTGTTTCCTACCTCTTGCCTTTATGGAGAAACGCTTTAAAATCAAGCCATGAGAGATTATTTAAAAAGTATCCGTGTTTATCTGCTGTTTGCTTAATCCATGGTTTTTATCAATGCTTTGAGTCAGGAGAATATAAAGTTATGCATTCTATATGCATTATTCACTGAAACATTTTAAGGAAAAGCTTAACTGTAAAACGGAGTGACTCATCTCACTGAGGGATAGGCTGACATGTTAGTGACTTGCCAGAAATAGTGCAGCGGGACTAAGTAAGCTGACTCTAATGATGAGTTTTACAAGGTAGCTTGTTCCTTCTTCTTCGTGGGCTCCATGACCTTTTCCCGAGAGAGAGATATTTATGGGAAATCTACATCTCTCTTCTATATTCTTCCAGACCTTTAGCTTACTGACTAGGAGCAGAGGAGACAAGAGTGGATAAAATAAGAAAACAAAGGGGTTGGGGGGAGTGGGAGAGAGAATGCTCTCACCAAGTGAAAGAGACAAACAGTATCCAGAAGACAGCTTTTCATTTTGGGGGGAAAAATAGAATTTTTTTGGTGTGATTAGCAATAAGTCAGTGTAACACAGGGTCCTGATTCTCCCTCCACACTGCACTGCTCTGCACCATGAACACAGGTCCTTGGCCCAGACCCTGGTATCACCCTTGGTTATTATCTTTCCTTCAGTTCGCCTACATGCGTCTACCCTTTCTCTCCATCTCCCCATCCCTACTGCTGTTCATTTTAAATCCACCAACTTTTAAAGTATATTTCACCTATTTCTCCCCCCACCCCCAGTTTTATTGTGAAATAATTGACATACATCAATGTATAAGTTTATGGTATACAACATGATGGTTTGATTTATTGTGAAATGATTACCATAGTAATTTTAGTTAATATCAGTCATCTCATGTAGATACAGTAAAAAGAAAAGTGAATTTCTTCTTCTAATGGGAACTTTTAGGATCTACTCCCTTAACAAGTTTTCTGTATATTATTCAGCAGTGTTAAGTATAGTCGGCATGCGGTATGTTACATCCCTAGTATTTATTTATCTTATAACTGGAAGTTTGTAACTCCTAACCATTCTCCTCCAATTCCCTTTCCCTCTACCTCTTGCCTCTGGTAATCAAAAGTCTAATCTCTTTTTCTGTGCAATTGGTGGGGTGTTTTTATGGTGTGTGTTTTTTGTGATTTCTCTTTTAGATTACAGTATTTGTATTTCTCTGTCTGACTTATTTTACTTAGTATAATGTCTTTAAGGTCCATCATGATGTTGTAAATGGCAGGATTTCCTCATATTCTGTGACTGAATAATACTTAATAGCATGTGCATATACACAACCTCTGTATCTATTCATCCACGAATGAACACTTAGGTTGTTTTTACGTCTTGGGTATTACAAATAATGCTGTGATAAACATGGGGGTTCAGATATCTTTTCAAGTTAGTGTTTTTGTTTCCTTTAAATATATTCCCAGAAATAGAATTGCTGGCTCACATATTAGTTCTATTTTTAATTTTTTGAGTAACTTTCATACTATTTTCCCTAGTGGCTGCACCGGTTTAAATTCCTACCAACAGTGCACAAGGGCTCCCTTTTCTCCACATCCTAGCCAGAATTTGCTAACTCTTGTCTTTGGAGCCATCTTTCCGTCTTAACTGGATTCTCTAGTTCTAACTACCATCATCTTTTTCTTTGACTGTCAAAAACAAACCAAACCACCTTGTAACTTGTCTCTTGGTTTCTATTCTTGTTGCTCACGCTGCCTCCTCCACAGTGCAGCTAAAGAAATTGTAGTGAAACTAATTCTTGTGGTGTCACTCCCCTGCATGAACAGTAACATGATGTCTCAGAACACCACAATAGGATCTTAAGTGAATTTTAAACATCAGAAATTATTATACTAGGTGTGTATATACTATATGGATTATGTGTGTATGCATGTTGTAGATGGAATGTCTCAAGAGTACATTCTCAAGAGAACATTTCTCTTTCCCAGAAATGTTCTAGAAATAAGATTTAATAAAATATACTATTGAGCAGAAATCTCTCTACCTTCTGCTCAGTTTTTCTGTGAACCTAAAACTGATCTAAACAATAGTCTGTTGATAAAAAGTATATCAGTTCTCTTATTTCAGGTAGTATAGGCAGCACTTGAATAGCTAAGATATCTCATCTTGGCTTTTTTGTCAATGTAAATTCAAAGGTCCTGCCTCTCTTAATATGTTTATCTCTAATTTCTATGGTAGATATGGTAAACTGTTCAGTCTGCATATAATAACAAAGGCAAAATATACTTTTTCTCAGGCAATACTGACTTTATTAATAAGACTTGTTAAGTTAACTAATTCATAAATGATATATTTTTGGTCTTGAGGATCTAAGCTCCACATTTCAGCCCAGTCTTTCAAATCTCAAAATTAAATGTTTATAGTAGGTAACTTCAATTCTTATTTATCTTTTTCAGTATAACTTTTTGATTCAACTACAGGTAAAAGGTGAATATCTCCAGATTCACAAATTCTTATGAGAGATTGTCTGGGAGTTAATTCATTTTTTGCAATCACCCATGTGATAGATTTGGTCAGTCCCATTTACTGTGACCAATCTTCTTGGCCATGAATATAACAATGAAGGCTGTAATGATAAGATTTTATTGACTTCTTCAAAACAAACTAAAATCAGACCATAAACTTTCTGGAAAATCCCATTCAGCTGAGGACATATTTTTTGAAATTTAAGTACCCATAATTAACTTTTTATAGTCTTTAGCTTATTGTTTGTAGGTTTTTAGGAATTACATTCACTGATGTTTGAAATAGTTACTGATATTATGATATAGTTATTGACTACAGCAACCTTTGCTAGTAGTTTCTGTTAACATTTTGTTTTTAATGGGACCTTATTCCTCAGAATTGAATTCATTGTTGTCCTCTCCTCTTTTCAAGTACCTTTTGTTTATAATGACTCTAGTTTGAAACCTTATACCTATTGTCTTTGAGTTTTTTTTCTCCTTCATTACCTAAACACAGTCACTGAGTCCTGTCAATTTTATAATCAAGTGCCTCAGAAGTAATTAAAACAACAACAAAAAAAGATTCCTCTTGCGGGCCTTGTTCTAATTCAGGCATTTTTTCTACTGCCTTTTAATTAATCTCCCAACTTATGTTTTTCCCCCCCATTTAGATTAATGCTACATACTATTGACAGATCTGTTTCTCTAAATATCCGCGTCATGCTATCACAATGCTTCTTAAACCTATTGCATACAAGGTATCATCTAAATCCTTTAGTCTAACATTCAAAGCCTATCATAATCTGTCATTTGCTACCCTTTCACACACATTTCTCCAAATATTGGCAATAAGTGACACTTCATTCCCCTGTTTTTTAAAAATACATTTTAAAACATTTCTTTTTTGCTATTCATAAGATACATTATACCATCTACTTTCAATATAAATAGACCTCTTATCTCAGATCTAAGATATTGGTTTTATTTTATTCTTTAAAAATTAGCAAATATTACTAATCTCTTAACAATTTCATGTTAATAAATTTGTTGAACATATATAGCGGGATTTCAAAAGTGATTTATTATATGGGTTATTCAAAGCTTTTACAATAGTTGGAGTAGCAAGGAAATATAGAACTAAGTTCAAAATTGTCTGCTTCAGTTTGTAAATTTTTAGCAGTTGAAAACATAAGTATTTACTATGTGTTTTTGTATTGTAGCTGCTTTATTTATTTATTTACTTATTTATTTATTTATTTTTTAATTAGAATTTAAGTTCCTGAAAGGCTAGGTGCTGTGTGAATATGTGTGTTTGTATTTCTTCATATTGTTAGGTAGGTGCTTGAGAAAAATGGATTGCATGAATTTGTAGAGTTGGGAAGGAGGATGTGTTTCTTGCCAAATAGCTTAGGCAAATGAGAAATCCTTACTTCTCACAAACAAGGCCTTAGAACATGGTTAGTTACCGCAAATACCTATGGGAAAAAGGCAGATAAGATGACCCAGTGAGCTGGGCAGGTTGGAGAGGTGAAGACTGGGTCTGACAGGAGAGCATTTGCCTTTTCCAAAGGAGGCAGCTGCTATTCAGCAGTAGCTATTGCTGCCACATGGGAATTCAACTCCAGTGTTGCTCAATCTAATTTTCCAAAGTTGGAGATTTAAACTTTTATGTGAAAGATCCTAATTTTTTCCCCCTTAGAATTTGAAAAACCAAATTCTACAGCCATGTAGGCTGAATTTGTCCTGCAAGCTGTGAGTTTGCAATCTTGTCCCTAGAGACGTTGTTGTAGTGGGTGTTGTAGTAGAATTCTCTCATCTGACATGATCAAGGTTGGCATCTGGTCAGTTAGTTAGAATAGTCAGTTAAAGTGGCAAATCATAAACAGATGACTGATTTTTATGGAATTCTTAGAATAATACACAATGATGCATATGCCAAATATTTTACATTAATTTAGAATGTACAAATTAAAGATTTTCACCAATCTTCTCATGTTGGGGTAAGGCCTTTTCTCTGAGTGTGAGTTCATTGATTGGATGCCTGAATTATGTTTCCTGTGAAGACCACACATGTTGTCCTTCATTCCCAGTTTCCATTTCCTTAAGGTGATACTGTTAATAATCTGGTTATTATTAACAGGAAAGGAGGAAAAGAAAGACTAGGTAATATAGCGATGTCATTTATACAGCTTTGCTAGGAAGCTACAGTTTAACACTCTCCAATCCATTCTCCAGAGATCCATGGGGAAAAAGACTGGAGCTAGGCATGCCCAGTAAGATCTAGGTGATGTGGGAGAATGCTTACCTAGTAGTCACACCCGGGAACAAGTCAGTGGCCAGAATAGGCATGGCTACTGCAAACTCTGGGGAAGACTTGATATATATATTTTAAATATATTTTTTATTGATTTCAGAGAAGAAGGGAAAGGGAGAGAGAGAGATAGAAACATTAATGATGAGAGAGAGTCATTGATCGGCTGCCTCCTGCATGCCCCCTACTGGGGATCAATCCTGCAACCCAGGCATGTGCCCTTGACCGGAATCAAACCCAGAACCCTTCAGTTCACATGCCCACGCTCCATCCACTGAGCCAAACCAGCTAGGGCGGGAAGACTTGATATTTAAACTCCTGAAAACTGGGAACTCTCTCTCTTGTTTTCTTATGCTCTTGGCCCCCTTGCTCTCTCGGGACTCCGGATGCAGGGGGCATGAGCCATGTGGGACCCACACAATGGATTGATGGACTGAATCTAGACTGATGCTACATCAGACCCAGTTCCGCCATGGAACAGAAACTCTAGACACTGACTCTACTTTTTGCTCTGCTGAAGCCCCAGCTGCATATTTTCCAGGACTGGTTTAAGGAACGTGGGACTTTGCAACCCCAGAAATATATTTCCATGCCAATAAAAACCACTCTTTTGCCCATGCAAGTCTTAGAAAATTCCTTTTCTAAAGATATTGTAAGAACTTCACTCCCACTAGCGACAGAGGAATCCCACCAATCCAATCCTCCAGCAACAAAAGTAGAGGGAGAAGTCTTAACTCTTGCCAGGCAGGCTGAGTACAGAATCCTTCTAAGTTTCTATGACTTCCAACTGTTATGTTGCCTTGTCTCCAAATAAAACTACAGTATTTTTAGTGACTCACCTTTACCCAAAGCTTTAACCAAAGCATTTAAATTAATTTCATAGAAGCAATTCTTTTTGACACCCCTATTTCATCAGTTTGTATAATATTTAATTAACCTATGTAACTGCAATGTAAAATAAAATTAGAGTACACAAGTTTGAGAGCAAATAAAGCTGACTCCTGGCAGCTATTCAATTCAACAGATGGGAGCAGAAGAGCACATAAATATAAAATTAGCCTTCTAGCCACAAGATTCAGCATGTTGTGGGCAGCAACCAGGAAATTTTAAGGGAGGACTAGAGAGCATGGATTAATCCAGTCACTTGATTAAGTGAAGGTTAGTTAAGCGAGTGACATGGTATAGCATTATAGTTCATTGCGCCGATCTATAGTATTGGCCTGTACTATGAAACCCTTAGGATTGCACAGCATCAGCTACTATGTGTACATTACCGAGAGATGTTCCACAGTTGGATTACAAAGGCTTTAATGTGCTTTTCGTGACTCTCACTAGGAGGGGGTCTGAGCTCAGGGGAGTAATTCTAATCATCTGTATCCTTTGTACAATATGTTTTCTTCCAAGAGGGTTGTCTTGAGTAGAAATCATTTTCTTCTAGGAGAACTAAAACATTTTAGTGCAGTATACAGAACCATGCTTTTGAAAGAGCTATTGTGACTGTTTCAAAGTTCAAATTTCTTTTCTAAGAAAATTCTGTTTTCTCACCCAGAAGTTTCATTCCATTATTTTCTCAGTTCTTCCATAGAGCAATTCTTTATGACCAGACACACAAAAATGGTTCACACTCCGATAGAATTCTGATTATACAGGGTATGGCAAAAGTAAGTTTATAGTTGTGAGTATCCAAAACACAGAGTTTATTCTTGTATTATTATTAATTATTGAATTACTAGAGGCCCGGTGCACGAAATTTGTGCACTCGGGTTGGGGGGGGGGCGGTTTCCCCAGCCTGGCCTGTGCCTTCTCACAGTGTGGGAGCCCTGCAATCTATTTTCCCAAAGAGGTAGGCCCTGACAACCCATCCAGGGCTCCTTGATGGATTGCCCCAAAGAGGTAGGCCAGAGCCGGGGGTCCTGCCCCCAGTGTCACTGTGCAGGGCTGCTGGGACCTGTTTCCAGGCTGCGCACACAGCATCAAGTCCCTGCCCACCTGCTTGCGCCCGCAGCCTCCTGGTGACGGATTGTTATAGCGTGTTGACCACATAGGCTTTTGTTAGTATAGATTTTCCATATGAACAACTGTAAACCTATTGTTGCCACACCCTCTATTTGTCCTTATAAAGCAGTTCATGTGCTTTGAAGGAATCTAAAAATATTCTGTGCACTTCTATCCTCCATGCTCATTGTTGATGACTGTTGTTCCATGCACATTGAACTGACTATGTTAAATATTAGAGGTATTGGTTAGGCTCACAGATCTTATATGCACTTACTTTTTAAAATAAAAGATATATTTGAATTGTGGAATGGAAGAAAAGTTAATGTTTAACTAAATGACTAGTTATTTGTAAAACTACAGGTGACAAACTGACCTTTCCTACTGGTTTAATACTTTCTAGTAGCAGTGATAAATGGTTAGAGTAGGTTTGTGAATACTTAGTCATCAGAAAGCATTTATAAAAAATTTGTTGAGATAGCTTTCCTAAGCAATTGTCCAATGTTTTTCCAAATGGTTTACAAATTGCCTGTAGGAGTTTGTTCAGTTTCCACTTCCCTGGATTTCATCCCAGATACATGAAGTAGAATCTTTAACTGTGGAGCCTGGGATGTGCATTTCTATCAAACCCTGATGGTGCGAGTGCCTTTGAGAACCCGTACTCTTGGATTTGCAATCCCTAGATTAATAGAAATGATCTCTTCCCAAGAGTAGGCCCAATGTGGTGGGTAAAATCTGGCAGAAGGCAAATAAATAACCTTATTCTAAGATTAGCGCTCACACTGAAGTGTTTTTGCTGCCTTGGCCCTTCTGGCTGTTGAACTATTCTTATAGCCAAGAAGAGATTCAGAAACCTGCAAATAAATCCTATTTCTGACTAACTAGAAATCTAGGAGCTAGGATTCATGGCCTGCCTTGAATCTCCAGATGGGATCAATTTTTTTTAGGGCCCATAGCTCAGCATCTAACCCCATGCTGGGGGGACATTTAGAAGCTGAACTTTATTGATAGTTCATTGTAAAGCTTTTGTGGGCTGTGTAAAAGCTATCAATGAAAGGACAGCATAAAGAAATCTTTTGGTTCTATTTATTGTATTTTGCTTCAAAAGGAGACTCAATCTTGTTTTCACATTTAAGTACCATTCTGGAATTGATTAAAGTCTATTACAAGGTTTCAGATATCTGATATTGAAACAAAGGAATGATTCTTTAGTTCCTCATTCAATGAATGTGTAATAGGCAGAGACCTGTGAGTCTTTTAAAGTTTTATTTGCTTTGAGTGTCATGAGGTGTTAGAAGACATAATATTCTAATTTATGCCCATGTTCACTTTGAAGGATACATATAATTCTCTTTTTAGTGAATCCCATTTTGCTCCTTTTCACCTTTTGAAAATGTCATGTGCAACCTTTTAAAATTAAAGACCACAGGGCCCATAGGAGCCTCACACCACATAGCAGAGGCAAATTGCTCTGAGCTATTATACTGTAGAGTATCTATCGGCTACCTACCAAGAGAGGTTATATGGAGTCACACTCTGGAGATTTTTTTAAAAAAGAAAAGGGTGGGTGCTGTGTTCTTGAAATGCCTTCACAGCAATTCTCTTTGAAAGAAGAGAAAAGAACAGACTCATTTCATGAGGCTGTTCAAGGCATGAGCTGGTTCCCAGCTGGACCACTGTCTTCACTGGACAGCTATCAGGCATGGCAGCCTTGTCCTGTGACTCCTAGCCACATCCCCTTTGTTTTTGATCTTCACCATATAACTGCACCAACAATAATGCATTGTACATTTCATATTTCTGAGAAGTGGCATCTTAATTTGTTTCCAAGGCTGGGTAAACAGAATCATCATCATTATTCCATCTAATCCAGGGATTTTTAAATCTTCAAGAATTGGTTAAACCTTCTAGGGTATTGACTTCTTCATCCTAGGTTAAACCCAGTTTGGTTCTAATTTTAGTTTTATGATCAAATTTATGATGTCTCATTCTGATCATATTTGTGTGTTAGTTATTTGCTTGACTCATTTGAAAATTTTAAGGATTAAAGAATTTGAAAATGCACTGTGGTACCTCTGTAGTATGAAAGTTGCCCTTCTTGCAGATTATTCTATTTTCCCCTACCTATTTAAAAAATTTCCCTATTCTTTTGTTAAGAGATGTGCTTATTCTCATTATATGAACTTGGGGAAAAAAGAATTTTCCTACTGATAAAATTAAGTTTCTATGGCTTAGTACAAATTTAGTGCCAGGATTCTTCAAGCAGGAAGCTGATATTTGATATTTGTACACCTGAAATATATGTGACACTATAGAAAATCAGGAGTGTTAATTCCTCAAGAAAGGGATTTCTTAAGAGAAAGTGTATACTGGTTCTAGGATGCAGTCTCATGCCTTATGTAACCAATAGATGTTTGGATTTCTAAGCTTACATTTGTGCCTTGAAATTAATACTTGTGTTTTTTAAAAGATGATAGTTCAGGATTTTACCACTTCTCAATCTATTACAAATTCAAACTCTGAACCAAGAAAGGGTGACTGTGTTTTATGCACTAAGTGGGTAGTTTGGTTGTTTCAGTTTTTAAGTTCTCTCCTGAAAATATTAAAAACCATGGAAATAGTTATTTTAGCAATAAAGAGAAATAGTAGCAAGCTTATTTTTTTCATGCTTGGAAGTTGTCTAGGAAACAATTTAAATATATTTTGAAAGTACTTTAATTTTTATATTATTATTTTACTATATATATGGTACCATATATCAAATATACCATAGAGTCCAAAAGACAATTAATATTATATCCTTTCATAATGAGGCATATTTAAAAGTTTGGATTTGGGTAACTTCCTCAACTTGATAAAGAGCATCTACAAAAAAACCTATAGCTAATGTCTTTGTTAATAGTGAGAAATTAGATACTTTCCCCTGATATCAGGAATAGGTCAAAGATTTTCCTCAATGTTCTTCTAGAAGTCCTAGCAATATAATAAAACAGAAAAGGAAATAAAAGGTATACAGATTTATATCTCAGAAGGATAGAGAAATAATTTTTTTTTTAATATTTTATTGATTTTTCACAGAGAGGAAGGGAGAGAGATAGAGAGTTAGAAACATCGATGAGAGAGAAACCATCGATCAGCTGCCTCCTGCACATCTCCTACTGGGGATGTGCACGCAACCCAGGTACATGCCCCTGACCGGAATCGAACCTGGGACCTTTCAGTCCGCAGGCCGACGCTCTATCCACTGAGCCAAACCGGTTTCGGCGAGAAATAATTTTTAATTACAAGTTTTCTAAAGCAAATGGTGTAAGAAAAGGGAGGTGAGGGACCTAGAGTCAGGAAGAAGCCTGTCTAAAGTTCAGTCAAGCTGAGGAAAACATTAAGGCCATCTAGATTACGTTTTTGTCTTGTTCCTCTCGTTCCAGAAATGGGACTTATAAGGAGCTCAGGTTCTATGTGTGAATCCTATTCTTTCACTTGCTAAGATTCTGACCCTAATGTATGGATGCTCTTTTTCGTTAGAGAACATTTATACGTTCAAGACAAGGAATACAGAAGGTTAAAAGTGTGAGGCTGGGAGAGACCTATAGAGTTGTGGGGTTTTGTTTTGTTTAGTTTTTTGTTTTTTACAAAATACAAATAAAAGTTTATTATATAGAATTAGGCCTTTAAAGTTCATAGTTACCTAAGGCTAAAGAAAGACTAGGTAATTTTTAAAAACCTGCACAAAAATTTCATTTTCACTTCCCCCCACCCTCAACTATTAAAATGGCCTGACCACATGTTATCAAAACAAACACTATAAATAACACCAAGTCCTTTAAAGATAACTTTCCCAAATGTTATTTCTTAGCATAGGCGATCTTCGTGGCATTACACGGTGTGATCTTAAATCCTTGTGAAGCTTCCCTGACAGCTCCAGCCTGTCCATCATTTTCAAATTCAACAAATGTAATGTCATGCCTCTCAGGTACCAAACGTACCTCCTTGAAGCCAGGGAACTGATTATACAGCATGGGTAACATCATTTCATTAGTCTCTTCTGGTAAATTATTAAGGAAAAACTATAGTTTGGAGGGTAATCAGGTACCTGAGAATGTGGTGTCGCATTTCCTTGGGTGTTAGCTGAATTTGGTGTTACCTGACCAGGCTTTTTATTTGTGGTTATTGCTGTCTGTCCCACAGTTTTGGCTTTTTTCTCTTCTTTGTCAGCAAAAGTGCCACGTGTTTTAGGTATTATATCGGAATTTGTTTTTGCACACTGGATTTGCATTGGTTTACCATCAAATGGAAATCCTTGTAACTGTCTGAGGGCATTCTTGGATGAGCCCAATTCTTCAGATATACCAAAGGCTTGCTACCTCATCTTCATGCTCTTTAATACCACAGTACCTACCACATGCCCAAGTCAGAAAACAGATCATATAGGGGGCTCTTCAATTCTTCTTTTTAAAATTTTGTCATTGATATAAATTGTGTGGTTTGGCCTGACATCCATCTTTTGGGTAAAACTCTTCAAGTAGTCTGAGGTCTGCGTAGTGTTCTGTAAGAACCACAAGCCCCAAAGGAGTCTTAATAAGTATTGGAAATATGATCTTGTCGCAAACTCCTAATAGGCATTTAAAACAAAATCAAAACTCTTCAACAAAATTAATAAGAAATTGCAATGTTTTGATTTTGCACATGATTTCTGTTTTAATGCTATTTCTAAAATATTAAATTTTAAATTATTACAAAAAAATGGATGCTGGTTCCCCTGGTTAGTGGGAGCTTCAAACTTTGCTACCTGTTGCATGGTCTGCACTGAAGAACAGTGGTCTTTGTAGGGCTGGTGGCCCAGCTACTTTGGATTGGCCTCATATTTTTGTGACAGCGGATCATTCATATTTTATCCTGTGCCATTTATCCAAAATTATGGATCCAATATTGTCTCTTTTCCTTAAAAGCAACTTAGAGTTTGAATCAGTTTGAATCATGGATGTACTTTTCCTCCAATTTTCTTTCTTGAGTTGCATACAAGGAAAGCATTATCACTTAAATATGCTTTTAATCATCCTGTCCATAACATTACCAGCAATCGGAACAGATTTGTAATTTGAGAGCCATGTGCAAAAAAACAGATATCTTGGGATATATTCCTAGAAGTGGGATCACACAGCTAGAAACACCAATCAGAAAGGATATATGCACCTATGTTCATAGCAGCACAATTTACCATAACTAAGATTTGGAAACAGCCTAAGTGCCCATCAGCAGATGAGTGGATTAAAAAACTGTGGTATGTCTATACAATGGAATACTATGCTGTGCTGAAAAAGAAGGAATTCTTACCATTTGCAACAGCATGGATGGAACTGGAGAGCATTATGCTAAGCGAAATAAGCCAGTCGGAGAAAGATAAATATCACATGATCTCACTCATTTGTGGAATATAATGAACAACATAAACTGATGAACAAAAACAGATCCAGAGACACAGAAGCATTGATCAGACCATCAACCTCAGAGGGAAGGTAGGGGAGGGCGGGGGGAAGCGGGAGAGATCAACCAAAGGACTTGTATGTATACATATAAGCCTAACCAATGGACACAGACACCAGGGAGGTGAGGGCATAAGTGGGGGATGGGGGGCAAATGGGGGATACGGACACATATGTAATACCTTAATCAATAAGAAAAGAACAGATATCTTGCTTTACTGAGAAAATAGACAATTTTGTAAAATATTGGGCACTTATCTGTCAAAATGGGCCATTATGTATTGAACCATAGTAAGAAGCAGCCACTGGGCACCTTCAATACCTTTCATTTATGCTTTAATGAATTTAAAAAAAAATCTTGTGTAAGACTGATCCAAATTCTGCTATATTTTAATTTATCTTGGACAAAACTGGTTAAATATTAATCAGGACAATATTAGTTGAAGAATAAATTTAGAATGCATAGTGAAGACAAATGTATTTTAATGTATTTTCTTAAATGATGCATTTTTATTAAATTTATTTCTATGTAAAAAATTTATCAAACATCAAGAAAACGGTGAGGAAGACGAGGATAGAAAACTGTGTAGATTATCTTTTTCTCTCCACTGACTTTACTTCATATGCTGGGTGGCTTCTAATACAACAGACATGAAGGCTGTCCTATTACCTGCTTTTAGGATCCATTATTCTGTGTGGAATATTCAAAATGCAGGAAGATTTTCATATGGTGGAATAACTATAGAACTCATGGTCAGAAGACTTGGTTTTAAATTCTTGCTCTATAAATTATGTAACCCTGGATGAGTTATGAAATCTTTCTGAGCCCTCAAATTCTCATCTGAAAAAATGTGAATAATAAAAATATTTTTGTGTTCTCTGTTACAAAGTTGTAATAAGCAGCAAATAATTTAATGTATTGGAAGATGCTGCAAACCAAAATGCACCATCAAGGATTATTACTTATGCTTCAGTGCATACATGGAACGTAGTCTGCGTTCACTATATTTTCAGAAACTAACTCTCCATCATGTTGACATTTGCTAATTTTAAATCATGTTGCAAATGAATGGCTCAGATTGGAACACCTGCTATCATCATTTTTTAAAGAAAATGACTATCATTTGATTTACAAGAACATTTTATCTTAATAAGTTCAGTTCAGCATTTATTAGCATGTATTAGCCTGAAATTTTCTGAACAGAAAATCATATCTAATTCTCTTCTCAGATATCAGAGTATCAACCACATTATGCTTGAACACTATACTTAGTAGGAATTGCTGGCCTCAATAATTCTTATTATTTTCCCAGAAGTACTTTATAAAATACAGGGTTTGAAAATAAAGGAAAAAAGCAAGTGTGGCTCAAGAGAAAACAAACCTTTTGGCATCATAGTTCTATATTATCTAAGTAAGATTTCAGTATTTTCTAGGCAATAACCTACTGTGAATCACTTCTCCCATTTTATGTTATGAAAAACAATATAACCCTGACTGGTTTGGCTCAGTGGATAGAGCGTCGGCCTGCAGACTGAAGGGTCCCAGGTTCGATTCCGATCAAGGGCATGTACCTTGGTTGCAGGCACATCCCTAGTAAGGGATGTGCAGGAGGCAGCTGATCAATGTTTTTCTCTCATCGATGTTTCTAATTCTCTATCCCTCTCCCTTCCTCTCTGTAAAAAATCAATAAAATATATTTTTTAAAAAAACCCAAAACAATATAGCTTGGCTGGTGTGGTTCAGTGGTTGAGCATTGATCCATGAACCAGGGGATCATGGTTCAATTCCAGGTTGGGGCACATGCCAAGATTGTAGGCTTGATCTGTGGTGGGTTGCATGCAGGAAGCAGCCGATCAATGATTCTCTGTCATCATTGATGTTTCTATCTCTCTCTCCCTTTCCCTTCCTCTCTGAAATTAATAAAAACATATAAAAATATTTTTTAAGAACCAAAAAAATGAGACATATTACAGGACAGTTTCTAAAAATGAACACAAATACTCATTATTTCAAAAATAAACAAAATAATTTTTATTTAAAAAGAGTTATATTTTTTGGATTAGGTATTGCAAAGAAAGACTGTGAAGACATCACAGAATTCATACTTGCTCTCATGCAATGAGCATTTGTGAAGCATGGCACTATCCTAGATTTTAAAGGGGAAGGGAAAGAAAGGAACTTTTGGCCATTGCCCAAGCAATGCAGTCGGTTAGGAAGGTATAGGCATGAAAAAAAATGTTCAGTACTGTGTGATTCTTGGCTAAAATAAGCAATCTAATTTAAAATTCTATATTTATTTAGAGCAAGTAAGCATTATGTTAGAGGGAGACACTAGAATAAATGTGGTAGCTGAGATGAATATGCACATGATTTGAAAAGAGGGAATAGAAAAGAAGTTGCAAAATGGAGGAGCCACACAAGCAGACTGGACATCAGAAAGGAGAAAGATTTATGAAGTCCCATTCTTTAAAGATTGTATTGTGCTTCGCTGACTACCTAGACTTAATGGTTTTATATCTTTGAAAACATGATTGTGTTAAGTGGAGAAAATTTAAAGAGCCATTGGAAAAATTCATTATCGTGTTGCCCTTAAACAGGACTAAATGGAACCTGTTCATTTTCCTTATTTTAAACCTCCTTAAAGGAAGACCAGTTCAACCTCATACTTCATAGTGACTGTCATTGTTTTCACATAAACATTTGCTTTGGCTCACCTTGAAACATCCTATGCGTGTGTTTTGAAGTATATTTTCTAAACTGGAAACCTCAGAACTTGTGAATAGCTTCTAAAGTGTGACATTGAAATAATACTATACTTTTTAAATTATTTTGTTTCTCCTGAATACATTCTACTGTATAGTGGTTCCTGAAAACTGTGCTGAATAAGATTAAACAAAAACAAACACTTGTTTTGTCTCCTAAGTATTATCCTTTAAGGGGCCTGATAGTCTATGATACTTTTTCTCTTAACATTGCTTAGCATTTTTGTTTTGTTTTATTGCTTAAAATATTACAAAGAGTAGTACATATGTCTCCTTTTTGTTTTCCTCCCTGACCTTCTCCCGGCCTCCCCTGCCCCCTAATGTCTTGCGTTCATTGGTTATGCTTATATGTATGCATACAAGTCCTTTGGTTGATCTCTTAGCATTTTTTAAATTGTTGACACTTTTACAGATGTCCCTTATTCCCCCCCCCCCACCCCCATTTTGTCTACCTCCAACCAGCCCTCCTCCTTCCCCCTTTTTGGCCATCACTACACTGCTGTCTGTGTCCACTTTTCAGTAACAGTATGGCTGAGAGTACAATCGATGGCCCCTCTTATGCACAGGGGATAAGTTCTGAGACCCCCAGTTGATGCCTGAAAACTCAGTTCTGAACACGAATCACCTTCCCCAACTCTGCTGGGAACGTGGCAGCAGCTTTTTCGCTGGCAGACACTGCCTCTCCAGGAATTTTTACATTTTTTAGTCCAAACCTATTCCTGATCTGTGTGACCATCCTGTACTTGCAATAATGGCTTGGTCACTCATTTCAGGGGATTCCTTGCTGAAGTCCAAGCTCCGTGCTTTCTGAAGCAACATGTTCCCATAATGAGGACACAGTCCCTGTTCTCATCCTCCACAGGTACATTTAATGCATTTTCCCTCTTAACTAAGCGCTCACCGTGCACTGTGACTGTAACGTTTGGAGTTTGAAGTGTGATAGCAAAACTAGCAGGAATTCCTTTTCCTTCACAATTTCACGGATAAAAGATTCATTCTTATCATCGATCTCAGCAACCTCAGCATACAATTCGTTTTCTTTCCTTATTAAGTCAACAACGTTCACCTTTTCACTTAAAGGAAGCACTTTACGGCTTCTCCTTGCCAACATCACTACTCTTGTGTTTTGGGGCCATTATTAAGCAAAATAAGGGTTATCTGAGCACAAGCACTGTGACTCCAAGATAGTCAATCTGATAACACAGGGGGCTACTAAGCGACTAACAGATGGGAACCGCTACAGCATGGAGATTCCAAAGGGACCAGTCAAATTCCGGGAGGGACAGAGCAGGGTGGTTAGAGATTTCATCACACTTCTTAGAATGACATACAATTTAAAACTTATGAACTGTTTATTTCTGGAATTTTCCATTTAGCATTTTAGACTGCAGTTAATATTTGGGAATTGAATCAGCAGAAAGCAAAACCACAAATAAGGAGAGATGGCTATATAGCATAAGCTTAAAATCAGTTGCCCTTTAAGTGCTATAAATAAATAAATAAATAAATAAATAAATATTCCAAGCTTTATTCCATTTTGTCAAGAATATTCATGTCTTTCACAATATGCATCTAACCACTGCATCAACATACACATTCTGTAAATAGCATGAGGACAGGGAGTGCAGAAATCATGTCTTTGCTGGGGCTTTCACCGTCTGTTGGAATTTTATGAGGGGTCTAGGCATAGAGAAGGAACCTTTAGAAATCACATTTCAACCCTAAACTTTTAAGAACATCCTGAAATATAGTACTTTGTGGGTACATGTAGTTCAAGGATAAATAGAGGAGTAATTTGCCATTTGTACCAAATTAAATCAGACTTTCAGTTCAATCAAAACAGCTTGCAGCTGGATGCAATAACTGATTTCCTGACACTCGGAGAAAAATTGAGGCCCTCCAAAAGGCCCCTGCTGATCTTCCACATGAAATACAGCTTGCTGGCAATATCACTCAACCCCTGAATGCCTTCACATTTAATAAGCTAAAAAAATGCAAATAAAGCATAAGGTTAGCTGGAATTGGCTCTCAGGTAGTGTTTTATGAAATGAAATGAAATAACACAGCATAATTTCTCTAAAAGATCATGCTCTTATTCTTTCTCAAAGCAGCTATTTTGTTAAATATGCCATTAGATGAATTTCTGTACTAGTGTCCTGGGAGTACTGTTTTGACATTGGCTGTGTGTTAAAACATAATAAAAGGCTTTGGAGAACCATTTCTAGAATTCTGTTTGAATAACTTGCTATTTTCCTAGGTAGGTAATGAGGCAGCTAAAGGTAAATTGTAAAGTATCCATTAACTGTTGGTTATTCAAGATAGTGAGGATGCAAACGTACAGATACATGTAGTCCTGGCACATTAGTTCAATTTGGAACAATTGTGTTTTTTTTGTCTTGAGTTTTTTCTGCAAACTGATAAATGAAGGCCTTTCAGCACTCTGAATGAACTTTTTCTAGTGCCCCAGAATTAAAAAATGCTGAATTAAGGACAAAGAAGCACAAAGTGATTCTTTAGAAAGACCTTTTAAAGAAAGCTTCTTGCATTTAAAATGTGAACCTCCCTCTAGGGCAGTGGTACTCAACCTTGGCTGCACATTAGAAGCACCTGGGAATCTTTTCAAAATCCTGATTTCTGGGCCAAATCCTCCGGAAATTCTGTTTCTTTGTTACTAATGTTGTGGCCTCACCCCATAACAAAGAAACAGAATTTCCGGAGGATGTGGCCCAGAAATCAGGATTTTGAAAAGATTCCCAGGTGCTTCTAATGTGCAGCCAAGGTTGAGAACCACTGCTGTAGGGCTTATAATGAGGTTTTTAAACCTTCTTTGCTTCCTTTATCACCAGTCTTACATTCTTCTGAATAAGTACAACATTTAGGGGAGAAGCAGAGGATCAATGGAGGACATTGTTCAGATGAAGAGTCCTCAGCATAGGGATGCTGGGATTCCCCCTCCCTTCCTTTGGGGGCAGGAAAAGAAGTGCTCAGCCCTTTTCTATTCAACATCCCAACAGGAAACAGATGGCACACTCAAGTAGGGCAGTTGAGGAGAGATTAGTGAAGGGGCTATTTACAAAGGTGTGAACAGAGTTAAGGGAAGCCAACAAGACACAGTGAAGCATCCTGGCTTTACCCACAGTGGGAAGCTCTAACCACCACTCGCCCAAAGAGAGAGGAGAGGAAAGGGTTGCTAGAACCCAGAGCTGTAGCTGGAGAGGAGGGCAGCCTGCCAAGACCCATGGTCTTCTGAAGAGGGACACAGTCATTGGAAATGGGGGCCCCAGCAAAGGGGGGGGGGGAGGATCAAGGAAATAAATACCTCAGTATCTCTCTCCAGCCTCTGATCTTGTACCAGTACCTCCCTTTGTCCCAATCCAACCAGAAGCCAATGAGCAAAATGAGCCCAGTTGAAGCTTCATGTAGAGAACGGCTTCTTAGGGACCCAGAGCAGAGAACAGAAGGTGAGAGTGGACCTGGAGGGAGGTACAGAGATTGTCCAGCACTTCAGGAGGGGGCACTTCAGGAGACACATTCATGACGATTGGCGAAGTCTAGAAGGAGGCAGGCTTGCGATTTTATTCCCTGGCTGGGATCTTAACTACTATGCTGGTAGAAGAGCAAAGTTGATCCAGCTGCTCCCCACCCCTTCTCCCACCCGGTTCTTTGGCATAAACCCAGAGGGTAATACTGGGGAGGGGGAGAAGAGGAATATTAAACCAAATATAATGTTGATATAATATTGCTGTGTTTAATTGTATTAGAGCTTTCTACTAACTGAAAGTCAATATGAAGTTTTAGGACTTATCTAGGATGCCATTAAGGGAGATAAGAAATGGTGGTTCAACAGAGCATGGTTGTAGTTAGTGATTGTAAAAGAGCAAAATCATTACATGTTTGAAGGAGACTGAGTTAAGACTCTTCAGTAAATTACACTGGAAAACAGGAATAGTCGTCCACGTGTACAATTTATGTGACAGTTTATGAGCGTTGGCTCTATTGTGGCAACACTCCAAACAGGTGAACTGCATATTCTTGACTCTGATCTCTCAGCTGAAAGACTAGGACCAACACCTCTTTGCCTATAATGCTACCATGAAATTTTTATACTTCCTCTATTCTTAAGAATTTCTAAGTCAGATAACCCTGAGTATAGAAATACTTATGGAAACCTATAGTGTTTGATTTTTACTATCAAAGAACTTTGCATTACTTTATTTCTAGTTTGCCATGTACCATCTCACTGTAATGTATGTGATTTATTTTTAAGCAATAATAGACTGGGGATCAGAAGAATCAAGAGGTCCTATATCCTCCTTGAGGTTGGTAGCATCCTTAGAAGGCCTTCCCCCAGCACCAGGTGAGCTCTTTGGAGGTAGCTGAGATTACTCATTAGGTGTGGTAGTCCATAGTTTTGCTCACTGACTTCTATCTCCTTGACACTTGGAAGACTAAACTTTTTGCCCTCTGTGACGGAGTAGAACCATGTTATTAGTTTGGGCCAATAAAACATTTGAAGTGGCATTTAAATTTTCTACACCAAAGCATCTACCCTTGATAGTTTAGGGTTGTCATATACTTTAGCCTCTTCTGCGTAACATACCCTGGAAGGGTGAAAGTGTATATGTACGTCCTGGGACCCAAGAAACATATTTCTGTCTCAGAGATCTGTAGCCATATGATTTGCAGGCATCTGAAATCACATACCATGTTAAGATCTCTAGAGCCTCTCAGCCTGATTGGGAGCCACGTCCATGGACAGACTGACTGGGCATTAGCACTTTGACACTTGATAAAAAATGGAGAATTCTCGATTAGTCTACCTGGGCTGTCAGAAACTGGTAAGACATATAAAACATCGTTTGGTAAACAGTAGTCTTTTGTCCTATGTCCTGCCTCTTAAATAAATATGAACCTATTGATTCAGCCCCCCTTGTGGTGGGGTTCTAGAAAGTTCCATTTTTTTTTCTTTGACTCTTCTCAATTTCTTTTCAGTATGAAAGCAAAGGTGAAGCTGTCCGGTGTTAGGATTGTCTCCAGAACTGTCTCTTCAGGCATCTGTGCCTCTGCTCCCACTCCGCCAAATCCATGGTGACAACCAAGTCAGGACCGAAAGTTCAAAAGCCCGTAGGAAAGCTGCAGAGCTCACTAAAAACATCAGACATTTTTTTGGGGGAAAAAAGTAATGAATTATTTTGCAAAACCACTATTTTTCAAAAATAGTCTAATTTTTGTCATCTTGAACTACTCAAAACCATCGGGCAACATCCTTTAGTTCTTTAAATATTACTTTCTATTCTTATACCAATTATGTACAGACATACTGTCCTTTTAAAAAGTAGCTCAATATCACATTAACCACACTTTTGATTACCACCATTAGTCTGAGTTCTCGCTTGGCCTATTTTGGAGGCAACACTATCAGGAATTTTTATGATTTTTGGAAGCTAAAACTTAACACAGGTTCTCCTCACACAGACCCTTTTTGGATAATTTTTCTGTCATTCAGAATTCCCCATACATGTGCCTGTTGGTTAGGTCCTATGAGTATTTTTGCAATTGAGAACCTTGTTTCCTCTCTGGAGTTTGACCTGTTGGTGCTCATGTCACCTGTTAACACTAATCCTCCTCTGGAATGATCCCCTCATATTTCTTGTCACTTGATGAATCCCAACTCCAATCTGAATCTCATGTAATCCAAGCCTTAGACTATTACAATTACTTGTCTGGAAGGAGCTCCTTTTAAAAACCTTCCTTTCTTGGGGAGAATAGAATTCAAAGTCGTCCCACCCTGCCCCCATCCCAGCTACAATCCTCTGAGTCATTATGTGATAGCTTGACCCCTTCTCTTACCAGTAGTGTCAGTGACTTGGTAATGAGGGACACACAGAATCCAGTGTTCCAAAGGGGAAAAAATGAATGTATATTCTCTTCATCTGACTATGTCTTGATCACATTTCATGGTGACCAAATACCCAGTTTAGAAATGTGGTGGGATAGAGCAGCAAATGTAAAGACAGATCCTCAACTTCTAACCCTTCTTCCTGTTTTTTACTTCACCTGTCGTCAAGAGAGGAGGCATTTAAAAATGAATTTCACTATATTTGAGGTTGATGCCACCTAATCTCCCCAAATCTTAACTTATCTAGCAGCACTGGTGAGCTTCCACTCTGGAGTCAACGGCAGAGAGTTACCTTCAGGCACTTGACTCATATAATCAATGACACATCCTCCCATCCTTCTAAAGGATGGCCCTGGCCGGTAAGGCTCAGTTTCATTCTTTTTTTTTTTCTTCCATTTTCTTAAAGTAACTTTTATTTATGTATTTATTTTTTATTGCTTAAAGTATTACAAATAGTAGTACATATGTCTCTTTCTTTTCCAATTGACCTTCCCCCAGCCTCCCCTACCCCCTGGCACATGCCCTCACCCCCCTTCCAGTGTCTTGCATCCATTAGTTATGCTTATATGCATGCATACAAGTCCTTCAGTTGATCTCTTACCTCCCCCCGCCCCCAACCCTCCCTGGCCTTCCCGCTGTCATTTGACAGTCTGTTCAATGCTGCTCTGCCTCTGTATCTATTTTTGTTCATCAGTTTATAATGGTCTTTATTATCCATAAATGAGTGAGATCATGTGGTATTTTTCTTTCACTTCCTGGCTTATTTCATTTAGCATGACGCTCTCCAGGTCCATCCATGCTGTTGCAAATGGTAAGAATTCCTTCCTTTTTATAGCAGCGTAGTATTCCATTGTGTAGATGTACCACAGTTTTCTAATCCACTCATCTGCTGATGGGCACTTAGGCTGTTTCCAAATCTTAGCTATTGTAAATTGTGCTGCTATGAACACAGGGGTGCATATATCCTTTCTGATTGGTGTTTCTGTTTTCTTGGGATATATTCCTAGAAGTGGGATCACTGGGTCAAATAGCATTCTTAAATCCTGCTGCTCATAAGGACTTCAGATGTCTTGAAGCCAATGCCGTAGCATTCTGAATAAGGTTTTAACATTTGTGAAGATTACCTCCAATCTTTTCTTATAAAATTGCTCTATGGAGATATTCTGACACATGATTAAAAAATATTAGTTCCTCTGGCAGGGAAAAGAGGCAAAGAGTTTAGTATGATAAATAAGGAATCAGAACTTATTATTTTCTGAATCTTTTCTAGTTGTCAGGAACTTCACTGTTCCTCAAATTTCTCCATCTCATTTACCGGAGACTACTCGGAAGGCTACCCACCCTGGGAGCCTCTGTGTCGGTGAGGCTTGGGGTTCCTTTTAACCATCCTTTCATGGGGGAGTGAGGTTAAGGAGGAATGGGATGCAAACAATTATTAACATATTTCTTATTAACACAATTTCAATTGCAACCCCAATACCTCATCTTACATCTATCACTTTGGCTTTAGATTTCAGTTCCTCTGACCCTGAATTTCAGATTCTGCTTTTGCATTGTTTCCTGGTGTCTAATTTCTTCATTTGTATTAGCTCTTTCTGCTATGTCCCTGTCTCAGCTTGCTAGCCTCCTAGCCAAAAGTCCTAACCGCTGCTTATTGTAAACAAACAAGCAAACAAACCTTAAACTCTTATCTAACTTCCTTTTCCTAAATGTGTTACCTGTCCTATTTCTTTTATTATTATTACTAGAGGCCCGGTGCATGGATTCATGCACTAGTGGGGTCCCTCGGCCTGGCCTGCAGGGATTGGGCCAAAACCAGCAATTCAACATCCCCGGAGGGGTCCCAGAGTGCGAGAGGGCACTCTGCAAAGTTGCTGTTGCTTTGTAGCTCTTGTGTTGAGTGTCTGCCACCTGGTGGTCAGTGCACATCATAGCTAGGAGCCAGTCAGCTGGTCGGCCGGTCACTTAGGCTTTTATATATATAGATTATTTATTTTAAACTTGATTTTAGAGAGAGAGGGAGGGAGAGGTGATAGAGAAAGAGAGAGAAACATTTATGTGAGAGAGAACCCATACACTCCCAGGACTGAACCCACAAGCTGGGTATGTGCTCTGACTGGGAATTGAGCATTTGACCCTTTGGTGCACTGGCTGATGCTTCAACCAACTAAGCCTTACTGGCCAGGGTCATCCTATGGTGAAGTCTTTGTCCCTGACTGCTGAAGGCTTTCCTCATTTGACCTTAAAGTGTTCATGATTCTCTGTCTCGCTCCTGAATTAAATTTCTAGTTGTGACCAGGCAAATATGCAGTGCCAATATTTATCACTTTCCCAGTCCTGTTCTTTCTGGCTCTCCTGCAGCCTTGCTTTTGCTTCTGGTATTACATAAGTGCTGGGACCTTAAGGAAAGACAAACCCAAAAGAAAAACTTCCCTTGTCACTTCATGAACATTTGGGATATTTTCCCTCGAGAAAAAACTCCACAGAAAGAGAAAGAAAGAAAGAAACGGCGTCCTTGGCCCTTCTGCTCCCCTGGTGTGTTTTCTCCCCTTGTTCCAAACACACTGTTTCCAGTACGGAACAAGATTACTTCAACATTGCAAGGAAATATTAAAACATACAGTATAAAAATTACATTAGTTATGCTGTGAGGAAGTTATGAATACCTATAGTTTAAAATCTCCCCTTTTAACGTGAATTTTAAGATGTGTAAAAAAGGAGTAACTCTTTTTAAGGACTGGATTTGCAGCAAGCTGGATATCTCCCGAGGGTGGTTGATAACAACACTGTTATAGTAAGTCTCTTTCTGTCTCAGCTTTGCTTAAACCACCAAAAGAGGGAGAACAAAACAATAGGTGATCTCAATGTAATGCTTGTGTTCAAGGACAAAAATCAACAGGGTGCTGAGAAAGCAATTTAACTATGTTCTGTAGAGTTTCTTCAAACCCATACTGTGTGGCAACTTTTTTCCTGTTCCCTTACATAATGTTTAAGGTTACTCATGACTTTTCAAACCTATAACTTGAAGGTTATCTGCTATATGTAATATTTCTCTTTTTGCCATCTTGGGACACTTAATAGCCTCTTACGGGCAAGAATCACCATCAAGATTCCCTTCAAAATTTCTCCAACTTGCTTATTTTCCATGACGTCTTTGCCACAGGAAGCTCATGCATTATTTTTTCATGCTAGGAAGAAATACTGTTGTCCCCAAGTTGACCTCTCTTTTTCCATCACTTTCATGGGGAGAGTGGTCTTTAATTGCATCTCTTTTCATCCTTTCCTGGCCTGAGGAAACTCCAGTCTCATTCATTCCCTCAGCTCTAGGGAGCACATATTAAGGTCTCTGACAGGTCTCCCTGAGCCCCATTCATGGGCAAATCAAAATTTATTTTCCTGTTTCTGAGGACATAGATCACTTTTCTCAGTCTTCCTTGCAAAGGGATTAAAGCTATGTAGCTGGGTTCTAGCCTTGATATTTTGATTGAAGAAATTTTAAACTGATAAGAACAGATATTACACATGATCATAGCCAAAAGGCCGAGACACGACTGATTGAAGTAATTTTAGATACTTTCAATCTTGTTTCCTAAAAGTTTCATGTTACTTTTTTTAAAATCCCCTTCCCTGATGATGGTGATCTGAAGGCCTTGTGCTAAGATGGTGATTGCTGAAGATGGAAGAAACCCGAATCCTAGAGTCTTTGGATGGAAGAGAACCCCAGCAATAAATACCGGCTTTTGTGTGTGTGTGAAATCACACAAATTTTGGATTTATCTCTTGTGGCAAAAGGTTAAGACAGTGAACTGTTTAAACCTCAATCCTTATGCTGGATTTTGGGCTATGGTTGCATAATTGTCTTATTGACCAACTCCTCTTATAGTTCTATAGGGTCAGTCGAGATCCTCCCTCAGAAATTTAGAAATAGGGGGCACAAATTGCTGTGTTTTCTCTCTGTTGTGGCCTCATCTACTTACACTTACTCATTTGCATGTCTAAAGTGATAATAATTTTAATATTTTGCAAAGTATTTTTAAAAAATATATTTTTATTAATTTTAGCGAGGAAAGGAGAGGGAGAGAGATAAACATCAATGATGAGAATCATTGATTGGCTGCCTCCTGCAGGCCCCTGCACTGGGGAATGAGCCCACAACTGCAACCTGTGCATGTGCCCTTGACCTGTTATTGAACTGTGACCTCCTGGTTCATAGGCCAATGCTCAACCGCTGAGCTTCACTGACCAGACAAGGCAGATTTATTCTAAGCAGTGAAATAAATAATTGTATAAATTATAGGTTTTGGGAGCAACTAAGATGGCGGCATAGGTAAACACCGGGAAATTATTGCCTCACACAACAATTGAAAATTACCCCAAAGGACTGAGCAAACATCATCCAGAACAACAGGAAGGCTGGCTGAGTGTAAATTCCACAACTAGAAGGAAAGAAAAGCATGCTGAGAGCCAGAGGCGCTGCGGAGGTGAAGTGCAGAGGTACGGCGGCGCGAGGAAAGGGGGTGGCGCCTGAGGACGTGGCTGTCTTTTTGAATCACAAACTCCCGACGGCTCTGAACTCCGGTTCCGGGAAGTCTCTGGGGACCCAGGTCTCACACGGGGAGAAGCTGGTCTGTCCGGCAGCGAGCGAACTTGAGGGCGGCTTTCCCTCAGAGGTGCTTGCAGCCGTTACCGGAACACTGAGACGCGCGACTCCGGGCGGAGAATCGGCCATGGCCGCTTTCTCCGCCCTCTGACTCCCTGAGACCCCGCCCCACCCAGGCTGCGGCAGAGGCTTTTGCATGTGAATGTACCTAACTGCAGCCAAACCAGGCAGACCTGGAACTTCCAAGAGAAGGCCCAAGGCCCCGCAGCGGCTTGCATTGCTTCACAGCTGAGCCTCTTCGTGGCTCCTGCTGTGTGGCCTCAGGCAGAGGCTGAATTAGCACCTCCTTAGATCCAGGAGCCACTGTACCCAGTGGTCAGAGGGGGTCCATCCAGACTGCAACTCCTCAGATCCATAAGGGACGCACTCAGGGAGCAGACTCAGTGAGCACCAAAGCCCCACTGAAGCAAGTCTTGCCCCAGAAGGGTGTCTTCAGCACAGAAGTTCTCCCACTTTAGACACAGCTGATTCTCACAGCCAATTGGCCTGGAGGTCAATTCCTCCCAGTGATTCTACAACAACCAAGGCACCAAGAGTGCACCAAGAGTGTCCACCCCAGGTAACTGGGGAGGCTGAGCTACTGGGCCCTACAGGACACCTGGCGCACAGGGCCACTCTATCAACACAGGGAAGCTGCCAAAATGCGGAGACAAAGAAACAGGTCACAAATGGCAGAAATGGAGGAAAGCAAACGATTGGATATAGAGTTTAAGGCCACGGTTATAAGGTTTTTCAAGAATTTTATGGAAACCGCCGATAAATTTAATGAATCCCTCAATAAGTATAGGGAGACCATGGAGGACATGAAAAAGGACCAACTAGAAATTAAGCATACACTGACTGAAATAAAGAATAATTTACAGAGATCCAGCAGCAGAAAAGAGGATCCCAAGAATCAAGTCAAAGATTTGAAATACAAAGAAACAAAAAATACCCAACCGAAAAAGAAAAAAGAAAAGAGATTCCAAAAATATGAAGATAGTGTAAGGAACCTCTGGGACAACTTCAAGCGTACCAACATCAGAATTATAGGGGTACCAGAAGGAGAGAGAGGGCAAGATATTGAAAACCTTTTTGAAGAAATAATGACAGAAAACTTCCCCTACCTGGTGAAAGAAATGGACTTACAAGTCCAGGAAGCGCAGAGAACCCCAAACAAAAGGAATCCAAGGAGGACCACACCAAGACACATCATAATTAAAATGCCAAGAGCAAAAGATAAAGAGAGAATCTTAAAAGCAGCAAGAGAAAGACAGTCAGTTACCTACAAGGGAGTACCCATACGACTGTCAGCTGATTTCTCAACAGAAACCATGCAGGCCAGAAGAGACTGGCAAGAAATATTCAAAGTGATGAATAGCAAGAACCTGCAACCAAGATTACTTTATCCAGCAAAGCTATCATTCAGAATAGAAGGTCAGATAAAGAGCTTCACGGATAAGAAAAAGCTAAAGGAGTTCATCACCACCAAACCAGCATTATATGAAATGCTGAAAGGTATTCTTTAAGAAGAGGAAGAAGAAAAAGGAACTCTTACCATTTGCCACAGCATGGATGGAACTTGAGAGCGGATAAATACCACAGGATCTCACTCATTTGTGGAATATAATGAACAACATAAGCTGATGAACAAGGACTGATCCAGAGACGGAGAGGCATTGATTGGACTGTCGGGACTTGGAGGGAAGGTAGGGGAGGGTGGGGGTAAGGGGGAAAGATCAACCAAAGGACTTATATGCAAGCATATAGGCCTAACCAATGGACATGGACAACGGGGGGGTGAGGGCATGAGCGGGGGTGGGGGGGGTGGGGGGTAGAGGGTAACGTGGGGACAAGGACACATATGTAATATCTTAATCAATAAAAAATATATTAAAAAAAATTATAGGTTTTATTCAATTTTTTTAGAGACACAAGATTTAACTTGATGTCTCCAAAAGAGACTGACAAAAATTGTTTTTTAAATGCATTTTGCCAAAAGAAATTTCATTCAAAATACGTATGCTTTATTGTGTTTTAAATATATTTTTTTAAATCATTGGAATTGTAGTTTTAGGTCATTTTGTTTACAGAAAATATTTACTGTATAGTCTATATTCTAAAGCTGTTTCATTGTCAAAAAAAATCTGCCACATCAGATATAATAACTATCAGAAAAATTCTGATTTAATTTTTCCACTCGAATAGACATATTGACAAGTGTCTCTGAGACAGACATCTCACTTCTGAGTTGGGCTGTCTTGTCATGAGTTTATTGTCTGTAGGGCCCTGCAATCCTCCCACTTTACTATTCTTAACCATTGGTCTCCTAGCTTTGCTCTCACCGGACTTTCCCTTAGGAGCAATGTACTCTTTGAGGATGGCTGACATTTGGAGGAGGTGCGGCTATTATGTGAAAATTGCTATCACTCCCACCCTGATCACTAATATATCTAAATTCACCACACAGATCAAAATACCAATTAATTAATCAATTTAGCTTTATTCTCCTCTGAATTTTCTAACTTTTCAAAAATGAACAAACATACAGTGCTTTTATTAGAAACTCATAGAGGATGATTTTCAAAATTTAAATCCGGCAGACCAGTATTAGAACAAAACCGAACTATGCGGACTGTACCAACCAGAGATGTGTAGAAACAGCTAATATTGATATCTTCTGATCAAAATTCTCGTTTTTCTGACTAGCTATAGTGCAAAACCCCATTAGATTAGAGCACTTAAATGCAAATGTGGAATTGTGGTGGGGTTAGTCTGGGTTTGCAGAACAGTGTTTTATTCATGATCTTCCAATTAAAACACATGATTCATCTGTGCCTTTGCAAGGAGTTATGATTTACATGTGTCATTTCTGCCCATTCTCTTTGCCTTTTTTACCTTAGTGGGCTAGTAAGCAAGCAAATGGCAATTTTGAGAGCTTAAGGAACAATCAGAATTAGCCTTATGCGACAATTTTTTTTAACATTCTTATGCAACAATTTTTTTAAAAAATTCTCAAGTTAATGAAACATAAATGGACATGGTACAACAAAATTGCGAATCCCTAGGATTTAAGAACTGTTTCAGTATCTCAGATAATGCCTTGCCTATTATAATGAAACCAGTCAATAGTTTGTTAATGTTAACTAAAATAGAATGAGTAGAAAAAGGAAGAAAATAAGTGAAATAAAATTTTAACAAAACATCTATTATCTTTCAGGTATGATATTGCATATTTTTATATATGTTATCATCTATTTCCCACAGCAACACGAAGAAGTAGTTACTATTACAATTTTTCACATGAACAAATTGAAATTTAGTCAAGTTAGGTAAAAAAAAATAAAACATAACACAACAGTTTACAGTCAGTCAGAAATGATAGAGGCAAACTTCAAATTCCAGGTGGGTCTTATTCCCATGCTCATGGTTTGCCCAATTATGCCTTCTATAACTGAATGCACACCTGATTTAGATTGATTATTATTGACAAAAGACAGAATGAGGCTTTGCTGAAATATGAATATGCCATTAAGACAAGTACTATATGATTAGGAATGACCAACAGGATCTCAGACTTAAATGATGCGTATTCTGGGGGATAGAAATGATTGACAGTTTCACAGTGGCAAAGCAGAAAAATGGGGAAAAAATAATTTCAAGCAAGAAAGTATTAGAATCAGCAGGAGATGACACTTAAGAAAATATATACGGAAAACTTAAAAATGATAAAATTGCTAATCAGTCTTCGGTAAACTCAGCAGGCATTAAGTTCCAAAGAGCTGCTAATGAATTATTAAACTGAAACGTGGCCCTGGATTAAGATAAAAAGGAGCCAGAAAACGACATCTTCTAAATGATATGAAACCAATGTGACAATCAGCAACTTTGAAAATATCGTGAGGATATTGAGGGGGGTGCTATTTGCTTCACATGTTTCTCCATCAATTATGCATTTTAAAGTAAACTAAAGAGGCTCCTAATTAGGCTCCTTCCACAGCTGTCAGAGGACTTTTTTTCTTTATTTAGTACCAAGTTTAGATCCTGTGATGAAACATCCATGATTACAAATACCAAGTAAAAGAGCAAATGAATTAAAGATGGGCCCAAGATTCTGAGCACAAGTCAGGTAGCTTTTGAGCGGAGTTGTCTATGGCTCAGATTGGAGTTTCCCAGTATTTCATTCTCTTTCCTTTATTTACACTTAGGTTGGCATATGATTCAACTATAAATGAGTCTAATACTATGAAATTATTTAACCATTCAGAAGTCTCTTTGACCTCCTTGGGATGGAGAGGATGGAACCACCTGGAACAGAGGTTCAGAGAGCTATCCATGAACTCTGAATCTCAGTGCTGATTTGGGGAGATAGAAGTCTTGAGAGCTTTACTTTGTAAAGAGAAAAATCGTATCTCACTTACAAATTGTCCTTAATATATCAAGGACCACGGTGCTGAAATCAGACTAAAGAGCTGGAGTTTACACCCTGCACATGAGAAAGTGACTGCAAGAGGTCCAATAAGCCCTCTGAAAAGATACTATGGGAAAAACAGAAGGAGGACGGGGGTCAGAGGAGTTTGCTATAACCTCGGTGGGCATGAGGTGTATTTTGGAAACACCTGGTTATGTTTTGGTCAGTAGGAACTCCTGATATGTTGAGGGAGAAACCAAGGACATGTGGCATGGTACTCCGCGTGCCTATTCCACCTTTGATTGTGTGTCACCATATCAAACAGTATCTCAGGATGGAAGATGTATATAGATAAATGACTGTTTTTGATTTCCTACAACCTATGGAGAATGAGAAGGAAGTCTAGGATGCCTCAGAGCGGGCAGAAGTGGTCTGAGTCCTGGTGGATTGGCAAGGCCTGGGGTCAGGAGCAGAAGAACACAGAGGTGGGAGATGGATACCTGGAGATTGGGAGAGACCACCAGTTTGGATGCAGTGGTGGTGGAGACTACCATTATGGATACAGTAACCCAAAGGACAGAGGTAGCCAAGACCTAGAAGGCAGCAAATAGAACAGAGGCCCCATTACCACTACCATGAAGATAATTGTTGCTTTGGGGGGAAGAAGATGCCATCTTGGTAAAATGAAGAATGAGGAAAGATCTCTGAAAGATTGAGCATCTCTCCTAAAGAGACTGAATCTCTCCTAAGAAGACTGAGACTTATGTTTAACTGGCAAGACCCAGGGGCCTCTCCAAGTCACCCTCCTAGAGCCCACACTCCAGCAGAATGAGCTTAGTTATAGAACATAAAGAAGTGTGCTTTGTTTTCGTTGAACCAAAATGAAAATTCTTTCTCTCATGTAAATGTCTAGAGCAGTGGTTCTCAACCTTCCTAATGCCACGACCCTTTAATACAGTTCCTCATGTTGTGGTGACCCCCAACCATGAAATTATTTTCGTTGCTACTTCATAACTGTAATTTTGCTGCTGTTATGAATCGTAATGTAAATATCTGATATGCAGGATGTATTTTCATTGGTACAAATTGAACATAATTAAAGCATAGTGATTAATCACAAAAACAATATGTAATTATATATGTGTTTTCTGATGGTCTTAGGTGACCCCTGTGAAAGGGTCGTTCGACCCCCAAAGGGGTCGCGACCCACAGGTTGAGAACCACTGGTCTAGAGGTATGTGAACAGGGCTGCTCCATCATGCCATACTCCTAGCTTATTATTCTACCATTTCTACATGCTTTCCTCATGGTCCATGATGGTGGTATTTGAATTTCAAGGAGAAGATCAGAGAAAGTAAAGAATAAAGGAAAGAATATGCACATTTCTCGTATGGAAGGCTCTCAGAAGCTGCCCAGGGCACATGCACTTACGTTTTGCCAGCTAAAAATTTATATCTAGCTGCAAAGGATGTTGGGAAATACTGACTTTATTTGACATGACCAGCTAAAAATTCTACTATGTATTTCAGAATAAAGAGATGTTGGGAGAAAATTAGGAACTTGGCCATAGAATGCTGGATGTAAGACAATATAAGAGAGAGCAAATGACAGATATCCAGGCCGTGTACTGTTTTATTAGTCTTTTCAAGTTTCTCCCACATTTGCAGTTAGACTGTAAATGCTAGCTTATACGATAGTGATTTTTATGCTTCTTTTTGTCATTGTAGATATTTCAAAAAGAGATTAGGAGAGGTATGTTCAGTCCTAGCCAAGTAACACTCAGTCTGTCTCTGAAGTTTTGATTCTTTGGGAGTTACATAGAAGAAAGAGGCTTAGTGTCACAAACTGAATCTTTCACTTATTTTTAGACTTTGTTTTTAATGCTGTTGTTTAGCCTTCAAACTATCAATTTTCTTCAACTCATTCCCCCCTAAGTTACTAATTGTTCTTCTGATTTGAAATTCTCACAGGGGTGGTATCTATATTGTCCCCTGTTTGACTCTTTTTTTCATTTTGAAAAAATATTATCTAAGGAAGAATAACTTTGTTAAGGTACTTAAAAATAACTATTGAGGTAAAACTTTATAACTTTTAAAATAACTTTATTGCGTTGTAATGTTTAATAGTTTTATTGGTGACAAAAAAAGACACCACCCATTAAAATATACAATTCAATGATATTTTTAGTAAATTGACCAAGTTGTTCAATCACCATAAATTGGTTATATAAAACTAGTACTTCCATCTTCCCAATAACATCTCTTGTGCCCATTTACTGTTCATTGTATTTGCCTTTCCCCTTCATACCAGGCAACTACTAATCTACTTTTTGTTTCTATAGATTTGCCTTTTCTGGACATTTCATATTAACTGAGTCAGAAAATGGTCTCTGTGTCTGGCTTCTTTTACTGAGTTTTTTTTTTTTTAATTCCATACATGTCTTAGCTTGTATAAATAATTCTTATTTATCTCCAAATAATATTCCATATTTGTCCATTGATTTGTTGATTTACATTTAGGTTATTTCCAATTATAGTTATGAAGATTAAATTAATCAATATCTCCTAATTATCTCCAAACCTTTGGTTCATCAGTCTCTGAATGGTGGCTGTCTCTTGGTGATACTCTCTCAGCATAGAAATGTTTACTAGATAAGAACATGGTAATTTTTTCTTATTTTTTTTTACCATTCAACATGATGATTTCCAGCACTAGAAAAAGCTGACATCTGTCTGGAATTTCTAGGCAGACTTTGGGAACATGGAGGCCCATGTGCCTCTGCATCCGTTTATCATGAATAACTTTGCTAAGAAGGTTTGTGTGCAAGTCTTTTTGTGAGTATATGCTTTCAATTCTCTTGAGTATATACCTAGAAAGAATTCCTGGGTTAGTAAATTTATGCTTATCATTTTGAGTAGCTTCTACTAGTAAATTGTTTTCCAGAGTGGCTCTATTAGTTTGCTAACATGGCATAAGAAATATCATAGACTGTGTAGCTTAAGCAACAGAAAATTATTTCTCTTAGCTGTGGAGGCTGGCAGGGTTGGTGTCCTCTAAGACCTCTCTCCTTGGCTTACAGATGGCTGCCTTCTCGCTCTGTCCTCACATGGCTTTTTTGTCTACGTGTGCATGCCCTTGGTATCCCTTTGTATGTCCAAATGTTCTTTTCTTACAAGGACACCAGTCATACTGGATTAGAGCCCACACTAATAGCCTCATTTTAACTTACTTATCTTTTAAAAGCCTTCAAATAGAGTCACATTCTGAGGTACTGGGTATTAGGGTTTCAGAATATGAATTTTGAGTGGCCACAATTCAATCCTAACAGTCGCTGTACCATTTTATATTTCTACTAGAAATGTGTGAAGGTTCAATTTCTCTACATTCTTAGCATTTATTCTTGTATTTTTTATTGTAGCCATTATAGTGGATGTGATATGCTGGTTTGTGGTTTTAAGTTGCCTTTCCCTAATGACTAATGATGTTGAGCATCATTTCGTATGCTTATTAGCCATTAGTGTATCTATTTTAGTGAAATGTCTATTCAAATCCTTTGCCAAGTTTTTAACTGGTATTTGTCCAGCAAAACTGGATACATCCACTTCTGATCTCTTTTTGAAATGTCTATAATGACCTAGAAGGGTAAAGAAAAGATACCACTAGCCCTGGCTGGTATATTCAGCGGTTAGAGCATCAGCCCATGCACTGAAGCGTCATGGGTTCAATTCCTGATCAAGGGCACATACCTGGGTTGCAGGTTTGATCCTTGGCCCCTGTTGGGGGATGTGCAGGAAGCACTCAATCCATGTGTCTCTCACATCAATGTCTCTCTCACTCTCTCTCTCTCTCTTTCTCTCTCTCTCTTTCCCTCTCCCTCCCCCTCCCTCCCTTCCACTCTCTCTAAAAATCAATGGAAAAAATATCCTTGGATGAGGATTAACAACAACAACAATAAAAACCTCTTATACCTCAAAGACATTGAAAATCATCTTCAAATTCTTTCCAAATACAGTTATGATGATTAAATTACTAATTAACATCTCCTAACATCTCCCAACATTTGGTTCATCAGTCTTTGAATGGGGGTTGTGTATTGGTGATACTCTCTCAGCATAGAAATATTTTACTGGATAAGAACATGGTAATGTTTTTTTATTTTTCTTTACCATTCAAATGTGATGATTTATACTCATCCAGCACTACAAAAACTGACATCTGTCCTGGATTTCCAGGCAGACTTTGGGAACATGGAGGCCCATGTGCTTTTGCATCCATTTAGCTTCTGACTGTGCAATCTATAGGCATCTAACTTTGTACCCACAGTCTTGACATTCTAAAATTGGAACACATTCAATTGTATCCTTTGGTTGAACTGAACTTAATTCTTTAAGTACTGCCAGGTTCAGGAAGGCATACTGTTGCATACTTCATGATGGCAGGATTGCTTCTTTTGTTTGTTTGTTTTTGTATGTGTTGTATCTGCAACACATTCCCAGCAGGTAGTAAATATTTAAAAATTATTTGTATAATGAATCAAAAGCCAGGATATGATGCCATTATTTACTTTGGTTGCTATTTCTAACCCCATAGTTAAATATTATCAATTTTAGCTCCTAAATATCTCTTAATCCAACACTTCTCTCCATCTTTACTTCCACCATAAATCTAATTACCACCTGTATTAACAGGAATATGAAATATCCTAACAAATCTTCCTGAGTCAAGTCTGGCCCTCGTCTACCCTGTTCTTCTGTAGGTATCCAGGATGTGCAAATGTGGCCATTTCACTCTACTGCTTCCTTGTCTCCCATTGCTCTTTGGTACAAATCTCAGTAGAACAGGTACAATGCATAGTACATCATCTATGGCATTATTTGATGAATGAAAAAACCCCCACCAATTCTTGATGGAGAAACCATCTGAAAATTTGATTGACATTTGAAATTCTGATTGTATGCTGACATCTTTGCTTGTGGACTCACCAGTCTTAGAGGAAAAAAGCCCTCATTGAGGCTCATTTCTAGGAACAGGTAGGTCCCAAATAGCTGAACAAGATTATGTCCTCAGTGGGGCTTGTTGACTCTACTCTGAAGCCTCAAAGATTATGTCCAGACCTCCAAGCCTCTTCTTCTTGGCAGTTTCCTATGGGTTCACCTCATCTTGCCATCTGAGAAGTGTAGGAGGTGATAGACACATGGAGAATGAGGGAAGGAGGACTTTTAGCTAGCTGTAATAAGAAAATGCTTAAATCTGTTTTATCCTAGGCAAGAAGACTGGGAGTGAGTGGGGTAGGACCACATAGAGGTTTGGGGATAAATCTTATCCTATACAAGAGGCCCAGTGCACAAATTCGTGCACAGGTGAGGTCCCTCCGCCTGGCCTGTGCCCTCTTGCAATCCAGGTCCCCTCAGGGGATGTCATAGAGCCAGTTTTGGCCTGCAGGCCAGGCCGAGGGACCCCACCAGTGCACAAATCCGTGCACCGGGCCTCTAGTTGTTTAATAATGAATTCCTTAACCCAGTAGTATTTTTCTCTCTCTGTCTCTGTTCCTTTCTCTAAATTAGCATTGGCAGGACAGGAGTTTAGAAAAATGATCTTTCTATAGACTATTAGTAATATTTTTTCTTATCTGAAAGGAATTATAGTCATAATTAACAATACTTATCAACTTGCATCTGGGGAACCTTAAGAGTCTGGAGAATATAGAATTACTGAACTGAGAGGATATTAATTATCCTTGAAACAGCTAGCATAAAAATATATAGTTAATCTGCATGTTATTAAAAATAAAATGTAAAATTCTCTGTCAAAAAAGCTATATTTTTATTATCTCAATGTAGATTTGAATCTCATTGTATCATGTTTCAATCACTTCATTCTTCTCCTTTATTACCTTCCTTCTGTTCATCCCCACTTCTTTATGCTGGAAACATAAATAAATACAAATAGTAGAAGATTTACAACTTTTGTGTAAGAGATGTTGTAATTTTTTTGTATCCTTTAGTTTGGCCTACTTGGATTTTGAATAATGTAGGTGGCACAAGATTCAATTTAGTTGTTGTTGAGAAATTTGAACCTATTATCCAATCCCATGCTAGCTTGCACAACTGTGCTCATGTTTGCGCTATGCTCATTTTACATTATATTACTTTCTGGGCTACGACAAGGATTTATCTCTGCTCTTAATTGGTAAATATATAAATTCATGAGAGAATTGTGCTAACATGTTTTTCTTTTACATGGAAAATAGAATTTTTGAGGACATTTTATTACAGAGGAAAAACTAGATGTGTCTTACATGCAGCTTCACAATCAATAAATTCAATATTAAATTATATAGAGGAAACAGGCCTATAAATATAGCGGATTCTTATTTTGAATGTGCCTGAATGTATATGATATGATCTTGCTCTCACTTGTTACGTTCTTACGCTGTACTAGGTACTACAGTCCCCCACATCTGTGTCTGTCATCCCTTATTGAATCACTTTGGGTCAAGAAGAAATATAGTACTGAGTGTGGCCACTAATCTACTAAAAGTTATTGTGGCATCAGATACCTCAAGACATGCACTATGTCTTAAGTTCCCTACCAGATAGCCTCTCCCTAGCTGGCCACTCTACTCAAAGCTCTAGTGCCATCCCAGTGACTTATAGTATTCAATGTTCTAGAGCAGTGATGGCGAACCTATGACACGCGTGTCAGAGGTGACATGCGAACTCATTTTTTGGTTGATTTTTCTTTGTTAAATGGCATTTAAATATATAAAATAAATATCAAAAATATAAGTCTTTGTTTTACTATGGTTGCAAAGATCAAAAAATTTCTATATGTGACACGGCACCAGAGTTAAGTTAGGGTTTTTCAAAATGCTGGCACACTGAGCTCAAAAGGTTCGCCATCACTGTTCTAGAGAAACACTGTCCAATTGGCCTTCCTGCAATGATGGAAGTGTCCTGTATCTTTCCAGTATCTAATATGATAACTTGCACTTGAAATGTGGCTAGTTTGACTGAGGAACTGAATTTCTAATTTTAATTTTAATTGAGTTTAACTTAAATAGCCACACGTGGTTAGTGGCTACCATATACTGGACAGTGCAGCTTTAGAGCCTTGTTGAACTGTTTTCTCAGCCCTCCCTAAGAGACTGCTCACCTCAGCCTCTACCAGAAGTCTCTAGACACTGAGCCCTACAATGCTTTTCATATTTCTAATGTCCAGCTCTTCACTGCCCTCCAGCATTCTCTCTGGATTTGAGGTTTTACAGCATCAGCAAACCTATAACTAAACTTCTCCATTTTTGTTGATACAGCTGAGGTTTGACTTGAGGACATAACTTTCCAGTAACCATCTAAAATGAAAGGTGATTTTTCTTTCCTATTTCATGCACTATATGACCTCATGTTGAGATAAGTATCTTCTTAGCTCTTTAGGGCTGTTTCCAAACCAGTTTTCAACTTTCCTTCTTTAAATAAAATCACAGCTACTTTGAAGCTTATTCTGTCAGTTCATATCGCCCTACAACCAACTTGTCAGCCACTTTCCCCTCCCACTTACACTCATAGACAACTTTAATAGGTACTTCTTTTCTAGTGCACATTATTGTCATTCTTGGTAATTTCAAAATTTATATGAATAATTCATTTAATACTTTGGCCTCTTATAGCCTTGATCCCTTCATCCATAATAATCTTTCTTCCACTTCAACAACTGACTGTCATTCTAAATTGAACCGCGTCCAGCAAGTCCATGGGTAAAGCTGAGGAGGGGCGGTGGAGGATAAAAGAAAACAGACAAGAGAATACAGTTGGGACCAGGTGGATCACTGTGCCTGGATGAGGAAACAGTGACACAGCCTGTAAGCCAAAGCTTTATTTTATAGTCATATCACACAAAGCAAAACAAGGGCAAGATGTTTACAATGTTCTTGTGAGTTTCAAATCAACTTCTTTCCTGTTGTTGCTATTCTCTGAACTCTATCAAGCTTTGTTTTGGCAGCACGTGCTGCACCCCCCACAGCCCACATCCCTTAGCTACCTAGAACTGCAGGGTTGGACTATAACAGTGGTTCTCAACCTTCCTAATGCTGCAACCCTTTAATACACTTTCTCATGTTGTGGTGACCCCCAATCATAAAATTATTTTAGTTGCTACTTCATAACTGTAATTTTGCTACTGCTATGAATCATAATGTAAATATCTGATATGCAGGATGTATTTTCATTGTTACAAATTGAACATAATTAAAGCATAGTGATTAATCACAAAAACAATATGTAATTATATATGTGTTTTCCGATGGTCTTAGGTGACCTCTGTGAAAGGGTTGTTTGACCCCCAAAGGGGTCACGACCCACAGGTTGAGAACCACTGGACTATAAGGTCAAGCTTACAACCATAGCCTTTTGGCTATAATTGTGCTCAGAGGGCTTTGCCCTCCAAACTGGGACTTGTATGTGGCTTTGCCACAAGTCAGTCTGAGGCTTAAACCTGTCCGAATGCTGTAGCCACTCTCCACACTTAATTCCCAAATTTGAACAATCTATTCTATCCCACAACATATACTCACAACTGTATTTTTCCAGTTCTCTCATTCAACAATTGTTTGACTAATTGAGGGCTCTCAGTACATTGATGTTTCTACTTTTTTACTCTTTAATACCATATGTTTCTCTTTCCTTTTTCTCAGCTTAGATACCATGTCCTCCATGTATCCATGCCCTTAAAAAAACTTTTCAAAAGTGTTCAAAACCTGTTCTTCTTTCCTTCTGTTAAAATTTCTCTCAAAGTTAAAATACTAGATAACATAAATATTGAAAATAATGTTTCATACCTAATCCACTGAGCACTGTTACAGACAATTAAACAACCGAGTGGACTTTTCTCAACTTAACTTAAATGACCTAAAATTTCAAATGAGTGCTTGACATTGCCTGGTTAGTCTTACTATATCTTCTTAGTGAATTTTTTTTTTTTAATTCTCTAAAGGTGAGCATTTTGCATCTTCTTTCTCCTCACATTTTCAACACAACCCTTTACAATCCACTGATAATCTTTCATCATACTTTACTAAGAAAATAGAAACAGTCACATAGGTTGCCTTTCCACTCTCACCTGAACTTGTATATCTGTACATGCACCCAACTTCTCTCTTGCTGTTTTTTTTCCTGTACAAGTTTGAACCCTTCCAAAGTACTCAGCTTCCCTTCATTTAGCAAACTATTTTAATCTTAAAATATTTCCATCTCTTTATTGTATCATCAACTTCTTACTCTCTACTTGGTCAATATTATTGTTGTAAAAGCATACACACTAGGGCTGCTCATTTTAAATAAATAACTTCCAACCCTATATCCTTCTCAGCTACTCTGCCGTTTCTCTGCTTTTCTTAGCCATACCATTTATTAATTTTCTGTACCCCAAATTATTATCTTCACAGTCTCTATTCTTTAAAAAAATAATGTCCAACTAAGATGCAGCCTCCATTACTTTATTGAAATTCCTATTTGTCAAGGCCACCAACAAACAACATGTTGCTATATTTCAGTCATAGTCTCAAGAACATTAAATCCAGTTGTCCATTCTGTTCATTGTAAAATATTTTCTTTATATGGATTTTCATAATATCACACTTTCTTGTTTTTGCCTCTTCTTATGTTCTTTTTCAGCCTTATTTTTGTGTTTTCTTCTTTATCTGACTTCAATGGCTTAAAGGGATGGTTTCTCGGTGCCATTTCATCTACTTTCATGACTTTAGATATAGCTGTGTGGCAGCACAAACAAAGTTCTAGGTTTGAAAACCATCAGAAGCAATTACTAATTTTTATAATTTCTTCACAAATTTTCTCATTAACTTTATGAAGAAGAGAAATAATAATTAGACTCATCATCTAAGAATTGTTTTGTTTTTTGGAAGCATTTTGGAGAACAAAGAAAAGAAAGAAACAAGAAATTAATGATGTTATTTACCCACTAGGCACATATTCCATTAACTAACCCAGTTTTCTTATAAAGAATATTGTACAGTGGGGCCTTGACTTACGGGTGTCCCGACTAACGAGTTTTTTGAGATACCAGCTGTCTCTTGTCTGATTTTTTGCATTGAGTTGACAGAGTAAGTTGAGAGCTCCTTAACGAGCTCCTTAACAAGCTCGGTCTCGGAAAGAATTAAACTCGTAAGTCAAGGCCCCACTGTATTACACCTCCATGAAATTAATTTGAGAAGCTATATGTTAAAGGTTATATGGCAGATAGAACTGTCTTAATGAATTTAGACAAAAGAGATTAATTACTTTCTTACTTTGAATAGAAAGAATTAATGAGTTTTGCCAATTGGGGTATAGAGCATAGTTAAATTTAGTCTTGTTGGGGTCTTGATTTAACTTGATTATTTATATTGTCAAGGCTCATTCTTTAATTTTAGTGTTTCTATTAGCTCAAAGTAAGTTTGTGCTTTTTTGTGTCTTGTATGAGAAGACTTTGCCTACTCAAAAAGTACAAATGTTTTGTTCAATGTATTTTTGGAGAAATTTTATAATTTTAGCTTTTAAATTTAGGATTATGATGTTTTTAAATTTAAATTTTGTGTACAGTATGAGGTAAGGTTCAAGTTCAAGTTCATCCCTCCCCCCATGCATATCTAGTGTAAGCACCATTTGTTGAAAAGATTTGCTTGCGTTTGAATTATCTTGGTACCTCTGTTAAAATTCAATTGGCATTATATACAGGGTGGGGAAAAAGTAGGTTTACAGTTGTTTATATGGCAAGTAATACAATAATTAATAAATAAAAATAGAGGAATAAACTCTGTTTTGCATACTCACAACTGTAAACCTACTTTTGCCCCACCCTGTATATTGGTCAACTTGTGGACCCTATTTCTTCTTCTTCTTATAAAATTTTCTATTTTATAAGTGGAATAATTTTTGTTTTAATGTCTTTTTTATTTAGTTTTTATTTTTGTCAAAATTTTACACATGCTTATTTATTAAGTCTAGTAGTTTTACAGACTTGTAATGAAAAACTATAATATTTGGCATAAAACCTCTAACTTCTCTTCCAAGGCAGGAACTTTCCGTTATTTTTATTGCTTTTATTTTTGGTATTTGCCTTCACATATCGTTGTTATATTTTTACTTCCTGTTTTTTCAGTCTTACACATGAAGTTATTATAATTCTTGGTTGATTTCTTCTTTACATTGGAATACATCTTCTAGTATTTTTCTAAAGAATAAATTAACTACAAATTAAAAAAAAAGATCTGTTTGCAATCAAAATTTAAAAATACAACAGGAAGGTTGAAAGAAAAAGGTGAGTAAATCTTCATTAAATCTCAAATGGCATAGAGATGCCAAGTATGAGATATTCTAATACATAAAAAAAAGAGTCCCAGAAAGAGAGGAAAGGGAAAACAAAGTAAGTCATCAAATATTTCAAGAAAAATGTTCAGAACTGAGTGACATGGCTTTCCAGTTAAAAGGGCTCACCAAAATTTGAAGAAAACAGGTGAAAAGGATTAACTTTATTATAACATTTTAGGAAACTTCATTTTAACTTTTTAGAAAACTAGAAAAGATACTGGTAGATCCTTCCCTTCATGTTTCCAAAAAGAATACAATTTTTCAAACAAAGTATTGGGAATTAGCATGGGCTTAGATTTCTGATTTAGAGCAGGAGGTGGGAAACTATAGCCTAGGGGTGTATTGTCTATGGCTACTTTTATGCTATAATGGCAATACTGAAGAGTTTTGACAAAGAAATTATGGCCTGCAAAGCCTAAAATGTCTATGATCTGGCCCTTCAATGAAAAAGCTTGCTTAAATCTGCTTCAGAACAATGCTAGAAGTTAGAAGCGATAGGTTTAATGACTTCAATTTCTGAAAGAGAAGGATTTCTAATTAAGATTTAGATAGTCAAATTATCAATGGCATTTGAGAGTGAAAGAAAGATATATTCAGATATATAATCTCTCATAAATGCACTTCCCAACACAAAAAATTAAATTCAATCCATTTTCCCTTTGTTGCTTTTTTTGAACTCCTTCTTTCCCATTTAACTTGTACACATTTTTTAATTTTTAAAATAAAATAAAATAAAATAAAATAAAATATAAATAAACTCTCTAAATAATTTAGAATGTGTGAGCAGTGGCTTTCTCTTCAAAAGCATGACTCCTTCATTGGAGGCCCGGAGAAAGGAGCTTAGATTCAGGATATGGAGTTGATGTGGTAAGCTCCAGAGGTGAAAGGGGCCACCCACCCAAAATTTAGTTTGGAGATTGGTGACATGCAGCTTTCTGAAAAGGCAGGAAATGTTTCCAATCAAGTTTAAGAAAGGATTGAGAAAGCAGGTAAAGGAGATTGGTTTGAGGTTGTGAGGTGTTTAAGGGCTGGGACCAGAGGATTTCTTGCATAGAGACTGTGAATTTGCATGGTTTGAACTTCCCACCAGTGCCATAGGAGAACACAAACATGTTTTCTTATTAACTTACCCAGAAAGATCGAGGGGAGTAGTGGGACTTGTCATCAGTCAAATATCAAAATGGAGTCAGAGTCTCTTTGACAAGAGTCATTAGGATAATAAAAGTAATTACACAAAAGCACGCCACTTAAAGGCCCATCCTACCTTTCCCATTTTTGTCAGGTTTGTTCCTTCCTTCTAATAGAACCAAATATTCATTTTCCTTTATATGAGAGTACTCAGGAGGAAAAGTAAGGCAGTGGGAATGATTGGTATGGTAATGATCTAATGTAATTATTTGGTAGGCATCAAAATTAGCATAAGGGAGGTTACATTTATATTGCAAAAGTTGTTTTAAAATTACAATTTTGTATTTTTTAAATTTGTGTGTAAGGCAGCTATATTTGTGAGAGATAATACTGATGTGATTCTTGACAAGATAAATTATAGGTCTGTGGAATATACACCCATACCTGTTTTCTAGAATGTAATTGAAGCAAACATGATATAGCCAAGGCTTATCATATTTGGAAAGTACATATTCAAGCCTGGAGACCCAGACCCCTTGTCATTGTGATAGTACTGAGCAGGAGCGCTTATGTGATTTATGTGATGTCTACTGGATGGATTCAATCTCTAGGCAATAGATAACTGCATAGTTCATTTGGAAGAAGTGTTAAGAGATTGTACCTCTTGTGACTGCAATATCTTGAAAAGTTTGATTTATATTTTATACTATTATAGTACATCTATATATTGTACTAAAATATCCTTTTATACCTATCTTTTATACCTAGCTTCCCATAAGTGTGTTCCATCAGTGTTGTAATTAAAGCCTTATCGTTTTCTCATTGGTGTTTTGTACATAAAACATATTTAAGTGGTATGAGCAGAATACCTGGACATTTAAGTAATATTTCTGTACAAAGTTTGGGATGATTTATTTTTCAAAGTTTCTTTGTTGAACCTAAAATTGACAGATATTCTTTAAAAGATCACATAGAAAACTAGTATCTTCATCACTGTAGATAGCTAAAGGTGTACTTTTCCTAAGGGTAGTTGTGCTAAGCTTTGTACATAGTGGATTGGATCACAACTGAAAATAAACTTATAAACATGAGCAGAATACTTTTCAACTGATTAAAACAACTTGAACATATTACTAACATTCTTTTTTTTTTTAATTAAATCTTTATTGTTCAGATTATTACATTTGTTCCTCTTCCCCCCCCCCCCATAACTCCCCTCCTCCCAGTTCCCACCCCACCCTCCGCCCTCACTCCCCACCCACTGTCCTCATCCATAGGTGCACGATTTTTGTCCAGTCTCTTCCCGCATCCCCCACACCCCTTTCCCTCCCAAGAATAGTCAGTCCACTCCCTTTCAATGCCCCTGATTCTATTATAATCACCAGTTCATTCTGTTCATCAGATTATTTATTCACTTGATTCTTAGATTCACTTGTTGATAGATGCATATTTGTTGTTCATAATTTGTATCTTTACCTTTTTCTTCCTCTTCCTCTTCTTAAAGGATACCTTTCAGCATTTCATATAATCCTGGTTTGGTGGTGATGAACTCCTTTAGCTTTTCCTTATCTGTGAAGCTCTTTATCTGACCTTCAATTCTGAATGATAGCTTTGCTGGATAAAGTAATCTTGGTTGTAGGTTGTTGGTATTCATCACTTTGAATATTTCTTGCCACTCCCTTCTGGCCTGCAAAGTTTCTGTTGAGAAATCAGCTGACAGTCGTATGGGTATTCCCTTGTAGGTAACTGAGTTTCTTTCTCTTGCTGTTTTTAAGATTCTCTCTTTATCTTTTGCTCTTGGCATTTTAATTATGATGTGTCTTGGTGTGGTCCTCTTTGGATTCCTTTTGTTTGGGGTTCTCCGCGCTTCTTGGACCTGTAAGTCCATTTCTTTCACCAGGTGGGGGAAGTTTTCTGTCATTATTTCTTCAAATAGGTTTTCAATATCTTGCTCTCTCTCACCTTCTGGCACCCCTATAATTCTGATGTTGGTACGCTTGAAGCTGTCCCAAAGGCTCCTTACACTATCCTTGCATTTTTGGATTCTTTTTTCATTTTGCTTTTCCGGTTGGGTGTTTTTTGCTTCCTCGCATTTCAAATCATTGACTTGATTCTTGCGCTCCTCTGGTCTGCTGTCGGGAGTCTGTATAATATTCGTTATTTCAGTCCGTGTATGCTTAATTTCTAGTTGGTTCCCCAATATAAGATCGAGGGTCTCATTGGTTTTCTTGTAGATCTCATTAAGTTTATCAGCGGCTTCTAAACAGTTCTTGAGAGACCTTAAAAGTGTGGTTCTGAACTCTATATCTTCCATTGACAATTCTGTCCTGTTTCTTTGTCTCCGCATTTTGTTATGCTTCCTTGGTGCACCCCCTAGTGGTCTTTGTGCGCAGTCTTATAGTTAAACCTTGATTGTTGTAGCTAATACCAGGGAGGGTTTGACCTCCAGGCCAAGTGGCTGTGAGAATCAGCTGTGTCTGCAGTGAGAGAACTTCTGTCCTCTAGGGAGGTGCTAATCTAGCCTTTGCCTGAGGCTATCCAGCAAATGCCTCTGTGCAGGGCATGGGCGGGGCGGGTCGCACAGGATCAACAGGGTGGGCCGGAGAGAGCAGTTATGGCGGCTCTCAGTCCTGTCCCCAGGGGCTCTGCCTCTCTGAGTCCCAGCACCAGCTGCAAAGCTCGGAGAGAAAGCTGTACTCGCTCTGACCGAAGCCAGACAGTCCCGCTTCTCCCGTTTGAGTCTGGGTTGCTAAAGACTCGCCCGGATCTGGAGCTCAGAGTCTGTGACTCCCTCCCGATTGAAAACTCCAACCGCGCCCTCCGCCGCCAGCCCGCTCCGCGCACTCCGCACCTCAGAATTTGACTTCAGCACTGCGCCTCCTCTGAGTGTCCCTATGCGTTTCTCTTTCCTCCTAGTTGTAGGACTTCCACTCAGCCAGCGTTCCTGTGGTTCGGGGTGATGTCCGTTCCGTCTTTTAGTTTCACTTTTGAAGTAGTTGTTCAAGGCAGCAAACTCCGGCGTTAACCTATGCCGCCATCTTGGTTCTCCCTACTAACATTCTTAAGGGAAAATATACAGAGAGTATTAGTATGGATTCAAAACTCTTTTTTTGAGAGTATATTTAAATGAAATTAGTATTTTCCATAGATGTTTAAATTAACACAATTTGGTTTGTAGTTACCCTGTTAAGTTGGATCTTGTGTTTAGTGTCAACACAGACCCCTGAAACCTCCACACAGCAATATATCCTAGACTTGGTGCTTTAAAACATTGTTTCTATCCTCTAAGGAACTCTGGTTTCTTTCAGAAGAGAAAACAGTATGAAAGATCAAAGTCTGTGCACTAAGATTCATGTTAGACTGACAGAGTTGAGGTGACATGATTCTTAGGTTACACCAGTAAACAAAACCAGAAATTGAATATAATATAATTAACATAATATAATATAATATAATATAATATAATATAATATAATATAATAAATATAATATTTATATATATTCTGACATTTTCATTTTAGCTCTAACATTATTTTGACTACTAAAAATTTGTAACTCTAAAAAATTGTAATCAAACCAAAATTTTATAGTTAGGCTCTTTGCACAGGTAGCCTTTTACTGACTACTGACTATTGACATGTTATCCACCTGAAGTTCCTTTTCATGGGCTAAAATCACAACTCAGCAGGAATACAAAACCAATATAAACCAAATTACATGTGAAATTAAAAAGTTAATTATTTAAAATAGAGCCCAATAATACTTTAAACTTTGTCCGAAAAAGAAAAATTAAAGGAGACTTTAAAATTATTTGTTTAAATAAGGACAGGTTTTATGTGTTGGTAGGAGGAAAGAGAGTGTTACTGACCTTTTTGCCCAAGCATGAAATGACTGATCCTTTTATCGTGACAGATTCCCCAGTTGACATGGAGATTTATGTGAGAAAGAAGAGAAGCAAAAAGAAATGAAAAGAACAAAATTCATTAAGCTTTTTCTCCCCACATTAAAAATTTTCAGTTATTTCTGCTCAGACTCTTATTCTCTGATTAACTGAATAATGTACACTTTCTTAAAGTTTTTGATATAAACTATTACTAACCTTGAACATCCAAATTTATTATTTAGTTATCCTTTTTTACTGAGTTGTCCTCTGGTATTTAATTTTATATATCAAGTGTTAGTAAATTTATACTTACTATGTCCACAGCAAATCAGAGGTCTACAAACTTGTCTAAGAAAATATCTCCTATACCAAATTGGTATACTAAGTTATTTTCCCCCACAATGAATGAATGTTTGATTCTGTGTTGGCACTTAAGTATATAAGAATTCAGGACAGGGCGTTTCTCTTGTATTACTGCATATTAAATGAAAAATAGAGGGTATCTTTTCTCTTGAAAAATACATCCACTCTGAGACATTCAAGGCTTTTACCAAATAGTAGTAAATTCAATTTCAATTATACTTCAACTTGTAAGTTGATTCACATAAGACAAACAGAAAGATACCCACACTGAGAGGACTATATTTTCCTGTCTCCCTTGATCTGACCAGACTGAAATGCATTACATTTTCTTTCCAATAATTTTCAATACCTTCTAAGCTTTTCCTTTTACTTTATTTTAGAAGGGGTTCTTTCAGGTTTAGTAACAAAAAGGGAAGCCCTTAGGTGCACAGGAGCGGTAAACTGACAAGAAAACTCTACTCTTAAAATTCCCGATAGAGATTTAGAACCTACATAGTGTCGAAGGATTTGGCCATCATAAGATTCATCCTGACAATTCTCTATTTAAATGTAAATGACAGCAAAAGTTTGCTGGGATCATAAATAAAAGTATATATTATGTCTATTTTTACATCTGTCAGAGGCTCTTTAATTTCTTTACAATATGCTTAATCTTTTACAAAAGTGAGATAAATTGTGAAAAAAATAGTCAACACCAAAAGGCTCTTGTGGATTTTTCTGACATCTTGGGGAACAAGAATGTAAAGAAAAAAGATACACGATGTCATTCCCATTCACTGTGAAAAGTTATCTGTATACATTCCATTAACACTATTTCCAAAAAAAAAGAGAATTGCTATCACACCAAGAATTTCTGTTAGTAATAAAGGTTAGAGGTTGCATTGAAGATAAACCTGTCGTAGTAAAATTTGACACAAATGTCTTTGGAAAGATACCATAAATGATAAAAGCCTTCTCCATGAAATATAGAACAGGGTATGGTTAAATTTAGTTTTATTAGGACCTTGTTTTAACTTGATAAATCAGCAAATTAAGTTCTTATTTAGTGTCAGTGTCCTTATCAAGAGAAGCAAATCTTTCCAGCATGCACTCTATACAAATAAAGTGCCTTTCAGTCCAGGGGGCAATAGTTTCGCCTTCATTACAAATAATTGAGAGCTACCTAGATACCCAAATTTCATACTTTCATATTTTGATGAATTTTACTCTTTAAATAATATTATGAAATATTTGACATACTAAATAGTCATAACAGCAAAACAGAACAAAGAATTCCTATGTATACTCTATCCAGCCAAGGGTCTTAAATATTACCAAAAAATTAATGACACTTTTGTAAGCCTCTGATCCCATCTTCCTCCTCCACAGAGATGACTACTGTTTTATATTCATCATTCCCATGAATGTCTTTAGACTATTTTTATAGATTATGCATGAAGAGCACCAGTTTTCATATTTGAAGCCTTTCTCTTTGTGGCATGTGTTTCTTCTATGTTGGCTTGTTTGTTTGTTTATTTGCTACAGTGCTGGATCATGCTTTTTACTTATAATCATCGGTAGATAAATAAATATATGCCTTCTTGCCATAACTCTAATATTATCAGCCTTATTTTTTGCTGGAATTAAGTCATTTTGCTATTTAAATCCCATTGACTTCCTCTTCTTACTTGGACCAGTTATCTCATATTTGGACAATTATTTTCCTATGAAAGTTTTTGTTTTTAATTATTGACCTCGGTGGGATGGTTATTTTCATTCAACCTCTCCATCATTTGGCATTCGTTGTGCCCCACAATTCCTCACTTTCAAGCTCTTCCTCCCTCTTCCAAGCTGGACAGGATGTTCTCTGTGACTGCCCTTCTGAGTTGGGTGCACTGTTCCTACTTTTTCTTTCTTGGTTTACTTCTTCATGAGCCTCAGAAAGCTTCCCAAGCAAAGGTGTGTCTGTAACTTGTAGATTTATATATTTTCTCCCCTCCCTTCCTTCCATTCTTACTTTATTTACATCCTTCTTTCATTTCCCCCTATATTTTAAAAGTAGCTCAAGAGGAGGAGTTAAAAACGTATGCTTATTTGCAATTTGGCCCAAAAGTCTCTTATATTTTTTTGAAAAAATTTCATATTTACAGAAAAGTTTTAAAAATAGTACAAAGAATTCCCAAATGCCCTTCACACAGATTTTCCAAATGCTAATATCTTGTAATATTGTATTTGTATTATTTTATTTTGAACTGTTTGAAAGAAAATTGCACACAGGATGTTTTTTCTGTAAAGACTTAAGCATGCATTTTATAAAAGCAATGACTTTTTTTTTAGCACCTTACAATGATCAAAATCAGAAAATTAGCCTTGGTAAAATATTTTAATCTATAAGTAGATCAAATTTATTGCGTCCAAATAATGTTCTCTGTTGTAGAAAAAATAACTTTTTTTCTTGTCCAAGGTCTAATTCATGATCACACATCGAATTTAATTATGTCCCTAATTCCCTTTACTTTGGAACACTTCCATAGATTGCCCTTATCTTTTATAACATCACGTGCTTTTTAATGTCAGATAACAATATCAGAGATCAGTTACTTGTAAAATATCCCTCAATTTGGGCTTATCAATGTTTTCTCATGAGTAGGTTCCGATTATGCATTTTTGGTCGGAATACATAAAAAATGCTTTTGTATCCACCTCAGTGCACCATGTCATTTGTCTCGTTCATGCTGATAGTAACTTTGATCAGATGGCTAAGATGAGGTTGGGGTCTCTTTTAAAATTTGTAAGGGCTTTTACAGAAAGGATAATGAATAGAAGTGACAAAGTCAGGGAAGCAGAAACACACTGAGTACTATGCAAATAAGGAGCTGGGAGAGATTTCAGAAAGGGAGTCAGAAGAACCGCTAAAGATTCACTAATCAGTTTTCTTGAAACACAGGTACAGGTGGCAAGTTGACGGGAACTTGCAAGGAAAGCCATGGTACCAAGCATCTCCAGTTGCCAAAGTAGGAACCAGAGGGGGAGACTTTTGGAGAGTTCTATGGGACTGTATTGTGTTAAGATGATTATTTATTGTCTCTGGATACACAGGCAAGTTCTAGCAATGAGTCCGGGGTGCCTGTTTCTCAGAAGAATGAGAACTATGTGGGGAAAAATGAAACATTTTTTTTTCTCACTTTTGAATTTCTTTTACATGATAATTGACAACACCATTTACAATTATATTAAAAATATGACATTCCTAGACATAAATATATAGAACATATGCAAGACTTATATACTTACAACTGGAAAGCACTGCTGTATTATATTAAAGATGATCTAAATAGATAGACATATATACAATATACTAATAGATTGACAAACTCAATAAGGTTGAGATGTCAATTATCCCAAATTTAATCTATATTAAATGCAATCCAAATTAAAATACCAGCAGTCTTTTTTATTCTGAAGAAATTGAGAAGCTTTTTAAGATTGTATGAAAATAAAAAGTACAAAGAATAATTGAAATAATTTTGAAATTGGAAAAAAACACACAATTATGATTCATTTACCAAATTTCAAGATTTTTTTTTTGAAAGCTACACTAATCAAGATAGGATTGGTACATACAGAACAATGGAACTGAATAGATATTCCAAAATTAAGCCAAATAAATGGCCAGTTACTTTTCAGCAAAAGTTTCCGGCAAGTCAATGAGAAAATGATAGTTATTTTACACAAAACAACCTTACCTTACTTTGCTTCATATATATAGATTAACTCAAAATGGATTAAAGACCCCAATGTAACAGCTAAATTTTTTAAGACTTTTAACATATATATATGTTATATATATATTGATTTCAGAGAGGAAGAGAGAGAGAGAGATGGAAATGTCAATAATGAGAGAGAATTATTGATTGAATGGCTGCGTCCTGCACACCCCACACTGGGAATGGAGCCCACAATCCTGGGAATTAAACTGTGACCTCCTAGTTCATAGGTCAGTGCACAACCACTGAGCCATGCCAGTTGGGCTAAAATTACAGTACTTTTAGAAGAAAACATAGGAGACAATCATAGTGAAATTACAATAGGTAAAACTTTTTTAGTAGGACATAAATTCATTTCAACAAAAAAGAGGGGATAATATTACAATACATTATTTTTATCCCTGAAAAGTTGATTGTTCTATGAATTTTTATTACACAATTCCAGGAATAAAAAAGTGAATCAATCTAGTAAATTTTCTTTTATTCAATGTTTATTTATAGGTTGAAAGTTATTTCATGAGCATTATCATTATTGACAAAAATAGAAATATATCTTTCAAACATGTTAAACATGTAATCTTAAAGTCTGGGATACAAGATTCCACTTATGCTTTAAGTTTATTTCCCCGCATATAGCGGAAGTCACAGTATATAGTCTCAACCAATTTGTTGCATAACCTAATAAGTTATAAAAATTAGGAGGACTTCTAATAATAAATAATCAAGGACAGATAATTGAATACACTGTATTACATGAATAATACACAGGGAGCCCATTTTTTTAATGTATGTTACAGTCAGATGGTAAGAAAAGTTTTATATTATTTATGAAAGTTGCACAAGCTCCTATTTATGGTAAATATATATGTATTTATGTATAAAACATTAAAAAGTATTGACTATAGATAATTCATATTTCTCTTTAGGTTTAATGAGAATACAATAATAAATATGAAATAAAGTAATGGGGCTTTTTGTACATCTACAATATAAAAGAAGTGAACTTGACAAAGGATTTTAAAAAATCAAGTACAGTGGGGCCTTGACTTACGAGTTTAATTCGTTCCATGACGGAGCTTGTAACTCAAATTACTCGTATGTCAAATCTTAAAGTGAACGAGTGAGACACGTGATGCTGGGCTGATGTTGTGGCGTTCACTGTGACGTTCGCTGCGCCAACTAGTGGTGGGGTATCTGAAGCTGGCTCATAATCCGAATTTTAGCTCCCAACTCAAAGCAAAAAATCGGCCGAGAGGCGGCTCGTATCTCAAAAAACTTGTTAGTCGGAACACTTGTAAGTCAAGGCCCCACTGTAGTGTCATGTGTTTAAAACTATGCCAAATGATTTTCAGAGATTGTAATCACATAACAAATTTACAACAATCACTAATAAGAGTGCTCATCCATTAAGAAATATAAACAGCATATGTTTTCCTACTGTTTTTAATTTTTCACATTTGCTATTTACTTTTGTCTGACATTTAAAAAATTTGAGTATGAGGAAAAACAAGTCTTTTAGTATTTTAGAAAAGGTCAATTAATCTAGTTTGATATCCATGTGACATTTTTTAATTTCAACAATGGGCCCTTCAAATCAGCTATTTTATTGAATGGTAAATCACACACCTGTTCTAGAAAATACTACTGTCATAAAAACTTGTATGATTCTCTTATTTGTCTTTGAATTAACAAATAAATGAGTAGAGAATGTCCATGAGCTTATGAAGTCTCACTTTTGTTTTAGGTGGTTAAGCTCTGTTGTAGTGGAGAATATACAACAGGCCAGATTAATTTCACTTTACAACCAGTGCCTTCTACAGGGAGAGCAAGAGGAGAGCTGTGCCTATTACTCTACTGACTGAGAAAGTACAAAAGATCTTGTTAAAAGTCTGCGTTTACTAGATTTATGTCCATTTTAAGAATGCATACAGGTCCTCTATTGAGTACTAGAATATAATATTTAAAGGTTTTTGTGCTAGGTAGCTCATAATCTAGCAGAAAGACAGACATGCTAACTTAATTATAATTTACTATGACGAGGAATGTAATATATCTAGTCAGATGTGTACTTGAGATGCAAAAGATATCATTCACCAAGTTTTAGAAGCAGAATATAAGTGTGATTAGTTTAGGCCTCTACATTTATTTCTTTCAGACATAGCCTTTCTGTAAACAGAAATATAAGCAAAGTAAAATGGAGTGAAAAAGAAATATTTTACTCACTTGCCCTGGATTAATGATTTCCCATCTGACAGGACAAAATTAAAAATTCTCCCTATGTGTTTTGAGTCACACATGATCTGCCCCCTGGTTATGGGTCCAGCTTCACCTTCCTCCACTTGTCAGGTGCTTCCTATAATTTGGCCACACTGGCTCCTTGCTGTTTCTCAGAAATGCCAATCAGGTATTTGCATGTGCTGTTCCCTCTGCCAAGAATATTCCTTACCCAGATATGCTTGTCACCTACCTCTTCATCTTATTCTTCTTGCTCAAACATCACCTCAGAATGCCTTCCTAACCCTCCCCATGTATAATAGCCACTCTCCTTTGCATTTTTTTAAAAAGTATATTTTATTGATCTTTTACAGAGAGGAAGGAAGAGGGATAGAGAGTTAGAAACATCGATGAGAGAGAAACATTGACCAGCTGCCTCCTGCACACCTTCCACTGGGGATGTGCCCGCAACCAGGGGATGTGCCCGCATCCAAGGTACATGCCCTTGACCAGAATCAAACCTGGGACCCTTGAGTCCGCAAGCCGACGCTCTATCCACTAAGCCAAACCAGTTCGGGCTCCTTTGCATTTTTCATGCTATTTTTTTCTTCACAGCACTTATCATAATTGACGTGTATTTGTTTATATGTCTGTTTATTACTGACTGCCCCACTGGAGTGTAAGTTCTTAAGAGCAAGGACTTTTTCTATTTTATTTAACATTGTGTCCCCAGCATTTTAAACAGTTTCTGGATTTTAGTAGAAATGTGATAAATACAGAATTAATTAAGTATTGAGATGGACCAACTGCCATCCTTCCTCATGGCTAATCATTAGGAACTTAGACGCAGCTCCTTACCTGAAAGAGAGGCAGAAAGACTCATATATCATCCACTTGTATGTCACAGATGTGTTACAATTGAAACTTCCCTGGGAGAGTGATTTAATAGCAACCTTAGATATGCACAATTCTCAGTCTCATTAAAAGGGACATCATTCAGAATTACCAACAGGTTCTGCTTTGTTTTGGTATAAATTCTGGTAACTTATTCCACTTCATTCTAACTTAAAGTATTCTTCATTGTCTCATTGTCAAATCTTCCTAAAATATGTAGGCCAAAAGAAGAAACTCTCAAATACTAATTAAAATAGAAATTGACCTAAGTGCAAAAGCATGCAGAAAGTGAGAATAATCAAGCCCAAGAAGGTAACTTATGTCAGTTCAGGATTAAAAAAAAGAAGAAAAAGAAAAAGGAAGAAAAAACACTTGAAGAGAACTTCCCAATTAGGAACGAATTGGAAATGAATAATACACAAATCAACTATTTAGAATTTGCACTGGGCTGAGAAAAGAATTCAGCTTGAGTTCTTTTAACTACTAGCATGAAGACCTGGAACTGCCTGTTAAAAGCTGACTAGAAAACGTTCAATTATTTTCATTGTCAATAAGTTATAATTGAGTCATGCAAACTGACATTCTATTAACATTGAATTAACTACTTTGAATTGATGGCTATAATTTTCCCTCTATTTTTGTGCAAAATATTTAGCAGTGATTATAAAATCTATAGCAAGCTTCAGAGTAAGGTTAGCTAAATATTATTTCTCGTGTTTAAAGTGATGGGGGAGGGTTTATCAACATAGGTGGTTACCTTGTATAGGGGACATATGTATCCTTACATGTATTAAATCATTCTTTGCTATTAGTCCTAATAGATTGATAATACTATTTTTTTTTAAACCATTCAGCTTCAAAATTGGGAGCCTGCTTAAAATACATCCTGGACACATCTCCGACCTTTATGGGTGTAGTACAATGATATAATCAGATCAAATTGAAGAGTGGATGGGGAATAGTAAACTAAAAATTATTGACAAGTTTAATATCTAAAGCAACAAAATAAAGTTTTTTCACTGTAATAAAAACCGAACATTCACTAGGAGTTTTGATTGTCAGTTTACTAGTTCATGACATGTTGGCACCCTGAGGCAATTTGGTGGAAAGAATATGATTTAAAATTAGAGACCTTGTTTCAAATGATCAAACCCTCCCTCTGGCATTTAATGTCAAGGTACCCGTTGGTTAGTAAAAAAATGCCTTGGAACCTTTGTTTTCTTGTATGTAAAATAGGTGGAGGTTATTAACTGTATGTATAAATTTTTCCCCTAGAATAGGATATGCAAAGTGCCTGGCAATGAATGCACTCTCAATTAAAGAAATGGAAAGGTTTGAGAGTTCCCCTCCAATTAGCTAGATCTATATCCTGCTTTCAAAAATAAAAACCGGTTCTCATTTAAAAAGGCATCCTTTATTTCATTGCTTTTTTTTTTTTAAGTCATCTTTGAGATATAGTTACAATAAAATACACTCATTTTTTGGTGTACATTTCAACATTTTAAAACAAATTTACATACATCTGTGTAGGCCAATCAAAGTACAAAATAAAAAGTACCCTTGTATCCCATCCCAATCCATCTTTTCTCCATTGACCCAACTCCAACGCCAGGAAAGCACTGATGTGCTTTGAAACCTGAAAAGTTGGTGTTGGTGCCGCCTGTCACCACCAGAACCAATAAGTAGAGTCCAGGACTGAATCTTTATGGGTGCTTCATTCTAATGGCCAGTGATCTGAGAAGATGGCAGGTTATGTATCCTAAAGAGCATCTTCCATCTAATCTTAAGCCAACCTTTTACTTATTTATTTTTATTTTTAAAAGTCTTTACTATTGAAAGTATTACATATGTCCCCCCTTTCCCTCCATTGACTTCTTCTAGCCTGCCCCACCCCCCACCCCAGGCCTTCACCACCCTATTGTCTGTATCCATGGGTTATGCTTATATGCATACAATTCTTTGTTTGGTCTCTTCCCACCCACCCAACCTCCCTCCTCCTTACTTCTGAGGTTTGATAGTCTGCTCCATGCTTCTGTGTCTATGGATCTATTTTGTTCTTCAGTATATTTTGTTCATTAGATTTCACATAACAGTGAGATCATGTGATACTTACCTTTTGCAGACTGGCTTATTTTGCTTAGCTCAATACTCTCCAGGTCCATCCATGCTGTTGTAAATGGTAAGAGTTCTTCTTTTTTTACAGTAGCTTAGTATTCCATTGTGTAGATGTACCAAAGCTTCTTTATCCACTCATCTGCTGATGGGCACTTGGGCTGTTTCCAAATCTTAGCCATTGTAAATTGTGCTGCTATGAACATATAGATGCATATTTTCTTTCTGACTGGTGTTTCTGAGTTCTTAGGATATAATTCTAGAAGTGGAGTCACTGGCTCAACTGGGAGTTCTATTTTTAATTTTTTGAGGAAACTCTGTACTGTTTTCCACAGTGGCTACACCCAACCTTTCTTATCAGAAGAAGAAAAGTATTAGGTAAAGGTTTTGAAATTCAGGGAAAAGGTTAATCAGATGAAAGCTGCGGTCTAGCAATTTCCCTAGTATCCTTTCATCTGCTGACAGGTGATTCGTTTGAGTTACCCTCACTTTCTCTATTGTATGTTTGATTTGTGTAGCTTTATATAAATGGAGTCATACAATTTATAATCCTTTTTGTCTGGCTTTTTCTACTGAGCATAATGTTTTGAGATATATGCAAGTTGTCATCTGTGTTAGAAGTGTAATATTTTGTTATTGCCAAACAGTATCCCATGGTATGGCTATGCCACTCTTATTTATCTTTTTACCTGTTGGTGGACATTTAAGATGTTACTGAGGATAAGACTGCTGGGAATATTCAAGTAGAAGACTCTGTAGAGTCATATTTTCATTTACATTAGGAAATACCCAGGAGTAGGATTATTCGGTCTTAAGATAAATATATGTTCAACATTATTAGAAATTCCTGAACGATTTTCTAAAGTGGCTGCCATTTTGTCTCCCAGTAGTAATGCATAAAAGTTACAATTATCACACATGTTTGTTAACACTTAGTATAGTGAGTCTCTTTAATCTTAGACATTTTGTTGGGTAGATGGAGATATCTTGGAATTTCATTTTGGTTTTACTTTGAATTTCCCTAACAACTAATGATGTTGAGCATCTTTTCATGTGTTTTATATATTTTGTTATCCTCTTTGGTGAAGTACCTTAAAATATTTTTAATCTTTTTAAAAATATATATTCTTTATTTCATAGAGGAAGGGAGAGTGAGTGAGAGATAGAAACATCAATGATGAGAGAGAATCACTCCCTCCTGCACACACCCCACTGGGGATCAAGCCTGCAACCCGGCATGCATATATCCTGACCAGGAATTGAATCAAGACCTCCTGGTTCATAGGTTGACATTCAACCACTGAGTCACATCAGCTGGGCAATGTTTTTGTCTTTTAAAATTGAATTGTTTCTCTTTTTATTATTGAGTTGTAAGAATTATTTATATTCTCTGGATATATGTCCTTTATCAGATATGTATCTTTCAAATATATTTTCCCAGTCTGTGGCTTGTCTTTTTATTTTCTTCTGTGTTTATTTTAGAAAGCAAGAGGCTCTAATCCTGATCGAATCTAATTTATCAATTACATATTTCATTTTTTGTGCTTTTTGTGTCTTTTATGAGACAAAGTAATCCGAATTTCCTTGGCAGGCATCTTTATTAAAAATCAATTGACTATATACATGTGATATAGAACTTACTCTGTGAAGGGATAGACAGTAAAAAATTTACTTTTCTGACCATTCAGGTAGCAGCAACTAAACTCTGCCATTGTAACATGAAATCAGTCATCGATAATCTAATATAATAAAAGAGAAACATGCAAAGTGACTGCACCTCTGCTATGCCCAAGCCACGCCCACCAGCCAATCAAAGTGACTATATGCAAATTAACCCAACCAAGATGGCGGCCAGCAGCCACGGAACTAGAGCAAGCAGGAGGCTTGGTTGCCCCAGCGATGGAGGAAGCCAAGCTTCCCACTTGCCCTGGCTGGCGGAGGCTTCCACTCAAGGCAACAAAGTTTCAATTACAGAAGATAAATAAATCCCAGATACCTGCTTCCAGCCAGCCTCCACTGGGAGCTTGGATGGCTGGGGGCCGTGTCAGCCTGAAAATAGCCATCAGCCTCTCACCCAGGCTGGCCACACCCTCATGGGGTGAGGGTCCCTGCTGGGGGGCTTGGCCAGCCTGCAAACAGCCATCAGCCACTCACCCAGACTGGCCACACCCTCATGGAATGAGGGTCCCCGCTGGGGGGCTCAGGCAGCTTGCAAACAGCCAACAGCCCCTCACCCACACTGGCCAGGCACCCTAGCAGGACCCCCCACCCTGAAGGGGCTGTGGCCAGCCTGAAAACAGCCCTCAGCCCCTCACCCAGGTTGGCCAGGCACCCCAGTGGGGACTCAAACACTGAAGGGGCTGTGGCCAGCCTGAAAACGGCCCTCAGCCCCTCACCCAGGCTGGCCAGGCACCCCAGCAGGACCCCCACCCTGATCCGGGACACCCTTCAGGGCAAACCAGCTGCCCCCCCACCCATGAACCAGGCCTCGATCCTATATAATAAAAGTGTAATGTGCAAATTGACCCTAACAGCAGAATGACTGGGAATGACTGGTCACTATGACACACACACCACCAGGGGGCAGATGCTCAATGCAGGAGCTGCCCCCTGGTGGTCAGTCGCTCCCACAGGGGGAGCTCTGCTCAGCCACAAGCCAGGCTAATGGCTGCCAGTACAGCGGTGGTGGTGGGAGCCTCTCCTACCTCCTCAGCAGCACTAAGGATGTCCGACTGTAGCTTAGGCCTGTTCCCCATTGGCAAGTAGACATCCCCAAGGGCTCCTGGGCTGCCAGAGGGATGTCTGACTGCCAGCTTAGGCCCAATCCCCCAGGAAGTGGGCCTAAGCCAGCAGGTGGTCATCCCCCGAGGGGTCCCAGAATACAAGAGGGCACAGGCTGGACTGAGCCGCCCCCCCCCCTCCCCCCCCCTCGCCAAGTGCACAAATTTTTGTGCACTGGGGCTGTAGTATGTATATAAATGGTCATTGCTCTGTTTTAATAAAAATTTTATTTACAAAAAGGGCACTTGTGAGATTCAGCCCAGGGTCCCTGGTTTGCTGACCAATGTTATATTTCATTGATCTCCATGTCTATCCTTATGCCCATAGCACAATGTATTAGTTATTGTAACTTTTTTACTATAACACTTAAAAGATTTTTCCGATACAATAACATCATTACAGAGTAATTCCATTTTGAATATCAATACAAACTTATTTTAATTATTTAAATGACAATAATTTTTAAAAATTATTATTCTGATTTCCCCCCCATTTTTATCTACTTTGAAAGGACATATTTACTAGTATAGAACCTTGGTTGACAACTTTTTTCTTTTGGTATTTAAAGAAAATGTGCCATTTTCTTTTGGCCTTCATTGTTTTTGTTGAGATCTCAACTGTAATTTTTATACCTGTGTCATGATATGTGAAAACATAACACGCCTTCTGTTCTCTGATTGGTTTCAAGAATTACTCTTTATCACTCCAGCTGCATGTCTCAGTTAGTTGGAGCATTGTCCTCTACACCAAAAGATTGTGGGTTCAATTTCTATTCATGGCACATATCTAGGCTGTGAGTTCAATTCCCAGTAGGGGCACTTACAGAAGGCAGCAGATTGATGTTTCTCTTTCACATTGATGTTTCTCTCTCTCTCTCTCTCTCTTTTGCTCTCTCTCTCTCTGACTTCTTCTCTCTAAAAAATCAATGAAAACATATTCTCAGGTGAGGATTTAAAAAAACTAAATATAAAATAAAAAAGAATTGCTCTTTATCTTTGTAGGTCAGCAGTTCGAATATGATGGGCCTAGGTATAATTTATCTATTCTGTTTAATCCTCTAATGAATTTTGATATGTGGTTTGATGTATTTCATCCATTTTGGAAAATTCTTGGCCATTGTTTTTTCAAATATTTCTTTTGCCTTATTTGCAATTTCTTCTCTTTTTAGCTCCAATTATACATATGGTGGTTTATTTGATATTGTTCTACTGATATTGTTTATTTTATTCTTTTATTCCTATTCTTTTTTGCTCATTGTATTTTAGTTTGGATAATTTTTGCTGACCAAATGTAAATTAACTGATTCTTTTACTGTGATGTGCAAAGCTTCTGATAAGCTTATTGAAAGAATGCCTCATCTATGATATTGTACTTTTTATTTTTGGCATTTCCCGTGGGCTTTATTATATAGTTTCCACTTTTCTGCTGAAATTACCCATTTAGTTTTTCGTATTGTCCACATTCACAATAGATTCTTTAACATATTTATCACTATAATATTAAAAACTGGGTTTGAATCTATAATTTATTTTCTCTCTTGTTGATTGATTATATTTTTCTGTTTCTTTGCATGACTCATAGTTTTTATTCTTAATGATACATTATACACTAAAGATTAGTAGAGATTGAAGTAAATAATATTTATGCTCAGAAATGAGCATGCCCCTTTTGTTAGAGTGCTAATGTTGAGAGTTAATAGCATTTTTAACTAAGAAGAGTTGGGTTTTTCTGGTTGCTTTAAGTAGATTGTTCAACATTGGTTTCAAATGATATGAACACAGGATAAGGTCTTTCTCTTCAGAGCTTGGGAGTAGAGTACCTGAGGGTTTTATCTCAGTCTGAACACTCTACTTGCAAGCTTCTTCAGATATATAATGTCTCGGATGGTGTCGTTCTCTGGTCTCCTGCCTTTCCTCAGCCACATGTATCTTCTCCCGAGTCTTCAGTGCAGGTGTTTGGAGATTATCTCTCATATTTTCTGTGCCTTTGGTCTTTAGTCAATTTAAGTAAGTTTAATAAATGCATGTTTCTTCGCATTCTCAACTCTCCAACGAGTTTGGCATATGGTTTTGTAGCTACTCAACTTGTTCTTGTTGTTTGGGTAGTGACAATTTTCTCTTGTGACTTTCTATGACCTAAACAGATATGGAAGTCCCAATGTAACTTTTGATGAAAAGACCTATTTGATTTTATAGTGGTTCATTTATCAAACTTTTCTTTATATTGTGTGTCTTTTTGTGGTATATTTGAGAAATCTTTACCCATTCCAGCATTACAAAGATATTTACCTCTCTTTTCTTCTAAGAGCTTTATTGTTTTCTGACAATTTAATGAAATCTGAATTCTACTCTAGAGTTGAGGAGAAATATATCAGCTTGAGGGATGGCTATTATGTGTTCCACTGAGGGTAGAGCCCTCACCATATATATATATAGTTTTCTTTTATTGTTTTCATTGGGTTTGAGAAAAGGAACAAATAGTAATGCTTTTATTTTGCTCCTTTTAATCACAGCTTCTTCTATTGCTAAATATTTTTAGATTATAACTCTCTAACATCCTTGAAATTGCATGAATTCATCTGAATTAAGATTTTAACAGCACTAGTCCAATTTTTAGCAACATAAAAGTAATTTAAAATGTATTATTCAATCCAAGTAGAAATCTTGTCAGAAATGAATAAGGTGAAGTTTTGAAAACTTAATATGTCTATTTTAAAGGATCTTATTGATTTTACCCCTCTAATCAGTCAAATTCCAATTACACGGTCCGGGCTAAATTCATATGAAGCAATCTATCTGATTTTTTTTTTATTACTTGCCAGATCTGATTTTTACAAGAAAAGTAGGTTATTAGACTATTTAGAATAAAAAGGATTTTAGCTTTAATTTAAGACTAATTTCTTTAGTTTACAGGTATATTTAAAGCTATATTTATAGAAGATTGATATTTTAGAGGGAAATCTCTGTGATAACTCTTATTAATCTTTTTAAACATTAGAAAGATATAAGCCTTAGAGGTTACACATTACTTGTGAATCGTGGGCTATTTAAAAATGATTGATTTTAATTCTCTTCTCTAAATACATTCATTGGAGCGAAGAAAAATTGTGAAAGGGTTAAATCCTTATTATCCCCAAATAATTCTAAAATCTTTGAAAGTAGTTATTCTTGCTGGATCCTCTGTTCTTGTAAATAATTACAAAGAGTAACTTATAGCTGAAGTCTAATAATTTTTTTTTCTATAAAATATATTGTGTTGTAAAGACAGAGAATGTAGGTCAGTTTGTCTTTGCACTAGTAAATTAAATATAGCATTTTTATAGAAAAAAGAAATATGTTTTCCTTCTTTCCAGAGGCATGAATAGCTCTCATGAGAGTGTATTTGAATTCCATCATGCAGATTGCTTTTCACTGGAAAAGAATATATATATTTTTCAACTAGCATTTAATGCATCATTTGTACTAAGCTCTCCAAGAGATATAGAAGCACACGACAAGGTATCATATTGTTGAAAATTTTAGAAATGCAATTTTATGACAAATAAAAAACTGTGAATCTAGTTATGAGTGGTTTCAGTACTCTAATGGAGAAGGCCAATAAAAATTGGAAATATGAAATTAACCATTAATTTCCTAATTATTTTCATAAACCTGTATAGTAACTGAGTAGTCAGATGTGTTTCTAAGGTGATATAATATAGTTGGCATCATGTTTTTTTAAAAAATATGTTTTTATTGATTTTTTTTTTGATATAGAGGGAGGGAGAGAGAAACATCAATGTGAGAGAGAAACATCGATGGGCTCTCTCCTGCAAGCCCCCACCCCCACTGAGGATAGAGCCCACAACCTGGGCATGTGCCCTGACCGGGAATCAAACAGGTGACCTTTTGGTGCATGGGACGGCACTCAACCAACTGAACCATACTGTCCAGGGCTGGTAGGCATCTTTTAAAGATGATCCTCGATGATCCCTACCTCCTGATTGTGATTGCTTTGACTAAGGAACTGTGAGTTTAAGTGTTAAGGTCTTATTTATTTATACGTTTCTTAAAGCTGATAATAAAGCTCCTTGAAATTATGGCAAAAGGTCTAGATAGAGGGAAAAATTAAAAAATATTCAAATGCCAACAGGGGCCATCCTCTGCTGAATTTCTAAAACAAATCCTATTATTGCCTTATCCATCCATATATAATGACAACTTGATTAAAGAGAATTGCTTGGAATTTTAGAAATGTAAACAAACCTGTCTGGTTACTGTATAAGCTAGAGTTACTTTCTTGATATTAGGAATAGTAAAAGGAAAGTGAAGTTGGATTATTTATTGGAAGGAACCTTCTTATTGGAAGGTCATCTTTTAAGACTATGAAATACGTAGCAATATCTTATTATTTTACTATGAGGTATTGCAAGTATACTTTTCTTTGTTATGAAAATAGATTTGTGTGAGCACAAAGAAGTTATGAAAAAAAGAATAGTAAGTTTTCAAAGTAAAATAGCAACTTTTTATTCAACCCACTCCATCATCAATATTGCACTTATTTCTCAACTGTCACTCTTTACTTTTTTATTTATTTAAGCAATTAAGGAGGTGAAACTGAAGAGGTATGTTTAAATCTTTCTTCCCATATAGAGAGAGCCAAATGTATCATAAAACATAAAATGATAAGATTTGAAATAAATAAATATGTTTCATGTGGAAAAAAATTGGAGAGAGGGCCTGATTGTGACCTGCCATGTGAAAAAAAATTGAACTAAAACCTCTGTCCTTGGAAAGCTGATTCATCTTGTGCAATGTCTATACAAGACTGGAGGAATTTTATTTTTCCCCATTTCTGATAAGCTTACTGAGACACTTTTGCCATTTGACAACTAATTTTAATTAGTGAAGATGTGTTCCATTGGTAGTCTCTGAGAGTTTTATATCTCTGCTAGAAGCCTGCTGCACAAAATATGTGCATGGGTAGGGTCCCTAGGCCTGGCTGGCAATCAGGGCCGATCAGGTTCTCTGCCTCCTCGCCTCCCCAGCCTCCTCCTTCCCTCACTCCCTCAGTGCCCCACCACCACTGCTGGTCACGTGCCATGTTCCTTGTCACTCCCTGGTGGTCAGCGCATGTCATAGTGAGCAAGTGAACTCCTGTTCTCCCGGTTGAACTCCCAAGGAGACACTTTGCATATTAGCCTTTTATCTCTCTCTCTCTCTCTCTCTCTCTCTCTCTCTCTCTATCTATATATATATATATATATATATATATATATATATATATCTTTATCTATCATCTCTATGCAACACAGCATGACAAGGTTTGTACTGTACATGGAACAGTGATTTTTGGTTGGAGCACCGGATGTGTCTTCTTAATGATTGTGATGGCTCTCTGGCTATCAGCTGTTAACACCAGATGATTTCTTACGTCAGCTATAGAAGAATTCTTAACATTAGCATGTGGAGAGCAAGAAGAGAAAATTGTAGCCCTGGCTTGTTTGGCTCAGTGGATAGAGAGTTGGCCTATGGACTGAAGGGTCCTGGGTTCGATTCCAGTAAAGGGCACATGCCTGGGTTGCGGGCTCGATACTCAGTAGGGGGTGTGCAGGAGGCAGCTGATCAATGATTCTCTGTGATCATTGATTTTTCTATCTCTTTCTTCCTCTCTCTGCCTCTCTGAAATCAATAAAAAAATATATTTTTAAAAATGAAGAGAAAATTGTGGAGTTGAAATTATTTTCTCTAGGGATCTCAACTCATGTCTACCATGCGTGGCCCCTTAGGTAGGATAAAGTTTGTAGTATGAAATAATTTTTTAAATTGTAAGTCAGACACCGTACACAGTCCAGAGCTATTTCTTGAGGATTTCTCCCCCTGTAGTCTACTCAAGGAGTGACTGGTTTTCCACTTCCAGACCTCTCCTGCTGGTCCCAAAGGTAGGATAGGTGCCATATTGTTTTCCATTGCCACTTCTCCTCCCTAAAATTCTCAGAATTGAATTTCTTATCATAAAACTTATCATACACTCTCTCCAATTGTGGCTGCATTCTGGTGAACCCAAGTCATTCTACCTCATTTCCTTAAATTCCTAGATCATTGTCACTCTTAAATATAGCATCAGTTTTAATTCTGTGTGATTTTGAAGCAAATATATATGATATTCCCAACAACCTTTTAATGACTTCAATGCCCCTACAGTTATTTTTGTCCTTGTCTTCTTAAGTTACGTACTTCATGGTCACATCATGGACTTTGTCATTACCAATAACTAATTCCTCTGGTGTCTAAATTTTATCCATCCCACACTAACCTCCACCTCCTAAATTGCAAAGTAGTTCCCTCTATTATTCTGATCCTGGTAATCCTTTGACTCCACCCAGACTTCTGATCCATTGATACTATAGCTTTTCATTGCTCTTTAATCATTTAATATTCTTTCTTCTCTCCTTAGCATAAATTCCATAGTAATCTATCTAACTACTTCATTGCATTCACCCATAAACCCACTGTTTTATTTTACTCCTTTGCAAAATTATAGTCCTATCTACTCTGTACCAATACACATGTTGGAATAGTAGCAGGAGAAAAGCACATGATTGGTATGTGTGTGGTGAGACCCAGTGGATCCTTAATGCTTCCTGACAATCACAATCCATCTCCCTAGGCCAGTGGTCGGCAAACTCACTCATTAGTCAACAGAGCCAAATATCAACAGTACAACGATTGGAATTTATTTTGAGAGCCAAATTTTTTAAACTTAAACTATATAGGTAGGTACATTGTTATTAACTTAATTAGGGTACTCCTAAGCTGGCCTTTGCTAAAAACGTCCTCAATCTGATTGAGGTACATTCGCTGAGGCTGACCCCTTCCAACTCTCCCATCCACACTCGTCTTGTATACTTGTTTCATCTATCTCCTTTCGTTCATCCTCTCTATATGTCCAAACCATCTCAACATACCGTTCTCAATCCTTGACACTACATCTTCTTTCACTCCACAACATTCCCTGTATGTGCGCGCCCACACGTGGTATTTTGTGGAAGAGCCACACTCAAGGGGCCAAAGAGCCGCATGTGGCTCGAGAGCAGCGGTTTGCTGCCCACGGCCCTAGGCCATTCATTTGTCCCCTCCTAGACAAATATTGCATGCCTTTCCTCTCTCCTTAAACTCCTAAGATCTTCTCTCCTATATTTCTTCTGAGCTGATTACTTTGCTTCCTTTTTCACTGAGAAACGATCAAAAAAGAACTACATATTGATTGCCACCATCACATGTATCGCCCAATAGCATCTGCATCACGCACTCTGCCTCACACCTGTGATTAAAATGAAGGATTCCTCTTCCTGACTAAGACCCTTCTTTTCCAATTGTGGCTTTTTCTCCCTTCTTTTCATTCCCTAATTTTTTTCCCCTATTCACTCCCAAATGTTACCTTTGAAATTATGCCTACAGTGATGTTCATTTTAGAATTGCAAACTGCCTCCCCATAGTGACAACTGATCTTACTTGCTCTATGAATTTGTGTAGTATCTAGCACCTTCTAACATACCATGTAACATACCATTATTCATTTATTTTTCGTATTGCCTGTTCCCTCCTAGAAATTAAGTCCCTTTGAGGGCAGGGATCTTTATCTTTTAGTCACTGTTGTATCCCAAATACATAGAACTGTGGATATAGCAGGTACTGAATATTTTTTTAGTGAATCAATAAATTATTGTTCAAAAGGATTTAAATCATTCATGATGGAAATTGTTACAACACTAAACATATGTGGTACTTTGCTGATTTTTTAAAGAAAATTCTTCCTATCTTGAATTTTTTTCATCCAGCTCAAAAATATTGTATAAATTAGAGTTTTTGTTCATTTACTTTTTATAAAAAAAACATAACTTACACTAATAAAAATTATGTGGGCTAAGGGATCCTTGCTATGATTCCTTTAAGTAATCCTTCAGGCACCACTGAGACTTGGCAGTGCCTACCGCGGGCCGTAGTTTGCCCACGCTGTTCTAGACTGTAACTGTAAAAATACAGTGATGTTTTTGTTTTGGGGACAAGAAATTGTTGACATGCTCTAATTTCAGAGATTAAAATAAATTTTAAGTACACATTTTAATTCAGTCCTAATTTGAAAGAATTACACACTGCCAGGGTAGTACATTCACATTTCACTTCTTTTACGCTTCCTTCATTCACAGGCACATGACCTACTTTTGCAAACAATCTTAAAAATAAAATGTTGAATATTACCTAAGAAATAAAAAAATATTTAAAATAATTCAGGATTATCATCTTTTAAAAATATTCCCTTATGTCTATCATTCCATTAACTCACATCAACTCAAAATATAACACCCCATGAGTACATGTATTCCATAACCTTTCTTTCACAATGCTATTAATATTTTCTGATTATTCAGCAGAAATCTGAAATGTCCCCAGAGTCACTAAACCTGCCCTAATTGATTTGTGTGTAAGGCAAGCTACATTCAGACACGCATTTATCACAGCTGAAAGTATTTCATGCTTTTTGAGGCTGAAGCTAGAAGAGGGAAGGAGCCACTCCGCTTCTGGCATTTGCAGGCAGCCTGTGTACTCACAAAGGTCGCAGCACAGGGAGAGGAAGGGACCCGAGCTCTATGGGCTCTGCTCACCGAGGGCCAGATACCATCATCCCGGCAGCCGCCTCCATTTCTGAGAACTGATCTAAAGCCGTACTTTCACTTTGTTCCCTGGATGGCTTTTTCAGTCTACCGCCTCTGCTCCCTCCCTGTTCACCTCCTCCCCAGAAAGACTGTAAGTGAAGGATGACAGCGTGCTGATCAAATATTCTTTTCTTTCTTTATCCAAGGCAAGTAGTATACTCGCGAGGTCGGAGTTCTGAATTTTTTTTTCTAAAGGACTTCAATTCAAAAGTTCCTTGAGGTGTCTGCTGTGGGATAAGTATCAGTTGCAAAGCTTCATTGCTTTTGAGACTTTACATTCCATTTTCTCCGAAAGCAGCTTCATTAAGTCAAGCTTGCTATTTAGCTCAGGCTTGCCACTCGACAGGGTAGCGAAAGGATTAAATTAGACCCAATTTGATGCTGGAAGTTACTGCTTAATTCCTTTAATAAGAGGCTTCCTACTTGTATAAAGGGGGCTTTCTAGTAAAATGTGTGAAATAAGCACATTATGGTGCTCTTCTTCCCTAGCTGGCTCCAAGTCTTATCAGGGTTTTCTGGCTTTTATTTCTGGGAAGGAAAGAGGCGATGCATTAAAAACTAGGCAACCTCCTGTATTGGGATAATTTGAAAGGTTCCCAAACCTCTTTGTCTATAAGTCTCTCTTTCCCAAGGACTCCTGAAAATTCTCTCATTTCTTGATTTACATGATAAAGGCAGATCTTAACATAATGATATTATTTGGGTGCAGTTAAAATACATATATTCTCAGTAATTTAGTTTACCTGTGCTAATGAGAATGGCTCCGAAAGAATAAGACAGAGTAGTACTAATTTAGTGGAATAAAAAAACAACATAAAAAAACTTTAATCCTAGTCTTAGTATGGGACTCTGGGAAAAAGGTCACCTGGTAACAAAATAGCAACGTGGTAGCCTTGAACTTTTTTGAAAAGAGGATGCTCAAAATGAGTTGGAGAAGAAGCAAATGCTAACTTTATATGCCCGTTGAGCAATTATTCAATTGAGCTATTTCACTGTGCATTTAATAAGTATTTTTGGTTTTTTGTTTTGTCTAAGATTTTATGTATCCCATGGGAGGGGCCAGGCTGACACCGCTGCTGAAGGCTGGCAGGTTACACAGGGGAGGAACTTGAAAAACAGTGGTAGTCAGAGAAAGGCCAAGAAGGAAGAACAAGAACACAGAGTAGCTGCAGGCAGTCAATGGACACCCCCCCCCCCCAACACTTGTTGAGAGAGCTGAAGAGAGAGAGGGAGATGACATGAGGGGAGGGGGGAGAGGAAGGAAGGAGGGAAGGAAGTGAAAGGAGTTTTAGGGATAAAATAGGCAGGTATAGGGAGTTTTAGGAATAAAGAGGGCCCATGGGAGAGGACTACAAAGGTGAGGGCTAAGGCATACTTTCACAGAGAGGAAAAAAAAAAGGTGCCACAGGATAGGGGGAGAGGAAGACATCCATTCACAGAAGATAGGGAAAAGCTGCACGGTATGGGGAGGAAGAGGAAACAAACTTTCACAGAGGATAGAGAAATGCTGACAAATGGGAGAAAGAGGAAAACAGATTTTCACAGGAGACAGAGTTCTACCACTGAAGGGGGAGAAAAGGAGGGGGCACCACATGGGGTTTGGGCTTTGAAGCTGATATTCTATCAATTGGAAAGCAGCACCAAGAAACAAAGAACTGCAGCCTTTATAAACCTTAGGAAAAAGGAGCTTAATGGGTCACCCCCTTGGGACCCCCTTTCTACATAGGACTCTGACCTTGCTTCCAATAAATTTCCACCCTTTTCATCTACCACATTTTGTCTGTGGCTTTATTCTTCAAATCCATCTGGACAAGAACCCGGGAAAGAAATCACTCTTGCATCCTGCTCAGGAAAAACCACCTGACTCATGGAAGGAAGGAAGGAAGGAAGGAAGGAAGGAAGGAAGGAAGGGAGGGAGGGAGGGAGGGAGGGAGGGAGGGAGGGAGGGAGGGAGGGAGGGAGGGAGGAAGGAAGGAAGGAAGGAAGGGAGGAAGAGAGGGAGGGAGGGGGGAAGGAAGGAAGGAAGGGAGGAAGGAAGGAAGGAAGGAAGGGAGGGAGGAAGGGAGGGAGGGAGGGGGGAAGGAAGGAAGGAAGGAAGGAAGAGAGGGAGGGAGGGAGGGGGGGAAGGAAGGAAGGAAGGATGGAAGGAAGGGAGGGAGGGGGGAGGAAGGAAGAAGGAAGGAAGGAGGAAGGAAGGAAGGAAGGAAGAAGAGAGGGAGGGAGGAGGAAGGAAGGAAGGAAGGAAGGGCGGAGGAAGAGAGGGAGGGAGGGAGGGGGGAAGGGAGGAAGGAAGGGAGGAAGAGAGGGAGGGAGGGAGGGAGGGAGGAAGGAAGGAAGGAATGAAGGAAGGAAGGAAGGAAGGAAGGGAAGGGAGGGAGGGGGAGGAGAGGAAGGAAGGGAAGGAGAGGAAGGAGGGAGGGAGGGAGGGAAGGAGGAGGGAGGAAGGAAGGGAGGGAGAGAGGAGGGAGGGAGGGAGGGGAAGGGAGGAGGAGAGGGAGGGAGGGAGGGAGGGAGGGAGGAGGGAGGGAAGGAAGGAAGGAAGGGAGGAGAAGGGAGAGGAGGGAGGGGAGGGAGGGAGGGGGAGGAAGGAAGGGAAGGAAGGAAGGAAGGAAGGAAGGAAGGAAGGGAGGGAGGGGGAAGGGAGGGAGGAAGAAAGGGAGGGAGGGAGGGAGGGAGGGAAGGAGGGGGAAGGAAGGAAGGAAGGAAGGAAGGAAGGAAGGAAGGAAGGGAGGAAGGAAAGAAGAGAGGGAGGGAGGAAGGAAGGAAGGAAGGAAGAGAGGGAGGAAGGAAGGAAGGAAGGAAGGAAGGAAGGAAGGAAGGAAGGAAGGAAATAATGCATTTCATACTCAAGAGGTGGTATTAGTGGGGAAGAGAAAAACAGAAGGAGAATCTAGGCAAAAAGTTAGGAGGCAGATCATGTAAACCTATTATAAAAAAGGCTAAACAGGCTTTTTAAAAATGAAGTCTGACAATTAATGTCCAAAGCGGGGCTCATCTCACAGAGGATTGAGAGGTTCTGGGACCATGGCCTCCTGAGTTCTCCTTGCTGGCTCTCTGTAGTGCCCCTGGAGGCAGCAACAAAGAACCCCAGGCTCTGTAAGATTCAGTGGAAAAAACCCCGAGGAAGTGAGTTTTTCTATTTGAGGTAATTTTAGAACAAATTATTCTTCTTTGGGGTTAGGTAAACACTTGTCTCTACTGTGAGCAGTTCTGTGGTTCTGTACCCCAATTTCATGAACATGTTTCTACCACTGTTTTTATAGGTGAGATTTCTAGAAAAGTGCTTGTGATGCCATACAATTAATGTTCTTTTATCCATAGCTGCTAGCTTATATTCAGTCAACTAAAATCCCAAAGCCTTTTTATATATCCTACGGCCAAGGCAGTTCTCCCCCATTTGGTATTCACGTAATTGATATTTTGATCGTAAAGGGAAGCATTGTTACTACTAGAGCTACTGGAGAATGTGGTTTGAGTATTTGACAGCAATGGCCCTTCTATACTCTAGAATTAGGCAACACTTACCCTCAGTCAGGCAGTGGAAAGCCACAGGCTTTCTGGTGGGGTGGACGCACATTAGCCCAGTAAAGAAAGCAGAGCTGTACATGTATGCTCTGCAGGCACCTAAATCCCAAATGACAATGGGGGAAGGTCAGGACTCTCCATGTCCATTCTCCCCAGTGATTTGACCTATTGTAAAAGGAACTAAGTAAGTAACTCCTATTGTATTCAAATTAAGTAGCAAAGGGAGCCTGGGGAATAATTGTAATGGAGGTACTTTCACATCGAGATATAACATCATGATAAAGGAAGTTCCCTCCTAATTGATCCTGAATAGGTGATCAGATATGACTGGAGATGAGAAGTGAAAGGGGGCTCAGGCATTTTACTCACTGTATTAAAAGGGTAGAAGGGGTTTTGCACTGACAAATTTAAGAGGGTTATATTTAGGATTGTCTCGCTCACATACCCATCTCCATAATAATATTCTTCTAGCTCTAGTCTCATGCTTAGGTCTCAAATCTTTGCTTAACTCTGTCTTTGCCTGGGCTCTGCTTTCTCAAGTATTGCCAGCTGTGTTGTTATCCAATATTGAGTTGACATGTGCTAGGGGCAGGGGCCTGACAAAAAAAAAAAAGAATTACTGAGTAGACTGAGGGACAGGGACCATGGGAAAGAAAAATGGCTAATTACCTCGCTAGAAAAGCAATGTGTTATGATTGAACCCAGGCAGATGTGACCCTGCTCGTAAATTTTATGTAAACTTTTTACCCTGCCAGTACCAGGAACGGCTAATGAACCGCTTTGCAGTTTGTTTTTTCTTTTTTTAAAAAAATATACTTTGTAGTGTTGCAGATAAAAGGTCTTGCTGTACTCTTGGTCTGCACTGCAAGCTGTGGGCTCTTATGGGAAGGACACGGCTAGCAGTCAGCTGTTCAGCTTAATAAAGGCTCTTAAAATTTAAATTCTGAGTCGGTGGTCTACCTCGCTGAGCTAACCCATAACAGACAGCTATTCCTTTTGAAATACCCTAAGATTTCATATAATAATGTATTCCTGAGTGTTTCTAGGGATCCAGAATACATAAATATTCTTACTCTGTTTTGAAAAAGTAGGGTATAATTTTTTTTTCTCCCCTAGATTTTTGACATTTCTCTTTTTCCATTGTTCCTTTAAAAGTTGTTTAAAGTATCACTTTCTTACTCCACACCCTAAATGAATTTGACATGGAACTAAAACTGTGAATGCATTTAAAGCTGATCTTCTGTAAAATTAATGGACTTTATAATCTATATGGACAGTATTTACCTATACTTATTTTAAATCACAATAATATGGGCATAGGGGAAAATATTCACTAGTATAGCATAATTGGTTTATGATTTTAAAAAAAAGGACTGCTAGTTTTCTGCCTTGTGCCTCCTAATCTCATTGGCTACTCCCCAGAGGCAAATACTCTCAACCACTTATCTTTCCAGCCACTTTCATAACTCTAGATAATATGTTTATGCCACTTAATGAACTTTAATATTATCTAATGCTTCCCTATTTTGAAAGATGAGAATTTAGCTCATGCCTTCTTGGCCCATATTCTTCTTCTCTATATTCTTGATTCTTATATTATTAATTCTCTTCTGGTTTATTTTTTTTTGTAGCTGTAAATAATATATTGCTGGATTTCTTATTCTGATCATTTTAAGCAGCAAATGATGCTATTTTTATAAGATGACTTTTAAATGATTCTTCCTTTTATATTTCTTACCCACTTTTTGGCAGCTACAGTTTTATTTACTTTTACTTCTTACATTGTTAAGGATGTTAACATTTACATCCTGTAAATTTCTAAGTTAAGTCCTCATGGTATGTTTGTGGGATGACTATGAATATTAAAAATCAATAAATAGCTCATATGAATATGGCCTAAAATAATGTAGGTCATATTTTCCACATCTTTGGTTTTTATTTTCTAAGTTCCAGATGATTTTATAAAAAAGTTTATTAACCAGTTCTCTTCATGAGCAAATTTATAACCTTTAAGTACTTGTTTCCTATTTTCTACCTATTCCTTCTGATAATTTTGGATTCTTATTGTATAAATTAAGTATCTTTTATTTCTTGAGCACTCTGAGTAGAGTTTTATTTAAACTCCCTTTTTTTTTTGAATTATCTATACCTCCCCGGAAAGTTTTAAAGAATGATTATTTATCTAGTTATTTTTTCTTCATGGCTTTCCTCCTATGTCATATCAGCCTTGGTTGTCCACACATTTTTAAGATCCACAGCTTGTGTAAGCATGTATATTTGTTCTAAGGCCTTCCCTAGTATATCCCTGAGTGATTCTTAATTGGCTAGGTCACCAGGACTCTCAGGGTTATCAAACTGCTAGCTTCTACTATGCATACATTAGGAGGATTTTACCCTGTTGTACCACCTCCTCCTAAGAAATCCTACATCTTCCCCGCTCTTATGTTCAATTTCTTAGAGACAAGCCTTCTATTGCTTTGCTTATAGTGAAACTGAAACAGAATTTTTGGACTGGAACACACATTGTTCCCCTGGGCAGACTGGTTCCCAGGCTCTTGTCTGCCGGAGTCGAAGAATGAATCCACGGATGGAAGTTGGTATAGCAAAGGTGGAGATTTATTGAAGAACAAGTACAGATTCCCACATGGGGAAGGGGAAAGAATTTCACAGCGCAGACTCCCACGTGGGGAGGGGGAAAGAGTCCCACTGAGTTCCTTTTCCCTATGGCTTATAAAGGCTGCAGATCTTTGTGCCTTGATATCCCCTCTGATTGGTCACTATTCCCTTAGACTGGTTTCTATAGTAACTCCTGAGCTCAAAGGTCAAACCTTACATGTGAGGTTCTCCCCACCTCCTTCCTTATTGCTTTCCTATTCCCTTTGGGCTTTCTTCTTCTCCTTCTGAATGAAGGGCTTCCTTCCCTTTATTTTGTAAATACCAGTATAGACCTTCTGCTATTCCCAGCTCCCTCATTCTATGGAAATATACCTGTTGCAGCTTTTCAGCTCCCCTATTCTATGGAGATATACCTTCTGCTGCTCTGCAGCCCTGTGCTTCTTCCATGGTCCCCTTAATTTCTAAAATTTCCTAAACCTGTCTTTTTCACCTCTAAAAATTCTTGTTTCAAAACCCTGTTGTCTATACTATGCATTGGGGATAGGAAAGCGGAATCAAGCGTTCAAATTAGAGATCTTCACTTAAGCTTCCTGTTTTAGCTTTGATTTTATTAAGTTGGATTTTTTATTAAATTAATTCATAATATCCTCTGCTTAGTTTTTTAAAATTTATTTTTATTGATGAAAGTATAACAGGTGTCCCCTTTCCCCCTATTGACCTCCTCCCCCACCTCAGGCCTTCACCACACTGTTGTTTGTGTCCATAGGTTATGTAGATATATGCATATAAGTTCTTTGGTTTGCTTTGATTTTAACTCCCATTCTCTGTCACTCCACCAGGTGGATGGCTCCTCCCTTGCTTGCAGCCCTCTCAAGGTATGTGTGGATCCGTGGCTTCCTAAAATCTGTTTCTAGCCAATCAAACTAGCCCTCACCTTTCTAGCTCTCAGAAATGTGTGCAAAACATTTTTTAAGATATGCAAAGTAATTGAGATGTGGTTCCATCATCTGATGCTGTCTTTGACTCTGCTTACCCTTTTATTCTCATTCCAAATGTACTTCTGTTCTCTCATTTCAATGTTACTTATGCGTTCTGCCATCTTGAACTGAAAGTTAATTTGTTAATTTGTTCTAAATGTTATCTGAAGCTTGGAAATGAAAGAACCAATTTAAATGTGTTTTTTAAAAATCCTCATTTTACCATGAATAAGTCTAAACATCTCTGTACCTGATAGGGACAGTGGACATTATTTATAGCTCATTTTACTGATGATTTCTGTGTTTGGAAGGTGGGAGGCAGGTGAATGTTTTACTGCAAATTACTCCGTGATTAAATGTCTGATATGAGGAGAATTTGTTGAAACCTTGTGTTTACCACTTTTCTGTGTCTCTCTCCTTCTAACCACCACTTATTGGTCCAAGGATGATTCCAAACAGGCATGATAAAGCCTTCTTCTTTCTTTCTTTTCTTTTTTAAAACCTGTTCTAAATAATTAATTGTTGGCTCAGTTGTAGTGAAGCTGTTAACATGAGTGTGAAAGGTGCAGGGATCACATCTACACCATGTGGAAGAGGCCTGAGAGAATACAGCTGACCTTTAGAGAGAAGAGACTTGAGGACAAGAGAGACTGCTAGTAGTGTTTCTATTTCTCGTTCCAGTAGTTCTAGGTATCTGTGAGGTTGAGCTTCACCCTTACTCTTTCTATACTTTAGCTTCTTAGCCAAGAACATCTCTTTCTCACTAAAGCAGCGGTTCGTTTCTATCAAATGCAACTAAAAGTTCAGATTTTAATTCACAGGCCAGCCATCATTTCTGCCTCTCAGAAGCATATGCAAATTGACTCATAAATAATATACTCATAAATAATTCCAACTCTGCCCACTACATTCACTCTCTCAAGACCCAGGTATAAAAGTGATTTCAAAAAATAACCAAGGGGTTCTAATTCTATGAGTGACACACAGAAATATGGACACAATTGTTCTCTTAGATTCACCCATTTCTTAATAGGACAAAACATTTTTTTTTGAGTTATTCAAAGTAATTGAGATGTGGTACATCATTTGAAGTTTACAGAAGAAGGGATTTGGAAAATAATTTTGAAAACTCTATTCTTGCTCTGGCTGGTTTGGCTCAGTGGATAGAACGTTGGCCTGCAGACTGGGGGATTCCGGGTTCAATTCCGGTCAAGGACACATGCCCGGGTTGCAGGCTTGATCCCCAGTGGGGGCCTGCAGGAGGCAGCCAATCAATGATTCTCTCTCATCATTAATTTTTTTTATCTCTCTCTCTCTGCCTCTCCCTGCCTCTCTGAAATCAATAAAAATATATTAAAACAACAACAACAAAAATGTTATTCTTGACTGTACTCTGATTTTTCTGTGATTTTTCTGGACTCAGTGGAAAAGGTGCTTGGTCAACTGTTCAAACTTTTCTTCCAAACCTAACTACTCTGTTAAATCTCTTTTAAAATAATGAGATCAATTATCTGGGTTGTTGAGCAGGTGTTAGCCTGGATTCCCTAAAAATAAATCATGTCAGGCTAATCTGAATTTTTTGATGAAGTAACTAAGTTAATTTATGAAAAGGCATAATTTATCTTGATTTTAGCAATGCTTTTGATAAAGCATCTCTCCAAAAGCTTGTGAATAAGTGCAAACATACTGGCATTAGCATAGGATGGCTAAAATAAATGACTAGTTGGCAAACTAGAGGATGTAATAATACATGGATAGTAATTCTTTGGGGCAGAGTTGACAAGCAGATTTCCAATGGGCTCAGAGTTCAGGAATACTTTAATACTTTAAGTAAGATTTATATCGCTAATTTAGCCATAAAACCACACTGTGCCAGCAATGCAATCTGCTGATGACTCCTAGATAGTAGTTTGAGATTCATAGGAATATGGGTGACAGGGATAGGTAAACAAGTAAGACTCCCAAAACAAGATCAGAATCTGAATTTGGAATTTCAGGCCAAAGGAGCAGCTCAGTAACTGAACAATGATATCACTGAGGTGGAAGCAGGAGTTTAGGTAGTGTTGGACGTCACCATTGTTGAATGGCCTGTGTTGTACAACTAAAAAGCTAAAGGCAGGGGATGGCTTAAGAACCTTCATTGTGGCTGAATACTCCCCACTCCATGCAGAATTTTTGGGCTTCCAGTCCCGTCAAGTATTTGCCAGAAAACTCTTATCTCCTCTCATTTAGCCCTCTACTGAAAGACCAGCACCCTTCACTTGGCTTGAGATGCATAGAGATCTCTTTATTCTCAAGGGTGGCATACGATACAAAGAAGTCAATAATTCTGAGAAAGTAGGCCTCCTCAAACAATACCCTGAGTACTCCTCCTGGTGGTTGATCTCTTTGGTGGCTTCCCATACATGGTTTCCAGAAGCTTCCTTTAACAGGGCTGCTCCTGGCAGCAGCAGGAGCCTATTTGTTGGTAATGGCTGCCAGGATGGTTCTCAGTGATGGCTTTCCTATGACAAAGACCCTGCACATTTTCTCAGAATCTCACTAACATAATCTCTCTTGAGTTCCTTCAGATCTGCAAGGGTTGTTCACAACACTTTCCAGTTAGTCCTAGATAATGCCTTTGGCTGTTAACAATCTCAGTATCAGTCTTTCTCTTGATGCATCTGTAAGGATAACTCATAGTACCCTCTAGTTTCTATTTCATGAGGAACTTAACAACTCTTTGAAAGAACTACAACTGTAGAGGAGTCTTTAGCACCTTGTTACTTATAGTGTGGTTCCTCTTAAGACTAGCAGCATTCTTGCTAGAAGTGTAGAATCTTGGTCCCGTCCTTTACCATTGAAAAAGATTGTGCATCCAACATGATTTCCCAGTGATTTCCATGCACATTAAAGTTTTGAAAGCACTGGTGTAGAGGACAGGCTGAGAGAGAAAACAATTTTGGTGTCTCATGGTTAGAAATTGACAATGCTTGCTTAACATCAATTATTTCTTTTTTCTTCTATACCATACTGAAAGGGTTTATGTAAAAGGGAGCAACCAGATGCTTCACCTGACTACATTCTCTGGTTCCTGAGTCTTAAAAATGCTCCCCGGAATGGGACATATAACACTGGAAGAACATGGTTATGCATCCTAGGCCATACCCTGTAGGAGAAACTGCTGGAATCACAGCGCTGCACGGTGGGATTTGTGCAGTTATCATGGTGCAGAAGGGCTACAACAGGTTCTATAGACCTGCATGTTCACAAAGAAGATGCGGTTGCGAGCCCATGCAGGTGTAGTGACTGAGTACTCCCCATTCCATGCAGGTGTTAGCTTGGAGTACTCCCGCCCCCCATCTCCCAGTACCAGTCACTGCTGTGATTGGACACAGTGGCAGAAAACAGTTGCTGTTTGTCTGGCTGCATTGCTTCCTCAGGGCCACAGTGTAGAGATTTGGAAGGGAAAAACATGGAAAATTGTTACTTTTTAGTGAACTTTGTTCTGAATAGAGAAAATCATGCTTCTGTTTTACAAATCCTCAGAAGCCATGCTATATTTGGTTCTAAATACTGAGTGTAATTAAGGATTTTCAGATAATTGAATGATACTGAAAATGACTATAAAATTTATTCAAAAATCAGAATAACTATTTTTGTGAGAAAGGATTCAAAATGAATATATTTATGTCTGAAAAATACATTTTTTAAAACAGGCAGAGGAGATCTTATGGCACCTAACAATTTTAGAGGGATAGTAAATAAAATAACTGCATATACAGAGGAAAACATAGCCATTCTGAAAGTCTGCACTGAAGGATAGTGCCAATTTCAACTGTTTGTGTGACTGCATAAAGCTGGCATAAAGCATGATGTCAACTCCAAAATATAAACACAGAAACTGGAAAAAAAACCCACTATCATTTCTCCCTTTCCTTTTTCAACACTTAATATTTGTTTCCTGTTATGGGTGTTGCCCAATCTAACTTCAACGTTAGAAAGTATCTGATAAAGTTCACTATAGGCAAACTTCACAATAAAATGAGTAGAAGTAAAGTTCATAAGATTTAGTTAGCTGTAGAGGTTTACTAAAGCAAATAACTACCAGAAAAGTTTACATTTTAATTGAGCTAATTTCTTAATAACCTCAAATAAAATATTTTTAATTCAGTCAGCGATTAAATATGAGAGATTTGAACATGGGGTCAGTCATGAGAGGGAATAATAGTCCCCCATAGAATTCACATTGACATCAGTTGATGGACATCTGGCTGGATGATGTAACAGGATTATACTAAACAAACTGTTTTGAACTTGATTCCTGGGTCCAAGTTTTGAAGAGAAGCATCAGTTCAATTGAACTTTCTAAATGACTGATCACTTATAAAACAGCATCTAGACAAATTTTTATTACTATTTTTGGAAAATTTTCAAACTTTTATTAAAGCACTTAAAAATACAAGTTAGGGAGTTTTGAAAATTGCAGAGGGAAAAAAAACCTCTAAAACATAATGATACTTTTGACCATTATTATATCACTGTCCTTCTTTATGCCTTGTTAGTGTCTTCTCTTTCTCTCACTCATTTTCTTTTTTATCATAAAACTTATACATTTGGGATAGTTCATGATACTAATATTGATGTATTTATTCAACTTATAGCAATAACTCAATGACGTTTCAACATTTGGGCAATTAGATTAAGGATTTTGTTTCTTCATGTGTCATTTTTTTATTGATATGCAGGAAGCATGTAAACATTTTAGTAAAATTTTATTGTTCTATTAAAGAAAATTTGGAGCATGTAGAAAGTTCCCTTGATGAAATGTTAGCTTCAGAGAACACTATCAGGAATACTGTCTGAGTGATCACAGGACAGAAAGTTCATAGACAATATAAAATCGCTTGAAGGACATCATTTAATAATATCCGGCCAGGCCCACTTCTTTTAATTCCACAGCAGATTTAAATTTCCTTAAAGCCCGGGCAGTGTGGTTCAGTGGTTGAGCATCCACCCATGAACCAGGAGGTCACAATTAGATTCCTGGTCAGGGTCAGGGCACATGACCGGGTTTTGGGCTCAATCCCCAATAGGGGTCATGCAGGAGGCAGCTGCTCAATGATTCACATCATTGATGTTTCTATCTCTCTCTGCCTCCTTCTTCCTTTCTCTCAAATAAAAACAAAACAAAACAAAATCATAAATTTCCTTAATAATCCTGCAAAGGAACAATACAATTTGCATATGATATTTCATTGCCAATACAATCAGATTGTTTTATATTTGAAGGATATTCACTTGAGACAATACTATTCAAATTTTACGGCAGTATAAATCATGTTAGTAAATAGTGACAGTGTTACTGCTAATTCAATATTAACAGTATCAATATTAAAGTATATTAATATTGACATGGATATTAATACCAAAGGAATTAGGATCAAGAGTGAAACTGCTGGCAGATATTGGAAATCTAGCTGTTTTTTTTTTTTATTTGCTTGGGACATATGACTCCTTTTCTCCTTCTAATTTCTTCCTTTTCAAATAGGAATGTCGATTCTGTTCTTCTCCCACCATTATATTTTGTAAATAGATAACTTGTTTTCTAGGTCTTGCAAGTCTACAGATGGGGAAGAAATTTTCCCCAGGATGGATCATACCAAGAGTCTTACCCAAAGCTGATTTAAGTGATTTTGAAGTTGATATTTAAAACTTTTTGAGTTGACCATATTTAGATGAATTTTGGGCTTAAAGTTGATGTTGGAATGGGTTAAAACCTCTAGGCATGTTGGGAATGTATTTTGCATGTGGAAAGGGAATGACTTTTTTTTTTGAGGGGGTTGGCTGAGGGAAGACTTATCAGTTGAATTGTACCCTAAAAAAGATATATTGAAGTTCTAACCTACAGTACCCCACAATGTGACTTGAGTTGGAAATGGAATCATTGCAGATTAGTTAAGACAGGGTTATCCTGGAGTAGGGTGGATCCCTAATACATTATGGCACAGAGAAGAGATAATATGAAGATACATAGTTTTTAAAAAGATGTTTTTATTGATTTCAGAGAGACGAAGGGAGACAGAGAAAGGGATAGACATAAATGATGGGAGAGAATCATCGACCTGCCACCTCCAGCAAGCCCCTTACTGGGAATCGAGCTGGCAACCCGGACTTGTGCCCTGACTTAAATCAAACTGTGACCTCTTGTTTCATGAGTTGATAACCACTGAGCCATACCAGCCAGGCAGTTGTGGAGATCGTTTGATGGGTGTGTGCATATACCAAAGAGTATCAGATTGTACACTTTAAATATATTTGGTTTATTTTATGCAAATTAAATTCATTAAGGTTTTTTAAAAAAGAAAATAAAGTAAAAAAATATGAAGCAGTATGAGGTCTTAGTTCTGAAAAAAAAATATGACATGCTTGTTTTGAACTTAAGTATTCTGACCTGATATTTTCCTTGACATCACACCTTAGTCTAAGGCCCACACAGATGCATTTTCATTGACTAGAACTGAAACTTCAGTGTTTCATTCTTATAGTTAAGTAAGTACCCACTACTGAATGAGTAGCTCTACCCAGCCACCCACCTATAATTTTTCATTGACTTTAATTGGACACAGATTGGCCAGTATTAATCATTAGATGCCTCTAATTAAAAGCAGAAGTTGTAGACCATGTGATAAATATTGGAAGAAATAATAATGTGGATTAGGTAATACTTTCCTGTAGGGGCTCATGACTTAATCCTGAGTGTCATTAAATTATAACAACAGGTGAAGTGCCCTACTTGTACCAATGGCAGGAGATAGGTAGTTAAAATTACCTAGTAATGTATGAGGTTGGTATCCTCGGAAAGAGAGAAAAGTATTCCTATGGCTCAGACACTTTTTCCAATTTAATACATTTAGAACCTAGAAAATTAAATTTACTTAGTTCAAATTGCATTGATGTAATGAAATTCAGGTTAAAAACAACAACAGTTAAGGCCTTCTAAAATAGTTCTTTCTGTAATAAAATGAAAACATGATAGATTGAAAATTCATTAGATGTTTTCTGGAGCCAAATCCTGAAGTTTCACAGCTATTGGGATGTAATAGAAAATATTTGGTAAATACAATAAGATTTGATGATCGAGGATCATAATTAAACTTAAATATCTTTCTCATTTAATTAAAATATTTATTTTTTAGTCTTCTTTGCTATCACTAGGTCGTTGATTTGAACTTTTTCTTACAAAATAGTTTTAAAAGGAAAACAATGGTTTTCTTGCGAATCCAAATAAATAGCAATTATGGTATTAGTGTGATTAATTTATAATACATTTATCTATAGGTTATCAGGTAATCACTTTTTTAAAACTAAGATTACAATTGTCCACTATAAAATGAAATTTATTTGACATCTTTAAATTTTTTTATTTGTTTATAGGCTGCATTTAGTGTTTCTGTATGTATTATTTTGTATACGGATTAATATTTTTCAAGGTTTAATGACTGGTGTGTATATATAAGCCATTTCATATGAACGACTGCTTAGTAAGAGTTTTTCCAGCCAAGTAAGTTCCTTCATCAACATCTTTCTTCTTCTGTGCTGTTTAGCTGCTACCTGGGAGCAATATCTGGTTCCTACCACCAACCTTGGTCTAAAAGTTGTCTTGAGTAATAGCCAATGGAAAAGGGGACATTTAAAACGAAAGTAGCTTCATGGTTGCTTGCCTCATCTCTGTCATGCATTTTTTTCCCACTGTTGCATCTCTCTGTATCCTGTTCTCTCATATCTAACTTTCTAGTTTTATGGAGCCCAGACTCACCTCTAGTTTCTACGAGGGGTGATCCAGGGTAACTAGGATGTGGGGACTATGTTCCTTAGCTCACCTGGCTGTCCCTGGTTCATTTTTCTGGGGAAAGTTTTCTTTTCCTGAAAATACTGTCTGAAAGGTTCTAGGTTTTTCCTTCTGACTTACTCTTTATGGGAACATATGGAATGGACATTAGTAGGCATTTCCAGTTCACTTTCTCCCTGAGCACATTTAGCGTCCAGGGGATTGTTTTAAAGTTTGAATAGGCACAGGTTTTGGAAAATTAGGATTATTTTGGCCATATGATTTCCCCCAAAACTTAGTGGATTTCTGGTCTGTTTTGTTCTTGGCACTTCCATATATGAGTAATCATGGCTGAAGTTCCTCAGAAGGCAATTTTAAGCCTGAAGACTAACTAATCTCTTACTTATTGGTCGATTCTCTAGTTATCTTTCTTCCTTCCACCCTTGCTTAATGGTTGTGAAATGCCTGAAACAATGGGCTTCCATGGGATGGCAACACACTTAAGAAAGTACAAACAGCTGTCTCACAGGCCCTGATCATCCTGAGATTTTCTTGCTTACTTTGTTTGTAGTCTCAAACTACTTATTTTATAGATTGAATCAAATGAGCCCACTTGAGCGAGAAAATGAAACTGACTCCTAAATAAAGCTTAGTTAAATACATCTGAAGAGAATTTTATGACTGCTTTAATAAGTTTCCCCAAACTTGCCACGAGCATTTTTGCAACTCTATGAGTTATTTTAATGTCCTGACATTTAATAAAATTACCTGTTAGATAGTCATTAATTAATGTTAGACATTTTCAACTCAGGATCTGGTTAGTCATTTAATAAGCTGGTTAGGGACACTTCTGAGTATTATCAACATTCTAGAAAAATAAGTTTGGATGCTGAAACTTTGTAATCTGGGAAGTGTGGATACTTTGTATGGTCAATCAGAGTGCTTTCAGAAAATATCAGCATATATAGTAGGATTTTAAAATATTTTATGCAACTAATCCTATATAATAAAAGCCCAGCGACCAAATGGTGGAACGACCTGAACAACCAGTCGAACAGTTGCTATAATGTGCACTGACCACCAGAGGGCAGATGCTCAACACAGGAGCTGCCCACTGGTGGTCAGTGTGCTCCCATAGTGGGAGCAGCCGCTCAGAGGGTGGGTCCATAGCCACTTGGCTGATAGATCCCCACAGGCCAGTGGTTCTCAACCTTCTGGCCCTTTAATACAGTTCCTCATGTTGTGACCCAACCATAAAATTATTTTCGTTGCTACTTCATAACTGTAATGTTGCTACTGTTATGAATCGTAATGTAAATATCTAGTATGCAGGATGGTCTTAGGTGACCCCTGTGAAAGGGTCGTTCGACCCACAGGTTGAGAACCGCTGCCACAGGCCATGTCCCCCACCAGTGCACGAATCCCATGCCCTGGACCTCTAGTATGAATATATTTAAAGTGGGAAATTGTTATCAAGATATTTTTCTATACTATACAAAATACCTTCCTTTATTTCTTGGTGAATTGTCTGGGCATTTTAACATCAAATGTTACTTTACTGAAGTAGGTGGGATATAAACATGATATGGCTACCCAAGAAACTATATGTTGAAACTTGCGAGAAATTATTTTAGGAGCTAAAATCACTATTTTTTTCCAAATAAAAAATATTACTAATAAACATATCAGAGAACATGCATGATAGTATAGTTTAGTGATGATATGAATGCTAATGAAGTGAAATGGGGGCTGGTATTTTAATTTGTAAAACATGTGTGAGATGACACTGGTGCTAAATTTTATTCTAATGAAGCATTGACCTTCAGAATACATCTAGTACTAACAGTTGAATCGTTGTGTTAACAAGGAAACATAATACAAGAGAACTGATAGTCATTTACTTCCTTATAAATAACTCTCAACAATGCCTGAACAGCAGGAAGCCTGGTTTAATTTGTTTTCACTTCTATCATATAAAAGTGGTACTTCATCACACTTGTATGGTAACTTATCAGTGCTGTAAATTCTAGGCCAGAAGGGTACTTCCTGGGTGCAATTCAATGGTTATATTTGTGTATTTATTAATGTGCGAGTACTTAGAGCAGCTAGCTGCAGATGTGTGACTGACCTATAACTTCAGCAGAAGTACTTGGGTCATTACTGAATAAATTGTTGTTTCTGTTCTACAAGAAATCATGAATAAAACAGGTCAATTAGGACCTAGTTAATTTTCTCTCACTATTTGTCAAGCATATAAAATCAAGCAATCTCCAACTTATTGACAAGGGCTTTTGTAACCAAAAATTTTATGATCTTGATTATAATCATCAGAGAGATTAATAACAATCCCACTTCTTTTTTCATGTGTCTGAATGGCCTCCAGGATCCAAGATTAATTTCTCTCTCTGTCATAATGGGGATTCTTCTTAGAAAATGACAATAATGGCAGAGCATTAAACTAAAATGTGTCAAATTTCCTCAGTTGTTAATGAGAAGAAATGATGTGATTTGATTTTTTTGTATTGGAACAAGTATTTCTGCTGATATAACTGGATGCTCCTTGAATTGTTTAATGTCATAGCCCATCAGATTGATGAAGTTATCAGAACTGTCTCCCAGTTGGTGAAGAAAATTAATATCAGACTTAACCATATATATATATGAAGAAGATTAGGAATAGATGGTTATTATTAATGACTTATAGTTCTCTTATATTTTTGGTACTATAGTTCTCTGATATTTTTGATAATATATTACATTACATTGTAGTTACTAGCAAGAAAAATGTGTAGAAAAAAATAGACCATGTCAGATGTTTAGGGAAAATAACATTAAGTAAGGATTTAAATTATTCCATAGTAAGCCTGTAATGAAAGAGTCTTGGACTGCAGGAAAGTTCTGGAAGCAAAGAAGGGGAATGGAAAGGCCAATTCATAAAATCCTTATTGGAGTTAAGAAGCTGTTTTATGTTCTAGAATTGAACACAGCATATATGCACCTGTAGAAGACCTTCAATAAATCTCAAATAATAATAATTTGCTCTGGAGTTTATTCTTCCTTTTCATCTCCCATATTTCTTCCATAGGAATGATGCCAATAGGGCTATTTTACAGGAAGACAACACTATAAATGCATGTTTCCTATATCCCTGGTTGGAACTGTAGAATAACAGATTTTCAGGATTCTCTGAGCAAACCAGCTAGTCAACAAGCAAACAAACAAACAAAAATGCTCCTTCATACAAACATCAATTTATTTCCCACTCTGCCAAAAATTCAGAAATGTGTGTCAAAGCTGGCACAGTTAGATCTAACTCTAAAGTATTTTTTTCCATCACTTTGCACCACTTCTTACAAAATTCCCTTTCACATAAAAGAAAAGAAAATATCTTAGTTTCCTTTCTGTCTCTTTACTGGTCTGTTAAAAATTGATATTGTATAAGTAATGATCAGTGAACACTTACAAACACATATATTACTCTTTCTTCCCTAATTGCATCTGTAACAGAAGTTAATTCTTTGTATAATCCATAACAGGCTTAATATTTTTTTTTGGAAAGCAATGATCTATACTTATTTTTTCGTTGTAAAAAGGAGTATCCTAATGTTATGAGCATCAATTAGTTAATCCAATGACGAAAGTGCAATGACACCCCAAAGATTAATGGTCCTGTGATTTCTAAGACAAGATGCATTTTTAAGTCTCATTGATTGAATTGCTCTTCTCATCTTGACAAGTAATGTAAATATCTACTGTAGGACATTCTCTGCCCCGGCCAGGGACTGGGATCATACCTTCACATCAATAGATGGATATATATGCTCCAGATCTCCTAAGTAATTTTCTTTATAAAAGTCTAATACTCAATTATAACATATTGACTTTGCTAAATTTGGAAATTAGATTTTGTTTTGGGAATCTCAGGTAAACACTGTGAAAGAGACAGGGCGACTGGGTTTTATCCATCTTAGCACCCGAGAAACTTTGCACAATGAAAGATCCATAATTTACAGATGATCTTCATTGAATTCAAAATACTTGTCACCTTGTCAAAATGCAGAGAACTTCCCTTTTCCTGTACTTGTTCGGCAAGAAATGTGAGGTTAGGAATACAAGGACTTCCAGAAGGAAAAATCCTGGTTCTTTCCATTTTAACCATGAAGAGGAATTATAAAATTAGCAAGACTGGGGCAATGGTTGTAATACTTCTCATGTTGTTAAACATTATAAGGAAACACCCACAGAGATAGAAACTTTTCATAAACCTCATTTTAAAAATGAATTCTTGCCGAAACTGGTTTGGCTCAGTGGATAGAGCGTCGGCCTGCGGACTGAAAGGTCCCAGGTTCGATTCCGGTCAGGGGCATGTACCTGGGTTGCGGGCACATCCCCAGTAGGAGATGTGCAGGAGGCAGCTGATTGATGTTTCTCTCTCATCGATGTTTCTGACTCTCTATCTCTCTCCCTTCCTCTCTGTAAAAAATCAATAAAATATATTTAAAAAAAAATAAAAAAAAATAAATAAAAATGAATTCTTTCCAGTAAGTGAAAATAAGAGACAATTTACTAAATGGGAAGGATTTTGAGAGAAGTAAATAGAATCCTCTTTGTATGGCAGGATAACAATATTTAATAAAGCAAATCCTAATCTTCTAAGAATGAAATAATTTTTTGCTTGGTAGCTCATTCCTAACCATTTTGATTTAAAAACCAAATAACTTATTTCTTTCAAAAATACATCTAAAATAAAGAAACTTATAGTGATGGTCTTGTAAAAAATTACTTTTGTTAATCAACATCGTGTTTAGTGCTGATAAAATTTGTCTCTAAAATCACAGGTGATTGCAAACTTTGCTGTTTGAAATCACAGTTTGCAAGAATGGAACATATCACTCATGTCTGAAGATCTGAGCTGTGTAGGGTCAGTATGACATAGAAAAGCAGCTTCTTTTTCCAAAGCAGGTACAGGGGTTTTGTTGAACATAATATTCTATGTATATCTTAACTTTATATTTCCCAAGGAAATAAGGCACTGAGTACTCTTCTAACCCTGATGATAAAATATAATATTCCTAATATAACCTAAAAACAAAAACAAACACAACAACAGAAATCCCAAGGGTATGGCCAAAGTTATAGGAACAATGCTTCCCACTGTGGCTGAAATGTGACTGACAGTTTCTCTTATTTTGAATGATTACTGCTTTCCTACAAATGATGGCTTCAGTTCCACTTTATTCCTTCTGCCTCCGGATCAAAGATTGTTGGGCTACCCAATTTCTAAACTGTTGTCATTTCATGAGCTGGCACCCTATTTCCCTAGTCTCTTACAGTCATTCAACACCACTCATACCCTTTAATAAAGCCCCCCTCCAGGTCCCCCTTTCTGAGGCAATGCCTGTCCCTCTTGGGCACTCCCTGTGCGGCAACCAGTGACTACACAACAAAACTTACTTAGTTTGACTATAATATAGAGTGTCACAGAAATGTACACCTGTACTTTGAATAAGTATAAAGGCAGTATTTATTAAAATACATTTTATTTTCAAAATTGAGCTATCAGCTGTTAAAGTGTATATACATTTTTGGGGACACTCTGCATATTCCTTGCAGTTCTTTTCTTCTGTTATTTTATACTAGAGGCCCAATGCATGAAATTCCTGCAAGAGTAGGCCTTCCTTCCCCCAGCTGCTGGTACTGGCTTCTCTCTGGCACCCGGGACCTGGGCTTCCCTCCAGCCCGGCTTCATCAGGAAGGACGTCTGGAAGGATGTCTGGTCTACGTAGCATATTACCCTTTTATTATTATAGATTAGCAACTTTAGTTGTTGCACCAACCCTAAATGCATAGCAAAAACCATATTATTTTCTGGGAAATAAACTCAAGAACAGCAATCATTTCAATATTCTTTAGATATTTACATAAACATCACTATGAGCGTTGAAAAAAGAAGCTAGATAGTTCTGACAGGAATTATAATTAGTATTATAATTTTTGAAAAGTATTTGGAAGATATGCTTTGAAGACATCTGAGTGAATTCTTTTAGATACACTATAAAATATAGAACGGTTCAGAAGTGTGGATGTAGGTTAAAACCTAGATTTTCAGAGAGGAAAAAATAACTGTTTCAGAAGCAAACTGGGGAACTTGTTGATTCTTGTAGGTTGCTGGGAGGAGCAGGGTTTATGGAGGCTGATTAATTGGTAGATTTCTGAACATCTAGGAAAGGTAATTAGACCCTAGACTGCAAAATAGTAGAGATTAAAACAATGAGTTGGTTACTAGAAACACACCAAGTAGAACTAGGAGACACCATCAATTCAGTTGTGAAAGCAGGCTTGTCTTGCAGCATGCTGGTGTGTCACTAGGATTCCTCAGTCCTCTCTTATGGCTGTTGTCGAACTGGGGAGTGGGCAGGGTTCCCTGGGCATGGAGGAAGGAAAACCTGCAGTCCTGTTGGGGTGGACACTCTTTGCTTATGCTCTATGGATGAAAGAGCTGATCTTGAGGCTCATGTTTTCAGGAATTGATGAAAATAAACAAGGGGGATTTTTAACAAAATTGAATATTTGAAATTGCAACATATAACAGTAAAGGCAATATTATTCAAACCACAGGTATTCATCTTCATTAGATGCATGATGAACAAATGAAGAAAAGATAAAACAATAGATGACAGTCCTTCTTGGATATTTATTTCACAACACAAGGGTGCCCCAGCTTTTTGCTACTTTGTGTGTGTGTGTGTGTGTGTGTGTGTGTATGTGGCAAATTTAGACCCCAGATTTGATTTTTTTTTCCTTCATAGCAGTTCTGGTAGATATATGAATATAAATATTCTCATATATAAAACTCTAAGGCTCATGTCCATAATATGAATAGATTTTTAAAAGGCAAAATATAAATCTTTGATACAGCAGAATGAGTACATCTTCCAAGTTACTCTTTGCCAGAATATATCTCAAGAATGGAGTAGATTAAAACTGATGGAATTGAAAATTAAAGTTCTGGTATTCTTTTCATAATGGGTAGCTTCTATATACACAAAAAAATGGGGATATTGTGATTGTCCCAAATCACTGCCCTTGGTGGTGTCCACACACTGTCAAAGCATCTGGCACTTTAGTTGATAATATTAAAGGATAATAAAAAAGCCATTGTTCATAATCACATATACAGAACTTGTTTTGATGATTCAGCAATTCCTATTTAAACCAGTCATTTTGATATTTTCAGTCTACCATCCTTTGCCTTGTGCAGATTTAACACATTCTCCCAGGGCATTGGACTGTATGTTCTGATTTGTACTATTGACTTTGATGTTGACACCTTGCCTCAGGTTCCATTCCTTTTTGTTGCTTTAATTATTAGTACACTGTGAAAATTCTACTTGAGGCATTGGGCAAGAATTTCTATGGGGAATCACTAGGAAACAGACTGAATCATGTAGAATGCTCTTGGCTTTAAGAAACAGAAAAAAATAACTGCAAATAATAAACAACATGATCCACAAAACAGAAAGTTTTAAAGTAAAGTAACTTAAGAAGTCATCCATTCCTTCACTGAATAACCTTATTAAGGTTACTGTGTCTTCACTAGCTCCTCTCATGGTCATAACTTGACTGTAGCCACTTTAGGCATCACCTACAGACTAGCCATGATCAGCAGAAGAAGGGGGCAGTTCTTGTGTGACTGCTTTTATGACAAAGGAAATCTTTGGTAGAAGCTACTTGGTAGATTTTATTTCATTTGTCAGAAGTGGGTCACACATGTTGGCTTATGTGCTTTGTATCACCAGAGGGCTTGACCTCTGTACGTTGTTTTTCAGGCTCCCAGGACTACTGGTTTCTGGCTGGGTTTCGCCAAAGGGAGGCACTAGTGAGAAATTGAAGGATGTGCAGAAGAGAGAATGGTGTTTCTCCCCTTCCTCTCCCTCAGGCTACATCTCCAGCAGCTGTGTGTCTCCTCTGTTGCTCTGACACCTGCTAGATTGGCAGGCAGTTAGTCTAGATCAGTGGTTGGCAAACTGTGGCTCGCATGCCACATGCGGCTCTTTGGCCCCTTGAGTGTGGCCACGAAGTTTCAGTCGCACTGTAGGTGCGCGCCCGCACGTGGTATTTTGTGGAAGAGCCACACTCAAGGGGCCGCAGTTTGCTGACCACTGGTCTAGGTTTTTAGATAATCAGGTCACTGGGCTCTGGTTAAACTTCTAATTCCTTTTATTTTTCCAGCTCCGAGGTAGTTGTGGCTTGGTTGCCTCCCCTTCTACCTGTCTGGTGCCTCAACTCTTCCATCACTTGTGTGAAAATTATCTGCACTGAATTTCCTTTGTTTCAAATGTTTGCAGTGTTTGAGATTTCCTGGTTAAATCCTGAATGAGATGTGCCCACCTCTAAACCAATTACTAGTAAGGAAAGTGGAGTCTCCAGAATTAGATTTAAGTAGTCAGGGTTTACTCAAAGGTGAGAACCTACCACATTTTTTGGGGTGTGGATAACTTCAGAAGATGGTGTTTCTGTTTGAAAGGGTGAAGGTAGGCAGTTTGTGCTATACAGGTTATGAAATTTCTATTTTCTAAGATGCTGTGTATGCAATGAAGGGGGAAATTCCCCTATATTTGTCTGACAATAAACTTGTACAAAAGTACACAAAGATAATTATTGCAAAGTAAGAAGCAGTTAGAAAAGAAATTCAAAAATTTGCATTTGGTTCCTGTATAAGTCTATCTGGGCTGCCATAACAAATACAATAGGCTGGGTCGCTTAAACAGCAGAAATTTATTTTCATAGTTCTGGAAGCTAGAAGCCCAAGGTAAAGGTACCAGCAGAGTTGATTTCTGTCAAGGCCTCTCTTTGTGGCTTGGAGATAACCACCTTCTTGCTGTGTCCTCCTATGTCCTTTCCTCAGGATGTATGCATGGAGAGAGAGAGCATAAGCTCTGTGGTGTCTCTTCTAATAGACACTAATCCTATCAGCTCATGGCCTTATTACCTCATTTAACTTTTTTATCTCCTTAAAGGCCCTGTCTCTGAACATAGTCACATTGGGCTAGGACATTCACATATGTATTTTGGGAGGACACCATTCAGTTCATAGCCATCCCAGATTGGTTTTGTCACATATGATGATGTTTGGCAATTTTCATTAACCACAGTTTTCTGCCCTGAAGTAGGGATGTTGGTACACTGGCATTGGGGGTGAAAGGACTTATGTAAAGGGAAAAATGGGTAGCCATTAGGCTTTACTCATGTTGCTGATTAGCTTTATACTGTGACTTTAGGAAAATGATATACTATTTTTTCTTATTTGACCTGGTCCTGTGTTTAAGGGTGTATTAATAATGAGGTATTCTTCTCATCTCAAATGCCTTGCCTTGAATACATTTGTTAGTCCTGAGTTATAAATTTATGCTTTTTTAGTGGCATAATTTGGACTGGTTTAGGGAGGAGGGACAATGAATTCCTGCTGCTTTTTCGTCCATCAAAACATAGATTTGAGAGATTTTAATTACACATGAATTAGTGTGGAGAATTAATCACTCCTTCCCACATGTTGTGATTATTCTAAGCTCTTATTCTGCATTCCAGACCAAAGGTCGACATGAAAAAGGTAAAAATAGGTGTTTTGAAACACCTGATTTTTGTATAAATTAAGGTTTGTTAACAATAGAATTAGAAATCTGAATCAATGGACTAAATGAGAAGAGGCCAGACACAGAAATAAAAGCTACTTGCCAAACCGGTTTGGCTCAGTGGATAGAGCATTGGCCTGTGGACTGAAAGGTCCCAGGTTTGGTTCCGGTCACGGGCATGTGCCTTGGTTGCGGGCACTTCCCTGGTGGGAGGTGTGCAAGAGGCAGCTGTTCGATGTTTCTCTCATCGATGTTTCTAACTCTCTATCCCTCTCCCTTCCTCTCTGTAAAAAATCAATAAAATACATTAAAAAGAAAAGAAAAGAAATAAAAGCTACTAGTAAATGTTCAGAAAGCAACAAGATTTGATTCAGTGAATAAGATAAGCATGAGAAGTTGGAAATTTGATTGAATTAGTGGGAAGCTATTGCCAGGAAGACAGAAAGGCATTTAAAAAGATGAAAAAATCAAGGTTTAGAAGATACAAGTGAAATGTCATGAAACATACTCTCAGTGTCTTACCGTAGGGAGAATAAAATAGGTGGATGAAGCTGGAATGAGTTGAGTTGAAGAAGGGTCCTGAGGAGAAGTGCAGTAAGGGGCAAACATCCTATATCAGATGATGACGGGTACATACACAGCGATGATCTAGAAACAGGGCTTTGCACCTGGAAGTAAGCCAAAACATGAGGATTGTCCCCAAGGATAGAGAAAGGATTACGAATGGAGTTCACAGAGTTGTGAATGGAATGAAAGAAACTATAAAAATGTAGAAAATTGATTAATAAGAGCAAATAACGACTAGGTTAATAATTTTTGTTTATTTATTACTTACCATTCTGTACATTCTAATCACAGAATATAAAGTCAAAGGGAACTCTTGACCTCTTATCTTCCAAAACAAAACAAAAACAAACCTCTGAGGTAGATATAATTAGCTCTCTTTTAAATATGAGAAACTGACACTCAGAATTTGTGTTTCTCACCCAACACAAATGATGAGAACTTTGTAAGTAATTGAAGTCTGCATTTTGGGGGCTGCCTGTGCTCCTTTTCATAGTGACAAAGGAACATTGTAAGCAATGCATTAAACCTCTGCAGTTAGCTACCTCACATTGGCACTTACATATCAGTACAACTTTCTGTTGTCTTTGCCCATTGACAACAGGCAATTTTTTGGTGTGTGAATGAAATACAAATACAGAAAAGATAAATTCCTCAGTGGATTTTACTATATAGAAAAGTGGGTTTATAGTAAAAATGTAGAATGGACATCAACATTTAAATTTTGTAGTAGGTTCAAATTTCTCAAGTCATAAAGCCCTAATGGGCAAACAAGCTCTAACTTTTTAGTTTTAGATTCTATCACAAAATCCCATATACTAGTAGTCTAATGCCAGAAACCTTTGAGAAATCTAGAGAAGACAGTCCCCATTTGTCTGCTCTTATCTCTAGTATGTATTTCATCCCACCTGGGACTTTGATGTGGACATCCCTCCATCAGCTTCAGCTGAGGCTTTTGTCTTTCCCTCTGGACTTTGAATGCATGGTCCATGCTACTTCCTATTGTGACAGGGCCATGAGACATGTCCCATAGTCTTTATCCCTTCTCATTATCTGCCCTTCTCTCACCTTTCTTGAGGCACAGGGAGGGTTGGGCTGCCCTCTCATTCTCATGCCTCCCTAGGTTGTTAGAACACTTGGTGAGGCCATCATAAACTCTCTCAGAGATCAATAACCATCTGTTTCCTACTGTCCCCTCCAGGCATTTGAAAGGCAGAAGAAATGGTATGTTGGGGAACCAGCTAGTATTGTAAGAACTATTAATCATGCTCTGTTAACCATGATTGTTTTATTCTGATGAAAGAAGGCACTTGTACCCTGGCTGGAGCTGACCTGGAGATGCAGCCCTTCCTCCCCATTTGGAGCTGCCTATTATCATGGAAAGATTAACAAAGATTTGTTACAGAAACCACATCGATGAGAGAGAAACATCGATCAGCTGCCTCCTGCACAATCCCCACCGGGGATATGTCCGCAACCAAGGTACATGCCCTTGACTGGAATCGAACCTGGGACCTTTCAGTCCGCAGGCCGACGCTCTATCCACTGAGCCAAACCGGTCAGGGCGCTTTTGGAGGATTTTTATCTAGTCTGATGCACATGGCAGTTGGTGGAGGGCAGGAAAAAAATACTGTATTATCAATTCTGAAACCCTTAAAAACTCAGAATTTGATGCCTTTGTTTTTACACTGCAGAATAATGGTTCTTTTGGGGGCAAGGCCATGCTCACAAAGGGCATCAAAATGTAAGAGCATTACAGAGATTTAAAAAAAGACAAGAGTTTCATGTCACTGTAATTATTTTGATTTCATTTTGAATAAAAACTCCACTTGTACTACATTTTATAACACACAGGTCTTCTGATCTATACAGGTGCATAAACTTGAATTCTTTTATCAGTGAGGTACAACCTAAGGTACTAATTTTAAACCTTCACATAAACTAATTACTAAAACTCTGCAGCACACCAAAAATATATTTTTTTGCCCATCTGACAAAAAAATAGGTATAATTTAGATTTATTCACACTGGATGGTGATTGTTGTATTGGCTGTTGTTATTTTTTAATTTGGCAATCTAAGAGAAAACAGGTCAGTGCCCCTGACTAAATAGTTGGCTATTGCATGTTTAAAAAATTCTTGCAGCACACGTGTTGAAAATTGCTGACCTAAAGCAATGATTGGTTGACCATTGTGTTATATCTTTGGGACATTTTTTTTTCACTCTTATCCAATGACTACCTGCAATAAAACCATCTGAGATAGCTGTTAGAAATTCAGATGCAAGCTAAATAGCAATTTACTGAATCTGGGACAGGACTTGGCATCTGCATGTTAACAACTACCCCCAAGTGATACTTTATGCTAATCAATTTTGAGAAACACTGATATAGGATTAAATAGATTAGGCTGAGCTATTTCACTTTCCAGGGTAGTTCAAACAGGAACATAACTAATTCAAGATATTTCTTTTAAAAATGAGAAAGTATCTAATATGTACTCATTGGATTGGGAAGCCTTATAACTTTTATTTATGCCCCATATAATTCTAAAGATAACTGCATTTTGCTGATGGAAATTTAGTTTTATTGGAAAATTCCCTACACTTGAATCACTCCAATCATGTTTAAAGAGATGGAATTCTGTCCAGTCTTTTTCTTCTCTATACACTAAACTAAATAGTAAAGTTGAGTCATATTTGGAAAAAATTTTCTTTGCTTCTCTGTGCTTTATAAAAGGATCATCCTAAATACACACACATACGCACATGCATACACAACATAAAATACTCTCCTACTTCCTGTCCAGAAGAAAAATAGAATGTGGATCTAAATCCTTATTTTATGGTTTAATTTCATGCCTGCATTACCGGGAAGTGAAATACACTGTATCAGCTTGCTAGGACTGCCATAACAAATGACCACAAACGTGATGACTTAAAACACAGAAATTTACTCTCTCTGTGTTCTGGAGGCCAGAGACCAAATCAAGGTGTTGGCAGGGCTCAGCCCAGAGAGAAATTATTCCAGCCTCTTCTCATTTTTGGGAGCTCCAGGCATCCTTGGCTTATGGCTGCATAATGCCAATCTCTGTCCATTCTGCTTTCTCCTTTAATGTCTGTCTTTACCCGCTTTTATAAGGACACTTGTCGTTGGACTTAGGGCCCCCTCGGATCATGAAGAACGATCTCATCTGGAGACCTACAAAATCCTCTTTCTGAATAAGTTCTTAATGCACAGATTCCGGGGGTTAGGATGTAAACTTGTCTTTTAAGGAGTCATGATTCAACTCACCACATACATTTATGGCCGTCTTCCTTCCTTCCTTCCTTCCTTCCTTCCTTCCTTCCTTCCTTCCTTCCTTCCTTCCTTCCTTCCTTCCTTCCTTCCTTTCTTTTTTTTGCATTTGCACATTTTTCCAGAATGGCTGTGTGTACTTCTCCATGCCTCCCTCCCTGGTGGATGGCAGAGTGGCTAATGAGGAACTAATGGTCCAAAGAAGAGAGCAAGTAGCAGGAAACAGAGAAACTTGATCATCCAGTCTGCCATCATAAGGACTGACTTTAATCTTTCTCCTAAATCCTTCCAAAACTTGGTATCAGGGGAGTGGGAATCTGTTTCTTTAACTTAGAATGTGAAGTAAACTTAGCTTTGAGCTGGGGAAATAAATTCTGTTCAGTTTGTGGGAATCGTGACTTTTGTTTCAAGGGAACGTTAAGCCTCTTGCTTAAGGAAGGCATCACGAGTGAGTACCCACTCATCCGCCAGCCTTGGGGAGCTGTTCCATCGCTGAGTCCTCAGACTGCCTGTCACATCATTAACTTTAATTATTTCTTGGTATTTAAAAAAAGATGAAAAGGAAAGCTAATTAATTTAAAGCATGGATGGTATATCTTTTTCAGTAGGACTTAATTTAAAGTAAAAGTGTAAAATTGCCTTTAAGCAAAATGCTAACACAGGAGGGAAAGAGACAGAATGTGAACTAAATACTAATGGAGATCTTGAATGTTGGCTGGTAGCTTTGGACATTTCTTCTTGCCTGAGGAGCAGTTGTTCGTCTTTGCTATAGGATTGATTTAAAATGGTTATTATAACACTGAAATCTTAAAAATTTGCAGGAACAGTGTTGTTCGCCATCAGTATATAGTACCAGGAACTGTAGATTTTGAACCCTTGTATGGTTCCCTAAGAGCAGTGTTAATTTTATAGCACAGGGCCCACAGTGAGTGTGCACAGAAGAAAAACACTGAACAGTCTGCAGAGCTACATGCATAAAGCTGTGAAGCAAGACAAACACTTTCCTTGTTTTCTAAAAAAAATGCCCTGGCGTTTAGAGGAAGCAAATCGTGCGTTCTCTTACTTTCTCTATCAGATGAGTTTGCGCTGTGATGTTTAACTTTTGAAACAACTGATTTTAGAGGCCATGGTTAAGCAAATTCATTGAAACAGGCTGGTACTGGCACAAGAACAGGCATATAGATCAAGGGAAGAAAAACAGAGAGCCCAGAAATCAACCCTGTATTGTTCAGGAAAAAGAAATGTAAAAATGTATGTATAGCAGGTTAGATAAGGAAGGCAGGCATGACCTGGATGTTTTTGCTATCTCACTGAACGGGTTCAGTCCAACCTCAATTTAGAAAGATTGTTGGTTTTTTACATGGAAATATGATGCAGGAACAAATTTTAAAGATCTTTAATACAAAAGAAAGGACATTTTTTAAAATATATTTTTATTGATTTCAGAGAGGAAGGAGAAGGGAGAGAGAGATAGAAACAGCGATGATGAGAGAGAATCATCGATCAGCTGCCTCCTGCATGCCCCCCATTGGGGATTGGGCCCACAACCCGGGCATGTGCCCCTGACTGGAATCGAACCTGGGACCCTTCAGTCCAAAGGCTGACGCTCTATCCACTGAGCAAACCAGCCAGGGCAGGAAGGAAAATTTTAACATAAGCTTTACAAAGAACAATGACTTAGGAAAGTTATCTTGTGAATTATGCTATTATTTTTTAGGCACAATGTTAAAGTATTTTTAAACTTGAAATATTAATTGCAGATCTCCAAAATGCCTTTTCTTAAAAGTGAAGTGGCATTTTTAGAATTGGCACAATTTATAACTTTTCCCAAAATCTCTGTGCATGCAGCTGTTTTGCCTTAGGAACATGGACTCAAAAGAATCCCAAGTGACCAGTTAGCATGAAAATCTGAATCCTGTTCTATAAATCATATTAAAAAGTTATGAAATTGAAATGAGCCACCTGAGGAAATTTCCTTTATAGCTTCTATTTGAGCAAAATACTATTTATAATCACCTCCTAATCATCATATTTCAAAAATCAAAAATGTTAAATCTGTGGCATAGAGCAAATATTCCAAACATTCATGTGGAACAAATAAAAACCCAGAATAGCCTCTGCAATCTGAGACATAAAAACAAAGCTAGAAATATTAAACTATACTACAAAGCCATTGTAATTGAAACAGGCTAGTACTGGCACAAGAACAGGCAAATAGATCAAGGGAACAGAACAGAGACCCCAGAAGTCAACCCTTTCCATTAAGATTAATATTTGATAAAGGAGGCAAGAGTATACAATGGAATAAAAACAGTCTCTTCAGTAAATGGTCTGAGGAAAATTAGACAGGTAGACAGGCAAAAAATAAAACTAGACCACCAACTTACATGAGACACAAAAATTAACTCAAAATGGAAGAAAGACTTAAAAGCTGAAAAACTATAAAACTTCTAGAAGAAAACAGGCAGTAAAATCTCAGACATTCCTCATAGCAATATTTTTTCCAATATATTTTCTAGGGCAAGAGAAGTAAAGGAAAAATAAACAAATGGGACTACATTAAACTGAAAAGCTTCTGCACAACAAAAGAAACCATCAACAAAATGAAAGGGAACTCACTGTATGGGAGAATATATTCACCAATGATACATCTGATAAGGGGTTAATTTCCAAAAAAATTAAAGAACTTGTACAACTCAACACCAGGAAGACAAACAATCCAATTATAAAATGTGCAGTGGCCATACAGAAGGCCAATGACATGAAAAAATGCTCAAAGTCACTAATCATCGAGAGATAAAAATTAAACCTACAGTGAGGTTTCACTCACACCTACCAGAATGGCTACTATCAATAAATCAACAAACAAGGATATGGAGAAAAGGGAACCCTAGTGCCATGTTGGTGGGAGTGCGGGTTGGTGCAGCCACTGTGGGAAACATTAGAGTTACCTCAAAAAATTAAAAGTGGAACTGCCTTTTGACCCAGCAATCCCACTTTGGGGAATATATTCTAAGAACCCAGAAACACCAATCAGAAAGGATATATGCACTGGTATGTTCATAGGAGTATTATTTACAATAGCCAAGATCTGGAAACAGCCCAAGTGCTCATCAGTAGATGAGTGAATAAAAAAGTGGTGATACATTTACACAATGGAATACTACATGGCTGTAAAAAAAGAAGGGAATTCTTACCCTTTGTGACAGCATGGATGAACTTGGAGATTATCATGCTAAGTGAAATCAGCCAGTGGGTAAAAGACAAATGCCATATGATCTCATTTATATGTGGAATCTAATGAGAAAAATAAACCGATGAAGGAAATAGAACCAGAGGCATGGACACATGGAATAGACTGGCAGTGCTACAGGGGAGGAGGATAAGGAGGTCTGGATAAAAGAAAGTGGAGAGATTAGCCAAGAACATATGTACTTAGTCCATGGACACAGACAAGAGTGTGGTGAAAACCAGGGGAGGGGGAGCAGAGGCTGGGTGGATGTGGGCAAAGATGGGGGAAAGTAGGGGACATCTGTTAATAGTGTCAACAATAAAAAATGTAAATATATATATATATATATATATATATGACAAAAACTATTCTATAGCCCTTAGTTTATTGCCTTTACTATTTCAAAAAAACAAAACAAAACAAAACAAAAAACCCACAACATTTCATACCTCTTCAATGAATATTTGGCTTTGAATATTTATCACAGAATGTGTTATTTTAATATTTTAATATAATACTTTTCAATAGAGCTTAACCACAGAAATAATGTGTCAAGTATTCTAGCAAAGCAACAGTTTTATTTTGTCCTTGCTTTTTCATACGTTAAATATGAAAGACTTTGAATCACTTTATCAGTTTTGAGTGATCTCAAAGAAATATTCCAGAGACTTCTAAAATTGAAACATTTTTGTAAATAGTTTTCTCTAGGCAAGCATATATAACCAAACTTTCAATCTATAGGATCTCTTCAGGGGGTGTTTTTTTCCTCAACAGAAATGTTTTATCTTTTGAGCATCAAAACTACAACAGTGTTTACAAAGAAATTCATGTAGGAGCAACAGAGAGGAAGCAAAAACAAAAAAAACCCCACAAACTCCTCCTAATAAGTATAATATAAAAACTGTTACCAATATTCTAAATACTTATAATTAAATGGTAATATTTAAATTTTAAAATTAGGTTATATTAATTGGAATGGTCTTTACTGTAATAATAACTGTTGTTTAATGTGCTTGGATTTTATGTCTATTTTGTTTGATTATCAGTACAATTTTCTAAAGACATTTTTGAGTGTTTCTAGAATTCTTTAGCTCATGCTTTTAACATGATTGTTCTATTCATTAACTCAGAGTTAAGGTGAAAATATCCACAAAAAGAAAGAGAGAGGACTGGAGATATGGGGAGAAACCTTTAAATTTAAAGCAAAATGATGAAGATGGTCTACTGAGGAACAATGAGTATTCTGAAAGTCCCTATTCCATTATTAATCTCCTTTGCTTTGTTTTTTAAAAACCAATGGCAGTAATTTCATATAAATAACTTTAGATATGTCTTATTTTGTATGCAAAAGGTCATACATACTTCCACTTTTCATTCTTAGCTGTCTCTTTGCCCTCAAAGTCCTTTGAGCACAAGAAAGAAAACTATAGTAGAAAACTAGTAGATTGGGATAAGGTAGTTTTATTTGAATTTCTAAATGTCTTCTATTTTATTATACATCTGACTGCAGATTAGATTGTCTGACACAAACTATTTGGGTTTTTATTCATCAATAGAATTCTCTAAAACAATAATTTGGGTACTATAGTACTACAATATTTTATTTACCTAAGATTACTAATAAATGTATAGAAAGGCTTTTACCCAAACTCTAATCTCCATAGATATTACTGTCAATCTTATGTCACTATTTTTAGAACTCAAACTCCAATGTGTTATCCATATTATATTTAACTTTTCACAACTAGAAAACAAGATAATTTTTGAATAGCTAGCTCACGGTTCTGTGAAAAATTAGCCTCCTAACTACAGTTCAGAATTTCTTTAGCATTATTTTCTTTCTTTATCCTCAGGATACATAGCCTAAATACTAAGTTTAGAAGTTGCCAGGAGTACTCCTCTCTCCCTCCCCCTCCCCTCTAACTCCTTAGCATGGTTATAGTATTAATTTGAAATGCACCTTCAATTTATTTGTTTTTATTTTGAAGTAATGTAACAAAGATCTCTTGTATATGTGCTTTTAATGGCAAATCCATTGCTCATGTAAATGGTGTGTGATCAATTTTGCTAATCTGTTAGGCACAAGATTACAGGTTAAGTAGAACATTTATACATAAACTTATAGAGAAAAATATACATTAAGTAGAAATTGTCTGCCATTAAAAATATTGTCAGTAGTCTACCCTTTTTACTACACTTCATCTTAAAATATGTAAGGGCATAAATTAAATCAATATGTATTTTTTATTCCTGACCCAACCTATGTAATAGCCAAGCAAATGAGCAAAGGAATAGTTACAAGACAAATTGTATGTCTTTGCTCTGTTACAGGCTATTTGTCACTATAACAAATTGAAATTAAAGAGCCATCTTTGATATCATTCTTCAACAATATATTCCCTCTGTCACCGTTCTTTACATTCTTTACAAGCACTTTTTAGAGGATCTGTTTTTGAGACATTTAAAAGAGGCTTTCATACTATTTGGTTGAATGTAGGTTCAATAGATTGCTTTGCAACAGAGAATGTTGACTTCTTCCTCCTTTTAAATCTCTTTTAAAAGGCAAACTTCTTGTGTATGTGCAATAGTTTCAGTTCGTGATAATTTGGGGGCAGAAACATCAACTAACTGCGATAATGAAGACATTTCAAAGGTAACATCTGGAAAAGCGGGTGGTATGTACCATTAAAATACCTTGATTTCTCTTTCATGATTATTTATGAGAGGAATTTGACATCTCTGCTCTCTGGGGTTTCCTGGAATCCTCTGAACAGCTGCATAGACACAGGAAACCAAGTGGGATTCCGTTTGCATAGGGAATAAAGGACTATACAAAAGTCTTTCATCACAAAGATAAGCTAAGCATGGTAGTGAAAAAGAACTATGGAAAAGGGAAGTTCTTGCCAACTAACTTGGAAAATATATATATTTTAAAACAATAAACTACTTTGAAAACTCTTGGCTTTCCTTGTAAGGTCACCTACATTCTGCCAGCTGTTGTAAGTGGTACCTGACATTGGTGGCCATTGTTACATGAGTGGGACTGCATGAAGGTTGCTTTAACAAATTAGACATGTTAATCGGGACACAAGCTGCCTCTTGGCACACTTCTGGAACTAGTGGTAGCCACTGAAGAGCACTGTCCATTACTTCTGAGAATTTCTAACAAGGAGATTGGTTCCTAAAGACTGAGAAAGAGCGGATGGAAAGAGTGCCTGTGAAGAGTATTATGCTAAATGAAGTAAGCCAGTCAGAGAAAGACAAGTATCACATGATCTCACTCATATGTGGAATCTAATGAACAAAATAAACTGATAAACAAAATAGATCCAGAGACATGGACGCATGGACTAGACTAAGGAATCTCAGAGGGAAGGAGAGCAGGGAAAGGCTGGGAAGAGAATACCGAAAGAATTTATATGCATATATGCATAAACCATGAACAGACAATAATAGTGTGGTGAAGGCCTGGGTGGAGAGGATCAATGGAGAAAAAAGGGGGATTTCTGTAATACTTTTAACAATAAAGATAATTTTTAAAAAGAAAATAAATAAAGAGTGCTTGCAGAAAAAGGAGACGGGACCAAAGTGAAAGCAGACTTTTAAATTTGGCAATATATTACATATCATAATAATTCATCCAAGCTGACAATTTTTGTTGACTAAAACTGGATTTTTTTTTCCATATGGGAGTTAATTGCCCTAGAAGATGAGGGACAAGGAGCAAAAAGTAATATGATTTCATCTTAGCAAGGCTAAAGGCTTTGTCTCACAGGATGTTTATCAAAACATTGTAGAAATATGGTTTAGATCAAAGAGCTTTTAGGTTAAGCAAAAGTGAGCTGCAGGAAAACAAAATAAAATAGACTGTTCTAAATAATTTAAATTTGTGGGAGTAACTACACTGCAATAAGCAGGGTTGGTGGTGGTATTGTCTTATTGGTTGTGTCAATTAAAGACTTAGATGAAAGAATATGCATGATGTCCATTACATATAATAATACTACTGAGTGGTGACTAATTTGGTAAACTAGAGAACTATATATATAATGATGTAAGCATAAGAGAATGTATTTATTTGAAGAAAAATGAAATTGAGCAATATAAATTTCAGTAAAAATTAGCTTTCCTGAAGTGATACAGAAAATGATCAAATGTCAAATATAAATTAGAAAGTATTGGAAGTTATGAGTAGCAATCTAGAAAGTTGGAACCCTTTTACTCAGTGTGGATCACCCCACTCCCTCCCCCACTAGCAAGTTTTCTGCAAATAGACTCCATAGAAAACATTTTACAAGAGACAGAATGTGTTTATTTTACTAGGCATTCCACTTTAGCTTGATGGTTTACTGGGAGTGTGGAATACTTGGAAAGGGCTCAGAAAGGAAAATAAAAAGAAATAGGAAATGGGTCAATAAAGAAAGGCACTCTAACTTGGAATAAAACATAAAGGGGAACTAAATGGGTGGATCCAAATGAATATATAAAGTGATCCGGTACTGACATTTTTAGCAACTTTTCCTGGTCTCTTTTAAGGATAAGTCAGTGTGGTTTTAAACGTAGCAGAAATAGCTGTGGGATCCTGCTCAGAATTTATAGTTCCTTACTTGCCAGAATGAAATCCAGTCTCTTATCAAAACCGTCCAGTATGGAGCCTATCTCAACTTGATACTCTTGGTCCTCTTCAAATACTTGGCCACGCCAGGACAGAAACACTCCCTGCTTCCTTCAGACCGAAGTAGAAAGCCAATAATCAAGACTCTCTCTCTCTCTCTCTCTCTCTCTCTCTCTCTCTCTCTGTCCCTCAGAAAACACCCAGTCTCTCTCTTTTCTATGCCTCGAGGCTTCTCCCCGGTTGCTCCTCTTCATTCTCTCTCACTCTTTACAAACGTCCTCAGTTCCTCCATCCCACAGCCTGCATAGATGGCTTCTCTCTGGCCCCTCTCTCTGCTTCAGGTGTGGGGCTCTCTACTCACTGTTGACAGCTTCTGTGTCTCATTAAATTTCTTAGGACAGAGAATCAGCTCAAATTGGCTGTCCTCCTATAAGTTTCCTTTGAGTGTTAATAATTAGTAATTGCCAGTTGGAAGAAGGCGTGGTGGGATGTTGATTCTGTTCTTTTCAGGTACAGCCAACCCTGGTTAAAAGGCAAAGGACTGATCTACATGTGGGAAGCAGTGCAATGGCAGCACTGAGAGCTCATTTATTTATTAAAAATAATATTAAACTTGTATAATTTGAAAGCATTGATTCGAACATTGGGAATAAGAAGGTAGACAATAAAGATGTCATTCCTGTCCCTATGGGTCCACATCAATCAAAGATTCTTGCAGAGAAAGACCCATCCTACAGAGTGAGTGCGAACACTGTAGAATCGTTTTTTAGAAATTTTGATAGTTTAGATATTTTGTGAATATTTTTATTATAATAATATATCAATTACCAAATACATGTCATTGACTTTCCTTACTCTTAATATTATTCACTTTAATGGATTGTGCTCAGCATGCTTAAATAAGTATTTTCCCCCTGGACTTTTGGATAGGAGTTTAAGCCAAAAGGATTATGATATAGATTCTTAGAAAATAACATGGGCTGTTTGAATTGCAGCTATTTTTGGTTTAAAGTGTACACTACATATCAGCAGAAATATAAGAGATTATAACTAAAACTTTGGACACTAGGCCACTGTTGCAAAATATAAATATTCAAGTCAGATTTTCACTCATTAGATACATGAGTTTGCAATGTAATGCTTTCCTTCATAGAAACCTACTTATAATGTATCTATATAAAACCCTAATATGCAAATAGACCAAATGGCGGAACAACCGAACAACTGGTTGCTATGATGTGCACTGACCACCAGGGGGTGCGTGTGGAACATGGTGGGCGTCGGCTGTGGCAGGATGGTGGACCAGGTGAGCAGGGGCACCAGACCAAGGTGGGGCACTTTGCTCCCATGCTCCACGGTCCCGTCCGGCACTCACACTTGCTACTGGCACCAGCCCCACTTGCACCCGCTGCCAGCACTGGAGCTGCCACTCTCACCCACTGCTGACACTGGAGCTGCCACTCACAACTGCTACTGGCACCCAGCACTGGCCCCGATCGCTTGGTGCCATCAGTGGGTGTGAGTGGTGGCTATTGGCCCTGATCACCCCTCAGGACTTCTCCACCTCCCCCTGCTCCTGAGGGGTGATCGGGGCAGCAGCCACTGCTTGCACCCGCTGATAGTGCCGGCCCTGCTCGCACCCACTGTTGGCGCCGGCCCCAATTGCTCCTTGCAGTCAGCTGGCACCATCAGCATGTGGGAGCGGTGGCGGTAAGAGTGGGGCTGCGGACAGACAGGGAACTGGGGGCTGTGGCAAGGGGGGCCCAGCAGGGGAGTGGAGGATGGGCCAAGACCCACCCCTGTGCCCACCGCAGCCTCACAGCCCACAGTTCCTTTCAAGGTGCACAAATTTGTGCACTGGGCCCCTAGTAACAATAACAACAATATGGTAATAGTAATAACAACAATTGTAACTGACATATACCAAAGACTTGTGGATACTTTATGTGAACCGACTCACTTAATTTTCACAACAGCTCCATGACTTGGGTCATCTTACTCTGGTGATAATTTATGAGGGGACTGACGTAGAGAGAGAGAGAAGTCATCTGCTATAGCTCATATAGCTATTATGTGGTAGAGCTAGGGTCTCAGCCCAGCAGTCTGACTATTGACTCACCATATTTTATTGGTTATACACAGAACACACATAGATACACATTCTCAAATGATTTTCAATTTAGTACTACAATTATTAATTTACAATTCCTGTGATCCATGGTTAGCATGGTGATCCATGGAATATGATACACAATGAGAGTAAAACATGGTATTTTCTACCAACATTCTATAATGATGACAACGCTTTCTGTAGACATGATTTACCACAGATCAATTTATAGTGGTGCCTTTAAAAGAGTCTGTAAGGTAAATTGGTACTGTGTTATACTATCAGGGGTTTTTATCTGTAAATTTAATTATATAAGTGGCTTACCTGAAAGTACAGCTTTGATTTTTTTAAAACATGTGAGAAATTAAAGCAGTCTACAAATGGAATTAGTTGAGTGTCAGAAGACATTTTTCTTTTAATATTTTTACTTTTATGCCAAAATGAGGTTATGGGACACTGTGTCTTTTTAAACTGCGATGATTTGCTAAGTGTAATATTTACTAGTCAAGCCTTGTTTATAAAATGCTATATTTTTTAGGAGTCTGTTGGTATAAAATCTTTATAATTGGAAATCAAGACTTGTCTAATTCAGCCATGAGAGTAATTATAGTTCAGTTGCTCAGATCTTAAGATAATTGGGAATGAAAACTATCTACAAGGAGACCTGCAGACGGGTAATGGTTGTTTCCATGGAGATGAGGAAGAAGCCAAGATTGAGGGTGATGAGCTGAGGGGATAGCAATGTCACATTTCTGTTTAGTTTTTAAAGAAGAATGCAGTCATGTTTTACATGTGCATTTAAAGCTAATTTTAAATAGATTTAATCTTCTCATTTTTAAAGATGGTTATGACTGAAAGAGATAAAGCTCTTCCATCCTAAAAAATCAGTGCAGTTAAAAAAGTCAACTTGGGAGACTAAACTTTAAATATGTGATCCATACATTTGTTTATCAATGTGATTTCATTAATTAGCATATACACATGACTTAGGTCCTAGCAATCAGAAGACAAGCTGGTTTTTGAGATGAGAAATAAGAACAGGGGCCAAGCTTGGGAGAACTGACCTTCAGGTCATTGTGGTGGCTGATGCGTTTCCTGTGTTGGGATTGTCGGAGTGGAGATTCTTGTGTTTGGGCCTAGTGTCCGAGACACTGGGCAGCAGAGACAGGCGAGGGCTCCCCACGCAGCCCCGTGGAGTGGTTGTGCGTTGTCCTGCGTTAGGGCACTTAGGTCTGGCCCACTGGCGCCAGGAGCTGGTGATTTCATTTAGTACATTTCTCTTCTGTATCAACTAGACAGACTGGATTCTGTCTTTTAGTTCTTTTAACTGAGTGATACAGTTAACATTTTTGTTCCTAATTTATCCACTTATAAAGTTATATGGTATTCTTCTCATTGGAAGAAGTTATTCTTGTTTTTTTCCCCTGCATTGTAGAAATGTACATTAAAAATTAATTTATAGGTGAGATGGCTTAAATATCTCCTAAGGCAGTAGTGAAATAAGTGTTAACTTTTGTAAAATGGGCATAATTCAGATTTTATGGGTAGAATTTAGGAGTTGATAGGAAACCATATTGTCCAGAGCAGTTTTAGTTTCTCTATTGGTCATATAATTTATCCTGGTACCAATCTTAGGGCAAAAAGCATAGGCCTCCTGAGATTGAAGACTCTATTTCCAAAATAAAAAATGTAGAAAGTATTGAGAGAAATTGAGAACAAATGTGCCTGAATTAATAAACCCTTTTATTTTATAAGCACCCCCCCAAAAAAAAAAAAAACACACACACCCTTACGCCCCAAGCATTAGTGTTTGTCACACACTTAAGTGTCGTCAGAGTTAAAACCTAGGCCTGCCAGTACTTTTGTTCCAATAGTATTTCCATTTCATACATTCAGCCTTCATGAGAATGCTCATGGTCTTTTCTGCATTGCTGCTGCTGTGTGCTCTGAGGGCAAATTTGGGGAATTCAGAATTAGGCTTCCTGCATTTGCTTTCCCTGCCTGTACCACAACTCTGAGAACCCAGCCTCTTGGATTAGTTCATTGGCCTTTCTCTCTCCAGGTTCCACTCCCAGGAAAGAGGTAACAGTTTGCCTAATAAAGTTTCAGAGCATTTCTAAGGTATATCCACCTAAGATGACTCATTCCAAAATCTCCCATAAATAGGTCTCTGTCCAGTAATTATCCTCCAAGTCCTTCTCCTGAGTGCAAGAAATCTATTGTCACTAATTGTACCCAGTGTTAACCTTCAGCCCATCTCTCCTAATTACTAAAGAAACAGGGCCTTTCTGCTTGATTTTCCAGCTCCTTTTCCACTGTAGAGAAACTGTTCTTTTTTTCTTGTGTTTTATTTATTCATTTATTATTTTTTAATTTTATTTTTCAATTACAGTTGACATTCAATATTATTTTTTATTTCAAATGTACAGCATAGTGGTTAGACAATCATATACTTACAAAGTGGCACTATGCATAGTGATTATAATATTATTGACTACATTTTGTATGCTGTACTTTACATCCCCATGACTATTTTGTAACCACCAATTTGTACTTTTTAATCCCTTCACCTTAAGAAAATGCCCTTTTTATGTTGTTTCATTCATTTGAATATATATTGAAGGTACCTACTGTGATCCTGGAAGTGTTCTAAGCTAGTAAGATATATCTGTAAACAAAATGGATTTTGTTTGCAAAATTTTAGTAATTGTGGAGCTCACATTCTATTAGGGAAGACAACAATATGCCTATTAAATAAGTGCATTACATGGTGAGTTAGAGCTAAGTACTGGGGCAAATATTGAGTGAAGCAAGAGGGTTTGATTCTGAGGTTTGGGTGGGGATCAAAATTTCAAGTAGCATCATCTAATCATTATTGTTTCAAGTTGCATTTGAACAAAGATCTGAAGGAGAGTGAAGACAGCATGGATAGATTGAGATTTACATAGAGGAGGGTATTAAATTGTTGACTGGTTGCATGGAAAGTGAGGTCCCTTTGAAAATGTATTAGGATTCTTGGTCTCTATTATGGGTCACTTGAAAGTAGTGGGTAGTAATTTAAAGTTAAATAAATCAGAAAGTTTGTGGTGTGTGTGTGTGTGTGTGTGTGTGCGCGCGCTCACCCACATTCAGTTACACCTCAGGTGCAGACATGCATGGAGCAAGCAGAAAGTTGGATTTAACAAGCATTGTGGATATAATGAAGCCAGAGAGGGTTAAAGAAAAGAGACTGTACTTCTACTGATTTAGCATAAAATTTATATTAGGTAAAGAGGGAAAAACAGCTTATTATGTGGATAAAGACAGAAGAAGGAAAAGCAACTGATTGTATGTCCTGGTAGGGTCAAAGGGTTACTGGAAGTGTTCTTATCTAATATTGATAACTCCACTGACATTTACTGAGCACTGTATATATTCTGGACATAGTAAAAATTGCTTTAGATGGATTATCCCTTTTAAACTTCGCTATAGACATATGGGGTAGATTCCATACTGTAATCAACTTCATTTTGCAGGTCAGGAAATTAGAATTGAAGTTACATTAGGGCTGGCCCTTTCTAACTCTCTGGAGATAGGGTAATACATTTGAGACCTGTCAACTGCTATACAGACATAACTATTATTCAGCGGATAGGAGACTTGAACATATACACCATGTAGTTTAATTAAATGGCTAAAGGCAGCAATGGTGACAAGTCTGTATCCTGAAGCATAAGACTGTAAACATCCTATGGGTTTTTAATCTATGTTCAGTAATCTAATCTTCAGACACATTCAGGGAATCACAGTGTATGAATATAAGGAAAATAAAGCTGCTAAGATGGCATGTTTTAATTTCCAGTAGCTTATTTTCCTTTAAAAGACAATATAGAGCTTGATATCCTATTTCCAGGGCTTTAAAACACAAACCAGCTTTTAACTAAAATTTCACTATATCTATGTTTAATTTCAGGAAAAAGAAAGCATGATGTATTTTCCATATAAATGTAAAATGGTACAATGTGTATTTATCGGTGAGTATAGCAAGCCTAGTGCAGTGATCAAAAGACAGCATAAATTAAGTAGTTTCTCTAGATAAGACTCGAAAAGGAGGAAATTAAAACTCATCAAATGAGTTCATAAAATTAAATTATAAGCTGATGCAGAGCGGCCGCCACCTCCGATGTCCTTTCCAACTCTCCTTTGCAATCTTTCTGTTCGGCTTAAGGACTCAGCACTCCTCGTGCAGTGAGTGCACCTTGCTGAGAGGAAGCATTTCCCAGACAATGAATCATTTCAGTGTTGCCTCTGGGATTCCAAGTCCTTGGGCTGCAGGTATCCCAGTTCTCATTGCAGTGGATTTAACAAACACAGCTGCACTTCCCGGATAGTGTTTTTCTCCCTCTCTCCTACTTTGACTTAGTGGATACTGTGTAGTCACTAGTTGGGTAATTTCTCTTAATTACCCATGCAAATGGCAGCTTTAAAAAGAGGTTTTTAAAAGCAATATAATGGGTATGACAGCCACACTAACCTCTCACCATGAGTATTTATTTATTTTTAAATATATATGTATATATATTTGTTTATTTCAGAGAGTAAGGGAACGGGAGGGAGAGTTAGAAACATCAGTGACGGGAGAGAATCATTGATTAGCTGCTTCTTGCTCTCCTCCTCCCGGGGCGGCGAGCCTGCGACCTGGGCATGTGTCCTGACTGGGAATCAAACCATGACCTCCTGGTTCATAGGTCAATGCTCAACTACTGAGCCACGCTGGTGGACTCACTATGAGTATTTAAAACAGTGTTTCTCAACCTTCCTAATGCCGCGGCCCTTTAATACAGTTCCTCATGTTGTGGTGACCCCCAATTTCATTGTTATAAATTGAACATAATTAAAGCATAGTGATTAATCACACAAACAATATGTAATTACATATGTGTTTTCTGATGGTCTTAGGCAACCCCTGTGAAAGGGTTGTTCAACCCCCAAAAGGGTCGCGACCCACAGGTTGAGAACCGCTGATTTAAAAGATGCCAGTGGACAGGTGAGAGGAGATTTATTCTGCGATAATGCATGCCATGTTAAATAGGGATAAGAAGGTAGAAAGTATCACTGGAAGCTCTAACCTATTCCCATAGTAACAAAGAATCATCAGTTACACTTTACTTCTTAGTGTCTCTTCCCTCAGATGCCGTCACTTTTAATTGCTGCCAGGGATAGAGCTTCTCAAACTTTGCTGTGGAGTCAGTTTGGGGCTAATATAACTCACAGCTTTTACTCAACCTCATTTAATCACAACTGTATTTAGAAAAACAACAACTTTATCTTTATGTACTTCTTTCTTTCCCTTAATAAGTCTCTCCAGATTAGCTTTGCAATTTTATAGAAAGATTTGATTTTTAAGCTGTTTAAGGCTATTCTCTCTGTGGAGAGAGGTGATATATTAACACATCAAGTGTTCTTACCCCTGAAGATTTGGTAGACCATATAAGTTCTGATGTCCTTAGCAATACCCTGTCTTTATCTTTTTCTTTCTTTCTTTCTTTCTTTCTTTCTTTCTTTCTTTCTTTCTTTCTTTCTTTCTTTCTTTCTTTCTTCTTTCTCTCTCTCTCTCTCTCTCTCTCTCTCTCTCTCTCTCTCTCTCTCTCTCTCTCTCTCTCCCTTCCTTCCTTCCTCCCTCCCTTCCTCCCTCCCTCCCTCCCTCCCCTTCTTCCCCTTCCTCCCCTTCCTTTCTTTTCTTTCTTTCCTTTCTTTTGCCCCAAAGTTGCTTTTCTTGCTTTTGAACTCATTAAACAAAAAAGGGAACCTCAGTGGAAAACTGGGCAGATGATGTGAGCAGGCAATTTTCAGAAAAGGAATCCTTTAAATTCATTAGTAATCAGAGAAATACAGATTAAAATGACTATGGGAAGTCAAGTGATATCCTATTAGATGGCGTAGGTCAGTGATGGCGAACCTATGACATGCATGTCAGAAGTGACGCGCGAACTCATTTTTTTGGTTGATTTTTCTTTGTTAAATGGCATTTAAATATATAAAATAAATATCAAAAATATAAATCTTTGTTTTACTATGGTTGCAAATATCAAAAAATTTCTATATGTGACACGGCACCAGTGTTAAGTTAGGGTTTTTCAAAATGCTGACACGCTGAGCTCAAAAGGTTCACCCTCACTGGCCTAGGTGATGTCAAGAATTGGAAGGGGTGTGCTGACACAGGGAATGGAGAGAGCCCCACCCACCGGAGAATAATCTGGCACAATTTAAATTATCTGTCTTCCTCCATGCTGCAACAAGTCCCTCCTGGACAGATTATCCCAAATAAGTCATTTTACAGGACCATAACAGAGATGCAAGAGGTTGTTTGTCATCGTGAATCTGTGATGAAAATGTTGCAGGCAGTCAGAGTGTCCATCAGTGCTGAGCTGCTAGGTGAAATCTGGTGGGTTCTTGTGTCAGAGACTCTGCAGCAGTTAGAAGCAATGAACTAGATAAACCTATAGCAACATGAGAGGGTCCTAAAAACAAGTTGTTGAGTGAAAAAAGTAAGAGTGAGAAGAGAACACCAGTTAAATAAATTAAACCTCCAGTCTTACAAAATAAAATTATGCATTTTATAGAAACACAGAAAAACAAAAGATATATATTAAGCACTTTAAAAGGGTACCCTATGGAATGGGAGAGCATATTACCATATATATATGGTAATATATAAGGATAATAGGAAATTAATATTGTATTGATACTAGTAAACAGGCCAAGTAGTATTATGGTTTTGTTTTGTTTTTTGAGTTTTGCTCACTCTCTGTAAGATCTAAAAATCAGATATTCTTACCAACCTAGCCAACTTTTATTCTCAGCCACCTCTCTCTCTGCAGGGACACTGAATTTGCTTTCATGCTATCTCAGCTGAAACATTGTTCGTTCATTTTTATTATTATTATTTTATACCCCAACATCCAGATATTCACTAGGTTTTTATATACCCTCCCAAGTTATAGTAGCCTGAGTTGAGCCTGGCAGCAGACCTGATTTATACCCTTTTGAGGAAAAGGAACATTTGAGTTTCCTATCCAGAAACATCCTCCTCTATTCTCAAGGTCAAGGGAAAGGAGAGTTGTCCTTGAGCCAGGACTAAAAGGTGCAGCTGCCTTTGTTGAGGCATTTTGAGGTCTTGGAGAAGATTGCTGTGAGATAATCCCTTAAATCCCTTTCTAAGGTTGTGGTGCCCCAAAGCCACAACTTGGGCACAGAGGAACCTGATCCCAAAAGTCCAGCCACATGTCCATGCCCCACCACATTCATATCACCATTTTCTTCTCTACCCTGTGTTCCTCTAGTCCAGAGGTGGGGAATGTCCGGCCATGGGCCATAGAAAGCCCCAGAAATCATTTGGTCTGGCCCTGCCAAGGCAACTGCAGGCAGGACTCAAAATTCAATAAATCTAGGGGCTTTTTCATAGCAGCATGCATTTATATTAAGTGAATTATATTAAGCAACTATGTTATAAATATTCAAATGGCCCTTGGCAGAAACAAAGGTTCCCCACCCCTGCTCTAGTCCTACCTTAATCTTCCTCAGCTTTATTGTACTATTATTGACATATATGTAAATTTAACCCTAACTTCATTTTTAGTTGAACCCCTTCTTACTTCTGATTCCTACATTTCTCCTTCCAATCAATAACTCAGAATTATAATTCACTTTTGCCACAATCTTCCCCAAATAGTCCCTACAACATGGGTTGGGTTCTACTAGTGGTTTCTAATTCGGAGTTTTTCAACAACGAAAGCCAACAAATACTTAAGTGAATTTCAATAAGAATAACCAGGCTCTCTAAAATATTGATGTACTTTTAAAGTTTTGGCATGATTTGTTTAACTCACTGTAGTGGGTTGAATGATGTCCCCCCAAAATCCATGTCTACCCAGAACCTCAAAATGTGATCTTATTTGGAAATAGGGCCTTGCAGATGTAATTAAGGTACAGATAAAAATGAGATTATACTGGACTAGAGTGGGCCCTTAATCCAGTGAGAGTCTTTATAAGACATAGAAAAGGACACCCAGATAAGAAAGCCATGTGAAGATGAAGGCAGAGATTGGAGTTTTGTTGACACAGGCCAGGGAACACCTTAGGCCTCCTTAAGCTGGAAGAGGTAAGAGAGGATTATTTTTTAGAGCCGTCAGAAGGCATATGACACAGCTGATATTTTGAGTTTGTGGTATTTTGATGTGGCATCCTAGGAAACACATATACCCAGTACAACATAGTTCATTATCCTATCTAATAATAGAAAAACATGGTAATTAACCATACCTCCACTACGCTTCCCATTAGCTAATCAGCAGGATACGCAAATTAACTGCCAACAAAGATGGCGGCCGGCAGCCACACAGCTGAAGCGAACATGAGGCTTGCTTGCAGAGGAAGCCAACGTTCCCCGCCTGCCGCAGCCCAGCTCTGAGCTCCAGATGCAACAATGTTGCAATTATAGAAGCTAAAAAAACCCAGATACCTGCTTTCAGCCACCAGCGGGCTCAGAGCTTAGAGCACCAGTGATGGCAACAGAGTTTCAATTATAGAAGCTAAACAAACCCAGATACCTGCTTTCAGCTGGCAACGGCCTCAGAGCTGGAGCCGGCTCTCAGCTCCAGTGACAGCTATAGAAGGTAAATAAATCCCAGAATAAGAAAAAAAGGAGAGGCTGGGAGCTTCAGTCGCCCGCCAGCCTAAAAACGGCCCTCAGCCGCTCACCCAGACTGGCCAGGCACCCCAGTGGGGGCCCCCACCCTGAAGGGGGTGTGACCAGCTGCAAACAGCCATCAGCCTGTCATCCAGACTGGCCAGGCACCCCAGTGGGGGCCCCCACCCTGAAGGGGGTGTGACCAGCTGCAAACAGCCATCAGCCTGTCATCCAGGCTAGCCAGGCACCCCAGTGGGGACCCCCACCCTGATCTGGGACACCCTTCAGCTCAAACCAGCCGGCCCCCACCCATACACCAAGCCTCTATCCTATATAGTAAAAGGGTAATATGCAAACTGACCCTAACAGCAGAAAGACTGGGAATGACTGGTCACTATGACACACACTGACCACCAGGGGGCAGACGCTCAATGCAGGAGCTGCCCCCTGGTGGTCAGTGCGCTCTCACAGCGGGGAGCTCTGCTCAGCCACAAGCCAGACTGATGGCTGCCAGTACAGCAGTGGTGGTGCCTCTCCCACCTCCGCAGCAGCACTAAGGATGTCCGACTGACGGCTTAGGCCCACTCCTCCCCAAAGGGCTCCCAGATTGCAAGAGGGCACAGGCTGGGCTGAGGGACATCCTGAGTGTACCGGGCCTCTAGTGATATTATAATCTCATTACAGATTAGAAAATTTAAGCTTCTTCAGAAAAGATATAATCCTACATTTACACAAGAAATGGGTTCTGGATCTGGAATTTCAACTCAGGTTTGCATGATTCCAAATCTCATTGTGTCCACCTTGTAATATTTGACTTCTGAACCACTGCTTAAGTGCAGTGAGCAGAACCTGAAACCGGTATTAAATTTACTCCAAGACATGTCAGCTCAGAAAATATTTTCCTACAGAAGATTGATTGCCTTTGAGAAATCACATGTCTTTCTTTCCTCATATCACACAGCTTCTATTTCCCTTCTTGATTCATACTACTTGCATTCTCTAAAAGTGTATTCCAGTTGAAGTCTGAAAGAACATAAATTTATCATTTACTGTATCTTATTTATGCATTTTGTTTCCATACCAGAAATAGGTAAGAATTAGTACTATTTATTATTCTTAAATAATTCCATTTAATTATCCTTGAATCTGTGATACTCAAATCTCTATATATAAAAGCCTAAGCAACCATTATGACTGGTCACCTGGTTGCTATGACATGCACTAACCACCAGGGGACAGACACTCAGCACAGGAGCTGCCCCCTGGTGGTCAGTGTGCTCCCACAATGGGTGTGCCGCTCAGCCAGAAGCCCAGAAGCCGGGCTCACAGCTGGCAAGCAGCAGGAGCCTCTCCTGCCTCCATGGCACTGCTCCCAAGCAGTGGTGTCAGTGGCAGGTGCAGCAGGGCCAGGATAAGTGGGAGCAGCATGGTGCCCGGCCTGGCTCGGGCTCTCCCTGGTCGCCTGCTGCTTTGTGCACTGCTACATCCCTTGGGGGATGTCGGACTGTCGGTTTTGGCCCCATCCCCAGCTGAAACGGGCAGTCCAACATTCCCCGAGGGGTCCTGGATTCTGAGAGGGCGCAGGCCAGGCTGAGGGACCCCTCAGGTCCACCAGGCCTCTAGTTCTTAACTAATTACACTGCTCATTTGGACAGTGTGGTAGAACCTTTCTATGAAAACTTTTTATTTAAAAGAGTGAATCAAGATCATCTTTCTTCCAACTGATTTTTGTATATAGCACACTTGTGAGTTTAAATCGTTTTTGAGATCTAAGAATCTTCTCTCTGCTTCTATTCTTAAAATCCCAAATTGGTTAGGTTAAGTAGATTCATTTCTGGCTTCTTTTTATTAACAAAACATGCATTTTTTTTTTTTTTTTTTTTTTTTTTTTTTTTTTTTAGTGAGAAAAAATTATTGCTACTTTCTGTCTTTCTATTTTGTCAGATTAATTTAACATTTTCGAATAGTTTCTATGTCCTTACATACTGAATTGTTTATTATTCAGTTTTTATTTCCAATGGACTAGATTTGAACTCTGCCTTGAAATTATCTTGCATTTGTTTTTGGGCTCCCTTTTGCAGTTTATCTCATCTGGATTTGGCTGGCTTCCAGGACAGCTATTTAAGCAGCTCATTCACTAGGTTTTATTACTTCCTGCCTTTACTGCCATGTAGATGCTCTCCAATTCTGCTTAAAATGGATCAAGAATGTTTTCATAATTAAGAACTCCCCTCTTTAGGAACCCTGACACTGACTATTATATATGGCATCCTTTCATCTTTAAAAATAAAAATAAAAATAAAAATAAACCAAAACCCACCATATAATGCCTCTTTTTTTTTCTTTTTTAGTGCAAACTCACTCTAAGAACCATTTCCACTCAAGTAAGTCTCTGAAGCTCTTGTTCTCTTCAATTACTACTTTTTCCTTTTCTTTCTGTTTTGTATACTCTCTTGCTGTGTTCTGATCCCACTCTTAGGGATATTCTGTCAGGTCACTTGCTTTGTAAGTTCAGCCCTTTCAACCCTTTATGAGCTAGTAGGGCATGGCAAAGGGAAGCCACTTAATCGTTTTTCTACCTAATCTTAACACCTTATTTTTCAAAGGGGTTTATTAAAATGCTTTTCCTTCTTATCAGATCTGAAGGAGAGAGTCTCTCAAAGAGTAGCTCTTAAACATTTGCCAATTAGATCTGGGGTATTTTCTATGATATTTTTGAACTTGCTTTGAAGAAGGATTTTTCTATGTCTCAGATCTGTTAAATTGCACTCTTTATATTGTCATCTACACCTCGAGAGGTTTTGTAACCTCTGAACACATTTTTTGAGATGGTTTTTCATAGCATATATGACTTCCATTTTAAATTTGTTAGTCTTTTCTCCTACATAAGAAAGAGGACAGAAAGGGTATCCCATTTTCTGAAAAAGACATAAAAAAGCTTATGGAAAATATAGAAAAGTCATGTAATATTATTTTTTTGCAAAGGGCCTCAGCATAGGAAAATAATCTGCAGAAAGAATAACTGAGTATATTACTTACCTCCTAAAGCTGTTTTAGACTCCTAAACCACAGACAATGCCCTGAAATTTGTATATAAAATACTGTATAGTAAGTACTCACTTTCTGTTAATTGATTGATGTGGCAATATGCTGGGGCTGACCAACAGACCCTGAGCAATGAGTGAATGATTACTCTGACATGACATTTTCTATGAACGAGAGGGCTAAGGGACTGCCTGGCTAAAGGAATCAGACAGCCTCAATTGCTTGCCTCATTAGGATTTTATTATAGCAGCAGTTTGAGATCAAGTTTATCTTTTAGATACAATCAGTAGGATAGGTAATCTTGGGAGGACACATGTGTTTGTAGTGTCCTTTAAGCAAGGACACCTAAAGATTAAGCACAAGTATTCCCGTAAATACCCAGGGGTCTGCTCATGCAGATTTGTTTGGAAAGCTCAAGGAATAATTAGGGGTGCTGCCTTTGGCACTCCCCTAAGTCAGAATTCCAATTAAACAGGGAAGGCCACCTTCAGCACACTTTCCTTTTCTCAGAATGTCCTCCTTACAAACTGTCCAACTAAGTCTCCTATGCTCCTTAACAGTGATAAGGATTCAATATTTAAAACTCCAGAATAGTATGTGATTATTCCCCATTTTTATAAGACAATATTATCACTCTGGCCAGTGTGGCTCAGTTGCTTGGGCGTCATACTGTGCACTGAAAGTTTGCTGGTTAGATTTCCGGTCAGGGCACATGCCAGGGTTGAGGGCTTGATCCCCAGTAGGGAGAGTGCAGGAGGCAGTCAATCAATTTTTCCCTCTCACATTGATGTTTTGATCTCTCTCCCTCTTCCTTCTCCTATTTATAAAAAAAAAAATCAATAAATTTTTTTAAAAAATAAAAGATATAGTTAATCTCTTTAGACACAAAAATATGGTGAAATTAATCCATTAAAAGATATTGAAGGGAAGATCTCCATTTTGAAAGAATGAAGTAGATGTATAGTTTTCCCTATTTCTCTGGCTGAAAACAACTAAATACCCTGTGTAATCTATGTAAAAGTACATAAGAAAACTAAAAGGTGGAGAGAAGAAATCAAACCAGCTAGGGTCCTTGGAACCTAAGAAATGACATAGTGGTTACACAGTGAATGTGCCTCTTTACTATCTGAAAGCCATATTAGATAGCAGATGCTCAATGCAGGAGCTGCCCTCTGGTGGTCAGTGCGCTCCCACATGGGGGAGCTCTGCTCAGCCACAAGCAAGGCTGCCGGCTGCCAGTACAGCGGTGGTGGTGGTGGGAGCCTCTCCTGACTCCTCAGCAGTGCTAAGGATGTCTGACTACAGCTTAGGCCTGGTCCCTGCTGGAAAGTGGACATCCCCCGAGGGCTCCCGGGCTGCCAGGGGGATGTCTGATTGCCATCTTAGGCCCAATCCCCTGGGGAGCAGGCCTAAGCCAGCAGGTGGTCATCCCCCGAGGGGTCCCAGAATGCGAGAGGGCACAGGCCGGGCTGAGGGACCCCCCACCCCCAAGTGCACAAATTTTTGTGCACCGGGCCTCTAGTGTACATATAATGGAGTTCTATAGATGTTCAAGTAACCCACAGTAAGGTTGGAAAAAGAAAACAGAGAAATGTGAAACAGAAAAAATATTAAACAAAATATAAAATTGCAAACTTCAGCCCTAACTATTATATTAAGTATAAATAGTCTAAATATGCCAATCAAAAGCAGAGATTAGCAGAGTGGATTCAAAAGCGTGACCAACTATATGCTGTCTGTAAGAAACTGACTTCAATTTTAATGGTATAGGCAGATTAACAGTAAAATGATGAATATAAATATGCAATCATTAATTTAAAAAAAAAAGCAGGAATGGCCCTGGCCAGTGGGAGGATGCAAGGTTGATGCATGGGAAGATGTATGGTTGTAGCATCCTTCTATGCACTAAAAGGTCACAGGTTTGATTCCTGGTCAGGGGACATACCTAGATTGTGGGTTTGATCCCCTAGACAGAGTGAGTACAGGAGGCAATGAATTTGATCAATCTCTCTCACATCAATGTTTCTCTTTCTCTCTCCTCCCTCCCTCCCTTCTAAAATAAATTTAAAAGCAAGAATGGAAATACTAATATTACATAAAGTAGATTTCTAGAGCAAAGAAAATCATGATATTGAAAGGAGAGACATATAATGATAATATAGTCCCTCTATTAAGAGAAAAATAACAATCCTTGATATGTATGCACCAACAAAAAAGCTACAAAATATGTTAAATAAAAACTGGTAAAACTGAAAGAAGAAATAGATAAATCCACAATTATAATATTCTTCTTGAAATAACTGATAGAGCTAAGCACAAAGTCAGCAAGGCTAGGGAAGAACTCAACATCATCAACTAATAGAATCTATTGACATTTATAGAACATTCTACCCAACAACAGCAAAACACACACTATTTTCAAGTCCCACAGAATGTATACCAAGATATACCATATCCTGGACCATAAAACAAAACTCAATAAATGTTTTAAAATGATATGCAGACTGTGCTCTCCAACAACAATGAGAACAAACTAGAAATATTTTAAAATTTGTGGAACATAGTTAAGATAGTGCTGATAAGAAAATTTATACACTAAATACATACATTTAGAAAGAAAGTATTACATCAATAATCTATGTTTCTCTCTTACATCAATGTTTCTCTCTCTTTCTCTCTCCCTTTCCCCTCCTCTCTCTCAAATCAATAAAAACACATTTAAAAAAATAGCATCTGTTAACTAAAGTCTCATTACATGTATTTTTCTATTAAAATTAATGTGGATACCATTTAACACAATATAAATAAATAGAAGCCATAGTTTTAAATGTCATAACTTCCTGATTTAGTATTCTCCAGAGTCTCATTGTTTTTGAGGTCTTAGGTGCCCCCAAACTGGGATTTTCCAAAATAGATACAAGGTATGTGTTAGATGAAACTTTCTTTACGATTTAACCTGCAAATAAGTACTCATTTAAATTATTTTGCTTATAGAATAATCACAAGAGAATTTTTTAAAGAGCGTTTTTAATTTTTCCAAAGCTCTTGTTATTCATATTTTAAATACCACGCCTTTTTTAACCTTTACATTTACACTCTTTATTTTTCACATAACTAGGATGATGATTATATAATTCAGTAGAAGAATAAACTTTAAGAGTAGTTTATACTCATGTTTGACTGATTTTTGTATATATGATTTTTGTATTTATTTTTCAAAAATACCCCCACATTTTAATTAAATTTTAGCTTATTGAATATTGAACAAATTTTGCCCATTATGGAGCTTGTTTTTCAAAGAAATTACATTTTAACTGAGTCAATTGAATTATGTTTTATGTGGAAGATGAGCTTCAAAATTCAAACTGTGCTAAAATGTAACCTTTTACATACCAACAAGGCTGCAATTGGAGTAACAACGCATTTGTATAGGTTAAAGGCTCTAAGGGGCATTATGAATAACACTGTCTATTTTCTCATTTAACTAACTGATTGCTATGAAGTGCACAGTGGGACAGAATGTTGAAGAGCCACAAACTTTTAAAGTTGCCAGTGGTTTAGTTTAGCACAAGCTTCTTTGGTATTTGCATACACAGATTGTATTATTTATAATTAAGTTCCCTAGTCATGTATTTGCAGCTTTTTAAATCCCTCAGTATCCTTCTGCTTTGTTGAAAAGTTCAGTCACATTTGACAACACCAATCTGGCATTTAAATGTGACAAATGGAGGCCCCACACTCATTCTTCAAATAACATATACAAAGTGACATTCAAGGAGACTGTCTACTTCATGTCCCCTGTCATCTCTGTCTGCGGCTCTCATAGATCAGAGGCTCCAAGGCTGAACATGCAGTCCTGTACACTGAGAGCACCTGCTTTATTCTGATTCATTTTCATGTAGGGAAAGGACAAGATGAACGATCCCATTTTAAATGTTTGTTGTTCTTAGACATTGTAGATAATTTACTGTTTGTTTTGATCCTATTCAATGAAACGGTAAGACTGCAGTTCACTTCAAATGTAGCATTTTAAAAAAGAAAAGAAAAAAGAGATTTCAATGGCTCAAGTCCAAATAGTGTTTATTGGATGCTGTCCCGGTGTATTGTGACTCCCAATTTCATTATGAAGCCATAATCTTCCCTATAAAAAACTTTGTTCAAAACATCTGTGAATGAAAAAGGGGCCATATATTAAACTTGACAAACTCAAGGGAGTATTACAAACTCAGAGATGGAAAGTAACCATGTAGAATGGTCTGAACATAAAATTCCTATGTGGGTAGTTACACCCGACACCTATAGCTTCCTTGATAAAGGTCAACCCTTGCCTTAAGTAAACTGACTATGTCTTTTAGCATTTATGGTAACATATCCTTGGAATGTCAGCGTAATCCCTTTTACTGAACCCCTCAGGGTACAACCTTGCACCAGAGCAGGAGACCACAACCCCTCATCATTATCTTGTTCCACGAATGCCATCTCTATGTGCTGTAAATGTTCATTGTTAAGTATCCTGACCAGCCAATGTAAAAGAAGCATTTGTGTCTCCATTTTACTCTTTATCCAATCTCAGAGAGCTCCCGCCTCCCTAATCTACCACCAATGGATTTCATGTAAAGTGCTGCCTCCTTTGATTCTAATGTATATAATAAGTTGTAAAACTGCCATTCTCTGGAGTATTTTCTCAATTTGTTGAGATTTTGCTTCCCAGCAACTGTCATCAGCTTGGCTAAAATAAACCCATAAAAATTCTCTACAGGTTTGGACTTTTCTTGCACTGACACACCAAACATAGCCAAACTCTCCCCTGAATTACATGTTTTCCCTGGACTACACATAGCTTAAAGCTCATGTTGAGTCAAACTAGGAATTTTCAGTTTCTCTTTTTTATTGTATTAATTTGAAAACACTTTCATTATCTTTTTGTTTTGTTTTGTTTCAGTGCATTCCTGTTATTATGTCTTTCATTTCTAGCCATTGAGAATTCTGAGAGTCAAGGATATCACTAACATTTTCCTTTTAATTATTGTTTCCAAGTGGTATGAGACGATATGGACATTTCATCTTCCTAATGTATTCAATGATATCTTTATGCCTACAACCTTGAATTCGCCACATTGAAAAGTAGTCTGGCTAACAAAAACGTTGAGTAACTCAGGCAATCAGGCCAAAACATGACACCAAATTGGAGCTTCAGCAAATTTCAAAGAATGAGTATTGGGATCCCAGAGGCCATGATTTTAGTGTTAACTTTTCACTCTTACTCAGGGAGTTCACAATGAAATAAACAGACAATCAAAACAGAGACCACCAAGGAGTCTCAAGCAGTAAAGGAAATTGACACATTGTTATATATGGCAATGCTTTAGTGACCAATGTCCCTGTTGGCCTGGATTTTCCTAGTTTGGGCACTGAAAAGTCTCATGTCCCTGGAAACTCCTCAGTCATAGGCAAACTGGAATGAGGTCACTGCGTATAATTAAAACTATTCATTTATTTTCATTTCATTGTATTTGGATAAAGGCAATTATATGTTAAGAGTATTATATGCCTATTGTTTTAAAAATATTTGACTAAACAGTCATCAAATTTATTTCAAATTATCTATTTAGGTTGTAATATTTCAATGAAAATTTTTACTTTGTGCATAGTACAATTAAATCTGATGTTGTTACTGAAGTAGACTTTTGAAAGACATTTTTGTAGTAAAATAAAAAATAAAACATTAATTAAGATTCTTGCTCTAAACTTTTTGTTGGCCCTAAAATAATAAGATAAATAAAACATGTTTCCTTTTCTCCAGAAGTTTGTAGCTCCAAGTTTCTATGGAAACAACTTTGCAATCTTAATTGTCAGAGTGGATAATGGTATGTGTTCAAAAGGTCCCTAACTAGTTATAGTTAGCAAAGGTCGATGTAGTTATTTATTTTTTTGTCATAAGTATAGGGCATAAACATAGAGTAATTTGGTTCTCTTTGTCTTAAAATAGGCTTATTTTTTGGAAGCAAGAGTTATTTGGATCAATTAAATACCAATATTCAAAAAAGTAATATATACTTGTGCTTTTTTATCCTGGAGTAGGGAATACCATATTATTGATAAATATGGGAAATCTAAAACTATCTAAGACTCTCACTGCAGACACAGCTGATTCTCACAGCCACTTGGCCTGGAGGTCAAACCCTCCCTGGTATTAGCTACAACAATCAAGGCTTAACTACAAGACTGCGCACAAAGACCACTAGGGGGTGCACCAAGAAAGCATAACAAAATGCGGAGACAAAGAAACAGGACAAAATTGTCAATGGAAGATATAGAGTTCAGAACCACACTTTTAAGGTCTCTCAAGAACTGTTTAGAAGCCGCCGATAAACTTAATGAGATCTACAAGAAAACTAATGAGACCCTCGATGTTATGCTGGGGAACCAACTAGAAATTAAGCATATACCGACTGAAATAAAGAATACTATACAGACTCCCAACAGCAGACCAGAGGAGCGCAAGAATCAAGTCAATGATTTGAAATGCGAGGAAGCAAAAAACACCCAACCGGAGGGGCGGAATGAAATAAGAATCCAAAAATGCGAGGATAGTGTAAGGAGCCTCTGGGACAGCTTCAAGCATACCAACATCAGAATTATAGGGGTGCCAGAAGAGGAGAGAGAGCAAGATATTGAAAACCTATTTTAAGAAATAATGACAGAAAACTTCCCCCACCTGGTGAAAGAAATGGACTTACAGGTCCAAGAAGCACAGAGAACCCCAAACAAAAGGAATCCAAAGAGGACCACACCAAGACACATCATAATTAAAATGCCAAGAGCAAAAGACAAAGAGAGAATCTTAAAAGCAGCAAGAGAAAGAAACTCAGTTACCTACAAGGGAATACCCATACGACTGTCAGCTGATTTCTCAACAGAAACTTTGCAGGCCAGAAGGGAGTGGCAAGAAATATTCAAAGTGATGAATACCAAGAACCTACAACCAAGATTACTTTATCCAGCAAAGCTATCATTCAGAACTGAAGGTCAGATAAAGAGCTTCACAGATAAGGAAAAGCTAAAGGAGTTCATCACCACCAAACCAGGATTATATGAAATGCTGAAAGGTATCCTTTAAGAAGAGGAAGAGGAAGAAAAAGGTAAAGATACAAATTATGAACAACAAATATGCATCTATCAACAAGTGAATCTAAGAATCAAGTGAATAAATAATCTGATGAACAGAATGAACTGGTGATTATAATAGAATCAGGGACATAGAAAGGGAATGGACTGACTATTCTTGGGGGGGAAAGGGGTGTGGGAGATGCGGGAAGAGACTGGACAAAAATCGTGCACCTATGGATGAGGACAGTGGGTGGGGAGTGAGGGCGGAGGGTGGGGCGGGAACTGGGAGGAGGGGAGTTATGGGGGGGAAAAAAGAGGAACAAATGTAATAATCTGAACAATAAAGATTTAATTAAAAAAAATTAAAAAAAAATAAAACTATCTAAGAAATGGCCTAAAGAAGAAGCAGGTGCATTTACATAATTGCTCATTTTTCTAGTGTTTTTACATTTGGTAATTATGTGGCACTGTGTCTTGCAAACAATACTAAAAACTTGGTTAGATTTCTAGGCTAGCCCAAATAAACCAATTTGCATATACTGTAAAAAACTTTATATTCACAAAAAAGCAATGCTAATAATAAAACAAAAAGTAAAAAAAAATAATAAAAATTAGTTTTAAAATTACTTTACCTCAAAACTAGCATGATCTTTTGGCAATGCAATTTTGAACACGCCACTTCTCTATACATGCAAAGCCCCCCCTCCCCCCACCCCACATACATTCACATGTATTCACAGTTAAAACATTTTCTTAGATTCTCATTGCTTTAAAGAGTAGGACCAAAATGAAAATATTTGATTAATGTCTCCTTTCTGTACTAGCCTGTAGCTCCATTAAATCAGAAACATCTGGTTTTGCTCACCACCATATACTCCCAGCCCAGCACAATGCTTAGCTCTTAATGCAGATTTGGATAAATAAGCAAGTAAGTAAGTTTTATCACATGGGCTGGTATTTGAGGACAATCCAATTAACTATTAAAGGATGGTAAGAAAGATGAAAATAATTTTAAAGGGAACTCCAGGGGAGTTTTAAGGTTTCAGAGATTGATATTTGTTCCTTACTTTATATAATTTTTTTTCACTTCCCTTTTTCTTGATGCAGATAGATACCCACCACCCCTAATGTTTATGAGTCACATTGAGGTACTTTTTAAAAATTCACAAAATGTCTGAAGAGAGGGAAAGAAAAATTATTCAAATAATTAGATGAAAATTGGACGTGGTGAGAGCTGATTTAGCAGGATGTGTATTTGCATATCAGGAGAGTTTGTGGTAGGTCCTATTTGCTGACCTAAGAGTGGTTGAAGATCAAAAAGTTGCATAAAGGGGAGAAAGGTGATAGTGAGTCAGATGAGTCCCTGAGTCAGGTAACAAGTAAGTAGCAAGTCAGTTAGTTCTCCCCCAGCTGGAGAGTGAGATGGGCTGCCATGGAGAGTCAGTCTGCCTTCCACTTGTACAGAACCAAGGACAGCAACGAAGGCCAGAAGTTAAGAATCAGATGAACTATATATAGACATAGATATGTTTCATAAACTGATTAAATTAATGGTAAAATTATTGATTGTTGGTTTTTTCCCATAAAAATATAACACCACATTCCACATAAATTCTTTTCAAATTGACTGCACTTACACCAAATTAAAAATATTAACACATTTCTGCACTGGAAATTGATTAAATCACTTGTACTTCAGTATGACTACTTGAATTTCATGTAGTATAATTTGACTTAATACACAAATAAATGAATAAGATAGAAAGATAATTAAGCAAAAGCTGCATGCCCCAAAGATAAATGGATGTCTATATTTTTAATGATCATCACAGATGGAAATTAATTGTTTCGCATAGAATCCCATTTTGGTGTTAAATTACACTGTAGTCAAAAATAATTTGGGGCATATATAAACTCTATTTTGGGGGAATTTTAAGGTTCTATGATTTTACTGGTCTTTTGTGAATTTTGAACATAATTTTTTGTGTTCTCTTTATAGTTAATTCTATATATTCATTTGAAAGAGGATTTTGCAAGCTTTGGTTTTATATTTTATAACCCTGATAAGCAGATATTTAGAATTGTAGGCATGGAATAGCTTTCATTCTCTTAAATACTTTTGTCATATTTTCTACGACTGTTTAAATCCCTACAGAGCCTTCAAATATAAAAGATGTTAAAAGCTCATCTGCTTAGACTGGCTATGAGGATAAAATTAGTAAAGCCGGATAATAGATATAAAAATATTTATTTTACTGCTCTTACTCTTGTGTATGTTTGACTATTTTCTGTAGTATAGGTTTAAAAAGATATTAAAAGAGCATGTTAGCTAAGGGCCAAAGTCAGTATGCATTTGTGTATGCATGTACATGTGTGTGTCCTAGCAGGAGCTTTGGTTTATGGATTCAGAGTTAGTAACTCTTGAAGTTTCTATAGCTCTGTACCTCAGTGGTTCTGTTTGTTTTCAATAAAGTACCTGCCATTCCCCAAAAGTCTCACTTTCCAAAGCTCCCTTCACCTGATACAATACAGACTTCCCTCTACTGAGAACAGAAGGTCTTGGAACACAACCCTTTTCATTATCCACCTCTTTTTGGATCAAGTTCTCCAAATGATTTTCCTCTCGTTTTTGTTTCACTGCTCTGTGATTTGGCTCACATTTCCTCTGCTTGAATTTCCTTTCCACAACTTACCTATCTGGCAAAATCTTAGTTTTTACTTTAGTCACAAGCAATGTCAGTTGTTCTATAATGTTTTTCTCCTGTTCCTGCAGGTAGAATCAAATGTCATTTCTGTTCCCATAGCCCTTGGATCATAGTTCTATCATAATTGAATTCCGCAAAGTGATTATTTTCATTTGCTTAATTTAATGGATTGCTCCTCCCATGAAATTGTGAGTGTGTGTGTGGGGAGCACATCTTTTCTCATTTGTATCTCTAATTCCAGTGTGCAGAGTATGGAACATGGTAATGGGTGCCTAGTAAATGTTAACTGGAATTGAAATATTTCTCATCTGTGTCTGAGCAAAATATAAAAACATAGTGCCTGTTTTACTAAAAAGAATCCCTCTGTTTGTATTCTTGATTCCATCTCTTTTCACATTTTAAAAACAAGTTGCTGTCCTACTTGTTTTAAAGTTGCATTTTATCCTACTCTGCTGGCTTTTATTTTCTCCAGGAAATAGAAGTTTTATTGAGTATGAACAGAAAGGGAAACAAAAAATATCATAGGTGTGCAAGTATTCTATCTCTGGATTTATAGATAGTGATGATGCATTTTTCTTGGACAAAATGGGCTCTGCTCTTCTGACGTGTGTATGAGAGATTTATTATATACTAGAGGCCCGGTGCACATATTCATGCACAGGCGAGGTCCCTCAGCCTGGCTGGCTATCGGGGGCTGATCGGAGCTGCAAGAGTAGCCCAGAAGGGGAGGGGCCATGGGAGGTTGGCCAGCAGCAGGAGGTTGGCTGTGGTAGCGCACTGACCACCAGGGGGCAGCTCCTGCATTAAGCATCTGCCCCCTGGTGGTCAGTGCGTGTTATAGCGGTCATTCGGTTGTTCGGTTGTTCAGTCACTTAGGCTTTTATATATATAGATATGTATGATGAGAGAGAGAGAGAGAGAGAGAGAGAGAGAGTGCACTTCATGTCCTGTCTTACCTCTCTGGTTCCTTGCTTCACCCTCTCTCCATCCCAGAAATTACTGCTTATTAGAACAAGGCTGGCTTTTCTTGGCTAAGGACAAGTAGGGACTAAAGTTTGGGTTTGACTGACTTATCATCTTAACCTAGTTATTCAACTGCATTATATTACCACGATTTGGCAATCACATAAATCAAAATACTTTCCAGTTTCTTTGTGCTGACAAAAATTTAATTATCTCTGAATTAGTAAAAGTTTTACCCCAACTATACTTACCATGGCCTGTGTGTTTCTTGTTTAAGGCAGGATGCAGGGGCTGCTGGGTGGAATACAGAAATATTCTGCAAAGAAACATCTCTAACACTCAAGTGCCTGCTCCCTTTCCTCAGCCTCTAAAACTTAGATTGTCACAAGCAGAATTTTAAGAACAATTTTTTACTTTCACAACATTCTCAAATTTATATGATTCTATAAAAATTATTCTTGACCACACTTTGCACTTAAGATATTTTAATCTTACATTTAAGATATCTTAACCTCACATTTAATAGGTGTATGCCATTCAGTGTTCAAAGTGTTTTTCCTATTTAATATTAACTCACAAAGATGCTATGAGGTTGGTGTGTGCTCAATAGTATTACTAAATCTTTAGTGATATTGAGTGCTTACCAAATTTGGGGGTCAGTTTAGTACTCCAATAATTAGTAATAGCTAAAATTAATTGACCTGCTTTATGCCAAACTCTGTGCTAAGTGTTCTACATGCATTAATTCATTTAAAACCTACATTCACCCCAAAAGATAGGTACAAATGTTATTGCCATCATACACATGCCAAAACCGATACTGAAAGAATTTTTTTAAAAGAGATTATAGTTAGTAAGTAACAGCATCATGATTTGAATACATCTGTTTATCTCCAAGCTGCTGATCTTCAATATGTTATATGCCCCTGCTTTGGCAATCAGGCGCTGCTTTCTAATACTTGATTAGCTTCATTGCCTCCATTTGCTTACCACGTGACAGCTCAGGCCTTCACAATCAGACTGCTTCTCTGGTCAATGTTTTGGAATTCTTCTAGCAAAGATGGACAGGGACTGTCCTTTCCACAAATAAGATTTGTGTCCCTCTCTTCCCATCCCTGATCTTTTCGTCTGCTTATGTGTAAAATGGGTACAATAACGCTTATCTTACGGATGGTTTTATGAATGAAATATGGTATCTATGGAAAGTGCCTAACCATGCGTGGCATCCAGAAGACTTACTCTTCTTAAAGTCTAGAGCAATTCTAACGAGAATTGGGGCCTGTGTAGCCCATGGCACAAATCTGCACAATATGAATGGCCAGCAATGAAATCATGAAAAAAGAAATTCTGATCTCTAAATTATGTTTCTCAAAGAATGTGAAAGGTAACTCATTTGGAACCCCACCTAATACTTATAGTCTCCGCTCTCCAAATACCATCTCTGCTGGTCCGGAGCGTCTCACCCTCCAAACCTGAAATCTCTCCTTGACCCTGTTTTGGGGTTCTCACTAATTTCTTTCCACCATATTCTCTGGTTTTCTATATGTCCCTCTAATGCTGTGTGCGCCCAGGGTGGGCAGTTGCAATACTGGGGGAAGAGGAAGCTTGTGGAGAGAGGGGGGAGGGGACAAGAAAGCATCAGAATGCCTCCTCTGTCCTACTCAGGTATTTTCCCTTTTCCACTCCTCCTAACACGCTGTATTCATGTCCTTTTCTGACAGTGCTTCTTTCCAGTAGAAAAAGGGACTAAAGAAAATAACCCCAACACTTTATCTCCCGCTCTCCTCTCTTTTGATGATATTAACGACTCCAAAACTCTAGATGGATGACTCCAAAATCTAGCTCTCTAATTTGTCTCTTTCACAAGCCCGCTATCTGCTTTTGCCACCTCTTATTGTGTAAGTTTTCTTTTTTCACTCGAATGAATGGAATGAATTGTCAATATAGCTGGCTGTGAGGCCCAAAACTAAACCAGCCAAGTCACCTTTTCTTCCCAGAGGGACTTTTTCTCTGCTATTGGTTTTACCTACTTCGTTTTTTAAAATCTTCAATTCTTCCTACTCTCTCTCTCTCTTTCTCGCTTGAAACAGTGATTTATCATTTCTCATGATCCTGTTGCTTGCTAGTTAATTACTCTGCTGGTTTTGCCAGGGCTCTCTCGTTCAGCTACAGGATGGGCATGGCTGGAAGAATCCACACGAGCTCATGTATCTGAACACTGTTGCTGGCTGCAGTCTGGGATACTTTTTTTTTTCTACCTCCAAGAAGCCAGACCAGCTTCCTGTATATATGTTGGTCTCAGGAAAGTTCAGAATACTCACGGCAGAAGTTGCAAAGCTTCTTGAGTTCTTGGTTCTGGAATCCATATAATGTCACTTCTGCCGCATGCTATTAGTCAAAGGGACTCACAAGGCCAGCCAAGATTCTAGCTGGTGAGATAGATGATATATAAAAATTGGCGTAGTTCTCGTTATTGAAACCTTGATAAGCATACCTTATCAAGTGAGCATACCTATGAGGAGTGACATGCCCAGCACCAAATCATCAATTGGGTTGATTTTCATTTCCTTGGTTGAGACCACCAAGCCTTGTAGACAGAGGCTTCTGGGGTTTAGTTGTGCAGGAAAAGTTTAACAAAGCAAGTCTGAGTCGACTATCCTTGAAATTTGCTTCTTAACTGGCATCTGGGAACTTGGATTTCAGGAGGGTTTCCCCTCTTCCTTAACTGATGAGAATGGTTTACTGTGTCTAGAATACTTCAAACAAGATGGTTTATGCTAAACACCTGCTTTCCTTGGAGATACTGGAATTTTGGAATATATTAGGCTGAGGAAGCCTCTGTGACTGGCCCCCAAAAAGAACCTTGGACTCTCAGTCTCAAATTAGCTTCCCTGGGCAGACACATGGCACACATGCTGTGCATTTTGTAGCTGAAAGAGCCTTCAGCATCTTTGAGGTGTTAAAATTCCTCTAGTTCAGTGATGGCGAACCTTTTGAGCTCGGCGTGTCAGCATTTTGAAAAACCCTAACTTAACTCTGATGCCGTGTCACATATAGAAATTTTTTGATATTTGCAACCATAGTAAAACAAAGACTTATATTTTTGATATTTATTTTATATATTTAAATGACATTTAACAAAGAAAAATAAACCAAAAAAATGAGTTCGCGTGTCATAGGTTCGCCATCACTGCTCTAGTTGGTGATCAAAGCCAGCCCCAGTGCCATCCAAACCTTTATTTACAGACTCCTATGCAAGTTTTATCATTCCTATACCCAACGCACTAATTGCATTGGATAACTCCACAGCCCTGAATTTATCCTTAATTTTCTTCTGCTACATCTGTTTCTGTTGATGCTTCTACCTAGAAAAATCATACTTTTCATACTCATCTATGAGTTCATGTTAAAAAATACTTTTCATACAAGCAGAAGCAACTTTTTTTTTTAATTCACTAGGGCACCTTTATTTTTGCGAGTCTATATCATGTATTCTATATAATTTTTGATAGTTGTGTTTTCTCCTCTCCCATTACTGTGAACTATGTTTTATTTCTATTTTATTCTCTGTAATTGCAGACAGGTTACTTTGTGTAGAGTAAATACTCAATAAACATTTTGGATTCAATGAAAGTAGCTACAGAACTCCTGGCCAATGGCTTAACCTCCCAGAAGTGCTTTTGTCAAATGAAAGATAGGACGTGGCACTGTGAGTGCTCTTTCAGCTTCATAATTCTATAATGACAATTTAATCATATAGATAATTTTTTTGGAGTTTTAAAGTGTGATTTTGGAAGAAAATTTTTCACAGTAAACTTTTTAACTGACTTCTGAAGTTATTACTTTAAGGGAGATTAAAAGCTGGAGGGAGCTGGTCCTTTATTACACAGCACTGGATCTACATTCTTTCCCAGTTTTTGAGTGTAGAAATTTCTAGGACATTCTGGAATGATAAATCACAAATTCTTAGAGCTATCAGAGCTGCAGTTTATATCTTTTTTTATTAATTGCTGAAATTATTATTAATAACAATACTTACTGAGCATTTACTACATTGCCATGCAGTATGCTAAATTCTTCACGTGCATCTTATTATTTCTGACAATGACCCCTAGACTGGGTACTATTATCCTTATTTTACAGATGAAGAAAATTCAGGAGGGTGTTTGATATGTTATAAACATTCTGTGAATTCTGTGATTATAGTCCTTATGTGCAGTTTGGATCTAAACTCTCATAATCTTTATTAACACTTTTAGAAAATTTACTGAATTGTCTGATTATATTTATTGTCTTTTCCATACCATTAAAAAACTTAATATAGCCTAAGGTTTTTCCTTATCTTTCACATGAGAAAAATAATATAAAATTAGTTCAAAGCCCCCAATTTGGTTCTAGTGGACATTTGGATATTTTTTTTTGACCTGGAGTCAAACTTTGCTTCACAAAAGGATGTTCTATTGGTGTCCTCGGTAGGAGTGGGCAGTGTCTATGGATCGGCTAGAAGTTATCAGATCTGTTGGGTGATGTCAAACAATGGCAGGTAATCACTGATGCTTTTGCACCACTCATTTTTTTAAACAAGGTGCTGTCATGTGCCTGGCAAGCTCATTGCATTTTTCCTGGAATGGAGACAAAATGTTTTCCTATGAGTGATGATAATCTAATGCTGTTGCTAATGCCATATTCAAAATAGTCCTCTTCAGAGAAAAACCAGGCACATATCACAATCCGTATTTAACACCTGTCATGTGCCAGGCTTTATTCCCATACTAGCAATCAGGCGGTGAAGAAAGCTCTGCTCCTGTAGAGACTGTATTCTTATTGGGAGTTAGCAAACAACAGCCAAGTCAAGATTAATTTCAGAGAGTGACAAATGCTCTGAGTGTCCAGGAATTATGTACCCACCCAGCGATGCTTGTGGTCTATAGTCTTTGTCCCTTCTGACTGGTGCTCATGCTTACAGATCATGAAATAATCTTTAATATCTCTCTGCATGTGATGGTAAGTGACTGGGAGCATGGTAATATGTATTAAGAGGTTAGAATAAAGGAGAGCATTTAACTGTGATGTAGACTATGAAAAAGAAGCAGCCATGTGAAATAGAGGACAGCAGCCTCCATGCATGTGGGGTAGAGGGACAAGCTCCTACAAAGTTGCAGTGGCAAGCAAAAGCTGGGCCTTCCCATGTAAGATACAAAAGGCCTGTATAACTGGAACATAATGTGTAAAAGGGGCGGTGGAAGGAGACAAAATCAGATAGGTGTCAATGGCATACATTGCTGAAGAGCAAATATCTGTGTTTATGGTCAATATTTTGCTTAATGGGTAGAAGAAATTTATATGAATTCATTCTCAATTAGTATATTGGGGAACGATCTTTTTAACTGTGAATGGATAAAGGTGTCTGGTATCAATGACAAACAGCAGTCAATATATTTGTCATTTTGATATATAAATTAAAAGTATGCATTTGCTCAGCTGGTGTGGCTTAGTAGTTGAGCATCAAACTGTGAACCAGGAGGTCACAGTTCAATTCCAAGGTAGGGCACATGCCCAAGTTACGGGCTTGATAGCTAGTATGGGGTGTGCAGGAGGTAGCCGATCAATGATTCTCTCTCATCATTGATGTTTCTATCTCTCCCTCCCCCTTCCTCTCTGAAATCAATAAAAATATATTTTAAAAGTATGCATTAAAAAGTCAAATACTGTTTTTATTCAGCCAGTAATTGGCCACATGCCCAATTGGATTTAATGTTCAAGTAAATAGAAAACATTGTGAATGTGAGTAATCATGGTCATTGGCTGTCTCACTTTTTCAGGTTACTCTTCAAACACCCAGGCTAGCAGTGAAAATAAGACTCAATTTTTCCGTTTTAAGTATACTAGTTGTCAAGGGGAAAATTGCTCCAGGGAGCTTTCCAAATGAGGAATAAGATTTCTTTGAAAAGGCACAGCACCAATAAAAGATTAATGTCTATTTCTCTGATTTCAGATACTTTTGCTTTGTGACATAACTAAAAGATACACTTAGTAATTTGAAAAGTCTGAATATATTACTTTAGTGACACCATGATGTTAATATCAGTGATAAGACAATAGGATTTCTTAAGAAGTCTAAATTGATGCATGCAGTTAAAATACCAAAAATGTATTTTTTTGAGCCCTCGAATTTCTTCTTCACTTGTCAGATTAAAAAATGAATGACAAACTATGATAAATTTTGAAAAACAAAATTTCATGCTATAATAGGGTACAAGGAAACAAATAACATAAATAAATACAAAAAAGAGAATTGGAAATATACTTAGCAGTTTGTGCCTTTGTGATCATTCAAATTCTTTTGAATGTATTGTACTAATCAATTTGGCACCTTTTAGCACACAGGAGCAGGGGTGGGCAAACTTTTTGACTCGAGGGCCACAATGGGTTCGTAAACTGGACCGGAGGGCCGGAACAAAAGCATGGATGGAGTGTTAGTGTGAACTAATATAAATTCAAAGTAAACATCATTACATAAAAGGGTATGATCTTTTTTTTTTTTTAGTTTTATTCATTTTAAGCGGGCCGTAGTTTGCCCACAGCTGCAGAGTCTCAAAACATACAATCTCATTTTAGGTGACTTATATTTGCTATAAGAATTTCTGTTTTGGTAGAAATAAAGACTAAATGGAGTAATCGAATATGAGACCTGATCCATAACTTAATAAATTGGTAAATTGAAAATAATCTATCTCATGGACACAAAATATTCTTAATATTGTTGATTTAAAATCTGCTTATTATTTTAATTATTTTAAAGCTTATGACAATACTGTTCTCAATTTTTCTGGAATTGGTATCCCATGAATTCAATGGAGACACATTAAGTGGTCCACAAATGAGAAACTCTGCTCTATAAAATAAGGGATTTGTGCTGCAAATGAGACTTTCCTGAGAGCACAGAGAAGATTGATTTAGGGTTTAGGAATAATAGCTAATTGCAAAACTCATTATCCTAAAAATAATGAATTCAAAAGTCCATTAATTTTAAGTCTTTTCTGTAATTAGATTTAGATATATAGTAATGTAATTATTATTGCATTAAATAGATGGTTTGGATCTTACCAATGGCCTCTGAATGAATGTTTTGGAAAGTGATCTCTATTTCTTTTTAGGTGAGTTTAATTGTGTTTTCGTGTGTACTTTAACAGGTTATGCTGCCACAGAAAAGCATTGATTTTTGCACATGAACACCATGACATCAAGTTTGAAAGTTAAGTCTGCATACCTCATCTCCGCCTCCATCTCCCCACCCCCGCCCAAAAAATCAAGCAGTTAAAGAAAAAGTAACCAATGCTACAAGGAAGGAAACAATCAGCCAAATTCAGAATATGGGGCATTTTACAATGCAAACCTGGTTTCTATAATAAAACAATGACATAAAAACAAAAGCAAATGTCCTGCCAACAAACACAGAAGACTCAAGAAGCCTTATGATCAAATGCAAAGTATGGACCTTATTTAGATCCTGATTCAAAGAAAATAGCTATATGTTATTGTTAAAATACTCAAGAACAATTTAACATATATTGATGGTATTAAAGGATTACTGGGACTTTTAGTATGATAATGGTGGCATGGTGGTGATTTTAAAAAATTTTTATTTGTTAAAAATTCATATTTGTTAAAATGGGATACTGATGCTTTTGCAGATGAAATGACATGAAATATGGGGGGGAATGAGGTCATACATATGTAATGCCTTAATCACTAAAGAAATTAAAGATAAAAAAATATATAAAGGAGAGTTGGTAAAATTGGATGTGAAAAATATTGAAGCTGGGTATATTTTTTAAAAATATATTTTTATTGATTTCAGAGAGGAAGCGAGAGGGAGACAGAGTTAGAAACATCAATGATGAGAGAAAATCATTGATCAGCTGCCTCCTACATGCCCTCTACTGGGGATTAAGCCTGAAACCGAGTATGTGCCCTTGACCAGAATCAAACCAGGCACCCTTTGGTCCACAGGCCAACGCTCTATCTAATGAGCCATACCAACTAGGGCCATATGTTTTTATTATAATGTTCTGTCTACTTTTGTTTATATTTTGCATTTCCCATAATAATAGGTGATTTCCTCCCCACATTTATTAAAATGACCCAGTTAACAGACTTCTTGTGTATATTCTCTTGGTTCACTGGAGCAGGTATCTCAAGAACCTTATAAACAACACTAGAAGACCGGTGCACAAAAATCTGTGCACTTCTGTGGGGGGGGTCCCCTCAGCCAGGCCTGCGCCCATTCACAGTCCAGGACCCTTTGGGGGATGTCCACCTGTCGACTTAGGCTCACTCCCCAGGGGATCAGGTCTAAGCTTGCAGTCAGACATCCTTCTGGCAACCAGGGAGCCCTCAGGGGATGTCCGACTAAAGGCTTAGGCCCCCAAGGGATTGGGTCTAAACCGTTAGTTGGACATTCTTAGTGCTGCTATGGAGGTGGGAGAGGCTCCTGCCACCACCACTGCACTGGCCAGCCATGAGCCAGGTTCTGGCTAAGTGGCACTCCCCATATGGAAGTGCACTGACCACCAGGGGGCAGCTCCTGCATTGAGCGCCTTCCCCCTGGTGGCCAGTGCGCATCATAGCAACCAGTCATTCTGCTATTCAGTCAATGTGCATATTAGCCTTTTATTATTATTATTATATAGGATGTCCCTATTTCCCCCCTTTTGCCCTCTCTACCCAGCTCTTGCCCCCCACTTCTCTCTGGCCATCACCATACTGTTGTCTGTGTCCATGGGTTGTGCATATATTTTCTTTGGCTAATCCCCATGCTCTGATAGGGACTGGGGATCAAGCCAGCAACTGAGGTACGTGCCCTTGACTGGAATCGAACCTGGGACCCTTCAGTCCACGGGCTAATGCTCTATCCACTGAGCAAAACAGGCTGCAGCTTAATTCATTTACTTTTAATCTCTAGGTGTCTATAAAGTGGCTTTTGTTTTTGATTCACTCTCATAATCTGTCTTTTAATTGGTGCATTTATGCCACTGACTTTCAGAGTGCTTACTGATAGAGTTACTACAATATCAGGCGGCTTCTGGGGCTTCTGGGGCTGGCCTGCAGCCCGGGATCGGATCTGATCACGGGCGTAGGCAGGCAGCTTCTGGGGTCGCACACGGGGGCCTGGATGGTGGCTCGCGCTGGTGGCTCGCGCTGTCCCGCCCTGCCAGCAGTATGCAAATTAGCCGCCATCTTTGTTGGTTAATTTGCATATTGTGCTGATTAGCCAATGGGAGGCGTAGCGAAGGTGTGGTCAATTACCATATTTATATATTATTAGATAGGATATTGTTAGATAATTTGAGTCCATATTAGCATCACTTCAGAAAAATAATGGAAGTCAATAGTTAAATGGAAGAACTATCTTAATTCTTTTTATTCAGTTCATTACCATATGTGATGTTTTCTTTTTCTTTTTTAAACATTAAAAAATATGCAAAAAAGTACATAAAATAAATTTACAGGTTAATGAATAATTAAAAAGTAATTACTGTGTGACCTTCACTCATATTAAGAAGCAAACTATTGTAAGAACAACAGAAATTCACTTTGCATATGTTCTTGACCATAACCCTTGCCCCTTACCTTGAGACTATTCTTAATTCTTGGTTTTACATGTTTTTGGGTTCTATTTAAATGGAATGATATGGTATGTATTATTTTACCTTTGCTTCTTTTGTACAACATGTTTATGAGATTTGCTTATATTTTTGCATGTTACTGTAATGCAATTTTTATACCTTTAGGGTATAATGCTGCTAAAGACATTCTTGTACATGTAACTTTGGCACATGGACACCATTTGACTGAAAGCTATACACAGTAGTCTCCCCTTCTACATGGGAGATATGTTTCAAGACCCTGAGTGGGTACCTGAAAATGTATATAGTTTTGAACCCTTGTGTATACTGCTTTTTCCTGTGCATACATACCTATGATAAAGTTTAATTTATAAAAGAGGCACAGTAAGAGATTAATAATAATAACTAATCATAAAATAATTTTAATAATCCTATCTAATAATAGAGAAACATGGTAATTAGCCATAACGTCGCTACCCTTCCCATTGGCTAATCAGCGATATATGCAAATTAACTGCCAGCCAAGATGGTGGCCGGAAGCCAGGCAGCTGAAGTGAACATGAGGCTTGTTTGCTCCAGTGACGGAGGAGCCAAGGTTCCCTGCCTGCCGCAGCCCACTCTGAGCTCCTGAAGAAACAGCTCCAAAAGATACAATGGTTCAATTATAGAAGCTAAAAGATGGCGGTTAATTTGCATATATCAGTTGCGAGGGAATACTGAGGACAACATGGAGGCCAAGCGGTACAGAAGGGAGCTAAGTAGAGGCCTCGAGGACAGAAACAGAGCCAAGGCTGCGGAGGTGGAAGGCGGGAGGAGGGAGGGCAAGCCTAGCTGCGGATGCGAATGGGAGGGGCAGAAGCTTGGAGGGGAAGGGGCAGTGCCTGGGAGCGGGAGGAGAAACCCACCACAGCGCCTGGGAGCAGGAGGCGAAACCCAGCAGGAGCGGCTGGGAGCGGGAGGGGAAACCCAGCAGGAGCGGCTGGGAGCGGGAGGGGAACCCCAGCAGGAGCGGCTGGGAGCGGGAGGGGAAACCCAGCAGGAGCGGCTGGGAGCGGGAGGGGAAACCCAGCAGGAGCGGCTGGGAGCGGGAGGGGAACCCCAGCAGGAGTGGCTGGGAGCTGGAGGGGAAACCCAGCCGCAGTGGCTCGGAGTGGGAGCGAAGCCCGCCTCAGCGGGTTTCGCTTCCCTCTCTGCTTCGCTCCAGCCGCTGAAGCCCTATTCTTGCAGGAATCTTCCTGCAACGGGCCTCTAGTATACTATAATAAAATATATGTGGTCTCTTTCTTTCAAAATATCTTGTACAATACTCACCTTTTCACTTAAAGGAAATACTTTATGACTTCTCTTTGGCATAACTGAATTGCCTGCATCACTACTCTTGTGCTTTTGGGCCATTATTCAGTAAAATAAACGTTACTTGAACATGTGACAGTCAATCTGATAACCAACATGGATACTACTAGTACGTGACTAAAGAGTGGGAAGCTAATAAAGCGTGAATAGGGTAACCAAAGAGGTGATGCACTCCCAAAAAGGCTGAGTGGGAAGTGCAAGATTTCAACACACTCCTCAGCACAGTGCACAATTTAGAACTTATGAGTTGTTTGTTTCTGGAATTTTAAATTTAATATTTTTTGGACCACAATTGACTGTGGGTAGCTGAAACCATGGAAAGTGAAACAGCAGGTAAGGGGGGCTACTGTACTCAGGAGTAGAAGGGCTATGTCATCAGATGTGCTGTGTTTAACTACAGATGCTTAGATGACTGTAGTTGCCTTACCTACTTCTGTAATATAGGCACTGAAATATTCTCTTTGTCTTTCTTGTTTCAATATATAATATTCTCATTGTTGAGTTTAAAAGGTTTCTAATTTTTGTTATGTTTTTGTCTGAGTGAGAGGAGCATGTCTTTAAAAGTTTGAAATTGAAATACAGAAAACAGCAAAAATGAACAGCTCCCTATATTTATCACTCAGAAGGCCCCCTCATGCCGTTTACCAAGGCCCAGATGAGGGTAAGGCAGCAGAGTGCCTACAGATTAAATTTAAGAAGGCATTTATTCTCAATGTTGGGCAAGTACAGAGTCGGCACTTGCATGAGCCTGAGAATAAGGAGCTCCTAAAATTTTGCCTCCTGGATTTCTCGTTCTCTTAACCCCAGTTTGGGCCCTGCAGTCATGAAGATACAGTAATGAATGGCACGGCTGTGATCCAGTAAAATTTTATTTACAAGAATAAGCAGCGGACCCAAATTTACCTGTGGACTATAACTGCTTGATGTCTCGCCTAGATTCTTCCTTCTACCTATGTACCAGCTCTCTAATTCTGTCTTCAGTTTCATCTATCAGGGGTGGGGAATGTCTGGCCCACAGATCATTATAAGGCCCTTGAAATCATTTTGTCTGGCCCTGCCGAGGCATTAGGAGTGAGTTAATTAAATGTTTGACCAAATATAGCAGGGTAATTTTTAAGTTGATAATTTTGTATGGCCCTCAAATGATATTACAAATATCCAAATGGCCCTTGGCAGAAAAAAAGGTTCCCCACCCCTAATTAGACCCATTTACTTTTTTTATTTCTAAAATATCTATTTGCTATTTAAAAAAAAATCTGTGATATCACTATTTACAATTTCCTAAGGGTATTTTAAGCTTGATTTTTTTTTTTAAACACCAAAGATGTTTAATTAAGCACAGTAGTTTTATGATCTGTGACTAATAATTCCAGTATTTGATGTCTTGCAGCTCTGCTTTTGATATTTGCCCTTCATATCTGTTTCCTTGAGTGCTTATTTATTTGTTATTCATTTCCTTCCCAGCATACGTGCAAATTGTTTTTTTGAGGCCTAGGATAATGATATATTTGTCTAGGGCAGTGGTTTTCAAAGTGTGGTCCCTGGGACAGCTATATCAACATCGCCAGAGAATTTGTTAGAAATACAAATTCTTGGGACTCATGCCAGACCTACTGAATCAGAAAGTCTGGGGCTGTGCTTTGACTTAAGTGCCAAACTTACCTTGATGTCTATTAAGGTGTGTCTATTCTGGCCTGAGTTTAATGTGGGGAGAGTCCCCTATTAGACCCTCCACCTGAACAGACCCTGAAATTTTGATTTCTCTTCTCCTCATTCCACATGTGCCCTCCAACTAAACTTTAAGTGGCTCAGGCTTCAGATGAAAGTGGCTTTCCTGCTTCTCTTTTCTTTGGCTTTAAACTTGTCCCCCACCCTAATCTGGCTAGTATTTCCTTACCATATTGTTAGCCGCTTGATGCTTTTCCGATGTTTGTATATTTTATTCAACAAATTCCATTTGTTTCTAGCCAGAGAGTTAATCCTAATTTCCTAACCCACTTTTATAGGAAACTAGAGGCCCAGTGCATGAGATTCGTGCACTGGAGGGGGGGACTCTCAGCCCAGCCTGTGCCCTCTCACAGTCCTGGACCCCTTGCTCCTTACCACCCACCTGCTTACTGCTTCTTAGCACTGCTGCGGAGGCAGGAGGGGCTCCCACCACTGCTGTTGCACTTGCCAGCCGTGAGCCCAGCTTCTGGCTGAGCAGCGCTCCCCCTGTGGGAGCACACTGACCATCAGGGGTCAGCTCCTGCATTGAGCATCTGCCCCCTGGTGGTCAGTATGAGTCATAGCAGGTGGTCATTCTGCTGTTTGGTTGATTTGCATATTAGGCTTTTATCATTTAGGATGACTCATGTGTTTATCTAAACAATAGAAAAAATGCAAAGACAGGATATCACACTAATATGAAATGTTCTCAAAATGCTTACCTTGCGTTTCGATATTTATGCTTCAATTATATACAGATTTACTCTCTGAAGGAGTCTGTTGACCTTTTTAAAACTGCTCTTCTTGTTTGCTGCAAGTTATTTTGCTTTACTCATATATCACAGGTCTTTGAGGGCGAAGTAGCAATCACGTGAGACAAATTTAATCTTTGACAGTTTCTATCCATGCACTTATTATGAAAATATTTATATTGGCAAAAATCGGATGGTTCTATCATTCTGAAGTGAAATGTTGCTGTAAGGAAGTGAATTTATTGACTGCTTGATTAAATAACATATTTATGCAAAATGTTTCCATAAAGTAACATCTGATTTTTGCCTTAAGGGACATATTCACACAATATGTAGCCAGAGAAATAAGTAAAATTAATTTAAGATCCCAAGTCTCTTTACCAGGACCTTTGTATAGGTAATGTGGGAATATTGTCTTTGAATGGACAGGTATTGAAATTTCCTAAAGCCACAGTCATCTGAGGCAGACCTGATGGTATTTAAACTACCTGATGAATATTAGAGAAGGGCACATGGATTCCTGTGAAAGGAGACCAAATGTAATTCTCTGGAGAAATCTGGATTAAAATTAAATCTCTCTGTATTTTTAAGCAACTATTTTGTTCTTTGAAGATACTGTGTTTAGACAACTAAAATAAATGCCACAGGAGTCTGAAAAACTCATCAGCAATAGAAACAGGATGTGGAGATTATATTATAAGAAAAAAGGATTTAAAATATTACCTCAGGAAATCTACTAGGATACTGTGATTAGTAATCAGATCTCTGTGTCTCCTTTTGAGGCATCTTTAGATATTTTCTTAGCTAAGGCAGGGAAGGTAAGCATGATCAAAAGGCTGGTCTTGTATGCAGCATGTTTGTGGTAATCTCTAGAAAATGAATCTGTAAGTGATCTTGTTTATGGGCTCAGGTGATGTGATTTTCAGATCTACCAAATTTGTTTCCTCAGTGTTTCTTAATTTTGTAGCTTAAATGTGGATATCTGTGATGAGTTGCAGTAAGAGCCTAAAATTCCAATAAAGTCCTACTGCTTTAATGAATAATTTATTTGAGAAAAATATTGGCCTTTTAACTTTTTTTGTTGATCCTCACCCAATGATTTTTAGAGAGAGTGGAAAGGAGGGAAAAACATTGATCTGAGAGAGACACCTCAGACTTGAACCTGCGACCCTTCAGTCCAAAGGCAGCTCTCTAACCACTGAGCAAACAGCTAGAACAAAATTGGTCCTTTTTAAAAGCTCAAAAACAAGTATGCTCACCTTCAAGATCACTGAAAAATTCTCTATATTGGACCACATTTTCAGGACCTCAACATGTCATTGACCTTTTATGTGCTTACTAGAGGCCCAGTGCACTAATTCATGTACAGATGGGGTCCCTCAGCCTGACTGGTGTTCGGGGCCAACCGGGGATGACTGGCTGGGGGAAGGAACTGCGGGAGGTTGGCCAGCCACCAGGGGAGGGACTGGGGGAGGTTGGCAGGCCGCAGGAGGTTGGCTAGATGCGGGAGGTTGGCAATGGGAGTGAACTGGCCACCAGGGGGCAGCTCCTGCATTGAGTGCCTGCCCCCTGGTGGTCAGTGCATGTCATAGCAACCGGTTGACCAGTCGTTTGGTCGTTCAGTTGATTAGGCTTTTATATATATAGATGTGTTGATCATTAAAAAATACACGCTGACCTATGAAATTGTCCAAAGCCTTTTAGCCACATTCTTTGCTTAAAACTACCACATGAAATAATGCTTTTCCTTCATTTCTTATATCCTGATGTAAATATGGTTAAGATAGGAAAGAGGGTATAAAAAAAGAGAGTGTGCCATTTTGTTTTTCCTATTGGATCTGTATACCTGGCCTCTTTTTAGGCAGTTTCTTCCTTATCTTCCTATGTCTTGTGTTGTTCTGCCTTGTTTTCACTTCAGAGGTCCTGTATTAAGTATGTATTATATGTCTAATACTATACAAAAAACAAAAATATGTGCATCTCTGCCCTTAAGAGCTCAATCTGAATTAGGAAATGAGTTAGTACATGGCCTAGTTTTAAAATAGAGGGATAAGTTATGATTTATGGAATTTTACATAATTGGGTGAGAATTTTACTATCCAAAGGCATAGATTTTTATTGGAAAAATATTATTTTCTTGTAAGTACAATGGGCCATCAATAAAATGTAAAATGTATACGTAATAAAAATCAGGCAAAGGGACATGAGATCACCTAGCAGATTAACTGGAGAGCTGGTACTAAAGTGTGGATGAGCAATCCATCAGCACAGTTCCCAGTCAACTAAACAATGTCCTCAGATGAGTTCTCAAGCTCTTGGTTTGATGGGGCGTTTGTTCAGAAGTTAACTGAGCAAGGTCACATCTGCCCACAGTCATGTTGTGATGTCTGCTCATGTGTTTGCCCCAATATGGGTACCACAGAATGAATGTTTGAGGGACACAAAGTCATCTTATTAACATAACTAGAGGCCTGGTGCACAAATTTATGCATGGGTGGAGTCCCTAGGGGTGGCCTGCCAAGATCGGGCCCAAGTTTGCACTCCCAGTTTCACAGCCCCAGCTTGTGCCCCAGCCTCACAGCCTTGCAGCCCACCTGGCACCCTGCCTTGGCCTGGCACCGCCTCCTCACCTGCTCCACCATCCTGCCTGCGGAGTGATCGATCGGGGCCAGGACCCCTGCCTGGCTCCCTCAGTGCCTGGGAGCGGGCAGCAGCCCCGCCCTCCCCCCACTGCTGCCGCTGGTCGCCGTCTGCAGGGAGATCAGTGGGGTGATCAGGCCCGCTTGCACCTGCCTTGGCCTGGTGCTGCCCTCTCACCTGCTCCACCATCTTGCCGTGGTCTTGCTCTTGTCAGGACCCATTGGGGCTGGTGGCGCCTCCACTGCCACCTGCTGAGAGCGCCATATCACCAACGTCCGCCATGTTCTGTGTCGCCCCCTAGTGGTCAGTGCACGTCATAGCAAGTGGTCGAACTCCCTGAGGGGACAATTTGCATATTAGGCTTTTATTATATAGGATTATGATAACAATTCTTATAACCACGTGTCTTACAAAGTGTTTAAAATAGTTGGATGTTGGAAGGTGCTTTCAGCACATGATTGCTGAGTACATGAAAACCTCTTGGATCCATTATTATTAAGCTTAATCCTTTGTGTATGAGAAAGCAGGGGAGTGAAAGTGGCCCAGGGTAGACAGAGAAATAGCACCCTATAAGCTCAAGTGGTTTGTCAGTGACTTTTATAAGCAGTTACATTGAAATAGACCTGTTGTAGCTATACATCTAAATCACAGGTGTGCAGTCATACATGAGCTTTGTTTGTTGTTGCAGTAAAATGGCTATATATTATTTACCCTTTGGAAGGAAAAATTGAAAGTAAAATATATATAAGGGAAGGCTAGTGTTTGAATCTGTCTATGTATCATGGCTGTGCCTAACTCAGTGCATTTAGGCATTGTCCACTCTGTGAACAGCATGTGTAGGATATATGAGTGAATGTCTGGAAAATCCTAGGGAAGTACCTGAAAAACTAATATTGTTAAAAAAAATCTGAGTATCCTGGTTCAAATTATTTAAAAATCAATAACTCTGTTTTGCCAGAAAATGTACTAAAAAACACATACTAGTAATAAACACAGAAAATATTTCAAAAGCCCTATAAATAACCTTAACAAGAAATGTGCAGGACTTATATGAAGAAAATGATAAGATATCCCTGAGGGTCGTTTTTTAAAAAAAGATTTTATTGAAAGAAAATCTTTTTCCTAGAAGAAAAACAAGAATATAACAAAGATTTTATTTCTTCTAACATTAAGTATAAATATAAAAACAATACAATTGTAATAAAATTCCAACTGGCCCGGCCAGTGTGGCTCAGTGGTTGAACATTGACCCATGAACCAGGAGGTCAGGGTTCAATTACCAGTCAGCATACATGCCCAGGTTTTCGGCTTGATCCTAGTCAGGGGTTGTATAGGAGGCAGCTGATTAATGATTCTCTCTCATCATTGATGTTTCTATCTCTCTCTCCCTCTCCTTTCCTCTCTCTGAAATAATGAAAACATATTTTAAAAAATTTTCCAACTGAACTGCTCTAAAATTTATTGTTAAAATCAATGCACAAAAATGCTTAAGGCCATTTTTAAAAAGGAAAAAATGACGTGAGATTTTAATTAATGGATAATTTAATATCATAATGACAGTATTCAATCAAACCATATATGGGTAAAATTCAGGATGGTAAGTGTCAGTTTTCTAATAATAATACATTATTCAATGTATGATGTTGAAACAACTGGTTATATTAAAGAAAAATATAAAATTGAATGCAAAAAACTTCATACTGGCTTCTGATATCGACATGATTCACTATATTAAGAGAATAAGAAGCAGTTGTGTCAATAAGAACCAAGTGTTCACTTTCGATGAAGCAACTCTACCAGCCATTTCTGCTATATAGTGACCTTGGAGAAGATGGACTGTCTTAGTGTGTTGCTATGAACAGAAATAACAACGATGAGAAAGGACCCAGATTTTTAACAGGGCTTGGCAAGCAAAGCATAACCCAAATTTCAGCCTCCCCACTTTCCTATCCCCCAAGACTCTGTTTGGCCAGGAAACTGTGTAGTGTGCATAATGCCAGCCCTGGGAGCGAGTAGTATTCAGGCTGGCATTCTGGAAGGCAACTTGGCATATCATGTGACCCTATTGTTTCTTTCAGAGTTTCCAGTTATAGAAATGTATCTCAGGGAGTTGCTAGGAAAAGTAGGAGAAAATTTTTAAAAAAGCAAATTGTTTACCATTTAGGTGTGGGTTAATAAATTATGTACATTTATAAAATAACTAAACTTCTTTAAAATGTTTTAGGTAATATGACTTAAAAAGGAGCCTGCTATTGGAGTTATAATTTATATTTCTTACAGTACTAGTCATATTAAGCGTTTATGTCTTAATGTTTATTAGCAGTTTGTACTTCTCTGATCTGTGTCCTCAGAACATTTTCTTTCTCTTTTTCTTTTTTATATTTTATTGATTTTTTACAGAGAGGAAGAGAGAGAGATAGAGAGTTAGAAACATCGATGAGAGAGAAACATCGATCAGCTGCCTCCTGCACACCCCCCACTGGGGAAGTGCCCACAACCCAGGTACATGCTCCTGACCGGAATTGAACCCGGGACCTTTCAGTCCGCAGGCCGACGCTCTATCCACTTAGCCAAACCAGTTTCGGCTTCTTTCTCTTTTTTTTTTCCCCTTTAGTTTTGTCATTTATTGTATATGTTTTAAACTTCTTTTCTACTGAGGAAATTTTATAATCAGAAAAAGTACATTCTTAAAAAAAATCCACACAGACTATTTGAAGAAAAGTCTAGTGACTGGTTTGTGATTTGTGGAACTTTTTTCTCATAATTAAAAAAAATGGAAGTCAAGGTTAGAAATATTAAGTAGGAACAAGTTTACAATATGCTTTGAATCCCAAGCAGAGCAGATCGAACTTCCGCCTAGGACACTAGAGAGCGCTTGGAAATATCTGTAGGAATGCACTAAAATAAGTGTAATCTTTGAAGTTCTATCTACTTGGTAAAGGAAACTAGTATGGAACTGGCTCATAACTGTCCCTTCTCCTGTCACTGTAGTGCGACCTGCTGTTTTCTCCTAAGTGTCTTTGTTGCTTTTCTATTTCCCTGGTGTAAAAAATACACAATGGGGCATAATAAAGAGTAATGGCTGGACACCAAGCAAAAGAACATCTTAGGCTCTACATGACAAATTTTTGCTGGAGGTGATGATGTTAAAATGAGAAACTGTCTTTAAAAAAAAGTTACGAGGTGCTAGAACAGTGGTTCTCAACCTTGGCTGCATATTAGAATCACCTGGGAATCGTCTTAAAATCCTGTTTTCTGGGCCTCATCCTCCGGAGATTCTGTTTCTTTGTTACTAATGTTGTGGCCCCACCCCATAACAAAGAAACAGAATTTCCAGAGGATGAAGCCCAGAAATCAGGATTTTAAAAAGATTCCCAAGTGATTCTAATGTGCAGCCAAGGTTGAGAACCACTGCCTAACCAAAGAGAAAGGATGCACCCAACTCTAGACAGTTCTAGCCTTCCTGCCCCTTTGAACTAAGAGGGGGTGGATCTGGGAAACATTTGTGAAGCTCACAGTTGAGAGGCACATGCTCACTAAAAGACTGAGACCTAATCATAGGACTATAGAATGCTTATTCTTCCTCCACACCGCACTGTAATTAAAATGCTTTCATAAACTCCTGTGAACTTATACTGTAGTTCACATATTAGAAACAAACAAACAAACACACCCTAGCTGGTTTGGCTCAGTGGATAGAGCGTCGGCCTGCAGAATGAAGGGTCCCTGGTTTGATTTCTGCCAAGGGCACTTGCCTGGGTTTCGGGCTCGATCCCCAGTAGGGGCGTGCAGGAGGCAGCCAATCGATGATTCTCTCTCATTGATCTTTCTATCTCTCTCTCTCCCTCTCCTTCCTCTCTGAAATCAATAAAAAGATTTTTTTTTTTAAAAAAAAACAAACACAATAAATTACTGAAGCGATTGCCATTGAAGATATTTTGCAGTTCAGACAACACCGAAGATCTTTTTTACTCTTTAGAGAAAATACTGAAGTGTGTTTGATAGTTTTTACAAGGAATTTATGAAGCACAGGAAAGCATGGATTCAAAGAAAAATAATTATTCTTTCTTCATGGCTATTAGATATAAACCAGAATATTTCAGCTATGAGTCAGCTGAACAGACAACTTCTAAAAGGGGAAAAAAAAGAATCATTTCACCCTCAGCAAGGATTCCTCATTGTTGGTTAAATGTTAACACTTTCCCCTGCAGCGTACAAGGAAAGAGGTCACACACTTTAGAAATAATCGAATAGTTTAACCTGTGCTAGAGAGGGTTGTTAAACACAACCTGTCTGTGGCGAGAAAGTGACAGATTTCCTGGGACTGTTCCAAAGCTGTCAATTTATCAGCCATAATTGGCCACATAACAAGCTTCTTACTTTCATCAAATGCTCCAGCAAAATAATTTTTTTCTCCTCTTAAAAAGCTGATAAACCTGTGGTAAAATAAGTAAACAAAGTTGCAATTACGAATAGAATGCTGTTTTTAAATTAATATCTTAATGGGTTGTTAAATTCATCTTTTCTATCTCATCACCGGTGGATATGAGGATTTGAGAAGATTAGCTTATTTTACTGAGTAGACTGTCCTTAGAGAATACGTCGATTATAACTTGAAAGTGAGAAACATTTTCCTGAAAGGATGAAATTTGTAATATATTGAGCTGGTCAGATCCTTTGGGGGAAGTAATCATACAATCACTCAGTAAGCACTGCAAGGCAACAGTCTGTTCCTTAGCTTGTATGTACAGCCAAAGGCTGTTTTCATTGTATCTGGGATTTAATTTGTACAGATGACTGAGAGATGACATGGCGAGATCAATGCTTTGAAAGAAGATTTATTACTCACAGTTCCCAAGAGAAGAGAGCACATCACACCAGGCAGGGGCATATGAGGAGCATCAGAGTAAAATGCGACATTAAAGGCCCCTTTCCACTCTACCTAGCACAGTGGTTCCCAACCTTGGCTGCACATTAGAATCACCTGGGAATCTTTTTAAAATCTTGATTTCTGGGCCTCATCCTCTGAATCTTTAAAAAGATTCCCAGGTGATTTTAATGTGCAGCCAAGGTTGGGAACCACTGACCTAGCACAAGTCCCCACACTTTTTGCTCCAGTGACAAAGATGTCCCCTGAACAAAGTTCCTTTGCACCTACCCCCAAAGCCAAGGGGTCCACCAAACACCCTAAAACCCCAAAGGAAACCTTTCCCCAAAGCCAAAAATGCACCACCTTGTTTGTTCAAGTCTTTCCTGGGATTACTTCGTTCACCACTGTTCAGCTTCTCTCATTGTCTCAGGTCAGAATAATACTTCCTTCTCTTAATAGTGTGTCTTTCATGATTTACAAGCGCTTCCCGAGGGGTTTGGGATGTCGGGAATACACATAGGCAGGCAAGGTCTTGGCAAGGAGACCAGGAATAGCAGCACCCAGAGGACACTCCCACCCAGACCAGCTGACTAATGAAGTGCTGTTGGAACATGAAATGTCTAACACCTCCGACAATGACAGCTGCAAATAGAAAAACTGAAGTGGGACAAGAGGCTTACAAAGGCTTCCTCCCGTGCTCTATTTTTGGATCAAAGAGTTTAAATATCAAGATCAGAGATGGAAAGTTACTTTTGACTATTTCAACTTTATACCATTTTTGTAAGGACAGACGTATTCAGTTGTTACAGCAGATTAATCGTGCAGATTAGAGAGACAGCAAAATCAAAGCCATCAAATTTCAGCTGTTCATCCCAATTACTCTTCAAACTGTATTATTAGCAGGATTTGACCCATCTCATTTTAAGTTATTCTAGCACAGTGGTTCTCAACCTTGGCTGCACATTAGAATCACCTAAGAATCTTTTTAAAATCCTGATTTCTGGGCCTCATCCTCTGGAAATTCTGTTTCTTTGTTATGGGGTGGGGCCACAACATTAGTAACAAAGAAACAGAATCTCCGGAGGATGAGGCCCAGAAATCAGGATTTTAAGAAGATTCCCAAGTGATTCTAATGTGCAGCCAAGGTTGAGAACCACTGGGTTAGGGAGGCTCTCATAATACCCTCCGTAGGAGAGGCTCTGGTTAACCAGTTCCACCTGCGGGTACACCTTGTTAAGAACAACGTGCTCTGGTGTACTATTTAAAGTGGGTTCTTTCCTCCTCACCACGCTGACTGCAGGAGAGGATTTTCCTGGAAGGTTTACTGCTAGAGTCTCCTTGAGTTCCTGAAGGTAAATCTCAAAATATTGTGGGAGGCCTCCTGTGACTGGGGCCCCTCGAGTTTTTATCTGAGAGCTGTCCACACTGAGCCTCCAGCAACTGATGAATTAGTTAGTGTCTGGTTTCCTCCTCCAGGAGGGATTCCTGCTGTGGTTTCTGCTCCCCTCAGGTACCTGCGCAGTCTTTCCAGTCCTGGGGCAGCAGCTTCCTCTGTCTTGTGTCCTTCCCAGGGCCCAAGAACATTTGTTGTTTTTTCAATGTGTTCAGCTTTTTTACTTATTGTACAGATGGGTGGTGATTTTTAAACTCCTTTCGTGCAGAACTAGAAATCGGAAGTCAGTCCATTTACTTTTATTTCCATTTCTATTATATTTTGGTTTGTTTCTATTGACTTAGTTTGAATTTTGTTTCCATCTTTACCATGTTTTTAATTCATTTCTTTCATTGTTTGGAACTGGAGGATTTTTTTCCCCCATTGTATTTTGAATGTGTTCTATATTTTGCCTACATTCTGTAAACATATTTCTGCCAGAAATTGAATTCTTGATTGAAAATGTTTTTTTCCTCCCTGAGCAAGGCCTACAGAAATCATTTAGAGATGTCAGATGTCAGGTAATTGTCACTCTTTTGAAAGCAATGTTTTCTTTCTGGTTACTTGTAAGGCCTTTTGGTCATAGCTGTTCTGTGATTTCACCAGGATACATTAATGTTTTATTTACTCTGGTTGAGATTTATTGGGCATATTAAAAGTTAATGGGAGTTCCTCGCCAACTATAAAGTGTTCTCAGGTGTTCCTTTTTAAAATGTGCCTCTGCCATGTTTTCTCTATCCTCACAGTATGGGATTTTGAATAGATATGTTTAAAATTTCATTTTAAATTTCATTGTGCTTAAATTGACTTTCATGGTGGTACTTCTTTGTTCTCTATGCTATATTTATGCTAATTTCTTCAGTTTTATATTTCAGTGAATAATTTTCTCTTTGTCCATGTCTAGGCTGCTCTTTAACACATATATCAATATTTTGCTTTCAATTACACAGTTTCATTTATAGAAGTGTGGTTTTGTTTGCTACTTTCAAGTTTGCTATTTAATATTTTTTTCAAAGCTGATATCTGAAAAGAAAGTAATTCTTATTTTATACTATGTTCATCCCAATATCTAAAGTTTTTGTGAGTTTGAATTTTCTCTTTGTGGTTTCAGTTGACCTGTGTATGGGTGCATATGCATAATGAGAGGCTTTAAGGAATTGGTTCATGTGATTTTTGGAAGCTAAGGAATTCCCACGTTCAGAAATAGCAGAAGTAACACACACACACACACACACTGTGCACAAACTGGGAGCACTCAGACTGGACTTGGAATGAGACACAGAGGTATGTTGTTATAAAGCAGCTCCTACAGTAAGAAGTCAGTGGCTGTTGTTTCTTCACAGTGATTGGATAGAGCATTAGAGTTTTCATGGTAATGAGCAATTTGTTAAAAGTTGTTCTCTCATATCAATTTTGGGAAACAGTTTAAGTTTTGTTTCATTTTCAGAGGTATTAAGAAGTAGCCCAAATTAAGTTTGGCTTGTATTGCAGAATAAGCTGAATTAAGTTTTGCTTATATGACTCAATTGGTTTTGTCTGTTCAGGGAATCTCAAGTCTGGTTTCTATTTGTTTGGTTTTAACTGTCTTCAGTTGTCAAGCTGGAGACTCGGGAGATCTGATGGGGTAGTGCTGGTCTGAGTGCAAAGGTCTGAGAACCAGCAGAGCCATTGATGCAAGTTCCAGTCTGAAAGCCAGCAAGTTTGAGATCCAAGGAGAGCGGATGTTTCCATTTGAGCCCCGTGGCAGGAAAAGGCCAGCTTCCCAGATCAGGCAGGCTCTGGCAGGAGGAATTGCCCCTTACTGTACGAGGGTCATTGTTTTTCATGGAATCAGGCCTTCAATTGATTGTAGGAGTGTCACATGCATTAGCGTGGGGATTTTTTTTAAAATATATTTTTATTGATTTCAGAGAGGAAGGGAGAGGGAGAGATAGAAACATCAATGATGAGAGAGAATCATTGATCAGCTGCCTCCTGCATGCCCCCTATTGGGGATCAAGCCCACAACCCAGGCATGTACCCTGGGCCAGAATTGAATCCAGGACCCTTCAGTCTGCAGGCCGACACTCTACTCACTGAGCCAAACCGGCTAGGGCAGGGTGGGGAATTTTTATCTCATTCAAAAACCACTCCCAGAATTTGGGCATTCTGTGGCCCAGTCAAGTTGACGCATAAAATTTACCATCACATATCTATATTTAATTCTTGTTAGCAATAGGTATATAGTTTCCTTGGAACTTGAGCTGTGGAAATTTTTTGAAAGCTAGGTTGAAGGTGAATTCATCCTGAAAGTATTTACATTAGCAATTTGCACATTTAGAACATAATTCTTAAGTTATAGGCGACTCAGACGATATGAACTAGTTAAAAACAAAACAAAACAAAATTCCACACATTGGAGAGCTTGTGGTTTTAAATTCATGAGAGAAATTTTCTTCTCTCTATTGAGCTTGTAGCTTTGAGACTGGCAATCAAATTGTAGACTTGTTGGCATGGGGACTTCATAGTCCACTATTTTACCAAGACTTCCTCTTGGAGGGATAAAGTGAGGCTGCGTTAATTTTCCTGTCCCTGAACCCTGGAAGGTCAAGTTCACTGGGCTTTGGAAAATGCTCAGAAGCACAAGGGCAACTTCAGGTGTCCCACTTCCCTCTCTGGATCTCCCCCTTGGCTCATTTGCTGTCCTGATTTCCTCACTGTGTTGCTGTCTCATGCCAACATTCATAATGTTTTTTTATAATTTTATTCCACACATTTTGTTATTTTCATGGGGATATTAGGTCTTATAATGCTAGAAATAAAACTATTCAATGGCTAATTTTAATTATATTTAATCTATTCATTACCTAGGATGTTCTAACACAGTGGTTCTCAACCTTGGCTGCACATTAGAATCACCTGGGAATCTTTTTAAATCCTGATTTCTGGGTCTCATCCTCCAGAAATTCTGTTTCTTTGTTACTAATGTTGTGGCCCCACCCCATAACAAAGAAACAGAATTTCCAGAGGATGAGGCCCAGAAATCAGGATTTTAAAAAGATTCTTAAGTGATTCTAATGTGCAGCCAAGGTTGAGAATCACTGTTCTAACACAAGCAATATATTGTAAGTTTACCCTGCAAACCAAAATGATAGACTGAAGATCTGAATTCATCCTTTAGTGACAGTAATACTAAAAGTAAAAGAACACTAAAAAAGAAACAACAACTCGTCATGAATCAGAAGTTTTGCACATTCTTTTGAAGGGTCTGTGAGTTTTCCAATAAATAAAGCAGATACAGTTAGTTTCATGTTATAGATAATTAAAGAATGGACCCATGAGATGTGTGTAATACATGTAAGTAAAATCCTTGAAGCAAGATGGGATTAAAATGTCTTAAAAATGTAATAGGAAAGCCTCATTCAAAGCTCAAGGGGGAAATATTCTCATAATTTGTCTACTTAGTGTAGAGCACAAAATCTGTTTTTATTTTACTTCAGATGCTTCACTTTATTAATATGCAATTTTCTTTATTAGAAGTTATTTGAACTTTGATATCCAATGAAATGTAAATAGATACTAATCTGTTCATTAAATAATGTATAGCAAAATAATAAAATATATCTAAATAAAATATATGTACAGCTACAATGTGACTTAGGTCTCTTTATGGTAGTTCTTTCTAAAATGTATTCTACACATCCTAGAAGAGCATTATAATAGAGTAAATGGTGCTATCCTGCCTGTGTCTGTTTTTATTATTGTTAAGACTAATATTAAAAACACCTGGGTGACTACTGCAGTTGCTTCAAGTTGCAACTTGGTAAGGTCAATAATGGTGAACTGGTTTTCATGTTTATCTCACACAGGTCTTTCTCCCGTCTGTCACTGAGCTGTCTAACATTGCTTGCTAGTATTCAGGAGTGCATGTCGCTGTGCAGATTTAGAAGGTGTTCATTGGTTTCATGGATTATTTAGAACATTTAGGTTGAAAATAACCTGATAATAACTCTTTCCATGTGAGAAAGAAAAGATCGCTAACAGTGTTGCAGCCCTTTTTAAAGTATGCTGTTCTTTGAAAAGATGAATTAGTTTATTAGACTTTCAAGTGACAGTAGTTCTTCTGTCTTGCTTGAGAAAATACAGAATGATGGAAGCTTCCTATTCCGTACTCTTTAAATAAATTGATATTTTATTAACAATTCAACATCCTCACCTGAAAGAGTGGTTTATAATGCAACACACATGCTCTTTTTCTGGTCTCCTGAAAATATGTGATGGGTGCTTAGATTCAAGAACACCATAAATGGAATAGAGTCCAGCCGTGGGCAAACTACGGCCCGCGGGCCGGATCCAGCCCATTTGAAATGAATAAAACTAAAAAAAGAAAAGACCGTACCCTTTTATGTAATGATGTTTGAATTTATATTAGTTCACACAAACACTCCATCCATGCTTTTGTTCTGGCCCTCCGGTCCAGTTTAAGAACCCATTGTGGCCCTCGAGTCAAAAAGTTTGCCCACCCCTGGAATAGACTTATAATCATCCCAGCTCTTCATGGCCCAAAGCTTAGGAACAACTGCCCTGCGTTTACCTCTTAAATAACACTGTTTAATGGCTGACAACTGGAAAGCCTGCACTCTTTGCCCTTCTATTACTTCTGGCTTACCGGACAGAGTTCTTGGCTGCCCATAGTAGAAACTCTTCCTAACTAAGCAGGAGATGAAATCATGGTAAGGGTGGTGAATGGCTCTCAGATCAATAGGAAGCCTGGAGAAAACGAACTTGTCAGGACCCTCCTCCTGGTCACACCGCACACAGCTGGGTTCGCACTGTGGCTGGTCTCCTCAGCCTCCAATGCACATTCCAACTCTGCCATCACTGATGAGCAACCTCCCAAAGTCCTGCTCTTAAGGAATCTGTAGTTTTATTAGGAAGATATAACTTTAACTAGAGTGTGTACTATAAGAGGGCATCTTCAGATGATTATAGGGAATCTTCAGGGTAATAAAATCTGTTTGGGCTATCTGAAATTAAGAACAGATACAGGTGAGGGGGGCGGGTGACGATGGAAGAAGAGGGTATAGGGAGCATAAATAGTATTGGAGGAAAAAGAAAATAGAAAATAAAACACAACAACAAAAGAACAGATACATTATGGTTAGATTATTATTATTGAGGGGAATTCATAAAATAGAAAGATTTGATAATGGCTTTACTTACATGCAGTTCATTTCCTTTCATGTTGCCTACTCATCTGCTATTTTTGCATTTGAATTAATGAAGCACTCTGACCTCAATTATAACAGATTTGTCACTTCTGCCATAGTGACAGTGCTATTGCATTTTTCATTATAAATCCTCTTTTCTGTGGATTTAAAGCCTGTGATGTTAATTTGTGTAAGAATGAATGTTGACATTAAGTGTTTCAGGTCATACGAAATTTCTTCCTAAAATTTGTTTTAATAAGTATTTGCCACAGAGCAATCAACTAAACCATAATTTATCCTAAAAAAAAACAACAACCCCTAACTACTCTGAGAATAAAACACATTTATTCTAAGCAATAAGATGTTACCAACAGTTTGCCAATAGGAACTATTCTAAAGAAAGGCTTTTAAAAGTGTAAATGCTATAGTTTGCTTTTTTTAACTGAAGTGCAAATGCTTCTAAATAGCTCTGCCTATTAAAAGTGTTTCACAATTAATCTAGAAGTGAATTAGATGGTTGTTTGTTCTTTCTATTCTTTATCTTACTATTTTTTAGATAGCACTTATGTAATACCATTTTGAGAAACGTTTGTAAACCCCTTAATGATGTTTATAAGAGTGGTACCCATTTGCTCCCAAGAGAAGAGTTTATATATCAATTTTTTATTTGGGTATAATTACCATCTAACGTTGTGAAATCTAAGGGTACAAGACATGATATGATACATTTATATTGCAGTATGATTGCCGCTGTAGCATTAGCTAACCCCTCTGTCATGTAGGATATTAATTTCTTCTAGTGGTGGGAACATTTAAGATCTATTCTCTTAGCAAGTTTGATGTTGATAATACAGTTGTATTGTCTGTAATTACTGTGTTGTGTATTAGATCCCCAAGACTTATTGACCTACTGGTTGCAAGTATGTACCTTTTAAAGCATCTCTCCTATTCTCCCACTGCCCAGCCCCTGGTAACCACCATTCCACTCTGTTTCTTTGAGTTCCGTTCTTTTTAGATTCTATGAATAAGAGAGATCATACAGCATTTGTCTTTCTCTGTCTGGCTTATCTCACTTAGCATAATCACCTCAAGTTCCATCCATGTTGTTGCAAATGATAGTATTCTTTTGTTCTCGGAGCTGAAAAAGTCTTCCATTGTATCATTGTGTGTGTGTGTATGTGTATCATTTAATGTGTGTATAATATCCTTTTTATTTACTCATTCATTGACACACCATTTCCGTATCTTATCTATTGTGAAGCATGATGCATTCAAAACTTATTTCTTTTCTTTTGTTAATCCTCAACTGAGGATATGTTTTCCACTGATTTTTAGGGAGAGTGCAGGGGAGGGCAGCAGGGGGGGGGAAAGACACAACAATTGGTTGCCAGCCCAACTGGGGCTGGCAATCGAACCTGCAACCCAGGTACCTGCCCTTGACTGTGAATCAAACTTATGACCCTTCTATGCACAGGGCAATGCTCTAACTACAGAGAACACCGGCCATGGTGTAAAGCCCATTGCATTTTAACATGAAACATAGATTTTAGTTCATTTGTCTTGTGTAGGCGTGCTAACTCTTATTCAGTAAGATGAGCTCCAGATACATTCTAAAATTCTGAAGAATTGCACAGAAAGAGAATCACGGGTGGCTTCTTCAATACACCAGGAGGGAGCTTACATCCAAGTGTAAGGTCTTTACAGATAATTAACAAGGTGTTACACAGAAAATGGTTTTATGGAGTGGGAAAAGTAGTGAGGATGGAGAAAATATAGAAAAAAAATTAAACTTTAGTTTTATTCATGAGGGCCCTATTTCAAGAATGAGATGAATCCTGAAGAAAATACTTTTTTCTATGTGAATTTCTAGAGTCCATTTAAATGCACCTGACATTTCCATGTTCAGTACCCACATTTCTACTCAATATTTAATCGATTATGCCCAGACATAACTTCTGAATGCACACTGTGTAGAATGTTGCTGTTCTCTTTCTCAGTGCTTGATCCACAGGGAGATAAGAGCACTGTTCTCTGCATTTGGGGACCCAGTGGTTTGTCCAACTGTGCATAATAGATGCTCTGCCGCTGGGGAGAGAGGTAAAATGTAGGCTGTACTGGTTGCTGTTTTGAAATACTTCAATCATTAAATTTATCATTTTCATTTTCTATAAAGTTAGCAGTCAACTATAGGAAAGACAATGGGTATGCATGCATGTGTAACAAATGCCATTAAAAAGGTCCAGTTGTATTTTCATAAATTTTTCAAATGAACTAATCAGGAGTTGTAATAAGGCTGCTTGCTTTTTAATCTTTGGGCTATTTAACTGTCATGAACAGTTTGAAAGTGCTAATCCAGTACTAAGAAATTAAGCTGGATTTTCTCAGCTAGTAGTTTATGCTAACGCTTAACATTTTATATCCATTTCCTTCTGAAAAAAAATTTTTTTTTCACTTCCATTGAGGACTCTGACCCCTGAAAGAACTAACTCTCTGTGATTCAAATGGTGATATAAGTGGGATAAACTCTAAAGTGTATGGTCTAAAACAACAGGGGAAAATAAAGACAGTAATGAGCAGGATAGCCTCCAAATATGGGTGCAGGGCGTACAGGTAGCATGAAAGGAAATCGTCCGTCAGTGTGTTTGTGCGACAGGAATCCAGACTCATCTCTCTTCACTGGACATGAGACCTTAGGCCACCTAGCAACCCTTTCTGAGTCTCAGGTTACAACACTGAAAGTGGAGTCAGTAGCCTGAACTTATGAAATAAAGAAATCAATCTGCTCTCCTATGCAATTTGCTCTTACACCTCGAGTCATTCTTTGTCAAATATTTCTATCATGTGTCCAGCTGAGGCACAGTGCCCATGAGGATTAAACTTGGAATTCACAGCTGCAGCTTTCATCAGCAGATTTGCTAAACGGCAGAGGAAATCTCAGAAATTTACCCTCTTTTAGATATAATCCCCTGATTTGGGAAGAGTGATGATAAGCTATCTCTTCTCCTGAAGAGAATCAAGAGCTGAGTGGGGGCAGTAGGAACTGCTGCCATGTCATTGGCTATTCAAAGCACAGCATTCAAGTGTTTTGCTTCTGGCTACATCTGCTGACGATAAAGGAAAGTCAATCATTTCTGATCTGACTTGGTTGTCAGCAGTACATGCATCAGAATGCTACTAACTTCTCTATGCAACTGACTGTGTAGAAGATAGCTTTTCTGAAAGATAGCTTGAGTTTGGAAAGATTATAATTTGAGTTCCCTAAATTGAAATAGTACATTCTATGCATAGCCTATATTATCTTTGAACTTAATAACTTTTCATTTATTGTAAACTATTACATACAGACAAATGAATAAAATACATGTGGCTTAATAACTATAAAGTGAAAACCCAAGAAACAAACAATCAGAGCCAGAAATAAGACTTCCAGCACCTCAGAATGATAATATCAATCTACTAGAATTGTTTTGATATTGAATATAATGATTACAAGACCATTTATAACCATGCAATAAGGGCATTTTTGTTCACACACTTTAGTCTTATTGGGTTATTCACTCCTACTGTCCACCTCTCTTAGGGTTTTCTCATCATGTAGAAGATATCTAGAACATCTTTTAAATTTCCTTTCTATGTGTGGCTCTGAATTAGTCTGATCATGACAGGCATCTGAATGGTAATTTGAATGGTGAAGAGCACTAATGACAAGCACAGTTTCTCTTGATGCAGAAAAAATACAATTTGCATGGGGAATGTGGGTTTCCAGAGGATTTGGGTATGAGACAAGGTCTGTGATAGGAATCCCATTCATTAAGTATTTCAGGTTCTGCCTCCTTTCACATGTGGGGTGACTCTTTGAAATCATGTGAGACAATATGATTGGTTCCGAGCAATGAATTGTAAACAAAATTATTTGTATGACTTGAGGACCAAGCATTTGATTGCTTCTGAGAGATATCTTTTCCCCCCTGTTGTAAATGATGTTGCTCAAGAGACTTGCTGCTTTGAAGCTTGGTTGGCTGACTGATTACCATGGGCCCTGCATGTGGCATGAGCAGGAAACAAATAGGAGCTGTTTTTGGTAGACAGAATAATGTCTTCCCAAAGATGTCCATGTCCTAATTCCTGGAACCTGTTACTCTACATAGCTAAAGAGATTTTGCAGATACGGTCAAGTTAAGGACCTTGAGACTAACTGGGTTACATATTATCTTGGATCTGGGTTGGCCTTTTGTATTCGCAAGGGTCCTTGAAATGTTAATGGAGCAAAGGTTGGAATGGTGTGATTGCTGGCTTCCAAGATATACGATGAGGCCAAGGGATTCAGATGTCTTCTAGAAACTGGAAAAGTGAAGGAAGTAGATTTTCTCCTTGAGCCTCCAGAAGGAGTTCAGCCCAGTGAAACCCATTGCAGACTTCTGACCTCCTGAACTCTAAGATAATAAAACTTATTTTAAGCCACTAAGTTTGTAGTAATTTGCTAGAGCAGCAATAGAAAATGAATATACTATCTTAAGCCATTTGAGGCTTGCGATTGCTTATTACAGCACTATAACCTAGTCTATCTTGACTGATATAATTCTCTCTTATCGTTTTTTTTATGGTCAAAATTAGCATTAAGGAAATGTACTTTAAAATTCAAGTGGTGTTTTCTTCACCCAAACAGTGTTTATAATCTTCAAGTTGTCCTCCTCCTATATTTTAGGGGGAGGGACGTGAATCAGAGGATAGGTAACATTTTGGATAATTGTCTACATATTTTCTATAGTATATAGGAATATAATCTAAAATGCAATAGAGAATTGTCTTTAAGAATTGTCAGATGCAGCCTGGCTGTCGTGGCTCAGTGGTTGAGCATTGATCAATGAACCAGGAGGTCACAGTTCAATTCCAATCGGGGCAGATGCCTGGGTTGTGGGTTTGATCCCCAGTGGGGGGTGTGCAGGAGGCAGCCAATCAATCAATGGTTCTCTCTTATCATTGATGTTTTTCTCTCCTTTTCCCTCTCACTTCCTGTATGAAATAAATAAGAATATATTTTAAAAGAATTGTTAGATGTTATTTAGAATGTCTGTTTTGTTTTCACTCTTCTTTGGTTTATGAAATGTAGAATGAATTTTCCTGCCTATGGATAAGATAGGAAGATATAACCCATAGATACCATGCAGGAGATAAACTAGCAGTCACTTTATTAACAAGTTTATTTGGTGACAGTGTATTCTTCCTTCAAGAAGATAAAAGTGCAAAGTGTCAGATAAGTTGTAATGTTGGGATCAATGTGAAATTTCACAGAAGAGCTCCGCTATAGACTGTCACACATCAAAAGGGACTCGAAACTGAGCTATTGTGCAGAGATAAAGATGAAGAAGTATTTTCAGAATGTTTTTCTTATGTGAACTTCAGTGTGGAATCCAGAAGTGACTCCGTTGATGCAGGTGCTAGAAATATGAAAAGGAAAACAAAAAGGAAAGCATCATTTTCTGAGATTCAAGAATTTCTCTGCAAGTAACCCAAACACAGAGCATAGCTGCAATTATAGCACCTAGAACCAAATCAAATGATGAATATCTTTTGTAATCTTAGGATCTAGGGAGTAAATATTAAGGACCACTTCTGGGAGGGCATGGATTTTTATTTTTACCTGGCACCTTCATTTATTTTCTTGTTTCTGTTTTTTTTATTTTTAACTTACATACCTCACACATACCTGCATGTGTGCTACACATGCGTACACAAGTATATGCGTAGGCCCCAATGTGCATATTCGATCATTTCCCAGGCATCTAGGAACACGTATTCAGTCACCCTCCCGGGACGTGCACAGGGAAAAGGAGGCGGATTTCTCTAAAATGCTCCACGGAATTTCCCTTTTACGGGCTGTTATCTCAAGGGGTGTGGGAGCATTGAGAGTGCCTGTTCTCGCCCTCCACCCCCAGCCCCAGGTACAGACCTTCTCTGCTGTCTGCACACTCACTCTGTCTGGCAGTTTTGGAAGCTTGCCGTCCACATCCATGTTCTACAGTGTTAACACATCCAGTGGGTGGGGAATCTCTTTATCTCGTTTAACACTTGGCAGCTCCAATGTACATCTTATAAATGAATGTCTTACACTTCCTAGCAGCTTATAGTTGTGGTATAATTTTGTACATCCTTTCTGTAGAGAAATATGCTCATAAAAGCATTGCAGTTAAAATTATTCCTTAATCAATGTTCCTCTTAACTTTCTACATTAACACCCTTCTACACACATACACAGAATCATCAGAGCTCTGCATGCCAGAGTTCTTTACTCCCTGGTTTGTTACATATAAAATCATCTTTAACATATTATTTTCAGCAACCATGAAGAATTCTACTGTCTTAACGTACAGCCCAATTCCTATTTATCTCAAATACTACTAGATCCTCAAGGCATTGTCCAGTGGCCTCTTTGAGCATAGTATAGGTTGGGTTTCTCTTTGTATTCTCAAATACCTTCTGCATATCTTTTACTACAGTGTCAAGCTTTCACAGTAGACTTTTTAGCAATTCCAGACGTGGTCATAAGTGTGTAACGATCAATTTCTCCCCAAAAAGAGAATACATGCATCTATACATAAGTTTATTACGATTTCACTGACATGAAGATTGTAGCATACAATATATAAATAAAGCTCTTTATTAATAACTAGAGGCCCAGTGCATAAAATTCATGCACTCAGGAAGGGGGGTCCCTCAGACCGGCCTGTGCCCTCTCACAGTCCAGGAGCCTCCCCGATTGATCGCCCTGCAGAGGGAGACCAGGCCCACCTGCCACAGCCCGCCAGTCGGTGGCCTGGGCCTCCCTCTTTGAGGCAATTGAAGAGCTTCCCCACAATTGATCTCCCTGCTGGCTGGTGGCCTGGGCCTCCCTCTGCGGGGCGATCATGGGGCAATGGCAGGGCTCCCCGACCAATCGCATCACACCTGCTTTGGCTGGCCTGATGCCAGTGCATGTCATAGCGTGGTCGTCCAGACAGTTGTTCTACTGTTTGGGCATTCGGTCAATTTGCATATTACACTTTTATTATAGCGCATTATTTTGCATATTATTATAGATTACATATAGTCCATTGATTCTCAGAATATGATCGCTAATTTTTGCTAAACTTTTCATAGTCAACCTATCACTGCAATTGATTGGTGAGTGTAGTTTTGACATGAATGTTGGTTGAGATTTTATTTTACATTAATGAATAAGATAAAAGTGAAGCAACAAAGACACATATGTGAACTTATAGTCATTGGCGTGAGTGCCTTTGTTGAATTGCATAATTGTTTTGAATACTGGAAGTATATTTCTTCAAAATTTTGTGCTATTGATCATGTAACAAATACAAACACTTTATACTTTCAATTAAATCTGCTTTATTAACACGTTCTCCACTATTTTAATTTTGACAAGCAACACGAAAAAAAGATCAAACTCTGATATGTAGCATTTACTGATTTCTGTGGTATAAATACTCCCACACTGACCTATTCCAAGTTACCAATCTGATATCACTGAGAGCAGAATGGGAAGAGATGCAGAGTAGCACAACATTATATTGTATTTCCATCTTACAGGTACAATAGACATAAATGGCCTCAAGAGCCCAGATACTGATTAGGAAATGAGATGCTTTGAATGTTTATTACCTTTACAATGTAAAAGGTATTTGTACACTTGTATAATTTAATTTTTAATAGTGTCTGTCTAATAACTCAAAATATTCCTAAAAATTTAACAGTTGGTTCTCGCATGCCAGTATGGGCTGGCTACCTAGCACATAGCAGGTGATGAGAGTTTATTTGTTGCATGAACTAATGATAACCTTACCCAATATGGCACACTAATATTATTTTGTAGTATACAGGTGACTCTTATAAGCAGTATTAGATTCTCTACTTCATGATTGAGTTTGACATATTTTAAACTTAGGAAAATTTAAAACAGAATATTCTATTTATATGACATTAGAGTTCATTAAGAATAACTAACCACAGAACCAATACTATCACTTCCATATTAATTAGCTTGTGTTAAATGGACTGATGTGTTCAATCTTGCTTGTACAATTTGGTAAAAGGATAAATTGTGGAAGTGTGCTTTAGTGTCTTTTGTTTTGTTTTTTTCCTCTCCCATTAATGATCCTCTCCTCTTTCATTGACGATTCTCAGGAGGCTCCCCTAACTCTGCATCCCAGTAGTCTTAATCTAAGACATTATTTTTATTAAAATAATACTTTCTCTAATCCCACATCAAAACATAAATGACAGTTTCTTCAACTTGTCAGCACATACCCTGATTTTCAAATTAAAGTTAACTCATAATAATAAAAGTAATAAATCCTAGGCGTGGTATATCTTTAAACAGCAGTCTTTTGGACACAGTAAGAGACATCTCCTGGTGGGAATTCGGGAGCTGTGGAAGTATCTGGTAGAAAAAAAATTGAGGGCCTGGAGGCATCGTTGGGCTCTTCCAACTCTTCAACTTTCTGTGCTTTATAGGACTGTTCCCAACAAGATCCACTAGAGTCTTGAAGTGGGAGCCCATTGCTCTGTGGGAACATCATTAAAGAGACAAGATTTTAAAAAAGTAGCATCAAGGTGTTTTTTAAATTGAAATATAGTTGGTATATAATTATCTTAGTTTCAGGTGTACAGCATCCAGGTTCAGCATTTATATACCTTACCATGTGACCACCATGATAAAGCTACTAGCCATCTATCATTGTACAAGTTGATACCATTGACTATATTTCCTGTGCTGTATATTACATCCCTGTGGCTTCTTTATTCTATAAATAGAATTTGTACCTCTTACACTCTTTCACCTTTTTCACTCATCCACCTCACTCCTCTTCCCTGAGGCAACCATCAGTTTGTTCTCTGTAACTATGAGTCTGTTTCTTTTTAAAAAATTTGTTTTGTGCCAAAACCGGCTTGGCTCAGTGGATAGAGCGTCGGCCTATGGACTGAAGGGTCCCGGGTTCGATTCCGGTCGGGGGCATGTGCCTGGGTTGTGGGCACATCCCCAGTAGGAGATGTGCTGGAGGCAGCTGATCGATGTTTCTCTCTCATCGATGTTTCTGGCTCTCTCTCTCTCCCTTCTTCTCTGTAAAAAATCAATAAAATATATTTTTAAAAAAATTTGTTTTGTGTGTAGATAAGTGAAATCATATGGCATTTGTCTTTATCTGTCTAACTTATTTCACTTAGCATGATGTAAGTACATCCATGTTTGTTAAAAATATTGTTCTAAGAGATTTAAAAATGTTAAGTGCTTCAATTTTTAAATAAGAGCATAAACCTATTTTTTATGACAAGAAATATATTTAAAATGCACCTGTTCATATTATAAGAGAGGGTTACAAAGTGTGTTTGTGGATGTGTGATAGAATTGGGTTTGCAGTCTGATTTCTGAAATTTTCTAGCAGTGCAAAATTGGTCAAATATCTTAAATTCTGAGAAATTTAGTTACTCTGCCTTTAAATAGAACCAGTGGCATTCAATTCAAAGGACAGGCTGTGGAGAATTAGATAATTAGATAATATATATCATGTCCTTAACGCATACTGTAAGGACTGACTAGAGGATTATTTTTACTATTATCATAATTTTATTACTGTTGTTACCAGAACAGTTGAAAATGTTTCCTTTCAAGGAATTAACATGCTTTTATTACTGCTAATATAAGCATAATTGCAAATATGAGTGAAATTCACAATTGTAAAAAAAGATGAATTTAAACCAGAGTTAAAGAGAGTTATTCTCTTTGGGTGTCATCTTAACAGGTAAATGGTGAAACCATCAGGTAATCAAAGACAATCACTAGGAAAGCCTCCAAATTGAAGCCAAAGTTCAATTTATTAACTACAAAATCCATTGAAAGGGAGAGAAGATTGGACATCACTGGAGAATCCCAGTAGACGATGTGCTTTTCAAGTCGATAATCCATTCTGACGTTTAGTGTTCTAAAGTTAGACCTCTCAGTGGGATTTCCGTCCAGTGACATATAGAGAAGCATGACTTTTCTTTTGTCTCTAAAGACAATGTCTTAAAAGTATTTTAAAATGGTTCAAGAAACTCATTTGTCATGAATTAACATTTTAGAAACAACTTTTGAGTGATTTAAGGGACAATAAATCAGAAGTTTACTGATCAAGTTTAACCTGAAATGCCTGTGTGTTTAAAGATTAACAGGAAAAGAGATAAGGAAAGATGCAGTTTGGGCATTTCCAAAAGCAATGCATTTTGACCAATTATTTGAGTTGCTAAGCAAAACAAGGCGCCTAGTTCTGTCATTTTTGGTCTGTGATGTTATCACAAGTTATAAAATAAAAATAACCCAGATAAAAATAACTTAAACATTGTTGTGTTTATTTTCATTACAATTTGTCTCCATTCTTAATATTAAGATGGTATATTACAATCATTTTATTACTAAATTTTAAATGTGTTAAGTGCCATGTTTGGCAATGAAAGATAATTTGGGAGTTGGATATTATTATTAGAAATTGTTCCTAAATTGTATTTTTTATATTTTTTATTCCTTCTCCTTTATTTAAAATATATTTGCTTTCTCTTTTTTAGGAATGAGCTTACTTTGGCTCTCCCTAGAATTATATGTATCCAGTAAGAGCATATCAATATATTGAAATGCATTATGAATAAAACACTATTGTGACAAAATATATCCATTCATTAGGTAGGCATTGAAAGTGAAGCCATTTAAGTAAAGTTATTGGTACCAAAGTGATGTTGAGTTAATGGTTTCGTTCAGTCTGTAGAAGCAAATTCAATTATTATTGAAGGTCAGTGGAAGGAACAATATGGACTGGATGATTAAGCAACTGAGATGAGAACAGAGAAAAAAAGGCTCAAGTTATCCTGAGGCCTGAGGGTCACAACAGTGTCTACTTTAATCACTATTACCCTGGGAACTACAGGAGTGATGGTTTCACTCTGTTCATTTAAGAGAGATTGAAACAAATCCTTAACTATTATCTCAAATTCTTACAAATAGCCAAGGTAATGACAAACATGGTTTTGTGAAGACTTAGTGTTATTGGCAGGGAGAGGTCCTTGACCCCAGTGGTTGCTGGTGGGGATGGGCTTCTTGCTTCTTGTGATATCCTGAGAAAATGAATTTCCTAAGACTCGCACAGGAGGACGAGGTATTGTAGAAAGCTTTATTTCTGTGGAATCAAACCCCAGTTTCCAAAGTCCCACTTTCCTGCCTCCACCCAAGAAAAAAGTGTAGCTGTGGCTTCAGTAGAGCTAGAATCAGAGCCAGAGTTTCACTCCATGTTGGAGTAGTGTCCAGTCCAGCATCAGACCAGCTTCATTTGTGTTCCCAATTCATTGGATGTGGGGTCTGCATACCCGTGGGCCACGCAGGTGAATGTGAGAGTGAAGAGAGCCAGAGAGCAAACTCCTTTGCTTGGGGGATTACATATACCCACATTTTCATGGGTTTGCAGTGGCCCTGCCTAATCTGGCCAATGATCTCTGTTTTCAGGTTTGACTGACAGGTAAGTACCTTCCCTATGTCACCCCAACTTCAATGCTCTTGCATCTATCTCCCCTTTGTTGGACCCCAGCCCCCAGTGTTTTGCAGGGAATGGGCTGGTGGTTGCCTGGGGAGTGTGAAACTGCTACTTCCTGGTGAAGCTGCCCAAATGACATGCCAAAATGTCTGGCCTCTTTTTGTTCCTTTTCTATTAATAACTAGCTAATTACAACGGTATCATTAGGAAAGTCTAGCTAATCTATTTCGATTTCATGAGCAAATGACAAATTGAATAAGTGAAGAAAAATAGTTGAAAGTGTTTTCATTTAATTAGAATTTTGCTTTTAAAGGAGAAACTAGATGATTTTTTTAAACCAATATTTTACAGTGATATATCAACTCAGTTACTACTTAAATTACAAATTGCTAGGAATTGACATTCATCTTCTATCATTTTTAACTATATTAGAAAAAGGCACCCATATTTAATTCTCATTTCATATTAGTAGAGGGTACAAGGAGCAATTTCTAACATTGAAGTTTTAAGATCCTTAAAGGACAGAAAATGTTAAATGTCATTTCTTAATGATTAAATTTTGACCTATTTGCTTCAAGATGTAAAAACGATTTCAATACCCTGACTTCACAAGGATACCAACAATTGTATTCTTGGTGCAAACCACCCCCCCCCCGCCCCCCGCACCCCCAAAAAAGAAGAAAAACAACAACAACAAAAAACACACACCAATTTCCTTTTACTTCCTCTTTGACACTCAAAAGATGTTTAACTAGTCTTTGGGGTTTCAATTTATTTAAAATCCTGCTATTATATTTTGTAACAGAATTTCAGGGGGTTTCTTAATAATTTTGTAACTATCGCCTTGAAATACATTCAAATACCAAACTAGACCACAGGTGAAATCCTGTTTATTGCTTTTTTCATGTGACCAAATTTCACATGATTTAATTTTTCCCAATAATGAGTGCCAAGCATAAATGAAGTGGTGAATTAATACATGTTTGTTGGGTGCCTATGCACTTTGTCATTGTGCTAGGCTCTGAGTACACAACTTTGAGCTAGATACATGTGAAGTCTGTCCTTATGCTATGCATACAAACCAACAATTGGAGAAGGATCCTTATGAGTACTTACCGGGGGAAACTAAGTTACTATTAGTGGGGAGACCAGTAGGAGGTTTGGAGACAGTTTTCTGGTGGAATAACATGTAAACTGAGACCTAAAACAAAAGTAGGAGTTGCCCAATGCAATGGAGGCAATGACATGGCAGAGGCAGCAGCATGATTGATTGAGATTTGAGAGAGAGAAAAGAGCCAAGACCAATTCAGGAATTGAAAGAAAGTCAATACCTAGAGTCATATGTGTTTGTATTTTTCCATTGTTTTTCTTATTTCTGAAGCCTTGGGACAAAGTGCCAAATACTTTGAAGGGTAGACTGACTGAAGCTGATTTGCAAACTCATTAGATGAGTTTGTAGCCATCAACTTCCAGGCTATAAGAGTGTGGAGACAGATGCAGGAGTTAGAGGTTGGGACACGGTTTATGTAGAAGAATCAGTGTGTTATGGATGTGTCACCTCTCCTGAGGTCTGTGTGAGAGAGATGGGGCTGCAAGGGGATTTTTCTGATGACTTCATATTTGTCTCTCACAGCTTGGGGGACACAGGCCAGAGAAAAATAAAGGATGAGATTCTGGCTGCAGCAGACTGTAACAGCAAAGTATAAACTGATATTGTTAGTGTTTTATCCTGTCCATGTGGACTTTTCCTATTAATCTGTGTGTGTGTGTGTGTGTGTGTGTGTGTGTGTGTGTGTGTGTTTTGGGAGGAGAGCTAGCTGGATACCAACCAACCAAACTTAGAGTTATTTTTCTTAAAGGAACTTTATTTAGGGTGATGCTCAGACCGGGACCACTGAAAAGCAGCAACTGAGGGGGCTGATTTAAGGGGCCCTGCAGACATGTATCACCCTTGCCAGTGAACCAGAGTTGGGAGATCCTCACAAAGGGCCTATGTCAGCAAATCCCACTGTATTAGGCAGAGTTCTCTGAACAACAGAAGGTGAGAGAGGGAGAGGGGGAGGGATGGAGAGAGAGAGAGAGAGAGAGAGAGAGAGAGAGAGAGAGAGAGAGAGAGAGAGAATGAGAATGTATGTATGCAGTTGAAGAAATTGGCTTATGTGATTGTGAAAGCTGGCAAATCCAAAATCTTTAGGGTAGGCTGGCAGGTTGAAGACCCAGAAAAAATGTTCATGTTGCAGCTTGAGTCTGAAGATAGTCTGGAGGCAGAATTCCCTCTTCCTTGGGCCCATGCCAGTCTTTTTTCTCTTAATGTTTGGAACTAGTTGAATGGAGGCTAATTTGCTTTACTCAAGGTCTATGGACTTAAATGTTGATCTCATTAAAAATTACATTCACAGCAACATCCAGATTATTTGACCAAATATCTGGGTACAGTGACCTAGCCAAGTTGAGACATAAAATTAACCATCACATTCACAAATTCCCTTCTACAGCCCTAGACATGTGCATGTAAATGCACACTGAAATAAACATGTAAAATCCAATGTACATTCAGTGCCAGTCAAGAGAGAGATATCCTTCTGTTTCCACACTTCTGTCTTTTCATCTCCAACCACGGAGATGTCAGAAACCACACACGAGCAGGGAGAAAAATTGGCTGAGTCCTTGTCCCACTGCAGGCTTCTCAGATGCAGAAGGTCAGGCCTGGAAGTGGCCAACCATCTTTAAATTTCAGAGCTTTTATTACTTCCCTGGATGGACATATTATTTACTCTTTAGGGATGTTAAAAGTGACAGAGGACAAGGGAAGAAGACCTATTTCCATAGAGAAGGCTTGTAGGAACAAGAGGAAGACATGTAGTTGCTTTATCTCCATATCTTGATTGTGCTGCACTTTCAACAAACTGGTTCTGATGAGAAGGATGCCTCTTTCTGCCATGTGAGAATGCTTTTAGCATCCCTTATTTTGATGCTGTTAGGTGCCTATATGTTTGGATTGTTATGTATTCCTGGGAATTGACCCCATTATCTTTTTTGTAGTGCCCCAATTTACTCCTGATAATTTTCTTTTTCTGTAGCCCCCTTTGTCTGAAATTAATATAGCTGTGCCCACTTTCTTTTGATAAGTGTTAGCATGGTATATCTTTTTCCATCACTTTACTTTTATTTTAATTTATCTTTATTGTTGAAAATATTACAGAAGTCCCTCTTTTATCCCCCCATTTACCCTATCCACCCCACTTCCCTCCCCTCCCAGGTCTTTACCACACTATTGTCTTTGTCAATGGATTATGCATATATGCATATAAATTCTTTGCTTAATCACTTCCCACCACACCCACCCCTACCTTTCCTCTGAGATTCATCAGTCTGTTCCATGCTTCTATGTCTCTGGATCCATTTTGTTTATCCATTTATTTTGCTCATTAGATTCCACATATAAGTGAGATCATGTGATACTTGTCTTTCTCTGAATAGCTTATTCAGTTCTCCAACTGCCTCAGCTTAAGAAAAAAAATAAGGATATTGATAACTACGTTCTTAAGCAGAATTTTCTTTGCACATCAAAGGGAATATTCCAATAAAACTTAAACAGTAATTTTGAATAGATATTTACATTGATTCCATGTTATAAGCTATTTGCAATTTTGAGATTACATATGCTCTCAAAGGGATCATAAATTAAAATTGAGTAATGTACTCTGTTTGATATAGGCAGAATTTATCCATTAAGTGTAAAATTGTGTTCAATAAATCATTGGGAACATATATTTCACACCAGATTTAAGATACTGATTTTATTTAAAATATGGATAGGTGAGGTTTAAGATACTAGATGATTCTGTGCCTCGTCGAACTAGGGATGTAACTCATCATGTTTGGTTTTAACAATGATGTTTACATTGTATTGAATTGTGTTCCCAAATTCATATGGTGAAGTTCTAATCCCCAATGTGATGATGGTATTTGGAGATGAAGACTTTTGGGAGATAATTAGTTTTAGATAAGATCTGGAGGCTGATACGCTCATAATGGGATTAGTGCCCTTCTAAGAAGTGATGCCAGAGAACTCATTCTTTCTCTTTGCCATGTGAGGACATAGTTGGAAGATGGCCATCTAGAAGCCAGGAAGAAAGCTCTTACCAGAAACTGACCAAGCTGGCACCCTAGGGCTGGAGCTAGGGCTAGGGCTAGGGCTAGGGCTGAATAAATCAGAAGTGTGAATAAATCAGAAGTATACCTTTTTATTTGTCAGACTGGTGAAAATATATATTGGTGTGCCACAGAATTTTAGTAATCTGTTTACATGTGCCATAAGATGGAAAAAGTTTGAAAATCACTGCTTTAGGGTGAGACAACCAAGTGGCAAGGTAAACGTAACTGGCAGTTTGAAATAAAGAAAAGTAAGTTTCGCCGAAACCGGTTTGGCTCAGTGGATAGAGCGTCGGCCTGGGGACTGAAAGGTCCCAGGTTCGATTCCGGTCAAGGGCATGTACCTGGGTTGCGGGCACATCCCCAGTAGGAGATGTGCAGGAGGCAGCTGATCGATGTTTCTCTCTCATCGATGTTTCTAACTCTCTATCTCTCTCCCTTTCTCTCTGTAAAAAATCAATAAAATATATATATAAAAAAAAAGAAAAGTAAGTTTCAATTAATGTCATCTATAGGTTCTGAGACTTTAAACAAAATGATGTATAATGAAAAGAATTTTACCATAGGCTAATTTATATGAAGGTTTTTTTAAAGCATGGTGGTAAGGGAAAATCTTTGAGGGGCTTTGTGGTAGTGATTCTCTGTTGGCTTAAAAGGACTGAAAGAGCTTCAGTAATACAAATGGGTTTTCTGATTTCTGTGGGAATCAGAGATATCACCATGATGGAGAACAGGTCGGAAGGGCCAAGTGGAAGGCCCTGGGGCTGCTCCGACCCCAGCAAGCCCTCATTTCTGGAGGAATTGCCAAAAGAAGTGCCATCATTAGACATGAAAGATGGATGGATGTTGATTCTCTTTACATCTCCGTGGAACGGACTCTTTGTCATGTGCCAAAGGTAAATATGTCAAGGACAGGGACCATAATTTTGTGACATCTTAATTATTAGGTTATGCCACTGTCTCTATATTTCAAGAACAGTTAAGACTTAATAAATGACTGCCAGCCTCCCTAGAATTTTCCCCACTTCCCAACAAGGAACAACAAGAAAAAGCCAAAAATGCAACTATGCTCCCCAAACCAACCACATCCCATGCCCCTCTTGTATTAACGCATAGCTGAGGACTTCCTTTGTCTCACTCTAAGGCTTTTCCATTCTCCTGCCTGCCTCTGTGCCCCTTTTGGTCTGACTATTGCTTTGTATAGCAAACTCTGAATTAGATTGATTTGGTTTTATTCAGATCATGGGTCTTTGCTTATTGTTACAGTTTTCCCTGAGGCTCACAGGTGCAGAATTCAGCCTTCCACCAGGGATGGTACCTAGGGAGGCCCTTTGTGCCTTGCGGCTCATGTTGGTGAGCTAATGCCAAAGTGATAAATCAGCAGCCAGCCTGAACTCTGCTCCCATGGCATGGAGTTCCTCCGCTATTTAGTCACAGTCTGGTTTCTGGATTTTGTCATCGGTTCCCATTTGCTGTGTATTCTTGCTGGAATCAGGCCATTTATTTCCATCCCTTTTTGTTTGCTGTGTGCTTTCACTTGGCGTTTGTTGTATGGAAGTGGTGTTTGTCATAAGGAGAATCCCGGCGCCTGGTAGATACAGGTGCTGACTTTCTATGTGAATTAAACCTGCTCACTTTGCTCAGCCTCTTCCTCAGGGTAAATCTACAACACAGGTGGTAACTATTCAAATAACCCACGGAGTTTCCCTGGCTCCCAGATGTTAACTACAATCCTTGAGCCCTTCACTAAAAACATTCCTTTCTCTTCTATATCACCCCAGTAAATGTAATAGGGTATGGTAGGCAGAGCAATGCTTCCACCCAAGGAAGTCCATATCTTAACTTATGACTATCTTAGATTACAAGGCAAATGGTAATTAAGTTTGCAGAGGGAACTGAGTGTGTGAATCAGCTGACCTTACAGTAGAGCATATCCTGGATTATCCAGGTGGGCCCAATGTATTCACAAGGGCCCTTAAAAGAGAAAGGGAGAGAGACCGAAGAGATTCAGACAGAGACACAGCTATGGAAGGGCCGCAGAGATCTGAGGTGGTTGGAGGAAGAGCCCACTGCCAAGGAATGTGGTAGCCTCTGGAAAAGGTAAGGGAACAGATTCTCCACTAGAGCCCCCTGCTAATTGTCTATCTTGATTTTCAGCCTTGTGAGACCTCTGTTAACCTTCTCAGCCGTGGGCAAACTACGGCCCGCGGGCCGGATCCAGCCAGTTTGAAATGAATAAAACTAAAAAAAAAGACCGTACCCTTTTATGTAATGATGTTTACTTTGAATTTATATTAGTTCACACAAACACTCTATCCATGCTTTTGTTCCGGCCCTCTGGTCCAGTTTAAGAACCCATTGTGGCCCTCGAGTCAAAAAGTTTGCCCACCCCTCTAACCCATAGAAATTGGAGTTCTTTTAAGACAGTGGGTTATTTAGAGCAGCAACAGAAAACTAATACAATAGCAGAGACTCCCAAGGATGTCCACATCATTTCAAATGGAAATTGTAAAATTAAATGCATGCCAAGTAGACTCTTTTTTGAGGTTCCAGAGAACTTGTCTCTTCATAATCAAGTTTTATCTGTTACATGTTTCCTTTCTCCATTATATTTAATGAGGACCCTAAATAAAGATGTTGACAATGTATTGGGCACTCTGTGGGCTAAACATTTTACTAAGATAAAATAATATTGGAAAAGAACCTGTTAAAGTTGAGATAGATCCTACCAAGCTATTTTCCAAATTTTCCCCAGTAGCCCTTAAAGCCAAAACAAAGAAAACCTCGATTCTATAGTGAAGCCTTATATCCAAAGGCTTTGTCCTGTCCTCCATTACTCCTCGTAGCACTTTCATCCTCTCAGTACTAAAAAAACAATAGACAAGGGTATCAAATTGTTTTGCCTCCATGGCCATCAACAAAACTTCGGTCTCTTACTTCTCAATAGTACCTATCTATACCACAATAAGTTTTTCAGAAAGGGTATAACCCTTAAGACAGGGAAAGCAGCTTTTACAACTGAGTCAAAGGTGAAGTGGTTGTAAGCAATGAGTCTCTGATGGTTGCCATGAAGTCGAGTCACCTGAATTTAAATCATCTCAGGTGTCAGAACATAACGCTTTTATCAACTAGTGACCAGAAAATAAATGTATATACAAATTGCAGGTATGCTTTTGGATAGTATTTGACTTTGGAAACGAAAGGTGTTTCTTATCTCTGCTGGAATCCCTATGAAAAATGCACAAGAAACTTTTAGACACTCTTAATTCTAAAGAGGTGGATATTATAAAGGTTCAGGCTCATGCAAAAACAAGATATTGTGGAAAGTAAGGAAATGCTCTAGTGCAGCGGTTCTCAATCTGTGGGTCGCGACCCCTTTGGCGGTCGAACGACCCTTTCACAGGGGTCGCCTAAGACCATCCTGCATATCAGATAGTTACATTATGATTCATAACAGTAGCAACATTACAGTTATGAAGTAGCAACGAAAATAATTTTGTGGTTGGGTTACAACATGAGGAACTGTATTTAAAGGGCCAGAAAGTTGAGAACCACGGCTCTAGTGTGTCAAACATCAACTTGAACCAAGGTTATGATCCTAACTAAAACCTCTGAGGACAAATCTATGGAGGGGTTTGAAAAGGTCTTTAAAATATCAGCATTTAGCCTCTGATTTAGAAAAAAGAATTTTAGATGGATCATGAAAAACCCAGGTTTATATAACACATGCAAGTTAGTTAAAATTTTATTTTTAAGGGTTTGTTAATGCACTAATAAACTTAAGGGAGGTTAGATTCTGTGCATAGGGCAATGTGGATATGGATACGTTAAGAAGACTATAGATAACTTAAATGGATTTCCTTTAATAAACCTCACTTTTTCTACCACTCTGATGTTTGCACATTGAAAATCATATGTAAGTGGACATTTTGGTGAAACCTCACTGAGTGGAGATGACTTACACTTTAGTCATCTAGAAAAAGACCTCATTGATTAGGAAGGTATGATAATCCGTACACCAAATTAATGATTGCAAGCAGGATGTGAGAGCCAAAAATGACCAAAAATATTTCTAAACTTTATATAAATGGAAGTTTCAATACGCATTCTTTGGTATCTGGCATCTTTTATTTAATATTTTATCTGTGAGAGTTGTTCATGTGATAGCTATAGTAGTAGTTCATCTTAATATACTATGAATTACTCAATTGTGGAATTCCTTCAACTACTGGTGAAAAATTGTATAGTCTGTCACTCTCAAAAACTGCTTCTAAGAACATTATTAAAATATAAATTCTGAAGCATGTGTTTTAGAAGCATGTTTCTAGAATGTGTTACCTGATACATGCATATTTGAATTTGTACTAATTTTTACTCTCACAAGCATTAGATAAAGAGTTCAGTTTTTATACATTTTTGGCAACACTTAGAACTTCCACTATTTAAAATTTTACCCGTTGTTTTAGGTTTTAGTGGAATCACATTGTGGATTTGATTTTTATCTCCTGATTACTAGTGAGGGTGAACACAATTTCATGGTTAATTACAAGCAAGAAAATCCTACTTGGATTTGAAAATATATGTATATATACATAACAACTCCATATTATCTAACCAGTTAGGTTTGTAAATAGTCCTGTGAGCTAAGACTGACTACTTTCCTAGAATTAAAACTTTAGGATATTTCATTTTCTCTGCAAATGCATCTTTAAAAAAAAAAATAAGGATGTATTCATTTTTTTTTTTGATTCACAAATGATTTGTTGTGAAGGCTATCTGACAAAATTTTAAATTACTTTCTCTACAAATGAGAGTGATTTTGAGCGTTATATACTTGTTTCTGATTCAGTGTAAATGAACATCATATGTTTACTTTTTGAAATACAACGTAAAGACTGGCAGATGTACAAATGTCAATCATTGAGAAGTACAAAGCTATTTTGAATGAAAAAATAACCAATTTTGGATTTGTAAATACAAAGAACATTTATTGAAACATATTTCAAGTAAATACATGTGGTTAATTGAAAGCCTAAGTAATAATCCTTTGAAGAATGTATATACTATTTCACAATAACATCTGGAGATAGAACAATAACTGTCAATACCTTCTTGTTCACCTGCCCTGCAAGGGCTCATGTAGATTTGCCCTTTGCAAGCAATATAACCCTTGTTGACTACTTTGTCTGGTGAAATGGCCTTTCATAGACTTAGAAATATGTCAGTGTTGTTCATATTCCAGGTTTATCCTACCCATATAAAAGAGGGAAAATGTGGTCTTTTATCTATGTTACCTTTAAAGAAACTTTTTCTTGAATTTCATTGACCTTTTGGAAGTTTATTGTCTACTCATTCCATTTCTCAGAATTTTCAAAGCCTCTAGGAAAATTTTAGCTATGTATGCTATGTGTTTTGCATGATATAATGTTTTAAAATGTAATTCAAATAAATGGTATTATTTTTCATTTTTTCAGTATAAGAGGAATATACGTATATATACTATATATATATAGACTAGAGGTCCGGTGCACGGATTCGTGCACCTGTGGGGTCCCAAGGCCTGGCCTGCAGGATAAGGCCAAAATAAGCTATCTGACACCCCCGAGGGGTCTCGGATTGCGAGAGGGTGCAGGCAGGCCAAGGGACCCCACTGGTGCATGATCAGGGCTTGGAAGGGACGTGAGAGATTGGCCAGCCAGGGAAGAACTGTGGGAGGGCTCTGGGTCATGTCCGGCCCATCTCACTCATTCCTGATGAGCTGGATCCCAGCAGCAAGCTAACCTACTGGTAGGAGTGTCTGCCCCCTGATGGTCAGTGCACATCATAGTGACTGGTCGACCAGTCCACTGTCTGCCCTTTGGTGTTCAGTGCATGTCATAGTGAGCAGTTGAGAAGCCTTAGAATATCATTAGCATATTATATTTTGATTGGTTGATTGGCCAACTGGTCGACCAGACACTTAGCATATTAGGCTTTTTTTTTTTTAAATATATTTTTTATTGATTTTTCACAGAGAGGAAGGGAGAGAGATAGAAAGTTAGAAACATCGATGAGAGAGAAACATCGATCAGCTGCCTCCTGCACATCTCCCACTGGGGATGTGCCCGCAACCCAGGTACATGCCCTTCACTGGAATCGAACCTGGGACCTTTCAGTCTGCAAGCCGACGCTCTATCCACTGAGCCAAACCGGTTTTGGCTAGGCTTTTATTATATAGAATGACAGATCTCATTATTATATGTAATAATAAAATGTTATTATATATATTATGTATAATAGATAACAGATAGATAGTATATGCATTATTTATATATTATATACCATAATATAATATATAAATAATATATAATCTTATCTATTAAATCTAGATACATTTAATATCTAGATTTATATTATTAAAATAAGTCTAAAGCCGAAACCGGTTTGGCTCGGTGGATAGAGCGTCGACCTGCGGACTGAAAAGTCCCAGGTTTGATTCCAGTCAAGGGCATGTACCTGGGTTGCAGGCACATCCCCAGTGGGAGATGTGCAGGAGGCAGCTGATCGATGTTTCTCTCTCATCGATGTTTCTAACTCTCTATTAACAAATAGGCCTGTAATTTAATCACCCCAAACCATAGAGAAGCCAGCTGTCATTACTGTTCTTTAGGTCACTGCAGAAAAGATGGCCCATGTTGAGAGAATACAGATCCTTAATTCATTCTTTACCCACTCAGTAGTTTTCTATTTGTATTAACTAGAGGACTGCAATGGTGAAACTTTAGTACCATGACTCATGGCCCACGGCCTTCTTAAATTAGCCAGAATTGCAGTGGGCACTCGCTAGCTTTGGGTCCTGCTTTCTGGACCTCATCACAAGCCTGTCGGGCACATATTTCCACTTTCTGTTTAGGGGCTTCTCTAAACCACTGGAGTCCACTCTGGGTAAATACAACTGAGATATCGACAACTCAGAGGAAAACTAGCCCCTATGAGGAGAGGAGAGTAGGTGAATATGTACTGTATTCTTCCATAACTCAGATGGACAAACTTTGGTGACATTTGTTACACTCCTTAAAAGGTCTTGGTGCAATTGAGTCCTGGTTGCCCATTGCCGTAACTCAGAGTACTCCCTGATAGTCTTGTTCTGCTACCCTATCTCATCTCTTCCCCAGTCTCTCACCTCCACTTCATAGAAAACTGAACTACATCCAAATTCTTGTCTTTGGCTCTGCTTTTTTGAGAATGCATTTTAAAATATTTGGTACTAGAGTTACTGTAGAAGGCAGAAAACCAAGATGGTACGATTGAAATGGATCACTAACCTTCCCAAAAGTAACAAAGACACCATGGTGAGTTGCAGCATACTGATAACCTCAAAATGCTGCAGGATCACATTACTAAAATAATCATCTGAAATGGTTTGAGATGAAATACAGTTTAAAATAAAAGCATTGGCCTTTTCACTTGTTCTAGAAATTGAAGTATTTTTATAATTGAAATTGGAAAGATTATGAAGATAGCTGGCTTTTGTTAAATGCCTTAAAGTGAGGCATCCAACTCTTACATCAGAACATGAAGTAAAAGTCAAGTCTCCAAGGAAATATTTAAAGAAATAATTTTTGTGTGTATCTGGAGGTCAGGCTGTTCAGAAAAATCAAGCTCAGGATTTAATTGTAAATGGGGTTAGACCAGGAAAGGAAATTGAATGTATAGTCTCCTATGCTAAACTCAAGGCCTGTAAGAAAAGAGTGGTTCAGTGAGAGACAGCATAGAAATATTTGTGTGAATATGTTTGATAACCTTGAACATTCAGATTCCCTTGAATGTTTTGGGCCACTAGGCCCTTCACTGGAGGGTCTGGTTCTCCCTTGACTGTCATCTCTCCCAAAAATCTGTCCACTTCCTTTTGTGCCATCAATAAAAAAGTAGACATAGCTCAAAGAGCTAAATATAGACCCTGACCCAAGGGAACAATTTGTGAAATAAAAGGATAAAAGTACCTGGGTAATACCAGCAAGGACATGCAATTACAGCTGAGAGTCTATACATAGATATAGTGTATAATATAAGGATGAGTTATTAGCAGGGCACAGCTGTCAATTACTTAGGATTCATACCCTGTTAAATTATATCTATTTTCTATCCTAATATATGGCTGTAATGACTACTTAGTTTGGAATTGCTAAAGCCTGTGTAAGTGAAGTGGGCATGGTAGAACTTTCTTGACAGAGTATTGAAAAAGAAGTCAGGAAGCTAAGGGTGGTTTTAGAAATGATGTATTATGTGACAACACAAGATTCATCACTCAATGTGTGTATTCTCTTAAGGACACATTTATCTCATAAATGCAGAGGTCAGCGAACTATGGCCTTAGGCCAAACCTGGAGGGTGGCCTGTTTTTGTATGTCTGTGAGTTAATGTTTCATATATAAATGTTTCATATATAAATATATGTATGTTTCTGAATAGATGTTTATATATGTTGTATGTAAATAAATGTTATTCACTTTTAAGAGAAGTTAAAATGCAAAGGCAAATATTTTATTTTAAGTGGTGACCTAAAAATCCAAAATTTTACTATGTGGTTTTTACAGAAAGTTTGGTGACTCCTGCATTCAGGCCCTAAAAATGTACTGTATTCTTGATTAAGGTCATTGATGGTTAACCTCTGTTGGCTAGGGTGCATATCAGGTTGTGCTACTGCCAAGAAACTGGGATCCCTAGTATCAATTGAATAGATAAGTTTCCAGAACAGATAACTTTCCACAACAATAGAAGCCTCATGGATGCATGTAACAGTCCAAAACAAGGTGCAGTGCATGTAATTGATAATAATATACAGCAAGACAAGAGTGGCCACCAGGGTAGGGTGCACTGATCCAGAGAGATCTGATGAGATGATGGTATTATTAGGAAGGAGATAAATAGACAAAAGATTGGTTGACTTGTGTAACCAAAAATTGTTAACTACTCAGGAGCAGAAGCTGATTTTAGCATTCTAAAGAAAAAAGTGCCTTTTTTTAAACTCAGTTTTTAGAATAGAAAAAAATTCTCAAACTGAGAGCACATAGCTTGAAAGGAAGAGTAGTTCTTTGAGGAAGTCCCCTCCAATTCTACCACAGGTAGTACAAATATACATTCTCCCCACCCTTTCCAGAATGAACTCTAGGTGTGATCTAAGTACAGCTTATTGGACAAAGAAAATACTCAGACATGTTCAGGACTCTGGGATTGAGGGTAGAGGTGATGCTAACACTAGGAGCCTGTATTGGCAGCATGAACTCACAATTGGAGTGAGGCTTTATGAGAAAGATGGTGAATAATATTGTGTCAAATCTATTTTACAGTGGGCCCAACAGGTCTTCAAACCCAATTTTGTGGTTATTTCCCTGGTCACTAAATTTAGTCAGAATGGATAAAAAATGCACAACCCAATGATATAGTAACTAGGAAGTTTAAAAGCGATCTGATCCATGAATCTGGAATGTCTTTTAAAAAAAAATCAATAAATACAGTTTTTCATTTATTTAATTTTTTTCAAAACAAAGAATGCTTTTTTTTCCTTTATTTTGGGGTGGTGGTGGTGGTGGAGGAGGGTGGAGGGATTGAGCAAAATGAAAAAAATAAGAGAAAGAACTCATGAACACGTACAATAATGTGGTGATTATGGCCAGGGGTGAGTTGAGGTGGATAAAATTTTTTAAACAATATTTTGGAGTTTTTAGTCTACAAGTTTTGAATTTCTTTGGTTAAATTTTATACTTAATTATTTTATTTGTTTAATGCTATTGTATATGGAATTACTCTCTTAATTATATTTCCACAACATTCCTTGTAAGTGCATAGAAAATATTTGATAATTACATACAGATATTATATGTTACTACTTACTTAACCTTTTAATTAGTTCTAGTAGCTTTTTTAGTATATTCCTGAGGATTTCCTTTAAACAAGATAATATCAATCTGGATGATGTTTATATCATTTCTTTTTTTTCTCTATTTTTTTTGTAGAACCTCCAGTACAATTCTAAATAGAAGTAACAAGAGTGGACATCCAATCATATTCTTGATTTTAAGAGGTAAGATTCTATTTTTTCACTATGAAGTATGCTATAGATTTTTTTTTCATAGATGCACTATTTCATGTTGAAGAAATTTTCTCCTATTTCTAGCTTGTTGAATATTGTCAGAAATAAAGTGTTATGTATTTTGTCAAATGGTTTTTCTACATCTTTAGAGATGTTTGTATATTCTCCACCATTCCATTAATGTGGTATATTACATTGATTTCACAACTGAAAATTAATGTTGCATTCCTGGGATATATGCCACTTGACAATAATCTTTAATCCTTATTTCGTGATTATGGATTTTACTTGCTAGTGTTTCATGGAGGACTTTTCCATCTAAACTCGTAAGGTGCATTAGTCTGTGGTTTTCTTCACTTACAGTATCCTTTATCTGATTTTGGCATCAGGGTGATACTGGCCTCATAGAATGTGTTAGAATGGGTTCTCCCCACCCACCACCCATTTTGAAAAAGATTGTGTAATATCCTTTAAATGCAATCATGTAATGTAATGTCATTTGTGCCTGGCTTCCTTTCATTAGAGAAATGCTCTTGAGATTCATCTATGTTGTAGCATCATGTATATTAACTTGTTCTTTTCTATGCTAAATAGTATTCCATTTTAAAACACATTTTGTTTATCTGTTCGCAAATGGATGGGAATTTGGATTGTTTAAAGTTTTTGATACTTGCATAAAGGTTTTTATGTAAACATGTTTTTATTTCATTTGAGACATAATCTGAAATGGAATTACTGGGTTTTATGCTAAGTTTATTCTCCTTAAGAAACTGCCAAATTGATTTCCAAAGTGACTATGTATATCATTTTACATTTCTATCAGTAGTGCATGAGGGTTTCAGTTTCTCTGTATCCTTGTCAACACATGGTATTGAGTATATTTTTATTATGATGATAATGGTTATTATTATAATTATTCTAATGGGTGTGTAATGAATCTCATTGTGGTTTTAACTTGCATTTCCCTAAAACCTATAGATGCAGAGTATCTTTTCATGTACATTAGCTATTCATACGTGGGTGAAATGTCTATTCAAAACCCTTGTCTACTTTTAAATGGCAGAACCCAAATCTATTTTATTAGTGTTATTGTCTTGTTAGAGTTATTTAGATTGTTATTGATTGATTATTCACATTATTGACATGAGTTCTTTATATATTTTGGGACAGGATTTTTGTATTAAATTTTTAAAGAATTTTATGTATGGGAACACAACTTAAATGTAATCAATACTAGATGAGTGAAATCTACTCCTATCTTAGTTATTCTTAATACCTTTGGAGACTAGGTAATGAAACAATTAAGTTGTAGAAACAATTATTATTTATATACCTTAGCAGTGGTTCTCAACCTTCCTAATGCTGCGACCCTTTAATACAGTTCCTCATGTTGTGGTGACCCCCAATTTCATTGTTACAAATTGAACATAATTAAAGCATAGTGATTAATCACAAAAAATATGTAATTATATATGTGTTTTCCGATGGTCTTAGGTGACCCCTGTGAAAGGGTCGTTCAACCCCCAAAGGGGTCGCGACCCACAGGTTGAGAACCACTGCTTTAGAGGATGTGGCAATCACAACCTACCATGTCTTTCTAAGACTTATACTAACATTGCAAATATATTTTGATTCAATTACTTTTATTTTATTATATTGCTAAAAACAATAATGAATTCAGTTCTTGATTCTAAAGGTTTACCTATGGCTTTTGAGCTCTCAACATTCTTCTCTATTTTCTTCATTTCCTAGTTCAAGCTCAGTTTGTTCTTTCTAGAAACTGCCCAGTTTTTCCTTACTTGAGCTTTTACTTGAACACAGCCATGCTTACAGTCCACTTGTCTAGAATGCTGTCAGGGAATGATGGCTTTAAGATAAATTAAATTCTTCCCTGAATTATTCATTTCTAGCACTTCCAGAAGAGCACAGATAGACAAGGTATTATTTTCTTTATAAAACAGTGCTGCCTTCAGTACATCTACCTAGTCCCCTCATTTACTTCCAGAGAATTCTGAATTTCACAGTTAATGCTAATAATAACCCTGAATTTAGGATACAAAAAGAACACAATCTATATTATGCCATTGGGTGAAAGTCACTGCATATGAATAAAACTCAACTGGATAATGTTAAAAAACAAAATTTAAATAAGTAAATTTGAAGAGTTAATTGGCTTTATTAAACAATTCATGAATCAGGTAGCATTCTATCTAGTAACTAGAAAGGTGCTCTGAGGGGTTATGCTAAATGTAAGGTTTCTAGTAGGACAGAAATGGGGCAATAAGAGATGAAAACGTTTATTTTTATTTTTATTTTTTTTAATTAAATCTTTATTGTTCAGATTATTATAGTTGTTCCTCTTTATTTCCCCCCCATAACTCCCCTCCTCCCAGTTCCCTCCCCACCCTCCGCCCTCACTCCCCACCCACTGTCCTCTTCCATAGGTGCACGATTTTTGTCCAGTCTCTTTCCGCATCTCCCACACCCCTTTCCCCCCCAAGAATAGTCAGTCCATTCCCTTTCTATGTCCCTGATTCTATTATGATCACCAGATTATTCACTTGATTCTTAGATTCACTTGTTGATAGATGCATATTTGTTGTTCATAATTTGTATCATTACCTTTTTCTTCTTCTTCCTCTTCTTAAAGGATACCTTTCAGCATTTCATATAATACTGGTTTGGTGGTGATGAACTCCTTTAGCTTTTCCTTATCTGTGAAGCTCTTTATCTGACCTTCAGTTCTGAATGATAGCTTTGCTGAATAAAGTAATCTTGGTTGTAGGTTCTTGGTATTCATCACTTTGAATATTTCTTGCCATTCCCTTCTGGCCTGCCAAGTTTCTGTTGAGAAATCAGCGGACAGTCGTATGGGTATTCCCTTGTAGGTAACTGAGTTTCTTTCTCTTGCTGCTTTTAAGATTCTCTCTTTGTCTTTTGCTCTTGGCATTTTAATTATGATGTGTCTTGGTGTGGTCCTGTTTGGATTCCTTTTGTTTGGGGTTCTCTGCGCTTCCTGGACCTGTAAGTCTATTTCTTTCACCAGGTGGGGGAAGTTTTCTGTCATTATTTCTTAAAATAGGTTTTCAATATCTTGCTCTCTCTCATCTTCTGGCACCCCTATAATTCTGATGTTGGTACGCTTGAAGCTGTCCCAGAGGCTCCTTACACTATCTTCGCATTTTCGGATTCTTTTTTCATTTTGCTTTTCCAGCTGGGTGTTTTTTGCTTCTTCGCGTTTCGAATCTTTGACTTGATTCTTGCGCTCCTCTGGTCTGCTGTTGGGAGTCTGCATAATATTCTTTATTTCAGTCAGTGTATGCTTAATTTCTAGTTGGTTCTTTATTACAACATCGAGGGTCTCATTAGATTTCTTGAGGATCTCACTACATTTATCGGCAGTCTCACCAGTCTTTTCGAGGGCCTTACTAAGTTTATCGGCAGCTTCTAGACAGTTCTTGAGAGACCTTAAAAGTGTGGTTTTGAGCTCTATATCTTCCATTTCTGATGTTTGCGTCTTGTTTCTTTGTCTCCGCATTTTTATATCTTTTCTTGGTGCACCCCCTAGTGGTCTTTGTGCGCAGTCTTGTAGTTAAGCCTTGATTGTTGTCGTAATACCAGGGGTGATTCGACCTCCAGGCTAACTGGCTATGAGAGTCAGCTGTGTCTGCAGTGGGAGAGCTTCTGTGCTGGATCTCTAGGGCGGTGCTAATCTAGCCTTTGCCTGAGGCTATCCGGCAAATGGCTCTGTGCAGGGCTTGGGCGGGGCGGGTCCCCAGGGATCTACAGGGCGGGCCGGAGCAAGCAGTTATGGCTGCTCTCAGTTCCATCCCTAGGGGCTCTGCCTCTCAGAGTCCCAGCAACCGCTGCAAACCTCGGAGAGAAAGCTGCCTTCGAGTTCCAACCGAAGCCAGACAGTCCCGCTTCTCCCGTTTTTGTCTGGGTCCCCAGAGACTCGCCCGGATCTGGAGCTCAGAGTCTGAAACTCCCTCCCGATAACAACCGCGCCCTCCGCCGCCAGCCCGCTCTGCGCGCTCTCCGCACCTGAGTATTTCACTTCAGCACTGCGCCTCCTCTGAGTCTGGGTATGATATTCTCTTTCCTCCTAGTTGTAGAATTTCCACTCAGCCAGCCTTCCTGTGGTTCTGGATGATGTCCGTTCTGTCCTTTAGTTATATCTCTGAAGTGGTTGTTCGAGGCAGCAATCTCCGGCGTTAACCTATGCCGCCATCTTGGTTTCCAAAAACGTTTATTTTTAGATAAGGGCATCCTATTTGGGGGAGGAATGAAGAGGTGGAGAGGGCACTTGTGGCAGATCACCTTCCCCGTACTTGACCAGAGAATTCCAGACTGGTTGATTAAGATTGAGGAATCTCAGAGGGAAGGAAGAAGTGTGTGTGTGTGTGTGTGTATGTGTGTGGGGGGGGGGATGGGGGGGGAGGGACGGGGTACAGGGAGTTAACCAAAGAATTTATATGCATATATGTATAACCAATAACACAGACAATAGTGTGGTGAAGGCCTGGGGGTTGGGGACAGGAAGGGAGAAGGTTGGAGGGTCAATGGGGTAAATAAGGGGACATCTGTAATACTTTCAATGATAAAGATAAATTTAAAAAATGTATTTTCTAAGAAAGGTTAAAACAGCAATTAGGTCAGGGGTTAATTCTGCATTTGGTATCATGGCCTTTAGCACAACTAATGACATTTTGGGCCTTACTTTTGTGTGTGTTTTTTTTCTTTTTCTTTTAAGCAATTAGGCTTTGCCTTGTTTGTAGAATTGTAACCAGATAACCAAAAGGTCCTGGCTGCCTGTCACTACTTCAGCCAATTAAGCAGAGACAGGTTGAATCTATATGAAAGTTTATTCCAATGATGCGGGCATTAGGGGAGAACAGCAAGTCAGCCACAAAGATCTGCTCTGCACCCCACCATAATCCACCTTCTTATGGTGGGGTAAAAGGACAAAGATTACATGGGAAAGTAGGAATTACAGGTATGGGAAAGTGGGCATAGGATAATCATTACAGGTTATAAGTCATGCATTCTGGGGTAGGGGGTATCACAGAGGGCAGGCGCCCCGGGCACCCAGGGACCAGATGACAGGTAATAAGAGCTGGGGGTTGTAAAGAGCAGGTGCCTCCAGGACTAGACTGTCTCCGCCATGAGGTTGTAAATCTTTCCATAATGATAGGCAGTTCTTGGGACAGGAGGATGGACTGCATTCCAATGTTAGCTCCCATGTCCCAGGAGGTACAACTCCCAGCCAAGTGAAAATGTGCATTCTAATCAGAACAGAACCATCATGGTTAACAGAGCATGATTAATGTTTCTTATAATTATAAGTAGTTTCCAATATTCTATTTCTGCCCTTAACAGAATGGTTGCAGGCTTTAGCAGTTCTTAACCACTAATTCCTCTTGCCTCAAATATGACATTGTATTTTACTTGCAATACCCCTCTCATCTTATCAGGAACTATTTCCTAAAATTATAGCCTCACATTTTTGATTTGTTAATTTTCCATCTCTCATATTCATTTCATTATCCAATGATGTTCTAATGTCTTTCAGTTCAAAAAGAAACACAAACAATTTAAAGGGATGATATTTTGCCTACTCAATTGGAACTATACAAGGGTCTAATTTTGTTATTTTATTGAATTTATTGGGGTGACATTGGAATATAGGTTTATTATACCAGGTATGTCACTGAGCAAGGGCAGTCCTGTCTGTAATAGGAAAACAGAGCACCAAGGGGTTATCACCACTGGCAACTGTTTTAGAAATATGGTGTCATGCAGTTTAATGTGTATTCCCTTTACGTTTTCCCCTGCTATGCCTTGCAGGCTGTAGGAGGTTCCCTTGGGGGAATTTAGAAGTCTTACCTGGAATTACTATGAGTTGGGCTCCTGTGTGTAATAAAGCCAAGAGTGTCTTGTTATTGTCATTGTCCCAGTGGACCACCAGAGTCTTTAATAGGTGATTGTCCCTGAAAGGTAGGACAAGCTCTCTCCAGACTGAGTCACTAGGGTAATGCTCTGGGGGACTGCCAAGTCCAAGGTCAGGAAAGTTGTTTAGGGCAGAGGGAGCCTTGGGACTCTCTGAAGGCCTCTGAGCCATTGAGATTGGACTTTGTACTGAGGTGATCACATGTTTTAAAGAGAAGAATTGGCACCGGGGATGTCCAAATACATGCTAATTGGGGACCTCCAATTGGCAGAGCTGCCAATGTAAGGCACTGGGCTATTTAGAATCATCCAGGGCATTGCTTTTTGAGGGGTTAGTTTGGAGGTTCCAGGACTAGGATTTGGGAAGGGTGCTCTGTGAGGTGGATTGTGGGATCTGCACCCAAAGGCTGTCTGTGAGGTAGTGAGATTCCTTAGTATTGTAAAATCTGGGATTCTGGGCAAGAGTCCCCTCATGGCAGGCTACAATGTCTATTCCCTCCAAGACCTCCTGAACAGTATAGGAGGTCCCCACAAAGTGAAGGAGTGAGACCCTGTAATTGGGAAGGGCTGTTTCCTATAAGAAATATTCTCTGAATTTGGGGCCTATTGGGGATTAGAGATGAAATCTGGGTCATCTGGGTTACTATGTTCATAGAAGGGATGGATTTACTTCCTCAGTCTTAATGGAGGAGTTGGGCTTCATTGAGTGTCTTTCATTGGCTTTGATCCTTTGCAGTATTAATTGTGATAGAAAAGTGGGCCCAAACCATAAAAATGCAAGGAATCAGGGGAGAGATAAACTCGCTGTATATTTTTAGGGTGTGTGCCTTTAGGTTAGGACTCTTCTTCATCACTAGAAGCCTTGATTATAGCATTGTTATTGTTGGAGGCAGTGGCCTAAAGGCCTTTGCTTTAATTCATGTTGACTTAGTCCTGGAGTGACCCTTCAGGAGTAGGGTCAGGGTTCACCCATGCCTCTCATGAGTTTGGCCCTCAGGCTCTGGGTGTCTTTTAAATAGTATTCATTCCGAGGTCCTTGGAAAACTGGCTAGTTACCTCATTTCTGCTCAGAGTCAGTATTAGACACTTAACAACCACTCAGCCTCCTTTTTCTCCTTCTTGCTGTATACAGCCTTTTAAAATATTTTGAATCTTGAGGCAGGTAGTTTTGAGTTACAGTTTTTAATTCTATGTCACTGACTTTATCTTACACTGGAAAACCTTATGAATCGTCACTGGAAATATCTGCAGAAGATATTCCAGTGGCCCAACTCATTGCCAGACTCTTCCCTCTCCAGAGGGAATTGGGGTCACCTCCATTAGCACAGTGGTGGTGGGCTCATTAGAGCTGGCCCCTAGACCTGGAGAATGTAAACCAGGGTACATCCAGGCACTGAACAGCACCCAGGCCACTTCTATGGGCATTTTATATTTGGGGGGGGGTGAGGGGATGCCAACATTCCCTGGAACTTTTGGAAGCACAGAAACCAGGTGTATCAGGTCATTACATCTTGTGCCACCATGAGCCAGAGTGGGGCCCACAATATTCCCATCCAATTGGAGAATGAGGTATGCAGCAACACAGCTGGCAGACTAGTCTTTATTTTTAGTTTTTTAAAAATTTGTTATTGTTTAAAGTATTACATATGTCTCCTTTTCCCCCCATTGACCTCACCCTGGTCGTTCCCACCCCCTCCCACCAGCACATGCCCTCACCCCCCTACTGTCTGTGTCCATGGGTTATGCTTATATGATGCATACAAGTCCTTTGGTTGATCTCTTAACCCCCCACTCCCCCACCCCACCTTCTCTCTGAGGTTGGGTGGTCTGTTTGATGCTTCTATGTCTCTGAATCATCAGTTTGTTGTTCATTATATTCCACAAATGAGTGAGATCACGTGATATTTTTCTTTCTCTTTCTCTGACTGGCTTATTTCGCTTAGCACAATATTCTCCAGATCCATTAATGCTGTTGCAAATGGTAAGAGTTCCTTCTTTTTTACAGCAGTGTAGCATTTCATTATGTAGATGTACCATAGTTTTTTAATCCACTCATCTGCTTAGGTTGTTTCCAAATCTTAGCTATGGTGAATTGTGCTGCTATGAACATAGGGGTGCACATATCCTTTCTGATTGGTGTTTCTGGTTTCTTGGCAGACTGGTCTTTGAAAGAGGCCCTGACTTCTTGAGGGAAGGTGCCCCAATCCTACTGGTTAGGACTCAGAGTATCTGTGCCACCCTCAAGCACAGTGGTCAAGAAAGGGGAGTCTTCCTCCCCTCCTCCTAAAGGCACTGCCCAGAAACTTTATCCAGTAGCCAACACTTGGGTGGGAGTTGCCACTCTAGTGTCCTGGATGTTAACCAAGGCTATTAATTAATGCAAAGGGCCCCTGTGGAAATCTTAGCTAATTCTCTTAATGGTGAGCAAGTAAGGTCCATGCTTAGAGTCTTCAGGAAACATGCCTAAAGTATAAGACTCGCTGGGGGAATTGACCCCATCTTGGGGAGTTAATAGGTGGAAAAATATATCTGTGGCATATCAGATCAGCTTTGATGACCAACACTCTGAGGTTCAGAGGACTCTGATTGCTTTGTCCCAAGTGTGCACATTGAGATGGGAAGCAGGGCAGCATCCTGCATAAGCTTAGGCTGTAGTGCAAAGCAGTACAACCAAATACCTGTGGGTGGTGGACCCCTCCCAGATGGAATTACCCTCCTGGGAGAGTCAGTCAGTAAGCCATTTTCAGCTAAAAAGCATTTTGCTACCCTCCATTGACTGCAAGCATTACTCAATCCATCCGTTTCCTGTTCTTAGCACCAATTATTGTGACTGTTAAAGTATAAAATGTTAAGCAGAGCTGTGGGGTGTTAGATGGATGGTGAGCCTTGGTTCAACAAAAGACCACTGGAAATTGAAATTGAGAAGTTTATTATTCATAGGTCCTGGGAAGGTACATATCAGAACTTGAGGGGCCATGTAAGGAGTCAGGGCAGGGTGTAGGCAGAGAGCCACAGTAGAATCTGGGGCACAGGTAGAGTATTGAGGTTCCCGGCTAAGGTCAGATTGGTCAATTCAAACCCAAAAGAGTAAGAGTTGTGGTAAGCTTTATGGATGTCTTATCTAGGGCACACAGGGGAAGGCCTGTGAGATGGGGTAGGCTGTCTGTCAAAGGGCCATTAGGGAATTCATTTCAGGAACTTACAGTGTGATTCTGTGGTCCCTTTTTGTTGGACATGTGCCCCTGGGTGGGGCTAGTGTCAGTGCAAAGCCCCTGCAGGCCACTTGGCCACTCAGAATGCATGCTGAGGGAGGCAGCAATATCAGAGTGCTCAAACACTCAACATCTATTTGAAAGTATAGACTTGACCACATTCTATGAATTCTCAACATATGGGGTGGGAAAAGTAGGGTTACAGTTGTTCCCATAGAAAATAATACAACAATTAATGAATAATACAATAATTAATAATAATATAAGAATAAACTGTTTCACTTACAACCACTTTTGCCCATTTGGTACATTTTAATGTATAAACTTAACCAAATCATAATGAACTTTGGAAAATAATCCAAATCTCTGCACAGTCCAAATGTTTAAAGTCAATCTTTTCTGCTTTATTCCACTTTTTTTCATACACATTTTACATAATTTTAATAGGAATACTCTACATTTATATGTTGTGTACATAGAATTCTCAAAATCATTTAATCACTTCTCTGTTCTATACTTGCTCTCAATATGATCTTATCTAGCTGTGTCATTAAAGACATGTACTTTAAATATTATGTACCACTGTGTTCTCTCCCATGGTCACTATACTCTAATATCCAAGTACCTCTCTGATACTTTTATATGTTTACCTGATAAGCATCTCAAATTGAGCATGTCTGAAACACACCTCTTGTTCTCTCCCTGACCCTGAACCTGTTCTCCCAATCCTCCCCATTCAAATGAACAATTCAACCAGTTGCTCCGGCCAAAATCTACTTGCCATCAATCTGTTCTCTAGTCCTACATCCAATATATCGGCAAGGCAAGTTGTCCCTTTCAACATATATCTCATAGGAGACTGGCTGTATTGCTGCCCCTATAGCTTTAAGCCACCACTATCTTAGTGAAAATACTGCAGAGCCTCCTAACAGTTTCCTGCTTCCACTTGGACTGTCCTACTGTTGGGCCTCTACATATAGGCAGAGTGATCTTTTAAAGATGAGACTGTCATCTTTCCAGCCCCAAACCATCTAAACTATCCCCAGAAAAGAAATCACATCTTTCCCACCTACCAATATCTCGTACCCTGTCTATTGTCCTCTGCTTTGGTCATCCTGATTAGCACACCGGCCACTGAAGGGTCACTGTGTCGTTTTGTCTCTTCAGAACATTCTCCCAGTGGCTACACCTCTTAATTTATTTAGGCCTCTGCTCAAACTCACACCCTCCCAATACTGACCCCTTTCTGACTGCTTTATCTAAAAGATTCTTTCCCTTCGCATCTTCAGCATGACTTCATATCTTATTGTCTTTCTCTATTTTGTATTTGTATACTTATGACTACCTCATTTTATATTTATCTGTTTGCTGAGTAGCTAGCTGTCTACTAGTGTGTGCACCTATTGATGGCGGGGATATTTCCTTCCTGTTTACCACACTATCCCTGGGCTTTGAGCACTATAATGTAAAGGGTGTTCAGTAAAAACACATGAAATAAATGAGTACATACATACATCATACATAGGAGGGTCACTCCATAACATTTTACAAATAACATAGTTTTAAAAGGGCATATGACTTTTTAATAGAAACCTTTTCAGGCAAAAACATAGAATAATGTAATGGCATCTGTGATTTCAATGTGACCGAATAAGCATTAGTGGACCTATGTTTCTGAACCTCAGAAAATGCACCATATAAGAATATTTATCCCCAGGTTGTTTTCACCTGATAGAAGAAAGAGAATATGATTCTTACTAAAACAACAGGAGATGAACCATTTTTATAAATTCTCCCCAGCAACCAGATTCCTACTAAGTCTAACTAATATCAATACCTAAAAGACATTTCAGAAAGAGCGATGACTACCTGCAGCAAATTCCTGCTGATTAATCGCAGCAGCTTATATCATATATAAGACTTTTGTTTTCTTAAGTAAACAACAAAAATATTTTGCCAACAGTGTTAACCAATTTTAATCCATTTTCAAGATGAATGTGTACATACACACCTTATTATTTTCCCATTTGTTATGTATATTGGTTGTTTCTTTCACCACATGCACATATATTTCTGGTCAGCAAGTGAAAAGATGAAAGCCAAAAAGGAAATCTGTGTGAAATAGACAAATCTTTTTTCTCCCAATTATTCCATTCATTAGCCCTTTTTGGAAAACTTAGATTTATTTCCATGGGATCTATATTTACTGAAAACTTCTGCCATGTTTATAAAACAAAGGATTGAATTTTTTTTAAAGTGTGGATTTTTATGACAGTCCAGAAAAGGAGCAATGACTATCAGTTCAGAATCAGCAATAACATTTTTTTCTCCTACCCTTTGATAAATGGATAACATTTTTTCTAGAATTAGTGGAGGCTGAAAAGCACTTCATATGCTATATTAAAATAAAGATATAAGCAAAGACTTGAGGATATAAGACAAGCATTTGTAGTTCTTTAATTTTATATGCCCTAAATCTCTTTATGATAATATTCATTGCCAAAATGTTTATAATGAAAAAAAATCTGTACAAAGTGGAAGTGCAGAGGAGAGGTTTGGCTAAGTAAATTATGGAGTATTCCCTTTTTATGGAATACTATGCTAGCATTAAAATGTATGAGACAGGTCTCCATATACTGAAATGGGAACATCCCTATGATAGTTAGGTGAAAAGTGAAATCAGAGAATACAATTAGTTGGATCCCTTTCTTTTCAACTTATATATGGACATAGATATGTATATAAATTCATAAAATGAACGGACTTCAATTTATTAACAATGCTTACCTTGATGGAGGGAACTAGGAGTCAAGGTGTGGAAAAAAACTTTCAACCTTGTTTTTGTATAGTTCTCAATTGTTCAATATAAGTAACAAGTTTCCATAGGTTCAGCCTGACTCTAGAGATAATTGACCAAACCATGAGTTTTAAATCATTTTTTTGTTCAGTCTGAAAAATAATGTGTACTTTAGAATAATTATTATAAAACAAAAGTAGAGGCCCGGTGCATGAAAATTCATGCACTGGAGGGGGAGTCCCTCAGCCTGGCCTGCCCCCTCTCACAGTCCGGGAGCCCTCAGGGGCGGGAGGCAATCAGGGGAAGGCCATGCCCCATCACACCTTCGCTGCTGCCTTGCCAGCAGCGCAAGGCTTGGCCGGCCCTGGTTACCTGAGCCTTGGGTGGCCCTGGGTGGCTGGGCAGCTGCCATCCGAGGCTTGCCTGCATCTTGGGCCGGCCCTGGGTAGCTGGGGGGTTTAGGGGACTGGAGGACTCCAGAGGCAGGTGCGTGGCAGGGTTGGGCCCGGCTTTGCCACGCACTTGCCACTCCAGTGGGGCTGAGGGGACTGGGCGCTCCCATCTTGTGGCTGTGGGCACTGCCATTGCCATCTTTGAGGGCAGGGCAGGCAATTAGCATATTTCTTCCTTATTGGCTGTGGGCGCCACCATCTTTGAGGGCGGAGCAGTCAATTAGCATATTCCCTCCTTATTGGCTGTGGGTGACACCATGTTTGTGATGGTGTGAGGATCAATTAGCATATTCCCTCTTTATTAGATAGGATAATTATTATTTCTACTTTTGTCACTTTTGCCCAATTTGCTACTGGCCTCCTGCCTTGCACGCTTTATACTGGCTGTCCCTAAGCATAGAATGATCTACCCCCAGAAGTCCACATAGTTTACTTTCTCACACCTTCAGACCATATGTATTTGTTTATTTCTGTTCAGAGTGTGGGAAGGTACAGTACATATCAACAAAGTTACCATTAAACAAGACATTTAACTTCTTTGTTACACTTATCCTATATAATAAAAGAAATATGTAAATTAACTGTACCTCTGCTATGCTTATTAGCCAATCAGGAGTGAGTATACAAATTAACCTGACAAATATGGCGGGTTAATTTGCATACACAGGCGCCGAGCAGCCTGGGTCCTGGGAACATCCTCAGGAATCAGGCTGCTCCTAGGCTGTAGACCCACGTGTAGGCCCTGAGCAGCCGGGGTCCCAGAGCACCCCCGGCCACTCCGGGCTTATGGGCGCAGGTGCCAAGCAGATGTTCCCACCCCATGCCTGCTTGCATGTGCACGGCGGCCAGGTTCACGCCCCCCAGCTCGGCGCACACAACATGGGGCTGCCGGTCTGGGAGATGTGTCCCCGATGGAGGTGGCCGCCACGTGGCCCAGGGTCTCCACACGCCCCCAGCCCGGCTAGCTGCTGGCCTCGGGGGCATGTGGAGACCCAGCAGTGAGGACACACCCCTAGCCCAGTGGACACAATGAAGGGGGTCCTCGGTGCATGAGCTGCAGAGGAAACATCTTTTCTTTTTTAAAAAAATATATTTTATTGATTTTTTTACAGAGAAGAGGGGAGAGGGATAGACAGTCAGAAACATTGATGCGAGAGAAACATCAATCAGCTGCCTCCTGCACACTCCCCTTGGGGATGGGACCCCAACCAAGGTACATGCCCTTAACACGAATTAAACCTGGGACCCTTCAGTCTGCAGGCCGACACTCTATCCACTGAGCCAAACCAGATCAAGGGTAAACACCTTTTCTGACCGCTCATTGGCTAAGCTCCCTGTACGCCGCCACTTGCAGTGTTCTTGGTAACTTGGGTTATAAGAATCCAAGAAGGTGATCTAGGGTTTTTCCACCACACTCCTGGAGGAAAAAATGAAGGTCTGCTGCTGGAGGGAGGGGCTAAGAAATGTCATATCCTGCCCTAGCCAGTTTGGGCTAGGCTCATTATGAGCCTCAACCTGCCCACCGCAGGGTCCGGTTTTGATTATGATGAAGGGCATGTACCTAGGTTATAGGCTCCTCCCTGGCTGGGGCCTAGGTCAGGGCTCATGCAAGAGGCAACCAATCAAAGTGTCCCTCTCACATTGATGTTTCTCTCTGTCTCTCCCTCTCTCTCTTCCACACTCTCTCAAAATCAATGGAAACATATCCTCAGGTGAGGATTAAAAAAAGAAAGAAGGAAATGTCATATCCTATGAAAGAGACATCTTGAAAATGCCTAAAGAAAGTTGTCATTTTTTCATGGTGAAGGGACTGGAGTCCATGTTGATGAAAACACCTTGGCGGCTGCGGTGGCTGGCAGTGGCTGCAGCAGTGGGGTGATGGGGCTGGTGCCTTCCCCTGATCAGCCCAGTCGCCTCCTGCAGAGGGAGGCCACACTGCAGCTTAGGCCCGTTCCCTATAGGGAGCGGGCCTAAGCCATCAGTAGGACATCCCCTGAGGGGTCCCAGTCTGTGAGAGGGGCAGGCTGGGCTGAGGGACATCTCTCCCCCCCCCCATGCACAAATTTTGTGCACCGGGCCCCTAGTAAAGAATAAAACAGGCAGAATATTCTCTTAAGATTACATAAAGTCTATAGGTAAACTCTTAATTCCCATTTATTTGCAGATGCAAGATACTCCTACAAATTAATTTGCTTAGGAGAAGTAATAGTTTGAGTGTCTGCTTAGAGATGTTTAAGACATTATGCCAACTTTTCTTATTGAAATTAGCTAACTCAATTTCATGGATTTCATTATGGTCCCTTTTCCTTCCTCAGGGTTCATTTAAGAAAGAGTGAGTAAGAAAATGACCTATTTAAGACATTGCTATTGGATGTCATGTTGTCACCCTGAAATGCCATTATTGCATTCAAACTTCATGACATTTTCTCTGAAATTTTTTTAATATTATTTAGCAGTGAGTAAATGTTATAGTGTATAAAATAAAATAAAAAAGAATTGAGCATTGTAATTAAAAATAGGTTGCTACAAAGGCTTTACCTCTTCATTATAGAACCTTTTAATATATACAAAATACAGGAAATTGTAGGATAAACCTCTATACACTACCACCTACTCCAACAGTTATGAACTTATGGCCTTGATTATTTTGAAATAAATCCTAGACATCATATCACTTAATTAACATCTATTTAAAAGACAGTAATAGCATGAAGGTAGTAAAAAATGCAGGAAAATTTTTCAATGATGTTTTCTACATGTCAAAGGATAGTATGCAGGGTGTGGCTTAGTGGTTGAATGTCAAACTAGGAGGTCACAGTTCCATTCCCAGTCAGGGCACATGCCCAGGTTGCAGGGGGTGTGCAGGAGACAGCCCATTGATGATTCTCTCTCATCATTGATACTTCTATCTCTCTCCCCCTCTCCCTGTGGAAAAAAAAGAGTATTCAAGAAAAAATAACTCCAACCACTATTAAAATACCTTGTACATCTTCAGGTAAATTTTCTTTGCACATAAAAGCTCATTATTACCACACCTGCAGCTACAGCTATATCTCTATCACCAGTACTTACACAATAGAAATAAATGGGTCACTCTGTTATTTACCTTGCTTTTTATTTTGCATTAAAGGCTTCAAATACCTACTTTTGCATAACAAAAACACCAACACTTAATGTTTTTAAAATACTGTATTATTTCTCATTAATCTGTAAGTTGACTGCACAGTTCTTCTATTAAAAGAAGTTCTTCAGGTTTTGCCTGAAATCTTTCATGCATCCCAACCAACTGCCAAGATTGAGCTGAGGCTGGCAAATTTTGTCAGTAAAAGGTCCAAGCATCAGAACTTTCAACATTTTAGTTCACATGGTCTCTTATCAAAACTACTCAATTCTGTTGTTATAGTGTGAAAACAGACATAGAGACTATATAGACACGTGAACATTGCTGATTTCTAATAAAAATTTACTTACAAATACAGGTGTTGGGCCAAAAATGGTCCAATTACTGTATTTTGCATACCCCTGCTCTAGAGCACTAATTATTTACTCATTTAACATCCTATATAATAAAAGGCTAATAAGCAAATTGACCCTAATGGAGGAACGACTGGTCGCTATGATGAGCACTGACCACCAGGGGGTAGACGCTCAATGCAGGAGCTGTCCCCTGGTAGTCAGTGCATTCCCACAGGGAGTGCTCCACTCAGCCACAAGCCAGGCTGACAGCTGCAAGTGCAGTGGCAGTGGCGGGAGCCTCTCCTGCCTCTTCCACAGCGCTAAGGATGTCCAAAGGCTCCCAGGCTGCTAGAGGGATGTCTGACTGCCAGCTTGAGCCCGATTCCCCGGGAAGCGGGCCTAAGCCGGCAGGTGGACATCCCCCGAAGTGTCCTGTACTGCGAGAGGGCACAGGCCAGGCTGAGGAACCGCCCCCATGAGTAAACACATTTTTGTGCACCAGGCCTCTAGTATGTATATAAAACTTGACTAATGACCAGTCACTACATAAGCAAAATTCACTTTTCCATCAATTACAGGTATCAGCATAGCTATTCCCTTTATGTCTTCTATATTTGTAAAATATGACGTGAAGCTGACCTGAGGCATGTGTTGTATCTGGCTTATAAATGAATTCACTCTATAGTACATAGTACAATAGGGCTACCACTTTGTACAAGTCTATAATAACGTCTTGCTTATATTTTCATTACTTGAGATTAAATAAAATACTTTTGTACCATTTCAGCATAACACTTATCATAATGTCCTGAAGCTCCAACCCAAGTCATTGCAAAGGCAAATTTTCTTTCTTTTTGATAACTGAGTAACATTCCATTGTTATTCACATTTTATATACCACATTTTCTTTATCCATTCATCCATCAATGGATACTTAGTTACTTCCATCTCTTGGCTATTATGAATAATGCTGCAATGAACATGGGGATGCAAATATCTTTTGAAGTTAATGTTTTTTAATTCCAATAAGTTACCAGAACTGGAGTTGCTGGATCATATGGTAGTTTTATTTTTAATTTTTTTTCAGGAAACTTCATACTGTTTTCCATAGTGGCTGCACCAATTTACATTTCCTCCGCAAGTGTGCGAGTGTTTCCTTTCCTCCACATACCAACACTTGTCATTTCTTACCTTTTTTATAATAGCTATTCTTACAGGGTTGAGGTGATCCTGTGGTTTTGATTTTCATTTCCTGATGATTGCTGATACTGACCATATCTTCAAGTACTTGTTGGCCCTCTTTGGGGAAAAATGTCTATTCAGATCCTCTGACTGACCATTTTTTAAATCAGAGTGTGGGTTTTGTTTTATCTATTGAGTTGTATTATTTCTTTCTATATTTTGGATATTAAGTCCTTATCAGATATGTTTGCAAATATTTTGTCCCATTCTATAGGTTTTCACTTTTTGTTTTTCTTTGCTGTGCAGCAGCTTTTTAAGTTAGATATAGTCCCACTCATTGGTTTTTATTTTTGTTGCATTTATTTTTGGTGCCAAATCCAAAAATTACCACCAACACTGATGTCAAGGAGCTTACTGTAAGCCTGGGTTTTCTTCCTGGAGGTTTATGGTTTCACATCTTTAATTTTTGTATGGTGTAAGATAGTGACCCACTTCTATTATTTTGCATTGCCACTTAGGAAGAGACTATCCTTCTCCCCATGGTGTATATTTTACTCCTTTGTCATAAATACCAACCATATAAGTGTGGGTTTATTTCAGGGCTCTCTATACTGTTCTGATCTATGTGTCTATTTTTTTCTGACAATGACATACATTTTTATTGTTATATCTTTGTGATGTAACAGTGGCCTTTGAAATGAGGAAACATGATGCTTCCAAATTTCTTCTCAAGATTGCTTTGGATATCCATGGTGTTTTGTGTTGCATATACATTTTGGGATTGTTTGTTCTATTTCTGTGAAAACTGTAATTGGAATTTTGACGGGGATTGGACTAAATTTGTAGATTGCTTTGTATAGTATGGACATTCTAACAATATTAATACTTCTAACCCATTGAGCACAGAATATATCTTCATGTATTTGTGTGTTTTTCACTTTCTTTCACTAATGTCATATAGTTTTCAGTGTACAGCTCTTTCACTTCCTTGGTTAAAGTTATCTTTAGGTATTTATTATTTATTATTTTAATGCAATTGTAAATGGGATTTTGGTTCTGATGGCTTGTTTAAGTGTCTCAACACACAACAAATTTTTTTGTATATGAATTTGTTTACTCTAATAACATTTGGTGGAATACTTAGCATTTTTTATTTCTATAATCATGCTATCTGCATATAGTGACAATATTTCCCCCTTAATTTTTCATTTAATATGCTTAATGGATATATGTATATCTTTCTCTTTTATTTTCCATACAAATTTTCTGTTGTTTTATCTCAATTTTAAGAATTATTTGTCTGTGGTATGTTTACTTCAATATTTTATCTGTTTTTTATTTTATTGTATTTTGTTGTTTTATTTGTAATATTAGGAGAAAGGTCTTTTCCCTGTAACAAAATAGAAAGGAAATGATCCAGAAAAGAAAAAAAAAATGAGTGAAATTAAAAGTTCATCACATCCTGTCCAGTGCTGGGGAGAGAAGGAAGAAATTAATATTAAATCTGATATGAATTAAAGTTATAAATAACACAAAACAAAGACCTAAAAATTAGTAAAAGATCATACATTTAAATCAAGGTGGTACTTGTTAGTGAGAGCATTGATGGAGGCATGTATTAAAGCAGAGAAAAGCAAATAACAAAACAATTTTGTTTGGCAAACTAAAACTTGCATAGAGAGAAGAATTTCAATTAAATTACACAAAAAATTAACAATACCTTTCCCTGAATAATCAGAAGGCAGGAAACTGCTTAAATTTTTAGTTACTTGGAAAATTTTCTTTAAATTTGAATGAGCTTGCATCATTTAATGATCACAAAAATATGCATCAAAATATTAGTCAAATAAAATATTAAGCTATTAAGCTCAAAGACCCATATGGAATATTACAATGCTGATGACATATTTATGTAATTTGTACTAATGATATATTCCCACATGTTTAATAAGATAATGTTTTTGAATTATTAAAATATCAAATTGGTCCAAGTGATAAAAGTATCTTTATTTTCTTCCCACACATTTAAATTTGAGATGAAATTCATATAGACATAATTCATCTAACTTTTCCAATACATTTCAAGAAGAAAGCTTGAATTTTCTTTACATAGAAGTCAGAAGCCAACATTACAAAATAACTTGTTTAAATATATTTCATCTTATCTATATAACATCCCCCAAACATGTGAATATATCTATGTATATATCCAATGTAAATTTGGTGAATGTGGAAGATGTGAATCAGTTCTCGCTGCTACTCATAATAGGCCTACTGAAAATCTTTTATATCTAAAATTTATAAAGCCTACATAATATACAATGAGACTAAAAGAGTCTGATTGCTTATGTGTTGTATATATATTATAAAAAGGGAAAGGCCATACGTTTTAAAACATCTACATCAATATACATAATTCCTCTGAAAGGTGAGGATTTGACTATTTTTATAAAAGAGAATTTATAAATTACATGGTAATATGACTTCAGTACTAATCAGTTTCTTATTAGAATCAAACAGTGGCCTTAATCAGTGCTGATTTAATTAGCTTAATTTTTAATAAAGACCACAGATATGTAACAGTTATGGAAATAGTCAGTAAATGGCAAGCCAAAGGGGTGCTTAAATTACTACCAGAAGTAACCTCAAACTTCTCAGGTCCAAAGATGTTTCTAATAGTATAGCATAGTAGGTGGTAAATGAGCTAATAAAGTAAGTAATATAATTCTATGTTGGAGTCCAAACAAGTGTTGCAGTAACATTTAACATTAAGATTGCAGTAATTTATATAAAATGCTTAGTAGAAGGAGTGTGTATTGTGTTATAATATATATTATAGCAGGAATAATCTCATTGTGTCATTCATTCATATCTAGCCTGAAAGTCTAGATATGATAGTTGGAAGATGTTAAATTTTTTATGTTCAGGAAAGTTTTATTGCATAACAGAACTAGAAAAGTAAAGTGTATAGTGAGCTAGTTCATCTATCTTCTTGGTGCTTAGTGGGATGCCATATTTAATAAAAGTAATTAAGGCCAAAATTTAACATATTTTCATTTAAATATAATTTTTAGCCGAACCGGTTTGGCTCAGTGGATAGAGCGTCGGCCTGCGGACTGAAGGGTCCCAGGTTCGATTCCGGTCAAGGGCATGTGCCTGGGTTGCGGGCACATCCCCAGTAGGGGGCGTGCAGGAGGCAGCTGATCGATCTCTCTCATCAATGTTTCTGGCTCTCTGTCCCTCTCCCTTCTTCTCTGTAAAAAAATCAATAAAATATTAAATATATATATATATATATATATATATATATATATATATATAAATAATTTTTATTTGGCCAGTGCCTGATTTTATACCATCTTTCCTTCGTTCTTTCCTCAGTCTCAAAACAACTCTACCTGGTTGTTTGTATAAAACATTTTACTATTAAATCCAAATGTGGGTATTCCTCAAGATTTGATCATAGCCTTATGCTTTTTCCTACTGTAATTCTATCCAAGTGAACTCAGAATTCATATCTTGAAAAAGTCATTCTCAATCTTTCTGACAAGATCAAATCTCCCCTATAATGTGCTTCCCAGCATCATGAATCTTTTTTTTGTAAGCTTAATTGTGGTTGTAATTTTACATCTCTGTGTGGGTTAATTAATGCTTATTTCACCCACCACATTTATATTTTAAAAAGATAGTAACTATGTTTATTATTCTTACACTTTTATTCCTACCATAGAGCATAATTCTTTGTGCATAGTAGAAAGATCAGTGCCTGTTGAATGAATAGTACCTGTTGAATGAATGAATCTTGTCTTCTTAAGTCCTTCACTTCTATTACTATATTATTACCTTAATTTTTCCCTTCTCCTTTTTGGAGAATATATAGCTATATGTTTATTTTCTCTACTTCCCATTTGAAAAAGTCACTTAGTAGTTTTCTTAAAAAAAAAAAGAGCCTGCATATACTAATCATACAGTAACTTTTAGCTCTCACATCATTTTTTAAATTCTTATTACTATTATTGAAATGTGAGGTTCTTCTGTGGGTCCTTGCCCTGCGAAGTTTAAGGAATAAACTCAGGGACTAACAGATTCCTTTAATAAGAATGTAGATGTTTATTGGAAGCATATACAAACTCTATCTGGACAGGGGTATCCCCAAAGGGACCCACTGGGGAGGGCCCCCCAAATGGGAAAAGCCTGCTCTCTCTAATGGGAAAAAAATCTAAATCTGTAATCTCTCTTGTGTCCCTTTGTCTCCGGTTTATAAAGGGTGCAGTTCTTTGTCTAAACCGGACCCTTTCTAATTGGACTGTTCCTTAATTTAGGACCCCTGTGCTTCCTTTCCTCATTGGTCATTCTGCTACATAGTATTAGTCAAAGTTCAAAGCCCACGTGGTGCCCCTCTTTTTCTCTCTTCCTTATCTTGTTGGTTGGAGTTGCTTTTTATCTCCCTTAGGGCTCTCAGCTGCTCAGGCTAGAGTTACCTCTGTCCTTGGTTTGTAGCTGTTTTAATTGCTCAGGCAAGAAATGCCTCCATCCTTCCTGGACCCCCCCACCCCTTCCCCACCTGTCTGCCTAATTAAGCTAGCTAGCCCTTATCACTATCATTATTATTAAAAATTATCTTATTTACTTCTTTAGCCTGCAGTAGCCCTCAATCTTGGATTGTCTCAGTAGGCTCAAAACTTGTCTTTTTCTTACTTCATTAACTTAAGTCTGCCAGACTCATTTTATTTTATATCTGCTCCTATCAATTTAATGCTAATTCCGTTTCTTAGCACATCATGTTCAACCTGATATGTGACTGATCTTATTTGCATATGCACACCACTCATACTTCTTCCCCTACACATTATGCCCTCTCTCTATATGCCATTTCCTCTTGCCTTTTGCCTTTATTTATACTGTCCTATGAGCTCAAAATTATTTCTCCTCTCTGCCATACATCTTTTCACCAAACTGTGGCATTTACAAATTATTATGTTTAAAAACCAAAACAAAAATTTAAAAATCCTTTTATAAGATTCTGGGAGTTTAATATATCAGTTAAATATGATAGGGAGGAGAAAGAGTATATATGGGCTATTTTTATAAATATTTTAATCATGAGACATAAATTGTATATGCAAGCAAGCATTACTATTCAGTCACAATTCATAAATAGTAATGAAGTGATATTAGTAAATTTCATTTGGTGATGGATATTTGGAACATGTTGCTGATGTTAATATTTCTAATTCAATCATGAGATGTCTGTTAATCATACAATCCTGTTTTTAAAGATTAAGAAAAGTGCTCACTCTTTCAGAAATGAATAATTTTTACTGAAGCAGCAAAGAAAAAATACCTTCTTTGGGACCCAGGTGTTCCTTTGGTCCCCATCCTTTCATGACATACATGTTTAAATATGCTTGAAGAAGGTTGTTCTTAAAATAATAATTATACTTAAATTTAAACTAAGTAAGTATTATATAAATCAATAAATAGGATTCACTTAAACATTATAACCAAATTCCATTTGTAATTTAGTAAATGTGTACTAGCTGAGCTCTTTGGTGAATTTCATCTAGTACCCTGATAGCATAGCAAGGAAGAGTCTGAAGTTATGCATGTTGATTACTTGACATTGCCCATTTACAACATATTTTTATGCATATCAGCACTAAACTAAAACAAATGTTTAAAATATGATCATAAGCAACACTTTAGTAGAGTCACCCATTAAATTCTAGGAGTGTAATCAACTCTTTTAATGGTGAAAACAATCTTTATACTTAAATCACTTTTATAATTTCTAACTATTATACAGTTATTTATTTACATGTCCATCAAAGAGAAACTGAAAAATAGCCACGCTTGAGCAATATTTTTCCACCATATAATTTACAATCTTTAGCTATGATTTAACATGCTACTGTCATTTTCTCATCTTTGTGGGAAGAGAAAGAATGAGTGTAAGTTACCAAGAATCACTATCATTATTCTATGAACACAAGATTTTGTTTTACACACACGTGCTTTTGTATGTACTATATCTTTGTTTCGTTTGGTTTTGTTGTTTCAGTATTTTGCTTGTCATTACTTGATGTAACACACGCTTTCCACTGGAATCATTTCCTGCTACCTAATATACATCCTCTAGAATTTCTTCTAGTGTGGCTGGGTCTCCTGTCAGTGAACTCTTAGTTTTTATTTACCTCAATGTAATTTTTGCTCCAAACTTGACAGACATTGTTACTGGTTATAGAATTCTAAGGAGATAAATATTTTTTTCAGCAGATTGAAGATATTTTACTTTCTTCTGGCTGTCAGATGTCAGTCATTTGAAGATGATTTTGTCTGCTTTCATATTTTTCTCTTTGATTTTTGTGACTTCACTCAACTATGCCAAGGTGTTTATTTTTTGTCCGTTTGACATGTTGTCTTTATGTTTTATTCAGTTTTACTGGTGTTTCAATTTAGAGTTAATTAATTGATTACAACAACCTGAGCTGCCTTCATGGGGAAAAGGCAGTCCCATATATCTTTGTTAATGCTTTGCATGATTTTTAAGTCCCGATTTAGCTTCATAAAATTTAAATCTGGTCAGTTTAATATTTTTAACACAATTACTCTTGTGTGTTTGCTTCCAAAAGAATTAAGATTCCAAAGATTCCTGAGAAATTGGTTATCCTCAAACTGTAAAGGTAGAGAAAATGGGAAAGTTTTTCCACAAAACATGAGTTAACAATCCTGTATCAGAATTTTTTGTACTTGTTTTATTATACTTTGAAATTTAAAAGATTTCATTTGTTTGCTTGATGGTTTGCATTTCCCTACTCCCAACATTTTTGCACAGTTTTCTAGATAATTATTATTAGCATTATATCAGTTTCTGAATCAAAGAAAGCCATCGGTAGGATGACATCCTCAGGAAGAAAAAGAACTGTCCAGGTAATAAAAATAATGTCTTTCAAATATTAATTCACCTTTTGTTTTAACTTTTTAGTTCATATATTTTACTTAAGGTCAGGAATATATAAGTAACAGAATATAGTTAACATTTTACTATGACCTAACAAGATTACAATTTAAGTTGCATTGGCCAAAAATACAATGTATATTTTAGGTAGAAGTAACCACACAATTTTAAAAATTATCTTTATGCCTACATAAATATAGAGTGTAGGTTATCTTTGAATATCTCCTGAATTAAGTATCTCCCCAGTCATCATTAAAATCATTAAGGCATCTACATAAGAAACCTAATACAGCTTCACCAGTAAACCATTCACCTGCCTTCTAAATGAAATACTATTTTTTTTGCCTGTTGAGGAATAAAGATTTATTTATTTACATCAACTGTATATATTATGTAATCCTGAAAATTTGTTGTGACTGATTCTGGCAAAATATTTAGGATAATTCTTTTCTAGAATGTGTAATCCTGGTATGACATTTAAAAAATTTAAAGAATCAAGACTACTTTTTCATATTAAAAACTGACTTCTAATCTTATTACCAATAGCTCCTATATCACCAGCCAAGAGGCCCCTCTTTTTTAATTTAAAGTTTCTAGCTGCTTTCTTTCAACCCTTATTACTTCTCTAATATTTTTCATTCATATTCAGGTATATGCCATATAGGCAGATAGGGATTTGTTTCATTGAGCTCATAGGCATGAAATATAAATGTTTTAATATTTCTCAATGGAATTAAATCTAATGAGAGCACCTACCTTCTCACTATGGCTATGAAAACATCTGGCATAAGTCAATCTTGAGGCCCCTTGTCCATTCATGTTGGATAGGACAGGATCCCAGGAGAGTTATATTGTCCCTTAGTACACGGTGATGGCCATTACTGCCATCGCTGCTTTTGCCTTGTCCTTTGTTCTCTGCCAAACCTTGGCATCTTTTAGGACACAGATTTAAATTTCATAGCAGCTTTTGTGTGACAGGAAGATCAGAACTTTTCTAAGCTCTCAGCAGCTGGATGAAGATTTTCTTTAAATAGCCTCTGGAAATCCAAAGACATAATTCCTCTGGCAATAAGGAAAGCCTAGCCCAGCTGGTGTGGCTCAGTGGTTGAGTACTGACCTATGAACCAGGGGGTCATGTTTCGATTCCTGGTCAGGGCACATGCCGGGGTTGCGGGCTCGATCCCCAGTGTGGAGCATACAGCGGGCAGCCGATAAATGATTCTCTCTCATCATTGATGTTTCTATCTCTCCCTCTCCCTTCCTCTCTGAAATCAATAAAAAATATATGGATATATTTTTAAAAGCCTAGATCTCAGGAAACCTAGGCTTGATTGGAATGTTTTTAATGGGTTATGAGGAAAGGGAGTATTAGAAATAAATTTATTTTTCATTCTTTCTATTTATCTATAGAAGAGACAGAAATTGTGTCAATATATTACCCTGCCACATATACAAACCATGTTTTAGGAACCAAGAAGGATAAGTGAATGTTTTACATTCTTCCACATGAGTACCTTTCTTCAATATTGGTCCAAAGAACACAGATGGTTCTCTATAGTCTACCCACTAATAATTACAAAAAAATTAATTACATATAATGTTGTTTACATGTATTTCACACATCTTAAATGTAAGTGTATTTTTCATTTTTAATTGTTGAATTGCATGTTGAATTTAAAAGTAAATCAATAATAACTTAACAACTAATATGGCATACACTTAATTAAGAATCACTTTCTAAATTAAAAATTCAACAAGACATCAGTAAGAATGTACTGTATGAATCAGTATGTGCTGGGGTAACTTAAAGAATGAGAGTTATATTTTTTAAAGAAGCAGAGGCAAAAGAAGTGTGTACATCTGATAAATGGATTTTATTGGTTCAGCAGTCTCTAGTGCATTGATTATTAAGAAGCTTTATCCAGTAGCAGAATAAAGGATCAGCACTTTGTGCAATTTTCTAACAAAACACTGTGAACTTCCAGGTAAACCATTTGATGTTTTTTCCTGAGAAATTGAAAAAAACATTGCCTTCAGGGATAAAAGTACAGTCCAAAACTGCATAGATATCATTCAGAACTGAACTTATCCAGCACAAACAGATGAAGTAACATTATTGATGACAGGACTGCAAAAGAAAGCACCAGGTTACATTGATTTGTTCAAAATGAAAGTTAATTTCCAAATCTGTTCTTCAAAAATGCTATTGCAAAACACCAGTTTTATTCACTGGGAACATGCATATCGGATGCCTTGATCATAACTCAGATAACCACCTGCAAGTCCAACGTGTTTGCAATTCTCTAACAACCTCTGCCAGAAATTAGATGCAAAACCAGTATCTCAGAGAAAAATGGAGAATTGACTGAATTTATATTCCTAACACCCAAAGGAATGAGGGACTCAGAAATCAAATTGAGATATGAAAAAAATAAGATAACTTTGCATATTCATTTGTATATTGTATATTTTAATTTTTAAAAAACTACTGTGAGCTAAATACGATTATATTCTCTATTTTATATTTGAAGAAACTGAGAGGAAAGATTATATTATTTTTCTATTCATGCATAACAAATAACCACAAATTTAGTGGCTTAAACCAACTCACACATATCTCACAGCCTCTGTAGGTCATGAAACACCAGTCTCACTGGGCTGCAGTTCAGGAATCAGTCGAGGCTGAGTCACATTGGAGCTCAAATGAGGAAAGATAGGCTTCCAGTATCTTCCAGGTTATGAGTAGAACTCGTTTCTTTGTGGTTATAGGTGGAAGGTATCATTTTCTTGATGGTTACAGCTCTCAGATCCTGGAGGCCATCTGCAGCTCCTTGCCAAATGACAAATAAAATGACATAAATTGTAGTTTTGATGTATCCTATATAGTAAAAGCCTAATATGCAAATTGTTGCCTCGGGCGGTCATTCAACTGGGAGTTGGACCGCTCACTATGATGTGTGCTGACCACCAGGGGTGGCGCAGAACGTGGTGGGCGTTGGCCTGCAACCTCTCGCTGGCTACCTGGGGGCGGGGGTGACGGGGATGGAGGTGCGGTGAGAATGCAGGGTTCCCAACAAGCTCGCTCTCACTGCCCCTGCTACCCTCCCCCAGGGATGCCAGGGCTCACATGCCAGGGAAGCCCCCGCAATCAGGTACCAGCGCCCATGAGGAGCTGGGCTGCAGCCGCTGGGACCACAGGGGCTGGTTTGCGCAGGAGACGGTCTGCGAAGCTGGTCGAGAGAGAGCTCGCTGCCCGTCCAGCTTCTGTGCAGCACTGCTGGGTGGTCCAGAGGCCCACGCTGCCCCCCAGCTGGCAGCATCACGCTGCACTCATCACATCTCCACGTGGAGACTTGGGTGTCATGACTCATGTGGAGGGGGTGCGTGGGGGCCCAGGTGCTCCCCAGGGTCCAGAGGTCAGCTGGGACCTGCACTTCCATGCCAGACACTTGCACTTTGATTGCTGGCCAGGCCTAGGACCACACCCGTGTGCTAATTTGGTGCACTGGATCTCTAGTCTATTATAAAGTACCTATTCAAATGAAGATTAGGCATTTTGAAGAGGAAACTTGATAAGCCATTTTTTGATCACTTCTCCCAGTTTTATTGAGAAATATTTGATATATATTACTGTACAAGTTTAAGTTGTACATCAGGATGGTTTGATTTACATGTATGTGTAGGCTGAACTCTGATAAACTTAACCTTGTGGAAGCACAAGAACATGGCTCTGAAGTAGATTTTATGAGGAAAAGGAGGCTTGGAGAGGTTAAGTCACTAGGGCAGTGATGGTGAAACTTTTGAGCTCAGCGTGTCAGCATTTTGAAAAGCCCTAACTTAACACCTTTTGCACCGCTCATGAGCTTTCTTGTGTTTCGCGCGCCATCTGTTAAGGACCTTAATGTCAACACGCTGTCTTGTCCACATCGAATGAAGCGATCTCATTGGTGGAAACTGTGCAGGTCAATCTACGAAAAACTATATAATTGCATGAACCCATAAAGCATTGCAGTTAAGTTGTATTTTGGTCATTCAAATAGTCTTCATCTTCAAGTTCCTGGCGCTTTTAGAAAATGTTTTACGCAGTAGCATACATTAAAAAAGTACTAGGAACTTTGTTTGTTTTTGTAAATAAAAATGTTATAATTATTGAAAAACAACACCTAAATTGCATTATGATCTGTAGTTATGATGATTTAAATAATGTGCAGTTTGCCCAAAAACGTGCGGTCCCTGGTGTATGTCTTAGAGATTTCTATGCGGTATGAAAGGTGTTAACTCTGGTGCCGTGTCACATATAGAAATTTTTTGATATTTGCAACCATAGTAAAACATAGATTTATATTTTTGATATTTATTTTATATATTTAAATGTCATTTAACAAAGAAAAATCAACCAAAAAAAAGAGTTCGCGTGTTATAGGTTCGCCATCACTGTCCTAGGTCATAGGTAGACACCCAACCACTAAGCCATATTGGCAGGGCTTTATTAATATTGTTAAGATTCCATACTTATAGCAGACTAGAGGCCTGGTGCATGAAATTCATGCACGGGTAGGGTCCCTAGGCCTGGCCAGCGATCAGGGCCAATCTGTGGGGCGATCAATGGGCCCCTGCTGGCATCCGCCTTGGTTGGCCTGGGGCCTGTGGGCTGGGGACAGCTCTTGCAATGGGCGTCTGCCCCCTGGTGGTCAGTGTGCATCATAGCGACCAGTCGTTCCACTGGTCATTCTGCTGTTTGGTCAATTTGCATATTTGGCTTTTATTATATAGGATCATACAGTATTTGTCTTCTTCTGACTCATGTCACTTAATGCCTTCTAAGTCTATCCATGTTGCCAAAAATAATAGGATTTCTTATTTATGGCTCAATAATATTTTATTGTATATAAAACTTCCATTGGTTTGTCACCTTACTCAAAGCTGTGTATATTTTTGTCTTATTTCAACATTTCTTGTTAATGTGTGACTTTTGATGATGAATTCCCTAGGGTTTTATTTGTTGAGGAAAGCCTTTTGCCTTTACAACTAAGGATAATTTTTCTGGATTAATCTTGGCTGGAAGTTTTATATTTCAATAATTTGAATATCATTTTATTCTCTCCTGGCCTATAGAGTTTCTGCTGAGAAATATCAAGACACTTTGATGGGCTTCCTTTGTAGGTTACTGTCACCACCACCACCCCCCCCCCCCCCCGGCCTCCCCATGACTGGCTTGGTAATATTTTGTCACTGATTTTAACATTTTAAAAATAATGTGCCTTAGAGAATGTCTTTTTGCATTGACATGATTAGATGTTCTATTAGTTTCTTGTACTTGTATGTCCAGTACCTTCTCTAGGTTGAGAAGTTAGGCTCTCTGTTCCCTTCTCTTTCTTTTCTTCTGAGATACACATTATGAACATATTTCTTCTGAGGAAGTAACTATTTGTGAGATAGCTGGATTATATGGTAAATACATACTTTTTATAAAACATTACCAAACTGTTTTCCAAAGAAGCTATGCTATTTTAATTTTGCACCAGCAAGTTATGAAAGCTCCAGTTGATCTAGATCCTTATCAGCATTTGTCAGTTTGTGTTTTTTGCCTGTTTATTTTGTATTTCAGCCATTATAATACCTGTAGAGTGGTATCTCATTACAGTTGTATTTTTCATCTAACTCGTTACTTACAGTGTTCTCTTTTCTATTTTCTGAATGAGATCAAACTGGTACACATGTTTTTAATATTTAGTAGATTTTAGCATTGAAACAGATATCAGTTTTCTTTGACAGAAGGTTTGAACTATTTAAATCTTTGATACATGATTATTCAGGTTATCTATTTCTTCTTGAGTGAATTTGAAATTTTATATTTTTCAAGGAATTTCTTCATTTAATTTGACAGATTTCAGGGTACAGAGGGTTTTTTGGTATTTATTTTTATCTCATTAATGTCTGTAGGGTCAGTCATGCTATTCCCTAATTCACTTCTGATATTGTTAATTTGCATCTTATTTTTTTCTTTATCTGATTGGAGATTTGTCAATTCTTTTTATCTCAAAAAACAGGTTTTACTTTCATTGATCTTTTTTTATAAAATTATTTAATTTGCCATTCCTCCTGTAGTGATTTTAATAGAAGCTTAGATTAGTGATTTGAGATGTTTCTTTTTTTATATATAAACATGCAATGTTATACTTTTACCTTTGAGAAGTCCTTTAGCTGCATCTCAAAAAAATTACATATTTTTATTTTGATAAATTCTAAATATTTTCAAATGTTCTTGAGACTACCACTGTGACCACAAAAATTTTTATTGAGGTTTTATTTTTCTGGAATGTTATTTCTCCCTGTGTACTGATAGTTTCCTTCGTCAAGTTTAAGTCATTATTCAAATAATATCTTCCCAGTGATGCTGAGCATCTTATTTGAAACTGTAACCCCCAAGGCACACCATTTTCCTTCTCTTCTACAAATGTTTTCTTTACACAATCTTTTGTCTTCCAATATCCTATATATTGCTCATCATCTGTCCTATGTCACAAGAATGTACATTTAATGATATCAGAAAATTTTTCCCACCAAATTCTTAATACCTCTATAGTGTTGACACATGGTAAATGTTCAATATTCAATAGTTTTTAAATTTTGTGTTCATGAAGCTACTTAGAAATTATGATTTGATAATATATTCTGGACCTTCACTCTGAATTAATATCTTAACATATTTTAATATATGTACATTAATATCATCTATAATTTTAATAGTGCTGTAAAATATCAAATTTCATTCTTATAACTGCCATTCTAAATATGCAGGAGACTATTTCTAATACTAATTCTAATTTAAAGATCACAAAATAAAATCTCCAAGAATAAAGTGATGTACACAATTCAAAAAGCCAGGATGGAAGGAGAACTTTATAAGATCTTCTGTTTATAAGCCTAGCATGTTTATAGCATACACATATATCCAGGCAGTAGTACAAATGAGAAGTGTAAATATGGACCTCAACAAAGTTATATTTTATACATATTTATGATATATAAATCCATATGATTCATGCATAAATATCAATTTATGAAGTTTCTAAAAGTACTTAAATAATAAATATTAAAAATAACATTAAAAATAAGAAAACTCGTCTCTAAATTTAAATTGTTTATTTAATAAATTATTAGCTTCTAGGGTCGAGAAACATGCTGACATTCTTTTTTTAAATAAACTTTGAGCAGACATTTAAATATAGTTCACATTCCTCTAAGCAGGAATATTTTAGAATAAGAGTGGATTATCACTTCAGTAGCCAGGTAACATTTTAGCCTTGACATATTCTAACTCTCAAAACATAGCCAAAGGCTTCTTAATTCTCCTGGGACATTATTATTTCTAATAACCACATTTCTAGAGTTTCATTACCATTACAAAGCTTCATTAATATGTACTTAACTCGTAGATAGCAAAGTTTGTCAGTTGTTCCCTCATGAATTTGGGAAAATAATGAGCAAATCAGAATTATTTTCTTCAAAATTATTTTCAATCTCTGTTAAATTGGCCCCCAGGAAAAGAAAACAAAACATCCATAGGTAAAGATGCAAAATTATAGGAATGGGTTTCTCTACTATTTCAAATACACTATTTCCCAGTTTCATATAACTTTGGAAATTTTTAATAGCAATTCAAAATTATAAGCTCAATCAACCGTTTTCTATATTTGGTAGGTTGTATATTTTTATTTTTCTCTTCTAAAAATACTTGATTAGCACAATCCTCCTTCATAGATGCAAACTATTTTCCATTTAAATCGTTTAAAAAGCATGCACCATTGCCATGTTAAATTTATCCTTCAAAGATTGTTCTCCAATTCCAAGTTTCTACCACATGCAAAATTAATCACATTTATTGCAACTACAATAATTGCTTTGAAAGGACATGCCAAAATCTGAATAAATAATTGCTAAGGGCTGAATTTTTGATCCTTACTAATACACACTAGAGAAATGCTTAAAGAGGGGTTTTAGCCCAAACCATATTCAATGAGACAGTGATTACCAGAACCTTAGTAACTCTTTACAGTGTACTTTTAAACAGAATGAGTTAGGAATATCAAGGACAAGGAAAGTAATGAAAGAAGTGATGGGAAGGAAGAGCTAACATTTTTTGCACCACTTCTCTTTCACCTCAGCCATTCCTTGTTAACCACTTTTCTGGTTCCTCCTCATTTTCTAATCACTGAAATATGGAATCTCCCAGGTATTATTCTTAAATCCTTCTCTGTAACTATATAAGCTACTCCACGATTTCCATCAGTCCCATGGATATAAATACCACTACATGCTATTTATTTTTCAAATTATAACTCCAGCTTATTTGTATTGTATTACCTCAACAGCCTACAGGACAATTCTACTAGGATGTCCAAACCAAACTCCTATTCTATTCCCAACCCACAAAACTGCTCTCCTTTGTCTTTTCCATCCTACCTCTCTAATAGGAAGAACATGCTCACATACACATAGAGGTCGTCTTGATTATTTCTTTCTCCTCTGTCACACTTGCAATATAGCACCAAGTGATGTATTTTGAAGACAGACTCAACATCAAGAAATCTTTTCTCACTAACTATTCTATCATTCTGGTCAAAATCATCATCCACTTTTGTATGGATTAGTGCAATAAATTTTCAAATGATCTTCCTGATTCTTCTCTTTATCCAAATATAGTCAGTTAACAAAACAAAACAGCCAGGATACCATCACCAAAATGCCTTTCAGACAAAATTCCCATTCTGCTCAAAATCTTGTAGTGGTTTTTCACTCACTCCAAGTAAAAGCCAGAGACTTAATAGCAGCTCCTAACTACTGTCCACTTTATCTCATAACACAAACCCAGCACCGAATGTACTCTTTACCAGAATAGTTGCCACTTTAACAGAGAAGTTTTTCCTGAATACAGTATGTAAAATAACATTCCACCACTATGTTAATACTCCATATCCCTCCTCTTGCTTTATTTTTGTCCTGAGCACTATCACTATCCTATATAATAAAAGGGTAACATGCAAATTGACCCTAAAGGCAGAATGATCGGGAATGACCAGTTGCTATGACACGCACTGACCACCAGGGGGAAGACACTCAATGCAGGAGCTGCCCCCTGGTGGTCAGTGCACTCCCATAGGGGGAGTTCTGCTCAGCCACAAACCAGGCTGACGGCTGCCAGAGGGATGTCTGACTACCAGCTTAGGCCTGATCCCCTGGGAGTGGGCCTAAGCCAGCAGTGGACATCCCCCAAGGGGTCCCGGACTGCAAGAGGGCACAGGCCAGATGGAGGGACACCCCCCCCCCCCCCCAGTGCATGAATTTTTCGTGCACCAGGCCTCTGGTATAGCCTATACAATTATACTGTCACTACTCACTAGCATGTCAGCTCCTTCAGAGCAAAGATTACTCCATTTCGTTTACTCTTTCTTGATAATTGCCTATCAGTTACACTGTAGTTACTCACTATGTTAATATTAATAATGTTCACCTCTTTCAATTCCACCAGAAGTCTAGGTTTCCTAGGTGTGTGTGTTATTTCTTACATGTTATTATAAATATCTCATTTCATGCCTACACCTCTTTGCTTTTGAACTTATACCACTATGCTCCAGGGATTTTTTTTTACTAAAATGTTCATCCTATTGCAGAATATTTTCACGACCTTAATTGAGAAAAAAGAATAATCTTTTTAAAAATTACAATCTATTGACTTAACCTCATGACATGCACATCAGATTCATAAGATGGGGTTAGTGTTCTCACAACCAAATGCTGTCTCCAAACCCCTTCTCTTCTTCCACTTATGAAATCTCTTCAGTTAAATTCATGACATTTTGCTTTTCCACTGTCTGATTTTCTTTCATCCATAAACTACCTGGTCTCTTCCTGTATAACACTGGAAAGTTTAGCACCTACTCATAACTAACCCTTGTGTTCTTGGTGACTTCAACTTAGAGGCAGGTAGAATTGATTGGCAAATCACATCTAAGAATCTCAGTCTCTAGATCTTTAGTTCCATCCCATCCAATTACCCTATTCTCAGAGAATACATGGATCTCATCGGTAGCAGAAATCACATTACTTCCAAAACCAACTTTTATCTATAAAAACTTCAAATATAACCTATGTCATATTTACATCAGTGTTAATTTTATTAATCATTTAACATTCTTGAGATACTCAATTTCTTTCAAAAATTCATGAATTTCAAACTCCCTATTTCACAGTCATGTGAACATTCTCCATTGTCTTTATTTCAGAAGTCTTCACATTCTAATTCTGTTATTTTGAATCACCAAATGTACAACTCTACCTGTCTTCTTTTTCCAGTTAGTTATAATGAATTACAATGGGCAGGTGGATGTACTTATCAAATATAAGTTCCTCTATCTGTGCTATGGACAGAAAGAGTTTAATACCATGAATTACACATTTTTAATTCCTAAACTGTGTCTCTTGCTCTCTGGAGTAGAATATTAGTTTACAAAGAGGTATGCTACTGGTATATATATTCTCACTTGACACATATATTGTTCCATAGTCCATTTTTCTGTACTTTCAAAACTATTATTTCCAAAGTTTCTAGTTTAGCATATGTTTATTCATTTTAATTTTTTAATTAAGTTTATAAGGCCAACATTGGTTAATATTATATAATTTTTAGGTGTATGACATAACATCTGTATAATCCAGTGTGTTCACCACTGGAAGTGTAGTTTCCTTCCATTACCATATGTTTGAACCCCTTTCTCTTCTGGTAACCACTATTCTGTTTTCTGTATCTATGATAACATTTTTATTCTTGAATTAAGCACATACTTTCTGTCCTATAATTTTCCTGGAACTCCTCTCGTGAAAGTTTTTATGGTCGCCAGTGCTCCAATTTGAAGATAAAAAAATGTATGTAAGATCATTTTACAAAGTTGCATCTTACCTTGTTGAAATACTTTGTTCTCTTAGTCCTTGTGACTCTTGGCTTTCCTACTAATTGGAGAGCTGGACTTATTACCTGGCCTTTAAATGAGGGAGTGCTTTAGTGCTAAGGCTCTCTGTTCCTTTCTCTATAACCTGCCTTGAATGTACTCAAGTAATTCAGGTATTTAAAATACTAAGCATATGCAGATGACTTCATTTATTTCTCAGGGAAAGGACATCCATTTGGAATACAGATTCTTATCCAAAATGACATTTGTATGTATCACACCCAAATTAGCATATCTAAAATGTGTTAATTATTTCCCTCTTCAAATGTGTTTATCTTTCCCTTATTTTCTTAAGCTTAGTAAATAGCAGCACCATTCATCTAGTTGGCCAAGTCAGGAAACATTAGTATTATCTTTGATTCTTCTCTTTCTTTGACACCCCTGACCCCGACCCTGCAGCTTATGAATCATGATGTCCTAGATATTCTACTTTAAAAATATGCCTCAAACTTGTCCATTTTAAACACGGGAAAAACCAGCTATAATTGGGATTTAGCTAATTAAAAGGCATGTTGGTAGAAAAGAAAGTAGAGGTTTTCATTGCACTGAGATTAGTATTTCTGTTAAAAATAGGGTAGCAGAAAGTGAAAAATATCTCTACCAACTTTCCCTATGTACATACTGTTTTTATTTCCTTCCCAGTTTTAACATTCTCTATTTCTTCTTGTCCAAACTCTTATACCCTTTTGCAAAAGAAAATTTCTATGTATTATACTTTTTACACTATTAATTATCTTTTTAAAATATATTTTTCTAGACAGCCTAAATGAAACCAGTGCCAACCTAAGTGCTTGGTTTTTGGAGCTGTCATTTTTTCCAACTGGATGTTATTTAGTCCACCTATATTATTTGTAATTGTTGACCATTTTAAAAAACATACATAAAAGCAGCCAGGGGAAAAATACATTACCTTCAAAGGATTCCTCAGGAATTATCAAGCTGACTATAACAGAATGATATATTAAATTGCTAAAAGAATATAAGTTTCAACCTAGAGTTTTACACCCAGTGAAAATATCCTTCAAACATGAACATAAAGCAGCCGTGGGCAAACTATGGCCTGCGGGCCAGATCCGGCCATTTGAAATGAATAAAGCTAAAAAGAAAAAAGACCGTACCCTTTTATGTAATGATGTTTACTTTGAATTTATATTAGTTCACACAAACACTCCATCCATGCTTTTGTTCCAGCCCTCCGGTCCAGTTTAAGAACCCATTGTGGCCCTCGAGTCAAAAAGTTTGCCCACCCCTGACATAAAGTAAACATGCTTTGTATAAAAACAGAAAATGAAAGCATTAATTTCCAAATATTTTGACAGTAAAGGATATACAAATGGTAGTTCTTTAGGGAAAAAAAATCAGACAATAGTACAAAGTTGCAAGAATGAAGTTAAAATACTTATGAATATAAATAATATACATACCAATTATATATTCACTGAATGAAACAGTAATATCTTAAGGAATTTTAACGATTTCTTAAAGTTCATTATTACAACCATAATGCAAAGAGCACAAGAAACTTATCACTGCTAAATGCTCAAATGAATACATAAGAGAAACAACAGACTGTATTAAGTAATACATAAAGTAACCCTTATAGGATATTTGGTCCACACCAAAAGGTTCTTGATACTTGGTTCTGTCCAAATCATCCATTCTTAATTAAATATCCCAGAGTTCTTTTACTTTGGGTTTATAGGTTGAATACATAAAAAATGCTATCATATCTTCTTGGTCTCATACCTGTATTGTGGCTGTAATGTTGATAATTGTCAATAATAACTCTTCTTGCCTTGGTAGCCTCGCTGGTAATGGCACCTGGGTCTAGACAGAAGGGTTGGGGTTTGAATCCTATTGAAGAGAAGGGTGTTCATCAATTATGGACCAAATATCTCCATGGACATTTGAAACAGGATGAAATATTAAAGACCCAATACCGAGAACCTCTTGATGTAGAACAAATATCTCATGGACAAGTTGGACTGGACCAAATGTCCGCCAATCAGAACAACTAAATTAAGCTTATATGAGACACCTCTTTGGTAGAAGAGTTCAATGAAGTATGGGGAAAACATTTAAAAAATAACCAAAGAAAGCAATATAACCATCTTCATGTCAGACAAAAATGCCATAGGGCAATAGTAATTGAGACATAGAAAAGAATAAAGCAGTCAAATTTGCAGAAAGATATCACAAGCCTAACTGTGTATATATCTTATACCACACCTTCAAAATACCACATTATCAAAGGAAGCCTTTAACCTATCTCATTCAATACTGATAAAAGAAGCTGACCAAAAATCACCAAGAATATTGATTAAACAAGCAGTAACCTATACAATTTTTACCAGTTGATTATCTATTTTTATACATACTCGAGGCCCGGTACATGAATTCATGCAACATTGGGGTCCCTCGGCCTGGCCTGTGGGATAGGGCTGAAACTGGCTCTCCAACATCCCCCAAGGGCTCCCAGATTGTGAGAGGGCACAAGCCAGGCCAAGGGACCCCACTGGTGCAACAATTGGGGCCAAGGGGAGATGTAGGAGGTTGGCCAGCCAGGGAGGGACTGCGGGAGGGCTTCAGGGTGTGTCTAGATTGGCTGGACCCCAGCAGCAAGCTAACCTACCAGTTGGAGCATCTTCCCCCCACCGGTGGTCAGTGTATATCATGGCGAATGGTCAACTCTCTGCCCCCTGGTGGTCAGTGCACGTCATAGTGAGCAGTTGAGTGGCCTTAGCATACATTAGCATATTACGCTTTGATTGGTTGAACAGCCAACTGGACTACCAGACACTTAGCATATTAGGCTTTGATTATATAGGATATACTTACACATATGCACATACTTACATATATACTTTTGGAAAGATATTTAGAATAGACAAATTTAATTATGTTGGTTATCTATAACAAATGCATAATATGCTAATTAGACTGGATGTCCTTCTGGACGAAGCCTGGTGCCAATGCTGGCAGCAGGAAGGCCTACTCTTGTACGAATTTCATGCATCAGGCCTCTAATATTGTATATAACCTCCCCCCCACCCCCGCAATGTTTCTTTCTTCCATTTTAAAGTAAGACTGAGTTACCCAAGAAACACCTTAACAATTACTGTGCATCAATATAATATTTGCTGAGTGTGTTAAATTGATGTTAACTTCCAAAAAAGCATTGTGTGTGACTTTTTGGCAGCCATATATGTGTGTGTGTGAGGGCACAACTTTATTCATAATGTCATTAAAAATATCCTCTATTTGTATGGGTTCATCAAAAATAGTACTTTATTTCATTTTTTACCTGTTATACTAGAACAATCCCCTAATTATATGGACTAAAATAATTTATATAATGTATTAATTTCCTAGGGCTATATAACCAATTATCATAAACTGAGTGGTTGAAAACAGCAAAAATTTATTCTCAGACAGTCTGGAAGCCAGAAGTCTGGAATCAAGCTCTCAGCAGGGTCATGCTTCCTCTGAAAGTTCTAGGAAATAACCTGTCCTTGCCTGCTAGTGCCACCTGGCATACCTTGGCTTATGGCAGCAAAACTCCACTTTCTGTCCAGATCTACCTCTCCCATCTCTTATAAAGGCACCACCAGTCATTGAATTTAGGGCCCAGGATTATTTCATCTTGAGATCAACTTGTTACAACTGCAAAGACCCTATTTACAAATAAGGTCACATTCTGAGATTCTGTACAGAGATGTTAGGGGGGAGAGGAGATGCACTATTTAACCCAATAGTATATACATTTTCTTCTTCCTTGTAATCTATCACCAATTTCATTTTCTATCTTTCATGTAAATTCTCAAGATAATGGTAAGAGATTGTTTCAAATTTTTTTTTGTATTGAGGTATAATTGGTGTACAACATAATGATTCAATATTTTTATATATTGAGAAATTATCACCAAACTAAGACTAGTTAGCACCTGTCACCATACATAGTTACAGAATTTTCCTTTTCTTATAATGAGAACTTTGAAAGTTGCTAAGAGAATACATTTAAAAACTATGCAATCCAGTATCATTAACTATAGTCACCTTGCTGTACATTACATGTCCATGACCTATTTATTTGTAGCTGGAAGTTTGTACCTTTTGATTCCGTTTACCAATTTAGCCCACTTCTAGCCCCTAATCTGTTGTCTGTGTCTATGAGCTTGGTATTATATAGTATCTGTGTCTGACTTATTTCACTTAGCATAATGCCCTTAAGTTCCATATATGTTGTTGCAAATGGCAACATTTCATTCTTTTTTGGCTGAATAATATTACAATCTATATATAAATCACACTTTCTTTATCATTTATTTATTAATGGACACTTAGGTTGTTTTCATACGTTGGCTATTGTAAATAATGCTACAATGAACAAGGGGTGCATACATCTTTTGAGTTAGTGTTTTTGTTTTCTTCAGATAAATATCCAAAAACAATAGCTGGATCATATGGTAGTTTGATAGTCAGTTTTTAAGGCACCTCCATACTGTTTTCCATAGTGACTGCACCAATTTACATTTCTACCAATAATGCCCATTCTCACTGCTTGTTATTTCTTATAAGAACCATTCTAACAGGTATGATATATCATTGTGATTTTGATTTGAATTTCCCTGATGATTAGGGATTGCAAGCATAGTTTCATGTACCTGTTGGCCATAATGTCTTCTTTAGAAAAATATTTATTTAGATACTCTATTTTTAAAAAATTAGATGGTTAGAAATTCTTTCCTGTACCACAAAGAAATCAAATGGTAGGCCCTAATTAGAGTGCTCAAGCTACAAGCCATTCCATCCACTTCTGGATATGTTTTTCTTGGAAAACAAACAAACAAAAACACCAAAAATATCACCATTGACGAATGGTATGATTTAAAAGTTAAAAGCAGGTTTTATTAGAATCAAATAGGTCCATGTGCAAATCCAGGGCCTATAACTAGGTGAGGCTCTACTCTTTCGTAAGTATTGGCTTGAAGTGGAAAAACTTTGCCTTGTTTAAATATGGAGATGTAAATAAACCTGTTAACACATTAAAAGGGACAGTGGTCCATCCATTAATTATAGTCTAGTGTCACATAACTCACCCAATGAATATCATCACGGTACTTCACATAATGTCAATAGTATGTTTTGCTTCATGAACTCGGGCAGGCAAAATACCCTGAAGATGGGACTGTGTCTAATTTGCATAGTCAGATATTTATTTTAAGCCTTGACTCACTTGGACAAGGCGGAAATAAACTGAATCAGCTGTTGATCATTGCCAACAGAATATCAAAGCGAAATCATTGACACCCCCTTCTTTTGTGCTCTGTTTTATTCTTGTAGTTATAATTTATCAGAGCAGCTAATATTGCAGTTTATAGAGGCTGTCTTTTTGAACAAAAACTGCAGTTCTCAAAATATACTATAAAAGACAGCAGTATGGTACTTCACAAATTAATCTATGACTAAAACCTCTAAGCTTCTATTGCTTTACTTAACCAATTTTTGTTTAATAAACCGCACAATTTCTTCTGGGCCAAAAGTATTACCCTACGTTATCTGAAACTCCAGAAAAAAAAAAAAGGATATAATTTCTGACTTCTAGAATTTGAAAGTTAGAAATTTAAAAAATAAGTATGTCTAGGTTTAGTTTTATAGTATTGAAAATGAGTCTGTCTCTCAGCTTTAGAAAAATGTCTCTGCACTTGTAATAAACTGTGAATTTCCCAAATGCAGCAGTTAATCTTAGCAACTCAGAAGTGTCAGACATTAAAATCAGTTTGACACTCATAAAATTGAATACTTTTAATGTCATATACTACACACAGATTATATCCCCTGCATCCAAAATACTAATATCACATTAAAACATGCTTCCTGTTTTCCTAAAATGACATACAGCTAAGAAATCTGCTCAGATATTTCATTATGAGACTGTTATTCTCCAGCATATCATTCTGCCCTTTTCATTCTGGGAGAGATGTCTTGCTTTTATTTACTTCTAATAATTATTTTTAAATGTGTTCCACAACATACATATGCTTATTTTCAAATATTTCCATAGCATTAAGAGAACTTGATGAAACCTCGTGTTAAGAAAAATAAGAATCAAGTTGATCTTCAGTTTTCTGTAATATTTTATTTCATCATTATCTGTTTGCTCAAATTCTTATTGTAGTAGTACTTGAAAACATTTTACTCAGATATTTTTCAGAAATTGCTTTTTCATTTGTGTTTGTTGTACACATTTGTGTCGTACATACAAATGTGACATGTAGCTCTTAAGTCACATTTTAATTTAAAATGTTTACAACATATACATAGACAGACTGATTTCACCCACATAATAACGTCTGTCAATGTATACAATAAGTATTTCTTAAATGTATTTCATAGTATTCTCCAGAGTCAATAAGTCTCAATCTTGTGGTAAAGCATTTTATAAAGGGGAATAGATGAAAGCATAACAAATTCAGGTATCATTTTACTGACATTTCATGATTAAAATGCCAAAATAATAGCGTGCAATGCTGAGGAAACTTCCAAAAGGAAAATACTTGGAGGCTGTATTTTCCAAAGAAATGAAGACCTACTTATTGAATTTATAGAGATGATAGCATTGCTATAATTAGTTGATTGATCTTAGGATTTACATGAAAGGAATACAAGTGATATTTTCTCCAGTAAGAGCTACATTAAATCTCAAGCTCAGTATTTATCTAAAGGAAAGATACAGTTTCTTTGAAATGAGGTTTCAGGTTGTACTTAAAGACAGTTGTGTGTATGTTATTAATGTGGCTGTTTTGTTTAAATATTTCCAAAACAAATTTAAGAGGTTAAAAAATTAGGTGTATAGAGGCAGATTGCCTGTTTCTAAAACTTGGATTTGACACTTTTGATGCATGGCCCTAAGTGAATAATTTAATAGCTCTATGCATCATCTTTAAAACCAAGGTAAAACCTGTATCTTACATTCATAGTTGTTTGGATTATTAAATGAGTTAAAGCACCTAAAAGAGGATAGAAAAGTTTCCTATATTTATAAATTATGATCCTTATTATAAAAGTAAAACAATTATTAATAAAACTAGAGGCCCAGTGTATGAAATTTGTGCGGGGGCGGGGGGGTTGTCCCTCAGCCCGACCTGCACCCTCTCCAATCCGGGAGCCCTTAGAGGATGTCCTACTGACAGCGTAGGCCCACTCCTGGTGGGCCTAAGCCGCAGTCTGGCCTCCTTCTGCAGGAGGCGACCGGGCTGATCAGGGGAAGGCGCCACCCCCATCAACCTGCCACTGCCGGCCGCCGTAGCCACCAAGGTGTTTTCATCAACACAGACTCTAGTCCCTTCACCATAAAAAAGTGACAACTTTCTTTAGGCATTTTCAGGATGTCTCTTTCATAGGATATGACATTTGTTTGTTTCTTTTTTTTATTCTCACCTGAGGATATTTTTCCATTGATTTTTAGAGAGCATGGAAGTGAGAGGGAAAGACAGAGAGAAACATCAAATGTGAGAGGGACACTTCAATTGGTTGCCTCCTGCATGAGCCCTGACCTTGGCCCCAGCCAGGAAGGAGCCTGCAACCTAGGTACATACCCTTGACCAGAATTGAACCTGGACCCTGCGGTCGGCAGGCCGAGTCTCTATCCACTGAGCCAAAGCAGCTAGGGCAGGATATGACATTTCTTAGCCCCTCCAGCAGCGGACCTTCGTTTTTTCCTCAAGGAGTGAGGTGGAAAAATCCTAGATCACCTTCTTGGATTCTTATTACCCAAGTTACCAAGAACACTGAGAGTGGCATATGGGGAGCTTTGCCAATGAGCGGTCACTGCCGCCATGGTGAGTTGGCAGGCCCCGCTTTCTGCAGGCCTGCATCATCCGTGGCTTGCCTCACCAAACACGCAGTCCCCTCCCGCCCACCTGTGCGCAGCCTCCTTCTGAGTGGTCATGACCATTACGGTGTCCTGGACAATTTGCATATTACCTCTATATATATAGATAACAGAAAACATTTCAAATATTTGTTGCTGAAAAATATATTCTGAAAAACATTCTAAATTGATTTTATACATTTAGGCACAAAATATTATTTTCAGTTCTAACCTACATTTATATCTTATGGTAAAACCTACTTTAGAAAAATTTTGGTTAACAAAAAAAAAAAAAATAGAGCCAGAACTCAAAACAGTATCTATTTTATAAATTTGTGTCTAATTATTTTCCTATGCTCACTTCAAGAATTAAGCTTCTAAGCCTAGCTGGTTTGGCTCACTGGATAGAGCATTGGCCTGTGGCCTGAAGGGTTCTGGGTTTGATTTAGGTTAAGGGTACATACCTTGGTTGCAGGCTCTATACCTGGCCCTGGTCTGGGTGCGTGCAGGAGGCAATGATTAATGTCTCTCTCACTGTCTCTCCCCCAACGTTCTATGTTCTAGAATATATTATATAATATTGGAATTATCTATTTCTTAAAGGTTATATTGCACTTATTTGCAAAATTATCTTATCCCAGTGTCTATGGTAAACTTTTAGTAAGAATGCATTTTAATAAGCAAAAATTGTGACTGTTTTGCTCCCCTGTATCCTTAAAACTAGAAAGAGTATTTGCAGCTGTTACTCAATAATCATTTGTTGAATGAAGAAAGCATTCCTTTATATTCCAAGTATTTTATCTCACTTATTATTTATAGTCATTCTCTAAGACTAATTTTCAGAAGAAAATAAATATTAAAGAGGTTAATAAATTCACCCTTGTCATGAGTCTCCAAATGTTTGATCTTTATGTTTAACCCACAGATATATTTGACTCTAACATCTATAACTTTAAACTTTTAGCCACAGACATTCATATTAATTGCACTTATTTATCAATCTTCATATACTCTATAAAGCACAATTTCTCTGAGTTTCTACATTTTTTCCACAATATGTTCCTTGAAGGCAATCCACTAACTAGAACTTAGCACATGCCTTTATTTTATTATTATATTTTTAATCTTTGTTGAAATTATTACATATGTCCCCTTTTTTCTGCCATTGACCTCTTCTAACCCAACTCCATGCCCCACCCCCAGGCCTTCATCACCCTATTGTCTATGTCCATGGGTTATGCATACATGCATACAAGTTCTTTTGTTGATCTCTTCCTACCCGCGACTTCCCTCTGAGATTCCTCAGTCTGTTCCATGCTTCTATGTCTCTGGATCTATTTTATCATCAGATTCCACATTTGAGTGAGATCATGTGATATTTGTCTTTTTTCTGACTGGCTTATTTCACTTAGCATAATACTCCCCAGGTCCTTCCATGCTGTCTCGAAGGGTAAGGGTCCTTCTTTCTTACAGCTGCATAGTATTCCAAGGTAAAAATATACCACAGCTTTTTATCCACTCATCTACTGATTGGTATTCGGGCTGTTTCCAGATCTTAGCTATTATAAATTGTGCTGCTATGCACAAAGGGATGCAGATATTCTTTCTGACTGGTGGCAGATTCTGTAATATGGTATTGTGGGTGCATAATTCAATTACAGCTCTAGTTTAAAAGATGTAAAAAATAACCATAAGTGTAATATTCTATTAGTTATACATAATGATGGAAAAGAAACATACTATTACCAAGAGATACTAAAAACAAAACAAAACAGAATGACCATAGGATAAGAAACAAACAGTGCATTTACGAAACAGACCCAAAACATGAACATAATGACAATAATACATTCTTACCTATCAATAATTACTTTAAATGTAAACAGATTAAATTGTCCAATCAAAAAACACAGAATGGTTCAATGAATTGAAAAATAGATCAAACAACATGATTTCTATAAAAGACTTGTTTTAGCCTTAAAGACACATATAGACCGAAAGTGAGGAATGGAAAAATATTTTAAACAAATGGTAATCAAAAGAATGCAGAAGTACCTATACTTATATCAGAGATAATAGACGTTGGATTAAATATAGTAAAAGAGGCAGAAGGTTATATAATTATACTGGGGTCATTCCATCAAGAAAATAGAACAATTTGAAATATTTATGACTCCCAACATCTGAGCACCTAATATGCAAGGAAAATAGTAATAGAGCCAAAAGGAAACAGAAACAGCAATACAATAATAGTTGTACCCCACTCTAAATAATGAGTAAGTCATCAAGATATAGAATAAAGAACAGTGGATTTGGGTAATACTATAGATCAAATGGAACTTACATATACAGAACATTTTATTAGAAAGCAGCACAATACACATTCTTCTCAAGTGCACATATGCCATTTTCAAGGATAGACCTTTTGCTAAGCAACAAGAAAAGTTTTAGCAAAATCAAGTTGTTTGAAAATATGCCAATTTTTTTCTGACCACAATAGTATGAAACTAAAACATTCATGAATACATACTAGTAGATATTGTGCAAAACTTAAAAATAAATTGCTGGGAAATAAAGACAATATACCAAAACTTATGACATGCAGCAAAAACAATTCCAAAAGGGAAGTTAATAACAATAAACACCTACATTAAAAATCAAGAAAGATCTCCAATAAATGACCTAGCTCTATACCTTAAGATACTAAAAAATAAAACCAAAAAACATGATCCCAGGTTGGTAGAAGGAAGAAAATAAGATTAGAACAGAAATGAACAGAAAAAAAAGAATAGGAAAAAACAAATTATAAAACTAAGTTGGTTTTTTAAAGTGTAAAGTTGATGATCCTTTAGCTAGGATAACTAAGGGAAAAAGAGAAAAGACTAAAAAAATTATAAATGAAAAAGGAGACAATACAAAAGAAATAGAAAGGCTTATAGGAGATGCCAACAACATCCAAAGTAACAAAATATCTAGGAATAAATTTAATCAATGTGGTGAAAGATAATTACAAAATACTGATGAAAGAAATCAAATAACTGAAAAGGTAACCCTTGTTCATGAGTTGGAAGAATTAATATTCTTAAAATGTTCCTACGACACAAAGCCATCTATAGATTCAATACAATCCCTATCAAAATTCCATTGGTATTTTTGACAAAAGTAGAATTTATATGGAACTATTAAAGGCCCCAACTAGCCAAAGCAATCTTGAAAAAGAACAAAGCTGGAGGCATCATGCTCCTGATTTCAAACTCTATTACACAACTATAGTAATCAAAACAGTATTGTGCTGCATACAGACACAGATTCAGGGAACAGAATATAGGGTCAAGAAACACACCCATGTGTGCTCAATTAACATGAAAAAAAGGCCAGAATGTAAAATGGGAAAATGACAGTTTCTTCAATAAATGGGATTGGGAAAACTGGACAGCCACATGAATAAACAGATAGAACTATTTCAAACTAAAAGCTTCTGCACAGCAAAGGACACCATCAACAAAGGGGACAGGCAATCTACTGAATGGGCAAAGATATTTGCAAATCATGTATCAGATAAGGAGTTATAATCCAAAATATATAAAGAACTCATACAACTCAAAGTGCAAGGATCTAAATAGATATTTTTCTTTTTTTTTCTCTTTATTTATTTATGTTTTGTTTTACTGCTTAAAGTATTACAAAGGGTATTACATATGTGTCCTTTTTCAAAAAAAAGATGATGGCCATCTATCACATGAATGATGTTCAACATGACTAATCATAAGGGACACACAAATCAAAACCACAATGAGGTATCAACTCACATTTGTCATAATGGCTAAGAAAAGACAAGAAAAAATGGATACCTGTGTGTACTGTTTTTTTGGTGGAAATGTAAATTAGTGCAGCCACTATGTAAATCAGTATGGTGGTTCCTCCAAATATTAAAAATGGAACTACCCTATGATCCAGCAATTCTACTTCTGGGTATTTATCCAAAGAAAATAAACTAATCTGATATACAAGGTGGGGCAAAAGTAGGCTTACAGTTGTGAGTATGTGAAAGTTTATTATTGTATTTCTATTAATTATTGTATTACTTTCCATACAAAAAACTATAAACCTCCTTTTGCCCTGCACTGTATGTACCCCTATGTTCACTGTAGCATTATTTACAATAGTAAAGACATGAAAATAACCTAAGTGTCCATTGACGGATGAATAAATAAAGGTTGGTATATACACACAATAGAAGACTACTCAGCCATTAAAAGGAAGGAAATCTTGCCATTTGTGTCAACATGAATGGACCTGAGAGTATTATGCTAAGTGTAACAGATCAGACGGAGAAAGACAAATACCACATGATCTCACTTATATGTGGCATTATAAAATTTCATAGATGCAAAGAACAGATTAGTGTTTGCCAGAGGTGGAAGCTGGGAGGGTGGCAAAATGGGTAAAGGAGATCAAAAGGTATAAAACTCTGCCCTAACTGGTTTGGCTCAGTGGACAGAGTGTCGGCCTGTGGACTCAGGGTCCCAGGTTTGATTCCAGTGAAGGGCATGTACCTTGGTTGTGAGCACATCCCCAGTGGAGAGTGTGTAGGAGGCAGCTGATCAATGTTTCTCTCTCATCAATGTTTCTAACTCTCTATCCCTCTCCGTTCCTCTCTGTAAAAATCAATAAAATGTATTTTTTAAAAAGGTATAAAACTCTAGATATAATATATAGTGTGGTGACTTTAGTAAATAATACTGCATTGTATATTGGAATGTAGCTAAGAGAGTAAATTCTTATTCAATAAAATTTTTTTTAACTATTCTGATGATGAATGATATCTACACTTATTGTGCTGATCATTTCATAGCATATGCAAAAATAGAAAAATCTATGTAGATACAAATCTTGTTTGGTTATGTTCACATCCAATAAAAGTTTTGATATAGGTATATAAATGCACACAATTTGTTTAGCAATTTATGTAATCAGAAGTCAACACTGTGACATGTATAATCACAAGGTATTTTTAATTGTTAATTTAAATAGATAATATAGCATTGATAATCAGCAGGATTGTTTTTTATTGAATTGTGCTTAACTCTTAACAACCTCAGATTTTATTGAATAACATAACTTAATGGGTCCTGATATAGTGTATTCCATAGGGGTGTTTGTTTAGAAGACATTGACCATTGTATTATTTGAGTGTTCCCTGTCATATGGTTCACAAAAGAAACTTTTCTGTAAGTGCAATAAGACTTTTAATTCTCCTATTGATTATATATTATCAACAATAAGATTTAGCATGATTAATTGTTTGTTTTGCACTGCTTTGGTCCTAGAAAGCTTAAAATAAATGTTTCAATGTTAGCAAAGTATAGGACTACTGACCTGCATATGTCATTGATAATTTTTCAAAGTTTTATTTCATTTTTGTCATCCTGATTGTATTTTTATGTATTAAATATATATGTACACATATTGAATATATTAATCTAAGTATTAGGAAGAGTTTAATAAATATTAGTATTCTCTATTTGATGGACTTTTAAATACTAGGAGTAAAAATTTTGTATAGATCAACTTAATTTTATAGCCATCCAATTTACAGCACAACACCATACACATAGCATTTGAACAATATTATAACTTTCTTAACTCTATAATTTTTCATGTCAATTAAAATATCAAATTTATAGTAAGTTACAATTGCCTTCAAATCAATACAGGAGATTAAAAATACCATTGCTTTAAAAATGTTTTCAGGCATTTCTATTCAGACTACTTCAAGGATTATTGTTTCAATAGTGTGTGAAATCAGTGTATAATTGTTTACAGAAAATCATAATTTATTGTTTTTCATGACAGTACAAATATAAAACACTAAATTAAATTCAAATATTTATACAAATCATTTTTCTATTGAGCAGGAAAATCTATAGAATATGCTTAAGCCATTGATTTATAAAGTCCTTAGTTTATTACTGAGGTCATATTTTAGGTGGTAATATTATCAATATTTGATCTGACCTGGAAAATAGCCACCGTCTTCCTAATGGATGCACAGTAAGTGATTTATAATGTCCTCTCCTTTTTCCAGTATCAATCAATTAGAATGTGTAACTTCCTATGAAATTATTGAGCATATGTTTTAACATATGGCTTTAAAAATAAAGCCAAACTATGAAAGTGGCACAGACCTAACATTCACATTTATGAGATTCATGAATTATTAGAAACAATCAGGAAAGTAGAAGTTCTTTTTCACTACTAAGGAAAACTGGAAAGTATACAATCAAGTGTTAACAAACCACTGTTATGAAGGGCACAATTCCTCCTTCTACAGGAAATGATGGTGGTATAAGACTCTGGAAGTGGAGCATAACATGGCAAAATGGAGGTCTTGAGTGTATATAGTTTAAGACTCAGTAAAAGTGTAATTGTACTTATTTTTTTAAAAATATATTTTATTGATTTTTTACAGAGAGGAAGGGAGAGGGATAGAGAGTTAGAAATATCGATGAGAGAGAAACATCGATCAGCTGCCTCCTGCACAACCCCTACTGGGGATGTGCCTGCAACCAAGGTACATGCCCTTGACCAGAATCGAACCTGGGACCCTTCAGTTCGCAGGCCGATGCTCCATCCACCAAGCCAAATTTAGGGCTGTGCTTATTTTTTTTTTTTGAATAAAAGAAAAAAACACATTTTATTCTAAACGAGTACATGAAAAATTTCCTTTCAAGGGAATGGAACATAGGCATTTTTGCTTCTCTGGTGATAATCTGTTTGATAAAATTATGTTATAGGGCTAACCACAGGAAAACCTAAACAGGGAATAGTCTGTGTATTATAAATGAGTATTTTCCAACATTTAAACTGCTCCTATATACACTGTTTAATTCAACTCACAAAATTTATTGCCAAGGATGTTTTTTCCAATGTAGTCCATGTATGAGAAATTCCCCTAAGTAACTGAAGAGTGCTTAAGAAAAAAATACAAGTAGCTAAAGTTTGAAGGTTGATTATCATTTTAAAAATTATTTTAATAACATGAGAAAATTTGAACAGAGATATGGAAAATTTTTTTCTGACTCCTACCTCAGTGCTTTTACTATAACTTTATGTTGCATAGTTGAGAAGAACATAAAAACAGGCTAGAAAAAATTTCTGGGCTTAAATAAAAATTTTTTTTTATATTAATGTGTCCCAGAAAACAAAACATTGAATATTTGTATAGGCCACTTTGTTTTTCATTATTTACTCTTTTATTATGTGCACTATAAAAGAGAAAATATATAACACAATAAAATGATTTTCCTCTCCCTCTGGGCCCTCACATTCCAGCCCTCAAGAAGTAACTATAGTTACCAATTTATTCTGAATTCTTCAAGAGAGTTTCTATAATATAAAAGCATTTTTTTGAAATCCACAACTCATGTAAAAATCAGAATTTAGTTGATATTCTGCACTTAATTAACTTAATTATGGGCATTTTTGTCCATATCTATAGCTTTATCTTGTATTACATAATTGTATTGCATTATATGACATAATTCATTAACAGGTCCTTATTAGTGGAAAGTAGATTGTATATCAGTTGGAAATGTCTTTAGCAGAAACCCAGAATTCCCAAATAAAGTATTTCGAACAAATAGAAGATGGTTTGCTTTGTTTTTTTCTATAACAAAATATCTCTATGTGAACATTTGACATCTTTGTTTAGTAGCTCCATGATGTCTGCTATCTAAGATTATTTTAACCTTTGCCCTCATAGTTACAAATGGTCTTCTTAGGTCATGATTACACCCGTCCATATTCAGATGAAGAGCAGTGCATCAGAATTGTCGGCCTCTTTTATCAGGGAAGTAAGATTTCCTGAATCTTTCTGACACATATTTCTGCCTACACCTCATTACTAGCAAGATATGAAATGGAGACTCCTGGAGACAAGGGAGATTGGCTTGGCTAAGGAAGTAATTAACTCAATGACATGAGTAAGGGGGTGGAATTTTTTATTGTTAGTCAAAATAATAGTGTTTGTGGGTTGTTACCATTTTTCCCAAAAATTTCCACAATGAAAATCATTGTAACTGCCTTACGTGAAGATAACTGTATGACAAATTCCTTTTAATGACACAGAAAACAGAACAATGGGAGTAACAAAATATAAAGCAGAAACAGGGAAAGAGAGGAGAGAAGAGGAGGGGAATAACATGGAATGAAAGTTAAAATATGAGACTAGAGAAAAATAGCTGAGGTTGGTATAAAATGGATGAAATACCTGCACAGGTTATATTACCTCTCTGTATTTACTTTCAAGAGAAGTAAACTATCCACTGCTACAGATTTGCTGTCTGCTAAACTCTTCCTTCCAGATAGTACCTTTGTATCCATCCTTTTGTAGGAGCAAAGTATGGTACTCAGACAAATGCAAGTTAAAATAACAGTGAAAGTTCATTTTATACCCATCAGGATAGCAAAACTTAACAAAACTAATAAAGAAATGGGAGAGGATACATGCCTACTCTGTTGGTCAAAATAAAGTGTCAACTCCCCCTTGAAAATCACTCTGGCAAGATTTCTTCTTTGTATGGGGAAGCAGAAGAGGGTAAAGGGTGATGAAAGGAGATGACTTGAGATGGTGAACACACAATGCAATATACAGATGATTACAAAATTGTACACCTTAAATCTATATATAATTTTACTAACCAATGTAACCTCAATAAATCCAATAAACAAAATTAAAGCACTCACGCAACATAATATAAATAATTAGATGATAGATAGATATCCTTCACATATTCCTAGGGATTTATCCCTTAAAAAGGAGTTATTATAAAATATTAACTAGAATGTTAATGCAATCATTGTAATCAAAAAATGACAAAAAAGTGAATTTTTACCTAGAGTAAATGGTCCATGAAATATGACAAATCCACACCATGGTATGTGATATATCTATTAAACCCAGAGAAGATTCTTAGAAGAGGAAAAATAGAGAATTTTAAAGTATGTGGAGATTTAAAAAATGCTACTGAAAAAAACAATGGATCAAAGAAAAAAATATAAAACTAGCTTGAAACAAATAAAAGCACAACATGCTGAAAGATGGAATATAGCAAAAGCAGATTTAAGAGGGAAGCTCAGAAAAATAAATGTCTATATCGAGACCAAAAAAGGCCCGGCCAATGTGGCTCAGTTGGTTCAGCATTATCCCAAGCCCAGGAGGCTGATTCCTGGCCTGGACACATGCCCTGATTGCAGGCCTGATCCCCAGTGGGGGGGGGGTAAGGGGGGCTGCAGGAGGCAGGGGACCCATGCTTCTCTCTCATTGATGTTTCTATCTCATGCTTCCTGAAGTCCATAAAAACATTTTTTAAAAAGACACAAAAAGTTAAAATAAAAAGACCTAACTTTATATCTCAAGGAACTAGTAAAAGAAAAACAAATGAAGCCAAAGTTAGCAGAAGGGAGGAAATATAGATCAGTGTAGAAATAATGAAATAGAGATTTAAAAGAAAATAGAAAAGATTAATAAAACCAAGAGCTGGTGTTTTGAAATGACTAACACAACAGACAAACCTTCAGCTAGACTCACCCAGAAAAAGTGAGTAGATTCAAGTGAGTAGATTCAAATGAGTAAAAATCAGAAATCAATGAGAAGTAACTGATACCACAGAAATACAAAAGGTCATATGACTACTATGAACAATTTTCCGCCAACAAACTGGACACCCAGAAAGAAATGGGTAAATGTCTAGAGACATATGACATACCAATTGAATCAAAGTTATAAAAAATCTAGGCAGAATATTAGTATAGGCAGTGCTTCTCAACCTTCTGTCCCTTTAAATACAGTTCCTCATGTTGTGACCCCAACCATAAAATTATTTTTGTTGCTACTTCATAACTGTAATTTTGCTACTGTTATGAATCATAATGTAAATATCTGATATGCAGGATGGTCTTAGGCGACCCCTGTGAAAGGGTCGTTCGACCACCAAAGGGGTCGCGACCCACAGGTTGAGAACCACTGGTATAGAGATTGAGCAAGCAACAAAAAACCTTTCAGCAAACAAAAGTCCATAAGCAGATGGCTGCACTGGTAAATTCTACAAAATATTTAAAGAACAAAGTTACAGGCAAACATCCCTGATGAACATAAATGAAAAATATCTATAACAAAACATTAGTTAACCAATTTCAAAAATAGATTTAAAAGATCATACACCATGATCAGGTGGGATTTATTCCAAGAATGCAAGAATAAGTCAACATACATAAATCAAAGTGATGCACCCCATTAATAAAATAAATGGCATTTGACATACTTCAACATTTATTCATGATTTTTATAAAAATATCTTTAACAAAGATATAGAAGGACCATACCTCAATATAAAGGCCATATATGTAAGTCCACAGCTAACATCATACTCAGTGGTGCAAAACTGAACACTTTTCGGCTAAGATCAGGAAAAAGACAGGATGCCCACTCTCACCACTCAATAGAGAGAAATAAACCTATCTCAAAAAAAAACCTATATGTATATACTAAATAAACCTATCTCAGAAATAAACCTGTATGTATATGCTCCATGAATTAATGACAAAGGAGCCAAAAAATATATATCGGAGAAAGGACAGTCTCTTTAATAAACAGTGTTTGGAAAACTGGATGGCCAAATATGAAACTGGATCCCTACCTTACTTATATACTAAAAAACAAATTCATAATTAAATATTTGAATATATGAAGCTAAATACTAAAAAACCAACTTATAATTAAATATTTGAATTTAATGCACGAATCTATAAATCTCTTAGTAGAAAACATGGACAGTTTACTCCTTGATTATTTTTTTAATGTGACATCAAAGGCAACAAAATGTTTCTATCTCCCCCCTTCCTCTCTCTCTAAAAATAAACAAAAATATTTTTTAAAAAGATAGGTTAATCCTAATTAGAAATAGGATTAAATTATATAAATCTAACTGAACATGAGTCTTGATGGATTACTATATTTAAACTAGGCCAAGATGAGGAAGGTATTGTAGGAGAAAAAGAATAGCAAAGCAAATTGTGAAGACAGGGCATTACCAGTATATGTACATGCAGAATGCAGGAATAGGTTTATGCCCAGCGATATAACTGCCTAACAGTTTAAAAGTGAATATAGGAGTAGACACTCATGTCCCCAAAATAAACTTATAGATTTTTCTCTGTAGGTTAATAACAGATTGTTCCCATTTTAGGTAAAAGTTAAGATGAAAAAATAGTATATTTTATTTTTTATTATATTATTTTAAGTCACTTTACTATCTTACATCAATACTTTGACTTCATAAAAATTGCCAATTTTAGTTTTTCCTCCTTTTATTTTTCCAGTTCAATGAAAGAAATTTATTGACTTCTCCAAGTTCTGTGAATATGTTCTCACCACAGAGATGTATTCCGTAGTTTGCTATTTTATAGAGGAATTATTTTCTTCAAAATATTTTATGCAGTAAAGTATATTGAGATAATTTGTATGGAAGACTGCATAAAATAAAACAATTGCTGTTATTAATTTCAAACCAGTACAGCATATAAAAAGGGTAGTAAGTGTTGCTGTGCTTTTTTATGTCTTGAGAATGTTGGGAAGTTCAAAGTCTCATTTGGAGAAAAAACTAATTTGACAAATCGCAACTAAACAAACTTATTTCTCACATTATTTTAAAGCAAGAACTTTTCATGTTTTTCAATGTCTCATGTAAATGTTTCTCAACTGGAGTACATTCTGGCGCCTAGCAAACACCTGTTTTTACTTAATGTCATTTTATATCAATCCTATAAGAACACTGATCTCATGAAAATGGGACCGGGTGTGTTAATGGTATAATTACACTATACATTCAGAGAGGCCATTGTTCACATTCAGTGACCTCACCAACTTTTATAAAGGAATGATTCTACTAACTTAGTGAAGTGCTCTTACCTTGCCCGGTTTTCCTGCTTCCCATTCATGATAAACCTAGATTTCCCAGAAGCATAGAATGTAACGATTAACAAGAGCAAAGACTCTTCATAAGGTGATCTTAGCAGTCAGAGGCCGGGGGGAATCAAGGAGAAAATGTAATCCAAACGCAATCAGTGATTTTAGAAACAAGGGACATTGTTCCATGAAGACACTGTTTACATGTATTGTTGTTGCCATTTTTTTTCTTTCTAAATTTTTAAAGAGTGGATTTGAATATGGACTGAATAGGATACTGTGGGATGGGGACAAATTGTAGAAACTTGGTCTCTCATCCACCTAACTAAACACAGGATTTTCTTTGCCTGCTCACTTATTGAGTATTTGTGAAACAGATCTAGACAATAAGTGGCCTGCTCTTTGAAAAGTGCGTTAGGATGGTGATAAAATTTAAATGATTATTAGTTACTCTAACTTGTTGGACTATATTGTATTAAATGTGCCTTTGTACAGTGTTGTATCACGTGGGCCGCAATTATGTGAATCTATGGTGTGTGTGTGTGGGGGGGGGGTGTGTGTATGAGAGAGAGAGAGAGAGAGAGAGAGAGAGAGAGAGAGAGAGAGAGAATTAGCAGTAGCAGCAATTGCTGTTATTTACAAAAAGTAAGTGCAACTACCTTGGGATAGGAAAGATATCAAACAAAATACATTTCAACTGTGAATTATATGTATATGTGAACTCGGTAAGATATTTAGAATTCTAGCTTTTATAATCCATTGACTTGTAATGCCTTGACCTCCACCCCTAATTCTGCTGCTGATTTCTCAACTTTGGTCAGAGACCAAGATCTGTACTACTTTAAAAATAAAACACTGAAATAAGAACAATACCTATACACTATGGAAATGAGAATGATACAAAGACTTTTGTATCTTTTGTTACTAGATGTTAATGGGGAGAATATTAGAATGAAGAGACACAGCCTGTAATTTCCTTATTTTAAAAAGTTTTGTCTAAGAATCCATAGCTCTGTAAGAACAATCATTTTATAATTTACTAGAGGCCCAGTGCATGAAATTCATGCACTGGGTCCCCTCAGCCCAGCCTGCACCCTCTCCAATCTGGGACCACTGGCTCGTAACTGCTCACCTGCCTCCCACCCCTAACTGCCTGATCACCCCTAACTGCCTCTGCCTGCTGGCCTGTTCTCCACCTGGTTGCCCCCAACTGCCTGCTCCCCCGCCAGCCTGGTTGCCCCCCTCTGCCTCCCTGGTCACCCCCTCTGCTGCCCTGGTCGCCCCATGCAGCCTGCTGTTCGGTCGTTTGGTCATCCCTCACTGCCCTCTATGCTGGCCTGGTCACCTCACATAGCCTGCTGTTCAGTCGTTTGGCCGTCCCTCACTAACCCCCCTGCCAGCTTTGTCGCCCCACTCAGCCTGTTCAGATGCCCATTTGGTTGTTTTAGGTGTGAGGGCCCCTGGATCTTTATATGGATAGTAATCTGCTTCTTTTAAGTCAGACACTTTCGGAATCAGAGACTGGCTTCTTCTAATAAACTTCAGTTTCATTAATTGTTTTTTCCCCATGACTTTATTCTTCGATTTTCACTAGACAAGAACTCAGACTTAAAAAAAAACACCCACATTTTGGGGTTTCAAAACTCACATGAGTACTATTTTCATGTCCGTAATTATGAAATAAAAAGTGATTCTACCAGGCAGTGCAGTTGTTCAAATTAAACCATAAATGTGATAGCATATGTCGAAGTCTGTGCAGAATAAAACAGTCTAGTACACAACACAACAAAATCCTGCCTTTTCTTCTGTAGAAACAACACATGAAAGAGAATGTGCCAGAGAAAAACTAAATCAAATCATAGATTCCTTCTTAAAAGGCAAGATTCCCTTAAAATTACTATTTTGGGGGCTCAATAAAAAATAAAAGCTCCTATACTTCTAAAACACACTGCTTTATTCTGAAACTATCAACCTTCTGAAAAATGTATTTAGGAATAATTTCACTTCAGACCACTTCTTTGGAATAATCTTAAAGAAACTGTGGAGGGCAGTTAACCCCACCCTTTCATTAGTATTCAGGAAATGACCCAAACACAGTGGTTATAGATATTCCACATCAATTTTCAAGAATTCTTAGGATGAACAAGTGATTTGCCATTGACATAGTTCTAAGCACACATATCATGCCAGGGAATTGGTATCAAAATACGTATTTACATTTGACCCAGTGATCCCACTTCTAGGAATATATCCCAAGAAACTAGAAACACCAATCAGGAAGGACATATGCGCCCCTATGTTCATAGCAGCACAATGAACATAGCTCAGATCTGGAAACAGCCTAAGTGCCATCAGCAGATGAGTGGATTAGAAAACTGTGGTGCATCTACACAATGGAATACTACACTGCTGTGAAAAGGAAGGATCCCCTACCATTTGCAACAGTATGGGTGGAACTGGAGAGCATTATGCTAAGTGAAATAAGCCAGTCAGAGAAAGATAAATATCACATGATCTCAGTCATTTGTGGATTATAATGAACATAAACTGGTGAACAAAAACAGATCCAGAGACTGAGAAGCACTGATCATATGCTCAAACCTCAAAGGGAAGGTAGGGGATGGTGGGAGTAAGGGGGAGAGATCAACAAAAGGACTTGTATGCATGCATATAAGCATAACCAATGGACACAGACACCAGGGGGTGAGGGCATAAGCAGGGGGAGGGGGGGACCATAGGGGGATAAGGACACATATGTAATACCTTAATCAATAAAAAAACAAAAACGTGTTTACCAGAATCAGAATTTTTCAAGGAATTGTGATGAATTACAATCATAGATAATGAAATATATTTTTTAAAACTGTCTAGGTTTACTAATTTATTTGAAAAGGTTTTAGTTAACATACATTCCTAATGGAATATTAATATCTGGAACAAGAATAACTACAACCATCAACAGTTGATAAATCATTCATTGTTCTTTGCTGTTACTTTGAGGTCAATTATGAATATCATTCCCTGTCATTCACTATGTGAAGACTGGGGTGATGGATAGAAAATGAACTGCACATTTTTAAAGAATGTTCTGTATGTTCAGAAGGAATGAAAAAAAAAAAACAAACTGCTGTGATGGAAATGGCAGAGGGAATTTAATACCAAAAAAAGTTAGTAAGTAGGAAAGCTGCTATGGCCCTCACCTTGTGTTAATTCCTAAGGGAAACATTGTCTATCTTTGTCTTCATTCGGGGGATGCAGAGGCTCAGAAATTCTAAATTAGAATGGATAAAAGTATTTTGTCCACAGGGATTGTGATTATGCTTGAACACTGTGTAAGACAACAGAAATTTGAAAGTACTCAGCATTCTTAATGAATAAGAACAAATTTAAATATTATATAACTAGAGGCCCAGCATACAAAATCATGTGCAGTAGCCTGCCACTGCTCGCAGCCCCACCCACCCACCTGCTGCCACTCACCAAGGTCACTGCCCCACCTGCCCACGGCCTGTCTTGCTGTTGTCGGAGCATGTGGGCCATGGGGGAGGGACCAAGAGGTGCTCAATGCACCTCATGGTGACCAGTCATTTGGTTGTCCTGGTCGTCATGGACACTGGCTTTTTATGTAGATAGCTACATAAACTGACAGAAAACACTTAATATTTTTTACAAAAGGCGCCTGAAATATAGCAAGGGATTATCCATTTGTAAGAGGATGAAAGAGCTGAGAAAAAGAAAAAAAATACATATTTGCTATTTATCATTAAGTACTTAGGCTTAAAAGTTCTATGTATGCCTTTCATGAGAATACACCTTCAAATCTAAATCTTTCTAAATATGTGGCCAGCAGAATTGTGGAGATGGCAAATTCCCTCTCCAGGTTCTAAGATATTATCTTACAAAATACTACACAATAATTCATCTATAATAAATAAGTTAAAAATAGTTCTGTAAACTCACAGAATGGCTACCTTGAAAGCCCTTAAGATAAATTTTTTGCTTTCAGATATCTCAAAAAGGATTAGAAAAAGGGGAAAGGTTTAGTTGGCACTCTAGTTTTCCCTATCCCTGTCCCTCCCCCGCGTTACACAGCCCTTGAACCCTTCTGAGCAATTTTAAGCCTCCTCCTTCCTCAACCTCATGCACACTACCTGTTGGTCTTGAGGCTGTTGCCCCACTGACTGAAAAGCACCTTTCTCCTCCTCCAGTGTTGGAATGTCTGCACATATCTAAACCCACTTCCTCCAGAAAGCCTGTCCTGAACATGGTTATTCGGTGAGGGTGCTCCCAGCACATGCTCCATCAGAAGACTTAACATGTGCCTGATTAGTAGTTACCTGAATAAGCTCCGAGTTTAGTGAGATCAAATGCTACTTCTCTCATCTACATATTCTTAGCATATTGCACAGAGTCATCATTAAAGCTGAAGATTATTTGTTGACAGCTTTTGGCTTTAAGGAGGAAGTATACTGACGTAAAGTCAGTTCTAATCCTTAAGATGCTGAGTGGGCTTTACAAAATGTTAACTCAGACACTAAATTTCTAAGGCAAAGAAATTAAATGTAGCCTATGTCCTTGTGTCCTTTCTCAGGATACAAATATGTCTCAGACAGAGCCTTCTTATCTCAAAACTAGAGGCCCGGTGAACAAATCCATGCACATTGAAAGAAAATGAATTAGAAGAAATATTTTAGAGGCCGGGGAGGGACCACGGGAGGTTGGCTCCAGGGCATGTCCAGCTCTTCTAGCCCAGTCCCCGATCAGCCAGACCCTAGCAGCAAGAGCATCTGTCCCCTGGTGGTCAATACACATCAATATGACTGGTCGAGCCGTCAACTGAATGGTCGGACACTTAGCATATTAGTCTTTTATATATATACTAGAGGCCCGGTGCACAAAAATTTGTGCACTCAGGGGGGAGAGGGAGGGTCCCTCAGCCCGGCCTGTGCCCTCTCGCAGTCTGGGACCCCTCAGGAGATAACGACCTGCTGGCTTAGGCCTGCTCCAGGGTGGCAGAGGGCAGGCCTAATCCCTAGGTGCAGCCCCTGGTCGGGCTCAGAGCAGGGCCGATTGGGGAGTTGGGGCGCCGCCCCGTCATGCACAGAGCAGGGCGGATCGGGAGGTTGCAATGCCACCCTCAGTCACGCTCAGGGTAGGGCTGATTGGGGGGGTTGGGGCACCACCCCCTGTCACACTCAAGGCAGTGTCGATGGGGAGGTTGCGGCGCCACCCCCTGTCATGCACAGAGCAGGGCCCATCAGGGGGGTTGGGGCTCCGTACCCTGTCATGCACAGAGCAGGGCCCATCAGGGGGTTGGGTGCTGCCCTCTATCACCCACAGAGCAGGGCCGATCAGGGGGTTGGGGCGCCGCCACTCTCACACTCAGGGCAGGGCCGATGGGGAGGTTATGGCTCTACCCCATCACACACAGAGAAGGGCCCGTGGGGCAGGGGGGGTTGCCACCCTCTATTACCCAGAGAGCAGGACCGATCAGGGGGTTGGGGCGCCACCACTCTCACACTCAGGGCAGGGCCGATGGGGAGATTATGGCTCTACCCCGTCACACACAGAGCAGGGCCCGTGGGGTGGGGGTGTTGGGGCGCCACACCCTGTCACACACAGAGCTGCAGGGCAATCAGGGAGATCCCCCCTATCAGGCACAGAGCAGGGCCGATCAGGGGGTTGGGGCGCCTTCCCCTGTCAGGAACAGAGTAGGGCTGATACGAAGGTTGTGGCTCCGGCCATTATCACACACAGAGCCACAGGGCGATCAGGGGGTTTGGGCGCTGCCCCCTGTCACTCTGATCCCAGTGCCGGGAGGCCTCGCGGCTCTGCTGATCCCGGTGCTGGGAGGCATATTACCCTTTTACTATATAGGATAGAGGCCTGGTGCATGGGTGGGGGCTGGCTGGTTTGCCCTGATGGGTGTCCTGGATCAGGGTGGGGGTCCCCACTGGTGTGCCTGGCCAGCCTGGGTGAGGGGATGATGCTGTTTGCAGCTGGTCACACACCCTTCAGGGTGGGGGTCCCCACTGGGGTGCCTGGCCAGCCTGGGTGAGGGGATGATGGCTGTTTGCAGCTGGTCACACACCCTTCAGGGTGGAGGTCTCCACTGGGGTGCCTGGCCAGTCTGGGTGAGGGGCTGAGGGCTGTTTTCAGGCTGTGACTGAAGCTCCCAACTGCTCCTTTTTTTCTTTCTTTCTTTTTTTATTCTGGGCCAGCTTTAGCCTGGCTCCAGCTCTGAGGCTTCCGCTTCTGAAAGCAGGTATCTGGTTTGTTTAGGTTCTACAATCGAAACTCTGTATCAACTCCAGCTCTGAGATCCCAGCTCCCTGAAAGCTGGTTTCTGGGGTTTTTTTTAGCTTCTATTTGTTACTATTTTTCTTAAACTGCAGGCTGAGAGGCCGGCAAGGCAGGCGGGGAACGTTGCAGTCCTCCGTCACTGAAGCAAGCAAGCCTCATGTTCAGTTTAAGCTTCCTGGCTGCCAGCTGCCATATTGGCTGACAGTTAATTTGCATATCGCCCCTGATTAGCCAATGGGAAGGGTAGCAGTCGTACGCCAATTACCATGTTTCTCTTTTATTAGATAAGGATACTAGGGGCCTGGTGCACGAAGATTCATGCATGGGGGTGGGGGTGGTGGGGGCCCTCAGCCCAACCTGCACCCTCTCCAATCTGGGAGCCTTCTCATATCCAGGAGTTTCTGTCTGTCTTTGCAATCATATGAATGAATTGTCAGAGATCCCCAACCCAGTTTGGTTTGTTGCTCACAGAATAATAGAGGCATTGTTTTTCTTTGCTTCATTGGTGGAGATTTCCTAGAAGTTTTAGGATATCTTCCCTTTAATTTTTCCTAGACACTCTGATTTTACTTATGTCTCTCATCTTTGCTTTCCCTCCATCCCCCACTGCAACAGTAACTTGCTTCAGGCTCACTTTCCTCTAGTGTCTAGGAGATCCGTCTGCCACCAGAACTATGATTCCCAGCATTGCTGGAGCCCCTGTGCTCTGGGCTTCCACTTCCGGTCCTGGGGCTGCCATCAGAATTACTATTCTCAGAATTCCTGGTGCTCCCCACACTGGGAGCAACTGAGGCTAACCACAGTCCCCCAAGCCTCCGGCTCTCCTGCTCTGCACTCCACGTGGCAACTGAGGGAGCCACATCCCCCCAAGGGAACTACCGAGGGAGCAACTGAGGAAGCCATGTCCCCCCAAGCTGCCAGCTCTCCCACTTCTGCTCTCCGCCTGGTGCCTATGTATGCAAATCAACCCATCATCTTTGTTGGGTTACTTTGCATATTCACCCTGATTGGCTGGTAAGCGTAGTGAAGGGATGCTCAATTTACATGTTTCTCCTTTATTATATAGGACTAGAGGCCTGGTGCACGGATTCCTGCATCGGTGGGGTCCCTTGGCCTGGACTGCCCCCTCTTGCAATCCGGGACCCTTCGGGGGATGTCGGAGAGCCAGTTTCAGCCTGATCCCCATTGGCCAGGTAGAGGGATCCCACCAGTACACAAATCTGTGCACTGGGGCTCTAGTATGCATATAAGATCTTTGGTTAATCTCTTCCCACCCTCACCCCTCCTTCCTTCCCTCTGAGATTCATCAGTCTGTTCTGTTTCCATGCCCGTGGTTTCTACTCCTGCAATGAGCATCTGCCCCCTGGTGGTCAGTGTGTGTCATAACTACCAGCCGGTTGAACAGTTGGCTGGTCAGTCAGTCACTTGGGCTTTTATATATAGAGATAGTAAAAAGACCCTAGACCAGCGGTTCTCAACCTGTGGGTCGTGACCCTTTTGGGGGTCAAACGACCCTTTCACAGGGGTCGCCTAAGACCATCAGAAAGCACATATATAATTACATATTGTTTTTGTGATTAATCACTATGCTTTAATTATGTTCAATTTGTAACAATGAAATTGGGGGTCACCACAATATGAGGAACTGTATTAAAGGGCCGTGGCATTAGGAAGGTTGAGAACCACTGCCCTAGACACTAGACATGAGTAGTACAGTTAAATATTAAATGGTTCTAAAGAATATTCAATACATTATAATAGTATTAGATTAATCGTGTTCCATTTTGTTTACTTAGTCAGAGAAAGACAAATATCATACGATCTCATTTATATGTAGAATCCATTGAGCAAAATAAACTGACAAAATAGACTCAGAGGCATGGAAGACCAATGCATCTCAGGGGGAAGAGAGGATAAGGAGGGGAAGAGATTGACCAAAGAGCCTATATACATATATGCATAACCCATGGACACAGATTATAGTGAGTTGAAGCCCTGGGGAGGGGAGGGTTGTTGGTGGATGGGGTCAATGGGCGGAAAGAAGGGGACCTCTGTAATACTTTCAAAAATAAAGATAATTTTAAAAATAAAATTAGCCCACATTGAATCATCAAAAAATTTTAAAACAATTTAAAAGTTTACTTTATAACCCACATGAGTTAAATCATATGGTTCTTGACTTTTTCTGACTTATTTCACTTAGAATGCATTTCTCAAGACCCATCCATTTTGGTGCAAATGACAGTATTTGATCTTTTCTATGGCTGAGTAGTTTCCCATTGTATATATGTACACTTGAAATGTATATAATCTTATTAAACAATGTCACCCCAATAACTTAATTTTAAAAATGAATAAAATTAATAAAAAGGAAATAATACAAGGGTTTGTTCATTTTTACAGAGCAATTTATAATATGCTAAAAAGTCTATCAAAGTCTCTCTCCCAACACTGTTATCTAATTTCACCTCAGAAAATATCCAGCAACTAACACTCAGAATTGTATAAGGGAAACAGTACAAGACATGAGTAACAAACACTGTTTAACATGTTTCATGTTAATATCACTAAGGCTAAGTAATGTTGTGTAATTTTCTCATGAGAATAAAAATTTTAAGTACAAGAACATAATCATGACTTCTGGCTCCAACTATACTGTTAGATTCACCTTTATGTCTGCAGAAAACCTTAGCTCTGGTCAATAGCTCTACCAATAACTGAGTAATATTGGAACTACCACCTAAATTCCATGGCCTCAGTTTGCGGATCAGTAAAATTGCAATCATTTCCCTCTAAGGCAGCAGTTCTCAACCTGTGGGTCATGACCCCTTTGGGGGTCAAACAACCCTTTCACAAGGGTCACCTAAGACCATCGGAAAACACATATATGATTACATATTGTTTTTGTGATTAATCACTATGCTTTAATTATGTTCAATTTGTAACAATGACATTGGGGATCACCACAACATGAGGAACTGTATTAAAGGGTTTCGGCATTAGGAAGGTTGAGAACTACTGCTAAGGTATCTTCCATATCAAAAAGTCAAAGACAATACCGTTTTAGAAGGTGGCCTATTCCTGATGGTAGATTCCTTCAGACTTCCTCTACATTTTACTATTCCCCAAATTATTTGGAAGGTTACATTTTTAAACACATAATAGTCACCTCCAAAATGTCTTGGAATGAGTAAGCATCCCTATATACAGTGGTAGGCAAAAGTAGTTTTACAGTTTTGAATACAGGAACCAGTCTATTCTTGTATTATGTATTTATTAATTATTGTATTATTTGTTATTAACTTACTTTTGCTCACCCATGTGAGCAAAAGACGAAGCAGCATACAGGAAAAATGCAATTATAAATAACTAATACCAACCTCAACATACACAAACTCAAGAAAAGTGCAGAATAAATAAATCAATAGGAAATAAAAAGTCTAAAATGCAATTTTATTTTTTATTCAAAATCTATTTCAGTCCTAGCTGGTTTTACTCAGTGGTTAGAGCACCAGCCTGCAGACTGAAGGGTTTCAGGTTTGATTCCAGTCAAGGGCATGTACCTCATTTGCAGGCTTGATCTCAGGTCAGGGCACATGCAGGAGGCAACCAATCCCTGAATCTCTTTCACATCCATGTTTCTGTCTCTTCCTCTCCCTTCAACTCTTTCCAAAAATCAATGGAAAATATCCTCAGATGAGGATTAACAAAAAAAAAAATTAATAAAAAAGCCCCACTCAATTCAAATAAGAGAGGACATCATAATTCATGAACATAACTAATTAAGAGCAAGGACAGTATCTAAATGTTTCACATTTATCTGTAGTTTCTTAATTAACTTTGGAAAAGTTATTGCAAGTTTTTAATTTTACAATAAAGTATTTCCAAAGAACAAGGAGTTTGACAAAATAACACATCTATAGAAGAATAAGAATAGCTCTTTTTCCTCACACCCTCTTCCAATGCCCAGATACATGCATTTACACTAGCCAAGAGCAAAAATGTCTTGACAATCTTGAATAAGAATATATTTTTTAGAATTATCACTGAAGAAAACTATGAAATTAGAACTATGTGAACTCCTTTTTTAATATAGAAATAAGTGCCAAGATTGTCATATAAATACATCATATAAATGTGATATCTCCTCTAACCAAAAGTTTTTCTGTGCATTTATCATTAAGTCTTTCTCTACTTCAACATATATAATTTAGGATTAGATTTGACTGTTAGAACAAGGAAACCCAACAGAATCAGTGGCTTTTGCTTATTCCCTCACCTATACAAAAAGAGCTGAGCCCAGCCAGTGTTGCTCAGTGGTTGAGCATCAACCTATGAAGCATGAGATCATGGTTCAATTCCCAGTTAGGGCACATGCCTGGGTTGCAGGCTCGATCCCTAGTAGGGGGCATGCAGGAGGCAGCTGATCAATGATTTTCTCTCATCACTATGTTTCTACCTCTCCCTCTCCCTTCCTCTCTGAAATCAATTAAAAAAAAATTTTTTTAAAGAGCTAAGACTGATTGAATCTACTCAATTGATACTATTGGGCTCTTTCCACATTCCTCCTCCATTCTCACTGCATATGATTTTCATTGAAGCACATTTTCACACTAGCTCCTGGAGCTCCAGGTATCATACCAATAAGAAAGGAAGGGAGAGGAGTTTACAAAGGACACCCATTCTGAAAATCTCACTTTAAGCGTATGCCTAGAATTCTTCTATAACATATCATGTTGATTAAATCTAGATGCAAGCATGGTTGAGATGGGACCATTACCACTGTGAATAAAGTTTGGATTCTCTAATGAAGCAGCAAAGTGTAGATTTCAGGAACATAACCATTTGCTGTTCTCATACTTGACTTCAGAATTTTTACCCTCAACCCTACTAAACCCCTAGGAAGAAAAAACCCCAGTGTAAAGTTATGGAAAAACTATAAAGTTGATTATTTTATCTGCTCAGACACCCTTCACATACATAATGATCATGTTTCTGAGGACAAATTCCACAGTTATCATCATTGCTGCCACACAAAGGGAGATGTGAAGGCAAAGTAGCTCTTAAGTTTTCACCCACTTATATTCAGTCAGGTTTCAATCACCCTTTATAGCTATATGACCTTTTTCTTGTGCTTGCACTATTTATTAGCTTAGTCTAAAAAAAAAAAACAACCAAAGACAACAACAACAACAACAAAAAAACACACACACTATCTTTTCATTAGTGTTTCTTAGACTGACAAGATGTTCAAAGTTTGCCTTCCTATGCATTGGTTGCATCACTCAATAATTCTCATAGATACTGGGCCATCATTCCTATAAGTCACATTTGAGCTCATAAAAATAGAGGCATTTGAAATGGGCAATGGGAAACAAACCATCTCTCTCCAGCTTTTTTGGATGCCCAATGGCTGCAAAGCACACTCCAGTGTATTAATGGAATGGAACCAAAATATTCTCCAGAGGGTACTGCATGCTGCAGTGAAGTGAGAATGAATGATACTGCAATACATTGCATGCAACCCTAGTATAGCCATTCCAGGTCCTTTTCACATACCCCAGCAATGTGGAATCCTGTCTTTTCACATTTATAGGATTTGAAAGCACACTCATATTAACCAATGAGGTCAGAGAAGAGAGGAAACCCAGTATTTTTATTAACTAGACATAGTCTCAGGAGTACATAATTTCACATGGCAAAATTGCCTTAAGAAAAGGTTCTTCCCAACTCATCTCACAAAATGAAAAATTTTAAACAGTTATCAGGATAATTGATGTACTCAATGTACTTTTAAAAAAAGAAAATTTACCTAGGTAATTCAGGGGAAAATGGTGATTTTTACCTAATTTTTAGAAGTAAGTGTAGCTGCAAGACTTTGAATGTAGTTCTTGTATGTAAGTGGTAATTCTGGGCACCAATCCCAAACCTAATGTAAAACTATCTGACTTTATGGTCTCTTCAGTCACTTGCCACTAATAAGTAAATTGGCTCTTGGGTTTGGCTATAATGCAGAAATGTCACAGAGATCCCAGAATGGTGGCAATTTCCAGACTAATAACTAAATTGAGAATAAGAACAGGATCCTTTTAGATAATTCAAAAAATATGCTGTAGCGCATAAGACTTCAAAGATAGTCTTACATTCAAGGAAATTAAAGAAGTGCATCTTCCCTAGCAATAAAAGAAAGGATTTTATTTCATTTAATGCCTCTCCCAGATGATCAATTTTCTACTACAATGAAAGATATAAAAAGTTCCAAAATTGTGAACATGTTTAAAAATACCCTCATTCTTGAATTCTTTTTAATTCTTTTGTATCTAAACTGAAATTTTGTTGAGCTGATGATCAGATTGCCTTTCTCTTCTCATTAACTTTTGTAAAGGACAGACATTCTTTTTACACTATTTTCTCCCCATCATCCATTTTAAAGACAAGAATCAAGTCTTTAGTTTTACTGATATGGCTATCCCATGGTTAGATGGAAGACTCACATAGCTCAGAATATCTATAGTCAGTAATGTACACTACTCTTATATATGTACACATACATATTATATATGTATATGTACACATACATATTATTCCATGGTTCCCCAACATTTAGTAATCTGCATATATATTATCTTAGTTGCTGTGGATACATTTTGCCTAAGGACCTGTCTATGAGCTACATTAATAAGCTGGAAATGGAGGGAAGGAGTAGGAGGGCAGAACTTTAGAGGGTCTAGCGCTTTAAACTGAAAAGAGAAATGGTCCAAGTTTGATGAAGGTCATAGGCAACTTGGACAAGAACAGTTTAGGTGAAATGGCATGGAAAAAGACTAATTGGAGTAAGTTAAAGAGGTAAATGAACAAATATGAATATATTATAGTTACATCCAGTGACATGGATAAATCTCGTTAAACATGATGTTAAGAAAACCAGTCATTAAAGCACATTTACTGTATATATTATTCTGTTTATATAACTCACAAGTAGGCAAAACTAAACCTCAGTCTTCAGCAATGTCAACTGACAAGGTGAAATTATGAAGAAAATAAAAGGAGTGATTACCATACCATCAGATTAGTAGTAACATTTAGGAAAGAGGAATGGGGTTTAGATTGTGAAGGGATATACAGGTGTAGGGATACATTATACAGCAGTGGAAGTATTCTACTAGTATTTCTGATCCAGGTATCAGTTCAATTAGTGATTTCTATTGAATAATAAGTTTTACACTATATTTTATGTTCATTTCGGCATGTGTATTAATTTCAAAATAAAGCTATCAAATAGGGTAGCCAACTAGCCACATGTGCCTACTGATAACTTGTAATGTGGCAAGATGATTGAAGGACTTCATTAATAATATTTTAATGTGTTTTTTAAACTTTTATTGTTGAAAGTATTAGAGATGTCCACTTAATGGCTACTACACAAGGCAGTGAAGGCCATGGTATGACTACAAATGTGAGTGAATAAAGCCAGATAGGAAGCAAGATTTATCAGGAAAGCAAAGCAAGGGAATTGGAAGGATCATCTATCTGGTTATCAAAATCACCAATGTCAATATGTGTGATGACAATGAGAAGGAGGGACAATGATCTAGGAGTAGCAACTTCAAGGCATGAAGGGAAGTACCTGGATGACCACAATAAGCAAGGTGCTGGGTGCTCTAGTGTTTTGGCACAAAATTCAAGCTTGGAGAGCCTTTGGGAGAAAGATGGGAGAATGATCTCAGGCTGTAAAGACCACAGAGGACACGTTCCCACCTGTAGGCACTGAGGTCTGTGGGTTATGCTCAAAGAAAGACCCTATGCTTGAGAGGGCTCCAGGAAGGAGGTGTGTGCTCAGGACAAAGTTGGGTTCCAGTCAGAGTGAGAGACTGAAGGGAATGTTCGAAGAAGAGACTGGTGTTATTTTCACTTTCTGCAGGAGGCTCAGAGAGTGAAGCAAATTGTCAAGATCACAGAGCTTAAATAAATGACAGAGGACTTAAAGCTTAATATTATTATCTCAATGCCCATGTATCTCTGCTCTGTGCCCAGCTTCCACTGCAGTAACTAGAATATGTGGAGTACATGATGCCTATTAAGTATTTTTCAAATTAATGTCCATTGAGATATCATCAGAATGGCCATAACTATGGCCTAGCTTTCAACTCCACTGGCCAAAAACCATTGCATATACATTGTGCCTGTTTTGTGACAGAATACAAGTGACATGGGGTACAGAAAAAGCTTATTTTTTAGTTTTTGTTTTATGTTGCTATTTACAAAAGTCTTGTGGACATCATTTAACCTTCCTCAAACTACTCCCCCATTCCAAAAACACTAAAGTATAGTGTGACTATATGCTTTCACTGTGGAGTAAATGTTCTTTTCTTCTCTAAGTTCATCCTCTCAGTTAACCTCTCAGCTTCCCCATAGCATTCATTTAAAGATATTAGGACATAGCAATAATTTTTGCCAATTTTAAAGTCACACAGTTTATCCTGAGTATTCATGGATTGTTATAAATACAATGCCTAGGCTATATTTGATCACAGAAAATTTGAAAGTCAGGAATGCTAATTCACTTCCTTACTAAAAATGAAAAACAGAATGTGAAACTGAATTTTTCCTCTCAAAAGTTATAGATACTTGGTTATTTCTAGAAATCTTTTGCTCAATTGATTTGTTCTTTTTTCTAACTTCTTAGAACTAAGTATTAAAATATGCTTGTTGTACAGTTATTTATGTCACACACTTATTCAATCACTTATCTTTTATTTTCATTTCCCCCAGAAGTCTATATATGTTAGTCATACCTATAAATAGGGAGGCACTCAAGTGAGAGATGTGGAGTAGAGGTGTGCCTAAGACAAAGGAAAAGTCAAGAAAGAATAAAACAAAAGAAAATATGAGAACAAAAGGATTGAAAGGATACAGCTTAGAAGTTAAAGTTATGAAACCAAATCCAAGAGTGAAAAGCCTGAGAGGGGATGTGTTAAGCTGATGAGGAATAAAATAATGAGAGCACCCCAGACTATGAAGTAACAAAAACACAGGGAGTAGTCACTGGCAAATGGTGGAAGCAATAAGTATCTTGGGTGGCCTGGCATGTGGTCAAGGCAGAGGAGGGTAAATATGGTAACAGCAAATAGGGGGAGGACTCTCCTGAAAAAATAGCCAAAAACAAACCCTAAGGGCCAAGTACCAATAATTTCTAAGACATTCCTGATATCAGAACCAAGGATCAGTGGCTTGCTATCTAACATCAGATGTGTCCGTGAATATGAGAGCCATAAACAAGAAAATGAACCAGTGGTCTGGTGCTGAGTGGTAGGAAACATGCTGAGGAATCCTATCTAATAAAAGAGAAACATGGTAATTAGCATACGACCGCTACCCTTCCCATTGGCTAATCAGGGCAATATGCAAATTAACTGCCAGCCAAGATGGCAGCTGGCAGCCAGGCAGCTTGAAACTAACATGAGGCTTGCTTGCTTCAGTGATGGAGGACTCCAACGTTCCCTGCCTGCCACTGCAGGCCTCTGAGCTGCAACTCTAAGCAACTATGTAACAAATATAGAAGCTAAACAAAACCCCAGAAACCTGCTTTAGTCCGCCGGGCTTCAGCCAGCAGGATCGCAACATTGTAAGCAAAGGCCAGAAACCTACTTTCAGCAGCAGAGGGCTAAGAGCTGGAGCCAAGCCTCAGAGCTAAAGCTGGCCCAGAATAATAAAAAAAAAAAAGAACAAAAGGAGCGGTTGGGAGCTTCAGTCACCCGCCAGCCTGAAAACAGCCCTCAGCCCCTCACCCAGGCTGGCCAGGCACCCCATTGGGGACCCCCACCCTGATCCAGGACACCCTTCAGGGCAAACCAGCCAGCACCCACCCGTGCACCAGGCCTCTACCCTATATAGTAAAAAGGTAATATGCCTCCCAGCACCAGGATCAGCGGAGCCGCAAGACCTCCCGGCACCGGGATCAGAGTGACAGGGGGCAGTGCCAAAACCCCCGAACCGCCCTGCGGTTTTGTGTGTGACAGGGGCCAGGGCCACAACCTCCCTATCCACCCTGCTCTGTTCGAGACAGGGGAAGGCGCCCCAACCCCCGATCAGCCCTGCTCTGTGCCTGATACGGGGAGCTCCCCAACCCCCTGATCACCCTGTGGCTCTGTGTGTGACAGGGTGCGGTGCCCCAACCCCCTGATCGGCCCAGCTCTGTGTGTGACAGGGTGCGCGCCCCAACCCTCCCCCCCACCCCACCCACAGGCCTTGCTCTGTGTGTGACGGGGTAGAGCCATAACCTCCCCATAGGCCCTGCCCTGAGTGTGAGAGTGGCGGCGCCCCAACCCCCTGATCCGCCCTGCTCTGTGGGTGATAGAGGGCGGTGCCCTAATCCCCTGATGGGCCCTGCTCTGTGCGTGACGGGGTGGCACCGCAACCTCCCCATCGACCCTGCCTTGAGTGTGACAGGGGAAGGCGCCCCAACTCCCCAATCGGCCCTGCTCAGAGCCCGACCAGGGGCTGCACCTAGGGATTTGGCCTGCCCTCTGCCACCCTGGAGCAGGCCTAAGCCAGCAGGTCATTATCTCCCGAGGGGTCCCAGACTGCCAGAGGGCACAGGCCGGGCTGAGGGGCCCCCCTCCCCCCTGAGTGCACAAATTTTTGTGCACCCAGCCTCTAGTCCTATCTAATAAAAGAGAAACATGGTAATTAGCGTACGACCGCTACCCTTTATTGGCTAATCAGCAAGATATGCAAATTAACTTCCAGCCAAGATGGCAGCTGGCAGCCAGGCAGCTTGAAACTATCATGAGGCTTGCTTGCTTCAGCGACAGAGGAAACCAACGTTCCCCGCCTGCCTTGCCGGCCTCTGAGCCTGCAGTTTGAAACATAGTTACAAATATAGAAGCTAAACAAAACCCCAGAAACCTGCTTTCAGCGATCTGGGATCTCAGAGCTGGAGTTATACATTGTTTCGATTATAGAACTGAAACATACCAGATACCTGCTTTCAGGAGCAGAGGCCTAAAAGCTGGAGCCTCAGAGCTAAAGCTGGCTCAGAATAAAAAAAAAAAGAAAAAAAGGAGCAGTTGGGAGCTTCAGTCAGCCTGAAAACAGCCCTCAGCCCCTCATCCAGACTGGCCAGGCACCCCAGTGGGGACCCCCACCCTGAAGGGTGTGTGACCAGCTGCAAATAGCCATCATCCCCTCACCCAGGCTGGCCAGGCACCCCAGTGGGGACCCCCACCCTGATCCAGGACACCCATCAGTGCAAACCAGCCAACCCCACCCATGCACCAGGCCTCTATCCTATATAGTAAAAGGGTAATATGCCTCCCAGCACCGGGATCAGCAGAGCCGCGAGGTCTCCCGGCACCGGGATCAGAGTGACAGGGGGCAGTGCCAAAACCCCCTGATTGCCCTGCGGCTCTGTGTGTGACAGGGGGCGTGGCCATAACCTCCCTATCCGCCCTGCTCTGTTCGTGACAGGGGAAGGCGCCCCAACCCCCTGATCAGCCCTGCTCTGTGCCTGATGGGGGGAGCTCCCCAACCCCCCGATTGCCCTGCGGCTCTGTGTGTGACAGGGTGCAGCGCCTCAACCCCCTGATCGGCCCTGCTCTGTGTGTGACAGGGTGTGGCGCCCCAACCCCCCCGCACCCCACGGGCCCTGTTCTGTGTGTGACGGGGTAGAGCCATAACCTCCCCATCAGCCCTGCCCTGAGTGTGAGAGTGGCGGCGCCCCAACCCCCTGATCGGCCCTGCTCTGTGGGTGATAGAGGGCGGCGCCCCAACCCCCTCCCTCCACAGGCCCTGCTCTGTGTGTGATGGGGTAGAGCCATAACCTCCCCATTGGCCCTGCCCTGAGTGTGACAGTGGCAGCGCCCCAACCCCCTGATCGGCCCTGCCGTGAGTGTGACAGGGGGTGGTGCTCCAACTCCCCTATCGGCCCTACTCTGTGAGTGACGGGGGGAGCTCCTCAAACCCCTGATGGGCCCTGCTCTGTGCATGACAGGGGGGAGCTCCCCAACCCCCTGATTGACCCTGCTCTGTGCATGACAGGGTACAGAGCCCCAACCCCCCTGATGGGCCCTGCTCTGTGCGTGACAGGGGGCAGCGCCCCAACCCCCTGATTGGCCCTGCTCTGTGCATGACAGGGTACAGAGCCCCAACCCCCCTGATGGGCACTGCTCTGTGCGTGACAGGGGGTGGCGCTGCAACCTCCCCATCGACCCTGCCTTGAGTGTGACAGGGGGCGGTGCCCCAACTCCCCCAATCGGCCCTACCCTGAGCGTGACTGAGGGTGGCATCACAACCTCCCAATCTCCCTGCTCTGTGAATGACAGGGGAAGGCGCCCCAACTCCCCAATCGGGCCTGCTCTGAGCCCGACCAGGGGCTGCACCTAGGGATTGGGCCTGCCCTCTGCCACCCTGGAGCAGGCCTAAGCCAGCAGGTCATTATCTCCCGAGGGGTCCCAGACTGAGAGGGCACAGGCCGGGCTGAGGCATCCCCCCTTTCCCCCCGAGTGCACAAATTTTTGTGCACCAGGCCTCTAGTAAAATATAAGGCAGAATTACTTGTAATGTCTCTAAGACCCAGGACCAGAGGGAAGGAAAGGAGGGGTGTTCAGAGGCTGTTTGTTATGTGTTGGGCACCTGGAGTTACACAGGCAGGATGATCTCTCTCCAGATTTAGGGTCCAGTCACCAAGACATCGGTAAGTTCAGTTCTTGTAGAGTTTCAAGGTGTTCACAGAACTGGGCCACATACTAAGGGGACACAGTAAATATTAGATGTGGTCCCTTCTCTAAAACTGATTTGAAAAGAGAAAGACAATAAAAGGGGAAAATGAGGAATCTATGCTTATTATTTAATGGCTATAGAATGCAGAACACATACCTCCCCTGTGGTAAAATTTTTTAGGTAACTCAACAAATAAAATATTAATATACATGAAACATTAATATACATAAAATAAACAACTGTTTGTTTTTTATTCTGATTTGTTGACTTTAGAGAGGGAGGGAAAATGGGAAGAAGAAAGGGAGGGGTGAAAGAGAGAGAGAAACATTGATTTGTTGTTCCACTTATTTGTACATTTATTGTTTGATTCTTGGATGCACCCTGACCAGGGATCAAACTTAAAACCTTGGTGTAGCAGGATGATGCTTTAACCAACTGAGCACCTGGCTAGGGCTAGAAAACTGTTTCTATATGTACACCACATGCCTACAGGCACTGGGTGGATGCATACCCATATGAGAGGCCCTAGAGTGGAGGGATTAAGAGCACAGACTTTGGCGCTACACTGCTTGGTACAATGCCTGCTCCATACCTTAACTAGCCATGTGATGCTGGCCAAGTTCCACATAACTATTCTGTCCCCTGGTTTCCTGAGGATATAATACATCAGTACTTTCCAGGTTCCTATCACACATATCAGGCACAGGGTAAGTGCTCTGTAAGTGTTTGCTTTTACGATTATTATTGTAACATTACCGAAGGGCTAGAGTAAACCACAATCATTTATTTGGTTTCAACAATGATACTTAATAAACGCAGATGATTTCCTAGTGCTGTCAAATGTTTTTGCACAGGAAGTAAAACACAGGATAATTAAAGCAAATACCTATACCCAGGGTGGAGTGCAAATCAAAAGTAGGTCCATTAGAGTAATCAAATTTCATTATTTGGATGCAGCAAGCTCATTGAGGTTGCTAAATCAGTAGTATTTCTGATCCTCTAAACATACCTGCAATGGACCAAATTTGAAGGTGACACTGAAACTCTTACATCACGAGGAGTGACTACACTGGCACATCATTAACTGAACTGAGCCCTGATGTATTGTGTTCTTCCACAAACTTGATTTTCAAAACTGAAAGATAATAATGAAATCCCAACACATCCCAGATTTTACACAATTCTCCCACTTAAGTATTTTCTCACTTGATTTTGAACTAAATGTCTCTGATGCCTCTCATTGCTAAATTAAAATCTGTGTTACAGATAAAAGTTTTAATGCACCAAATATGTTATCTATAATGATATTCATTTCCTAATTAATTAAAAAGGTCTATTTTATGGAATATTTTAAAGAGTTGATTATTGGTATTTTTGCTCATTGAATCTTGTTGCATTTAGCATATTCTTATCAAATCCCTACAGATAATGTAATTATTTTTCTGAAGTGGCTTTTTTCATTTTTGTTGGATGCAATCTTTGTTTTATCTTTAATGTTTCTTATCAACTAGATACTTTTCAGTAAATTTCAAAAAAAATACATTCATTTCAATAAAATATATTTTAAATGTATATGTGTATATATGCATATATAGAATTAAAATGATTAAAACTTGCTATATAATAAAATAGAAATCTGAAACTGTGCTTTATAATTGCCATTTTTTAGATAAAAGGACATAGACCTGACTAGTTCTATTCTTGTTAATAAAGACTGAGGCATTAATTAAAGATATTTTGTAATAACCTCGGAGGCTCAGGGAAAAGTTTGATATTTATAATATTGACTAGGAAATTGTTGAACATAAGCAAGTCAACGAACAACTTTCACAGCTGAAATTATCTCAGGACTCTGGCTTGTATATCAATGAACTTTATAGATTTTCTTTAAGTCATTTACATAGTTTGCAGCAACCCTTCCTCATCTTTCATTTGCTTTTTCAAATGTGGAATAATTCATTTGACACATGGCCCAGCTTTTTAAAACTGAGCTGTTGTGAATGAGTCTTAGAGAACATTATGAAATTAAATAGTAAGAATAATTTTTCAAGCCCCTTCATATTTCCTGAAATATGAAGAAAGTTAACTTTTGAACTCAGTTACCAATAAAAGAAGAAATTTTTCTAATATGGCTGCTGTCAGAGGTTTTCCTACTCAATTTTAAAGATTAAACAATTGCACAGACAGATCATTTTTGAAAGATATTACTTCATATTTATGAAAACAACAACTAAATGTGTGCCCAAGCCTCTATGGCCTAGACTTAGTGAATTCATCATAGATTCTTGAAATACTAGATTTGCCACCAAACAAAATCACACAAGATTCCCAGTATTAAGGTATGAAATTATATTACAACAAACTAAATACCTGAATTATAGGCTGTGTGTCTCCATTTGCTCAAGCAGGATACAAAGTTTTCCTCATTCCCAAACCACCCTGGAGATTTCAGAGGTGTCTCACCTGCCCCCACCACACCCTGGCTTCTCTGACCCAGTGTGAGTTCAGACCACTGATGTCCCCGAGGCCAGATTCTGACAGTTGCCCATCCACAGAGGTTTGCAAACACAAGTGACAAGACAGCTCAACCTGTGCCATCCTGGCTTTTAAACATCTCCTCACACGTTAATAAATAAATACGCCCAGAGCATCTTGAAAATTAAGGCTAACTTGGAATCTTTGCTGCATTTTGAAATTTTCATTACAGGTCATGTAAATAATTGATCAAAAGTTTCTGAAGGGCTATGAAAATACAGAAAACTAGTTCAAGTAGCTCATGTAGCAGATGATCATATGAATTTATTAGAGTTGATTTGATGGGGTTTTTTCAACTCACATAATCTATTTCTGTGAAACAGGTCAATTACATACTATTCATGCTCTGGCAAGTGACCTGTAAAATTAACAATCCCATCATCTGTGTAGACAGGCTCTAAAATTTTCTGCATTTTTATGTGGCATTCTGTTTAGTTAATGGAAATCCCGGGTCTTCTAACAACTTCCCTTAATTGTCAGATGTTACTGGCGGCATTATCAACAATAAAATGTTAATACAATAATATTTTGCTTATATCAAAATTAAAAGCCAAAAATATCATCAAAATAAGGATGAAAAGATGAAAGTATAAGTCTGTATGATAACTGACAGTTCTATGTTCATACGGTGGCTAAATGAGTAATAGGTAAATGCAGACATTTCTAATAAGATTCTTAATAATAATGATGTGAATCACACAGCATATGTAAATGAGGACAAAATATCCCTGGATGCTAAATCTTTGAGAATTGAAGGCCCTTTCCTTGTATTTTACGGCTTATAACCACTGGTGTGCATATCTGCATTTAATTTTGTCCAATCTCGTGTAATACTCCCAAGGTGAAAGTGGAATCAAAAGATTTGGTGATGCATGCTTGCGTATTTTTCTTCTCCTACTGTATATCATCAAATATTCAAAATGAAAATCATGCTTTCAAAAAACCTTACACGATTAAGTGCTAAGAAACAGGTTCAATAGCATAGAATTCACAAAAATTTTTATATTTTAAGTTAAAAATAACTTATGAAATGGAAGGTTCTGCCTGTCACAGAGCAAGCCCTGACTCATCTTTATGAAGCTGGGATATCACACACTTAGGGGGCTTTGTCAGAACCTCATCTCAGTCAGAGCAGCTCAGCAGGTATTACCTTCCTGCTGGAGATTTGATCATTTCTCCTCCCATATGTCTTTTTATAGAAAGGAAGAAAAGCTCCACGAGATATAAAAGGTTTTAGAGCAATGGTCTTTTCACATTTTCAATATATTTTACAGTTTTCCATATGTATATATAAAACAATTCTATATATCCCAAACTAGTGAACTAAAAATAATCTGAAATTCAGGGGGAATTAGGCACTGCAGCATGTACCCGTGCCCTTGAACACTATCATTCTCACAGGTTCACGTACTATTTCAGCTCAGCTCTCATGAAGAGAAAGATCATCTCACAGTCTTCCAAATTATCAACCTTTTTTAGTTTGGGGCCAACAGAAGTCCTTTTTTGTTTGTTCGTTTTTTAAATAATAACAGCAGTACCAATGCATTGGTTTCTAAAAGCAATCCGGTCCAATTCCTTTACTCTAGTTAGTATTTAGAGGGAGATGACTCTTTAATTCAGTAAAAATAAAGTATTACATTTCTTCTTTTTGCTTAGCATATCCCAAAATGATAGAAAAATCCTTCCTATAATCTACTCTGATGCTCCTACTTAACTTCAGAGATTATTGTGACAGCACGTTAGTTTTGTTTGACACTATGTGAAACACTGGTCCTTCCAGACCAAGACAGCAATTCCTTAGATAAAATAAATCAAACTCTACATGATACATACATTTTTGGGAAATTAAAAAGATCCCTATATGAAATACCATCTCCTTCCTTAGCTTGCCAGAAGTTTCTTCTCACCATAAGTGATCTACTGTTGGTAACGGCACTGATGTTTCCATTAAAACTCCCACACATGTTAAATTTTTATGACTAAGATTATAAAGAAACTAGAGGCCTGGTGCATTAAATCCACGCATGGGAGGGGGGGACGTTGGGGGGTTCCTCAGCCTGGCCTGTGCCCTCTCGCAGTCCAGGACCCCCCAGGGATTGGATCTAAGCTGGCACTCAGACATCCATCTCGCAGTCCAGGGCTCTCACAGTCCAGGACCCCTCGCTCCTTACCGCCTGCCTGCTGTGGAGGTGTGCTTGCCAGTCCTAAGCTGAGCTGGGGAAGGGGGGGTGCTAGTGGGTGGAGTACCGCTCAACTAGAAGCTGGGCTCGCTGCTCCTTAGCACTGGCCCCACCCACTGGGGCCAGGCTGGCCAGGGGAGGGGCCATGGGAGGTTGAGGTGCCACTGTCATGCCCTATCCCGCCTCTGTGGAGGCTCTGAGACCATGCCGCTCCGCCCTCCCCGCCTCTATGGAAGGGGTGGCACTGGGACCGGTGGCTGCACGGGCCCAGTCCCAGCATCACCTCTCCTGTGGCCTCTGCAGAAGGGGCAGCGCTGGGTCGGGACTGGGCCCGGCCGCGGCCTCTCCCACTGCCTCTGCGGAAGAGGGGTCGCCAGGACCACCATGGTTGGCCTGGCGGTGCAGGCTCGCTGGCCTGCCCCCCGCCCACTGATCATTCCAGAAGGTCATCCGGAAGAACATCTGGAAGGTCATTTGGCTGTCCAGTCTAATTAGCATATTATGCTTTTATTATTATAGATGAGCAAAAATCAAGCCATTTTTTGATTGGGGATGATGCAGAAGCTGCTGCCTAACTTCCCAACATTTCAAGCTAGCATACTATTGTGGTGGACCATCAAGGTTAGGGCAGCAACTTTTTCTGTAAAAGGTCTTCAGCTTTGCAAATGGTCTGTGTTGCAACTACTCCAGTCTGCTCTTGGAGCATGGGAGCAGCCATGAACAAAATAGACAATGAGTGTGGCTATGTTACAATAAAACTATTAATGGATACTAAAACTTCAATTTCATATAAATTTGAATTATCATAAAATAGTATTTAGTTATTTCTCAACCTTTAAAGATGTGGACACCATCCTTAGTTTGTGGGCCCTACAAAGACAATCAGGAAGGCAGATTTGGCTCATGGACAGTAGTTTGCATACCTCTGATCTAGGTGATGAGAACTTCAAATTTAATACACCTAAAATAGATTTCTGAGTCTCCCATATTCCCATACAAACAAAAAAGCTCACCCAACTCCATACCTCACAAATACACATCTCAAGAAATGCTATTTATTGGTTACTCATGCCAAAAATTTTTATAATTTTTGTCTCTTTTCTTTTACATCTTACATCAGTCCTATCAGCTGAACCTTTAAAATATATTCAGAATCATTCCACTTTTAACCATTTGAACTTCTGTCACACTAGGCAAACCACCATCAGGTCTCACTTGGTCTATTACATTAGTAGGAAGTACCTACTTCCAGTCACACTAAACTCAATATATTCTCCACACAACTCAGAAAGATCTTTCCAAAGAATAAGACTGTATTCCACTCTTCTGCTTAAAAGACTCTTACAGCTTCCCATCTCACAAAGAAGAAAAACCTTAGTCCATGCTTTGGCCAGAAAGAACTGAAAGTCCTGATCCCTCTACTGTTTCATTGGCCTCTACTTCTGCCACTCTCCCCTCTACTCCAGCTGAGCTAGCCTCCCTGTGGTTTCTGAAACACGAGCACACTCTGTCGTCCGGGTGTTTGCATTAACTGTTCCCTCTGCCTAGAGTTCTTTTCCCTCATAGGTCTCATTACTAAAAAGACTTCCCTAACCAATCGATATAAAAATAACACCTCCTACTATCACTTTTTATTTCATTACACTCTTTATTTTTCTTTGTAACATGTACCACCTCTTGACTTAGGACATATTTACTTCTTCCTTATTTTTTGTCTCTTTTCCTCTAGAATGTGTATTCCAGAGACAGATTTTTTCCCTTGCTGTTGCATCCACTGCTAACAGGACATTAGTTGTATGAATAGGCACATGAATGAATAAGGAATGAATGAAATGATATCAGAATTGTCGAAGGGGGCATGAGGAAATGTAGGTGATACCTAACCACTTAGTCATCTTATTTTAAGCCTGTTTCATCATGAAAACCAATAGAAGCAGGGTTGCATGATTGCTAAGAGTGCAGCCTTTGTGTTCAGCCAAACTTATTTTCAAACCACTACTTTCTCCAGCTACCTAAAAATTTTTGGAAGGTCCTTAGGGAATTTGCAACTCAATGGTCACACTGGTAAAATCAGGATATCTATTATTCTGATAATTAATTGAGCATCTTATATAATAAAAGGGTAATATCCAAATCGACCAAATGGCAGAATGACCAGTTGCTATGACGCTCACTGACCACCAGGGGGCTGATGCTCAATGCAGGAGCTGCCCCCTGGTGGTAGTGCACTCCCACCAGGGGAGCACTGCTCAGCCAGAAGCCAGGCTGACTGCTGGCGAGCACAGAGGCCACAGCATCACTAAAGATGTCCGAATGCCGCCTAAGCCATCAGTTGGAAATCCCCTGAGGTCTCCGGACTGTGAAAGGGCACAGGCTGGGCTGAGGGACCCCCGCCCCGAGTGCATGAATGCTGGGCATCGGGCCTCTACTTTTATATAAACTTATAAGTACAATGCCTAGCAATTTTATCAAAACAAGTGACAACTGTTAATATTATAGGAAAGTTACCTATATGCATCTATATTGCCTTTACTCAAATACAGGAAAACACATGTAATGAAAAATAGATAACTCCAAAAGATGAAAATAAGGAAGTTCTATTGGATTCAAATAATAATTGGGGAGAGACAAGTATAATTATAGAATTTCATGACTCAATACAATGGCATTAATACCAATCACCATATTAAATGGAGATATTCTATAAACATCTATTGGACATCAATATACAAGGCTGGGCAAAAGTAGGTTTACAGTTGTGAGTATGTGAAAGAATTTATTCAGGTATCATTTATTAATTATTGTATTATTTGTATACAAATGTAAACCTACTTTTCCTCACCTCATATAGATACACTTTAAGTACTGTGTCTTCCCATCTTTTCAATGAAAATACAAAAACAACCAAGGCTATTTTTATTGGAATGCTCAGCAAGATTCCTACAAAGTAGAAAGATCCCTTCTTTATATTCTTCACATTTCTATCATAGATTTTTCTAAAAGCTTAGCTAAAATAAAAATTGAAATCATTTTACTCCCATTAACAAAGCTTATCCTATTTATTAAAAGGAAAATAAATTGATCGGGCATGGTTTTTACTAAAAGTCATTAAAATTTGACTTCTAAGTTGTGTGTAAATCAATAGTTTGCAAACTTTAGTGTATGTTAGTGTCACAGTGAGGGATGGGAGCACAGATCTTATAAAAATGGAGATTCCTGCGCTTCCCTGGTCCTTTCAGTTTTAATTCAGAAGTTTGAACCCAGGGCTGTGCATTTTTAACATCAGTTCAAGTAATTCTAATATCTAACTACCCTCTGGGAAATGCTGGCCTAATAATGTAAAGTATATGTTTAAAGAAAAGAAAAATTTGTAATATTATTTATAAAACTTTTAAAGACAAGAAATATTTAGCATTTTAATCGCATAATTAACATCCTCTGACTAATGTAACTAGGACACCTGCCATGATTAACCAATGATATAATTGAGGTTAGGGCCACAGTAGAGCAGTAATATAATGCTCTCTACAATTTGTAGAATTTCTTTCCAATAATTATTCTGTGAACCAAACTAAAGGGCTGTTTTCTGGGTGTTTGGTTTGTTTTTTTTTTTCTGGTGTTTTTGTTTGTGTGTTTGTTTTACACAAGATTAGCAGTCTCATAAGAAACAATGACATATCACAATGAAGTTTGAAGAGGCTAGGAAGCTATAAATTGTGTTTTAGCTTTTGCCTGTTATCAATTCTAATTTTAAAAGCATAGTTTGATGGAAAAGGTAGCCAATCAGAAAAATCTCAGCTCTGTCAGCCCTGGCTTCCTTCTCTCTTGAGATGGTCCATAGAAGCAGAGAAAGAAAAAGAAACCTAGAGCTTGGGAAAGGCTAGGAAATGACTGTCACACTTCACCTTCACTACTTGAGAAATAATTATATCCACTTACTGGTTGACAGACCAGAATCAAATTTTACAGTCTAGGTATTTGGGAGCCAGAGGCGGGGAATGACAACTAAGAATGCGTGTCAGCAAAAGTTTATGAACATCTTGAAAAAGTGGAAGGTGGAGATGTACCTATTTGACATCATAAAAACACAAAAGACTTGATGAAGTGCTTGACTTCAAAACAGTTTCTAGCTCTGAAAAGATGCAGAGGGCTTGTATTTACTTTTTAATTAGTTTGTGGTTTTAGAATGTAATTTCTTAAATATCTTCTGATAAGAAAAATCAAGGTAAAAGGGGGCTACCTATCATTGAGTTTTCTCTGTTAGGGACTTACCCCAATCTTTCCATGTACTCTGTATAACGGGGCAATATCTCACATGAAGATAGGAAAGGAAACTTAGGTTCCACTTTTTACTGAATAGATGATCTTGAACTATTTTTCAAGATGGTGGTTAAAGGTTTAGTTACCATTATAAGAAATTTTTTAATAAAGGTATTTTAATATTTTGATTAAGGTAGAACAGTTTTCTTTGTGGACTCTGTTCTCTTTTTATTATGATATTTTCTACAAGAACATTGTTGTAGTTGACAGACAATTAAAGCTGATGTGCCTTTATATTACTGAATATTGGTCTGTATCCACCTAAAATGTATATATATTTAAAATGTTGCCAATGTATTTTCTAGCATTTTTTTAAATAAAAGAAATCTAGATTAGAAATTTGTTTCCTTACCAGTGCAGCATATGTAAAGCATGCAGTCACCATGTTTCCCAGGTGAGGTGTATGGAGCCATTGCATTGATCTCGTCACCACACAGCTACTAATCATTTAATGTTGCATAGAATCTAATGTAGAAACGTATTATGCATTTTATTAAGAACACTACTAAGTGAGAGAATGTTTTGATACTAATAAGATCATTGTGATTCATAAAAATTTGTAATAAATTCAATGGAATTTAATGGTCTTGCCGGGATCTGGTCCATCCTTGCTGTTTCAAGGGACCTGGCATATATGGCATACTGTTCTTAATATGTTTGCTCACCTTCTTGGCACTATGTGTTTTAACCAAGGTCTCTGAGAAAGGTTGTTTCCTCAGGTAGGGATTTTCCCCTGAAGTTAGGGAGGGAATAAAACCCCTCAACTAACTGCCAGGTGGGTAATTAATCACTTTAACTATGAACAATCATGCTTAAGCTACATAATCTTTACTCCCTGGAATGGAGATAAGAAACGCCCTAACCTTTGTAATAGAGTTTGATAGGATTGAATCAACTGGTATAAATACAGATGCAACAAGACAGCAAGACACAGAACTTAGGACACAGAACTTAGAATACAGAGCTTAGAACACAGAACTAAGGAGGCACAGAACCTACACAGAACGTTCTCTAGAGACAGAAGAACTTCGCTGGGGAGAACATGGCAAAAGATCCTGGACTGAACCTGACTATAGAAATTGGCAAGAGAACCTGACTAGAACCTGGTAACTGAACCTGGCTGGAGAACCTGGACAGAACCTGGCTGGAGAACCTAGCGAGGGAACATGGCTACAGAACCTGGCTGGAGAACCTGGAGAACCTAGCAAGAGAACATGGACACAGAACCTAGCTGGAGATCCTAACCAGAACTTCACTGGAGATCCTGACCAGAAGGTGGCTAGAGAACCTTGCTATGATGATCATCTGAACGCCCTCTCCGTGTCATTCCTTCTTCACTAACTCCGTCCACACCTTTGGGGACCCCTGGACCCGCTGGGGTTGGACCCCGGCATGGTCTGTATAGAATGAGAATGTGTTTTAACTTGGTTTTATGTGTATTTACTGAATCACAGTAAGAAGTCTGCTTTCATTCAGAATAAAAATTATTGTATGCAAGATCATGTTGATAAGATTATATTGAATGATTGTAGAAATGATCATTCTAAACTTGATTGAGGATAAAGTAGACAACAAGAACTTTATATCTTTTGAATCATTCACTTAGCAAAGAATGCAGGGGATTCAGAAAATAAGTTATATCTTTGTTGTCTGAAACAGTGCTTACCATCTATTATGATGTTATTATGTTTTCTTGTTTCCTTATCATATTATATAAAATTTGCAGAATTAGAAAGTATATTACAATATTCTTATTACCCTACTCTTTTGTTAGTATCAGAAATGCTATTACTACTACATATTTAAAATAATAATACAGAATACTAGTAGTGTATGAAACCTGAGATTAAATATCATTAGTGCATTATAAGTCCATAATCTAAAGTATGTATCTCTACATATCTTATACTGATTTTCAATTTACAGGACATAAAAAATATTTATTGATTTTCATTATATCTGCCTAATATTTGCATATAATATTATACCTGTAGACATCAGTTATTAAGGAGCTGAGGCATAATTATTATAAATTAAATATAGTGAGTTAATAGAACATACTGTTGTCATGAGTATTCTATTCTTTTAAACTATTGTTGACAAAAAACACACAGAGTTTTTAAAAGTTTGTGATAATGCTATGTGCTTCCATCATGACAAACAAGGTCAAACTCTGAAAAGCAATGTGATGGAATTATTGCTCTAGAATACTTTAAGATGAAAGTGATAATAATCTTCAAAATGAAATAAAGCAAAACTCTGGAAAAGTGTTGCTTTATTCTTCCTTCTAAAATTCCTCAGGTTGTCTTATGTTTAATATTAAGCATAAATCAACACATACTATATTAAAATAAAATTACTAAATATTAAAGGAATAATTCATTTTCATCTTATTTTTGAAGAGTAAGGTCTAAATCCCTGAGATAAAAACCAATGTTTATGATATTTTAATTTATACAGTAAAGATAAGAAGAGCTAAAACTAAAGAATGTTTATTTTGTCCACAGAAAAGGAAACCATGATCAATAAGACCCACTATGGCTTCACAAAGAGCTAATAATATTAGATTATTCTTGATCTCTAACAAATTAGCTTGAAAATTTTAAGGGCAAATACAAATAGTTCACCACAAGCCTCCCTTTTCCACATATTGATTACTCAAATTGAGAGTCATGTCAAATATTGGAAAGAACAGAGACCACTAGTTGTATACAGCATTGAAAATGGAAGTATTACTCCCATCTCAAGGCTTTCTTCAGGAGTAGAAATGGCTGGTGACTGGAATAGGTATGGACTCTTCTCACATCACAGCTTGACTGTGATGGGGCCCATTCATCAGTTACTTGATCATGGGTAAGGCATGTGATGGATCTTGTCTCATACTTTATACAACCCACAGTTCTATCATATGACAGCGCTTCCTGTTCACATGTCCTGATACCAAAGTAAGACCTCTTTCTCATCAGCACACCTATCTTACTTTTGACTTTAGAGCTACGGTTTACTTCTCACTGATACCTTTACACCAATTCATTAGAAATTAAGCCTAATTCTTATTGGTTCAACTACTTGATCTTTTTCACTAAGACAAACCATAGCAACACTTATATGGCTGTTATGTTCTTTATTTTACCCAAAGAAAATATCAATCACTTTAAGAAAGTGATAAATCTTGTAGAAGGAAAATGTGTTAGGTCTTAAGATGGAGAGTTCATGGGCTTTTGGAGATTCACATGGTGAAGAGCTGGCCTTAGCAAAAGCCATTCTCACCAAAAATTCTTTGTGATCAGTTTTATTGGTATTGATTATGTGCATGGACAAATGGCTAGATGTGTATGAATGCAAAGAACTGACCACTTGACTTACAACATGCTAAAGTGAGAAACAAAGAAAAAAAATACCCCTCCCATTGCACATTCCAGCCTAGATCTGAATGACTAGACTGTTTTGATACTTAAATATGCTTTGCCTTATCCACCATAACAATGGCTATAGGGAGAAAATGTTATTTAACCACCCAGAGCAGTTTTTATGTGCAAGGCACTGGTATAATGAGGCATCCATAGCAATGGACAATTTGGGAGGGAAATATCAAGAGCAGCAGGAAAGCTCACAGAAGTCTGCCATTTGGGGAACTTGCACGGGTATGTTGGGTTTACTATGCCCCCTAATTGTTGATGGTAGAAACTAGCATTAAGTAGGAAGTGATTCATGAAGCTGATGTGTATTCTTAGTGTTTTCACATATTACGAGGGCAAGAAAATCTGGTGACAGAACAGAATTCCCAACCTACAAAGAATGTATTGTCTCAGAGTCACTAATTTTAAAATATATTGTCGTTTTTAGTATCCAAAAAGTGATGCGAGATATATTGGTTATATTATCAAGTGATTGAAGTTTGAAAGTATATTTGGCATATGTCTTGTCATTCTCTCTAGGCAAGACAATCATAAATAGAACTTTAAGAACTCAATAACAGCAACATATTTATGTTGTAGCAGAATTGGTAGACTGCATCTGAATTTTTCAAAATTATATATAATTATTTGGTTGAATGGTTGCTGAAATGATTATTTCAGCTATTGTTGAGGATAAAAGAGATTAGAACTCTGTATCTTTCTTTATATATTCATTATATTGCTGCAGCAGAATAACATTTTGATAGATAAGTCATTGTGGAGTTGGTTTTTTTTTTTTTTTTTTCTATTTGGGCAGGCTCTGGGGCATTCCTTTTGTTGTTCACTCATGAAAGTATGGAAACATCAGAAAGAAGATAAAACAAAAATATCACATTTTGACTTTTGAAATTCAAAAGCCTACGTCTCTAGAGGATAAAGACAGCTAGGAGTATGAATGACAGGTTTACAGTATTACAAGGAGTATAACTTTCTTTTCAAAACCCTAACATCCAGATACAAGAAAGAGTTGCCTTGGCCTAGAAGGACAGTGAACAGAAAAGAGCAGGGAAAGAAGAAAAGCATGACAGCACAGTGTGGGCCCAGAGTAGGCCCTGCCTCTGCCTCAGAGTCAAGGACATGAAGATGACAGAAACACTGAATGTGCTCCATAGGGCAAGGGAAGGGATGGGGCAAATCCTAATACAGAGGAAAATTGTGTCTACTTTCCAAGGAAAGCCCGGGAAGCAGCAAGATACTGAGCAGTTTCTTCTGTTCTTAACAGCTGTTCAAAAGTAGCAATTGGTCAGAAATAGCCTCCTGGAGTTCCTCAAAGCCATACCTGCCGGAAGCCGGTCCATCCTTGCTGCTTGACACAGTCGCTGCAGGAAAGAAACATCTGCACAGCATATGTTTCAAGGGACCTGACGTATATAGCATACTGTTCTTAATATGTTTGCTCCCCTTAGCGCTGTGTGTTTTAACCAAGGTCACCTCTCCAAGAAAGGTTGTTTCCCCAGGTAGGAATTTTTCCCTGAAGTCAGGGAGGGGATGCCTCTCCTAGAAAGGTTGTTTCCCCAGGTAGGAATTTTTCCCTGAAGCCAGGGAGGGGATGAAACTCCTTAACTAAGTGCCAGGCGGGTAGTTAATCACTTTAACTACAAACAATCATGTTTAAGCTACATAATCTTTACTCCCTGGAATGGAGATAAGAAACGCCCTAACCTTTGTAATAGAACTTGACAGGATTAAAATCAACTGGTATAAATGCGGATGTAACAAGACAATAAACAGCAGAACCTCTCTGGAGATCCAGACCAGAACTTGGCTGGAGATCCTGGCTAGAGATCCTGGCTAGGCTGCTGATCAACTGAACGCTGTCTCCGTGTCCTTCCTTCTTCGCCGACTCCGTCTACACCTTTGGGGACCCCTGGACCTGCTGGGGTTGGACTCCGGCATCTGGCGCCCGAACAGGGTTCCCTTAGGTAAGTCCCCTCGTACTTGGGACGGATAGGACTGCACCGTAGGGTGCTGCAGAACCCCCCCCCCCATAGAGAATAAGTAGGGTAAGCGGGTAGTTAGTACAGAACTTAGATTGACAAGATGGGTCATACTGAGTCTAAAGAAAAAAGACTCTGTATTAATCTTTTAACGCATATGCTTACTAGCAGAATTGGAGTTGAGGTTTTTCCCAGTGAGACAGAAAGTTTTATAGAAGAAGTATGTCAATGGCTTCCAGAGGATGGAACTGTTAATTTAAAAACTTGGGTTGAAGTAGGAAAGCAATTAAAGAAACACCATGAATCTGACAAGGTCCTGCCATGTTTCTTTTCCCTCTGGGAGTCAATCTGTGACACCTTGGCACCAGAGGCAAAAACGGTTGAACTTTCTCAAAATTTAAATAGTCCCTCGGCTCCACCCAGAGAGGACAAATCATCATTGTCTTCAGCTCAATCTAAAAGCAATTTAGCTATGCCTACTGATCGGGAGGAGAATAAATATCATAAACATGACCATTGTTCCTTTCCAGTCAGTAGAGAGGAGAATGGCCCTCCCATTCAAAACAGGCTCCCCAAATTAGAAAGGAAGCCTAAACCAGGTCCTGTGGCTCCTATGAGCTCCATGTCTAAATTTCAAAGGGCGATAAGAGAAGCTGAAGCTAATGGAGATCTTGAATTCTCACTCTGCTTCCCAGTTACATATGAGAATGAGTCTGGTGGGAATAGAAACCCCACCTTGGAGCCTATACCTTACAAAGTACTTAAAGAATTAAAATTGGCCTGCTCTGAATATGGACCTCTAGCTCCTTACACACAAACCTTGGTAGAAACCCTAGCCAGTAAATGGATGACTCCTTATGATTGGTCACAGGTTTGTAAATCCTGTCTCTCAGGAGGCGATTACTTATTATGGAAAACTGAATATGAAGATCTTGCTAAGAAAGCTGTAGACACTCGCGAAAAAACCAGAAAAGGAATAACCCTAGACATGATATTAGGAGAAGGTGATTTTAACACGGCTGAGGAGCAAATGAATATGCCCACAGAGGCACTTACCAAAGTAACCAGTTGTGCAGTAAGTGCCTGGAAATCCCTACCTTATACAGCAGGAGAAACAACCACCCTTACAGAGGTTAAACAGAAGGTCGAGGAACCATATCAGGATTTCCTTTCTCGCCTCATACAGGCAGTCAAGAGAGTAATCAATAACAAAGAGGCAGCCGATATCCTAATCAAACAACTGGCTTTTGAAAATGCTAATAATACCTGTCAGGCTTTATTAAGGCCGATTCGCAGAACAGGAACTATAAATGATTTTATAAAACAGTGTGCTGATGTAAGTCCAGCATTTATACAGGGTGTAGCTATAGCTGCAGCTCTCAAAGGGGAGACATACCCTCAATATGTACAGGCTATAGGACAAGCCAGCAATACTACAGGTAATAAAAGAAATATGAACTGCTACTCTTGTGGCTTATCTGGGCACTTTAGCAGAGAATGCCCAAATAAAAATAATAATACTCAGGCCAGATGGCAAGCTCCTCGACAGCCTGGAAATACATTAGGGAATAATATTAATCCTCCAAAAACCGTTTGTCCCCGATGTCAGAAAGGATTCCATTGGGCAAAGGAATGTAGATCAAAATACCATAAAAATGGTCGGCCTTTAAACTCTACAAATAGCTCCCAAGGAGGTTATATCCCATCACCTCAATCGGGAAACTTGAGAAGGGGCCAGCCCCAGGCCCCTGCAATAATAGGGGCATCAACCTTCAACCCCTTTGCAAATTTCGATCAGTCAGTGACCTCTTCAGGGCAACCCCAGGCAGTGCAGGATTGGACCTCCACTCAACCACCCATGCAGTACTAACCCCAGACTCGCCAGTAGCAGCCATTCCTACAGGAGTGTCTGGGCCGCTGCCTGAGGGAACTGTAGGTTTAATATTAGGGCGGAGCTCCACCTCCTTACAGGGGATCTTAGTCATCCCAGGAGTTGTTGATGCAGACTACACAGGAGAAATACAGATTTTACTTTCCCCACCCACCACAACTATACAGATTCAGCCCAACCAGAGAATTGCCCAATTAATCCTGTTACCAATACATAAAATAGGGACAGCTGTTACCCAGGAAGCTAGAGGGGCCGGAGGCTTTGGATCTAGTGATGCAGCATTTTGGATACAAGAAATCCATGCTACTAGACCTACAAAAATTTTACAAATTCAGGGAAAGCCAATTGAAGGTCTATTGGATACAGGAGCAGATGTTTCCTGCATAGCAGGGAAGGATTGGCCCTCTTCATGGCCCACGCACACCACCTCCACTTCCCTAGTAGGACTAGGCAAGGCATCTAATGTAAAAAAGAGTTCTCAGATTCTAACTTGGGCTGATGAAGATCAACATTCAGGAACGTTCTGTCCCTATGTAATTACGACTATCCCCTTTACATTATGGGGAAGAGATATCTTGTCTCAAATGGGAGTTGTATTATATAGCCCCAGTGATATAGTAACATCACAGATGCTAGACACGAGATTTAATCCAGGAAAGGGATTAGGAAAGGAAAGTAATACCTCACACTCCTCGACAGGATCTGTAATTGGGGCCATTGCCCTTAGGACTGCTGATCCCATAGTCTGGAAATCGTCACAACCAGTATGGGTTGAGCAATGGCCCTTAACATCTGAGAAAATATCAGCAGCCCGACAATTAATTGATCAGCAATTAGCAGAGGGACATATAGAGCCATCAAATAGTCCCTGGAACACACCCATATTTGTAATAAGAAAGAAATCAGGCAAGTGGAGACTTTTGCAAGATCTAAGAGCCATAAATGCCACCATGGAAGATATGGGCTCCTTACAACCTGGATTGCCCTCCCCTGTGGCAATTCCACATGAGTATTGTGTTGTTGTTATTGACTTACAGGATTGTTTTTTCACTATACCTCTTCACCCAGCTGATTGTCAAAGATTCGCATTCAGCATACCATCAGAAAACTTTAAACAGCCTTATCAGAGATACCAATGGAAGGTTCTCCCACAAGGGATGAAAAATAGTCCTACATTATGTCAAAAGTTTGTAGATCAGGCATTGCAAGTTATTAGAAAGAAATTTTCAGATCTATATCTTATTCATTATATGGATGATATTTTACTAGCTCATAAAGATCGGGCTACTTTACAGGAAATTCTTACTCAGACCATCCTTGCTTTAGAAGAACATGGTCTAAAAATAGCCCCAGAAAAGATTCAGACTGAACCTTCTTTTTCATACTTAGGCAGAATATTACATACCTCTACTATCACCCATCAGCCTCTACAATTAAGAAAAGATCATTTAAACACATTGAATGATTATCAGAAACTATTAGGTGATATCAACTGGGTCAGGCCATATCTAAAAATAACCACTCTTGACTTAAAACCTCTATTTGACATTTTAAAGGGAGATTCTAACCCTAAGTCTCCCCGACAATTAACTGTAGAAGGAGAAAAGGCTATAGCAAAAATAGAACAGGCCATCAATAAACAGCAACTACAGTATCTAGATTATTCCAAATCTTGGGCCTTAATTATTCTAGCCACTAAATATACTCCTACAGGATGCTTGTGGCAGGAAGGACCATTAGAATGGATACATTTACCTGTCACTCCTAGGAAGATTGTACCACCCTATCCCTCCCTAGTGGCCACTCTCATTATCAAAGGTAGACGACGCAGTATCGAACTCTTTGGAAGAGAAGTTACTGAGATAATAATACCTTATAAAAGAGAACAATTAGACACACTATTACAATTTGAAGAAGAGTGGCAAATAGCTATAGGTAACTTCCCAGGACAAATTTTACATCATTTGCCAAGATCACCTATATTGCAATTTCTCTCCCTACATCCATTTATATTTCCTATCAAATGTTCAAAAGAACCATTATCACCTCCTGCCTCCTTAGTATTCACAGATGGTTCCTCTAATGGTAGGGCAGTAACAATCATTGACTCAATAACCCATGTTCAACAAACTCTAGAGACGTCAGCTCAGAGAACAGAGCTTTTGGCAGTCATTTATGCTTTTGAACAATTGCAACAGGTTCCCTTTAACTTGTACACTGACTCTCAATATATAGTTAAATTATTTCCTCATATTGAGACCGCCTCTCTCCCACAAGGAAGAACAGCCATTTTCTCTTTGTTAACTCAGCTACAAACTTGCATTCACAAACGAGAAAAGGCTTTCTATATTGGACATATTAGAGCTCATTCCTGCCTACCAGGACCCTTAAGCGAAGGAAATTATCAGGCGGATTTACTAACTCGCCCAGTAGTTTGTACAGCTCTAGAAGAAGCCCGGCGGTCTCATGCCATTCACCATCAAAATGCTTCTGCTCTCCGTCTATATTATCGCATATCTAGAGAAGCTGCTCGAAGTATTGTGCGTGACTGCGGCCATTGTCCTACTCATTTTCCTAGCCCTGCTACTGGAGTTAATCCAAGAGGACTTAGACCCTGTGACTTATGGCAGATGGATATTACTCATGTCCCATCTTTTGGCAAACTTTGCTATGTGCATGTTTGTATTGATACCTTTTCTCATGTTATCCTTGCTTCTGCACGTACAGGAGAAGCCTTTAAAGATGTAAGTCAACATCTATTCCAATGCTTTTCCTACCTAGGAATACCAAGGGCACTTAAAACTGACAATGGGCCTGCCTATACCTCTAGAGCTTTTAAAAACTTATGCTCTACATTCGGCATCGCACATACTACAGGAATACCCTACAATCCTCAAGGCCAAGCAATAGTAGAAAGGGCTCACCAAACTTTAAAAACACAAATTAAAAAATTACAAGAAAATGAGTTTAAATATTCCTCTCCTCATCATGTTCTACAACATGCTCAATTTGTAATTAATATACTAAATGTAGATTCTGAGGGAAATTCCCCGATGTACAGGCATTGGAACCCTGATCTAACTAAACCTAAAGCCCTCGTCAAATGGAGAGACTTGCTTACAGGGGCCTGGAAGGGACCTGATGTACTTTTAACCCAGGGGAGAGGATATGCTTGTATATTTCCACAGGACGCAGACTCACCTGTGTGGATTCCAGACCGTCTAGTCCGACCTTATGTCTCACCGCCCGCCATCTCTGCCTCAACATAGCACACCTGACCAGTGCCCGTCTGCAGCAGATGTGCAGACCTGAGCTGGAACAATCTGTCCATTGGGAGGATCACATGTGCCTCCGTTTTGTCTTTCCACATGTCCCAGCTTTGCCCCACATCTCCTTTCCTTTTTCCTTTTTTTAAAAATCTAACTACTTGTTTGCTGGTTCTTTGGCCTTTCTCCTTCTTTCCTGAACACAGCCTTTTCTAGAATCTCCCTACCCTACTGTTCCAGGAAGGGCATCTCCCTTTTATGCCGTGACTAGGGGTGTTTGGTATATGCCCCATACATGGAGTTGTCTTGGGCCAAGAGCCTGACATCCTGGGCTGAGAAAGCCCTGTTCCAGGACTCTCCTTTGTCCTGTATTGGTGCCTCTTACCCTTGTGCCAAGAGGGACCCTCTTCTTTAAATCCAATTGCCCATAGCTGTTGCCTGAGCTCTCTGTTCATGCTGAGGTTGAAGCCTCATGGTGGCTGGTACCATGGATCTGTCTCTGGCCCAATGGCGTAAGCTGGGCCCTCTCTAGTGAAGAAAACTGAGTTCCCTATGATCAATGCCAGAGCCCCGCCAGCAGGCGAGGGAATCCAAAGGCAGTTGCTGGGCATGGAGGCCAGAGGGACATAGGCTATCAAGGAGACAAAACTGAACCTCACATCACCCTACTTGGCCCAGAGATGGCTGGTAGTCAACGACGGGTAAGACTCCACAGGGTGGGGCAACCTAAGACAGGCACAGTCGGGGGCCAGTAGGAGAAAACTTGGGGTGCAACAAAGGTGGGGCACAGACCCCCCTCCCCAATGGTGCAGGGGCTTGAACACTCGGCCCTTCTGAGGAAGGTCTCCTGTCCCCATGGCTGCTTCCTGCTTCCCATGCCCGGCTCAGATCGGGACCCAGGTAAAGACAGAGACTGGCTGACAGCAGCTGCCCTCTCACTGCAACAGGACTTGTTTCCCATTTCTACCTTGGACCACAGGGAAAGGGGCAGCTGAAGGAAAGGGCTGTGTCAGGATGCTGCATTCTTCCCTTTCTTCTCCCTCTTTTTTCTAAACACTTCCATGCCTTGTAGTTCTTTTGCTTTCTCTTCTTTTTCTACTACCCTCCATTTTCCATATCAGCTGGATCCAGAGGGCACAGCTTACTCCTCCTCGGACATCGACACCACCATCAACCACGGCCCTGATCGACCCTTTGATGCAGCCCTTCAACTTGCTGACGCTTCGGGAAGCCTGTCGCCAGTAACGCCGCCCGCTAGCCAGACCAACAAAGACAACCAAACCAACAACTTGAGGACAGCTGAAATCCCTTGACTAAAGAGGCTGGCAACCTTCTACAGGAACGGGGCTCCTTCTGCGCTCCATCCACTATGTTTATAGCTATGCTCACTATCATTGCTTGCCACTCTTCTTCCGAGACTTAAATGGCCCAATCTGAGAGGTGGCCACTGATTTGCATGCGCTATCATTTAAAAAATAAAAAAGGGGGAATTTGCCGGAAGCCGGTCCATCCTTGCTGCTTGACACAGTCGCTGCAGGAAAGAAACATCTGCACAGCATATGTTTCAAGGGACCTGACGTATATAGCATACTGTTCTTAATATGTTTGCTCCCCTTAGCGCTGTGTGTTTTAACCAAGGTCACCTCTCCAAGAAAGGTTGTTTCCCCAGGTAGGAATTTTTCCCTGAAGTCAGGGAGGGGATGCCTCTCCTAGAAAGGTTGTTTCCCCAGGTAGGAATTTTTCCCTGAAGCCAGGGAGGGGATGAAACTCCTTAACTAAGTGCCAGGCGGGTAGTTAATCACTTTAACTACAAACAATCATGTTTAAGCTACATAATCTTTACTCCCTGGAATGGAGATAAGAAACGCCCTAACCTTTGTAATAGAACTTGACAGGATTAAAATCAACTGGTATAAATGCGGATGTAACAAGACAATAAACAGCAGAACCTCTCTGGAGATCCAGACCAGAACTTGGCTGGAGATCCTGGCTAGAGATCCTGGCTAGGCTGCTGACCAACTGAACTCCGTCTCCGTGTCATTCCTTCTTCGCCGACTCCATCCACACCTTTGGGGACCCCTGGACCTGCTGGGGTTGGACTCCGGCACATACCGTCACATACAAGGAGGCAGCTGCCGTAGATTCACAAGGAGCAATAGAATGAGATGGACAATACAGTCAGCTAAACGAGGTCCTTGGATCTGAAGCATGTGAGGATCGAATGCTGCCAAGAGCCACATGCAGATCCTTAGAAGCAGATCCTTCCCTCGTAGAGCCCCAAATGAGACGAATATCCTGTGGAAGGACGGGCCACTTGCTCATCCCTCATTCTCTCCACAAGTGGAGACCTGCAAAGAAAATGTAAGAAAAGGAGCCCACTGGACTCTGATTCAAGGTCATTGAGGTCACATCCCAGATCTTCTCTGACAGTCACCAGGAGAATTACAGGTATACAATGTTTTATGTGATTTTATAATGCATTTATATAAATGCAATGCCCAACACCACCAACAAAAAGGGATGCCTGTCCTTCATCTCCTTAGTACAATATTATGTTTTGGACTTTAAGCCAAATTTTAAGAAAGATCCTTGCCAAAATTAAAATGCCTATATGAGAGAGTAGAACCAAGCTAAAGAAACTTATACAACATATTGAATAACTGTTGAATTACAATCTTCAAATAAAAATTATAGCGCCAGAACTGGCTGGTGTTGCTCAGTAGGTTGGGCATTGTTCCATGTACCAAAAGGTTACTGGTTCAATGCACAGTCAGGGCACATGCCAGGGTTGTGAGTTCCATCTCCACTTGGGAGTGATTGGTGTTTCGCTCTCACATCAATGTTTTTCTCTTTCTCTCCCCCCTTCTCTCTAAAAATCAATAAAAATTTTTAAAAAATTTTATGTCAGAGTTGAGTGCAAAAAGACACAATATTTATTGGTTTGTGAATGTTTGTCCTAGAAAGATACAAAGTATCTTACTATGTTTTTGTGAAAACCTAAGCAAAACATGACACACTCACAAAACAAATGTGTAGTGTTGGATGCATCGCTGTGTGTACCCATAGACATCAATGTCAACCAGAATATGAATGATTAGGTAATATAATCAAACTTAGAAAAGTTCCTACTCTGATTACATTGAGAAGATTAAGAAGCTACAAGTTGAACATATAAAATATCTTAATTCTGGTAATATATCTACACTAGAGACCCAGTGCATGGATTCGCATACTGGTGGGGTCCCTCAGCATGGCCTGTGGAGATTGGGCTGAAACCAGCTCTCTGACATCCCTCGAGGACTCCCAGGTTGCGAGAGGGTGCAGGCCAGGCCAAGGGACCCTACTGGTACACGAGTCAGTGCACCAGGTCTCTAGCATACATATACGATCTTTGGTTAATCTCTTCCTGCGCTCCCCTTTTCCCGACTTCCCTCTGAGATTCATCAGTCTGTTCCATGTTTCCAGGCCTGTGGTTTCTACTTCTGCATTGAGCATCTGCCCTCTGGTGGTCAGTGTGCAGCATAGCTACTGGCTGGCCAGTCAGCCAGTTGCTTAGGCTTTTATTTATACTAGAGGCCCAGTGCACAAAAATCTGTGTACTCGGGGGGGGTGGGGGCGTCCCTCACCCCGGCCTGTGCCCTCTCGCAGTCTGGGACCCCTTGGGAGATGTCCACCTACTGGCTTAGGCCCACTCCCCAGGGGATTGGGCCTAAACTGGCAGTCAGACATCTCTCTGGCAGCTTGGGAGCCCTTGGGGGATGTCCACTTGCCAGCGGGGAGCAGGCCTAAGCTGCAGTCTGACATCCTTAGTGCTGCTGAGGAGGCGGGAGAGGCTCCTACCACCACCACTGTGCTGGCAGCATTCAGCCTGGCTTGTGGCTGAGCAGAGCTCCCCCTGTGGGAGCGCACTGACCACCAGAGGACAGCTCCTGCTTTGAGCGTCTGCCCCCTGGTGGTCAGTGTGTGTCATAGTGACCAGTCATTCCCAGTCGTTCTGTTGTTAGGGTCAATTTGCATATTACACTTTTCTTATATAGGATAGAGGCCTGGTGCACAGATGGGAGCTGGCTGGTTTGCCCTGAAGGGTGTCCCGGATCAGGGTGGGGGGTCTGCTGGGGTGTCTGGCCAGCCTGGGTGAGGGGCTGAGGGCCATTTTCAGGCTGGCCACACCACCTTCAGGGTGGGGGTCCCCACTGGGGTGCCTGGCCAGCCTGGGTGAGGGGCTAATGGCTGTTTTCAGGCTGGCCAAGTTTGCCAGTGGGGACCCTCACCCCATGGGGCTGTGGCCAGCCTGGGTGAGGGGCTGATGGCTGTTTGCAGGCTGGCCACAGCCCCTTCAGGGTGGGGGTTCCTGCTGGGGTGCCTGGCCAGCCTGGATGAGGGGCTGAGGGCCATCCTTTTTTTCTGTCTTTCTTTTCTGAGATTTATTTATCTTCTATAATCCCTTATTGAGTGGAGGCCACTGCCAGCTGGAAGCAGGTATCTGGGATTTATTTATCTTCTATAATTATAACTTTGTAGCCTTGAGCGGAGCCGAAGGCTGGCCAGGGCAGGCGGGAAGCTTGGCTTCCTCCATCACCAGGGGCAACCCAAGCCTCCTGCTTGCTCCAGATCCATGGCCACCACCATCTTTGTGATTTAGTGATGGTTAATTTGCATATTACTCTTTTATTAGATAGGATAGATATTTCATGACCTGGTTCCAGTCTCATAAAATCTCGTCTTTAAATATTGCTGTAAGTTACACCAATGAGTCCATTTGTATTTTCTGTTACATGGACAAATTTTAGGATTAGTAATTCAATAGAAAGTTAATAAAATTATATTCATAGTACTAATTGCTATGAAAGTAAAATTTCTAACTATCACAACCAACTGGTGTATGCTTACTCCTGCTACTGCAATTATACTTGTGATCATCCAATGTCAACAGCCTATTTTCAAGAAGACATTGAAACATACATAAATATTTCTAATTTTCTTTATAATAATGTTTTATATTGAAACTTACATTTGAAGAATATTATCTTACCACTCATACGTATTGCTTCAAATGGCCTAAAGATAGACCCCATTGACTGATGGGGAGCTAGATGAGCCAAGCATTGAAGCCAGGCATTATAAGGTAGTCTTCTGAATTACATTCAGAAGAGAATTCAGGAGTTGGTTACTAGCATATGGAACCAAATGAGAGCTACTAGAATGAAATGCATGTTTCCTTCTCATGGTAGCTAGCATTCTTTACAGGAAAATAGATATATAAATATTTTTAAGATATCCTGTTAAATGAAATATAAGCATGTGTAAACTAGAAAGGTAGCAAAAACAAGGTGAATTATTTTATCTTGGTGGAATAAAATGAGCCTTTTCAGGAAAAAACAGTGTCTTAGGAGGAACAACTCTCTAGCCATTTTATTTTAGTGTATCTGTAGTATTCATGTTGGATTTTAAATGGTGTTTATTAATTCAACAACCAATTATGGAGAAGCAGCATTCCAAGGTAAGTGTAAGTGTGTGTTGTTGCTATAATGAGAGGAAATTAGCATGGTGTAATGTTGCTAGGATGCAAATCATGAACCGGAGTAAAAGGAATGCAACTGGTAGCAGACACAATGGTCATGCCACGAGGGAGCTTGATTTGATCCTGTGGACATGAAGCGTACATTGAGAGGCTAAAAGCCAGGTACTAACAGGTCAAAGTTGCATTTTAGAAAGTGAACTGTCATAAATGTATATTGGATTGAAGTAAGAAGAAATCAGGGCAAAGGAAACACTTGGCAGGCTACTGGAATTACCTGAGTGAAAGATGAGGGCAGGGGGTAGGGAGAGAAAGCAATAATATTAAAGGAAAAGGATGAATTTAAATGCCGTTTGGAAGGTAAAGTCTGTGTCATTTGATGACTTATTAGAAGTAGGTAAGAGGAAAGAAGGACTAATTGATATGATAGATTGTGCTCTGGAAGGACAGTTACTGTGCCACTAATTAAGCTGAGGAAGCAGGTATAATTATAGGTTTTAGGGGCAAGATAATGAAATTGGCTTGGAACATGGTCTCAAATACCCAGGAGACACCAACGTGAAGGTATCTACTAAGGAAATACATATATTCTATTCTCTAAGATTGGTACCGACAACGTTTCCTTCAGTAATGCACGTCCCAATTTATTTTTAGGGCAAGTATGCCTGAACTTGTGGTGACATTTCCATGCTCATTTCAGGTAAATTTAGTTTCATTATTTACTAAGTTAATTTTTCTTTAAACATTTTAAACAGTCACATTAATTATCTGGCTACTTTATGAAGAAATCAAAATGGATATATATGATTGAACTATAAAAGTTTAATTGAATGCTGAGTTCCTTTTGTCTCCCAAAAAGCTTTAATGTGAAATATTAAAAATTTATAAATAGAAAAAGATATTTTAATATATAAATAATTTTTTATCTTTCTCATAAAGCACCTGTTAGCTTATATGCTCATTAAACAGTACTGGATAAAGTTCATTTTAAATGACTGATTGAAAAGCCCTACTTGTAAATACCAAGTTTGGGATTCAAAAGCTGTAACTTCCTCTTTTAATGTGTGTTTTATTATTTTTGACAACTGGTAAACTGATTGGCTATAGGTAAGGTTAAAGATGCCAAATATAGGTAAGGATAAAGAGTTTTGTTTGTTTTTTTTATCCAATGTTTTATATAAGGTGGTAGAAGGCCTAGATTAATACAGTTTTTGGATCTCCCCGAATAGAGAAGATTCTATCTGTCCATCAGTACTATGTTCTGGGCCCAGGTTTTGAAAGATAGTGTCACAGATAATAATCACATAGGGGCTTTGATAATCTTTACTTTTGTTAAACATGCATAGTTAACGTGATTTTTTGCCAAAACTACCTCAAGATGTGTATATGAATAAATGGTGGTAGATAAACTAATTGGATATTTAAAGAAAATACCTCTTATTTTTCTTCTGAAGACTAAAAATACACTGCAGTTTTATTCATAGAGCTGCTATAATTTTTTAGTTTAAAAAATGTAGATGTATAAAATATTCTAATGAAGAAGAGTAGAGACCGATATGGGAAGAAGGTAAGTGGGGAAACTGTTCATGGTAGGCCTTTTTTTCCATGGTAAATTAAACTTTATCCCATAAGGAGTTGGTATGTGTAATGGGAGGAGATGGGTGAGAACAGATAAGGAGATAGGAGCCACCTTGAAAGAATTGGTGAATTATAATAACGTAAGTAAAGTGGCATTTTTTTGTGCTAGATATGCATTTGAGAAAAACAATACTGAAGACAGGAAAATGAGATAAAAGTGCAAGTAGGAGTCTTAGTGAGAGAAGAAAATTAAGGTAAAATTAAGGCGGTGGTAGTAGCAATAAATAAAAGTGATAAAATAGAAAAACAAGAGGTAAAATCAACCAGACTTGACAACTGATTGGCTATAGGTAAGGTGAGAGATGCCAAATCATCCATAAATTTAAGATCTTGGGGTTGGTAACAAAGTAGATGCTGGTGCTCCCCATCTGGACATGAAACCTGTCTCTTCCACTCCATCAGAAGAAGGACAGTGTATGGTTTGCTCATCATTTTGCCCCGGTGACTAGCAAAGTGCTTTGCTCAGAATGAGTTCTCAATAAAAATGTGCTGAATGAATAAAATATAAAAGTAGCATATGAGGAGTAGAAGGTAAAGGATTTAACTTTAAACAACTTGAGCACGATATACCTGTGAAACACTCAAGCATAAACACCTCACTCAAACTAGCAAAATTAATTTCTATCCCAAAAGAAATTGAAATGTGAAAGACTAAGTCAGTTAGTTATTGCTAAATATTTTGTAGATATTCACATTGTCATGCCTCCACTGTAATTATTAGTGGAATTCAGGGCAAAGATACAAATGAGACTCCATATACCATGAGTCAAATTTTTAAAAGTTATAAAATTAAGCTAACATATTGTTTATAAGAATAGGTGCTAGCCTTCTAGGTTGACATTTTTTTTTAACCCTCCCCCAAGGACATGTTTAGAGAGAGGAAGGGAAAGAGAGAGAGAGAAACATCTATGTAAGAGAGAAACATTGATTTGTTGCCCTCCGTATGCTCCCCATCTGGGGATCAAAACCACAACGCATGTACATGCTCTGACCAGGGATGGAACTGGCAATCTTTTGGTGCATGAGACAATGTTCAACATACTGAGCCACTCCAGCCAGGCGACAAATATATTATGTTAATGATACATGTGAATATAGAATTCTCAGAAATAGAATTTCCATTCTCCCTTCTGTTCTTTACAGGTATTATAACAGAACCTATACAAAAGGCCATCTTTCAAGTAATATTTCTCTACTTTTACAGGAAGACCAGCTGGTTCGTGTACAATTATTGCCTATTTTCTCAGCACCAGTCATTTTAAAGAAGCCCTAGCATATTTCTATGTACTCTTAGAGAATAGATATCTGATTTTGTTAAACAGTGTTCACAGAGGAAACTTGCACATAAGTTCATTCCAATAGGGTCTATGCAAATGAATGCAAAAGAAGGGGAGAATGTCAAGAAACAAAGAAACCAGTCACTACTTCTCAATTTCACCAAGACTTCTCCAGAATCCAGCAGATGATAAAAAATGAGGATCAGAATTATTGTGGCACAGACAAGTTGCCTTGTGTGTGGGGAGGAGAAAAGCAAAAACACAAAGAAAAGAATCACATCACTTGGGTAAACAAGTTTCCATATTTCTAAGACACAGACATAAGTAATCCTATAGGAGTTAGGAAGTGATTTTAGAAGCCCATCAGGCATAATGAGCCAAGCCTCTATAAAAATCTACAGAAAATGCAAAGAGTCATCATTTCAGCCCTTGTGTTAAAGGAGTAAATAGTACAACTGGAACAGGGGGAAAAAGAAAATTGTAAAAATGGCACATCTGTCCTGAGACCTAAATAAGCCACTGACAGATGAAGAAATTCACTTTAACCTGATCATGAGGGACCTAAGTGCTAAATAGAAAAGAAATAAAGAGGAGGATAGATATTTGAAAAATTAGTGCATCAGAAAAAAAACAAAGCATAGTCACCATAATGTGCATATCACAGAATCTTCAAGCTAATATGTAGGGACAAAGAATCCTATACAATAAAAGGCTAATATGCAAATTGACCAAACAGTGGAATGACTGATTGCTATGACACACACTGACCACCAGGGAACAGACGCTCAACGCAGGATCTGCCCCCTGGTGGTCAATGAGCTCCCACAGCGGGAGTGCTTCTCAGCCAGAAGCTGGGCTCACAGCTGGTGAGTGCAGCTGCAGTGGCAGGAGCCTATCCCACCTCTGTGGCAGCACTAAGGATGTCCGACTGCTGGCTTAGGCCTGCTCCCTGTGGGGATGGGGCAGAAGTCATCAGTCGGATATCCCCCAAAGGTTCCTGGACTGCCAGAGGGCGCAGGCTGGGCTGAGGGTCCCACTGCCCCATGCATGGATGTCATGCACTGGGCCTCTAGTATATCAATATAAGACAATTCCATTCTGAGAGAATATTTATGGAATGAAGAAGTTATATTTGTATAAGGAGTAGCATAAACTCAATGTACATATAATGGAAAATGGTTTAGCTATCATGTCCTCAAATCTTTTCATTTTATACCTGAGGAAAGCAAGAAACCAAAAGATTTCTTATAAAAATAATTACTCTTATTAAGGCAATATGAAATAATGGGACAATGTCTACAATTAGTTCGAGGTAATTTTAGATGTTCACTTTAAACCATCAAAAACAATAAAACAAAGAAGTGAAATGTATATTTTCCATTCAAAATTAGCTCACTAAAATGTTATCCCCTCAAGGAAATAATAAAGTATTAATTCCTTAATAAAAGCAAGTATTTGTGAAACATCTATTTTACTTAGCACAAGGGAAATATAAGATTTTTAAAAAGTAAAACATAAAAATCTTTAAATGCTTTCAGTTTGCTTTAGTTTATAATAAACACCAACCTCAAGGTTGACATTGACTATCCATAATATAAACACTAGAAATACATTGTTTTATTTCTATGATTTAGTTTTATGATTCCCACTCCATCAACCTAGATAAAAACAAGGGGCAATGACCCAAAATGTCAGATATACCAGGAACCACCACCACTCCCAAGCATATACCCTGTTTTCCCTCCTTTATTATCTTTCAACCAGAAGCCACAATTGTGGAGGTCCTTGAAAATCCTCATTGGCTCAAGAGGAATTCCTCTTTGGGCACAGTGTGGCCCTGGGATGCCAAGGTCAAGAATCCTCTGGTTTACAGAGACCTCTTATTTCTTTCAATATTTTATTGTTTTTTTACAGAGAGGAAGGGAGAGAGATAGAGAGTTAGAAACATCGATGAGAGAGAAACATCGATCAGCTGCCTCCTGCACACTCCCCACTGGGGATATGCCCACAACTAAGGTACATGCCCTTGACCAGAATCGAACCTGGGACGCTTGAGTCCACAGGCCTACGCTCTATCCACTGAGCCAAACCGGTTAGGGCAGAGACCTCTTATTTCACCTCATCTCCACTTATACAAAATCCTCAGGGCAGCCACCATCCTGTCATGTAATTTCACTACTTTTACCCAACCTGATCTCTCTTTTCACATGAACGTTCTCTCCCTATTCAATTCATCCTCATCTCCAGTGAGAAATCTGTTTCTACCTGATCTTCTACCACTTCTGGATCCCTGTGTGTCTACCTTCTCAGTGCTTCCAGTTCATTGTTGACTTTGTCCCATTCCAATTCTACATGCCTTACTCTCTCCACAGAAACCATTTTGGTAAAACACACACACAAACACACACACATACACATATACACACACACACACACACACACACACACACACACCTTCATAGCATCATAAGTTGTCAATGAATTTACTCACTTCTCAATATCAGGTATCCTGGAACATTTTGCCCGCTACTGGCAATTGGATGGCTTAAGTCCCTGACCTTGTCAAATTTTACCCTGGCTTCAACTGGAGCTTTTGGCACATGGACAGACTGTCTGGTAAGATTTAAATAAAATTAGAATACACTCACTAAGAATCAAGCAGCTGGACCTCTCCACTCTGGGAAACATCATTTTAGTGGGATACAACATTAATTCCTTGAGGTCATTTTGCAGTTGTTCTTCTCAACTCAGTTGAAAATACTACATTCACAGATGACTCCATTCTCTCCTTCACTTAAAAAAACTACTTTCAGCACCTCAAAGGAAATATTATTACAGAATTATATTATTTCTTTATATTGCTGGAAATTGTACAATGAACTATAGTCATGTACCACTTGATGATGGGTATACATTCTGAGAAATGTGTCATTAGGCGATTTCCTTGTCATTTGAACATTACAGAGTGCACTTACACAAACCTAGATGCTACAGCTTATTGCTGTGGTTGTATGTGTTGTGCTTATATACCCCTGGCAGCACAGTAGGTTTCTTTATACAAGCATCACCCCAGACGTGTGAGTAATGCATTGTGCTATGACATTAAGACCGCTATGACATCACTAGATGATGGGAATTTTTCAGCTTCACTATAATCCTATGAGACCACTCAATATGCCATCTCTTGTTGACCAAAATGTCATTATGTAGTAGACAGCTGTATTTAAAACTATATACAAAATATATTTTATGCTGTTGGTACTTGGAAAATCTATTTCTGAAATATGCAGTTAACACCCCAAAACCTATTCAACAGCAACTTTGGAGCCATGCTGCCGATTCTCCACGGCTCTTAGAGACCATATTGTTGTAACGTATGACTGAGTGCAACTTATAAGAACACCTGTGAGCCTTATTTATAAGGCAGATAACCCCTGAACTAAGGAAGTATATCTCATATGCTCAAGTAATAAGATTCATTTGTCCTGGTCCCTCCAACCACTACCCAGACTGTACCATGTGAACAAGGGTTTTCCTGTTTCCCATTGAACGGCTTGTACTAACTTCTATCAACCCAGAGAGCTTTGGAGATAGCAAGGGACAGACATAATTTGATGGCAGGAGGAGAAATAGTACAAAACTAAGAATGAATATCACAGAGGTATATGCACAAACCTCAAATAAAAGGCAAAGTTCAGACTCTGTGGAAACATGAATAGTAAAAGGAGTCTAGTTGGTAACAACTACAACTGGAAGTATAGATTCAATGAATGACAGAGGTGATTCTGTCAAGGAGATTACATAACTTGAAAGATCTTTATAGTAATTAAAATAACATAAGTATTTTTTTTAAAAAAGCAAAAAAAAACTTGTAAGGCAACTTAGAACAAAGCACTTAAGGTGTCTGTTAGTGCAGAGCAAATACAAGAGCCAGAGCTGTGAAGTTGAAAGAATACAGGACTCGGATCACAGGACAACAATTCTGCACTTTGCTCTGCTGCTTAAATAGCTGTGGTACATTTTGCAATTCATTCAACAGTTACTTTATCTGTTCCATATGAATAGTCCCATGTGTTCATGGTTTTCAGTACTATAATAAGAATAAAAGCAGCCATTGATGGGATAACATTGTGAGAAATGTAAAGTACCTATAAATCAATATTTTAATTATTACTTGAGCAAAATAGTAACAACTTTTATTCATATAGTGTCAAATGTTAATAATACCAAACCATTGTGATTTTCCCTTATCAACACCCCAGCAGGAACTGTTTATATAGATTCTAACCCAATCAAAGTTTCTCCCAAGAGAAAGTAGGCTTCCTCATAAAAATGGATTTCCTTGGCTGAGTTATTCCCCAGAAAGGCAGGTTTTCTTTTTATTATGGCCATCTATTACAGTGAAAATAGAGTCCAAAAAACTTCATTCTGGGAACAAAAGACTGAAAGCTGACTTATATATGGACTGGAGACCATGAGAAGTGCAGTCTCCACTTGCATATTACAGAATCTTATATGCTGAGAATTTTGAGAATCCGAAGTCTCATCCTGGATCCACACAAAGAACATTAGTTGTGAGACAATATAAACCAGGATTTCATGCAGGATCAATGTACCTTCAACACACAAATACAAACAATCCAATCCTACAGGTGCTAGGTATTGTCCCTATATAGTCTAGTGTTTTTCATGTTCATGGACTCTCTTTACTAAAGGAAGATATGTTACCACTTTTATTTTACTGCATTTTGTTTTCACTTTGCTTAACAAAGATAATCTGAGGATGTCCATAATACAACTGAAACATAACTACTAATTGGTTTTTACGTTTTTGTCAACATAGCTGAAAATAAAGAACATTAAAATATATTTTGTTAAAAACAAGTGTCATTCATTCACCATGTTAAACTAAACATGTATTTATCTCCTAGAACTGAAAATAATAATTAGGGGAAGAAAAGGATTAAAGCCCCCAAAATAAAAAAAAAAATTGGAAAGGAATGGCAGCAGATTTGATATCAAAGGAATTTTATAGCTCGAAAGCAGGAAGACACATTACAACGTACTACACAGACCAGGGAATGTGAAAAGTGAAGCCAGCATGCAGCGGGAAGGTAGAAAATGACAAAACTTTTGCGTCACAAAACCCTGGAATGGTTGAGGTAGGTGAAACCAGATCCTTTTGTAGAGTAGGACTACAAACAGCATTTGTTCAAAGTCTATCTAAGAAGCGATTTGACTCCCAGAGTTTCTACCCCTTTATTGCCTCTTTATCTCCTGACAGAGGACTGGGTTCAAGGTCATAATCACTGTTGCAGAAAAGTAGAACAAACATAACACATACATGAATGCCTATGTGCTACAGAATATGACCAATTAGACTATTCCCTCTCGTTGGCCCCAAGAATACTGAAAATAAAGAATAGATACCTCAGGCAAGGACTAGATTGCTCTCTAGAGAACCTGCTCATCACAAGAGAAAAACCTACATATCCTTATATTTGGATACTCAGAAACAAGTGTCCCCAAGACAGAGAAAAAAGAGGAAGGAGAGAGGGAGAAAGGAGAAAGTGAGAGTGCACATATATTGGATGTTGTGTCATGTCCCAATCCACTTTATGGGGCCAGTGAACTCATCCTCCAAGTAATAGATGCTTAGGGCATCCATCCATCCCTTTACCTGGGAAAATGTCCTGGCTAAGGAGTAGCCACTATACTCTGATGGTTATAAACTCCACACCCCTGCCCCACAAGGCCAGTAACTGTCTCCTCAGAGCTGTTGTTGCCCTGGTTCTCCCCCTTGGGATCCGACAAAAGCTAAACCCCAGTTGAAAGACTATTAGTACATCCTTGCTTATTTCCTATCTCAGACCAGGGTTTCTCTCATTCCTCTTCTCCTGAGTATGCTTACCCAATAAGTTAAATGCATCCAATTCTCTTTCTCAGGTTCTGTTTTAGGGACCTTGAACTAAGATCTTACTTGATTTTATTTGAATATATTGAGAAGAGATTTACATCTCTGACAGTTTGGGAATAGGTTCCTATAAAAATGGCAATAAAAAGAAGCAATTATTAAACTGCAGTGAAAAAATTGTTCAAGGAAGAGAATAAAATAAGCATATTACACTGTATGACTACACTATGGATAAACAAAAAATAGTAATTTAATATATATAAATATATATGACATTTTATATATTATCATATACATCCTCAGTATATTCTCATATATATCAGCACATATTATCATATATATATGAGATAAATGTATTGGAAGAATAAAGAAAGAAAATACTTGCATGGGTGTTGAGGGCAGAGGTGTGATAGAATCAAATTTGTTTCCCACATCAATGTCAATAAATAATCATTTAAAAATAAATGTCACTTTTTTAGAAATATAGATGTAAATAGAAGAAACAGTTAAAAGTTGTGAAAGTGGATGTCTTGAAAGAGCAAAAAATGTAGAACAGGGAATATAGTTTTTAATGATAAACCTTAATAGAACTGCATGACTTTTAAAACTTCATACCTGTACTTATTTACAAAATACAGATTTTATAAATAAAACTAGAGGCCTGGTGCATGAAATTCATGCATGGGGGGTGTCCCTTAGCCAAGCCTGCACCCTCTCCAATCTGGGACCCCTCGAGGGATGTCCAACTGCCCTCTCACAATCCAGGACTGCTGGCTCTCAACAACTTGCCTACCTGCTGATTGCCCCTAACTGCTTTGCCTGCCAGCCTGATCACCCCCTAACCACTCCCCTGACAGCCCAATTGCCCCTAACTGCCCTCCCCTGCTGGCTTGGTCACTCCTAACTGCCCTCCCTTGCTAGCCTGGTCACCCCTAATTGCCCTTCCCTGCAGGCCTGGTCACCCCTAACTGCCCTCCCCTGCTGGCCTGGTCGCCCCTAACTGCTCTCCCCTGCTGGCCTGGTCACCCCCAACTGCCCTCCCCTACAGGCCTGGTTTCCCCCAACTTCCTTCCCTGCAGGGCTGTCCCCCCCCCCCCAACTGCCCTCCTTTCAGGCCTGGTCCCTCCCAACTGCCCTTCCCTGCTGGTCTGATCACCCACAACTGCCCTCCCCTGCCGGCCATCTTGTGTTCACATAGGGGTGGCCAGCTAGTGTGTTGGAGTGATGGTCAATTTGCATATTACTCTTTCATTAGATAGGATTCCATATTTACATATATTTGATATTAAAAGTACATACAGTACTAATTTTAGGAAACCCAGAAAAGTTATATTTGTAAAAAATATAAAGTTATAAAAATATAGTGTATATTTATATTAAAATGTTCAATATGTTTATAAAATATACAATATATATTTTTAAACATAAAAAAATCTGTAGCCTCAATACACAGAGACAATTCTTTTTAATATTTTGTTATAAGTCTATTCAGTCTTGTTTTCTTTGGTTACTTAATCTTTCACAATTTTAATTATTATATGTAATTTTATTTAATATTATATCACATGTATTTACTGACATTAATTACTTTTATAAGCATTTTTAGGTAAAATGTTTCATCATATAAATTTTATGATGTACTTAAACATTCTCCTTTTTCTATTTTTACAGAAGTCCCTATACATCTCTATTATAAATAATGCTCCTCTGTGAGCATAAAGTATTATTCTCTGTATTTTTGCATGTGCAGATATCCACTGACTATTATGCCCAAATCTGTCAATTTTAGAGGCTTTCACACCTGAAGTCATTTCAACAAAAATTTTCCCCCATAAAACAATTTAAAGGTACGGTACGTTTCATTATAATGAGATGTTACCTATGTAAATGATTTTCCAGTTCTTTGGTTTCAGGAGTTTGCCATCTCCCTCTGGGAAACTTTTCACTTTCTAGTACAACTTCAAGCTTTCCCTTATGAGCACTAAAACCAATAAGTCATTCATTTTTCTTCCTGCATTTGTCTCTTCTGTCATTGAATTCATTTCAATCTCTCTCAAGGGTCTTATAATCTTCCCTTCCTGTCTTCTCAATTCACATATATTTAAGAAACTGTCTTTTTTTCCCCCCCACAAAACATGAATTCTTCTTGAAGGTCTTCTAATGTTTTATTTGATTATATGTGCTGTTGTCCTACATTTGTAATTTTTTTAAAGATTTCTTATCTTCTATGCCTTTTCATTTTGTACAAACTTTATGTTTTTCCCCAGGTATCAACCTTGTTCATTTTCTTCTTCAACTAATGTTTATTAATGATACTCATGTTGTTTAACCTCCAATGAGTTAAGAGCAACCATTGAATCACCACAATATGCCAGGCATGTGTTAGATGTGTTAATTATAATACCTCATTTTTTTTCTTTACTATAATCCTGTAAATTAGGCATCAGTGCTATTCCATCTTTATATTAGAGGGAAAAAGCACCAATTGTAATGTGAAACACAGGAAAAATGAACATGGGAAGAGTTAGCCACTGGTTCTTGTTTATTGGTTAGTTTTAAATAACTAAATTAAAATCAGTAAAGTTGACATTTTCCTTTCCCTTCAGTGCTTAAGTGACTACTTTTTCATCTGATTTTCCCATTGCCTGAGCTAAATCTTTGTAGGAGTCAATTAGCAACACTTCGAAAATTAAACACCAACTACTGGATTCTGACTACCTAACATTCAAATACATGGCTCCTGGTGGGAAAGTGCACTTGCAGAACATTGTTTTGTTTTGTTTTTTAAATTAAATCTTTATTGTTCAGATTATTACATTTGTTCCTCTTCCCCTCCCTCCCCAAAACTCCCCTCCTCCCAGTTCCTGCCCCACCCTCCGCCCTCACTCCCCACCCACTGTCCTCATCCATAGGTGCACGATTTTTGTCCAGTCTCTTCCCGCAACTCCCACAGCCCTTTCCCCCCCAAGAATAGTCAGTCCATTCCCTTTCTATGTCCCTGATTCTATTATAATCACCAGTTCATTCTGTTCATCAGATTATTTATTCACTTGATTCTTAGATTCACTTGTTGATAGATGCATATTTGTTGTTCATAATTTGTATCTTTACCTTTTTCTTCCTTTTCCCCTTCTTAAAGGATACCTTTCAGCATTTCATATAATCCTGGTTTGGTGGTGATGAACTCCTTTAGCTTTTCCTTATCTGTGAAGCTCTTTATCTGACCTTCAATTCTGAATGATAGCTTTGCTGGATAAAGTAATCTTGGTTGTAGGTTCTTGGTATTCATCACTTTGAATATTTCTTGCCACTCCCTTCTGGCCTGCAAAGTTTCTGTTGAGAAATCAGCTGACAGTCGTATGGGTATTCCCTTGTAGGTAACTGAGTTTCTTTCTCTTGCTGTTTTTAAGATTCTCTCTTTATCTTTTGCTCTTGGCATTTTAATTATGATGTGTCTTGGTGTGGTCCTCTTTGGATTCCTTTTGTTTGGGGTTCTCCGCGCTTCTTGGACCTGTAAGTCCATTTCTTTCACCAGGTGGGGGAAGTTTTCTGTCATTATTTCTTCAAATAGGTTTTCAATATCTTGCTCTCTCTCATCTTCTGGCACCCCTATAATTCTGATGTTGGTACGCTTGAAGCTGTCCCAGAGGCTCCTTACACTATCCTCGCATTTTTGGATTCATTTTTCATTTTGCTTTTCCGGTTGGGTGTTTTTTACTTCCTCGCATTTCAAATCATTGACTTGATTCTTGCGCTCCTCTGGTCTGCTGTCGGGAGTCTGTATGATATTCGTTATTTCAGTACGTGTATGCTTAATTTCTAGTTGGTTCCCCAATATAACATCGAGGGTCTCATTAGTTTTCTTGTAGATCTCATTAAGTTTATCGGCGGCTTCTAAACAGTTCTTGAGACCTTAAAAGTGTGGTTCTGAACTCTATATCTTCCATTGACAATTTTGTCCTGTTTCTTTGTCTCCGCATTTTGTTATGCTTCCTTGGTGCACCCCCTAGTGGTCTTTGTGCGCAGTCTTATAGTTAAATCTTGATTGTTGTAGCTTAATACCGGGGAGGGTTTGACCTCCAGGCCAAGTGGCTATGAGAATCAGCTGTGTCTGCAGTGAGAGAACTTTTGTCCTCTAGGGAGGTGCTAATCTGGCGTTTGCCTGAGGCTATCCGGCAAATGCCTCTGTGCGGGGCTTGGGCGGGGCGGGTCGCACAGGATCAACAGGGTGGGCCGGAGAGAGCAGTTATGGCGGCTCTCAGTCCTGTCCCCAGGGGCTCTGCCTCTCTGAGTCCCAGCACCCGCTGCAAACCTCGGAGAGAAAGCTGCACTTGCTCTGACCGAAGCCAGACAGTCCCGCTTCTCCCGCTTGAGTCTGGGTCCCTAAAGACTCGCCTGTATCTGGAGCTCAGAGTCTGCGACTCCCTCCCGATTGAAAACGTCAACCGCGCCCTCCACCGCCAGCCCGCTCCGCGCACTCCGCACCTCAGAATTTGGCTTCAGCACTGCGCCTCCTCTGAGTGTCCATATGCGTTTCTCTTTCCTCCTAGTTGTAGGACTTCCACTCAGCCAGCGTTCCTGTGGTTCTGGGTGGTGTCCGTTCCGTTTTTTAGTTTCACTTTTGAAGTAGTTGTTCAAGGCAGCAAACTCTGGCATTAACCTATGCCGCCATCTTGGTTCTCCGGGTCAGAACATTGTTAATAGATTGTATTAAATCCATCTCTACTACTGGGGGATAAAACTATTTAAAAAGCAATATCTAGTTAAACACCACTACTTTTGTATAGGGTACTTTATACATAGAAATTATACCTTTGCTATTTCTAAGGGAGTACATTTCATTTATTTTTTCCATTGTTTTATATCAGCAAGTATTTAAAGACTTCAATGACTAATATTCATAATGTATTCATCTAATGTGAAGTGTCTGATACCAATGGTAATTCCTTAACATTTTTTTTTTTAATTTTAATGATAGGAAGAAACAGCCCAGAGTAAGATGAATCAGGGATCACGGGCAATAATACTCCATCCTCTTTCTTTTCTTCATATTGGACTTAATCCTGGTCTTTGTCTTGTTTGACCTACATTAACCTTGGTAATCCTTCATTAGAGCAGCCATGCACCACAGGACTGGGATGACACTAGACCCCCTACTGTGCTTAGACAATGCCTGACAACATCTTAGAAAAACCATGGCTTTGGCACAAACTCAATGGTATGTAATCTCAAAATGGCAAATACCTTACAACATGGAATCAATTTAAAAATCTATTCAAAAATACTGTTTAAATTTTATTGGAATTTTCCTTTGATGTGCAAAGAAAATTCAGCTTTAGAACGTAGTTATCAATATCATTATTTTTTTTTTCTTAAGCTGAGGCAATTGGAGAACATTATTAATAGTTTAAGGTTAGTCTATTGAGTTGTCAAAACACCTATCGGGTAAATTAATGAGCACTGCATGCAAATTAATTTGATATCTTACTATCTGAAGAGAAAGAGACAACTGTTGGTGTTTCTCATTAGAAACAATACTTCTAGCTTTTCTAGTGGAAATAAGTTTGCTTTCTGACTTTAGAGACTGCCTGTTTTCTTGAGCTCTGCATTATTACTTATTAAAATTGTAGTCATCAAATCTTTTGGTGCTACTTTGAATTATTAGGGAGAATCCTATAACTTGCAACGAACCTGAGTAACTTTAATTAAATCCTTTGTCTTCACAGTACAAAATGACTCTTTCTGTTATTCTTAACCATATACACTCAAACTTAATGATAAAGAGATGGTCTTTGTCTGTAAGCACACTACATTTGTGCAAATTTCGATGTCTCTACTAGATCTGATATGCAGCAAGTTGCTTAACCTCTGAGTTTCTTTATCCAATAATAACTGAACCCATTATAAAGAGCTGTTGGAAATATTAAATGATTTGATATTTCAAAAGTGCTTAGCCTAGAACTGAGGCCACAGTAAAAATGTTATTTCTTAAATAAATAACTGATATTCTGCCTCAACCCATGTTCTTTCATTCTATATTGAGTCTGCCTGGTATCTCAGAATATTTGAGAACTGCTCTTCATTTGGGACAGATCAAACCTATTAAATACTATTACAAAACAAACAGAAACAAAAAGTTATAAAAAACAAATTTGTAAAACTCAAAAATAAGATGACCAAACTAAAAAAAATTGGTAATAGGAGAAAATATTTTTAATCTGAAGAAAGTGATACAAGAAATTAGAAAAATGGGACTAATATTGGAAATAATAAAAAAGAGCCATCTTATAGGTAATAGGAGTCTTAAATAAAAAGGCTAAAAGAACAAACCCAGAACTATAATTAAAGAAAATTTCTAGGAATACAAAAATAAACTATGCACTCTAAGAGCACATCATGTGTTTGTGAATATTAATCCAGAATAAACAACATCAAAACACACTCCAGTACCATTCATAACTAAGCATCCTATCTAATAATATAGAAACATGGTAATTAACCATAACTTCACTACCCTTCCCATTGGCTAATCAGCAAGATATGCAAATTAACTGCCAACTAAGATGGTGGCTGGCAGCCAGGCAGCTGAAGTGAACAGGAGACTTGCTTGCTCCAGTGATGGAGGAAGCCAAGGTTCCCTGCCTGCCACTGCTGGCCTCTGAGCTTGCATTCTAAGCAACTATGTTGCAATTATAGAACCTAAACAAAACCCAGAAACCTGCTTTCAGCCATCAGAGCTGGAGCAAGCAGGACCGCAGCAGTGTTACAATTATAGAACCCAAACAAACCCAGATACCTGCTTTCAGCAGCTGAGGTCTCAGAGTTGGAGCTGAGACTCAGAGCTAAAGCCGGCCCTCAGTTCAAGTGACAGCCATAGAAGGTAAATAAATCCCAGAATAATTAAAAAGAAAGAAAAAAAGGAGAGGTTGGGAGCTTCAGTCACCCACCAGCCTGAAAACGGCCCTCAGCCCCTCACCCAGACTGGCCAGGCACCCCAGTGGGGACCCCCACCCTGAAAGGGCTGTGACCAGCTGCAAACAGCCATCATCCCCTCATCCAGGCTGGGCAGGCACCCAAGCGGGACCCCCACCCTGATCCAGGACACCATCCAGGGCAAACCAGCCGGCCCCCACCCGTGCACCAGGCCTCTATCCTATATAGTAAAAGGGTAATATGCCTCCTAGCACCGGAATCAGCAGAGCCACGAGGCCTCACGCCCCAGGATCAGTGGAGCCGCGAGGCCTCCCAGCACTGGGATCAGCGGAGCAGCGAAGCCTCCCAGCACCGGGATCAGCGGAGCAGCGAGGCTTCACTGCCCCTGTGTCAAGCAGAGCCACGAGGCCTTCCAGCACTGGGATCAGCGGAGCCGCGAGCCCTCCTGGCCCCTGGAGCAGCGTGATAGGGGGGAGCACCCAAACCCCCTGATCGCCCTGCGGCTCTGTGTGTGACAGGGTGCAGCTCCCCAACCCCCCCACGGGCCCTGCTCTGTGTGTGACGGGGTGGAGCCGCAACCTCCCCATCTACCCTGCCCTGATTGTGACAGGGGATGGCGCCCAAACCCCCCAATCGGCCCTACACTGAGCGTGACTGGGGGTGGCATCGCAACCTCCCGATCCGCCGTGCTCTGTGCATGACAGGGGCAGTGCCCCAACTCCCCAATCGGCCCTGCTCTGAGCCTGACCAGGGGCTGCACCTAGGGATTGGGCCTGCCCTCTGCCACCTGGGAGTGGGCCTAAGCCAGCAGGTCGTTATCTCCCGAGTGGTCCCAGACTGTGAGAGGGCACAAGTGGGGCTGAGGGACACCACCCCCCCCCCCCCACCAGTGCACAAATTTTTGTGCACCGGGCCTCTAGTTAAAAATATAATCACTTTTTAGGCATGTACGCCCTGGCCCTGGCCCTGGCCCTGGCCATAGCCCTGGCCCTTGCAATAGGACAATACTTTTTTATCCTAACACAATTGCCTCATATACAGATATAAAAAGCAATTAAAAGGGTATGTTAGGAAGATTATCATAATATTCATCTACCTAACATAACTTGAATAAATGTTAGATTAAATTCCTCCACAATACTATTAACATGTGCCAAAACTCAAATGACTTCTGTCATTATGTATCCCAAACCTCTTAATTTACATGTGATTATTCTTAAAAAAGTTTTCTACTGTTACATTATTTTATGAACTACTTCCAATTATTTTCTCTATTCAGCTTGAAAAAAGATAAAATGAAAATTATGAGCACAGCATTTTCATCTCTGAATAAAACAATTTTGACCTTGTTTGACACAGACATATTTGCATTGTAAATCTATAATGGTTTTGTAGTACAGTTCTCCCCAGACATTGCTAATTTTCAGTGTACTTTATCACCAATATATATATATATATGTGAAAATCAAGAATTAAACCAACAAGGCATACACTCTTGCATTTCTATTTTTTCCCCTCAGAGAAACGTTCACCACCTTACTTCAAGGGTAATTCTCCTCCACTTACCAAAATAGCTCATTTTAGAATAGGTTTCCAGACTTTATAAATCCATTCTTCATCTATAAATGTGATGAGTCATATTATGGTATGGATTGGGGATATAGAGATAAGAAGGAAGAGAGTCCATGATATTATTAGACATTTAAAACTTCCATATGACTCCGGAGTAATGAGACATTTTATAGCTCTCATGAAGATTCTTTATGAAAAATGTTGGAAAGGAAAATATTAAAAGCTTTTGAAAAATGTTAGTATGACTCAAAATACACATCGAAGAAAAACTTTCATTTAGTGGTAAAAGATCTAGGACATTAAAAATAGATATTATTTACACTTAGTTTTGTATTCAATCCCAAAGCCTTTTAAGTGAACTCAGGTTTAAGAAGTTTTGAAGTTGAGTGAGCTCTGATGCTTTCAATCAATTGTTCAATAAAATGCTGACATGGAATTAAGAAGAAAAGAAGAGAATTAGGAAGAAAAGAAGAGTCAATTGCCCTATCACTGGAACCTGTAAGAGAGATACTAAAACTTAAAGGCCAGCACTTAGAAATTAAAATGTAATGTCAGAGCATACTATTTATTTTCAAAAACAAACCAAATTATATATTAATATACACACACAGGAATGGATTTATTGCTGAAAGCAACCTGCTGTCTTTTATGGAGGGCATAGCAGACACACTCTTCACTGGTGAGGGTAGATGGGATTCTCTGGAATGCTCAAGGATGGTTATCCTCAAAAGGGTGAGATAAATGCTCCATGTTATGGAGCTCCCTAGTTTCACTTGGGATATTCATAATTGAAATACTATAGGCCAGAAGACAGTGCTTAGAATTCAGAGGCAGCAAGGCCAGAGAACACATCATGTTGCCTTGACCTTCAGAGATCTCTGAAAATGGCAAAGAGGGCATGGTTCTAAGATAAAGATAGTAAGCTAGCATTGATTGACTCACAATACTAATAGAGATGTGCAAAGGGCTCACATCAAACTACAAGAGGAAACCTAAGTTCAGAGTAAGGTAATCAAGATGGTGACATAGAATGTTCCCGACTTCAGTTCCCCTCACAAGAAGACCAACTAGCAACTATTCACAGGAAATACACCATTGTGAAATCCTAAAACAAGGGGATGAAGCTGAAGCAGCCCCCTGGACCACAGACACCAAGAAGGACTGCATTGTAAGGGTAAGAGGAATAGTTACACTCTGACTGCATCCCCTCTCCTCCGGGATGGCACAGTGCCACAACAGGAGTGCCCTCTGGACCTATGGTTTCCTCAGAGGGGTGGGGAGATCAAGGTGGAAATTCAGCTTCCCCAGCATTCTGGTCACCTCCCAGGAGGCCCACTCAGATCTCACCACACGGGGCTTGGCTACTGGAGATCAGAACTATGACAGAGAATAGGGCCAAGGACTACAGCAACCAGTGCTGTAATTCAGTCCTGGCAGACTGAATACCTACTCCCAGTGGTGCCCTCAGCCAGTAGATCTGTCTAGAGCAGAGGTTCTCAACCTGTGGGTCGCGACCCCATTGGCGGTTGAACGACCCTTTCACAGGGGTCGCCTAAGACCATCCTGTATATCAGATATTTACATTACAATTCATAACAGTAGCAACATTACAGTTATGAAGTAGCAATGAAAATAATTTTATGGCTGGGTTACAACATGAGGAACTGTATTTAAAGGGCCAGAAGGTTGAAAACCACTGGTCTAGAGGAAGAGCCAGGATGCTAGCCCCATCTTTCCAGGTGACTTGGTGATAGTTCTACCTGATTTGAGACCCCAAACAACAAGCTTTGCTAGCCTTAGTGTCTGTTCTGTCACTTTTCCCAGGTACGGAAGCTAATTCATTGAGCTGCTTATAGCTGAGTGCTACCCCAAGCGTCTCCTGACCAAGAAAACAGGCCTAAGAAGCTTCATAGCTTACAGAATTTAACTAGAGATCCCAATCCAATAGCCCCATTCATCCAGGGAAATGAGTGCAGCCTCACCTAGGCAAAGAAGCTATTTCATAGCCCTGCACACTGCTAAATATAGACTTCACCCCCTTTTGACCAGTAAACCTAATCAGAGCACCCAGAAAGCTGCATACACCATCTGACAACCCTATGTAGAGTGAGTCGTAAATGAGCAAAGATCCAGCCAGTGACTACCTGTGGAGACCTAAGCCAGTGGCCCCATCTAGCCAGGGAGCTTGGAATGCAGTTCTGTCAGATTCAAATCCCCAACAGGCCAATATTGCTGATGAATATAAATGTAAAAATGATCAATACTGACAAGTTGAATTCAGCAGCATATTAAAAAGACCATATACCCTAATCAAGTAGGATTAACCCTGGGATAAGAGAATGTTTCAACGTGTGCAAATTAGTACATGTGATACATCACATTAATAGAATAAAAGGTACAAATCATATAATAATCTTAGTAGACACAGAAAAAGCATTTGTGAAAATTCCATATCCATTCATGATAAAAACTCTCAGCAAATTAGGTACAGAAAGAACATACCTCAATACAGTTAAGGCTACACATGACAAGCCCACAGCTAACATATACTCAACAGTGAAAAGCTGAAACCTTTTCTTCTAAGACCAGGAATAATGCAAGAGAGCCCACTCTCATTACTCCCATTTAAGATAGTAGTGGAAGTTCTAGCCAGATCGATCATGCAAAAATAAGTAAATAAATAAATGGCATCAATATTGAAAAGGAGGGAGTAAAATTGTCTCTATTTGCAGATGACATGATTTTATATATAGAACTAGAGGCCCGGCACATGAAATTTATGCACAGGTAAGGTCCCTAGGCCTGGGCTGCAATCAGGGCCATATTCCCAGGCTGCCCGCAGCCAGCCACATCCCCCACTGACACCCAACTCCCGCACCCTGTTCGCCATCAGGTGGTCGGAGCCTGCCAGCCAGGGGGAGGAACCAAGAGGTTGGCCATTCTGCCCACTCGTTGGCCCCACCCACTGCCACCACCCACCCCCGGTTTCCCGTTCGCCATTGGACAATCACAGCCTAAGGGCTGGGGGAAGGGACAGAGAGGTCAGCTGTTCCCACCTGCTCGCCAGCCCTGCCCCCGCCACAGGTTGCCTTCTGTGTGGGGCGACTGGTGGGGTTGGGGCCTTGGCCTGGCACCACCTGTGTCCCCCGCCACCACCCCCAGTTTCCCATTTGCCATTGGCCGATCGGAGCCTGCCAGCCAGGGAAAGGAACCACGTGGTGGTCAGTGAGCCTCATAGTGACTGGTTGAGTGGTCGTTTTGGTTGTTCCGCTGTTAGTGTCAATTTGTATATTACCCCTTTATTATATAGGATATCCTAAAGAGCCTTCAAGAAAAACTGTTAGATATAATCAATACATTCAGTAAAGTTGCAGGATACAAAATTACATACAAATATCACTAGCATTTCTATACACTAATGCCAAATTATCTAAAAAATATAAGTTAAATAATCCCATTTATAATAGCATCAAAAACGATAAAATACTTAAGAATAAAGTTGGCCAATAGGTAAAAAAATATGTACACTAAACGATTAGACATTAATAAAAGATATTAAAGAAGACATATCAATGGACAGATCCCATATTCATGGACTGAAAGAATTAACATTGTCAAGATGCATACCATTCAAGCCATCTATAGATTTAATACAATCCCTGTAAGGATTCAAATGACATTCTTCACAGAAATAGAAAAAAATATATCAAAATTTGTATGGAACCTCAAAAGACCCCAGATAGCCAAGGCAATCTTCAATAAGAACAACAAACCAGGCATCACACTTCCTGATATAAGACAATATTACAAAGCTATAGTAATTAAAAAATATTGGTACTGCCAATAAAACAGACACATAGACAAATGAGACAGAATTGAGAATCCAGACATAAACCCATGCATTAACAGTTAACTAATAATGACAAATGAAGCAAGGATATCCAATGAAGAAAAGATAGTCGCTTCAATAATGGTGCTGGGATATTTGGATATTCTCATGAAAAGTAAAACTAAATTCCCGTCTGACACCATACACATACACACACACACACACACACACACACACACACACACAACCTGAAATGCATTCAAGACAAATATAAGTTGTAAAACCATCAAACTCCCAGAAAAAAATCCTGTCCTAGAATATATAAAGAACTCAAGTCAATAATGTGAATACTCAATCAATAACAATCTAAATAACTCTAACAAGACAATAAAACTAATAGAATAGATTTGGGTTCTGCCATTTAAAAACAGACAAGGGATTTGAATAGACATTTCACCCATGTATGAATGGCTAATGTACATGAAAAGATGCTCTGCATCTATAGGTTTTAGGGAAATGCAAGTTAAAACCACAATGAGATTCATTACACACCCATTAGAATTATAATAATAATAACCATTATCATCATAATAAAAATATACTCAATACCATGTGTTGACAAGGATACAGAGAAACTGAAACCCTCATGCACTACTGATAGAAATGTAAAATGATATAGTCACTTTGGAAATCAATTTGGCAGTTTCTTAAGAAGAATAAACTTAGCATAAAACCCAGTAATTCCATTTCAGGTTATGTCTCAAATGAAATAACATGTTTACATAAAAACCTTTATGCAAGTATCAAAACTTTAAACAATCCAAATGCCCATCCGTTTGTGAACAGATAAACAAAATATGTTTTAAAATGGAATACTATTTAGCATAGAAAAGAACAAGTTATTATACATGATGCTACAACATAGATGAACCTCAAGAGTATGACTCTAATGAAAGGAAGCCATGCACAAATGACATTACAATACATGATTGCATTTAAATGATATACACAATCCTTTTCAAATGGTAGGTAGGGGTAGAACACATCCCAACACATTCTGTGAGGCCAGTATCACCCTGATGCCAAAATCAGATAAAGGATACTGTAAGTGAAGAAAACCACAGACTAATACACCTTACGAGTTTAGATGGAAAAGTCCTCTAGGAAATACTAGCAAGTAAAATCCATCACCATAAAATAAGGATTAAAGATTATTGTCAAGTGGCATATATCCTAGGAATGCAAAATTAATTTTCAGTTGTGAAATCAATGTAATATACCACATTAATGGAATGGTGGAGAATACACAAACATCTCTAAAGATGTAGAAAAAACCATTTGACAAAATACAAAGCACTTTATTTCTAACAATACTCACAAACTAGAAATAGGAGGAAATTTCTTCAACATGAAATAGTGCATCTATGAAAAAACCCCTAATCTATAGCATACTTCATAGTGAAAAATAGAATCTTACCTCTTAAAATCAAGAATATGATTGGATGTCCACTCTTGTTACTTCTATTTAGAATTGTACTGGAGGTTCTACAAAAAAAAAATTAGGCAAAGAAAGAGAGATATAAACATCATCCAGTTTGATATTATCTTGTTTAAAGGAAATCCTCAGGAATATACTAAAAAAACTACTAGAACTAATTAAAAGGTTAAGTAAGTAGTAACATATAATAACTCTATGCAATTATCAAATATATTCTATGCACTTACAAGGAACAGTCTGGAAATATAATTAAGAGAGTAATTCCATGCACAATAGCATTAAACAAATAAAATACTTAAGTATAAAATTTAACAAAAGAAATTCAAAACTTGTAGACTGAAACTCCAAAACATTGTTTAAACAATTTTTATCCACCTCCACCCACCCCTGTCCACAATCACCACACTATTGTCCATGTTCATGAGTTCTCTCTTATTTTTTTTCATTTTGCTCAATCCCTCCATCCTCCATCACCACCCACCAAATAAAGAAAAACATTTTTATTGTTTTGAAAAAAATTAAATAAATGAAAAAACTATATTTATTGATGTCTTTTAAAAAAAAAAGACATTTCAAATTCATGGATCAGATCACTTTTAAACTTCCTAGTTACTATATCATTGGGTTGTGCATTTTTAATCCATTCTGACTAAATTTAGTGACCAGGGAAATAACCACAAAATTGGGTTTGAAGACCTGTTGGGCCCACTGTAAAATAGATTTGACACAATATTATTCACCATCTTTCTCATAAAGCCTCACTCCAATTGTGAGTTCATGCTGCCAATACAGGCTCCTAGTGTTAGCATCACCTCCACCCTCAATCCCAGAGTCCTGGACAGGTCTGAGTATTTTCTTTGTCCAATAAGCTGTACTTAGATCACAGCTAGAGTTCATTCTGGAAAGGGTGGGGAGAATGTATATTTGTACTACCTGTGGTAGAATTGGAGGGGACTCCCTCAAAGAACTACTCTTCCTTTCAAGCTATGTGCTCTCAGTTTGAGAATTTTTTCTATTCTAGAAACTGAGTAAAAAAAGGCACTTTTTTCTTTAGAATGCTAAAATCAGCTTCTGCTCCTGAGTAGTTAACATTTTTTGGTTATACAAGTCAACCAATCTTTTGTCTATTTATCTCCTTCCTAATAATACCATCATCTCATCAGATCTCTCTGGATCAGTGCACCCTACCCTGGTGGCCACTCTTGTCTTGCTGTATATTATTATCAGTTATATGCGCTGCACCTTGTTTTTGACTGTTACATGCGTCCATGTGGCTTCTATTGTTGTGGAAAGTTATCTGTTTTGGAAACTTATCTGTTCAATTGATACTAGGAATCCCAGTTTCTTGGCAGTAGCACAACCTGATATGCACCCTAGCCAACAGAGGATAACCATCAATGAACTTAAGAATACAGTACATTTTTAGGGCCTGAATGCAGGAGTCACCAAACTTTCTGTAAAAACCACATAGTAAAATTTTGGATTTTTAGGTCACCACTTACAATAAAATATTTGCCTTTGCATTTTTACCTCTCTTAAAAGTGAATAACATTTATTTATATACAACATATATAAACATCTATACAGAAACATACATATATTTATATATGAAACATTTATATATATATAACATTATTAACTCACAGACATACAAAAACAGGCCACCCTCCAGGTTTGGCCCAAGGCCATAGTTTGCTAACCTCTGCATTTTGAGATAAATGTGTCCTTAAGAGAATACATAAATTGAGTGATGAATCTTGTGGTGTCACATAATACATCATTTCTAAAACCACCCTTAGCCTCCTGACTTCTTTTTCAAGACTCTGTCAAGTAAGTTCTAGCATGCCCACTTCATTTACACAGGCTTTAGCAATTCCAAACTAAGCAGTCATTACAGCCATATATTAGGATAGAAAATAGATATAATGTAACAGGATATGAATCCTAAGTAATTGACAGCTGTGCTAATAATCCATCCTTATATTACACACTATATCTCTGTACAGACTCTCAGCTGTGATTGCATGTCCTTGCTGGTATTACCCAGGTCCTTTTATCCTTTTATTTCACAAACTGTTCCCTTGGATCAGGGTCTATATTTACTTTTTTGAGCTAAATCAAACTTTTATTGATGGCACAAAAGGAAGTGGACAGATTTTTGGGAGAGATGACAGTCAAGGGAGAACCAGACCCTCCAGTAAAGGGCCTACTGGCCCAAAACATTCAAGGGAATCTTAATGTTCAAGGTTATCAAACACATTCACTCAAATATTTCTATGCTATCTCTCACTGAACCACTCTTCTCTTAAAGGCCTTGAGTTTAGCATATGAGACTATACATTCAACTTCCTTTCCTGGTCTAACCCCATTTACAATTAAATCCTGAGCTTGATTTTCTGAACAGCCTGATCTCCAGATACACATGAAAATTATTTCTTTAAATATTTCCTTGGAGACTTGACTTTTACTTCATGCTCTGATGTAAGAGTTGGATGCCTTACTTTAAGGCATTTAACAAATGCCAGTTATCTTCATAATCTTTCCAATTTCAATTATAAAAATACTTCAATTTCTAGAACAAGTGAAAAGGCCAATGCTTTTATTTTAAACTGTATTTCATCTCAAACCATTTCAGATGATTATTTTAATAATGTGATCCTGCAGCATTTTGAGGTTATCAGTATGCCTGCAATTCACCATGGTGTCTTTGTTACTTTTGGGAAGGTTAGTGATCCATTTCAATCATACCATCTTGGTTTTCTGCATTCTAGAGTAACTCTAGTACCAAATATTTTAAAATGCATTCTCAAAAAAGCAGAGCCAAAGACAAGAATTTGGATGCAGTTCAGTTTTCTATGAAGTGGAGGTGAGAGACTGGGGAAGAGATGAGATAGGGTAGCAGAACAAGACTATCAGGGAGTACTCTGAGTTACGGCAATGGGCAACCAGGACCCAATTGCATCAAGACCTTTTAAGGAGTGTAACAGATGTTACCAAAGTTTGTCCATCTGAGTTATGGAAGAATGAAGTACATATTCACCTACTCTCCTCTCCTCATAGGGGCTAAGTTTTCCTCTGAGTTGTCGATATCTCAGTTGTATTTGCCCAGAGTGGACTCCAGTGGTTTACAGAAGCCCCTAAGCAGCAAGTGGAAATATGTGCCCGACAGGCTTGTGATGAGGTCCAGAAAGCAGGACCCAAAGCTAGCAAGTGCCCACTGCAATTCTGGCTAATTTAAGAAGGCCGTGGGCCAGTGAGTCATGGTACTAAAGTTTCACCATTGTAGTCCTCTAGTTAATACAAATAGAAAACTACTGAGTGGATAAAGAATGAATTAAGGATCTGTATTCTCTCAACATGGGCCATCTTTCCTGCAGTGACCTAAAGAACAGTAATGACAGCTGGCTTCTCTTTGGTTTGGGGTGATTAAATTACAGGCCTATTTGTTAATTTTTCCCCATTTATTTATTTCTTTAAATACTGTATGTGGGGGTTTTTGAATGCCTGCTAATATCCTATATTGATTGATGGAGTTCAGAGATAATTTTTAGACTTATTTTAATAATATAGATCTAGATATTAAATGTATCTAGATTTAATAGATAAGATTATATATTATTTATATATGATATTATAGTATATAATTATATTATTTATATATTATATTATAGTATATAATATATAAATAATGCATATACTAACTTTATATCTGTTATTATACATAATATATATAATAACATTTTATTATTACATATAAAATGAGATCTATCATCCTATATAATAAAAGCATAATATGCTAAGTTTCTGGTAGACTGGTCAGCTGATCAACCAATCAAAATATAATATGCTAATGATATGCTAAGGCTACTCAAGCTCTCGTTATGATGTGCACTGACCACCAAGGGGCAGACAGTCGACTGGTCAACCATTCACTATGATGTGCACTGACCACCAGGGGGCAGACACTCCTACCAGTATGTTAACTTGCTGCTGGGATCCAGCTGATCATCACTGAGTGAGATGTGCCGGACATGTCCCAGAGCCCTCCTGCAGTCCTTCCCTGGCTGGCCAATCTCTCACGTCCCTCCCCAGCCCTGATCATGCACCAATGGGGTCCCTTGGCCTACCTGCGCCCTCTCGCAATCTGGGACCACTCAGAGGATGTCCGATAGCTGGTTTTGGCCTGATCCCACAGGCCAGACCGTGGGACCCCTCTGATGCACGAATTTGTGCACCGGGCCTCTAGTCTATATGTATAGTGTGTATGTGTGTGTGTGTGTGTGTGTGTGTGTGTGTGTGTGTATTCCTCTTAAACTGAAAAATGAAAAAATAATACCATTTATTTGAAGTACATTTTAAAACATTATATCATGCAAAACACATAACTAAAATTTTCCTAGAGGCTTTGAAAATTCTGAGAAATGGAATGAGTAGACAATAAACTTCCAAAAGGTCAATGAAATTCAAGAAAAAGTTTCTTTAAAGGTAACATAGATAAAAGACCACATTTCCCCTCTTTTATATGGGTAGGATAAACCTGGAATATGAACAATACTGACATATTTCTAAGTCTACGAAAGGCCATTTCACCAGGCAAAGTAGTCAACAAGGTTTATATTGCTTGCAAAGGGCAAATCTACATGAGCCCTTGCAGGGCAGGCGAGCGAGAAGGTATTGACAGTTATTGCTCTGTCTCCAGATGTTATTGTGAAATAGTGTATACATTCTTCAAAGGATTATTACTTAGTCTTTCATTTAACCACATATATTTACTTGAAATATGTTTCAATACATGTTCTTTGTATTTATTTACAAATCCAAAATTGGTTTGTTTGTTTTATTCATTCAAAATAGCTTTGTACTTTTCAATGATTGCCATTTGTACATCTGCCAGTCTTTACGTTGTATTTCAAAAAGTAAACGTATGATGTTCATTTACACTGCATCAGAAACAGGTATATAATGCTCATAATCACTCTCATTTGTAATTTTTAAAGAAAGTAATTTAAAATTTTGTCAGATAGCCTCCAAAACGAATCATTTGTGAATAAAAATAAAGTGAATAGATACTTATTTTTTTAGAAAAGGATGTGTTTGCAGAGAAAGTGAAATATTATAAAGTTTTAATTCTAGGAAAGTAGTCAAGTCTTAGCTCACAGGACTGTTTACAAACCTAACTGGTTAGATAATAAAGGGTTATTATGTATATATACATATATTTTCAAATCCAAGTAGGTTTTTCTTGCTTGCAATTAACCATGAAATTGTGTTCACTCTCATTAGTAATCAGGAGATAAAAATCAAATCCACAATGTGATTCCACTACAATCTAGAACAACAGTTAAAATTTTAAATAATGAAAGTTGTAAGTGTTGCCAAAAATGTATAAAAACTTAACTATGTAACGCTTATGAGAGTAAAAAATTAGTGCAAATTCAAATATGCATGTATCAGGTAACACATTCTAGAAACATGCTCCTAGAAACACATAGATGCTTCAAAATTTATATTTTAATAATCTTCTTAGAAGCAGTTTTGAGAGTGACAAATGGACTATACAAGTTTTCACCAGTAGTTGAAGGGATAGATATATAAATATTGGTATATTCCACAATTGAGTAATTCATAGTATTAAAATGAACTACTACTATTGCTATCACATGAACAACTCTCACAGATAAAATATTAAATAAAAGATGCCAGATACAAAAGAATGCATATTGCAACTTCCATTTATATAAAGTTTAGAAACATTTTTGGTCATTTATGGCTCTGATATCCTGCTTGCATTCATTATTTTGGTGTACAGATTATCATACCTTCCTAATCAATGAGGTCTTTTTCTAGATGACTAAAGTGTAAGTCATCTCCACTCAGTGAGGTTTCACCAAAATGTCCACTTACATGATTTTGAATGTGCAAACATCACAGAGTTGTAGAAAAAGAAGGAGTTTTATTAAAGGAAATCCATTTAAGTTATCTATAGTCTTCTTAATGTATCTATTATCACATTGCCCTATGCACAGAATCTAACCTCCCTTAAGTTTATTAGTTCATTAACAAACCCTTAAAAATAAAATTTTAACTAACTTGCATGTGCTACATAAACCTGGGTTTCCCAAGATCCATCTAAAGTTCTTTTTTCTAAATCAGAGGTGAGATGCTGGTATTTTAAAGACCTTTTCAAACCCCTCCATAGATTTGTCCTCAGAGGTTTTAGTTAGGATCATAACCTTGGTTCAAGTTGATGTTTGACACACTAGAGCCGTGGTTCTCAACTTTCTGGCCCTTTAAATACAGTTAGTTCCTCATGTTGTGACCCAACCATAAAATTATTTTCGTTGCTACTTCATAACTGTAATGTTGCTACTGTTATGAATCATAATGTAACTATCTGATATGCAGGATGGTCTTAGGCGACCCCTGTGAAAGGGTCGTTCGACCACCAAAGGGGTCGCGACCCACAGATTGAGAACCGCTGCACTAGAGCATTTCCTTACTTTCCACAATATCTTGTTTTTGCATGATGCTGAACCTTTATAATATCCACCTCTTTAGAATTATGAGTGTCTAAAAGTTTCTTGTGCATTTTTCATAGGGATTCCAGCAGAGATAAGAAATATCTTTTGTTTCCAAAGTCAAATACTATCCAAAAGCATACCTGCTATCTGTATATACATTTATTTTCTGGTCTGTCACTAGTTGATAAGTAAAGCATTATGTTCTGACACCTGAGATGATTTAACTTCAGGTGACTCGACTTCATGGCAACCATAAGAGACTCATTGCTTACAACCACTTCACCTTTGACTCAGCTGTAAAAGTGCCTTTCCTTGTCTTAGGGCAGTGGTTCTCAACCTTGGCTGCTCATTAGAATCACCTGGGAATCTTTTTAAAATCCTGATTTCTGGGCCTTATCCTTTGGAAATTCTGTTTCTTTGTAATGGGGTGGGGACACAACATTAATAACAAAGAAACCGAATTTCCGCAGGATGAGGCTCAGAAATCAGGATTTTAAAAAGATTCCCAGGTGATTCTAATGTGCAACCAAGGTTGAGAACCACTTTCTTAGGGTAATACCCTTTCTGAAAAACTTATTGTGGTATTGATAGGTACTACTGAGAAGAGACCGAAGTTTTGTTGGTGGCCATGGAGCCACGAACAATTTGATACCCGTGTCTATTGTTTTTTTTTTAACGCTGAGATGATGAAACTGCTACGAGGAGTAATGGAGGACAGGACAAAGACTTTGCATATAAGGCTTCACTATAGAATCGAGATTTTCTTTGCTCTGGCTTTAAGGGATATTGGGGAAAATTTGGATAATAGCTTGGTAGGATCTATCTCAACTTTAACAGGTTCTTTTCCAGTATTATTTTATGTTAGTAAAATGTTAAGCCCACAGAGTGCCCAATAAATTGTCAACATCTTTATTTAGGGTCCTCATTAAATATAATGTAGAAAGGAAATGTGTAACAGACAAAACCTGATTATGAAGAGACAAGTTCTCTGGAACCTCAAAAATACAGTCTACTTGGCATGCACTTAATTTTACAATTTCCATTTGAAATGATGTGCACAATCTTGTGAGTCTCTGCTTTTGTATTAGTTTTCTGTTGCTGCTCTAAATAACCCACTGTCTCAAAACAACTCCAATTTCTATGGGTTAAAAGGTTAACAGAGGTCTCACAAGGCTGAAAGTCAAGATAGACAATTAGCAGGAGGTTCTAGTGGAGAATCTGTTTCCTTACCTTTTCCGGAGGCTCCCCACATTCCTTGGCAGTGGGCTCTTCCTCCAACCACCTCAGATCTCTGCGGCCCTTCCATAGCTGTGTCTCTGTCTGAATCTCTTCTGTCTCTCTCCCTCTTCTCTTTTAAGGGCCCTTGTGAATACATTGGGCCCACCTGGATAATCCAGGATATGCTCTACTGTAAGGTCAGCTGATTCACACACTCAGTTCCCTCTGCAAACTTAATTACCATTTGCCTTGTAATCTAAGATAGTCCTAAATTAAGATATGGACATCCTTGTGGGGAAGCATTGCTCTGCCTACCATACCCTATTACATTTACTGGGGTGATATAGAAGAGAAAGGAATGTTTTTAGTGAAGGGCTCAAGGATTGTAGTTAATGTCTGGGAGCCAGGGAAACTCGAGGGTTATTTGAATAGTTACCACCTGTGTTGTAGATTTACCCTGAGGAAGAGGCTGAGCAAAGTGAGCAGGTTTAATTCACATAGAAAGTCAGCACCTGTATCTACCAGGCGCCGGGATTCTCCTTATGACAAACACCACTTCCATACAACAAACGCCAAGTGAAAGCACACAGCAAACAAAAAGGGATGGAAATAAATGGCCCGATTCCAGCAAGAATACACAGCAAATGGGAACCGATGACAAAATCCAGAAACCAGACTGTGACTAAAAAGCGGAGGAACTCCATGCCATGGGAGCAGAGTTCAGGCTGGCTGCTGATTTATCACTTTGGCATTAGCTCACCAACATGAGCCGCAAGGCACAAGGGGCCTCCCTAGGTACCATCCCTGGTGGAAGGCTGAATGCTGCACCTGTGAGCCTTGGGGAAAACTAACAATAAGCAAAGACCCATGATCTGAATAAAACCAAATCAATCTAATTCAGAGTTTGCTATACAAAGCAATAGTCAGACCAAAAGGGGCACAGAGGCAAGCAGGAGAATGGAAAAGCCTTAGAGTGAGACAAAGGAAGTCCTCAGCTATGCGTTAATACAAGAGGGGCATGGGATGTGGTTGGTTTGGGGAGCATAGTTGCATTTTTGGCTTTTTCTTGTTGTTCCTTGTTGGGAAGTGGGGAAAATTCTAGGGAGGTTGGTGGTCATTTATTAAGTCTTAACTGTTCTTGAAATATAGAGACAGTGGCATAACCTAATAATTAAGATGTCACAAAATTATGGTCCCTGTCCTTGACACATTTACCTTTGGCACATGACAAACAGTCCATTCATGGAGATGTAAAGAGAATCAACATCCATCCATCTTTCATGTCTAATGATGGCACTTCTTTTGGCAATTCCTCCAGAAATGAGGGCTTATTGGGGTCAGAGCAGCCCCAGGGCCTTCCACTTGGCCCTTCCGACCTGTTTTCCATCATGGTGATATCTCTGATTCCCACAGAAATCAGAAAACCCATTTGTATTACTGAAGCTCTTTCAGTCCTTTTAAGCCAACAGAGAATCACTACCACAAAGTCCCTCAAAGATTTTCCCTTACCACCATGCTTTAAAAAAACCTTCATATAAATTAGCTTATGGTAAAATTCTTTTCATTATAAATCCTTTTGTTTAAAGTCTCAGAACCTACAGATGACATTAATTGAAACTTACTGTTCTTTATTTCAAACTTCCAGTTACGTTTACCTTGCCACTTGGTTGTCTCACCCTAAAGCAGTGATTTTCAAACTTTTTCCATCTTATGGCACATGTAAACAGATTACTAAAATTCTGTGGCACACCAAATGTATATATATATATATATTTTTTTTTGCCAATCTGACAAATAAAAAGGCATACTTCTGATTTATTCACAGTGGATGGCTATCATTGTGTTGCCTGTTGCCATTTTTTTTTTTTTACATTCTAAGGGAAAATAGGTCAGTGTCCCTGACTACATAGTCAGGTGTTACAAATTTCATGTGTTACAAATTCTTGCAACACACCAGTGTGCCCTGGCACACCTGTTGAAAATAGCTGCCCTATAGCTATGAGGTCACGACATTCTTAAAAATAAAATCTTGGATCTTGAACTGAATGTTACTACTAGGAGAAACTTTAAATTTATCACTTTATTTTCATGGCTTTTATCTTTTTTTAATGAGCCACCACAAAGCAGGTCCAATAGCGAGCTGTCAGTCCACTCAGAAGTACAAGTTTGCACATAGGCAAACCATAGAAGAGAAACATTGTATTGAATTTTGACATTAAATATTCCCACAAGGACAGTGCACATATTCCTGTCTAAAGAAGGATTACTTATGAGTGTTTCGATTTCTATTGTAATCTTTGATGCAGCTCAAATCAACAGAAAGATAGCTTTAGAATTGAAAGATGGTTACACGGAAACTGTATGATATTCACTCAACCTCAAATTGACAGTCACAGATTGTTACTATGACATATACAGATCACTACAAAGAATTATGTGTCCCTTCTGTCCTTGGCTGTGAAGTTAAACTATCTGGCCAGGAGTCAACTTTTTGTAAGTTTTTGGAACATCATTTAAAAACATAGTTTAGTCTATAATACAAAAGCTGGTATATTGTTCTTGCCTTTTACTAAATTTTCTCATTTTTAAAATAAGCAAAAATTCATAAATGTTTAAAATTCAAATGGTTGCAGTTTTTCTATTTTTCTTGTTGAAATGTATTTATTGGGGTGACATTGGTTTGCAGCAGTTTGTGTGCCCACCTATTTTTCTATCACTGAAGAAAACTTGTATTGACAGTAGCATTTCACTGCATTACACTACACAGAGTAGAACAAGGGAAAATCGCATATAATATTCTAATTTCAACTTTGCCACATCTTACAGTCAAATTTATTAACTTTCTTTTAGTATACTCACTCTTTGCACACAGCAACAACAATATACATTTACAGTTTAGTAGATAAAAAAGCATAAAAGCACTGTTTGTACATAAAACATTTACAAATACACTGAGTCCTATTTATATTATAAAAATACTAGAGGCCAGGTGCACGAAATTTGTGCATGGTGTGTGTGTGTGTGTGTGTGTGTGTGTGTGTGTGTGTTCCTCAGCCCAGCCTGCACACTCTGCAATCTGGGATCCCTCTCACAATCTAGGACTGCTGGCTCCCAACTGCTTGCCTGCCTGCCTGCCTGATTGCCCCTTACCACTCCCCTGCCAGCCTGATCTATGCCTAACTGCTCCCCTGCCGGCCCAATTGCCCCTAACTGCCCTCCTCTACAGGTCTGATCGCCCACAACTGCCCTCCCCTGCCGGCCATCTTGTGTCCACATGGAGTGGCCATCTTGTGTGTTGGAGTGATGGTCAATTTGCATATTACCTGTTTATTAGATAGGCTTGAATTTAATGTATTGAAATTCAAGTGCTGGACAGACTATTCATATGTATCTTACTTAGATTTATATTTATCTATTTTTAATCTAAAAAGGGTTAACTTAAATGGATACTCACAGTTGTATTTTTATTTAAATTGTGAATTTTGTCATTTTTGCATACATGAATTACAGCTAAATGTATTAAATATGAATCTAATTAAGTGTACCCACTGGCTTTAATTTTCCTGAGATTAAATTGAATATTAGAGATTTTATGTAAGTTGTAAAAAGTCCCAAATTGTTTATAATTTTTTCCCATTAAATACCATAATTTTAAATAAAATCTGTTGAATAACAAAAGCTAATATTAATACTATTCCCTGAATTTTAACTCATTTTTTGTCACATATTAATTTATAAAATTCAGCAAATTATATTATCATTAGTGTACACATTTCTATATCTTGAACAGTAGTGAACCTCAGTTTGTAATTCTGCTTTAGAATAGTTGATTGAAATGCCACATCTATAATTGAATGCCCTTCTTGAACATATTTTTCAAAAAACATATAGTATTATATAATTACCATCAATCATTCTATATGTATTTATGTGTGCACACATGCATGCATATGTATATGCATATGCAAATGTATATTTAATAAAAGCAGAATGTTTTTATTTCCAAATCACTAAATAAGACTAGATAAGTATATATTTTTGAAGAAGTATATACTAATACCAAATGCATTTTGATATCTTTATAGATATCTAAAGAAATTCCAGTTCCATATTATCTGTAAATTTTTAATATAGTTTATTAAAGTTGTAGTTTGATGGGTTACTAGAGGAAGTGTCATCAGCATGCAGAAATGTTATGTTGCAGTGGATTGGAGAAAGTCAGAAACCAGAAAAAAAGAACACACTCATAGGTGATGAAAAGAAACTCTATATTTGCATCATATGTCAACACTGCCTATTGTTTGAAAAGCAAAGTTCACATTCTGAAATGTCAAGAAGTGGAATAAGTCAAGGATGGAAAACAGAAGAAAAAGACAGGGTTCCTAGCTCGAGAAAACTAGATCAAATGTGATGAAAGAGCAAATGCTGATAATGCTGTCAGAAAGAGCAAAGCACAGAAGTTTGAGATGATTGTGTCAAAGACGTGACCTTGGCAATTTTAAAAGGAGATAATATAAAGGGGTGCACCTAGAGATGTCTCAAGAGGTCTCAGCGGGCAAGGCAGGGGAAAGGGTCATCAACACAGCCCATATAATGAAGTCCCAAGAGATGAAATTGAAGGAGAAATGGCAGAACTCGACAGTGCATAAAAATTCTAAAGGAGACAGAGGGAACTTATAGAAGCAATACTACTGCTTCACTCTAATACCAAAACATCTCTACTAAAAACACTTTTTAACATAAGATCACAAAGTATATCGTTGGTGGTTTTCAGAATAGAGGCCATTATTGAGGAATACAAAAATTATTAATTTGGACAATTTCTATTCATCTGTAGCCAGAGTTCCTCACTTTTCTGCCACAGCTGATTTTTTTTCAGGATAAATTGGTAAACAGATCTATGATTTAAAAATAAATTTAGGCTTTATTATTATATGATTACATTTAAAAGGTGATCTCTTTGTTATAGTCAGAATTTTAGTTGTTGGAGAATTTAGACAGTGTTTCCTAAAAAGACATATCACTCCAGGGATCAATTATGATTTTATAATCTTTCCATCTAATTCTGGTGTTTTACTTTGTCCCCCCAAAATGTCTCTTTCCTTTTATTAAGGCTGATCATAGTTCATCTGCTGCCATTTCCTCTTTTTTATCCAGGGATCCAGGGCGGAAAACTGTTTCTTTTTTATCCAGGGATCCAGGGCGGAAAACTGTTTCTAGTCCTTATAGATTATTTTACATAGTTTCTTAAATATTTTTTATACAATTTGTGTTGGGAAATATAAAACTCAAACTCTATCACTGCAATTCAATATAAATCCCTCTATAATATTGCTAACCCATATATATAAAGGTTTTACTTAGCAATACCACTAGGGAGGTACTCTCTTTTTTTAAGCATTAGCTACCATCTCTGGACAGTTCTAGTTCTAGGAATAGCCCTCCTTTATCTTTTCTTCAACTATTTGTGAAGCCTCCATCATTGGCTGAAAACAGTAAAAGGCATTAAACGTACTGGCGTGAACAAATTAGACACAGTTTTTGCTTTCACAATATTTAAAATTTAGAGGAAGAGGGAGGCATTATACAAAACAGTTAGAAAAATAGCTGTAACCCGGATGTCAACTGGTGTCTCCATGTTTCATGAAATTCACTGAGCTTGAATCTCATTCCATGACTTAGGATGGCCCACCATTTCCCCCTAAAACTTTGCACACGGCTGGAACTTTGAGACAGTGATTGTCCCCGGAACTAAACATCTGCTTCTTTGCCTGCTCTGTTCTAAAGTAAGGAATGCAGATGGTACAGACAACATTCCCCTGGACTCCCACCTATATGAAGACAAAAACCACAAGTTCCAGTGTACTAGTAACTGAGAAAACTTCTAAAGAATTTCATCAAGGCAGTGGAGAAGTTTACATTGCACTTTAGAAAATTGCCTCAAATAAAAGATTTCATTTAGTGATTTATCTGATGACATTTTTACTTGCTTCAAGTGTCAGAGAAGTGTGGTAGAACTGCTGATAATCTTACTAAAGCCAATGTCATTCACAACCTTCCTTCTCACTGTTTGTAGATGGGGGTAATGCTATAGATGCAAAAGGGGATTTATTTGATATATAAATTTGAATAATAATGAAACAAAATAAAAATGAATCTCATTAAAAGTTGATAGGTTTACAAGTTTATCCTTGAATTTCTGTTAATATTTACTTTTTTTCATCTGTGGTAGACTATTAGCAGCAGAAACTTTTTGTGTTCTTGTGTTTGGAAACTTACCTAAAGGTCATGGCCAATCTATAAAAACTTTTAACTAAAATTTTGTTTGGGGTTAGTTGGTATTCATAGGTAAATATGCATTCATACTTCTAGCTCAGGTTATTGTTAGTTTGTAGCTAGGATTTTCATGGAAATCACTTTTGTTTTATTGTTTTTACTTCATTAGCATCCAAGGTCAAGACATCCTCTATCTAACTGGAGTAGTTGCTTCTGTTTTTGCTTTGCCCGTGTCAGCCACCACATGTTCTCCTAAGAGTCTTGGGTTTATGTAGGGCTTTCCCCGCCCCCGCCCTCCCCTAATCTTACAGTCTGCTCAAGTCACAGTATTGTATCTTGTGTCCTACTCAGGAAGTTATTAATAACTCTTAGGTACCAGATAATGGTAGTCACTTCCAAAGAGAATACATCTTCACCTCTAACTGACCTTGGTGGATTTTTGCTTTATCTAGCCTCTCTATAATTACTTTGATTTTGTTATCTCAATGCAAATTTATCTAGATCTCAGCCATGCTCTAAAAGCTAATTTTAAAAGAAAAATATTATTGATTCATATTAATGTGTTTTATGCTAGGTCATTCTTAAGATATGGCTCACCATTCTTTAAGAAATGGTCTTTCAAATCTTTTTGGCTTCTCTGTTACTGATCTTCCTCATTGGCCCTTCACACTACAGGTTTCAGGCTTCCATAATCTTCTGTGAGTCTTACCCCTAACCTATCTCTTACTTTCCTTAAATTTGGTAGAATTGTATGCCAGTTATCTTTAAAGATCAATTCAAGCCAGGTCCTTAAAATCACCCATTAAATTCCAATGGCTTAGGTCTCTCCCTACACCCCACTAAGCTAACCTAATTAAACCAAACCAAACCAAAACTATTCTACAAGCTAATAGTGAAACCACCTGTAAAAATAATAAAATTTAAAGTACTATATACATATGTAACATATGATTATAAATCATGGTAAGTTCTGTGAAGAAAAATATTAGATACTATAATAAAAAATAACGTGCATTATTTGTTTTGGTGTGTCATGGAAAATCTCTTTGAACTAGTAACTTATTCTGAGTCTCTGGCCAACCTAGGTTTTATAGAATTCCTCTTTTATATATTAGAAATTCAAATATTTGAAATTATTTTCTCATATAATTTTATTTTTCCTCTCCCTATAAGGCCTTCAACTTTTTTTTAACCATCATTTTCAATTTTGCTGTACAGTCTTCATCATCCTAGTCATTCTGAGCTAGAAATACATCAACTTGAGTCTCTTTATGTGACATATCCAGATGAACAAGAAACTCCTCAGAGGAAAGGAGGGGTGGGGCAGGGGAGAGATTAACCAAAGAACTATAGTGTCCATGGGTTAGACACAGTTTTAACCCATTTGTGAAGACATGGATGAATGTTGAGACTATTATGCTAATTGGTTATTTTTAAAGATAACTTTTGAATATACTATAGTTTGGTGAAGGTCTAGATGGGTACAGGGGAGTGGAGTCGGGTCAATGGGCGGAAAAAAGGGCACATCTGTAATATTTTCAACAATGAAGATAATTTTTTAAAGAAACTCCTGAATTTGGTTATTACAAAGTACAGTAGAATTATCACTTCTCTTGATTTATGCACTCTGTTTTTAATGGACATAGCCCACAGATTTATTTTACTTTAAAGCTGATCTATATGAGTTTGATCATTCACGATTAGTTTTCTCTCAATTTATTTTGCGCAGCTAACTGCAAATTATCACTAATTTCTATCAGTACAATTGATTAAATGCAATATATATGAATTCCTCTCAGAATTGTTACATCTGAGAATTAAAAAAACATATTTTGATGTTTGTAAAAGAACTGCCAACAAACTGATATAAACCTGAAAAGCAATATACTTTGCAAATATTTTACAGCTTATAGGATCAATTATCTATTCTCTTCTTTTTTATTTTCCAGTCACCATATTAACTTGTATGCAAAGATAAAGGACTCCAAAATTAAGAGAATTTTTATCGCCACACAGCAAAATATAATCTACTATACTTTTATCTTATTTATACTTATTTTATTGTCTAGGCTCTATTCTGTTCTTGGATACAAGAATACAATATAGTAATTTGTAAAAACTCATGGTAAAATCCATACATATTGTGCCTAGCAGGTTTCTAGGTCTTGGTGTAAAACATCTACCCAATAATTAAGTATGGTTAATATGGAATGACCTCCTTTATGAAATCCATGTTGAACCCTAATGATCACTCTTTAATTATTAACATTTCTCAACCATTAAAAACAAAGTGTGCTCACAATCAGAGAGATTACAAAAAGTACATTGGGAATATTCCTGCATTAACCACTATTTCAGATTTAGTATATTCAAAAGTTATCTTTAAAAATAACCAATTAGCATAATAGTCTCAACATTCATCCATGTCTTCACAAATGGCAATGTCATCTTTTATATATGGCTGAGTAGTCCTTATTTAAAGCTTAGTATCATATGGGGTTATTTATTCCATTTGAAATAGGTTTTTTAAATAGCAACATCCATAAGAATAGAAGTAAAATATGAAACTAAGTATTTTTTTTTAATATATTTTATTGATTTTTTACAGAGAGGAAGGGAGAGAGATAGAGAGTTAGAAACATCGATGAGAGAGAAACATCGATCAGCTGCCTCCTGCACATCTCCTACTGGGGATATGCCCGCAACCCAGGTACATGCCCTTGACCGGAATCGAACCTGGGACCTTTCAGTCTGCAGGCCGACGCTCTATCCACTGAGCCAAACCGGTTTCGGCTGAAACTAAGTATTAATATGTCTGATAATATTACTCTTATTAAAATTTGCCCTTAGCATCACATCTGAGATAAATAAATGCATTAGTACTGAAAGATGCATTATAACCACTTTATTAGTTCTAGCTGATATCAATAGAATGGATATTCACTGCCATTTTGAGTTTATTTTTGGGGGGTGATGTTTAGAAGAGAGGCCAAGGAAATATTCAGAATTTTCCTTTTGTTTTCCATTTGAAAATGCTTCTTTTTAAATATGTAACAGATCATAACTGGATTATATAGGTGGATATTATCTTCTTCACAGTAGAATGAATGAATCATAAGGTTTTCACAGCAATGCAAATTTATCTAGATTTCATACATGAATCACAATACTAGTGCATCACTCTTTCTTGTGTCTACTGAAAATATAGTGTTCTTTCTGCATTACTTTATTCCTAGAAAAACTGAAATAATTGCCAGAATTACAGCCAATTTCAGTTGTATTCTTTTTGCCTGCTGGCTAACATATCACGTAGTTAAAAAGTCATTTTTAAGTAATAATGGAAAATTTGTTTCTTTTCAGTTTAAAAATAACCGCGCCATAAATTCACATTCCAGCTTCACAATTCATCATTTAGATGACTTGAAGCAGATTTAGAGATGGCAAAAAAATAGTAACAAAATTAACAACTACATTTTACAGGCTCACAGCTTTTAGTAAAATACATTTCCCAGAAATGTGATGGAAGGAATAAGCATTATGAAACCTTGACATATTAAATGAATTTAAGTAACAATTTTATTATAGTCAAAAATATGAGATCTTTATATTTAAATTATTTGAAACACATAAATTAATTGTTATACTATTTTAATGAAAATAGTAAGAATTAGCAAAAGATAGAAACTAAGCTTAAGTTATAGTGCCATTGATTCCTAATTTTTATTTAATGTGCTTTGTACAAGACCAAACCAATGTGTCAAATATGATAAACTCTATGTATGATCTAAAGTAATTGATAATTTTAAATATGTTCTTAGTCTCATGACTCTAAGTGATAACAATGACTTGAATATAATGGCATCATTGCATAGATAAATGTATTAGAAGTTTTGCATAACAAATATGTAATTCCACATTGGTTACATACACTTTATTAATTATGACATACTATTTTTATTAAAATTTTGGCTTCTTATCTTAAACTTCAAGATAAACAAAATTAAATATTGGTTATATACTGTGCTATGACTATGCTGAAATCAAACATTTGAAAAATTGAAAAGAAAATAAAGTATGCAAATGTAAATAAAATAAACTGTCCCGTTTCCATGATTCACTGTTTAAAAGAAAGATCTAATGAAATATTAACTTGTATCTAACTTGGTGCCTCCAAGATTAGATCTATGCAACCTTGGTTATTTTTTCCCCCCTGAAAACATGCATAGGGGGGATTTGTATAGCAAATCTTTTAGTTGTTTGGTGAAAACCAAATATGGAAAGGACTATACAAAGAACCTAACTGCTTTTCTTTGAAACAGATGTTCAACTAACCCATGTATACTTGAAAATTAGATAATGCATAACTAAAAACTATAACTTCCAGATAGCAATCAAATCCATTGAATTTTATAAGTATAGTATTCTAAAACACAATTTCTTCATCTATATCTGAGCTATGTTTCATATGATTGACACACAGACAATCCTATCTAATAAAAGAGAAACATGGTAATTGGCTTACAACCACTACCCTTCCCATTGGCTAATCAGGGAGATATGCAAATTAACTGCCAGCCAAGATGGCGGCCGGCAGCCAGGCAGCTTGAAACTAACATGAGGCTTGCTTGCTTCAGTGACGGAGGACTGCAACGTTCCCAGCCTGCCTTGCCGGCCTCTGAGCCTGCAGTTTCAAACATTGTAACAAATACAGACACTAAACAAAACCCCAGAAACCAGCTTTCAGCCGGCTAGATCTCAGAGCTGGAGTTGATACAGAGTTTCGATTGTAGAACCGAAACAAACCAGATACCTGCTTTCAGGAGCGGAGGCCTAAGAGCTGGAGCCTCAGAGCTAAAGCTGGCCCAGAATAAAAAAGAAAAAGAAAAAAAGGATCAGTTGGGAGCTTCCGTCACCCACCAGCCTGAAAACAGCCCTCAGCCCCTCACCCAGACTGGCCAGGCACCCCAGTGGGGACCCCCACCCTGAAGGGTGTGTGTGACCAGCTGCAAACAGCCATCATCCCCTCATCCAGGCTGGCCAGGCACCCAAGCGGGACTCCCACCCTGATCCAGGACACCCTTCAGGGCAAACCAGCCAGCCCCCACCCATGTACCAGGCATCTATTCTATATAGTAAAAGGGTAATATGCCTCCCAGCACTGGGATCAGCGGAGCTGAGAGGCCTCCCGGCACCGGGAACAGTGTGACAGGGGGCAGCGCCCAAACCCCCTGATCGCCCTGCGGCTCTGTGTGTGACAGGGGGTGGGGCCACAACATCCCTATCCGCCCTGCTCTGTTCGTGACAGGGGAAGGTGCCCCCAACCCCCTGATTGGCCCTGCTCTCTGCGTGACAGGGGGTGGCGCCACAACCTCCCCATCGACCCTGCCTTGAGTGTGACGGGGGGCGGTGCCCCAACCCCCCAATCGGCCCTACCCTGAGTGTGACTGAGGGTGGCATCGCAACCTCCCAATCCACCCTGCTTTGTGCATGACAGGGGGCGGCGCCCCAACTCCCCAATCGGCCCTGCTCTGAGCCTGACCAGGGGCTGCACCTAGGGATTGGGCCTGCCCTCTGCCACCCGGGAGCAGGCCTAAGCCAGCAGGTCGTTATCTCCCAAGGGGTCCCAGACTGTGAGAGGGCACAGGCTAGGCTGAGGGACACCCTCCCCTCCCCCCCGGGGTGCACAAATTTTTGCGCACCGGGCTTCTAGTATTTGTATAAAGGTGAAAAGTGAACTATTTAGAATAAATGGAAGTCATTTCTATAGAGCAAAATAGTGACTTCTTACAGGTGTTTTTAGAGGGGGACAAAGGCCAATGGTGCTGGTCGAAATAGTAATTTGTTTCAACTTTGAAGTAATTTTACAGAATTCTAACAAAGACAACTTAAATTTAACTCAAAATAGAATGGAAGTCAGGATGATGGGAGCTAGCAAAGAACAGAGAATCAGTTTTCCTCACTAAGAAGCCATTCTTTTGTGCAAAAATGATTAATGTATTCCTACTAGTACAGGCAGCATGAATTCAAAGTGGAGATCCTCTACAACAGGAGATACAAAAGAATAAAATAACTGTATCTCCAAATTATAATTATAACAATAGGCAACATAAAGTATTCATTCACATGCTCAACAAATATTTAGGCTCCAGTCAATGCTGAAAATACTTGGGAGCTATCAGTAAAGAATACAATGATATCCATCCTCTAGCCGTTCACTTTTTACCTGAGGGAGAGAGATGATAAGCAATGAGCACACTTAGTATGTAATTTTATAGTACTTGAGAAAATGATAAGTGCTATGGACGAAATACAGAAGATTGAAAGGAACTGGAGTTCTGGGAAAGGGGTAGAAATGAATACAACATTAATTAAGGTAGTCAGTCTGGCCTCCTTAAGACATTATAATTTAAGCAAAGATTTGGAGAAGAGGAAGAAATTAGGCGAGAAAATACCTGGGGGCAGGGGGAATAAGCAAAGGGCTCAATGTGGGAGGGTACTTACCATGTTCAAAAAAGAGAAGTGTGATAGATAACTAAAGCGAGGTAAACAAGGGGAGGTTTTCTTTGTTGTAAGATTCACTTGTTGAAAGATTTTAAACTATAAGTGTACTTTCTTTAATAGATATAGAACTATTTCAGTGAGCTAACTATTCTTGAGTGAGCTTTATTAGTTTGTGCCTCTCAAAGAATTTGTCCATTTTATCTACATCGACAAATTTATGGACATAAAGTTGTTCATTATAATAGCGTAAGGTTATTCTTTAAACTATTTTTTAGGATTGATTGCATACTCACTAGAGTTTGTCATCTCCCCCACCCCAACCCCCGCCCCCCCCTCCGTCCTCCCCTCCCCAAATCTTAAGGCTTTTCTTAGAGGAGAAGAAACCTGAGGGCAGCATGCCTTTCGCTTATACAGGCCATCCACTTCTTCCAGGCTTATAATATTAAAGATTAATATTAAAGAGCACTCCCTGAGCGCTCACCTGACTCAGACTTTTTCAAAGTACCCAGTGAGGACCACAGAGAAGAGCCAGCAACTGGATGTGAACTCCCCCAAGGTCTGTAGTTCCCAGGGCCCTATTCTGTCACACAGGCAGCATTGGGCCTTTAGCAATTCACGGACATTTTACCCAACTCTGTTTTACCTGTCATTTTTCTACCACTGCCACATGACAAAGCCAGGGCTTATGTCTTTCATCTTCTAAGAGGCATCTGTTTACATTTCTTTGTTTAGATTTCAGACTAATTTGGGCTCCTGTGACAAACTCTGTGATAGGTTCAGAACAAGCTTTGACTTTGCTATTATCCAGTCTTTTCTCATTGTCAGAATGTGAACAAAGCTCTTTCTAGCTTTCTGCATCCTGGTCTGAGGCTGGTAGCCCCTATGCTCCGTGTTCCTTTTAATTTTTTTATTTATATTTTTTCATTCAGCCTCCCATCTCCCCTCCATTTGGCAGCCACCAGCTTGTTCTCTATATCTATGGGTCTGTTTCTGTTTTATTTATTCTGTGTGTGTGTGTGTGTGTGTGTGTGTGTGTTATTTATAGATTCCCTATATAAGTGAAAACATGATATTTGTCTTTCTCTGTCTGACTTATTTCACTTACTATACTGCCTTCTAGGGTCCTTCCATGTTGTAAATGGCAAGATATCATTCTTTTTTATTATTGAGTAATATTCCATTGTATATATGTTCATCTATCAATGGACACTTAGGTTGCTTCGTATCTTGGCTATTGTAAATAATGGTTCAATGAACATAAGGGTGCATATAACTTCTCGAATTAGTGTTTTGTTTTCATTGGATGAAGGAACACCCAGAAGTAGAATTCCTGGGTCATATGGTAGCTCCATTTTTCATTTTTGAGGAATGGCCACACTGTTTACCTTAGTGGCTGCACTGATTACAATCCCCCCAATCCAGTGAATGAGGATTCCCTTTTCTCCATATCAGCGCTAGCACATTTTATTTGTTGTTGTTGTTTATTATAACCATTCTATCTTCAAACAATTATTATTGAAAAATATTCCATTTAATTGGAGGTCAGCATGGCATGAAACACACAGCTACTCATGATGATCAAATATAGAAGCATCAAGTCTGCTGGTATTATAAGCATTAAAGGAAGCACACTCATAGTCCTAAAGTGGTACTCCTAATAAGACAAGCCTTCATTCGGTCTCAATCCTGCCTTTGGCATGACTGAAAGAAAGGTCTACAAACTCCTTCTTATTCATAATGAGACCCCAAGCCACCCTGACATTCATCATGTCAGCAGAAACACTGCCTAAGAGACCACTGCTAACTAGAAAGATATAATTAGATCTGATTTTCCTCCTCCATCTTGGAAACTATTAGTTCTAATCTATCTTCATTTACATCAGCAATAATAAGATGTATGGGTCTCCATGAAGCTTATTACTCAACATCTGTACCCAAATTCCCATAAATCTTCATAAATCCCTAATTTGATCCAATCTCCCAACTTTCCTTAATCACCCCACATTCCTTCATGGGCATGAACAGTCTACCATCAGCAAAATGACTTCTCTGAAACTCTTCTCCCAATTTAAACTGAACTGGTTCTTTTATCCTGCACACACTTGCCCTTCCTGCAGGACTGCCAAGTTTAAGGCTGCTTTTTCTTCCCTTTCTCTTTCCACTACCAGGGCTGGATGCCAGTCAGGTTTCCTCCTGGATCCTCATTGCCACCACCATTTCCCAGCACCTTAAAAAACATAGGCAAAAAGTATTACCATCTGCTATGTCTTCTTATTGTGCTTATCTAGTGGCACTCACTTATAACTTTCTATATTCGCCTCTAGGTCCTTTTTCTTTTCAACTATGATGGCTATCAAAACCCCTGGTGATTTTAATATTCACATAGAGCCTCTTATGTTGGGCATTTATACATCTGTTATAAATCTGGTGATATCCAAAATGTGCATACATGTATGTAGAGTATTTAAAGAAATCTCTTTCTTTGATGATGAAATATCCTTGAATGTCGACAAAGCCAATCCTCATTCTGTTTATATAAAAGGTAGCAGCTCTGACTCCTTCCTACTATCAGGCAGCATGTCTACTAATGTCAAGTCACCATTTTAAAGAATTAGGGAATCATCAGGGAGCTGTGTTTACACAATTTCTTATATCTCTTGCATTATTGTTTGAAGAATCGGTATTTAAATAAAGGAAAATCAACTTTGACTGGATCCAAGTCATCCGTCTTACCTGTCTCAGAACCTGATGTAGTTTACCACCTCACTTATTTGACCTCATCCTGTCCAATGAGCTTGTTCTACATCTTTCCTGTGATCACTATGACCACTCTTGCAGTCATAACCAAATCTGGCTACTGCCAATAGCTGTACCACCTCAAAAATATAAATTTCAAGTAGCTCCTTTCACCAGGTCCTGCTACCTTTTCAGCACAGTTTTCTAGAACTCACATTCCCACATTCTGCAACCCGATTGGGAACTCTAATGAAACTTTTGTGTTCTAATAGATTATTTTGATAGTCAATATCCCTTCCTACCTGGCTTAGAATTAATAAATTAAAATCAGAGTCTTGAACACATTTTCATCCCCCACACATTCTATCTCTAGAGAATTTACTAGTATGTGTCAAACCCCACCATGTTCAGTCTCTGCCTTCTCTGTTTTTGAAACTGAAAACATACATAATGCTTTTCTTACTTTAAATTCATCACCACAACTTCATTTGTGCCCTCAGTTCTAACCTAGAATACTGGTGTGTGTGTTTTTTAGAGATCATCCACTCACCCATTCTCATAGAAAGTTATTTTAAATTTCTCACTTCCCTATTAATATTCAACACATTTTCCCTTCCTCACCCTAACATGGTTTTTGACTCTAAGAAAATGTAAAAATAAGAGAATTTCATCATTGTATCTATAACAACTTACCTGCATTTAGATACATGCATCCTATCTGGCTGCTTTTTAAAAAATAGATGTACATCCCTTATTCCAATATAAAGCTAAAACTCCATATGCCACACTCTCCTTTTATGAAAGGGCTTAATTCCACATTATCTTTTTCCAGTTTCATCAACTTCTCACCTCTGAATGGATATATTGGCTCATCAGTGTACAAATATGCTGTGGTACTATCCATTTGTACAAAAAAGACACCCATATTACTTACAGCTCATATCCCTTCTCTCCTCTTTATAACAGTGAAATACCTCATAAGACTTGTTTATACTTGTTGTCTTAAATTCCTCACATTCTATTTTCTCTTGTCACCACCTAACCAAGTTTTCATCCTAACCACAAAACCAGGTTAGAGATCTAATCTGTAATGTAATTCTCAATTCTCACTTCACCTCTCACTAGTATTTGCAGTATATATTTCTTTTCTCTGTCTGCATTCAATTTATCCCTTGGTGAACTCATCCAGTCCATGGTGTTAAATATCATCTGTGTGCTGTTGAATCTCAATTTATATCTTTCTACCTGGCCTCCTTCCTAAAGTCCAGGCTGATTTATCCAACTGCCTGCTCTGTTAACAGTATTCGAATATTTAAGAGGCATCTAAATCTCAGTGTGTCCAAAGAACTTTTAATTTCTAATCCATTCCAATATTTTTCTTCCACATTATTCCATGTATCAAGCAATGTCAATTAAATCATTTACTTACTTGGGTCAAAATCTTTTAATCATCCTTGACTATTCTCTTTCAACATACATTTAATTTACCAGCAAATTCTGTCATCTCCTTTTAAAATACATTTAGAATATGATGACAGCTCAATACTTATATGATCTTCCCTGCTTCACTGTGTTGTAAAAATATAGTTGGCCCTTCTTTTTCTTGCACATAGATGGCAGCATCATGTCTGGTGACCAAGGAAATATGATGAGGTTGAGAGGTGTGTGGGAGGCTCTGAAGGAATTGGCAGGAAGCCAGAATAAGAAAGTGGGATGGGATGCAGCTAGAGCTGGTGGACATGGCTATCATCCTGGCATAGTTAAGATATTGATTATATTAAACAAATAAAATAAATTGATTGTGCAAATAAGTAAACATGTTGAGATGACAGGTTTCTCACTGTGAAGAAGGAATTAATAAACCTAGAAATATGTATATATCTATAAATACACACATATACACAGACTCATAAATATGCATAGATAATTATAGTAATAGTCATGTTTTACACACACACACACACACACACACACACACACACACACACGCACACACACATGCTAGAGCTCTTTGGAGAAATGGATAATTCCATTACTATGGTGAGGATATTTAGCATATTCTTGTTCCAAAAGCAATGGATGCTCAAAGAATCATGGGAAAGCATCAAGAATATAGAAACCAGTTAGAAGTGACCCCCAATGACAAAATTTGGACAATTTGAGTATTAATAAATACATTACATGAAATAAGAATTTATGAGTCTTTATGATAATGAATAGATGAATTATAGAGTATAAATGAAAAATAAGGAAAAATGGTTTTTTTTTCCCCCAGTAAACTACTCATTAAAAAAATTAGAAGGAATTATGGGCACAGAAAATCATCAATGATAAACATCGGTGTGCTGGTTGGTTCAAGTGGGAGCCATCAATGAATGCTAAAGTGGATGTCTGGTGAGAGTCAGAGTACTTACAGTGTCTCTGAATAACGTTTCACATTCTGCTGTGTATCATGGAGACGTTTGGCAGACATCAGCATGATGCATGGTCAGAGTCTGGTCATAGCAAAACATTGGGTGGACACAGGCTGAAGGCCAAATCTTTTTAAACTGTGAAAATAGGAGGGGTGTGAAAGAAGTGAGAAACCACAGACTGAAAAGAGCCTGAATAGACATGATAATGGAGTGTGGCACATGCTCTATGACAGGACCATGGACAAGAAAAGTAAAAGCGACATTGTTGGGAGAAATGGTGAGATTTAAATGCAGTGTGTTGATTGGGTGGTAGTGATGTATCAGCATCAATTTCCAGCTTTGGAGGGTTGTATAATGAATATCCAGTCCAATATCCTTCTCCTTGGCTAATTCACACTAGAGTGTCTAGGGGAATGCAACATCAAGTCTGCAGTTTTCTTACAAATGTTTTCTAAAAAGGAGTATCTGAAGGAGAAAATGTAGTAAAATAGGGACAGTGATAAAATAAATTATTAATTTAAAATTTTTTAAATGTTAACTTCAAGAAAAGTACAAGACCGAGCAAAACACTCAGGTTAATTTTATCTATCAATTATCTTGCAAATACTGAATATATATAATATAAATATTTCACTCACAATTTAAAAGTATAATTCTTAAATCACAAATAATAAAAATATTTGGACAATGATATCATCAGGCTATTAACATTCAAAATTATCATGAAAAGCTACTCTAAGATTAAAGAAGTATGAGTACAGAAGATCAAAGACAGCAAAATCATACACAACTATTTTTTTCAAAAGCATTTGATATTCAAGTAAATGCACATAATTTGGCTTTCCTAAATGGTTTATCAACCCTACTTACTAATAATCAAATAAAAATGAACTTCTGTGTTAATAATGAGAATGCAGGTGGATGCCTTAGAAATTCAGGTGCTTGAATTGAACTGCTAAATGTCTGAGACATCTGGCTAAGACTCCGTGGAAACTGTCAATTCTCTCTCCAGCTGGAACCACAGTGGAATGTGTAATAGCTATAACACTTTCAGCAAGAGACAGACATGTCCCAGTGAACATTGGTTATCCAACTGGAAATGCCCAGAGAGTTTAGTCAGTACTATTCTAAAAATACTAGAAAACTGATAGAAGCCCCTATTTTTTTTCTCTTGTTAAAATGGAAGACTTTTCTATAGGTTACAATGCTCAGTTTTCTTTCTATATAATAGACTTGTTCCTAAAAATCATGGCTTTTTACCTTCTATAAAATCATCCTTCCCTTCTTTTTAATGCACATGTATTTTTATTATTTCATAATTTTATTTGCCATAACTGAGTTCCATTAGTAAATTATGACCCACAATATGCAAGCCATTGAGTAGTTTCTCTTTAAGGATGAATCTGGCTGAATGAATATCATAAGGAATATATTGACAAATGGTGGAAGTTATAGACTGGTGAGAAGGCATTCCCAGTGCTTTCAAATTCAATTATAAAAATATTTTTATTGTACTGATGCATGTAGATAAGCCTTTCATAATGTTATAAGATCTGATAATGACTTAAACAAACTGCTATTGAATGTTCATTCAATCTCCTCACCTGTACATGTAGATGATAATGATGCACATATTTTATAGCATTGTGAGGTTTAATGAGTTAACACACAGATAATAAGTACTTAATGTGTTAGTTACTATTAGTAATATTATTCTACATGCTGTTGACCTAGAACTAAAATACACCTTTTCTCTCCTTGGGGAATTCACATAAGATTTATACAGAGTGAGTAATCTATAAATTCATATGAAAATGTATTTAATTACTGCTCAGCTCTGAGATTCACTAGGTAAATAAGACTTATTATCCTATCTAATAAAAGAGAAACATGGTAATTAGTGTACGTCCGCTACCATTCCCATTGGCTAATCAGTGAGATATGCAAATTAACTGCCAGCCAAGATGGCGGCCAGCAGCCAGGCAGCTTCAAGAGAACATGAGGCTTGCTTGCTTCAGTGACGGAGGACTCCAACGTTCCCCGCCTGACGCTGCCAGCCTCTGAGCTTGCAGTTTGAAACATTGTTACAAATACAGAAGCTAAACAAAACCCCAGAAACCTGCTTTCAGCCCGCCGAATCTCAGAGCTGGAGTTGATACAGTGTTTTGATTATAGAACCCAAACAAACCAGATACCTGCTTTCAGCAGCAGAGGCCTCAGAGCTGGAGCCAGAGCTAAAGCTGGCCCAGAATAAAAAAGAAAAAAGAAAAAAAGGATCAGTTGGGAGCTTCAGTTACCTGCCAGCCTGAAAACAGCCCTCAGCCCCTCACCCAGACTGGCCAGGCACCCCAGTGGGGACCCCCACCCTGAAGGGTGTGTGACCAGCTGCAAACAGCCATCATCCTCTCACCCAGGCCACCCAGGCACCCCAGTGGGGACCCCCACCCTGATCCAGGACACCCTTCAGGGCAAACCAGCTGGCCCCCACCCATGCACCAGGCCTCTATCCTATATAGTAAAAGGGTAATATGCCTCCCAGCACTGGGATCAGCGGAGCTGAGAGGCCTCCCAGCACCAGGATCAGTGTGACAGGGGGCAGCGCCCAAACCCCCTGATCGCCCTGCGGCTCTGTGTGTGATGGGGGGGGGGGGCACAACCTCCCTATCCACTCTGCTCTGTTCGTGACAGGGGAAGGCACCCCAACCCCCTGATCAGTCCTGCTCTGTGCCTGATAGTGGGGAGCTCCCCAACCCCCTGATCGGCCCTGCTCTGTGTGTGACAGGGTGCGGCGCCCCAACACCCCCCCCACCCATGGTCCCTGCTCTGTGTGTGATGGGGTAGAGCCATAACCTCCCCATCGGCCCTGCCCTGAGTGTGACAGGGTGCGGTGCCCCAACCCCCCAATCGGCCCTACCCTGAGCATGACTGAGGGTGGCATCGCAACCTCCTGATCCGCCCTGCTCTGTGCATGACAGGGGGCGGCGCCCCAACTCCCCAATCGGCCCTGCTCTGAGCCCGACCAGGGGCTGCACCTAGGGATTGGGTCTGCCCTCTGCCACCCGGGAGCAGGCCTAAGCCAGCAGGTCGTTATCTCCCGTGGGGTCCCAGACTGCGAGAGGGCACAGGCCGGGCTGAGGGACCCCCTCTCTCCCCCCGAGTGCACAAATTTTTGTGCACCAGGCCTCTAGTCTTATATAATAAAAGCACAATATGCAAATTGACCCTAACAGTGGAACAACTGAGAACAACCAGTTGCTATGACGCACACTGACCACCAGGGGGCAAATGCTCAATGCAGGAGCTGCCCCCTGGTGGTCAGTGGGCTCCCACATGGGGAGCTCTGCTTAGCCACAAGCCAGGCTGATGGCTTGAGCGCAGTGGTGGTGGTGGGAGCCTCTCCCGGCTCCTTGGCAGTGCTAAGCATGTCCAACTGACAGCTTAGGCCTGCTCCCCACTGGCAGTTGGACATCCCCTGAGGGCTCCTGGGCTGCCAGAGGGTGCAGGCCGGGCTTTGCCCCCTCCCCCGCTCAAGTGCATGAATTATCGTGCACCAGGCCTCTAGTTAGATAAATAAGACTTATCCCTCTAAAATCCCTAAAAAAGAGAGAGTACTGGTAGAAGAGGAAAAAAAAGAAGTCTAAGAAATGAACAAAAGTGAGGCAGGTGTATTCATAAATGGATATTAATGAGGAGGAGACTATAATAAAATAAAGCTATTAAATGATAAATATATCAATTGAATAATGTAACTTGGAGAAATGGAAAGAAATTAAGCATTCATTTTAAATAATTTTAATAATACCTAACTTCTGTTTGAGTATTTTTCTTGTCTTCAAATAGTTGAGGTTTGGTAAATTTGATCAGCATGTCTATTATATCTTTCCCAAGTCACTGATCAAGCTGTTCAATAAAGCAGAGAACAAAACCATGTGGCATGTAATGACAGTATGCTCTTTAAGCAACCTTTGTTGGTTTTAGTAACTCAGTGATCAAAATGTACCAGTGGTAACTTTATTTAATTCTCAAATATTTCCTTGCTCATCTTGGTCACTCAAGAATAATTCACTAATATGTTAATATCTCTCTGGAGTTGTTCATTGGCCACAAGTTGTATAGCAAGGAACCTTAGGGGAACACATGATTCAGAAGAGGATATTAGAGATGGCTCACTCATTAACTCTAAGAATGGTTATTGCTATGTTCCTGAAAAAGCCTTCATTGGGTGTTTACTATACTCTATTATAAGGGCTGCTGTGCATTACAACCAATGATAAGGCCATTGGCCTGGAATGATGTATCATGATATCTCACTAGATATGAAGTATATATCACAATAATTATCTATTGTTTTTAAGGGAGGCAATTCTCTAATTGATTCTCTTCACTCATTCAATAAATAGATGTGAAGAAAGTAATGGAAAATATATATATATATATATATATATATATATATATATATATATATATATTAATCTATTTTGGTTCTGTAAATGCAACCATCACTTAGAAGTATTATGGCCTCTGGGTTTTTGTTTTTATTTTTATTATTTTGCTGGTGAGCAAAGGTAGTTTATTCATTCATTCATTAATACTGCTAAATCTAGAATTTAGAATTGTATAAAGGTACACAAACACTTTCCAAAGAATTTTGAACAAAGGATAAACAGGGTGGTGGTATCATCCTAGGAGAACAGACCGACATTTATAGATCTAAATATTGTCTCAAACATTTTAGTTGAGTGTATCCTAAGTATTCAAAGCCTTGACTGTTTCAGTTGATCAGCTCCAAAACCAAATCTCCTTTCCTTCGTTTTAATACATTACTGAATAAGGTATGTACTCACATTCCTATTTCATAGCCAAAAAGAATCAGAAAGATGAAAGGACTTACCCAAGGTTCATAGCTTTCAGGTGGCAAATTTGGTATTCAGAGCTTCGTTTTTATGAATTAGAAGCTATATTAGTATACATTGTGTTATTTCCCAAGTTTTAATTGCAGAATTAGGGAAGTGCTAAAGGTTATTGAACTGTGTAATAGGAGCTGAAAAATGGACACTTGTCATTTTTTTTTTTTATCTAACTCAGAGCTCTGCCCAGATCTCCCCGAAGTTCTTCCATAATTTATGTAAACTTCTTGGCTTTAGAGACCTTTTGCTTCCTAAGGCCTGCACCTGCAACTTTTCTTCAAAGGACTATCTTCAAGCTATTAGGTTGTGTCCATATTTACAGAAAACCAGTAGTACTTGGGAATTCACATCCCTTTAGGGTGCACTCTTAGCCAATGGAGGAGTTGGAAGAGTAGAAAATTTTAGCTCACTTCTCTTACAGTGGTATAATCTATGGTAACTTTCACTCTGGATTGTCCTTTCATACCTTATTATCTGAGTAGTAGTAGAATCTCTGGACTCCCTCAACCCCTTCACTCAAGCCAAGACACAAGATCATCTTGTAAGTTCTTAGGTCTTATGTAATATAATATATCTGTTCTACTATGTTCACCTCTGTGTGCCATGTAATTAATTTCTCAACATTCTGAAAAGCCGATGCTGATATCTCCATGGTATTTTTTCTATGCCATTGTTTAAATTTTTATGTATTTATTGGAGAGGAGAGAGAGAGAGAGAGAGAGAGAGAGAGAGAGAGAGAGAGAGAGAGAGAGAGAAACATTAATTTGTTGTTCCACTTATTTATGCATTGATTTATACCCTGACTGGAGATTGAACCTGCAACCTTGGTGTATTGGGATGACACTCTAACTGAGCTACCCAGCCAGGACACGTATTCCATTGTTATTTTCCAAGTTCCAGGGGACTTTGCCAGGGTATGAATTCTGAGTCATGTGTGAGTACTTGCTTAGTTAACAAAATCTCCTTTACCTGGCCTCATATTCTACTTAGGACCCACTATCTTAACACTCTGCATGTCCAATTCTAGGTGTGCTTTCTCTGTTCCCATACCTCTTTTGGTAGACAATCCTCCTTCTTCTCTCTTAGCATGTACATCATTACTCAATGAGGCCATGCTGTGACTTGAATGTAGTGAGGGGTGGTGGAGGATTGAAAGTAGGTGATACTTAAATGAATGGGGTTCCCTGGTAGTGACAAGTAGCATAAAATTCAGAATAGCAGAAACTGCATGCCAGCGCTTAGTCATTAGAAGCCAGGTAGATGTCCTTACCTAAATCAGTAGCAAGATCAGAACAGGAACTATGGTATCCTGAACCACAGGGAAGTTAGACAATGGCTAAAAGAATGTGCAATATTCCTAGTGATGAGTTAGATGAGCAGTTGATAATATTATTGCTGAACACATATAATACAAAAAAATACCAAGAGTAAACAAGCAGAAGATGTGAGTTGCCTCTTACTCAGTTTCCAGACTTGCAATAGTAGGACCAGGACCAGACTCTAGTAAATAAAAGAGGGACAACACCTCAGCAAGTGAATTCTATAGTGGTTTCTCTAGTCCTTTCCAAAGATGGTTTCTACCATTTTCTCATATCTTTCAAGGATTATTGGATATAGAGTCAGAGTTGATACTGATCCCTAGTAGCCCAAAGCAAACATTGTGGCCCCATGTTTGAATAGAGCTTAATGAGGTAGGTAATAAATGCAGTCATGGTGTAAGTCTGTTTCATACTGGGCCTAATAGGTTCAAAACACACCAGCTGATTATTTCTTTAGTTTTATAATGCTGGACATATTTAGAAGCTGGAAGAACTCTAATATTGGTTCTTTGAAATATGGAATCAGAATTAACATAGTAGGAAAAGGCAGGTGAGAAACCTTTACCAAGAGTAATAAATATTTTTTAAAATAACTAATTTTAAGTAGAATTGGTTCACTTTTAAAGATTTCAAGGGCTCAGGGGTTTGTGGGTCTCATTAGTTCCCAAATGAACTGAACAATATAGATTATGAACAAAACAAGTGGATCATGGTGGGTGTTAAGGAATTGCCACTAATTTATCATGGTAGCCTCAATAGTAGCTACTGTGCTTGATGTAGTAATTTCACTAGAACATTTAAGCAATTTTACTAGAACTCTTGTGGGTTTTATTTTTAAGATGGCTATTACTCTGCAAAATACTGATCAGGAGGGAAGAAGCGAAGGAATTCACATTCATCTGAAAAACAGAACACATTCAATGTCATGCACCAGGGCTTTATATTATGTTATATTGTGATAGTCTTGCCCTCTGTCACTATATAATCTGAATAGTAATTGATGTCCTTGACATTCTGAAGAATAAAACATTGAGTCACCTATAGATGAGATCATGTTAATTGGACCTAATGAGTATATAGAGGCAGGTGTTCTGGATACCCTGGCTAGACACTGTGCTCCAAAAGGTACTCCAGATCAATGAGTACGTAAACATGCCACTAGTCTTACCGTATCTGACAACACCCAAAAACCTCAAGCCTGATGGAGCATTGGCAGTTTCAGATAAGGCACAACTTGGGTAGGTGCTGTCATTCAATATGTGGTATATTCCTTAAACTTTTGGCCATAATATAGTAGAATAGATAGGTCCAATAACCAAAGGGAGAAGTAGAAGTAGTCATCTTCACCATCATATTCAGAGACCTTCCTCGTGCTTTCTGATACCACAGCTTTATATTTCTTGGGTCTAGTTGTATGTGTGGTAAGTGGAGGAAAACTCTTTGGAATTGACTAGATTCAATTATAATTTGGAGCTTATACAATATTTATGTCATGGTTCCCAGATTGGGGCACTCCCATCATGAAACCAGTATAAGTTTTGCTACGACTATCACCTCATTTGAGCTCCTTATTTCTGTAGACCAAAAAGCATAGTAAGGAGTCACTGAACTTATTTGGGGCTAATATTCATGAGAAAGCATTATGTGAGCAGGGAAGGGCATGTCTGAAATGCAAGGGATACAATGGAGTGTACAGTGGACATGGTACTTCCAGTTTTCCCTATGAAGAGACAAGTATTACAACAATGACCCCATCAGACATGATAACTATGGTGAATGACTGGTTTACTTTCCCTCTCCCAGACAATTCACCCAGTCCAGCAGAAGCACTGCTTGAGGAAGAGGATGATCTAGAATGTTTTGCAGAGCAGAAAGATAGTCAGCGTCAATTATAGTCTTAGGACAAGCTGCAGAAGCCTAGGCAGTAGCTAATCTCACTGCCCCTCTTCTTGAGTATGTTTTTCAGCCAAAATAGTCACCAAAGAACCTATCAAGGTTTAGAGTAAACTTAATATAAGAAGTGAGTGGGTATGAGGTACATCAATTTCATAGGTCTTTGCAAAGAACCAACTTGTCATTGATTATTTCTATTGTTTTTCTGATTCACTTTTCTATTTCATCTATTTCATTGATTCCTTCCTTCTGTTTGCTTTTGGTTTAGTTTGCTCTTCTCTTTCAAGTTTCTCAAAGTGGAAGTTTAAGTTATGCTTTGACATTTTTAATGAGTTTCAACGATTTCTTTACTTTTACCTCAGATACTTTTTAAAATTTAAATCAAGGTTACCTGGCAATTTAAAAGCATTTACATACTATAAATTAAAATCCTAATTTTATTCCAGTATTTCTTTCTATATACTGATGTTTAACTAATGTTAATTTTTATTCATTCTAGAGGATGAGATATGGGATGATACTTTACATTATTCTGTAGTTTACTTAATTGATAGAATACTTCATAAAGTATATGTACCATTTTAACAAAAGTTTAAATAAAAATTAAGATAAAAAATAGAAATATAATTAATGATGGGCCTAATGAATTCTTCAACTCACCTAATCAAAATGATTTAGACTTAATAATAGTCTATAGCTCTTGATTACTTACTGAAAAATGTACTTTATTTTCATTATGTAAAAAATGAATAGTTCTAAAAATTATCCTTACATGTAATGATTTATTATATCTGGCTCCAAGTTATGATTATTTAGAAAGTATATTCAACCTGCTTCAATAAAGTTTTTGAGGTAGCTTCATATTAATAATAATAAAATTTTAATTAAAAAATCAGAATAGAGATCACAAAAAAAGGTGAGTAGCTATAATATGGTATTTTGAATGAACTAAGTAAAAATTAACATTGGCCTGGCCAAAGTGGCTCAGTTGGTTGGAGCATCACACCATACACAAGAAGGTAGCAGGTTTGATTCCAGTCAGGACACATGCCTAGGTAAGAAGTTCAGTCCCTATTTGGGGATTTGGGAGTGTGAGAGAGGCAACAGATGGATGTTTCTCTCTTGCATCGATGTTTCTTTCCATCTCTCTCCCTTCCTCTCTCTAAAAATCAATACACATATCCTCGGGTGAGGATTTAAAAAAATTAACATTGATTGCTTTAGTATAGTCAAATGTCATATTCTGATATGCAAATATGTCAAATAATCTGAAGGTAAACATTTTCTGGGAACAAAGATGGAAAAAAATGTGTCACATGTTTCAACATAAAGGATAAATTAAACATAGGAAATCCACTGGAAAATGAACTTTTCTACTTTTTTTTACAAAGCAAATAATCTTATACAGATGCTTCTTATATATAGCATCTCTAAATGCTGAAGCCATAACACTGAGTCAAAAGTCTGACATATCCCATTTAAATATCATATATAGGTTTATGTTCCACTCTAGAAATAATATGAATGAGTATTAATATGAATGAGAGTTAAATAATTCATTGATTAGGAACACATACTAAAAACTTGAATGTGCTTTTATGTCCCTTTTCTTTCCAAGGAGCTAAGCCTAAATAACTTGACAGATAAGGCAACTTCTTTAAGAATTTTATCATCACCTGAAAAAATATAATTCTATGGATAAGACATTGCATAATGATTTGTCAAAACATAATCCCAGACTTTAAGGTACTATAGATAATAAAATAATAAGGCAAATCCCTAAGAAACAGCACCAGAAATTTCCCTTGTTATTCTGTTGTATGAGTTGCTAATGATAGGTTACTCTTTGTAATTGACTAGATTTAATTATAATTTCAAGATTATACAAAATTTTAAATATATATATATATATATATATATATATATATATATATATTTAATATATATATATATTTCTAAGTTTGTTTCAAGATGTTTCCTTGGCTTTCATAATGTGATAGAAATGAGGAGTCAATAAGTCATCCCAAATTCTTCCTCTCAAAGGTTATCTGTCTTATTGTAAGTCACCATTAGATCCCTAAGAATCCACAATCATGAAAACCTGTGTTGGTAAGGTGTGACAAATTTATTCTATATATTCTCTTTGGCTGATGAAATCTAATAATATTTGTTTCACATTCCAATTCTATATATACCAATATACTAAAACCTATAGAAAATTTCTATTTGGACATCTCACAGACATTATTAAATAATATAAATTCATGCCTAAACCAAGTAAGCTAAAATCAATCTCAGTTTGGCTGAAATCAAGAGTGAAATTTTTATACATTAAATTGTCTTTATTCTATATGTAATTTTTTTTATATTTTGAAGTTTTTTATTTTACCTTATTTTTCTACTCTTTAGACAGTCATGAATTATTTTTCCAGATAATTAACCTAAGGATACTTCTCTTTTAATTTCAAAAAGAAAAGCAAATTTCAAGCTACTATTCTCTACTAAAAAATTAAAGTTATTTAAAAAATTGGGCAGATGCAAAGAAAGAAGAAACAATCACTCATCACTCATTTATAATTTTTTCTGTTTTCAAGAGAATGCATTGCTGCTTTGTCCCAGACTCTGCACTTATGCTAGGACCCAGAAATAGAAGAGTCACAGACCCTAAGATGTCAACAAAAACAACTCCAAAGTTCATAGAAAGCTTAAAGGATAAGAAAAAAATATTTTCTTTGTCTGGGATGATCTTATATTTAAAAAATATAAGTATTTAGTTCTACATGAGCTTGAAAGAGTAAAAAATAAAGCTAAAGTGCTAGTTAGAGGGCAATTTATAAATGGCTTATAATAAGTGAAAGTTTTAAAAAATTGGCTTTGATAGACAATTATTTTAATAGTTGCAGAGAGACTAAAACCATCCTTCTATATGTCAAATGAAAATATGATTAATAGAACTTGTGGTGGAACAAATCATTAAGAAAGCTGATCATTAATTAACCAGCATCAAGCAAATTTGTTTTTGGAGAATTGGCTTTATTCTAATTCAATGGTGTAAAGTCAGCACAGATATTTTAGTTAAGCTCAACTTCAAAAGAAGCACAAAAAATCTTTGTTAATTGTGAGCTTTCTTCTATACTGAAATAAAGAGAACCAGGTACCAAAAAACAAAATGTCAAATCAAGTAAGTAATTTAGGTTGTGCTGTATACCAACTCATCTGAATAATGCAGTTCTCTGCAAAATGAAACACTACATGAGATATTTTGAGATAATTTTTGACAAGCAATGGTACCAAGCTTTTTTTTTTTTTTTACAGTGTAATTGCATCTTTTCTCATCTAAATGTCACACCATCCAAAATCTCAGCTAGACATGTGTGAAATATTTTACATTATACACAGTTAAGAAAAATGAAATATTTCTTCCTTGTCCACTCACCTATTCTAAAATAGACTGACCCTATTTATGGGAATTAATCCTATATAATAAAAGCCTAATATGCAAATTGCCCCCTCAACCTGGAGTCTGACCACTCTCTATGACAGGCGCTGACCACCAGAGGTTGGCACAGAACATGGCAGGTGTCGGCAATGTGGTGCTGGCAGGGGGCAGCAGTGGAGGATCTGCCAGCCCTGATGGGCCCCGATGAGAGCGGGACTGCAGATGGCAACCAGCAGTGGTAGTAGGGGCCCGGGAGCGGGGGCCTGATCGCCCCGCCAATCACCCTGCAGACAGAGACCAGTGGCAGCGGCGGGAGGCGGGGCCACCACCTGGCTCCCTGGCGCTGAGGGAGCTGGGTGGGGCCCAATGACTCAGGCGGAGGGGGGTGCACCAGAGCCTGGGGACCCAGGTGCTTCCCAGGCCCAGAGGTCAGCTGGGACCGGCCCTTCCATGCCAGAAGCTTGGGCTTCGATCACTGGCCAGGCCTAGGGACCGCACCGTGCATGAATTTCGTGCACCGGGCCTCTAGTATAATATAATTTTGCAACAATTGTGACAAAATTATAGTCATGTCTTATTTGTCTCTTTTGCCTAAAAGCAAATTTCTAATTTTACCAAACCAAAATCAGACTATCCACATGGTAGTTCTGCTATCTCATTTAACCAGTACTGGAATCCAGCATACTATAGGAGTGTGTGTATGTGTGTTTCCATGTGTGTGTGTGTGTGTGTGGAGAGAGAGAGAGAGAGAGAGAGAGAGAGAGAGAGAGAGAGAGAGAGAGAGAGAGATTGAGACCTGAAATTCTCCAGGTATATTTAAATCTTTCACCCCCGTCCCATCCAGTGTTGATGTAGATAATGAAAATTTCATGTGCCCAGACTATGTTGTTTTTGTTCTCCACTGGATACTCTGCCTGAGGTAATTAATTCAATGTATATGTATGTATAAGTAAAAATATACTTATATATATTTTTATATTGCATAATTTCAGACCTTCACTAACAGAAACTGAGATTTCAATAAAGCATAAGACACAGGTCCTTCAAAACAGGAATGTTATAAACAGCTAATTATAATGCAGCGATGAGGAACATGAAAAAAGGAATCCAAAAACCTGAAACATAGCCTGCCATGATTAGGCCACATTCTGCCACTATATCTGGAAGATGAACTATCCATTTTATCTAACTTTTTTATTAAAATGTTTTAATGTTGACATTATTGCAGATTTCCCCCATTCTAAACACCCCCCCCCCTTTGCCCACCTACGCCAACCCCCACCTCCTCCTCTTTTGGCCTTCACCACACTATTGTCTGTGTCTATGGGATGTGCACATATGTTCTTTAATTCCTTCAACTTCTTTGATCTAACTTTGATACTAATTTCTTAAGTGCAATGCTCAATTAGTGTCATTAGATTCACATATCTATAATAACATGCAAGATTATTTTAAACTAATGCTTTTATAAAGTCAACAAAAATGATTCATGGAAAATTACACTAATTACAATCGGAATTATATATAGTTAACTTAATTAAATTAAGTTTCAGGAAGTTATACATTTACTATATTCCCTCACTAAGGGTCACTAGAGGTTGCTAAGAACGATATTTCTATACTGTCCTGCTCCTTTATATATTAAAACGATGCTAGAAGTATAGGCCAAATGAAGCTAAATTTCAGAGAATAATGTAGCTAATTAAATCACTAAGGCAACTTGAAAAGTTTAATCTGCATTTCCTGAAGGATACACAGGGAATGGGGCATCATAAACCAAGAGATTTGAAGTAATTAAAAATAAAAGAATGATTTTCAATTTCAGCTCAATGTTTATAAACTACCTTTTGGAAGAAAGAAAGCAAGCCACCCACGATATAACAAGACAACCCAAATATAACTGCTAACACAGGACCTCATAAAAACTGATCAAATGACCTTCTTTCTTCCTAACTCCTTCCGATGAACCAAGCACTACTTTTATTTCAAAAAATGTGTCACTAAAATTAAGAAATAAATTTGTTCTTTTTTTTTTTTTACAGAATTTCTATGGAATACAAAGCATGTGAAAAAGTTTATAGAGAAAACTAAGGCAAATACAAGAAGAAAATGTTTTTTAAAAGCAGAGAAAAATGCCTTATTGAATGCACATGATTTAAAAATACCCAGATAAAATACAGCTATTAGTATGCTTTCAGCTAATTTAAAATTTCACTTGGGTATGGTATAGCTTTTGAAATCCATAGGAATTTTATATGTAGAAATAGATAAAATTAATTGAGACACCCAGGACAATATTAAGCAAATAGCCTACCAGTGCTTCCTGTGGAATAGTGAAGAAGGAGGTCATTTCTATACTCCAGAACTTCTGGAGGTTTCTCAATGTGTTTACATGATTTCCTTTTTTTTTTTTTTGGTGGTTTTCATTAATTCTATCAGTTTTTTTATATTTATTTATTATCTATTTATTATTATTGAATTTATTGGGGTGACATTGGATAATAAAATAATAAAATTATATAGGTTTTAGATGTGTAATTCTATAATATATCATCTACATATTGTACTGTGTGTTCACCATTCAAAGTCTCCTTTCAGCACCATTTATCCTTATTTACCCTCTTCTGCTGCCGGCCCTCTTTCCCTCTGGTAATCACTATCCTATTGTCTGTGTCTATGAGCTCTTTCTTTCCTTCTTTCCTTCCTTCCTTCCTTCCTTCCTTCCTTCCTTCCTTCCTTCCTTCCTTCCTTCCTATTTTTGCTTAATCCCTTCACCTTTTACACCCAGCTCCCCAAACCTCTCCCCTCTGACATCTGTAAGTCTGTTCTCTACCAGTCTGTTCCTATTTTGTTTGTTAGTTTATTTTGTTGATTAGATTCCACATATGAGTAAAATCATGGAACTTGTCTTTTAAACAAGTTGCTGCATTTCCCCCAGTGTATCATTGTTTTACTGTCCTTGCCTTGTAGTACTGAAATTTAGTTGGAAGAATAAAACATTTATTTCTCAACTGTTTTGATGAGTAGTATTTGAATAAAGCTAGTGCTTAATATATAAATAAAATAATTTAGATAATACATGGATTAAAATAATACCTGATATTATTTGACACTCTAATGGCTTTCAACTAAAATAAATGTGATGTCCCAGAAAATAAGAACATGTATGCTAGCAGCAACACTGATGGACAGATTGTTACAAGAAGTTGGTTAAATATATGTTAAAAATAAATTGATCAAAAATTAAGATAAATCAAGAAAAAGATTCTCTGATGTAACACTAGTTTATCTTAGCTGATATGGAAACCCTGGCCACCTTCTTGAAATCTCTGCCTACCTTGTCACAAAACTATGGTCAATAATCCTTTAAAAAATAAATGAAAGAAAAACCAAAATCAAAACAAACTTTGAAGTTGACCCTCCACTGTTCAGGCACTGCATTTGTCAGGCTCAGATCACCATCCATCCTCTCTATTCATCTTCTCCAGGTACTGGAAACTCAAAGAAGGAAGATGTCAGAAAGTTCTTACCTATGTCATTCCACTGCATCAGAGTTGATACATTTCACACACCACAATTGTGGGGTGAGTGTGGAGATGGGAATGCTACTAAGGTGATATAAAATCTCTCCTTTTATGTAAAAGAGGAGAATGATAGATACTATTAATTTTTGTCTTTGATTCCCAAGAAAGTGGAAGTTTGAGGAAGTGTATAAGATTTCCAGTTCTTGCAGTTATGCAGAACACATGCACTAAGCAGTGATGGCGAACCAATGACACGCGTTTCAGAGGTGACATGCGAACTCATTTTTTTGGTTGATTTTTCTTTGTTAAATGGCATTTAAATATATAAAATAAATATCAAAAATATGTCTTGTGTTTTACTCTGGTTGCAAATATAAAAAATTTCTATATGTGACACGGCACCAGAGTTAAGTTAGGGTTTTTCAAAATGCTGACATGCCGAGCTCAAAAGGTTTGCCATCACTGCACTAAAGGGTCATTACCTAAATCCTAGGGAAAACATACTTTGCAATGCATTATGGATCTTACACTCCATCACTACCAATAATATACCTGAAACACAAACTTTGAATGCAAATGCACAAATTCTCACAAAGATCTCGAGATTAATTCATATACTCGTGGCACGTTGGGGAGCTTAACTTTTTACTTCCTATTTGAAGCATGAACCTTGACAAAACCAAACATGGTCCCATAGATCTCTAGTAGCACCAAGTTTATAATAACACCCATAACTCCAAATAAAATTTAACTCTGAAATGAGAATCATCAATTCTGCTCCTCAGAATTTCCATAGCTTAAGCTCAAAGAAATATTTTCTCATGATCAGTTTATTAACACACAGGTAACAAGATATTATAAAAGTCAGTATGAACAGATAACATTATATTTCAACCACAGAGGATTTCATAAATTGGAGTTATATTATACATAATATATAGTAACAAGTCTAAACTATGAAAAAATGATTGATATCACAAAAATGAGCAAGTATCATGAAAATGAGAAAATTTCATGAAATTAATTTTCAAAAGGCCAACAAAAAATTTTAATGAAAAATACTTATTTTTGAAACTGTTATGAGTTTTTCCCAACAGCAAATTAGAGAATCATGAGCACATTGGTAGACTAGAAATTATGTCTGAAGACAATAATCAGCATGAAAAGAGATGCATTAGAATGAACAAAATAAACTGATGAACAAAATAGATCCAGAGACATAGAAGCATGGAACAGACTGTCAAATTTCAGAGGAAGGCGGGGGAGCATGGGTGAGAGGGAAGAAATCAATCAAAGAACTTGTATGCATGTATGCATAATCCACGGACACAGACAGTAGGGTGGAGAAGGTATGGGGTGGGGGTGGGGGCGGGCCAGAGAGGTCAATGGGGGGAAGGGAGGGACATATGTAATATTTTCAATAATAAAGATTTTTAAAAAGAAAAGAGAGATAACCAAAAAGTTAGACATTTGAAAGAAAGATAAAACATATGATAGCTACAATTAAAAAGTTCTTACACTCCTCTAATCTAAGTGTCAGGAATATAATATTATTATATGTCAATTATAAATAAAAATTAAATATATTTTTTAAAAGAATTAAAAAAAATAAAACAGTTCCAACTCCTTTTTATAAGTGCTAATATAACCCTGACACCAAAACTCTGCTGAGGAACACAGGCGTGAAAATGCCCTCCTAAATTCTGCAATATGCACCAAAACAGATACATGATATGAAAATCTGGAAAATGTTTTGAGCTCTTTGATGATAGTTTCCATGTTATAATCATATTAGATGAGGCTTACACTTTTAAATATTGCCTAATTTAATAGTAAACTATAAAAAGCCAAAAAAGGAGATAGAGAGCATTGATAATTATTAAATGCTAATATGCTCAAAATTATATTGTTTATCTTATTTAAATCTTCCCATTATTAAAAGAAAGTATATTAAGTAGAACTGTAATTTTTAGCTTTGATCAATATCCCCAGAAATACGTATTTGAGATGTTACTTTAGACATTTCCTGCAATAATAAAATGCTCACACACATGAACTGACCGTTTCTCTGGCTGCCCCTTGTGGCTGCATGTTGAACATGGTTGGTATGGCTCAGAGTCTCTGACTGCTGCTGTTTCCAGGATGACAGCATCAGGAGGAAGCATCAGCCAGACATCAGTCTGAGGAAAGGAAGAAGGTATGTAAGATAAAAAGAAAAAGTCATGCATAAACTCTTCTCTGTTAACCAGAAATAATTTTCCTACAGAATAGGAAAGGCAATAAAGCTTGTTTATAAGGACTACTATAGATTTAATAGGTTCAGGTCTTTACATCACAGTTTTAAATAAAACAACAATAAAAATTTAATGCAAAAACTACATCATCAAAGGTCAAAAACCAAGAAAACCTAGAAGAAATCAGGGTATGTGATAAAAATGACGTGCCATTTTAGTAATTTAAACTACAGTTACTTTTACCAGACATCATAATCATATATAATTTTCAGGAAGACATTTGTTATATCGAGTAAGGTACACACATTTAAATATAATATATTTTCTCTCATTTAACTTAAACTTGAAATACTATGCCCTTTTTTGCCTACCTGAGATACAATTATTAGCACAGAATATTTTCAAACCTTATATCAAAGTTATTGAATTTCTGGGAAATGTTCAAATAAAGTGTTTGAAGTAGAAATCTAAGGTGTCCCAACATAAATTGTCCATCGTTCACTTAATAGCTTATTTCTAGCTAGTAGAAGCACTGCTTTTTACATACAGATAGTGGTGAAGATAATAAGTTACCAAAAAAGGGAGGGAGGGAGGAAGAGAGAGAAAAAGAGGAAAGGAGAGTCATTTGTGACTAAATATCAGTGAGAGAGATGCAGATTCTAAAAGTAATTATCATCTTGTTACTCTCCTTCTATTTTTCAGGATACTAGTTCTAAATGAGCACTGTATTTTCTAAAAATTTATTTTATTGTTGATAGTTTGACAGATGTTCTCCATTTCCCCCCTTTGCCTCCCTCCACCCATCTTCCACCCCACCCCAGGCCTTCCCTGTCTATTGTCTATGTCCATGGGCTATGCATGTATGCTTATAAATTTTTTGGTTTATCACTTCCCTCTCCCCACCCTCCTCATCTGAGATCTGACAGTCTGTTTCATGCTTCCATGTCTGTGGTCCTATCTTATTAGTCAATTTATTTTGCACCTTAGATTCCACATATATGTGAGATCATGTGATGTTTATCTTTCGCTGACTGGTTTATTTATTTATTTATAAATTAATGTAATATTGTAAGAATCCTCATCCAAGGATATTTTTTCCCCATTGATTTTCAGAGAGAGTGGAATAGACAGGGAAACACAGAGATAAATATGAATGTAGGAGAAACACATTGATTGGTTGCCTCCTGCACGCTCCACCAGGGTCTGGGCAGAGGAGGAACTTGCAACCGAGGTATGTGCCCTTGACCAGAATCTAACCAGGGAACCTTCTGTCCGCAGGCCTATACTCTATCCACTGAGCCAAACCAGCTAGGGCTGGCTTACTTCAATTAACATAATACTTTTTAGGTCCATCGATGCTATCTCAAAGAGTATGGTATCCCTTTTGTACAGCTGCATGGTATTCCATTGTGTAAGTGCTTCACAGCATTTTTATCCACTCATCTAGTGATGGGCACATGGGCTGTTTCCAGATCTTAGCTATTGTGAATTGTGCTGCTATGAAATGAATGCTGTATTTTTCTTAGTACCCTCCAATAACATAGAAATATCTAAAAATATGGTTTTCTTTTCATGCATATTTTTGGGTGTAAAGATATCAATATCTCTACCTCATCTATCTATATTTACCTTTATTATGGAGAATTTCAAACATAAAAATATGTAATATAGAAATAATAGTAAAATGAACTCCCATATATTTATCACATAGACTCAGCAACTATTAACAATTTTGTTCCCACCCATTCTCTTCATCATCAATGGATTATTTTGATGCAAATGTCATATATCAAAACACTATTCATATAAATATTTCAGCACAAATATATAAAACATAAGGACTCTTTCATAACCACAACATTATCATCACACCCTAGATTTGACAAAAAGTGTTTATTATCTAATATCTGGACACTGTACATATCTAATTTTCTCATAACTGTTAATTTGTTCAAATCAAATTCAAAGAACATCCACACATGCATTTTTATATGCTTTTTGGGTCTCTGAATATTAAAGTCAATCTTTTTTGTTTGTTTGTTCTCCTTGCAATTTATTTTCAATAGAAACCAATTCTTTTGTTTATTTGTAGTGCTTCACAATTTGCATTTTGTTTAAGTATTCCTGTGCTTGCATTTAACATATTTCTCTGGTCTCTGTATTTCCTGTAATCTGACTGTTAATTTGTAAGTTTTGACCTATTTTTGTTCAATTTTTATTAGGTAAGAGTAGTTTATAAGATAATAGAATGAGTACATCTATCAGAAAAAAATATATTGTCTCTTTTCTCATTCTTTCCTTCCTTTCCTCCCTTCCGCCCTCTTTCCTTTTCTTATCTATCTATCTATCTATCTATCTATCTATCTATCTATCTATCTATCTATTTATCTATCTATCATCTATCTATATATCTATCATCTTTGTCTCTCTCTTTTTCCAATGATGTTAGCAGTGAATGATTGTATTAAGCCAGGTTTTGGTGAAATGAGGTCAATAATAATGTGTTTACAGGAAAGGCAGACTGAAACTTGATTTTTCTCCTTTATTTTTCACTTTTAAAATAATGGTTACTTTTCATTAACATTCTCTAAAAGTAGGAAGTAAATTGCATTTTAAATTATACATTCGTAACCCAGCTGGCAAGGCTCAGTGGTCATGAGGTCTTGGTTCGAATCTAGGTCAGGGCACATGCCTGGGTTACGGGCGCCATCCCTAGTGGGGTGGTGCAGGAGGCAGCCGATCAATGATTCTCTCTCATCATTTATGTTTCTATCTCTCTCTCCCTCTTCCTTTCTCTCTGAAATCAATAAAATATATTAAAAATTAAATTATAAATTTGTTGGTAGTAGTACTGCTGTTTTATTTTTTCAACGTATGGATTTTAATAAATTTGATGTGCTGCAATCCATGAAAATGATTACACTTTCTGTGACTCAAATTATTTTATGTTTGCCCATTGTTCCAAGTTAGCTTTAGCCAGCTTTTGCCATAAGATCACTCCAGTGATCTTATATAGATTGTTTCCTAGCTTTGTGGTATAATAAGGAGTTTCTCCATGTAGATGTGTTTACTTCAGGATGCTTTTATATTTAGTGGTTTATAAGTTCTAATTGAGTCCTAATCAGAATTTCAGATGGTTAATTTTAATAACGCACAGAGTCCAGACTGCTCCATCACAATAAAATATTATAGAAATATGTTTGCACTCACCTGTAAGTTTGGACCTGAAATGGTTCCTCCTAATTGCAGCTGATGCTCTCAAACTGCCCTGCTGACCTTTCTCATTAGCAAATTTTGGCAACTTTGTCATTCTTCAGGCTTTTAGGTCTTATCCAACCATTTGCCCTCCCTTTATCTTTCCGCACACTTTCTGAGAGCAGAGTACTGCTGCTATTGGTAGTCTGTCATGTTCTCAGTTTCATGATGACTACTTGTCACTTGTTTTGTTTCAAATGTTTTCTGGGTATTTCTGGGTTTAGTTGCTTAGTGAGATTTTATGAATGAGTTTGGAAATATTCACAACTACAGAGCTTCTGACATCTTAGCGTATATCTGTTGGAGATACTAATTTAGATAAAGTCACTAATTTTCATCCTTCCAGATTCCACCAATGTGCCAAATACTGTTCTTTATTTTTTTTCAATATTCTCACTGTATATTCAGAAAAAAATATTAGTGTAATCAATTTGGGTTGTGATATAAGTGAAGTGAAGAAAATAATTTGTAAATGTTCCTGCTTAGTGGTTTATAGGGGGTGTAGAGTCATCATTGGGCTGAACCAAACACATGAGTGTAAGGGGAATAAAGTACTAGTTGGCATCAGTCATTTGGAAAATAGTTTTGAATGCCTATAAGGGCCAAGACATGTTCAAGTCATACTTATATATTAGGCTAGGTGGGAAAAGGGAGAAAATAGTGAAGAGGATATAAAGTACAGTCCCTACTATTCCACTGAATAAAGAAGATTCAGATGAACACAGTATCTTGAAAAAAGGGGATTTTAATCAGAGTTGATTTTACAAATCTGAATGTTATGTTGTTGAAATTTCATGAGATCTGGAAATAGCAATAATTATTGCAATTCAATATACGCCAAGCATTGTGTTATATGTTCTTACTGGTATGTATATTACATTGGTTAATATTTTTTTAAAAATATATTTTTATTGATTTCAGAAAGGAAGGGAGAGGGAGAGATAGAAACATTAATGATGAGAGAGAATCATTGATCAGCTGCCTCCTGCATGCCCCCTAATTGGGATCAAGCCCGCAACTTGTGCCCGTGACTGGAATCAAACATGGGACCCCTTAGTCCGCAGGCTGACTCTCTATCCGCTGAGCCAAACCGGTTAGGGCACATTGGTTAATCTTGACAACAATTCTATCAGGTAAGTAATATCATACCCATTTAGGGTGAGGAGATTGAGGCTGAGAAAGGTTACATAGCTCACACCAGGTACCACAATCTGTAAGTGGCAGAGTGCTTTCCAAACATCAAGCCCTAAACAATATGACAATGTCTACTTAATCAAGAAAACCTAGACACCAAAAAACAGATCAATAAATAAACCTCCAAAGACACAGAGAGCAAAACTATTCAACAAACGAAATGAATCATAAACTAGAAATACCAGTAAGCAAAAATTTAAAACTTTAACTTAAAAAACATAATAATAGTATAAACAACTGATCCTGGGTTGTGGCTTAAAAGCAAGTTATTATACAAGAGAACAGCTGGGCCCCTGACAGGAAAAGGCATGTCAAATCCTCTTGGGGGAAGACATTGATAGAAAATTATTTAAGAAATTGAGAGAATAAAATTAATTTCCCTCTGACCCAACTTTACCACCTCTGACTATAGAAATGATTTTTAATAATTTTAAATCCCCTTAAGCTGAGAGAAATTATTAATTAATTGATTATACCAAACCTATTCTGTAAGTTTTCATTTATCTTTCTTGAGATATAAAATGTGTTTTTAAAAGAAATTTTCTACAACATTTATCTGCTCCTAAATTCATTTCTTTACATGCAAGTATTTCAGACTAGCTTCAGTTAATGGCCTATTAGCAGGAAATTTCACTTCTTGTACTTAATTTAAAAGATATCCTATCTATTTTGTTCAAATCTTTGTGAGGACTGGCTAAAATAATTAGTTTTCTGTTCAAAAATGATTTTGTAATATTCTATCAGGTCTTATCTGTTATATTGCTTTTAGCGCTTACCTCTAATACCTGATAGCTTGTTGTAAAATCATTTACTTGCTCCCCATTTTTAAAGAAGAATGAGGAACTCAAATTCTAATTATAACATTACAAATGGAAGCTTGATATGGAGATAAACGAACTATCTCAAAGACTGAAACCATTTCTTGGCAATCACAAAAGTGAATTATTTGACCTACAAATGTCTTTTCTTTTCTGATTTTTAAACTAGCTTATTTGAATCTCTTGAAGGAGTCTATTCTATTTCCTCTTATGCTTTCTGTAACCTTTAAGTATAAGCTGACATTTACTTTACTTTTACTTCTAAAAGTTTACTTGACAGTAGGTTATTTTGAATTCAACATGTTTTCTACAAGAGCAATGCAATAAATGGGAGTGGAGTCCATGCAGTTCTCTCAATACTTGCTTGGCCCTTGGGAATGGAACGGGCAAAGAGAAATCATTTATTAAAAGCACAATATGGCCTGAGCCAGTTTTTCTCAGTGGATAGAGCGTCAGCTTATAGACTGAAAGGCCCTGGGTTAGATTCTGGTCAAGGACACATGCCCGGGTTACAGGCTCAATACCCAGTAGGCGGCATGCAGGAGGCAGTCGATCAATGATTCTCTCTCATTATTGGTGTTTCTATCTCTCTCTCCCTCTCTCTTCCTCTCTGAAATCAATGTATATATATAAATTTTATTTATTTATTTATTTATTTATTACCAAAAGCACAATAGAGCCCTGGCCAGTTTCGCTCAGTAGTTAGAGATTTGGTTTGTGAACTAAAGGGCCACAGGCCCATCCCTGGCCCTGGTCAGGGGAACATGCCTGAAGCAACCAATCAATGTGTCTCTCTCACATCCATGTTTCTCTCTCTCTGTCTATCTCTTCCCTTCCCTTCTGCTCTCTCTAAAAGTCAATGGAAAAATATCCTTGGGTGAGGCTTAACAAAACAATAACAACAAACAAACAAGACCCCCCCCCCCCCCCCACACACACACACCCAATATGTGCATGGCATTGTGCTTGGTGCTCAAGAATCTCATTAGCCCTCAGAAAAGCCCTGTAAGTAACACTAATTATTTTCTATTAATATTACTCTCAATGTAATGGATAAGTTGTCACACTTTATATAAGATGCAGAGTGGCCTTACAAGTCTTTCTGACTCAAAATCTGTGGTTTTGACTTTATCAATACTTTATGGTGTTATTTCTCTGGGAATTTTCTCTGAACGTACAAATTAGAAGATAAAAAGGTCATCATTTCTGCATGTCTCCATGTGGCTGTTTCTCCGAGAGTTGCAAATGGATGTACCTCGGAGAGAAGCAGCAGGAGGACTTCTCATGGTCTTTGTAGATGTCTCTGCTATGACAAAGTGCTTCTCACCGGTGTGGTAGTGCTGGCAGAGGGAGAAAGACACATAGCTATTTCTGGTAGTGAGTGGAGCTACCATACTTTTCAATTTACATATTTTCCAACTCACATCAACTCAGGAAAATATTTCCTCACTTCAGAACATATAAATGGAGGCTCAGGTAATATAGTAGTGGTTTTGCACTGTTTGAACTTGGCTAAGCTGGAACTACTGTTCCCAGCATGCTCTTCCCTAGGTGGTTCTCAGTTAGGTTTGGCTACCGAAGAAATGAGTGAGAGATATGGAAAGTGATATGAAGCAACAGCTGCTACCCTGTGGAATTAGTGGAGACTGTCAGGTGCTGTGCAGCTCACACATGTTTTTGCTGTTCTGCTGGCTCACTTTGTAGCTATGGGGTCGAGCCCATAACAACTCTAGCTTCTGGAGCCGTGTGTCTTCCTTCAGCTTTGTCAAGTCCTTATCTGCTCCCATATTTGTGAAAGGTCTAATCTTACTAATAAACTTATTATTCACTGTCACTCAGAGTGCTTTTACTTCCTGATTGAATGCTAAATAATGTACTTGTTAGATTCCATATAGCTGACACATGGCTAAAATTCACACTTCAGTCTAGCTGTATAATACATGCTTTCTTCCATCACCAGAGTGAGTATTTACTGTTGGAGAGCAAAGAAAGTGACTTTCCCTGCCCATTAATAATAGCACGACCATAGCTCCTTTCCCAGGCTGAGTCCCTCCTTATACTCTTTTATATACAGACTAGAGGCCCAATGCATGAAAATTCATGCAAGAGTAGGCCTTCCTTCTCCCAGCTTCTGGCACCAGCTTCCCTCTGGCCAGATGCAGGCACCTGGGACCTGGGCTGGCAACCCCCGGGCCACCTGCAGGCACTCAGGACCCAGGCTGGTGGCTGGCTTCCCTTTGGCCCCAGCTTCGTCAGGAAGGATGTCTGGAAGATGTCTGGTCTAATTAGCATATTACCCTTTTATTATTATGATTAAAAGGGAGTATATTATTATTGCTAAAGTCTGTGTTGTACCTGCATTCCAAGTACCTATTAGATATTACTCATTAAAAAAGTTAAAAAAAAATGTCCTGGGCCTGAGAACTCTTTATTATTTTTCACACATCATTCTAAAGCTTTTTCATATAAAATTATATACTCAGCACAATGTTCATCTTTCCTAGATGCAAGTTTTGCAGCTATAATTTCTCTGCATCTTGGTGATTTTGGTCTCTCAAATGGTTAAGAAACTTCTTTACTGGGCAGTTAATTTCATTTATGTTCTGAGTGACCAATTTGTGTGTTATTACCTGCCATAATACCCTCATTGTACATAATGTATATTTGACTTAACAGCTGTAATCTCAGCAAAATGCTGTTTCTCCGTCAATTGTTTTTATAGTCTCAGATTTCCAGAGGGAATCTTCCTGGAACTTTGAAGCAAATAATTATCTAATAGTATTATGCCTGCTATAAAATTTCTCAGCTTTTATTGATAGCATTTTCATATTTCTAGATCTCTATATTTTACCTAAAATCCTTGGTTTATACAGATGAAATGCTAACAAGTGAATCTGGCAGTCCCCAAGCCCCAATATCAAGCAACGAATATTAATTCTTTGGTGATAGAATAATTTATAATTTCTCTTTGAAATTGTTTCATAAGCATTATCATCTTTAGAGAGCCAAGATTATTTTGCCACAGGCAAAAAAATAATTTCCTTTCAGTTCTTAAAGGCGATTAAGCTCAAGTGTACATTGCCTGCCATAATTAACAAAGTGATTTGATTCAGATTCTATACATGAACTAAGAATCATTTCTTACATTATAAAGATCTCCAGCCCTAGCTGGTTTGGCTCAGTGGATAGAGTGTCAGCCTGCGGACTGAAGGGTCTGGGTTAGATTCCGACCAAGGGCACATGCCTGGGTTATGTGCTCAATTCCCAATAGGGGGCATGCATGAGGCAGCCAACCAATGATTCTCATCATTGATGTTTCTACCTCTCTCTACCATTCCCTTCCTCTCTGAAAGCAATAAAAAATATAAATAAATACATAAATCTCCAGTTTATCATTTTGCTAAGATCATTGACTAATTCCCATGTGTTAAACTTATTAGCAATCTTATTTACTTTATTTCGTACCCTTATACGAATCAGATCAGGCCTATAAATTTTTCTCTTAGTTGAATGAACTAATATATAAGGGTTGATGTTTCTAGTTAATATATAAAATTACTCCTATGATCCCCAATTTATACTGTATTCACCCATTATAACTGGTAAATAATAAAGATCACCTGGCCTGGCTGGTGTGTTTCAGTGGTTGAGCATCGACCCATGAACCAGGAGGTCACTGTTCAATTCTGGTCAGGGCACATGCCTGAGTTGCAGGCTCAATCCCCGGTAGGGGGCATGTAGTAGGCAGCCAATCATTGTTTCTCTCTCCTCCATGTGTCTATCTCTCTATCCTCTCCCTTCCTCTCTAAAATCAATAAAAACATTTAAAATTAGGAAAAAATAAGAAAAGACAAGTAGCTCTGAATTTTTAAGGCTAGGTACTTATAAATGAATTAGTTTATAAGTATTAGTTGGGAGAAAAGAGCAGGAAAATGGATAGAGAATGATCAAAAGAGAATGGAAGGTAATATGCACCTATTCTAAGACAAAAACTCTGAAAAATGATAGGTGTGGATTGTTATACAAGGACTTCAGGCCATAACAATAAATAATTTATGTCTGAACTTTTGAAACCCGAGGAGGGTAATCAATAAAAAAGAATTCCTTAAGGTCTGAGTACAGAAAATAAAGTTTTTATTCTATTTGGAATGACTGCACTCTTACTCATAACCTAATGCATTTATCTTTGTCTTATGCATATATGTATTGTATTCATCAAGTGCAGATATAAATGTGAAACACAACAGCCATAAAGATGCTATGTAGTGATTGAATTTAATTTCACATCCCACCCAGCAGTTCAGTGACAATTTTTTAAGTCTTTGAGTGTTATGTCCCTGCCTCTCTTAAAATAATTGTTCATAGGCAGTTCACTGTCGTATTTAGTAATCTAGAATGTGACAAATATTCTGGGGTAACAGCTACAAGACAAGTAAAAACTATAAAAAATGAAAACATTCTTCAATATCCTACTGAATAATAAAAGTTAAAGCTTTTATTTTGATGTGTTTTATCTACACACTAGTAATACAAACGTAAAGTATACAAAGTTACTTACGGTAATATATGTGACATGACAATTACACAAACGGTACCTCCCAGCCTATTTTAAAATAAGCCTAAGTAGAAATCAATAGAGAACCACAAAATAAGGCCATGCACATATGTTCAATTAATTTATAACAAAGAAGCCGAGAATACACAATGGGGAAAGGACAATCTCTTCAATAAATGGGGTTGAAAAAATGGGATACCCACATGCCAAAGAATGAGACTGGACCTCTACCTTACCCCAGATACAGAGATCAACTCAAAATGGATTAAAGACTTAAACATAAGACCTGAAACCATGAATCCTCTAAAAGAAACATTGGTAAGCTCCTTGAAATCAGTCTTGACAATTATTTTTTTTGGATTTGACACCAAAAGAAAGGCAACACTAACAAAAATAAATAAGAATACATCAAACTAAAAAGCTTTTTTAACAGCAAATGAAACCATCAACAAAATGAAAAGACAACTTATGGAATAGAAGAAAAGTTTATCATATATCTGATAAGGGTTAACATTTAAAATATATAAATAGCCTGGCTAGTGTAGCTCAGTGATGAAGCATGGACCCATGAACCAGGAGGTCACAGTTGGATTCCAGGTCTGGCACATGCCCAGGTGTCAGACTTGATCCACAGTAGGGAGCATGCCAGAGGCAGCTGATCAATGATTCTCATCATTGATGTTTCTATCTCTCTCTCCATCTATTTTTCTCTCTTTGAAATCAATAAAATATATTCACCAAAGAACTTATATGCATATATGCATAACCCATGGACACAAATAATAGGGTAGTGAAGGCTTGGGATGGGGGATGGGGTGGGATAGAAGCGGTCAATGGGGGGAAAAAGGGGACACATTAATACTTTCAACAATAAAGATTTAATTAAAAAATAAAATATATAAATAAGTCATACAACTCAATAGAAATAAACCAAGCAATATGATTGAAAAAGAAGCAGAGGATCTAACTAGTTTTTTTTTTCCTTCAAAGAAGACATAAGAATAGAAACATGTACATGAAAAGGTACTCAGTATCACTAATCAAGTAAATTATGTTCCCTTCCTCTCTCTCTAAAATAAATAAAAACACATTTAAAAAAAAGCGTTGATTCATTATATGATTCAGAGTTGAGTTTGTTTTATGTTCAAGAAAATAGAGTTTGCTTTGGCTTAGGTGTTATAAAGCAGGGACAATTTAGTGATTTGGTCTCCTGGACCAAGTCCAGAAGATGGGAAGAATGAAAGGCACAATGTTTTCCACAGTGGCTGCACCAGTCTGCATTCCTACCAGCAGTGCACAAGGGTTCCTAGTATGGAGTTTCCTCAAAAAACTAAAAATGGAACTCCCATTTGACCCTGTGATCCCACTTCTAGGAATATATCCCAAGAAACCAGAAACACCAATCAGAAAGGATATATGCACCCCTATGTTCATAGCAGCACAATTCACCATAGCTAAGATTTGGAAACAGCCTAAGTGTCCATCAGCAGATGAATGGATTAAAAAACTGTGGTACATCTACACAATGGAATACTATGCTGCAGTAAAAAAGGAGTTCTTACCATTTGCAACAGCATGGGTGGAACTGGAGAGCATTATGCTAAGTGAAATAAGTCACTCATAGAAAGGTAAATATCACATGATCTCACTCATTTATGGAATATAATGAACAACATAAACTGATGAACAAAAACAGATCCAGAGACAGAGAAGCATCAATCAGACCGTCAAACCTCAGAGGGAAGGTAGGGGAGGGTGGGGGTAGGGGGGAGAGATCAACCAAAGGACTTGTATGTATACATATAAGCCTAACCAATGGACACAGACAACAGGGGGATGAGGGCATGAGTGTGTGTGTGTTGCGGGGTGGGGTGGGGGTCAGAAATGGGGGGATAAGGACACATATGTAAAACCTTAATCAATAAAGAAATGTTAAAAAAAGAATGAAAGGCAGCTAAGCCTCTAATTGGTAAATTATCAGTTGGCACTCATGGTAGCATGGAGAGGACAGTCCTTGTTCACTTTCGTGCTTTGCACTGTTTTATTGTTTCTATCTGTGGTTGGGCGGGATTGTGAAGGAACTTGTTTTTCTCTCTCACACCAGGGCTGTCACAGAGTGGCACTGTCTGCTATTGGTGGTTACATGAAATTGCTAATGTTCAGCAGGAGAACTCGGAGCCTAACTAATAGTGCTGAGACACCCAACAACTGACAGCTGTCTAATGGTCATGGCTGACTTTTTTGATTTTGTGTTCTGTCCTTTTTAAATTGGACTGTTTGCCTATCACACACAGTCTTCAAATATTCTGCACAGGAGATGTGAGTCCTTGTTTCTTCTATCTCTCTAAACGCCATCTCTATCTTTTTCTCTAGCTCTAATCTCTATCTAGAGTGACTTCTTTTTCTTAGCATCTTTTACCTATTTACTTCATGTATACTTTAAAAAATATATTTATTGTTGAAAGAATTAGTGATGTCCCTTTTTTGGGGGCGATGGGTTTGAGGTTGAGGGTGTCAATGGGGAATAAAAGGGGACATCTGTACTTAATGTATCTTTTGATGAACCAAAATTCTTAATTCTTTTTAAATATATTTTTATTGATTTCAGAGAGAAAGGGAGAGGGAGAGATAGAAACATTAATGATGAAAGAAAATAATTGATCAGCTGCCTCCTACATGCCCCCCCCCCACTGGGCATTGAGCCCCCCGCAACCCTAGAATGTGCCCTGACCTGAATCAAACTATGACCTCCCACTTCATAGGTCGACACAACCACTGAGCAATACCGGTCAGGCAGAAACTCTTAGTTTTAATGAAACCCAACGAACAATTATTTTTCTTTTACTTCTAATGGTTTGGGTGTCTTTTTAGAAGTTTTTCCTACTCCTAGTTCATTAAGATAATATTCTATATTTTATTCCATAAATGTTTTATTTTCTCATTTAGAGCTATAATTTATATGCTATGAATTTGAGCTATTTTTGAGATAGCAGTTAAAGTCTTTTTTTCATGTATTAAAACCTTTAATGGGTATCAACCTCATTCAATGGCAATGACATGGGTGATGATGATCAAGATATCATTTATACTCAAGTTAGATATAATATAATTGTTGCAAAGTGCACATAAGTGAAATATTGGTACATTTCAATGAGACCTCTTTGGGTGAAAAGTCACAAAACACTGCATTTACCAAAAACAATTTTAATGGGCTTAAACAAAAATGAACTAGCTTTACATGAGTAACTGCTATTTTTTGTTCTTGGTATTTTTAGAAATAAGTTTTAATATCATCTTATAAGAAAGCTTGGAAAGTACACTTGGAAAGCAACTCTTAGAAAATGACCTATCTTTTTTTTCTGGCAATATATATGCAAGATGTCTTTTTATTTTATTTTTATGTATTTAAATATATTTTTATTGATTTCAGAGAGAGGAAGGGAGAGGGAGAGAAAGATAGAAACACCAATGATGAGAGAGAATCATGGATTGGCTGCCTCCTGCATGCCCCCCACTGGGGGTTGAGCCCACAACCAGATATGTGCCCAGACCAGGAATTGAACCTTGACCTCCTGGTTCATAGGTCGATGCTCAACCACTGAGCTACGTTGGCCAGGCTGCAAGATGTATTTTTAATAATGCGAGAGATAATACAAATGATGAAAACTCAGTTCTTAGAAAAGCATATTTCTGAGAAAATTACCACCATCATCAAATAATAAATCAATTATGTAAACTTTAGTCATGCACTAGATGATTTTCAGAGCCACTTGTCTATGGAATGAGTATAATTGGCTATTATCATTTCAAAATGTTCTTTTATACACATTAAAGATGAATTAATTATTGCTATATTGGAATTACTTTCAATAATTTATATCACTCCATACCAGCAAAAAAAAAAAAAAAAAATCCTTTCTGCTATCATTTTCAAGCACATTTTTTAATAAGGATAAAGTTGGAGACAGTACATTTGTATTGCAAAAGTTTTACTTGCTAATTAAAACTTTAATGTTACATTTTATATAAAGCTCTGATAGTACCTTAATAACATGAAACATTGTGTTTACTGGAAGCAAAATAATAAAGGGGGGCGGCAAAAAACAGCTGCAATTGGAATGCCTCAAAATAAAACAGCAAGCCCTGACTTAAACCCTGTGATTTTCCTATATAGTATAAGGATTTGTATTTTATTATTTGGCTTTACATTAGACAGAGATGTTTAAATAACCTATGGCTTTCATTGCAAAGCAAATCCCCCCTGTCTGGAAACAAAGAACTTAGAAAGAATTTATTATGAGTAAGTGGAGCAATATTCCTTGTAGTTCATTCTACTTGTTATTACACTTTCTTTAAAAATGCCAAAGAAGCGATTTAAATTTATTATTGCTCATTAAACCTGTAAAAGCTCCTGTTAATTGGATGTCGACCTTTTTTATTCAGTTACACGTCGACTGACATTAAGGGCCATATGATTTAAAGGCAACCTAAAGAATATGAAGAATACTTGCTGTATTTACTAGGGTATAGAAAAATAAAATATGGGTCGTTCTCCTATAAAACCACAGACATTCAGCATGTAATAAAAGGAGGAATCACTTTTTAAAAGATAGCATAAAGACATATTTCTTTATTTAATTGACAGTTAGGAGTTTAAAACATGGAGATATGCAAATGGAGCAATGGGCAGTCCTTTGGTAGGTATTAGTAAAGAACATAACATAAAATCATACGTCAGCACTTGAGTTTTGTCACTGTTGGGTTAAAATAACAGCAATCACAAATCCTAACACACACATCCAATATCTAAGCATGTTTAAGTAAAAAAAATGGTTTGCTTTCAATGTGTCAAAAGGTCTATTGTCCTCCATAACGACACATTAATACTATGCTTTGTATTTCGACAGAGTTTTACAAATGCAATTGTTTGAGGGGAACAGGTGCCATATAATTATATTGACAATCATGGGAAAAGTAGAACAGAAAACTACTCCATCCTGTCAGCTCTTACTCTAGAAACATGAAGAATTTAATTCCTTGGAAATTATTTTGAGTGATCTAAGCAGTTCATATACATGCTTAGATTCAGTACAGGCTAAAAATTCAATGACATCTGGCTAATGCTATAAAGTTGTGAAGCAGTCAGAAATTAGACATTAAGGAGGAAAAAAAAAAAAAAAAGGTTGCCCTTAACTGGAAAGTGATTTTCTACTAAAAGACATTTAAATTGACATTTCTCTTCTTTAAAATCTTTATTAATATATAAATGAAGAAAATGAAACAAATCATAAGTGTTTAGCTTGACAAGTTTTTATAAATTGAGCAAACTTTTTGTAACCACCATTGGGATTAAAAAACAATATTTAGCAAAACTCCAGGGTCCTTCAGGCACGTCCTTACAACACTAGCCCTCTGCCAGGGTCCAACCCCAGCAGGTCCAGGGGTCCCCAAAGGTGTGGACGGAGTTGGCGAAGAAGGAAGGACACGGAGACAGTGTTCAGTTGATCAACAGCCTAGCCAGGATCTCCAGCCAAGTTCTGGTCTGGATCTCCAGAGAGGTTCTGCTCAGGATCTCCAGCGAAGTTCTGGTTAGGATCTCCAGCCAGGTTCTGTGTCCATGTTCTCTTGCTAGGTTCTCCAGCCAGGTTCTCCAGGTTCTCCAGCCAGGTTCTGTAGCCATGTTCCCTCACTAGGTTCTCCAGCCAGGTTCTGTCCAGGTTCTCCAGCCAGGTTCAGTCACCAGGTTCTAGTCAGGTTCTGTAGCCAGGTTCTGTCTCTAGGTTCTTCAGCCAGGTTCTCTAGCTAGGTTCTGTCTCTAGGTTCTGTGGCCAGTTTCTGTCCAGGATCTTTTGCCATGTTCTCTCCAGCGAAGTTCTTCTGTCTCTAGGTTCTGTGTAGGTTCTGTCTTCCTGGTTCTGTCTTCTTAGTTCTGTCTCTCGCTGTCTTGTTACATCTGTATTTATACCAGTTGATTCCAATCCTATCAATCTCTATTCCAAAGGTTAGGGCGTTTCTTATCTCCATTCCAGGGAGTAAAGATTATGTAGCTTAAGCATGATTGTTCGTAGTTAAAGTGATTGATTACCCGCCTGGCACTTAGTTAAGGGGTTTTATTCCCTCCCTAACTTCAGGGGAAAATCCCTACCTGGGGAAACAACCTTTCTCAGAGACCTTGGTTAAAACACATAGTGCCAAGAAGGTGAGCAAACATATTAAGAACAGTATGCCATATATGCCAGGTCCCTTGAAACAGCAAGCATGGACCGGCTCCCGGCAGCCCTCCACGCTCAAACATAATCCCTAGCCTGACTTCCAACACCACATTTCAATTTGAGTGTTCATGAAATTTATAAAAACAAAATATTACCCGATAATAGCATAAGTACTGAATCACTTAGTTATTATCTGTTCATTATCATTTTTATATATTATCCCAATATGTGAATATACAATAACTTATTTTTATGTATCTATTTGTAATTGATGGGTATTTTGGTAATTTTAAGTTCAGAGCTATTGAAAATAATACCCCTAGAATAGTCTTGCCCATGTCTTTTTGTGAAGCTGTGGATACATTTGTTTCAAGAATATGGGTTGAAAAAGGATTCTTAGGTCATCACATGGGTATATGTTCAGTATGAGTATATCCATCAAATGGCTTTCCCCAGTGGCTAGATCTAATTATAGCATATGTCAAATTAGAAAATGTAACCCAAAATGCTTTGCAGAATTTTATTTCATATGAAACATGAATTTTTTTTACCTCCATTAATAATAAACTTAATTTTATAATAATATATTTTAAAAAACCAGAAAATGCTGTTCATATACAGTGAAGTAACAGGTTAAAACTATCATCATTTGCTTAGAAACTTGAAAAGCCATGTTAGTCCTATTTAGCTGTACTATAAAATATATGCATAATAGTCAACATTTCTCACCCTTAATATATTATGTATATGTCATATTTACAATAGTGAATTAGATGTAGTCAATTCTTTCTCTGTCAAATGGTCAACAAAAAAGTAAATGCCTCAAACTAATTATGAAACAACATAAAATTAAAGAACATAATTCAACTTGAGTAATGAATAGAGCATGCATAATATTTTTAAATGTCTTTCATCTTTGTTTTTTGGTTTGCTTATTAATTCTCATCAATTTGAAATTTATACTTTTGAATCTCAGAGAGTTACCATCCAAAATTCTCACTTCCCCAATTCAGATAACTTGAATTAATAAATAATTTTATTTATTTTTAATTTTGTATGATCCTATAAGTATTATCTTGTTTGAACAGTTAAGATATTCCTGTCCACTTATTGAAATACATAAAGATTTGATGTTAGATAACAAAGTGAGATTTCTCACATTCATCATAAAACATTATGTTCTCATAAAGGCATTATTAAACAAACAAATGCAAATTATCCAAACATATTGAATTAAATTCATAAAGGTATCAGTTAAGTGAAAAGACATTTGTAGAAAAATATTCTGTTTATTGATATGTTCATTAATATTTTACATCAATTTTCAACCTCTTTTATTGGGAAACTCAAAATTATATATTATAGATTCCCCCTTATAGCTAGGGTTCTAGAATGCATGGTAGTCCCAATAGATGAATGCTTAGGAGTTTTGAACCTGCTTTTTTCTGCTGCACTTTTGGGTATCAAGTAATATTATGAGACTAGAGGTCCGGTGCACAAAATTCATGCTCTTGGAAGGGTCCCTCAGCCCAGCCTGCGCCCTCTCGCAGGCCAGGAGCCCTCAGGGGCTGTTGGACATCCTAAGCACTGCTGCAGAGGCAGGAGAGGCTCCTGCCACCACTGCTGTGCTTGCCAGCCATGAGCCTGCTTCTGGCTGAGCGGTGCTCCCCCTGTGGTCAGTGTGTGTCATAGCAACCAGCCTTTCGGCTGTTCGGTCGATTTCCGTATTAGTCTTTTATTATATGGGATTGTTTAGAAGCAGTTGCAGCTGCTAGAATAAGTATCACTGTGCCTTTCACCCACAGGAACTGTGTCTACTGATACAGTGGCAGCAGCAATAGAGGCAGCTCCCTACCTCTGCAGAATAGCGTTTTTGTGTGTCCTTTTAATCAGCCATATTGGCAACCTTTACTTAACTTTCACTCCCAGCATTTCTAACTATTTTCTAAGTACTTATTCTCCTGAATTAATTACCTTGGTAATTAACATGCCTAGAATGTTTCCTGTTTCCTGTCCTAAAACCTTGTTGATTGGACTATATGAAATCATAAAAATATTTAAAAATTGCACAGCCCCAGAAAGTTCAAAATGAGAATAGAGTTGAATGAGTTTTAAATTCACAAAAGAACACACCATTTGCATTTCTCAGTACTTTTCTGAAAGAAATCATGAACAAGAATTTATTTATAAGACATATAATATATGCTGACAGTGACAAAGCCGGAAAGAAACTAACATCTTAAAAGAATAAACATTTTTGTGGAAGGATTTAAACCTGAATTATCTTATGTGAAGTTTGCCAAGGTCTTCTAGCTGGAAATAAGAATTACACTTAATTTACTTTGTGTTCTGTTATCTTTCCATAGTAATTTTACAAAATTTATTTGAATAATCCCTAAAAGAAATGAGAGGCGAGGTGCTTTTTCAATTATTTATAGTATTATAGGCACCAGTTTAATAAGATACCTATGCCACTAATTTTAAAAATATAAGCCCTACTTTTATTTTAGGGTAGACTAGATTATTATAGACATTATATTTTTGATGCACCTGTGATTTTTTGTTGATAATATGTCCTAAAAAATGTAATGGAAAGGAAGCATATTTTTAAAAAGTGACTTAGGGGTAGTAAAAAATGCTTTCTAAGAGCACATTTTATTATTTAGTTATAATATTACCTATCTAGTATTAGAGATCTGATATGTTGCCTTTATATTCTGTATAAATAGTAACAGGCAATGGTTTGGTAGAAATAACTGACCAAAATCTGACAGGAGTGCATCAATTACTGTCGGCTATTAAATTGTATGCATTAATCCTTCAAAATATTAAAAACAGGTAATTGATTCTGTTACATCTGAAATCATATCAAATAGTAATGTGTCAGTATTTTCCAACTTTCTTTTACTCTTCAAAAATTGGAAATATATTTGAAACATTCTCTCTGTTTACATACATAAATAATATGTTATTACATACAGAATTGTTAATGCTTGCGATTTTAAAAATATCTTTATTTTTAAATATTTCATTTACTTAAGATTAAGGCATACGTCATAGTCAACAATGCAGCATGTGAAACATAGCAGAATTTCATTTGTACCTTTAAAAAGGTGTGTGTATTTTTAACTTCTGAAAATTCAGAACACACTTAGAAATTAAAACCTACTTCATTTAACACCACTATGGTCATGAAGCAAGATTTGTGACAGTCATTGCCAAAATATTATGCTTTTATTACTGTCTGACAAACTATGTTCTGAGCATATTCATTTTTAATGGCTATATATCTAAATCTTATAGTAAGAAGAAATAGTTCATTTAGGAAAACAATTATTCCAGTTCTGAGTAAGAGTTAGTAGACATATTCCACTGTGTCTGTCCTATTGAAGTCGTTGTGAAATTTGTGCAGAATGCAGGGAGCAGCTGTTAGAGGACTAAAAGTAACGATGTAGTAGCAGGTGAACTGGAGAAGCAGACTACAGTGTAAAGCACCAACAAACCGGCAGCGAAGTTACCCTTTATATCCTTTCCTGTATTCTTAGCCTGAGGCGGCACACCCTGGGACCTGCGCATGTGCTCCGAGCACATAGAAGGAGCTCCACAGGAAGCCTTCTAGTTCTAGTGTGAGGAGCAGAATGAGGACTTCTAATGCTCATAAAATGGCAAAACCCACCAGTCTCTCTCTCTCTCTCTGTGTGTGTGTGTGTGTGTGTGTGTGTGTGTGTGTGTGTGTGTGTTTAATTGCATCTTAGTCCCTAAGCAATCTGATGGCAGGAGCCACAGAAGACAAACACTGAGGGTAAGGACTCTTTCTCTCTGAATCATAAAATGCCATTGCTTCCCCCTGTCTTTCTTATTTCTGTTTGTTCCAGAAAAGAACATAGTCACAGAAATTATTAACAAAGTGAGGTAACTACTAGTAAACTCTAGTTTTCTGGCTAAAGACAGAAAAGAAGTCCCTAAGTAACAGCAGAATGTACAAGGGAGAGGGGAGAACTCAGGAAAACAACCTTAAAAATAACCTATAGAAATCTGGGGCTCACCTCCAAATGTGTATCTAATCCTGATTAGTATATCAAATACGTGGAGGATTAATCTAACAGGTAGACCATTGCCCGGGCCCCATACTGGCCACTGGCTGGTAGACATATTGAACAGATCCAAATAGCAGTGCAAAGTCTTTGATGCTCAATGCACATTAGGACCACAGTCCACAGAAAGTAAGGTAGGTAAGCTCTTGTGGCCTGAACCAATGGTCTGCCAAGACAAATGTATCAATGTTCTTCATAAGATTTAAATATCAAGATATAATATTCAAAATGTCCAGGATACACTCCTAAATCATTTGGCATAATGAAATTGAGGAAAATCTCATCTCATGTAGAAATGACAATCAACAAAGGTTAACCCCAAAATAACACAGATAATGGAATTATCTGGAAAAAAAGATTTTAAAATAGCTCATTAAAAAGATCATTAAAACTTTGAAACAGATAGAATAATAGAAGGGTTATGCAAAAACAATAGAGGATATAAAGAAGAACCAATGGAAATTTTAGAAGTGAAAATGACAATAACAAAAATATAATCCTCACTAGATAGTTTAACAGTAGGTAACAGAGGAAAGAGTCAGTAAATTTGAAGATAACAGGAGAAATTACCCACTCTTAAAAAAACAAAAATGTAAATAAAAAATAAAACTTTTAAGGGCATGTGAAACAATAACAAAAGTCTAATAGTTGTGTAATCAAAGCCCTAGGAGAGGAGATAGGGTGTGGAAAATATTTGAAGAAATAATAGCTGAAACTTCCCAACACCTAGACATATCAAAATCAAATAGTTGGAACGCGATCAAACCATTGAAAAAGAAAGACAAAAATCCCATCCCTATATGTTTAGCTGGAGAAATAATATTTATGTACACACACACACACACACACACACACACACACACACACACACACAGTAACTTTGTCATCATCAGGAATTGGAAACAACTCAAATGCACTTTGACTACTTAATAAAGATACAACTATGCCTCACCATGAAGCATTACTCTGCATTACAAAAGAATAACCATGTGATGAATGCAACATTTGAGGTGCAATTCAAAGGCATTATGCTGAGTAAAATAAGCCAGTCAAATGGTTAGAGCAGATCCCATTTATATGATCGTCTAAAAAATAAAAAATAAGTTTATAGCGATGGAATGTTCACCAGGTTTAGTATTGGGGTAGGATATGACTACAAAAAAATAGCCTGTAGAAGCTAGAGAAATTATCATAAGTGTGGGATGGTTACATAAATCTATTCAAATAACTTTATCCCACCAAAAAAAAATCAATTTTACTGTATAATAATTTTTAAATAATAAAACAAAAACCTTAAGAACCACAAACCAATTAAAAATTTCATGAAAGTTAATGGAATATTAAGTAGATTTTATAATAGACAGTGACTTTTAAATGTTTTACTTTAATATTATTCTATAACATAGTTCACAGGCATTCAATACTGTATTTAACGAGCTAAGTATGTTCTAGAATTCAGAAAATTTTAGAAAAGCCACAAAGTCAAAATATGTGGAGAGTATTTTTTCTTTCAAAATCAGGGAGTAAGAACTACATTATTTAATGAATAATATTTCTAATGACCATGTTATGTTGGATTTTTTGTATGGAAAGTTAGATACTCTGATTACAAAAGACTAGTTAATTACTAAATCAATAATAAAATGGCTATAACACTATAGCACTAGTTATGTCTTAATCCAGGACTGCATTATTGCATTGAGCAGACAAAAGTGTTTCCTTGACTCATGTATAGATGCAAAAAAAAGTGACATTCTGGAAGATCAGTGCTTGCTCTTCTGGCATATTAACATATTAATTTTATTGTGCTCCCTTTGTCATGCACACATACACATACACAGCACCCATATGCATACTCAAATATTGTCCAGTGAGGCAACACAAGAAAAAAATGGGTATACTTCTCTATACCGAATTAATTGTAAAAGATCCTCTTTGTCCTTAATTTGAAATGCTTACATGGAAACAGAAGCTATATCAAAACTCAAGGAGTATAACTTTGTAGCAAAGTCTTAGAGTTATCCATTTTATCAATTGCAATATGCAAAGGTAAGCAATTTAAGACATGTAGAAATACATTATTTGTGCTAGCAAATAATACACATAAATCTAAATATTTTAAAATATCACTAGTTTCCAGTCATCAAAATTATACTCTTGTTGGATTTTCAAAAACGTTGTAAAGGAATGTAATAATTAGTTATCGGTTTGGATACGTCTATAGTTCCCTTTTAATAACATGACCACAAAGTGTATATAGCCAAGCAAATATAAATGAGTGACTACTAAGCCAAACAAACCTTAATTTATATTTTACTTACCTGGAATCAGTTATGTATGAACTACTGTTTAATATAACTCTAATTCATGTCCTGAAAGTCACTAACGAACAACTTCTACATTAAGCATTCTTTGTGATAAGCACGTAAATGTTAACTAGTATTTGCATAAGGTAATTTGCTTCTTAACATTAATCTCTAATTGGAACCATTTCCTTTTCTCCAGGTTAAGCTTCTACAGCCTTTATTTAATTTTCTTGCTTTGGGTTAAGTTTTAATAACAGGACAATGAAAGGTGTGCCCTGGAGGCAAATGTATTATATTTTATTTTGGTGGGAAGTCATAAAGAAGAAGAGATGATAATGGGACCAAAAGATAGCATAAAGAAAAGGGACAAAATCCAATTCTTTAAATGAGTATAGTACAGAAACCAACCAGACTTGATAAAATAGGAAAAACGCACAAATAATCAAACCAATAATATCTGCCTTTGCTAGGGAAGGGGGGGGGTGAAGAGAGACAGAAAGAGAGGGGGGGGGGGGGGGAGAGAGAGAGAGAGAGAGAGAGAGAGAGAGAGAGAGAGAGAGAGAGAGAGAGAGAGAGAGAGAGAGAAATGAATACATAATGTGCTATGTGCTTCAGAGGTCTGGACAAGTGGAAATAGAAGGAAGCTGCCACTCAGCCGGAAGAGGTAGCATTTACTCACAGAGAGTGCATTGAAGTTCCGGGGTAGACAACTGGGTAGACAGCCTGGAAGAAGAGAAGGTGAAGCAGGATTCTAAATTAGAGAGATCTGCGCTTTCTCCAACTTGGTCTGTGACATGTATTCATGTATTAGGATGCTGTGCATATATGTACTTGTTTATTGATAGCTTATTACATTGGAAAAAGATATGGCTGCGTTTTTCCAAATTTTAGGAAGTTCTTGGCACAACTTTATTATCTTTAGAATAAACTTATTCAATTTAAATACTCCATGCTGCAGAAACCTCAACTTAGTGCATTATTTAAATGCATGTGTACATTAGATATTGGAGATAATACAAAGGAATGAGAGTCTCTGTTTTCAAAAAAGGTATATACATCACACATTGTATTATTTTTGTGTTTCACACTAATCCATTCAGGAGTGTGCAGTGCAATTTTCCAGAAATTACATGAAATGCAGAAGCAGGTATGAGAATACTGTGGGCTGCTGTTATTTCAGACATTAAAGAGATTTGCAAAGTTTCATAAAATATACATAACTAATGTTAATATAAAATAGGCTTAATTATTCTTATTTGAAATAAATTATTAAATAAATTATTAGTAAATTTCTTAGTTTTAATATGGCAAATATAGTTAGGTAGAAGCTACATTAAATTATCTTTGGGTTCTTCATTGATTTTTAAGATTATAAAAAATTTCTCAAAAGTTTGAAAACCACTGGTCTAGGGCAGTTACAAACATTCTAGAAATTAGTATAATTTCTGAAAATAAAGGTTCAATTTGTATTTTAAAAAAACATCAGAACTTTCCTTAAAAAATGTGCTTACAAGCTGGTATTTTAATTTTTTTAATTAAATAGATTAAATTGTGCCTATTATTTCATTTAGAAAAGAAATGTATTTGTATTTTCAGGCAAAAATGAAAATGACCATCCTGTAATCATGAATACAGTCTGGCAACCACATTCTTTTAGCACTTAAAGTTTATCAATCAATCTTTTGTCCTCTAACAAAAATCATGAATCCACTACTTTTCCAAACAAGTGATAAAGTGTATCTGTGTTTTTCCCTATTAGTTTCTCTCTCATAGTCAAAGCCTAAGAAAAATGTGAAGTTTAAATAATAAAGTTTAGCCCTACCTGGTTTGCTCAGTGGATAGAGCATGGGCCTGCAGACTAGAGGGTCCTGGGTTCAATTCCAGTCAGGGGCACATACCTTGGTTGCAGCTCCTCCCCGGCCTGGGCCCTGGTTAGAGCTCCTGCAGGAGGCAACCAATCAAAGTGTTTCTCTCACATCGATATTTCTCTTTCTTTCCCTCTCTCTTCTACTCTCCCTAAAAATCAATGGAAAAATAGCTTTGGGTGAGGATTAACTAACTAACCAAATAAATAAATAAGGTTAATCAACAAACATGTTTGTTAAAATGCTTCTATGACTCAAATGATCTTGTAATTTCTCTGTAGGTTTAAATCAGCTGTTTATGTTTGTATGTTAATGGTCAGTTAAAACTAAAACCATTGAGAAATTCTGAGGTTTTATATTATTGTTTTCTGTTGTTGCTGTTACTTTAAATGAAGGCCTTAAATGTTTCAGGTGTCACTGAAGATAAATTGGAGATGTTGTTGGGATCAAAGCATTCTAAATCTCGGTAGAAACATATTATATAAGACAGAGGCAGACATATTAATTGATAAATAATTTTGCTTTCATGGCAAGTTTGAGGAACCACTGAGTGTGAAAGGAGATTCCTTTACCTTATAAAGATGATTTCCTTTCCTCTTTTTACTACACACTCAACCTTTAGCTTGCTTTAAAAATGTGAACGCTAACTCTTACTAGAATTACCTCCTGCCCTCCTAGCTATAATTTAATCATGTTAAATACAGTGGGGCCTTGACTTACGAGTGTCCTGACTAACGAGTTTTTCGAGATACGAGCCGTCTCTCAGCCGATTTTTTGCTTTGAGTTGCGATCTAAAATTCGGGTTACGAGCCAGCTTCAGATACCCCACCGCTAGTTTGCGCAGCAAACATCACAGTGAACGCCACAACATCAGCCCAGCATCACGTGTCTCACTCGTTCACTTTTTGATTTGGCATTCGAGTAATTTGAGTTACGAGCTCTGTCACGGAACAAATTAACTGGTAAGTCAAGGCCTCACTGTATTTATAAAGTTTTGAAGTTCAGGATTGGAAGGAGAAGGGATGCTGTGTACTAGCATATGCAATCTAACTGCCCAATGAGAGCTGCAGTGTGTGGTTGAAGAAAGTTTATTTTCACAGCTGGAGACAGAATAGTAGTACAGAGCATGCTATATTTTTCAGAATTCTTCCAAATATCTATCTATAAAAGTTTGTTTGAAATAACAAGCCAGAAAGGAGAAGTCCACATACTTAAGTGGTTTAAGAGAATTTTCTTTGAGGAAATAAAAAATCAATAACTTTTGTTTTATTTGGGGACAATTCCTTTAAAAATGTGTCTTGCAAATTTATTGGCAAAATTGGAAATAGCAATTCATAGGGAATTTTAATAATAAACAAATGTATAATATTTTAATATTTAGGTACAGTAAGGTTTATTCTTGTGTTCTTTTCCTGATAAGTGTTTTAATTGAATAAATTTCTTATGGCTTATGTCAAATAAAAGAAAAAAATAGTATGAGGTAGATTTATGTCCAAGGGAGTAAGCATTGTAATTCTTTCCTAATAACAGGATATGCAATATTCCATGCTTAAGATGAACAGAGATATAATAGCCATTTTTTTACTGTAATTGAATTATATGTATTTTCTAGTATAGTTTTCTGGTCTGGCTGTTCTTCCTGCAATAAAAGTGAAATTAATCATGCCTCACAAAGACAGTAAGTCCAGCAAGGTCAAACCAAGGACAGATAAAACAGAACATTGTATTGGTTTCCAATTTTGGGAACACATTCTAAAAGCAATATTTTAATTTTTGAGAACTTTTCTTAAATGAAAATAAATTTGTAGATTTAAAATAGCAGAACATGTAGTAGGGGTTAGGGGGCAATGTACCCCAGTTTCCTACAAAAGAACAACAAGCAAACAACAAAAACAAACCACTCCTAGGGGAGGCTCCATGTAGAGTTCCTGACTTGACTGTTGGACAGCAGTCCTAGAATCAACTCAATGGCATGGCATCTTCAGGCAGTGAGAGAAACAAAAAGCCCCACCCCGCGCCCCGCCCCTTCCCAGTGCTAAATTGAACAAGACCAAGGTTTTTCCACATGTGTCTTTGAGTTCAAGGTATTATTCATAGAGTCCATACACTTGAAGAGATCTGGGTGTGAAGTTAGGGACTGTTATAACCAGGGGCCATGGCAGAGAACAGAAGCAGTGGATGCCAACACATTCAGAAAGTTCTATGTCATCAACTCCATCTTCAGTGTGTGGACTTGAGAGTGGAGAGAAAGCAGATGTGCCAGACATAACACATGATATGGCAGTTTCCCCTACATCTCTATACGACTTAGAAGAGAGAAAAAATCTAGGCAAGAGAAAAATGCAAATCTGAATTAACTCGAAGTACATGAAATTTTAAATTGGAAGATTCATAGTTACCTTGCTTTTAACCTCTCAATATTAGTTGAATGGAAGCCAGAGAAAGTTAATGATTTTGTTACAAGAAGAAAGAAAACAAGCTGTAAGAAAAGACAGGGAGAGAGAGAAAGATAAGAAGAGGATAGAAAGAAAGAGAGGAGGAGGGAGAGTGAGAGAAAATGTCTATATACTAGTAGTAAGCCCAGGACTTATATTTTAAACCTTTTTTCCTAATGTTTAACTTAAAATTTTTCTTCCTATGGACATATACCCAAGATTTTCACAAACTAATTGCCATTCACTGAATACTAAATGTAATTCTTCCATGAAAAATATAGGAAAATATATCAAAATATCAATGCTATATAGAGAAATGGCTATAATTTTGATATAATCATTGTGTTGGTCTATAAGAATTTCATAAATTATTATATAATAATATTTAGGTTTTGGTGGCTTTTTATTTATTAAAAAAAATTGAAAGAATTTAAAAGCTGATATTTAATATAGCTGTGATATTATAACTATGAAAATATAATATCTGACTGACTCTGACATAGCAAATATAAATAATTATTGCTATAAAATTATACAATACTTTATAATATTATTATTAAGAAGCACTTATTATGAATCTGACTTTGTGACTTATATTCATCACAACAATTATCATTTGGAACATTTCCCATTAGATCTAATTGTATAAAACCTTGTCTTGAAAATTAAGTATGGTTTGAACTGTTTGTATGCTTTTGTGTTTTCATAGCTTTATCTTAGCTTTCTGAAATGTACATGAAATTGTATGAAACTAAGTCTATAATAGGCATTCATATACTGCAAAACATTTTCAATTCAAAACTAATATTAGCCAAAACCGGTTTGGCTCAGTGGATAGAGCATTGGCCTGCGGACTGAAAGGTTCCGGATTCGATTCCGGTCAAGGGCATGTACCTGGGTTGTGGGCACATCCCCAGTGGGGGGTGTGCAGGAGGCAGCTGATCAATGTTTCTCTCTCATCGATGTTTCTAACTCTCTATCCTTCTCCCTTCCTCTCTGTAAAAAATCAATAAAATATATTAAAAAAAACCTAATATTATTACAGATAATTTCTTTACAGCCTGATGATTGTATTATAATATTGCATCATCATTTTACAGCCTTTTTTTCTCCTTTCTAATGAGGTACATGCCAATTTTTGTACTCCATGAATAACAAAAAAATCCTATCTAATAAAGATGTAATATACAAATGGTCATTACACCTTGAAGCATAAGGACCGACCGACCATAACAACCAGATCACAGATCAGCAGGAGGGTGGGGCAGCGAGCTACAAGTGGGCGGTGGAGAGCTATAGGAGGGGGCAGGGCAGCAAGGTATGAGGAGGGGTGGGGGGGCAAAGGGAGCTACAGGAGGGCGGCAGAGAGCTACTGGCCACAAGAGGGCAGTGGAGAGTTACAGGAGGGGGCAGAGCAGCAAGCTATGGGGGGGGGGGGGCGGGGAGAGTGTGGGTGGGGGAGCTACTAGGGGTAAGTAGCAACCTACTGGCGAGCTACTGGCACACGGATTCATGCGCAGGGCTCCTAGTAAATATATAAAGACAGAGGCACTATTTAACTGAATAATGATATAACTGTAAGATTCCTTTAAAATAAAAGGACTATTGAAGTGACCTGGTCACTTCAAGATGTTCATTATCTAAAAAGGAGAAAGGAAAAAACAAAAAAGGAAAACTTGTAATTTAGGCTCTAAGAGTGACATCTAGAAATATTATAGTTGATGGGCCATGCTCTTGACCTTAGAGCTAGTGTGGATAAAAAGAGATAGAGGGTTTATGAGTTTATGACTAAAAGTGAAAAAGGCAATGATGACTTTAAAAAGAGAGAGAGACAGAGTGAAGTGCACCTTAGTGTTTTAACCTTAAGATATCAGGGGATAAACAACTATATTACAGTTTTCAGAAAACTAATTCATCAAGAAAATTCCCCAGAGGGCCAATTGTCCAGAACTTCATTTAACTGGCAGCTTTCTCATCAGGGACCTATTGACAACCACAGTCCTCCAACTACAGTTTCAATTAAAAATAAAATCGTGGAGAGGGAAAATATTGTAATTACTTATTGGAGTTAAAATAATCATTGAGCATATTTTTATGCACGTGAAGTAATTTGGGGATGTCAAAAGGTAATATCTCTATTTTATGGTCACTATTCAAAAACTCAGCCCCCCAAATTAAGATGCTTTATCTCCCTAATGTCATTTCCTTAAGAGCTTTGAATTACCTGTTCAGTCAAAACATAGGTTTTAAGTGAGGGACTTTTTGGCAAGCTTTAATTTCATCTTTATGGATGGATATGGGGATTTTGACTGAAAATTCCAAGTTTTAAATAGATGTATGGGAAAGAAATCCATATCACTGACTAGTCATAGTGTTCATTCCCATTTTATGACTAAAGTAGATGCCTGTTCCTGTCATTTCTGTCAGCTTGTGCTTTTTAGCTTCTGCTCTGGGAAATCGTTATTTCTACTATATCATTAGAGTTGGAAACCTTGTGAAAACCTCAAGAACTGTTCTGGCTAGTGACAAAACAAAACCGCACCCCCCTAAATTATTAAATTTCAAAGTAAAATGTACATATTTGAAAAAATAGTAAGTATTCAAATTTAACTCAATTAAATACAATCCTGAAAATTTCACTTGAGCCTGCATGTTCCATAGAGCTGAGAGGAAGAGTTAAATGATTATGAATTCACTTACCCTCCAGAAAAGCAGCACAGCAGGACCACACACGGACCCCAGTCTTTGCATTCAAATTCAAGCTGTGATTAAGCTGCAACCTGAGTAGAAATAATGATTTCTCTTTGGGGGGTCAAGTGTTTTTTCACAGTCATTGAGTAAATATCTTTCCTATTATCTAGAGATAATACGTAGAGTATAACAGAAAACATAGTGGGATATGTCTGGAAAAAAGATACTCTGCCTAGGTATGTTCATTCACGCCTCTGATCCTCAAGTGGATTCCTAATGCTAGTAAGCAATCATATTATGCCATCTTTTCTATCCATTCTCTGATCATTTTGTATGATGATTTCACTTAGAATCCTGAAAATTTCACTTGAGCCTGCATGTTCTATTAAGCTCAAAGTAAGAGTTAAATATTATTATATTCTTCTCAAACCTTCCTCCACTATCTTTGCAACTGACAACCTCGCTTCCTAAGTTACTGAGAAAATTGCAACAGTCAGTGGAGATAATTGTAAGTTTCTATCAACACATCCATTTATTTACCTACCTACACCCACATAGTTTTACCTTTTCTTAAATTTTTTAAAAAAGGCAGACTGCCTATATTTCTAGTAAAGACAAATATTATCACTTGTATACCAGCTTCTGTGTCTTTCTACTTATTCAAGGAACTTTTAAAATGCCTTTCTGTCCCTTCTTCATTTTCAATTTTTCTAATTTTAGAGGGAAATGATTTTTTCCTTAAAACAAATAACAAGACATTTTCTTGACTTCACTTTACCCTCTAGTTCTTTTCAGGAAAAAAAGGGGGCATCTATAATACTTTCAATAATAAAGATAAATTTAACTACCAAAAAAAAAAAAAAGGAAAAGAAAATAAATTTCAGACCCAACCTGAAAAAAAAAACAAAAAGAACAAAACTTCTCGAAATATTTGCATATACTTGCTATCTCTAATTTTCCTCTAACTCATCTTTCTTGGAACTACTCCTATCATACATTTTCTCTGTCATTCCACCCAACTGCACTTACCTAGAACAACAATAATATTCATGTTAGGTTACTAAATCTATTATTCAGTTACTAGCTTTATCATTTCTTGACATACTGCGACCTTTGTCACAGCTTATCATTAACTTCTCATTGAACACTTTCTTCAATTGGTTTTTAGTACCTGTACTTGCCATCTTTTCAACTTACTATTACAGTAGATAGTCTTTGCGCAGGGGAGTCTGTCCTATTGGCTAATATGAGTGCACCAAAAGCTAGAAAGATGAATGGACAGCGCCCCAGCTCATCAAAAGCTAGCAAGATAATTGGATAGAAAAAAACACCTTTCTCTCCCTATTCCTATAAGTCCCCAGGCTTGAGCAGGAAGGGGCGATGATCTCTGAGTTGGGACTCTGCCATTCTCCCAGGTCTCCCAGCACCTGAATAGAACCTCTTTTTTTTTGCACCAGCACCTGCCTCATGAGTTTGGCTTTTGTTATGTCAAGCAACCAAACCTGCTGTTTGCTTATTTTGTTGTTGTTGTTGTTTTGGGGGGTGTTATACTACCTCAACAGTAGTATATTTGATATACTCAGTTTCTTACATAATTTCTCTTTACCCAAGCAAGTGACTTCCTAATGTTAGAGTGTCCCATGACCTTCTGTGTTGACACTCATTCTAGGTAATCTCATCTAATCTCAGGATTTTCCATGCCATCCATAAACTGATGAATCTCAACTGTATGCCTGCCTGGATATTTCCCATAAACTCTGGATTGTATGTCTAACTCTATTCAATATATCCACCTTCATCTTAGTCAATACCTTAAACTCAAAAGGTATAAAATTATGTTTCTGTTACTCCTAACAGCTTTTTCTGCTTCTTTTCTTAACTCTTTACTGAGCAGCCAGATCATTCTGCTAAAATTTGAATCAGATCATGTCACACTTCAGCTCCGTATCTTCCAAGTATTTCTAGTTCACTTAAAGTAAAGCTCAGGTTTTTACAGTTGCATCCAAGGCCTGATATACTGATTTTGTCATTTCCCTCTGACTACATCTCCCAGTGTTTTTTACCCTACTCTCTCTGCTTTAGCCAAACAGGACACCTGGCTCTTCACTGAACACACCACACACATTTCTATCTCAGAGCCTTTATACCTGCAGTTCCTTTGTCAGAAATGTTCTTTCCCCAGACATTTACCTGATTCCTTATCTATGTCCATCTGAGTCTTTGCTCACCTCCTAGTCAGGGATTTATCTCTAACATTTTATTTAAAACTAGAGTCTAGGTGCACAAAAATTTGTGCACTCAGGGCGGTCCCTCAGCCAAGCCTATACCCTCTTGCATTCTGAGACCCCTCGGAGGATGTCCACCTGCTGGCTTAGGCCCGCTCCATGGGGGATTGGGCCCAAGCTGGCAGTCAGACATCCCTTTGGCAGCCCGGCAGCCCTCGGGGGATGTCCACTTGCCAGCGAGGAGCAGGTCTAAGCTGCAGTCGGACATCCTTAGTGCTGCTGAGGAGGGGGGAGAGGCTCCCACAACCACCGCAGTACTGGAAGCTGGCAGCCTGGCTTGTGGCTGAGCAGAGCTCCCCCTGTGGGAGCGCACTGACCACCAGGGGGCAGCTCCTGCATTGAGCATCTGCCCCCTCGTGGTCAGTGTGTGTCATAGTGACCAGTCATTCCCGGTCGTTCTTCTGTTAGGGTCAGTTTGCATATTACCCTTTTGTTATATAGGATAGAGGCCTGGTGGGGGCCGGCTGGTTTGCCCTGAAGAGTGTCCGGGATCAGGGTGGGGGTCCCGCTGGGGTGCCTGGCCAGCCTGGTTGAGGGGCTTATGGGTGTTTTCAGGCTGATCACACCCCCTTCAGGGTGGGGGTCCCCACTGGGGGCCCGGCCAGCCTGAGTGAGGGGCTGATGGCTGTTTGCAGGCTGGTCACGCCCCCACCCAAGTGGGGACCCTCACCCTATGGAGGTTTGGCCAGCCTGGGTGAGGGGCTGATGGCTATTTTCAGGTTGGCCACACCCCCTTTAGGGTGGGGGGGTCCCCACTGGGGTGCCTGTCTGGATGAGGGGCTGAGGGCTGTTTTCAGGCTGGCTAAGCCCCCCCAGCGACAGAAGCTCCCAGCCTCTCCTTTTATTCTTTTTCTTTTTTTTATTTTGGGATTTATTTACCTTCTATAATTGAAACTTTGTAGCCTGGGCTGTCGGGAGGGAAGCTTGGCTTCCTCCATCACCAGGGGCAACCCACTCCTGCTCGCTCCAGCTCCATGGCCAAAGTCGGCTGAAAGCAGGTATCTGGGGTTTATTTACCTTCTATAATTGAAACTGTGTTGCTTTGAGTGGAGCTCAGAGCTTGCCCAGCTGGGAAGCTTGGCTTCCTCCATCATTGGTGCAACCAAGCCTTCTGCTTGCTCCAGCTCTGTGGCTGCCGGACGCCATTTTGGTTGGGTTAATTTGCATATAGGCGCTCTGATTGGTTGTTGGGCATGGCTTAAGACATAGCAAAGGTATGGTCAATTTTCATGTTTGTCTTTTACTAGTGTAGATTGCAATGCAAGTATATCCTATTACTTTTTCTAACTTTATTTTTCTCCATGGAATTTTCACCATTTAAAATGATATATATGTATTATTTAATTTATTGCCTATCTCTGTCCTTCAGAATGTTGCTTCTATGAGGGAAGGGATTTTTGTCTGTGTTTTTCCTGCTATATCAACCAAACCTAAAACATCACTGGGGATAAATTTGGAGCACAACAAAATGGTGTTAAATGATTTAATGAGTAAAGGGAATAAAAATGTTCCCAAAATTGGTGCCAAATATTAGGGTTTAAACTTTAACAAACTTTAACAAAGAGAAAGATAAATTGCACCATTGGTCTTATAAAGTCAAACTTATTATAGAAAATAATTATTCCTTGGGTATATTTTATATAGGTATTAATTAAGTATAAGTTGAATACAAGTAGTAAAAACAACTACAATAAAAGGTTAAGAACATCAACTTTGGATTAGGAAAAATTGCATTCAGAACCAGGCAATAAAGAGTTTTGTTTTTGCTTTTTATTGGGGAAATTGTCTTTTATCCAAGCTTTCATTATTTTTCTCAGAATCGAGGATTAAAATAGAAATTTCATTTGAAGGGAGGATTAAATGAGATAATGTTTGTAAAGTCGTTCATATACATCCAGCTCTCAATAAGAATAACATAAAAATTCTGATTTTTATGTTTACTTTAAAAATTTATGTTAATTTATGTGTGGTTTTTGCATGTCTCTATTAAAAATGTTTAGGTGAATATAGTTACAATGTTCTGGGGGCTCAGGAAAACATTCTGTGGATTTTATGATGTGGATCATACTTATACACAATATTTTTATAGGTGTGTACATAGTTTTATATACAAGATCTTTAGACCCATATTTGTTATTTCTTTATTCCTATTCATTGTTCATATACATAGACTATCTATGTACTTTCTCAGATATAAATATATAGAATGCCTGATGCCTTTATCAATTACATTTTTTAACCTGGTGATAAAAACCACGCACATTATGAAAATATATAAGGAAAATTCCAGTTTATCCAACCCCTGAAATAATGTTCTATAAATCACAACTGTAATATGGGATGGTAAAATTGAATTTCTATTCTATCTGTTCACACAGTTATAGGACCTATAGCCCTTCTCTCTTCCCCTCCTCTACTTTTTTTTAACACTTAAGCCAGTAAGAATAAATGAACAGTTTCCAGAGAAAAAGTTATACTCTCTTAATTTAAAAAATTATTTTTACATTCAAATCTGTTACATTTTAAATTAACTTATGTTACAAAGGTACCTTTCAGACTTAAATATAAATATTGAGTACTGGTAACCTCCAAAGTTAAATGAGTAATTCCAAGTCAACTTTCTTACAGCACATCTTTTTGATATGGGAAATTGCCCCTTTTCATTACAAAACTCCCTGGTGTATACTATCTTCCAGCTCTCATAAAGTTGTATCATCATATGTGAATACAAAATAATAAGTTAATGAAATTTTTCACCATCAAAAGCCAGTTTGCAGAAAAATACCATCAGAGGTGACAACCCCATTCAATCCATCCAGAGGCTTATGTCATTGTTCATCCTAAAAGGTCTTTTTCAAAATAGTATACTGTGTGGTGGGTCATTATTAAGGGTGAACAGACTTCTACAGCAGTGTTTTTCTGAAAGGTCATACAAGGGTGAGATGGGACCTCTGCTGCTCCCTTGCTCCACTTCTCTGCTAGATATTATCCATAGGACTTCTTTACCACACCACCTCACGACTCCCCTCCCTTCTTTATCACCTTCACATTTCTGTCATTAGCGAAATGATGTGATAGGAAGAAAAACCCCACAAGTAACACTTCACAACTAAGAAAAAAATAATAAAATATAATCCATTGTTAGGCATACTAACAGAAGTAATTTTTAAGTGATCTTGCCAGGTTGTTTTTAAGGGCCCTGTGTGGTGGTAGGAAGCTAGTTTCTTATTAATCACTAGAGGCCTGGTGCACAGATTCGTGCACCAGTGGGTCCCTCAGCCTGGCCTGCGCCCTCTCACAATCTGGGACCCCCTTAGGGGATGTCAGACTGCCGGTTTTGGCCCAGTCTCCACAGGATCGGGCCGAAACCAGCAGTCCAACATTGCCTGTCACTCCCGCTCATCCCCGCCCTGCTGCTCCTGCTGCGGACTCGTGCCCAATCAGTCACCAGCTGTGAGCCCTGTTTCTGAGACCCGTTGGTCAGCTGAGTGGTGCTCCCACTGTGGGAGTGCACTGACCACCAGGTGGCAGCTCCTGCTTTGAGTGTCTGTCCCCTGGTTGTCAGTGCTCATCATAGCAATCGGTTGACCGGTCATTTGGCTGTTACGTCATTCGGTCGTTTAGGCTTTTATATATATAGATTATAGTCAATGTTAAGTAACATACACAGGCACGCTTCAGTTATATTTCAGGTTGGTTTCAGACCTTTGCAAAGAAGTATCACATTAAAGCAAATTTTCATCTTTTTGCTTCAATTTGTAAAAAACAACTGTCGAGCACAAGAAAGTGAAGTGCAATAAAATGAGGTATGCCCATAATAAATTTTCCAAGCCTTCTCTTGAGATTTATGATGATAGTGGGGGGCAAAGATACTGTGATAAATAGATAAAAGAAGAGCATAAATATGAAAAGTTACTATTCAGACATTAGTGCAATAAAATGCAATGATGACAACCTCATAATTCCATTTATATTTTGAATTTGAACTATAAATACTTTTATCAAATTATAGTATACCCTGACTAAATTTCTATATAGTATAAGTGGGAAAATTAAAAATAAATAGAATAGCTATTTTATGTTTCTAAATTTTAACTAAATGTTCTTTTTTGGATTCAGGCTCTTGTGGAGTTTTTTCTTAAATACAACTACTCAAAATAATACTGTATTTTTCCCTTGAATTTGAAATATCAGCTTTCTGTCTTACATGAAGTCTTTTCTAAGGGTAAAAGTTTAATGATAAAATTTATGATAACCAAAACCCCAGGTAAGCAAAATCTCTAGAAGTCTGGCTTTACAGAGTCAGTGAAATTTTATTCTACAGCCATCATAAGGGATCATTTAAAGATTTTTATTAAAATACATCTTACCTGTGCTGCAAAATTCTAACTAGTTCTACTTTCTGAGGTATTTTTAAATCTTCATAATGATCTCTAATAATTCTCAAAACAGTGCTGAGCAGTGGATAACTGAGGCAATGTTATAATGGCCTATAAACTTCTTTTTTTCTGTGTCTACAAATGGATTTCTGTTTTTGTCTTGGAGCGCTCTGTTGTGATGATTTAGATAGGGAATACAAGTGCCTATTCAGAGATGGGACCTAGCTGGAATAGCCTGTGAAGAGCACAATGCAATGTAACTATTAAAAACAGTGGGATCAGACACACTGTCATTGCCCAGGGTGAGGATTAATCACACTATTTGAAAAAAAAAAAAGTTCCACATTAATATATAAAATATACAAAAAACAAAGCACTATGACATTGTTAGCTAATATTAAGGTTAAAGACACCAACTAAATAAAATATTGTCTTTAGCTTTAATTTTCAGTAAAATACATTGTAATGATGTGTGTCATATGCCTATGTAAAATAAGAACATTACATGTAATACAATGAGACAACAACCATGCTGATGGCAAATATATTTTTACTAGAGGCCCGGTGCACAAAATTCATGCATGGGGGAGGTGGTGTCCCTCAGCGCAGCCTGCACCCTCTCCAATCTGGGACCAATCGGTACATCCCTCTCACAATCCGGGACTGCTGGCTTCCAACCGCTCGCCTACCAGATTGCCCATAACTGCTTCTGCCTGCCAGCCTGATAACACCCTAACCCAGGGGTCCTCAAACTTTTTAAACAGGGGGCCAGTTCACTGTCCCTCAGACCATTGGAGGGCCGGACTATAGTTTAAAAAAAACTATGAACAAATTCCTATGCACACTACACATATCTTATTTTGAAGTAAAAAAACAAAATGGGAACAAATATAATATTTGTATTTGCATGTGGCCCGCGGGCCGTAGTTTGAGGACCCCTGCCCTAACCACTCTCCTGCCAGCCTGCCTGATCGACGCCTAACTGTTCCCTTGCCAGTCCGATTTCCCCCAACTATCCTGCCCTCATGGCACAATCACCCCTAGCTGCCCTCCCCTGCCAGCCCAGTCACCCACAACTGCCCTCCCCTGCTGGCCATCTTGTGGTGGGCATCTTGTGATCACATGGCGGTGGCCATCTTGTGTGAGGATGTGTGGTCAATTTGCATATTACCTCTTTATGATATAGGATAACTCAGGTTTTTCTCAGCTGTTGGCTACTCAGTATGGTAATTTACTGCTCAAAGGTGATTGCCCACCTCTCTTATAACAATTGCTGATCTGTTTCCTGCCCCTGCAATTTTGCTCTCCCAGAAATGCATATAAATGAAATCATTCTTATGTTGCCTTCTGGATCTTGCTTACTTAAATTAGCATAATGTATCCCCAAATTATCCATCTTACTAAGTGTATCAGTACTTCAGTCCTTTGTATTGATGAATAGTATTTCATTATAGTTCATCCACCCAGCCATTGAAGGACATTGGGGTTTTCCAACTTGGGGCAAACATGAATAGAGTCACCTCTATATTGCTTCTGGAAAAAAAAATTGATATTCACCACAAGGGAAAACACTTTTAAATAATTAAATGTGACTTACTACCTCATTATTAGCATTGGGAGGGACCCAACTGACAATTTTAGTTATGGATTTACAATCATAATAATGATTATTAGAAGTCACTTTATAATTCATTACAATTCTGTGATACAATCAAAATTCTAAGGGAATACTGAGACTCTTAAATTCTTTAAAAATTAATTTATATTCTTTCTATCGCAAATACATTAAAATTTAAAAAGTAAAATAGTGATAATATAGACATACAAAAACCCTATAAAAAAAGTGACAGAGGGTATGTAATGAAAGCAACAGCAACACAACAAAAACAAATTCACTTTTCAAATCAGTAAATCTTTCAATATTATTTTAATGATAAGTTTATAATTGTGGATTTCTAACCATGAACTAATGTATATGTTATAGAAAAGGTCCATGGAAATATAATAATTTTATTTTAGAAGTAGATAATAATAGGAAAACTATATCTTGATATTTAATTCACACTTATATCAAATATGTAAATTACTTAAATTCTCAATTTAAGGGTCTGTGTTCCATGCATAGCAGTGAAAATTCATATTTAAAAAAGGAGTGTAAAACCAATGTCAGTTTTCAGGTTTACTATGGTATAACTAAAATTTGTACTTACCTTTTTTTATAGATTTCTTATTTTAAAAGTGTTATTTTAATCAAAATATTCCACAACAATACAATGAACAACATAAACTGATGAACAAAAGTAGATCTAGTGTCATAGAAGTATCAAACAGACTGTCTAACCTATGAGGGAAGGCAGGGGGGTGAGGGGGTAAGAGATCAACCGAAGAACTTGTATACATGCGTATGAGCATAACTAATGGACACAGACAGGGGAGACGGGAGGGGGGAGAGGGCATGAGGGCATGTGCTGGGGTGTGGGGGCAGCCGGGGAGAGGTTAATGGGGGGAAAAGGAGAATTATATTATACTTTAACAATAAATAATTTAAATTAAAAAAAAGCATATGTAGCAGAAAGTAGTAATACCATTTAGTACCAGAGACTAATGAGGGCCGGCTGTCCAGGGGGAAGGGCCACCAGAGGTTGACTGAGGGATCACACTGACCACCAGGGGGCAGTCCTGCATTGAGCATCTGCCCCCTGGTGGTCAGTGCACAGCATAGCGACTGGTCAACCAGTTGTTCCGGTCATTCCTGTTGTTCAGTTGTAAAGGTTGCTTAGGCTTTTATATATAGAGATAGCCAAGATCTGGAAACTGCCCAAGTACCCATCTGTAGATGATAAATAACAAAGCTGTGGTACATTTGCACAATGGAATACTACACAGCCAAAAAAAAAAAAAAGAAGAAGAAGGAACTCTTACATTTTGCCACAGCATGAGGGACCTGGAGAGTATTATGCTAAGTGAAATAAGCCAGATGGTGAAAGACAAATACTATATGATCTCACTTATATGTGGAATCTAATGAACAAAATAAAATGCCAAACAAAATGGAAAGAGAGGCATGGATTCATGGAACAGACTGATAGCTGTCAAAGGGGAGAGGGTATAAACTGGATAAAGAAGGTAAAGGTATTAACCAAATTGCATATATGCATGACCCACAGATACAGACAACACTGTGGTCATGGCCAGAGGGAAGGAGGGGCGAGGGTGGACTAAGGGAGATGGGCAAAGGGGGGAGGGGTGGGGACATCTGTAATAGTGTAAATAAAAATAAAGTAAAAAAAATTTAATAAAATTTTAAAAGCTGAATTAGAAAATTTGCTATTGATAAAAAATAATGACTATCACATAGTTAAATCATTTCTATTAAACGTTCTTCCACCATTGCAATAACTATCTGTATTTTTATTTATTTACTTAAACTTTTTGGAGTGACATTGTAACATAAGATTGTATAGGTTTCAACTGTGTATTTCTATCATACATGATCTGTATATTTCATTGTGTCCCCACTACCCCAAGTCAAATCATCTTCCATCAACATATATTTGGCCCTCTTTATTCTTCACTACCTCCTCACCCCCTTCCTTCTATAACCACCATGCAGTTGTCTGTGCCCATTAATTTCAGCTTTATAACCCACATATGAGTGAAATAATACAGTTCTTGGCTTTTTCTGACTGCCTTATTTCACTTAGCATAATATTCTCAAGGTCCATCCATGTAATCACAAATGGCAGTATTTCATCTTTTCTTATGGCTGAGTAGTATTCCATTGTATATACACTGAGTGGCCAGATTAGTATAACCACCCATCAGTATTTCATTGGGCCACTTTTTGCCTTCAATACTGTGGCAATTCTTCTTGGCATTGACCACCAGATGTTGAAAGGTGATGCAAGGAATCTGACACCATGCCTGATGAATAGCACTGTCCAGTTCTGTAAGATTTGATGGTTGTGGAACAAGCTGCCTGATGGCTCTTTTAACTTCGTCCCACAAATGCTCAATTGGATTGAGATCTGGTGATTGTGGGGGCCACCTAAGCAAGGTAAAGTCTCCCTCATGTTCTTGAAACCACTCCTACACAACACGAGCACCGTGGCATGGTGCACTGTCTTGTTGGAAGAAGCCATCTCCATTGGGATATGCCATCAACATGATAGGATGAGCTTGATTAGCAACGATACTTAGGTATGTTGTGCTATTCAGACGTTCCACACGAACTAAAGGGCCCAAATCATGCCAGGAAAACATGCCCCAAACCATAACACTGCCCCCACCAGCTTAAAGGGTTGTACTCATGCATGTGGGGTGCATACTTTTATGCTGTTTCTGCCAAATTCTCACTCTGCCATCTGCATGATGCAACTAGAAACGTGATTCATTGGACAACATGACTTTTTTTCAATGCTCGACTGTCCAATCCTTGTGTTCCTGTGTGAATTGGAGACGTTTTATCTTGGTAACTGCAGACAGAAAAGGTGTTCGAACAGGCCTTCGGCTTCCATATCCCATAAGATGCAGTGTACGGCTAATTTGCCTACAAACATCAGATGGTCATAATAATCTGGCCACTCAGTGTATCTACCAAATCTTCTTTATTCAATCCTGTATCAATTTGCTTGTCTCTGTGTTTATAGGGCTCCCTTTAATAAATTTGTTACCATACCTGAGCTATGATTTCCTGAGGAGTTGAAAAGTAATTAGAAGTAGCCTATGAATATACTTACACACAAATTCCTATATGGATAGAATATATATATATTTTTAAATGTTGTCTACATAAAACACAGAGGGATTTGAAGAAATGCTGAAGTCCCTGTAGTTTTTCTTGTTGATTACATTTTATTTAATCAACAGACACTGTACAATTAATTGCTATTGAATCCATTAAAAATTTTAGCTATCATTTAAAAAGGGGTCTTATATTCACAATGGTTGAAAGCCAATATTTTAGAATTTAAAAAATCCATTAAATGTTATAAATGTATTACTGGGGGTGGAAAATTAAAATAACACTTATTTCAATTAATTTATATTTGGCACTGGTTCTCAAAGTATTAAATCCTGGCAGATAAAGAAAAAATAGAAAATATTTAAACTATTAAAAATACATAATGTAAGTTTCTATTTAAAAAAAATAGGCCTGTACTTATTTACCTATTCTGATTGAGAAACTTATTAGTATGAAAATTTTCAATTATCAGGATACTTTCTTCTGCATTAAGGACTATATAAGCTTCCTGATAGGAAGTTTCTTTGATTCTCCATGTAATAATCTTATTATGAGACTGCACAATTTCTACATTTTCCATAAATCATAAGCATACTCCTCATTATTTCTACTAAGCATGAATATCACATTTAGAATTGCTTCTTGGTCTGCTAAAATGAAGCATAATGACCTGAAAGAATTCACACCACTCCCCAAACCTTAGCCCATTTTCAGCCATCATTTACTGGCCTATAGAACCTGACTTATTATTTTAAGTGCATTGCATAAATTACTCTGCTTGCCCTCTCCGTATCAATTCCAGTATCTGGAAATCAAAGCATAAGCATTACATACTGCATTCCATCCTGCACAGCAGAGATGCAGCTCTTAGGTATAGATGTTGAGGTTGAGAGGACTTTCTCTATTTGCTGTGCTTATCTGTTCTTGCCAGACCTTCAGCTGAGATTGCTTTAGGTTGTGCTCTCTTTATTTATTTGTGTTGGGAGTTCCAGGAAGCTATATGTTTGAAATGGATTTGACAGATTAATGAAAGTTTGACTTTTTTTCTTTTTATTCTTGGGAGATTTAGTATGAGATATAGTCCATGCTAAAAGTTTGCACAGCACTGAACAATATAAAATATTTTTCTTTTAAAGAAAGTTTACTTCAAGATGAGAAAACTTAAGTCCCAGATTTATCTGATATTCTTTATTATGGTACAGGAATGACTGCAGGTGTCAGTGGGCCTTTGCACTAGAATACTCTTACTCCCTATCTACTGCCCTCCTCAAAGTCTCAATCACTTCAATCAAAAAGCTTGGGTTTCCTTTTTATGAAAAGACTAGAGGCCTGGTGCACAAAATTCATGCACAGGTGGGATCCCTAGGCCTGGCTGGCAATCAGGGCTTATTGGGGACAGGCTGATCAGGGCTGGGCCTTAGAGGAGGTGATGATCACCAAGCTGAGCATGGAAGGAATGGACACTGGATGCCACTGCCACCATCATCGGAGCCCGCCAGCATGTGGTTCCCCACCTCTGTCCCTCCTCCTTCCCTTGCATCCATGCAGGTGTGTGGTGAGCTGATAGGGGCCTGCCAGCCAGGGAAGGGACTGGGCATGAGAGATTGGCCGCCAGCCCCAAGGAGGGAGCTAGACCTCAGCCCCACTGGGAAAGGGGCCATGTCCACCACTACCCATCCCTGGTTCCCCATCCTAACCCCAGGGGCTGTCCCCATTTGGCCTGCTGGTCTGGGAAGAGACCGCGGGAGTTGGCTGGCCGGGGGAGATTGGCTGTGGGAGTGCACTGACCACCAAGGGGCAGCTCCTGCATTGAGCATCTTCTCTCTGGTGGTTAGTGCATGTCATAGCAACTGGTCATTCTGGTTGTTCCAGTCATTCCAGATGCTTAGGCATATATATATATATATATATATATATATATATATATACACTAGTAGCCCAGTGCACGATATTTGTGCACATTAAAGGGAATTAATTAGCGGAGATATTTGAATATTGCTATTTGCCCTTTCACTATAATAGAAGTGTGAGAGATGAAAGGAAATAAGTAAAATGTATATGAAAATAATATATAAATTTATTAATAAATAAACAGTAACAAAAGGATATAAGAACAACAGAGGCATGATATAAAAATGACAAAAACATGATATGAAAACAACAAAAACATGATATAAAAACAGTGATGCAAACAATGACTGATAAAGTGATTAAACTTTTCTAATATCTCCCTGTATACCACATTAAGAGTGAAAACACTTTCAGAGTGCTTGACTAATTTTCCTTGTGATGAAGTATTTAGAACTTTAACTGTAATGTCACATGCTCTTCAAACTCAAGAGAAAGCAGCATATAACTAACTGACCATGTGCGAAAAGGGTTCAGGTAGGAACATGCCTACTCTGTCTAGAGTTTTTCCTTGTGATTTATTAATAGACATCACAAATGCTGGCATCACAGGAAACCGTCATCAAATCAATTTAAATGGGAGGCCATTGTCAGATGGGGACAAATTAATTCTTGGAATCAAAACAACCTCTCCCTCTGCAGATCCTGTTAATACTTCAGCTTCGATAATGTGAGGTTGTAATCTTTTGATAATAAATCTGGTACCATTACAAAGACCCCATTTACTATTGAGATTTCTCAATAGCATGATGATTGCACCCACTTTCAATTTTAATTTATGACGCGGCATTCCCGAAGGAGTAATACTATTAAGAAATTCGATGGAAAAATTTTCCTTTTCAGCATCATCTGTTGAATCAATGGAATCATCACTCAAATATGTGTGAAAATCTCCATTGAGTATATCCAAAATTTCTTCATTTAATTTTTGAACATGCTCATTTTTTGGACAAAGAATTGCACGTTTAGATATATTTTTAATATTATCTATAGATATAGTATTTCCAAAGGTAGCTTCAATAATAGATCCATTACAAATCATTTCACAGGGGATTTCAATAATATCCATTCCTAAATGAAAACTGCTATCAAGTTTGCCATCTCCAAGTTTTACTAACAATCCACTATAAGCAGAATCCTCTGATCTCATATTTTTTGTAAGAGACAACTTTCTGAAACATCCCAAACATTGCAGTACTTTAAACTCGTTTGTACTATGGTTGATCACATAGCATGCCATACAATACTGAGACATTGTCGAAAATCCCCTCCAAGAAGGAGAACTTTCCCACCAAATACAACATTCAGACTCATAATTTCTCTTAGTAATCTGTCTATGGCGTTTATAACATGACTGGATGTCATGGTGCATTCATCAATAATGAAAAGTTGGGCCTTTTTAATAGTTTTAGCAACTTCACTCTTTATATTGAGTTTAGAAATTGAAGTTTCATTTAATAGAATCAGTAATTTATATTGGGAATGAAAGGTGCTTCCACTGAGAAGTAAATTTGCAGCAATTCCTGTAGACTCTGTGGGTAACACAGTACCACCACGACCTCTAATATAATGTATTAAAACTTTATACAGATATGCAGATGAATAGGATTCCTAGCTGGCAGGCTCCTGACAGCAAGCTGGCCACCTGTCAAATCCGTGAGGAATGGGGTTCCCTCCTCCCTCCTGTCAGTGTCTGGGGTGCAGGTGAATGGGGTTCCTGCTGGCAGGCCACTGACAGTAAGCTATCCAACAGCAGATTCTATGAGGAATGGGGCTGCCTCCTCCCTACTGTCAGGGTTTGGTTTGAAGGCCAGACTCAGTACTTCCAAGCTCTGCTCTGAGGGTGGGTTCCTGCCTGAAACCTCACCCTCCCGGAAACAGCTGGGGGAGGGCACAGCCGTTTCCAAGACAACCCCTGCAGGACTGACTTCCTTCCAGTTGGTCGCGCTTCTAGCCATGATGTTACACCCAGGGTTTTTATATAAGTAGACTAGAGGCCCAATGCACAAAATGCATGCAAGAGTAGGCCTTCCTTTCCCCATCTGCTGGCACCAGCTTCCCTCTGGCACCTAGGACCCAAGCTTCCCTCTGGCTACCGGCAGGCACCTGGGACCCAGGCTTCCCTCGCAGCCCTGGCTTCGTCCAGAAGGACATCCAGTCTAATTAGCATATTACACTTTTATTATTATAGATAGATATTAAAATCACATAGTGTTCTATAGGTCAAACATAATAATAGAGTAAAACCTAAGGAAAGGCAGGATATATTCAGACTATAGCAATAAACAGCTTGAAACTATCTGAAAATATAAAGAATTATGAAACTTAAGACCTATGAATTTAATACTTATATTCGAGATAAATTTTAAAAAAGCAGAATTAAATGATATTAGATTCTTTATAGCCCATTTGATGCAATCATATTTAACTTCACATTGTTTTCTGGTTTACATAAATAGATGTGATCCACTTGACAATCTGACAAACACTTGGAAAAGTGGAAATCATCATTGCATATAAAAGGTTAACCTGGAGAACTTGGGGATATTATTAGAAGCGAGGAAACATGCTCCATAAAAGAAAAAGACAGTGTATGAATTCAACAGATTAAAATACTTTAATGATAAACCTAAAATTTAGAAGATAGACACTATGGAACCCTCATGGTATATAAATTTTATTATTCAATCCTTTTTTTGAGGGACAAATTTTATACTTATTATCTAGTAGCACCACATACATATTTGAAATAGAGGTTTTAAAATCCAGGTGTTATTAATATAAGTGAAAAAAAAGACAAAGTACCTCTTTTAATAAACAGACTTGAATAGGAATCCAACTTCACAATGATGAAATAAGTATAGATTTACCTTCTATGTTATGATAATTGGCATGTACATATTGTACACTTTTTCCCTTTATTTTTTTAAATGTATTGAATTTATTGGAGTGACAATGTTTAATAAAATTATATAAGTTTCAAGTGTACAATTCTATAATACATCATCTGTACATTGTATTGTGTGTTCACCATCCGAACTCCATTCTCCTTCCATCACCATTTATCCCACCTTTACCCTCTTTCAAATCTCCTCAACCCCCTTTCCCCCTTGTAAGTATCATACTGTTGTCTGTGTCTATGAGTTTAGATTTTTGATTAATCTCTTTATCTTTTTCACCCATCCCTCAAACACCCTTCCCCTCTGACAGCAGTTTGTTTTCTGCATTGATGAGTCTGTTCTATGTTGTTCATTTACTTATTTTCTTCATTATATTTCACATATAAGTGAAATAATATGGTATTTGTTTTTCTCTGACTGGCTTATTTCAGTTAGCATAATTCTCCAGGTCAATCATTGCTGTTGCAAAATTAAGATTTCCTTCCTTTTTATGACCCAGTAGTATTCCATTGTGTAAATGTACCAAAGCTTTTTTATCCACTCATCTACTGATGGACACTTAGGTTGTTTCTAGATCTTGGCTATTGTAAATAACATTGCAATGAGCATAGGGGTGCATATATTTTTTTGAATTAGTGTTTTTGAATTCTTAGGATATATTTCCAGAGGGGATTACTGGGTCAAAAGGGAGTTCCATTTTTAAATTTCGAGGAAGCTCCATACTGTTTCCCACAGTGGCTGCACCAGTCTGCATTCCCACCAATAGTGCACTAGAGTTTCCTTTTCTCCACATCCTTGCCAGCACTTGTTGTATGTTGATTTATTGATTCTGACAGGCTTGAGGTGATAACTCATTGTGGTTTTAATTTGCATTTTTTTAATGATTAGTGAAGTTGAGCATCTTTTCATATGTCTATTGGCCATCTATATGTCCTCTTTGGAGAAGTATCTATTGAGGTCTTTTGCCCAGTTTTTAAATTGGATTATTTGTGTTTCTGACGTTGAGTTTTTTGGGTTCTTTATAAATTTTGGATATTAACCACCTATGAGATATATCATTGGTGAATACGTTCTCCCATTCTGTGGGTTCTCTCTTCATTTTGTTGATGGTTTCCTTTGCTGTGCAAAAACATTTTTGTTTGATGTAGTTTCATTTGTTCATTTTTCTTTTTGTTTCCCTTTCCAGAGGAGATATACCAGTAAAAAATATTGCTATGAGAAATGTCTGAGATTTAATGCTTATGTTTTCTTCTAGGATTTTTATGGTTTTGAGTATTACATTTAAGTACTTAGTCCATTTTGAGTTTATTCTTGTGTATGGTGTAATAAGGTGGCTTAGTTTTATTTTTTTGCTTGTGTGTTCAATTTTCCCCAAACCATTTGTTGAATAGACAGTAGTTACCCCATTGTGTGTTTTTGTCTCCTTTGTCAAATATTATCTAATCTAATAAAAGAGAAACATGCAAATTGACCGTATCTCTGCTACACCCACAAGCCATGCCCACCACCCATTCAGGGGCAAATATACAAATTAACCCAACTAAGATGGTGGCAGCCACAGAGCTGGAGTGGGCAGGAGGCTTAGGTTGCCCCCGGCGATGGAGGAAGCCAAGCTTCCCACTTGCCCTGTCAGCCTGAGCTCAGCTCAAGTCTACAATGTTTCCATTATAGAAGATAAACAAATCCCAGATACCTGCTTCCAGCCTGCATAGCCTCCGCTTGAGGAGGGGCTGCTTCCAGCCAAACTAAGGCTACGAAGTTTCAATTATAGAAGATAAATAAATTCCAGATACCTGCTTCCAGACCGCGGCTGTGGCCAGCCTGAAAACGGCCCTCAGCCCCTCACCCAGGCTGGCCAAACCCCCAAGGAGTGAGGGTCCCCACTGGGGTTCTTGACCAGCCTAAAAACAGCCATCAGCCCCTCACCCACGCTAGCAGAGCACCCCAGTGGGGACCCCCACCCTGAAGGGGTGTGGCCAGCCTGAAAAAGGCCCTCATCCCCTCACCCAGGCTGGCCAGGTACCCCAGAAGGACCCCCACCCTGATCCAGGACACCCTTCAGGGCAAACCAGCTGGCCCCCACCTGTGCAGCAGGCCTCTATCCTATATAATAAAAGGGTAATATGCAAATTGACCCTAACAGCAGAACAACTGGGAATGACAGGTCACTATGACACACACTGACCACTAGGGGGCAGACGCTCAATGCAGGAGCTGACCCCTGGTGGTCAGTGCGCTCCCACAGGGGAAGCTCTGCTCAGCCACAAGCCAGGCTGCCAGCTGCCAGCACAGTGGTGGTGGTGGGAGCCTCACCCACCTCCTCAGCAGCACAAAGGATGTCAGACTGCAGCTTAGGCCTGCTCCCCGCTGGCAAGTGGACATTCCCCTGGGGGCTCCTGGGCTGCCAGAGGGATGTCTGACTGCCAGCTTAGGCCTGATCCCCTGGGGAGCGGGCCTAAGCCAACAGGTGGACATCCCCTAGGGGTTCCAGACCGTGAGAGGCATAGGCCGAGCTGAGGGACCCCTCTGAGTGCACAAATTTTTGTGCACTGGGCCTCTAGTTTGACTATAAAAGCATGGTTTTATTTCTGGATACCTATTCTGTTCCATTAAGGTACATGCTTTTTTATGCCAGTAGTAGACTGTTTTGATTACTATTACCTTGTAATAAAGTTTGATATCAGGTGACATATGATTCTTTCAATTTTTTTCTTCTTTCTCAAAATTCGTAATGCTTTTTATGCTTTCTTGTGGTTGCATATACATTTTTGACTATTTGTCCCAGTTTTGTGAAATACACCATTGGTATCTGCAAATTACAAAATTAAAAATGATAGAGATATCTTCTAGGTGAGATATGTACATCAATATGATACCTAATGTCTAAAATTTTCCATATTGTTATTCATGCTGTAAAAACCAAAAACAAACTGGTTCACAGAAAAATCTTTAGTTCTAGTAGAAAAGCAATGTAACTACTATAAAGATAAAGTTTTAAGATTCTGGGGAAAGCTCATGCAGCAAAAAGTATCACTGAAAAGCTTTATAAGTAATACTCTTTCCAGCCACTTTAATTAAAATTATAAATCTCACAGTTTCATGTTTCCTTGGTGCTTCAAAATCTGCTTACTAAGTCAGGCTGTATTTCTTGGTTCTTTACAATTTACACTATAGCTGTAATAATGTAATCAAAACATTTTTAGATTGCCTAAATTTTAGTCAGACCAAGTTTATTTTTATAAATGGCACTAGTAATATATATATATATATATATTTTACAGCTCATTACAATTATATTCAAAGTCAGTATCTGATTTTATAATTTTGATGTGAATTACATTGTGAAGTAGGAAATAATTACTGCTGGAAAATTGTCAATTGAGTATGTCTAGCTATGCAAGTTTCTTTTATCGTTTAAAGATATATAGACTAGTTATAAAACCAAATTTAAACCTGGATGAAAAGGCTTATAATGCTACGTGCTTTGTTAGCTATAGCAATTACATCAATAATGGTTCCTTGAAATTACAATTTATAAGAAAATAGGAGTTTTACTAACTTAGTGTTTTGAGTATCTTAACATTTCCAAATGCGTACTATCTCTTTCCATTTAATTATGTTTTATACGCTCATTCTTTGGCTCATTCTTTCACACAGATTTTAGGTGACAAGAAACAAATGTGTGAACCTTTTTTATTTTTCTTTTAAATATATTTTATTGATTTTTTACAGAGAGGAAGGGAGAGGGATAGAGAATTAGAAACATCGATGAGAGAGAAACATTGATCAGCTGCCTCCTGCACTCCCCGCACTGGGGATGTGCCTGAAACCAAGGTACAGGCACCAAGGTACAACCTTGATCAGAATTGAAACTGAGACCCTTCAGTCTGTAGTCTGACGCTCTATCCACTGAGCCAAACCAGTTAAGGCATGAACCATATTTAAAAGAAGAATTTTATAATATGCCTATTTAAAATTTTGCAGAAATTAACAAATGTTTCAAACTCCAGGTCAGATGGTCAAATAAAAGCATTTTTTCTCCACTATTCTTAGTTCCAATTTCATTGAGGAAAAAATAAACAAAATAAAGAAATATTGATATTTTTCTCAAAGAAAAAAAAGGACACAACTACACCTCAATAACTATAAAGCCTTCCTGACCACTAGTGTGCAGTTTGCATGATTAAAAGGCATGCTAAGCAAAATAAGTTAAACATAAAAAGGTAATAAGCATACGGGCTATAAAACTGAAAGCAACAAATGAACAAACAGCAAAACAAACAAACAAACAAACAAACAAACAAACAAAAACTCATAATTTTTTTATTACCAGCGCGAAGGGGGTGGAGATCAGTAAAAAGTAAAGGGGTCAAATATATGGTATGGGAGATGCTTTGACTTTTGATGGTAGGCACACAATGCAATATACAGTTCATGTATCACAGAAATATACATTTGAAACCTATATAGTCTTATTAACTAATGTCACCCCAATAAATTTAATTTAAAAGGAGTTAAAAGAGACATGTGCTTACAATTTGCTATATGGTGTTGGCAATTATAAATCCTTAAAAAGCTTACACACAATCTCAGATGACTTCCTCTTTATTGGGACATCACATGCACACACATGTACATATGCTCATGTGTGCGTGCGCGTGCGCGCGCGCCTACACATACACACACACACACACAAACACACACCAACACACACACACACCACCCTACAACTGACCCAATTAAAGGTAATCATCACAGAGGAATCAATACTTCACCTGGGCTCAAAGTTTTGGTGTGTTTTTTTTGTCAAAAAGAGAAAGGAAGAAAGAAAGAAAAGGCAAAAGTTTAATAAAAAACATGTCATAAACTGCTTTTGATGCAGTGATCCAACTTCTGGAAATATATCCTAAGAATAATGAAACACCAATAAAAAAGAATATATGCACTCCTATGTTCATAGCAGTGTTATTTACAGTAACCAAGATTTCTAAACAGTCCAAGTGCCCATCAGTAGATGACTGGATAAAAATGTTGTGGTACACACTTTGCAGCAGTAAAAAAGGGACTCTTACCTTTTGTGACAGCATGGATGGACCTGGAGAATATTATTCTAAGTGAAATAAACCAGTTAGAGAAAGACAAATACAATATGATCTCACTTATATGTGGAATCTAATGAACACAATAAACTGAACAAAATGGAACCAGAATCATGAACCCATGGAACAGACTGGCGGATACCAGAACGGAGTGGGGGGTGGAGGTGAGTGGATAAAGCAGGTGAAGGGATTAGCTAAAGAACATATATGCATAGCCCATGGACATGGACAATAGTGTGGCGATGGCTTAGTGGAGGTGGGCAAAGGGGGTAATGGGAGGCACCTGCAGTAGTGTCAACATTAAAAATTTTAATTAAAAAAGAACATATAAAAGTAAATAATCAATAAAATGCTTAAGTATTTTAGAAAAATATAGTTCATTTCAGTATAAAATAAAATTGCAGACATTCTGACTTCTCAACACTAAAAAATAAAAATAATTCTATATAATAAAAGCCTAATATGCTAAGTGTCTGGTCGTCCAGTCATCTGTTCAACCAATCAAAGAGTAATATGCTAATGATATGCTAAGGCCGCTCAACTGCTCACTCTGATGTGCACTGACCACCAGGGGGACAGATGCTCTGACTGGTAGGTTAGTTTGCTGCTGGGGTCCAGCCAATCGGGACTGAGTGACATGGGCCAGACATGCCCTGGTGCCTTCCTGTGGTCCCTCCCCAGCTGGCTAACCTCCCACATCCCTCCCTAACCCTGATGGTGCACCAGTGGGGTCCCTAGGCCTGACCTGCACCCCCTCCCAATCTGGAACCCTTTGGGGGATGTCGGAGAGCCTGATTTGGCCCAATCCTGCAGGCCAGGTCAAGGGACCCCACTGGTGCACAAATTTGTGCACTGGGTCTCTAATAAGTAAATAAATGAAGTACAAGGTTCAAAGAAGATAGTATGACATAGCAAGTAGAAATAAAAATGGAGTTGGTTTCACTCAAAATAGATTAAATAAACACAAAATATTTGCAGAGAAGAAAATCCACCTTAGAATAATGAAATATTAATAAGCATGACTGAAAATAGGGGCATTGTAGGGAAACTTGAAAATCCCCAGGAAACAAAATGGGAAAATATCTATTGTAAAAAAAAATGATTTGGCCCTGGCCGGTTTGGCTCACTGGATGGAGTGTCAGCCTGCAGACTGAGGGATCCTGGATTAGATTCCAGTCAAGGCCGTGTACCTTGGTTGCGGGCACATCCCCAGTGGAGGGGTGCGTGAGGCAGCTGATCCATATTTCTCTCTCATAGATGTTTCTAGCTCTCTAGCCCTCTCTCTTCCTCTCTGTAAAAAATCAATAAAATATATTTAAAAAAATATTTGGTAGAAGAAGATAAATAAGGAAGATAGAAAAAATGTAGTACAATATTATATACACTGTATGCTAGACTTCTTAAACAAGAGGTCTAAACACATGAAACAGCAGGCAAATAAATGATGGTAAGATAAATACAGGTACATTTCCTAAAATAAAGAAAAATATTAAACCTGTCAATAAAAACCATGTAATGTTTTCTAGGATAAAAATTTAAAAAATATTATTAACTTCAAAGCTATGCCTAAAGAATGTTCTCTGAACATCCAAACAAAAAATAGCAAAAAATTTATGAAGGTTAGATCCAAGTGTCTTCACGGTGACATAAAACAACAAAATGCCTTTGAGCTATGTCTACAGAGGTGTGTAAAAAATAAAATGACTGCCTAAGATGTCTTTCAAAATGAAGGTTATAGACTAACATTCTCAAACACATGAGAAGCCAGGAAATTCAGAGCATAAAACTATTTGCTATTGAAATGCAGACAACTATGATTTCAATGAAACTATACAACCCAGAAATGTAAAAGTTAAACTCATGAAGAGCACTGAATTCCTTTAATTATAAGACTAAGGTCACTGACAGAGGAAATATAAAGTAACAGAATATAACATTTAAAATTTGACATGGTAAAATTTGTAATTTAAGTAAAAAAGAGATATGGATAAAATGAGGTAAGAGTATATAAAGTTGTGTTTTTGCTTATTTTCTCATCTAATAAATCAATGGAATTAGAATCAATGGAATTAGAAACTGAAATAAAAACATGTAGTTAGTAAGAAACTTAACTGTAAACCATTTCACATGTCCAACTCCACCAGATGTGCATTCACAAATGCACGCCTAGACACACACACACACACAAGCTTGTACAGTAGGGCCTTGACTTACAAGTTTAATTCGTTCTGAGACCGAGCTCATTAAGGAGCTTGTTAAGGAGCTTGTTAACTCAAATTACTCTATCAACTCAATGCAAAAAATCGGCCGAGAGACAGCTGGTATCTCAAAAAACTCGTCAGCCGGGACACTTACAAGTCAAGGCCCCACTGTACATACATACATACTGATTTTCAGTAGGTACATCGTTGTGATAGGAAAACATGAAATTTAGCAATAACTTCATCCTAGGATTTTTTTTAACATTAAATACAAATAAAATTATTTTTCTTTTTTTTAAAATGGGCACATAAGGAAGTAAACACATTGTAAAATTATTTCCATCAAAAAATAAATGTTTGGAATAAAATTAGATGTGATTATTATTGAGAGGTAACCTTATTTTTAAGTTTACTTTAAACCAAACTATAGAGTTCTAACAGTAATTTTTCTCCTGTCTCACACACCAGCACATAAATAACTAAATTCCTGTCTCATGGAAACACCCTATCAAAGGGCCATCTGGTAATCTTGTCATTGTCATTGTTTGTTCTCACTTTTCCAATTTCTTGGCATGTAATGAAAAATTAAATTAGAAAAATACTAACAGAAATAATAAGTCAGACAAAAAAGCCCCTAATAGTATATTGAGATAAGCTGAGAATATATATTCAATAACTCAAATTTGTGTTTGTATTTTGCAAAAACAGCATAAATCTATATTATAGTTTTGCCTAAAGATATCCATGTGCTAATCCCCAGAACCTGTGAATATGTTATATCGTGAAAGGGATTTAGCAGGTGCAATTCAGTTAAGGATGTTGAAATGAGGAGATCATTTTAGATTATCTGGTGTGCCCAATGTAATCACAAGAATGAACACTATCTATGGAAATAAAACATTTTTGACTCGATCTTAAGTTAATAAGTTAAGAATGATGGGAAATGACAAAATGAGTTAAAAAATTTTCAAAGTGTTTTTTGTTTTTTTTCATTGACAATAGGGATAATGGTCACCTCACTTGGACAAAGAAGCAGCAATAAGATATTAATGCTAACTGAATAACATACTCTTTTTAAGGAATATATGTTCATATGCACATTACAGTTCTAGGGCTTAAATATTCAGTGAACTTATACTAGTTGCCTGGTGCACGAATTTGTGCACAGGTGGTGTCCCTCAGCCTCACCGGCAATTGGGGCCAATTGGGGCCCATGTGGCCCAGTCCCAATCAGGGCCATGGGGGCTGACCGGCCTGGGGGAGGGACCACAGAAGGTTGGCTGACCATGGGAGTGGGAGTGCACTGACCACCAGGGGGCAGCTCCTGCATTGAGCATCTTCCCCCTGGTGGTCAGTGTGCATCATAGCTACCAGCCAGTCATCTGGTCCTAATGGTCGCTTAGGCTTTTATATATATAGATAGTTAGGCCAGGGCATGTACTTGGATTGCAAGTTTGATCTCCTGTCTGTGTGTAGGAGACAACCAATCAATGTGTCTCTCTCACAGAGATATTTTTCTCTCACTTTCCCCTCCTTTCCTTCTACTCTTTCTAAAAAAAAAAAAAAAAAAAAATCAATGGAAAAATATCCTCAGGTGAGGATTAACAATATCTGTATCTATATCTATATATCCATATCTATATCTATATCTATATCTATATCTATATCTATATCTATATCTATATCTATACCTATATCTATATCTATCTAATCTATACCTATATATCTTGAAATAATTACTTATTATAACTCAATCCCCAGTTTTCACTTTGTTTTTATAAATTACTTTTTTAAATATTGATTTTGTTTTGTTTTATAATTGTATAAACAATTATTAGTTTGTGTGAAATAAAAAATGTAGACTAAATATTCCTTACATATTTATAACCACATTTTCAAGTATTCATTTTATCCATTACATTACTTTTTCTTTGAACATTGTGCTCCTATTGCTTTTATTTTTTCTATATTGGTCTTTGCAGCCTCTTTTTATAAAGTTTTCTATATGTTAAAAATAATACTTCTCTTTCTGGCTGGCGTGGCTCAGCGGTTGAGCATTAACCTATGAACCAGAAGGAAACAGTTCAATTCCCTGTCAGGGCACGTGCCCAGGTTGTGGGCTCAATCCTCAATAGGGAGCTTGCAAGAGGAAGCTGATCAATGATTCTCTCTCATCATTGATGTTCTATATCTCTCTCCCTCTCCCTTCCTTTCTGAAATCAATAAAAATATTTTTTTAAAAAAAGAACTTAAAAAATTGTGGCTTTGTGGGGTTCTTTTTCTTCTGTTTTGTTGGGCTTTTTTTCTTTCATTTTCGATTCTTTACTTTTCCTCTCCTCCTACCACCACCACTTTCTTTTCCTTTTATTTTAGTTCTGTGAAACTCATCACTCTTCCTTTATCTTTTCAGGATATGGAGTCATAGGGAAGTTTCCCACACTCCCAGCATATAGAAGAATTCACAAATGTTTTCTTCTGGAACTATACAAAGGCATTTCATTCTATGATGTCCGATAAACTTGCATTTTTGTGCTTGGAAGGTATTCAGTGTAATTAATTTGCCACCAGTGACTGTTTCTTTCCCTTCATGATCTGAACCATAACCAAGCTTCTCTATTGGTCTACACAACTAACAGGTGTGAAATTTAGTACCAAGTGTTGCCAAAACAAAATTTAGAGAGGAGTTCATGCCGCCACTGTGGCTTTCTCATTATGAACCTATTGTGCAATTCTGGAGCTGCTGAGGATACAAGCTGGCTGACCACCATTGCATGAGCACCTCCTCTGAAATGAACTCTCTGGTGGAAATTAATATAAGGTACAATATCTGAGCACTTTGTGTCCACATACCTTCTCCCCCTTAAACTGCATGTCTCTAACTCCTAATCTGTGCCAAGGGTAACCATATACCACTAACCAAGAGTCTGTGTATATCCTTATCTCATATCACATCTCCCTCTACACAACATAGATGCCCAAGAATACTACTTAAAAGTCAATCTATCTGGAGGATTTGTTCCCTCATTATTTTCCTTTGCAGTTACCCTTAATATAACTTTAATGTAGCTCCAGTCTTTTTCAATTCCATCATATCAAGTTGAATGTGCTAGAAGCCTGGTCCAAGTTTTATTCTTCCTTTGTCAGCTGGTTTCTGGACCACCTAGCTTCATACATTAATTGTGCCCTTTGGGCATGCTTTGCATTACCCCAAATGTAATTCCATAGTGTTTTGGATTGATGCTTTACTATCTGACCTTATGACTTGATGTATCTGATAGTTCTGAGCTTATGAGAACAGGTACAATCACCTAAACATGAGATGTCCATTGTGCTCACTCAGTCTCTAGTAGAGTCAAGTAGGAAAGCACAAGATCCTTCTCAAATGGTTAAGGGGTCTCCACTGCAGAAGTAATGCCATTCTCCAAAGCTCTATGGATATACAATTTGAATCTCTTATTTGGACTTGCCCTGGACTTCACACAGAATCCTTATTCATCTCAAGACATCTCTAGTGCCACAGAACCCACTGGGTCTTGTGGCCAACATAGCAAAATATCGACACCTATTCCTGGAGTCTTTTTCTCTAAGCCTGTTTCAAAAATGATAGGCTCATGGATTATCTATTTAACAGGTTAGAACTGTACTCCTAGATGTGGTAGATACTGCCTAAATCCATAAAGACCCATACAACATTGTCTTTTTCTTACAGGTAGGAGGTAAAAAGCAAAATAACTTGACCTTAATTTTAGAGTGCATGGGTATCATGGTGTTGACCAGATCATTAAATCACTAAAAAAATAACCAGTGTGGCACTGCCTAATGATCAGTCTATCTCTACGCTCTTGGCACCAACTTATTTGTGTTGCTGTGCTCATCAAATTTAATTCACATGATATTAAGAAAATAAAGAACCACAATGATGGTTTGCTGGATGCCAAGATGAAGGTCTCCAAATCTAGAGAGGATAGAGTTAATCTAGGATAGTAAATTTTGTGTATATTTTCCCAAGCGAATATGAACTATGACTTTTATGCTCTTTCTTTTGGTGGATTAAAAAAGAACACATTTTCGAGATCAATAAAAGCTTACCAAAAGTTACAGTATGTATTGATCTCCTCTAGTAATGACACTGCATCCAGCACAGAACTGCAATGGATTTTCCACGTACTTAATTTTATGGGTAGTTTCTGTCATCAAACATGATCCATTTGTTTTCTTTTCAAAAACCATATAAGTGAATTAAATGGAGGCTCTAATAGAGTCCAATACCACTAAATCCTTTGTGTCTTTGAGGGAGACTTTAACCTTTGTTATTCCACTCAGGAAGTCATTTTGCTCCTGACTTATTATTTTTTTTCCAGTTTAGGGCCTCTCACATGTCCATTCCTTCCATTACAGACCACATCCCAAAGATTAGAGAATTAGAGTGAGGTGGCACTAGCTGCTAAGTATATTTACCCAAATTATGTACTTAGGTCCTGATAAGAAAAAGAAGAAGAAACTAAGTAAGTTAATTGTTTATGAGATGAGGGCCTCATAAATATGAGGGAAAAAATAACATTCATCTTGAAGTGTGTGTATGTGTGTGTATGTGCATGTGGTAAAGTTGGGAGTGAGATTAATGGGTAAAGATGCCAAAAAATGTGGTAGTTATGCATTTTGCTCACCAAACATTTCCATTTCTCACATATAGAAATTTTTTGATATTTGCAACCATAGTAAAACAAAGACTTATATTTTTGATATTTATTATATATACTTAAATGCCATTTAACAAAGAAAAATCAACCAAAAACAATGAGTTCGCATGTCACTTCTGACACGCATGTCATAGGTTCACCATCACTGGTCTAATGTATTAGCTATCACTTATTTGCTTATGCATAATCTAGACCTAACTTTTGTCCACAAATTTAATGGATATTCTTATAGTGACACACAAAATGAAAAGAATATGTGTTTGAACTAGGTTTTGGACTTCATAAAATGATTAGAATCAAGGTTAATCAACTAGGTTGTATTCATCAAACATTTTAATAGTGTTAAAATATTTTAATTAAACAATGAAAATTATTTTTCCCCATCTTTTTGTTTGCTAAACAACTCTCATTTGAAGCCATTTTTGCTATTTATTTCTTTGCTATAGGCTTCATTTCTCTCTTGAATGTAGAATTATGTGACACATATACTGTACCTCTAACATTCTTACTATGGAAAACAGGAGCTACTGACAAATTATAGAAATTGACAGGAAAGGCCTATGTGATTTCCTGTCAATCTTGTCTTAAATGTTGTGCTAACATAAATTGAAAAGTGGTTATTTAAAATTCTTCATCAATGTCAAAAATAAAGAATAACATTAATAATTGTACTACTATATTTATTTTATATAACTACTCTGATTTACCATTTCAGAATAATTGCAATGAAATATACTCTTTCTTTATAAAATATATTGTTTCTTTTTTTTTTCATGTATCTGGCAAGGTTATTTTGAAAGCAAAAGACACACAATCCCCTGAGAGAATGTTGGATTTTGCCATCAGTCATAGTACATCAATCCATCTGTCTGAAATAAATTTCATATAAGAGGTAATACTGGCTTCCATGAAATTGTTAAGGAAATCCATTCTAATATATATTTTAGTCTTTAAATTTTGATGACTTAGTAAGCTACTGCTTTATGAAATTAAATTGTCACAGGAAATTTTCCATTTTCTAGAAAGCATAATATCAGGATGACAATTAAATTTGTAGGCTTTTATTTGATATAATGCCATGCTATTTATATTGGAAAGATATAGATAAAACCCTCTGTGAATGAGTTTAATGATTCTGAACATTTCCCATCTTGTACTCATCAGGTTTTCAATATTCTTTTTCCCTCTTGCACATTTTCTGATCATCAGTTTTCTATCATAAGTAAATGAATAACAATTCTCAAAATCAGTAAGGCCATTTTAGCTGATGAAAGTGAAAATGGATCTCTTGTCTTGCCAAAGTTAAGTGAGTATTTCATTGAGATAAAATACTAATCTTTTCTGAGTTTTATATTCCTATTCTATGCTACATATTTGAGAAATATATTTCTATAGACATCAGACATTGGTTAATTGTATTATAAAGTTTTGAAAATATATAAAGCTGGATAATAACTACTTCAGATCAATATTTGGCCTATACAAGGATGCCACATAATTTAGTTAGCCATAGTTAGGATCCTACTTTTAGAGAAAAGTATTATAATTACTTGTAAATAAAAGAAAGTACATAGATAATGCTGGCTTTAGGGGAATTAAGGTGCATGTGTGCCATTTGGGTACAGTTATGGGCTGAATTGTGTGTCCCCCAACATTATTATGTTGAAGTCTTAGCTCCCAGTACCTCACCAATATGACCACATTTGGAGACTAAGTTGTAAAGAGTTCATTAAGTTAAAATAAGATCTTCAGGGTGGTCCCTAATTCAACAACGCTTGTGTCCTTAGAGGAAAATGAAATTAGCACAGATTTCGGGCTCTGCCTTTTTTAGGGTCTGAGGGTGAGATGTCTCTGGGTTTTTTTGTTTTTTTTTTTGGTTCACTGTTTATTGAAGAATTTGAAATGTAAGAGCAGAAATTAGGGAGCAGGAAGAGAAAAGTGAGGTTACTCTAGCAGTCAATTATCTAGATTACCCAAGACTTTCTGATGGGAAATTTATGGGTGGGAGAGTCTGGTTCCTTATTTAGTTGTTTTATAGTTTGAACAGATATGATACAAATGCCAGGAACAGAAGTTATATTTCTTCTATTATTTTAATTTGCATTATTTTTTTCACAGCAATGAGAGCCTATTCTTTTATATGTCTTCCTTTAATTAGTTATCCATTGGAGCATTGAATAATTAAATTCTTCAGAGTATTAACCATAAATAATGCTTTTATCTTTAAAATACTACAACCTCAAAAATGTGGTACTTTTCTACTGACCTCAGGATCAGATGTTGAAAAATATATATTTCTTTGGACCACCAGCCATGGAGAATATGTGTGATTAAGATTTATTTTTTAACAAATCTAGTGGATAGTTTTGTTGGTTACCCTAAATATGTATAACTTTTACTCCATAAATAATGGAGAATTATCATTCATGTAAAATATAAAACTTTTCTTTTCTTCTGCTATACTCTCTCTTAACTTGACATGGTATTTCTTTTTACTTGTAATTTAGTGTCATTCTAAGTAAAAAATTAAAATGTTAAATTATTAGCATTAATTTTAGTATTAATCTTTATACTGTGCACTTTTCCATTACAAGTTTACCCTTAACTCATTTTGAGTCACAAAGCACTGTCAAACATCATGGGCTCACTAAAATTCTGTGCTCATGGAGCATCATGAGTTCTACATGTGAATGGGAAGAGAGGAATGACTGAGGACACACACATTGAGTTTTTTTGCTTTGTTAATGTAAATGCTCCATTGCCTCACTGGATTAGACTTATAAAGCACAAGTTCAACTATAAAATGTTTAAGAATTTCAAGACAGCAATAGCACTTAATCAAATGTAGGCTCCTTCTGAGAGCCTCTGTAACACAGAAATTTACTTATTTAAGCCCACATCACAGAGAGAGCCTCTCCCCGCAGGCAGAGAACAGTCCTCTTCTATGTGTTTACCTAAGTCAGGCCCACCCAACATCATCACCTTTATGATGAACTCAATATTAACAGGTTTCAGACCTTAATTACATCTGCAAAATCTCTACATTTTCCTCATATTCTGTAAGCAAAAAACAAATCATGCATCCATCCCACACTCAAGGGGAGAAGATTATCCAGGGTGTAAACACCAGGGCATAACAATAATGGTGGCCAACAAAAGGTCTGACCACCACACCTATGAAGCAGGCCTACCTCTGACTATAACTCTATTCTCCATAGGCAACTGGCTCTGGATCCCACTCACTAATCTTCCATCCCCTTTCATTTTTTCCCCCTGTATTGGAGAATAGGATTAAAAAGGAGTACTAACTTTTAATTGACCTTAAGGGGAAAAGAAATACTGAAAAACTCATGTAAAATAAACATAGGGCCTCTTTTATTTCATATTTGGACTGTATACACCGAATTTGTGTTAAGTAGGAAATAGCCCTGTTAAGCCATTATGAACATATAATTCATTAGAATTTTGTGGTTGCAAACTCTAAAAAAAGTTTATTATATGCAATCGTCATTTTAGTAGCAAAAATAATTTAAAAACAGATATATTTCCCCATTTTATAACTGTACTATACTTTTACTGGAAATTGCTGTGAGAAATTTCTATTGTATATTCTAAGTGCAAGTATATAAAAGTTTATGTTTAACCCATATTTGTGGTTAAAGGAAATTCAGTCTGCAATCACACTATTGTTGATTTATTTTACTGCTCAAAGAGAAATGGATTGATTTTTTTTTTTAAATTATATACTTGATTTGGAACTATTGTGACTCAATGACATTTATTGTTCATAAACTTTATGAACTTGTTTCAGCATAAACTCATGATGATATTTAGAGAATGATATTAGTTGAGTAATTTTAGTTCATTCTCATTTGTCTCATTCTTTAGCTTCAACTAATTCAGAAGGCTCTTTTTATAAGAGTTATGTTGAAATATTCTGCAAAAAATCATCACAAATATTTTAGTGCATTAAAATAGAAAAGCAAATGCAAAAAAACCCATGAAAATTGAGGAAAATTGAAAAACACAAAGGCAGATACAATTTTTATAGAAAGTAAGATCGTCAAAAGCTCACAAAATGGGTGAAATACAAATCTAGCACATGAACATTATCTGCTAGCTTCCAACTTACTATCCAATTATAAATCTGTCATTCACCATATGTCAGACTCCATGTATGGACATTTGTCTCTATGATGAGTCACTGCAGGGAGCTATCAGTATCACCATTACTTTATTTAATGAGGACCCTGTCCAGGTGTGCCTCCTCCTGACAAGTTGTGTCCATATCATTCATTATTGTCAGCCTAGAGTCAAATGAATGGAGGCTGCAAGTTATGCAGCTATTTCTTCAGAAGATATAACAAATGCTAAATTCTAGTAATTTATACAAAGAGACAAATCCTCCTCCAGGCTTTCTCCAGTAGATATTTTGCATACGTTTAATAATATCACTGAAAATTTACTTTTATCCAAAACATAATATCCCAGATTGTGCCTAAACTACTAGGATGATGTGTATACATAAAATGATTAAATAGGTCTACAATATGACTCTTGCCCTAATGAAAAACGTGGTTCTTCTACATCTAACATCCCTTTACAGTTATAGATCTAAAAACCCCCATAATTCAAGCTCATGATAGATTTCAGACTCATCTCTAGTTCTCATACATCACAAATATTCTAATAAATAAAGAAAAGCCATTTCTTTGTAATCCGTGTTATTGGGCTAAAACATTACAATTTTTTGATATAAAAAAGCTCATTGTCTCTGAAACATATTTGAGGAACTCTTCCTAAATTGTAGACTAAAATAATTTAAGGGAAAAGAGAGCCTAAGAGTAAATTAGCCACAAAGTTCTGAAAGTAACCAATCAGATTAAAGGAACACATATACCCCAATAATTCATGGGCTCTAACAGAATATTGATTACAAAGCATATAAAATCAATGTCTTATAGGCAAAACAATATATTTACTACATCATTTTCTCAATTGCTTTAGATTTTACGAAATCTCATGCCAAAACACTGCTCTGCCCTTGCCCTCCAAGATTTAAAGCTGACTCATTTGTGGAATATAATGAACAACATAAACTGATGAACAAAAACAGATCCAGAGACAGAGAAGCATCAATCAGACTATCAAATCTCAGAGAGGAGGTAGGGGAGGACGGGGGTAAGAGGGAGAGATCAACCAAAGGACTTGTATGCATGCATATAAGCATAACCAATGGACACAGACATCAGGGGGGTGAGGGTATGAGTGTGGGGGGAGAGAGGCGGCAATGGGGGGATAAGGACACATATGTAATACCTTAATCAATAAGGAAAAAAATAAATTAAAAAATACTTAAAGCTGCAGAAATAGATAAAACTCTGGTGGGAACACTGCTATAGCAAATAATACATTTTGAGGAGTGAGCCTTTGGTGCGCTGAGGGGATTTGTGAGCAAGCCTGTATGTGAGCATGCCTGACAAAATAAGGAGAGTGCTGGTGAAACAAAAAAGAAAGTATAAAAGAGGTGTTTTCTGAAATACATTTCTCTAAAAATTCAAGCACGCTTGTGATATTCATTTAAAGATTGTGCTACCTCTATTGATCCTCAACACAAAAAAGAATATGAAACAGGGTTGAAGAAAAGAGATATCTGTGTTTCGTTGTATTTTCTGCTTTAACACAATCATTTTGTAGAGAAAAAACACCACACATTTTATCTATTTTACCTATCAGTTAAAAACAAGTGGTACATGTATATCAGAATATGTCCTATGCGTGAGAATATGAAAATGTTGGATATAGCAATATTCAAAGTTATCTGTGCAGTTTTCCTATATTATTGGTCTTACTGTCTCACTATAAAGAAAAAAACAAGAATTGTAAAGAGAGTTTCTAGGATGTGATTTTACAATTTATATATGCCAAGAACTAGTGAAGTATATCTGTTATGCAATGATAACATAAAATGTTTAGTCATTTTTAGAGTCTAGGGGTAAAGATCAGGCATTTTTTTCAATGCCATAATAAACAAGGAACAGAGACTCACATAGGGTGTCCCAAAAGAATGTATACACATTTTAACAGCTGATAACTCACTTAATTTTCAGTCCTTTGGAGGTTTAACTGATTTTAAATAATGGGTGAAGCCAGACTAAGCTTTGAACAAAGAAAACTTATCCTAAAGTGCCACTAGACTTTTTTTTTATGGGGATACATAAAAGTTAAAGTTTATGATACAAAGCCTACAACAGTCTATGAATTGAGGTTACACAAATACTGAACAAAACTATTCTTGATGTTTGTGATTCCATTGCTTTGCATTATCAGCAGTTCCTGGACCAGAACTGCCATCAGTTTGAAAACAGGCACTGACAAAAAAAAAATTATTCATTTCTGTAATTCTTTTAAATTTTGAAAATGAACTGTATGTTAATAAACACCAACTTTATAATCAGTTAAAGTGCTTATACATTGTTTTGGGACAACCTGTATTAACACTAAACACGTGGTTCATATAGACTAAATTCATCCATTCAACCTTCAAGAGCCTTTAGAATGTGCAACTGTGTAAAGTCTTTAGTGTATGAATGATGTCATCTTGAGGAACATAAGATTTAGTTGGGCAGACAGGTGGAACAGGGTAAAGAGGAAAACTGGCTATGAGCACAGAAATAAGAACACTAATTCTGCTTGAGAGAACTGGCAAGGGCTTCTTTGAAGATATTAATTTTTTGGGGGGGAGCTTAAAACATGAAGAATGCTTGCTAGTTAGAAAATAATATTAAGAGTACTTTCTGCTTAATCTTGAAACTAAAGTTTTGCACATTGATCTATTGCTTAAGAACCTGAAGATCAAGGTTTGTAGATAGTTTTCTAATAATTAAAAAATTATGTGTATAATATATACATATATATAAAATAGTGTTATTATTTTAGTGAACATTTCATTACATTAAATATTTGATGCTCATTAATTAGTCATTGAATTAATACTTAAGCATTAAATATTTTAAAATGTTGAATTTCAAGAGAAAATTCAGTAGAAAGGTTTAATCAGCGTTAGGTCACCTAATATTGATTAACTCAGTTGGGCTTTGATTTTAAAGAATATGGGTCAATGTGTACTATAAATTGACTAAATACAGGGAATGAAATTGTCTTTTGAAAGGGTGTGAAATTCCGGGACATCATCTGAAATACCATACTCTGGATTCTTTGTGTTTATTCACATAGTTTACTCAGAAATTTGAATAGTATGATTATGTATAAAAGGGGAATTCAACCTTCTAAAATATCTTTTGGAAAGTAAGAGCCAGTAGGTGTACTTTTATAATATTAGAAATCTTAAATCTGCTGAACTTAGAAGATAAACTTACTAAAGAATAAAAATGACTACTTGATAAGACAATGTTTATAAAATGCTGACTAATATGGAAACAATTTGTTCCGTAAAATTTTTACAGTATAAATAAAAAGAACAAAAATTGTAACTTAGATGTGTGACAAAATGCCTGTTAATATTTAGAAGCACATTACTTATTTGGTATGAACTCTTACTGAATCCCTCCTTAGAAGATTGATCATATTATCATACCAAAACTTGGTCGATTAACTTAACCAATTTTTTGATATTGTTCCCATCCGTCGGTTGACTGGGCAGTTTTGCAGATCTATGCGAGACTTGCTTGCTCTCAGCTTGCCTCCTTCGTGAATCTATAGTCACAGGGCAGTTTGGCTGAGGGAGGGCTCCTAGGATTAGCCTCACATGTCCCCTGGTTGGCTAGCTGCCTGCTGGGACAATGGGTGTCTCAGAGCCAATGGTCACCCACCAGGTAGAAAGCCTGGGCTTATTCTCATAGTGGCCTGGCAGCAATCCAAGGGAATGAGCTGACGCCTGTAAGGCCTCATGAGACATTTGCCTCTTCCACTGGAGTCAAAAGAAGCAAGAAAGCCAACCTGGGTTCAAAGAGCAGTAAAATCACACACGTTCCATTTCTTGATAGGAAAACCCCCAATTTCCCATTGCAAATATGAGTGATTACAGGGAAGGGACTTATTTCAACCATTTTTCAAGCAACCTACCATTTTATGCTATTTAATATTTATGTTGCTTTCTACATTTTTCAAAATATATTGAAGTCAGCAGACTATAGTTTATGGTCAACTCAAATTTTAAAACTGTTCATTTGACTTATATAATGCAGAAAACGTGATATGGGTTATAAAACTAATATATCCTGGCATTGTGTGGATTTATTTTTTAAATCAGAGTTTAACTTTCAACATATGAGTAAGAAAACACAAACACTAACTAGAGTTTGAGACTGACCATAATAGTTTTCATATACAAAGGGTACCTGCATCATCTCATATCTAGAAGTTCACCTACAGCAGATAAAACTAAACATTTGTAAAAATATAATGATTTCATAAAGAACTAGGCTATGTTACACAGATATAAACTAGCAACTTATAATTTTTTAAATTGATTTCAGAGAGATAAAGGAAGAGAGAGAGAAACATCAATGATGAGAATCATTCATCAGCTGCCTCCGACGCATCTCCCACTGGGGAGCGAACCTGAAACCCAGGCATGTGTCCTGACCCAGAATCAAACAAAGACCTCCTGGTTCATGGGTAAATGCTCAATCACTGAGCAACACTGGTTGGGTGAGACCTGTACATTTTGAAAAGGGTTTTAGAGACAAAAATTTATGCCTTCATATAATTTTATATTATTTTTCTAACCCAATATAGATGAAATTAAGCTTTACTATGATAAAAAAAAATGTATATATTCTACAAGTTATTCTCAAGGCCAGGAATGAACAATTGAACAGTGAGTATGTGCTTGATAGTGAGGAAGAAGCTCTTATTCATTTCTTAGGGATTTTTCTTTATCAAGAAACACAAAGCAATTGAATTGTGGGCAATTAAATGGACATACCAGTATACTACATATTTTATGTATTAAAATGCTACTAAAAATAGCAACAGCTTTGTATTAGGCACTGTAACATTTCATATGGACTTCACAATACCACATTAAGGGTGGAGAATATTTTATCCACATTTATACAAGAGTAAATCAAGCCTCAAAGAAGTGCATTTTTTTCCCCTAAGTTCACATGGTCAGTAATTAGCAATACCAGATTTAGCAATCTGACTCTGAAGCTCTATTCTTAACTGTTAAATCACTGCTTTGAATACTGCAGAATAATACTGAGGTACACTAATTAGCTTTTTTATATTTTGGTCTAGGTCTGCCTATGCAATATTCAAATTTGGCTAAAATAAAATGATTTAAAAAATACCTAGTGTGTACACAATTGATGTATGCATTGACAATGAACACATACAAAAGTACATTCTGAGGCAATTGGACTTTATATTTGCATCCTTTTACTTCCTCTACTCTCTCTTTTCTATTTTAAAATACCTTGTCTATATATTGCATTTGGCATACATTTTTTTCTGACATACCTTCTACTGTATTGACTCATCTATTATGTCTATTAATTATACACATCCACTGAATTTCAAATATTTCCTCTTTTAAATTTATAATATGAATGTTTCTTTTTCAATTTTTTGTATATATATATCTACACTAATAAAAGAGAAACATGCAAATTAACCATCACTCCACCACTCCACTACACCCACAAGCCACACCCACCAGCCAATCAGGAGCGAGTATGAAAATTAACCCAACTAAGATGGCGGCGGCCAGGGAGCTGGAGCAAGCAGGAGGCTTGGGTTGCCCCCGGCAATGGAGGAAGCCAAGCTTCCAGCCTGCCCTGGCTGGTCCTAGGCTCCGCTCAAGGCTACAAAGTATCAATTATAGAAGATAAATAAATCCCAGATACCTGTTTCCAGCCCACCCTGGCCTCTGCTCAAGGAGGCGCTGAAAAAAAAGAAAAAAGAAAAAAAGGAGAGGTTGGAAGTTTCGGTCGCTGGGGGGCATGGCCAGCCTGAAAACAGCCCTCAGCCCCTCACGCAGGCTGGCCACATCCCCATGGGGTGAGGGTCCATGCTGGGGGCCTGACCAGCCTGTAAACAGCCATCATCCTCTCATCCAGGCCGGCCAGGCACCCCAGTAGAGAACTCTACCCTGAATGGGGTGTGGCCAGCCTGAAAACGGCCCTCATCCACTCACCCAGGCTTGCCAGGCACCCCAACGGGACCCCCACCCTGATCCGGAACACCCTTCAGGGCAAACCACCCTTCATGGCCCCCACCCATGCACCAGGTCTCTATCCTATATAATAAAAGGGTAATATGCAAATTGACCCTAACAGCAGAAGGACTGGGAATGACTGGTCACTATGACACACACTGGCCACCAGGGGGCAGACGCTCAATGCAGGAGCTGCCCCCCCATGGTGGTCAGTGTGCTCCCACATGGGGATCTCTGCTCAGCCACAAGCCATGCTGCCAGCTGCCAGCACAGTGGTGGTGGCGGGAGCCTCTTCCGCCTCCTCAGCAGCACTAAGGATATCCTACTGAAGCTTAGGCCTGCTCCCCGCTGGCACGTGGACATGCCCTGAGGGCTTCTGGGCTGCCAGAGGGATGTCTGACTGCCAGCTTAGGCCTGATCCCCCAGGGAGCGGACCTAAGCCAGCAGGTGGGCATCCCCCGAGGGGTCCCAGACTGTGAGAGGGCACAGGCCGGGCTGAGGGACAACCCTCCCGACCCCCAAGTGCACAAATATTTGCATACTGGGCCTCTAGTGTGTATATGTGTGTGTATATATATATATTTATCAGAGGCCAGGTGTGCAAAAAATTGTTCACTGGCAGGGGGGCAGTGTCCCTCAGCCCCACTTGTGCCCTCTCACAGTCTGGGACCCCTCAGGAGATAATGACCTGCTGGCTTAGGCCCGCTCCCGGATGGCAGAGGGCAGGCCCAATCCCTAGGTACAGCTCCTGGTAGGCCTCAGAGCAGGACCGATTGGGGAGTTGGGGCACCGCCCCCTGTCATGCACAGAGCAGGGCAGATCGGGAGGTTGCGATGCCACCCCCAGTCACGCTCACGGTAGGGCCGATTGGGGGGTTGGGGCACCGCCCCCTGTCACACTCAAGGCAGGGTCGACGGGAAGGTTGTGGTGCCACCCCCTGTCACACACAGAGCAGGGCTAATCATGGGGTTGGGGAGCTCCCCCTGTCATGCACAGAGTAGGGCTGATAGGGGATTTGGGGCACCGCTCCCTGTAACACAGAGAGCGGGGCCAATCAGAGGGTTGGGGCACTCCCCCCTGTCACACTCAGGGCAGGGCTGATGGGGAGGTTGTGGCCCTACCCTGTCACACACAGAGCAGGGCCGATCTGGGGGTTGGGGAGCTCCCTCCTATCAGGCACAGAGCAGGGCCGATCAGGGGGTTGGGGTGCCTTCCCCTGTCATGCACAGAGCAGGGTGGATAAGGAGGTTGTGGCCCCAGCCCCTGTCACACACAGAACTGCAGGACGATCAGGGGGTTTGGGTGCTGCCCCCTGTCATGCTGCTCCAGGGGCCAGGAGGCCTTGCTGCTCTCCTGATCCTGGTGCTGGGAGGCCTCACGGCTCAGCTTGACACCAGGGCAATGAGGCCTCACAGCTCCACTGATCCTGGTGCTGGGAGGCATATTACCCTTTTACTATATAGGATAGAGGCCTGGTGCATGAGTGGGGGCTGGCTGGTTTGCCCTGAAGGGTGTCCCGGATCAGGGTGGGGGGTCCTGCTTGGGTGCCTGGCCAGCCTAGATGAGGGGATGATGGCTGTTTGCAGCTGGTCACACCCCCTTCAGGGTGGGGGTCCCCACTGGGGTGCCTGGCCAGCCTGGATGAGGGGATGATGACTGTTTGCAGCTGGTCACACCCCCTTCAGGGTGGGAGTCCCCACTGGGGTGCCTGGCCAGTCTGGGTGAGGGGCTGAGGGCCGTTTTCAGGCTGGCGGGTGACTGAAGCTCCCAACCTCTCCTTTTTTTCTTTTTTTTTATTCTGGGATTTATTTACCTTCTATGGCTGTCACTGGAGCTGAGAGCTGGCTTTAGCTCTGAGGCTTGGCTCCAGCTCTGAGACCTCGGCTGCTGATCTGGGTTTGTTTGGCTTCTATAACTGAAACACTGTTTCAGCTCCAGCTCCGAGGCCGGCTGGCTGAAAGCAGGTCTCTGGAGCTTGTTTAGCTTCTATAATTGCAACATAGTTGCTTAGACTGCAGCTCAGAGGCTGGCAGCGGCAGGCAGGGAACCTTGGCTTCCTCCTTCACTGGAGCAAGCAAGCCTATTTGCTTCAGCTGCCTGGCTGCCGACCGACATCTTGGTTGGCAGTTAATTTGCATATCTCACTGATTAGCCAATGGAAAGGGTAGCGAAGTTATGGTTAATTACCATGTTTATTATTACATAGGATATTTAATTGCATATTTTATGGTTTTAAACATAGCCTGGCTATTTCATTTCATATCTGTTAAGCCTAATACCTCATACATGTACAGTTCTTTTCTCGTGTACGTTATTTCTGCTTAATCTTAATCATAGAGTGTAGTTTGTGTGTGTGTGTGTGTATGTGATAATCTTTGATTCTGTGATGGACATTACATCTCAAAAATTATTTGAAGTAATTATTAAAATGAAGATACATTTCTCTAGACGAGTGTGCCCTTGGTTCTGCAAAGTTCCTAGAGACACTACTAATCCAGTGAGTTATATAAAATTTAAACTTAATATCAGAAATTCACCCAGAGCTTTCATATTGTGTGGGTTTTTCTGTGAGTCACTCTTATATCAAGGGTTTACCCCTTAGCAGTCTAGTCTTTTTGTGGAGAGAGTTTCCTGCCAGGCTCGCCACTTGCATAAGCCCTAGGATACTTCAATTCCACTTGTCCTCTGAGGCCATCAAACTATTAGTTTTCCTTAAGCTGCATCTACACAATGGAATACTATGCTGTGGTACAAAAAGAAGTATTCTTATTATTCGCAACAGCATGGATGGAACTGGAGAGTATTATGCTATGTGAAATAAGCCAGTAAGAGATAGATAAATATCACGTTGTCTCACTCATTTGTAGAAGATAATGAACAACATAAATTGATGAACAAAAATAAATCCAGAGACAGAGAAGCATTGATCAGACCGTCAAACCTCAGAGGGAAGGTAGTGGAGGGTGGGGGTAAGGCGAGGAGATCAACCAAAGGAGTTGTATGCATGCATATAAGCCTAACCAATGGACACAGATACCAGGGGGGTGAGGGTATGAGTGGGGGGGGGTGGGAGGGTCAAAGGGGGATAAGGACACATATGTAATACTTTAATCAATAAAGAGAGAAAAAGAGAGAGAGAGAAAAAAAAAGCCTTTGGAGCAAAATGTGGTATTTGTTCTTGTTTCTAGTATTCCTTCACTTTTCAGTTTAACTTGGTCAATGTTTACTGTCGCATCGTTATTTTCATACTTTAAAGATTTTTAGAATTAGTTAACCAAGGATTTATCATGGTTTGTTTTTTAGTAATTTTAGTTGGTAAATAATTTTAATTACCCAACCTGCCATTTCAGTAATTGTAAATTTCTGACACATATACTGACCAAGAGACATATTGAAAGAAGAAAAGAATTACTTATACGTCTGATCTCTGTGAAAGGGGAGAATGGGACTAGTGCCAGAGAGGAAAAGAGAGAGTGAAGGGAGACTGGAGACTCCAATGACAGATGTAGACAACTTCATACTTTTGATAATTAAGTTCATCTATGCTTTGGAATGAATTCTCCTTGGATTTAAATATTTATAGAATTACTGTCTTGTTTTAAAAATGTGAGTGTTAAATGTTACTCTACAGTTACATGGTGAATTAATTAAACTAATTGAATGTCTTACTTAGAAGGCTATTCATGGTTTCTTGAAGTAAGTATTCTATTTGTCTGTTAACAACCAACTCTTTTTATTTGTAATATTCATGGATTTAAATTAGGCAAATTTTCAGATCTTGTTTTCTGCTTACGTCTAAGAGCAGTGAAAGTATATCTGTTTAGAAATCAGAGCAGGGTGACCAAATTTTTATGACACATCCAGTGGTCTCTTAATAAGTTACTTAATACTTGTTTTAACTTATGGGTTTTTATATTCCTATAAGCTATTAATAAAAGAGAAATATTATAGAGAGTTGAACTAACATTAAATATAAGGATATGAAATATATTTAAAGAACATTCTCCTTTTATGACCTGCTGGTAGAGGTTAAGAAGACTAAGAAAATATGATTGTCTTTCTGATCTCAATAAATGGGACATAAAAAGTTCTGATTGATCAAATAATATTTTAAATATAAGAACAATAACCTCAGTGAAATAGCAGCATTAACCCCTGTGAAAGCCCAGGGATTGGGTGCTGGCTGCCCAGGAGCGGCACAGTGCTGACATGAACAGAACCAAACAAAAGCCAGGCAAGTGCCCTGCCTCAAAACAGAACTAAGTGGAAGGGTGGCTTTTTGATGCCATTAACATTTTGTTTCAGAACTATTTTCAACTCAGAAAAACTTGACTACTAATAAACTCATGCTTTATTTATTATGGATATTTAATTACATTATTACTAGACTAGAGGCCTAGTGCATGGATTCGTGCAACAGTGGGGTCTCTCAGCCTGTCCTGAGTCTTCTCACAATCTGGGGCCTCTCAGGGGATGTCAGAATGCCGCAGGCCAGACAGGGATCAGGCCCAAACCAGCAGTCCAACCTCCCCTGAGGGATGTAGTAGTGCACGAAGCAGCCGGTGACCGGGGAGGAGCCCAAGCCTGGGCCTGGCACCACACAGTTCCCACCATCCTGGCCCTGCTCTGCCTGCTGCTGCTGCCACTTGGTAGCACTGCCATGGAGGCAGGAGAGGCTCACACTGCTGCAGTTGTGCTTGCCAGCTGTGAGTCCTGCGTCTGGCACCTGTGGGTCAGCTGAGCCGCATTCCTGCTGTGGGAGCGCACTGACCACCAGGGGGGCAGCTCCTGCATTGAGCGTCTGCCCCCTGGTGGTCAGTGCACGTCACAGTGACAGGCTGACCAGTCATTTGGTCATTCGGTCACTTAGGCTTTTATATATATAGATTTTTAAAACAGGATAAATATACCCTTGGCTAGGTATATAATGAGCACTGTGAAAGCACCTGGCACCGCACTTGCTGATATGTGTACCTTTTGTGCTGTAAGAGAGAAGAGTGGTGTGGGCTCCGTGAAGAAGTTTGGGGTATGAGCTTGGAGACACTTCCTTTACTAAACCCTAAAGTCTTTCCCTCCCTTGATCTTGTTTCGTTGCTATGGACGAATAATGCACATTGGCTTTATACTGTACAGAAAAGCAGCTCAGGTTTGGGTTCAGGTTATAGATTTGTCAAAAGCACAAAGCAGTAAGGTTAGAAATCTCAGAGCAAGGATCTAGCATAGACATGCCCGGAAAGACTCCTTGGTCCTGCTGAGAAGCATATGTGGACTCAGTATCATGCAGTGGTAAAGAATGTCGAATCAGGGTTGGAATGCTGGCCTTGCATTCATGAGCTATTTGATCATGGGCAGGTAGTTAACCTGGCCTCAAGTCCATCAACAGAATAATAAAAATAATACCCACTTCATAATTTAGCTGTTGTTATTGCTTGTTGCTTTCTTTAGAATAATGCCTAGTATATACAGCAAGTGCTCAGTAAATGTGAGGTATACACAAGGATACATGAGGGGTATTCATAAGTACAAAATGATTGTCCCAGCACCAAAATCTGGGAGCCATGGAAAATGCAATTTCTGTTAGCCCACTTTTCCTTACTTAAGATACATTCTGCTATATTTCTATTAAAATTATGAAGCTGGCTATATTGCTAAACTAAAATTTAAACGGAATGTGTTCCCTTAATGGTTTTTTTATTCCAAAATTGGTGATACATATGAAGAATTAGAATTAAAATAATTCGGGTTACAATTACACTGCAATGAAAAAAACAAAAGCTTCTTGAACACACACTAATTGGAGCAATAAGAAGTAATTTTATTTAGGTAGAGTTTCTTTTTACTACTTCCAAAGTCATTCTCTAGTAATATAACCACAAAAACTGTTTCCTGAAATGGCTTAATTCAGAGATGTCTGAGACACTGATTGATTGTTCTGTATAAGAAATAATAGATTCCATTTTTGTACCATCTCTTTAAAAGAAGTTTCTCTTGTTTCCTTTAAGAGATAAAACTTCAATGGGTCAAAATATGCTTTGAAGTGCCTGGCAATGCCTGCAGTGTATTTATTGAAAGCTGATGAACTGATTTAATTTTATACATCGCATTTTTAGCTGAAGAACCAATTCCCAGAGTCCTAGATTCTCAAAGCTGGATGGGAACTTTTTCTCCTTTAGTCCTCCTTCTATCCATGCCCTTTGCCCTGTAACTTTTTAGCAACTTTCAGTTGTGGACAGGATGGCATTCTCTCCCCCTTGATGCTGGGCTTAGCCAAGTGTCTTGTTTGTTCTGGTCAATGACTGTAATCAGATAAAAATGCAAACAGAAGCTTAAAATGGGTGTGTGCAGCAGGGCTCACAGTTTGGGGACTCTGCTGTCTCCACAAAGCCTTATCCCTCTGGGGAGGAGGAGAGAAAGGGGGAACTAAGCTGAGTCTTCTCAGTTCCCCAACCAGAAGACAGCTTAGGTCAGTCAACAGACACGGACCCCCAGCCTGTGAATCGCAGTTGCCTCTCCAGCCCTCGGCAAGTCCTAGAATTGTAAACATGGTGTATACCACAGATTTATGATGGTTTGTTTTTCACAATTACTGTAGTAATATCTGGTACATTATAGCCAAATACCTACCTATTTTCCTTAGGCAGGTATGGCCATCTGAAATAAGTTTATAACATGAATTATCCAAATTATCCTATGGAATGTTAGCAGACCCAAGCTTGTTGAGTCATAGAGAAGATAATACAAAATTCTGCAAAGATTTGTGTTTTTATAAAGGTTACTTCATTGACTGATTCTACTAAGTACTGCAAGATATGATATTCAAGGCTCAAGCAAAAAAATTTGGAAAACCTGGCTATCAATACATAATGGCTTTTAACTTATATATTCTGTCATAACATACCTGATATTATTTCTGTATTTTCATTGATTTCATAGAGGAAGGAAGAGAGAGATAGAAACATCAATGATGTGAGAGAATCATTGATTGGCTGCCTCCTGCACACCCTACTGGGGATGGAGCCCACAACCTGGGCATCTGCTCTGACCTGGAATCAAACCACCATGACCTCCTAGTTAGTTCACAGGTCAATGCTCAACCACTGAGCACACCAGCCAGGCTTATTTCTGTATTTTGAAATAAGACAAAGACATCCTTGCATTCAACTTTCACATATAAAGTCTGTGTAAAAATCAAAAGGTTATTATAGCCAGAACTAATAAAAGCACTTCAATGTGCAGCGGCAATTTTCCTCCCTACATCTGGGTCATGTGCCTTCACCTAGTGCTTTATCAAGGACACGCAGACATTTCTCCATAGTATGTTAAACTTAAAACACAGCTTATTATTATTATTTATGCAGAGCACATCATGCATGCGGAAGAGAAGGCTACTTGTCAAGTGTGATTTAGGAACCTGACAATGCCTGAGACTGGTCCTGAATATCTCTCACTGTCTTCTTGTAAAGCTTGAAATTATACCTGTCAGAGTCACTCCTATGGGTAAAATCACTGTTTTTTAAAAATCCCTTAACAATATTTCTATGAGAAATAATATGAACTGTTTAGCCCCTGCATATTAACAAGCATCTCTTCCATCACTTTGGGTGCTCAATAGAAGAATGGCTTCCCCAAAGATGCCTGCATGCACATCCGGAACCTGGGAATAAGCTAGGGCAGTGGTGGGCAAACCGCGGCTCGGGAGCCACATGCGGCTCTTTGGCCCCTTGAGTGTGGCTCTTCCACAAAATACCACATGTGGGCGCACATGTACATACAGCGCGATTGAAACTTTGTGGCCCATGCGCAGAAGTCATTTTTCAGAAAGGAGATGAAACAAGTATACAAGACGAGTGTGGATGGGAGAGTTGGAAGGTGTTGACCTCAGCAAACGTACCTCAATCAGATTGAGGACGTTTTTAGCAAAGGCCAGCTTAGGAGTACCCTGATTAAGTTAATACCAATGTACCTACCTATATAGTTTAAGTTTAAAAAACTTGGTTCTCAAAAGAAATTTCAATCTGTTGATATTTGGCTCTGTTGACTAATGAGTTTGTCGACCACTGAGCTAGGGTACATGGCAAAGCTGAATTACAGCAGCATATGAAAGCAAGTTTCTAATCAGCTGACCTCAACAGAGAGATGATCATATTTGCTTAGCTGAGCCCAATATAATCACAAAGCAGAAGAGTCAGGGTCAGAGCAAAGCAATGTAAGAGACTCAAGTAGTCATTGCTGGCTTTGAAGAAAAAATCCAACAGGCCTCCAGCAGATGGAAATGGCAAGAATGTGGTCTCCCTGAGGACCTGCAGAAAGAACCGTGGCTCTGCCAACACCTTCATTTCAGCCAGTAAGACCCATTTTGGAATTCCGACCTCCAGAAATGCAAGATTATAAATGTGTGTTGCTTTAAGCCACTAAGGTTGTGGTAATTATTTAGCAGCAATATGAAACTAATATACATGGGGAAAGGGAAAAAAAACCTGAGGGAATAGTTCACAGTTTAGGTAACAGTTGGCAGAGGTGTGTGAGGGGGTATATAACATTGGCAGAAATCTGAGAAAAGGTCTGAACTGTGGTTGCCTGGCTCAAGGCCAAACACAGAAAGGATTTAGCATGGCTTTGGGTGGCTATTTCCTGTAGTATTTTTAGGAAGATGAACAAAGAAAGAAGCAAAGGCTGTTCTGAAAGGGTAAGAAGTATGACTGAATGAGTTGAAAATATAAAAGAATAATTATACTTAGTAGGCAACATTGTGGGAAAAGAAACAACTCACACTTATGCACACACAAAAAGACACACACACACACTCCAGGTTTTTAAATATACTGCTTACACTAGCTGTGCATTTATTTTTTTTAAAGGCTATAATATACTTGTATAATCCAAGAAGTCTAGCAGTATTTACAGGGCATACATTTTGTATTATTAGGAGATAATTAATCTACAAAATAACTCTAAAAATAGATATTGTTATGCTTCTGATCTTTTAGATTATGACATTAAGATCAGGAAGGTAGAGGAATTCTTGCAAGGTTTCACAATTGTTAACTGGGAACGCTAGGCTTCAAGTCCAGGTTTGAGGACAGCTCTGGTTTATCCAAGGGAGTCTAATTATGGAAAATATGGAGCTCCCAGGTGTCCACAGATAGAAATTGGTAGGCCTGGGATATTAAACAAAAACTCTCCAGACTATTTATTCAATCTTAATAAATACAATTTATCACTGTCCACTAGGAATTGTAAATATATGAAGATAGACACATAGTAATAAGTTATGTCCACAGCAGAGATTAAATAGCACAGGAGAATGACTATATTATTGAAACTCGGTAGATGAAAATTTTCTCAGATAGCTATTTAATGACCGACACTATGAACTCATCTTCTTTTCCCCAAATATGGTAAAATAAGCAAATGAATTCCTTAGTTTATATGACATCATTGACTATTCTGATAGCAAATGTTTCAACTTTGCTTAGTAGTGCAGAACAAATATTTGATAATGGCCCTAATCCATTTAACCATTGATCGGGTTCCCTTTTTTGTCCCTAGCTCCACTGCTCTGTTTCAAAGGTCATTCTCTGAGTAACCTCATGCCAAAAGCACCCCATGGAACTCAGCTCTGGTCTCCCTCTGTCAAACATAGGTAAACCACTCACAGAGTCCCTGGCTTCTGTTTCCTCCTGGACACCTAAAGACATTGGGGAGTGCATCCTTGCTTCCCCTTGGCAAACTGGGATTACCATGAAATTGGTCAGAAATATTATGTGCATTATGTTTTTGTTTCTCTCTTCTTTTCCAATACTCATGAAAGATGAATGTGGACAAAATGGAAAGTGTCCAATGAAAAGACAGAACAATTATTAAAGTGGGATGATTTATGAACAAAAATTAAAGGAAGTGAATCTAGTCCAGCACAAGAAAGGCTGAGAGAAAAGTGAGTAATTGTTTTCGAGTATACAGTAAATAGTTATTATGTAAATACTAATCAGCTAACATCAATAGACATAGATCTTCAGTGGTTCCCTGTTTTAGTATAAAAATATACTACAGAGGGAAATTTACCTTCATTACCACCATCCCCTTCCCCCCATGTTAGCATGCTTATAAACAGAGAACAAGGTAATGATGCTTTGAGACACTCAGGGAAGGGATTGGTAGGGTTGTTCAGGCAGAAGAAAGGACTGAGGATATCAACTGTATCAGGTAGAATAGCTTTGACTGCACCTCAATATAACTTGACATAAGTAATGACAATACTTTCTTACATAACCAGAATGCAGGGTAGCTCAAAGCTGTTGGATTCTATGGAACAGAGATATCATCAAGGCCCCATTTCCCTCCTATCTCTCTGTTCTGCTGTTCTCTGCATGTAGCTTAGCTTCTTTAAAGATTGTCAATGGCTGCTGTATTCCCAGGCATTCAGATGCTTCTTAAGGAGCAGAAAGGGGGCCTACTTCTTTGGTGTCTTTTATTTCAAAGACCTTCAAAACCGTGCACCTACTTTTGGGTCAGAATTGCATTGCATGCCCACATCTAAGTCAATCATTGGCAAGAAAAAATCAAGTACTGTTATTGATTTATACTTACCCTGAGTCACCTTCTATACAAGCTGTGCAGGAGAGGATAGATTCCCCAAGTTTTTACTTCTCTGTTAGAAAGCAGAGATAGTTATAACCTTAAAAACATGAACATTGGCTAAGTAGTTATTTATAAACAGGAAATATGGACAAATTGGTGGCTGTAAATATAACTTTCTTCCTGCTAGATATATCTTCTAATAAAATTTAGAGATCTTTTATTTTTTTAATTAATTTCAGAGAGGAAAGAAGAGGGAGAGAGTTAGAAACATCAATGATGAGAGAGAATTATTGACAGGCTACCTCCTGCACACCCCCACTGGGGATGGAGCCTGCAACCCTGGCATGTGACCTGATCAGAATCAAACAATGATCTCCTGGTTCATAGGTTGACGTTCAACCACTGAGTAACACTGGCTGGGCGAGATTTCTTAAATTCAATTCTTACTAGGTGACAGGCAATGCTCTAATTATTATACCTGCATTAACTCACTTAATCCTCACCATTACCATGTACCATTATTATCTGTTTCACAAGCAGATACTTGAAACATAGAGAAGTTAAGTAAGTAGATTGAAGCCACACATTAATCAATACCAGAACCAGGATTTGAAACCAAGTATTTTGGTTATGAAGCCAAAGACTCTTAAAGACTCACTGTGTTATATGTCAAGTAGCATCAATATATATATGCCCAGCAACCAGAACGGTGGAATGACCAGAACAACCAGAATGACCAGTGGCTATGACGAGCACTGCGGCAGCCAACCAGCCTGATCCGAGCCCCGATCGGCCCCCCCACACTTCCCAGCCGGCCTGGGCCCCCAATTGGTTTCCAACACCCGATCGAGGGTTGGGCCAGCCGCCAATCACCCATCACCCCTCCCCCAGGCCGGCCCTGCCCCCAGTCAGTCACCCCCACCCTGATCATGGGCTGGGCTGGCTGGCCAATGGCCCATGGCCCCTCCCCCCAGCCAGACAGGCCTGCTGGATCCCACCATGCACATATTTGTGCACCAGGCCTCTTGTATAGGTATATTTATTTACTAGTCTTATTTTATGTAGGATTTCAATTAAATAGTTGAGTAGAGGAAGATCCTTTGGTTTTCAAGGTTTGAGGTAAGGCTTATTTTGGACTAATTTTTTTTTTTTTCCAAAGGCTAAAAAACGGGTAGAAAATGTAAGAAATGTTTGCTAGAGGACATTAGAGACCGAACAAGATAGTAAAGAATTACTGATCTAGGATCTAGACAACATCCTGGAGAGGAATTTTGGCATATATGAACTTTATTCCCTTTAGGGTATAATCTGATCCCAAAGTGGGTGGCTCTGAGGATTGGAAACCTAGAAGCCCATTTGAAAGCCTCACTGGACACAAGGGATAAGGTGGGTGTCCAGGGCCTACAGGGCATGTATGGCTCTAGTGGCACCAGAAAGACTGCATCCTGAGAGTTAAGTAAAACAAGAAATAACACAAAAATTCACAGGGAATTAATTTTAGTTGCAAGTAATCTCCAACTCCTGAAATTGGATGAAGAAGACCCTAGAGAGCTGATGTTGCAAGATACCTGGTGAGAGTAGAGGCAAAACTCTGGAATAAGATGTCATTCTACTTATATATAAAATCAAATTATTTCTATGCTAATTTTGAAAATACAATGGTGAGCAAACTGTACAAAAATAAGTAGGCAAATAAGGAGTAAGCCGACATAAAATAGAAGGAGCAGAAACCACAGATAATGGAAACAAATACACAGGGGAACAGATAGTCACCGATATTAGGAGCATAGTAGATAGGCTCAAGAGTAGATTAGTATGAACTTATCCCTTTTCCATAGCTGCATGACAAATTACCACCAAATCTGTGGCTTCAAAATAGCACCCAATGATGTTCTCATAGCTCTGTAGGTCAGAAGTCTGGGTGTGGCTGGGTTGTGTCCTTTCTGGAAGCTTTGGGGGTGAATTCACTTCCAGACTCATTCAGACTGTTGGTCCAAATTCCATTCCTTGTGACTGTAGGACTGAGGACCCCCTTTCCTTGCTAGTTGTCAGACAAGTGCTGCCCTAAAATCTAGAGGACTCTGTCTGGCCATGTGGATCCTCATAATTCAGAGCTAGCAAAAGCAGGTCAAATCTTTTTCATATTTCAAATCCCTCAACTTCCTCGTTAGCAGCATCGCTCTTTTGCCTAACCTTCCCTGTCCCCTTTTCTGCTTTTAAGGGCTCACGTGATTCAATTGGGCCAATCAGATAAGGCAGGATAATCTCTTTATGTTAAGGTCCATAACTTCCTTTCCATCTGCAAAGTCCCATTTGCTAGGTAATAATGTAAAGCATTCACAGGTGCTAGGGATAAAGGCATGGACATGTCAGAAAACATCCTTCCTATTACAACAACTGAAGGGAGAATTATTTTCAGTAGAAAATATGAACATGAAATTTTAGAAAGACAAACGGATGAAAATATGAATCAGGTAGAGAGTATAACAAACATTTCATTAAATTCCTATAAGAAAAGGAAAGGGAAGCAATCTTTGAGAACATGGTGTTTGAGAATTTTCCACACTAGGAAAAGGCATCAAGACTACTCTTAACCCAAAGCAAAGGAAAGTGAAGGAAAACCTTGTGTAGGCACACTTTAATAAGACTGAAAACAGAGATATTTCTAAAAGGAGGATAAGGAATAAGGATTTATATTCAGGGGCAACAATAATACAGACTTGATTTCCCAGGATAAAAAAAAATAACTGAAGTGAGTAAAACAACTGCCAACCTGATTTTCAAACAGCAAAAATCTTCAAAAATGAAGATGAATATCTCTTTAAAGAAAAGAAAAAGGATAAATAACTAAAGCCTGATACTTGATATGAAGTTGATTTGCAGTATAATCCTTCTACACTAGGCCAAATCCATTTATTAAAAAAGAAGAAAGGCTTAGGAAATTACAAAAAGATAAGAGAATAAGTGAATAAGAGAAAATAAATATGAAATAAATTTAACAAAGCCTAAAGTTGATTCTTGAAAGTATTAAGTAAATTAAATACATTATTGATAAAAATGAACAATAGAAACAAAGAAATTCACAATAAACTTTAGCAATAAAAGTCAGGAGATCAATATAGTTTCTAGAGATATCTAAAATATAAAACAAGGATATTATGAACGTTAAGCCAGTAAATGTGAAAGGTTAGAGGCTATACTCCAAGGCCTAGAAAAAACTTATCCTATCAAAATTCAAAGACAAAAAGAAAAAAAACTGCATATCATATACTTCTACAAAGTATTAAATTTCAGTTATAAGCCATTCCTCAAAAAAACTTCAAGCCTTCAAACTCATGTGGCTTCACCAGAAAATCCTATCACACATTTAAGAAAAACATATTGCCTATTTTATACTTATTTCCAGAAAATAGAGAAAGGGGAAACACTTTCTAATCCATTTTATAAGGCAAGAAAAACTTCAATATAAAAATCTCTTAAGGATATGAAAATAAGGAATACTCAGAAATGTTTCTCTGCATACCTAGATTCAAAAATCCTAAAGAAAATATCAATCAATGCTGAAAAGATAAAAATTTTATTTAGGGAAATCAGTTACATTTCTAAAACTCATAACAAACAGAAATAAAACAAATATATCTCTTATAAATGAGATAAATTAATGTGGAAATATAGTATATGCCATAATCTTAACTGAAATAGTTAATATTTAAAAATGTCAATTGTCCCTGAACTGTTTTCTGCAAGAATAACAATTCCACTGACAGTACTAAAAGGTTTTTTCGTTTATTTTGAGTGGAAATTGTCATGCTGATCTTGATATGATTATGGAAATACAAAGGGTGAAAAGTAGCCAAAATATTCAGAAAAAAATATGGAGGATTGGCTATAAATAATATTGAGATTTATTTTAAAACTCCAGTAATTTATAAGTGTGTATTGACCCAGAGGTTGACAAGAAAAGGTAGTAAAATATTAGTGAATCCCAGGAATAGACAAATGGATATGTAAACATAATGCAGCATTGTACGATACTTAGGAAAGACAAATCTTCACAAATTTGTAAATGCTATATTGACAAATTAGATACTTCTTACCCTTTACCCCCAAAGATAAAAGAAGAGGAAAAATATAAGCTTGAACCCAACTTAACATTCTAAAAATAATCAATTTCAGGTGGCTTTAGATCTAATATAAAAGCAATACAAATCACTTACAGTATAATGTAGGAGAATATCCTTATGATATAGATTCAAAAATATTTTTAAGACAGATACAAAGTTACCAACCAGAAAGAAAAGGTGTGATTAATTATACTATATTAAAAATATGAATTTATATTTATCAGAAATATAATTAAAGAAGTGAAAAGGTGAGCCAAGAGTAAGTATGATATTCTGACACATGTAATCAACAAATGTCATCTAAGGAAATAATTTATGAAGAACCCTTCCTTCCAACCAACCTACCCCAAAGAAAAATAGTTCAGACTTGCACAGGCTCTTTACAATGGAGGATTTCCAAATGGAAATGCACTTGACCTAATTAGTCAAAAAGAGATGTTTAGTCTCAATAATAAAGAAAATAAAAAATTAAACTACAAAGCAATACCACCACACTCTAACTACACTTGCTCAGAGGAGAAGTGACAGAGCAGAAATCCACCTACAGTCTTATTGGCTAAGTAACTTAGTCGATCACTTTGGTCAATAGTTTGGCAATTTATTTTTTCTGTATCTGGTGATACTCTTAATTACATGCCCATTAGAGACACTTGCACATGTGCACAGAACAACACGGGTGATTTTCTAAAATGTAACACTGAGAAGAAAAGAAAAAGAAACAGCCATTACTGTCCACATCATAAAATTGGATTCAGTTTTATTTTTTAGGGACACATGTTTAAGAAAATAAAATTGTAAAAATAAGTCAAAAGGTGATTAGCACAGAATCAGAATGCCTTTTCTTTTGGGGGAAAGAAGTGGAACGAGTAGTGCTTGTGAGGGAAAGGAGTGGGGACACCTCTAATATGCAAGTAACTTTGCATTTTCTTGACATTGTTGATGGCCACACTGTTATCTTGGAAGTAAATTGTTAAGTGTACACTTCTATGTGGCATTTTATTGGATATGCATTTCTGTATTACCATCTATCACAATATACAGGAACACAAAAATAGATGAAAATGAATTTAAATCACAGTTGAGGTTTGGTTTACAACTGTGGAATGCTATATCAAACACCTTTAAAACTCAAAAAGTTACTTTCTAGTGAGTACTGGTTCTCCATCTTTGAAGTAATTACATATAGAAAAGTACTCCTTTTAGGAATCAATTTTAGGATTATTTAAATCAAGTTGATTGAACCTTCACATACGTTCTAGATTAAAGGAATATTTTCATTTGACAGATGTCAAAAGCTCTCCAATTAGACATTTATTATTTAACTTTTGTTTTGACTCCATTTCCTCAGCAATTATATAGCCTAATACTCATATTTTTATTCCACAGATGGGAACAGGTCATTTTATCTACGACTTACTGATTTTACACCATCACTATGTGAGTTTAATAGATCCTGTCAGTAGAACTTTCTGTCCCTCATTTTGAAAATGTTTGACTCTATGAAAGAGTAGGTGACAGCACTGATCTGTCTGTTAATCTGGAAGGATTTTCCCCTCTACTGTATTCCTTATGCTTATAGCACTTGTTGCTACCCAGCTAAAATGACAGTAGCTTTTACATGAACAGCTTATTTGGCATTGAAGTTATATTAATGTAAAGTAAATATATAGTGGCAAAGTTATAGATCTAGGGAACTCAGTAAAGAGTCACAGTGTTGGCATGAAGAGATGCCTGAATGGTACACATGGCCTGCTAAGGGAACCACATGGGGGCCAGTGACTTTTCTTACCATTTGAAGACACACTTAGTTAGGGAACCTCCATTAGAGACCTTTAGTGGAAAGCCTAGAAGAAGAAGCATGCCTACAACATAGAAAATTTAATGAGCTCTGAGTTGGTGTGCTCCACCATAAACCAGTGAACAGGCACTTGTGGACAAGACCAGGCACTTGTAAAAAAAGACCCTACAGAAACAGTGGTTTGGGGTTGGTTGACACCTACAGTTAATAGTATTTGGGGATAATGAAAAGTTTAAAAACACATACTTGAGTGAAACTTGACATTAGTGAAATTTCACCTTCAATTACTTTAGAATAATAAAAAGAGCAAAAAAGAATATTATTGACTTAAAATGTTAGTCCCATACTATTATGTTAGGGCTGCCATAACAGAATACACTCATGTGCCGCTTATCGGTGGGAATGCATTCTGAGAAATATATTGTTAGGTGACTTCCTCTTTGTGCAAACATCATTGAGTGCACTGACACAAACCAGGATGGTATAGCCTACTACCATCTTCATCAGGTTCGACTTTTATACGATTGGCAGCACAGTAGGTGTGTTTACACCAGCAGCACTGCACATAAGTAATGTGTTGCCCTACAATGTTATGATGGTTATGATGTCACTAGGCCATATGACTTTTTCAGCTTCATTATAATTTCATGGGACCACTGTCATATATGTGGTCAGTTTTTGACCAAAACATCACTATCTGCACATGACTAATCTATAGACTGGGTGACTTAACCAAAATAAATTTATTTTCTCACGGTTTCGGAGGCTGGAAGTCCATGATCATACTGTTAGAGTTAGTTTCTAGTGATAACTCTCTCCTCCATTTAAAGACAGCTACCTTCTCTCTGTCTGCTCATATTGCTTCCCTATGCCTGTATGAAGAGAGACAAATCTCTGGTCTCTTGTTCTTCTTTTATCAGGCCACCAGTTCTACTAGGGCCCTACCTTTATGACCTCATGTAACCTTAAATATCTCCTGAAAGGTCCTATTTCTAAATGCATTGTCACACTGAAGTTTAGGATTTCAACATATAAATTTTGGAGTGACAAAATACAGTCCATAACACTTAGAAACAAGAATAACAAGAATTCTTTATCGCCCGAAATCTGATATGCATTTGAATATGATTAATATGCTAATATATTTCAATTTTTATTAATATAAAAAGCTTTCAAGTTTTTTGTATATACTTACTAAAAAATAGCTCAATAAAAATATTTCCCAAGCAATAACTTCTGCAGATAAAAAAGGACCATTTGTCATCAACTGGCTATTAACAGAAGATTGTCACAGAGTTTCCAACCACAAACTGGACTCAGAGAAATATTAGAAGCAATACATGAGTTTTTCTTCCTGAACTGAATGACAGTTTTATTATGTGACTCAGCTGCAGTCAATAAGCTGCGGTTTACCACATATCATTGAATTTCTTGTCTCTTTTCTTGGCTATTTAATCTATGGATATGACAACTACTGATCATATTCTCAGTGTATTCAAACCTGGCATTTTACCAAAGGCCAAGTAGCTTAAAAATATTGTTCCTCAATGTCAAATTTTAAAGCTGGTATTAAATATGAGCAAATTAAAACACTGTTCCAAAGCTGTATGGAAAGCGGTTCTATGGGGAATATGAATAAAAATTACAATTCTTGATAAATTATGATTGCATAGATTTTAAAACTTTTTTATTTTATAAAATATTAAGAAATTCCTAACATATCAAATATATAACTAGATAAATATTTTGAGTGGTTTATAATTTCACTTCTATATAAAACATTAATACCCAAGTTCCTTTGGAAGATTTTGGTACAATAAACAATTTTTCTGTGGTCACTTTTTATGCTTATTTTTTTATATTTTAACTAATAGTTTTCTTATATTAGTTCTTGGAAATAGAATTAGTCTTAAGACTAATTTATTTTGGAGATTTATTATTGATAAATATTATCAAGATTTTCTTTAGAATTATACTAGTTTTAAAACCTGTCAGTGTTGTATGAGAGTATATTTTGAACACCCAAAAGTATACAGGGATTTAGCTATTTTTGGTTGATAGTGGATAAAAATAGTTCATTGAAATTTGTAGTTTTCTTTTTTACAGATAGAAATTTTAATGATGTTTGATTTTTTCTTTTTCTCTCGAAATAAAATGCCACTTATATATCATCTAGCTTTTATATTCCATGTGTTGGTCATACTCTTATTTTGTATTATAAGCCACTTATTGTTGTGCTACAAAACATTCCAACATATGGTAGGACAAATTTCTACTATGTTTTCAATATGGCTGCTTCACCTTTTCCCCCTTAAAAATTGCTTTATAGAAGCATGGAACAGACAGTGGAATTTCAGAGGGAAAGAAGGAGTGGATGGGTGGGAGGGAAGAAATCAACCAAAGAACTTATATGCATAAGTGCATAACCCATAGACACAGACAGTAGGGTGGTGAAGGCCTGGGGCAGGCTACAAGGGGTCAATGGGGGGAAAATGAGACATATTTAATACTTTCAACAATAAATATTTTTTAAAAATTTGCTTTATAAATATTGAATCCTGCTTAAAGTGCTTTTGAAAGTACATTAAATTTATTTATTTGGGGAGTATAGACATAATATTGAATCTTCTCACAACTTGATATATGTCTCAAATGTTTTATTTATTAAAGACACAGGCATCACTTGGAGATATTGTGAGTGTGGTTCCAGACCACTGCAATAAAGAAAGTGGTAATTTTTTGCTGGTGGAGGTTCTTGCCTTTAGTTTGTAAATAACACAACATATGTAAAGCACAATAAAGTGAAGCACAAAAAACAGATGCTTCTGTGCACTGCAGGAGAAATTAGAATAAGTCCAATCTGTTGAGGTCCTCTGGGAAGGGGATAATGACTTTTGGGCAGTGGTTTGAAGTACAAAAATACTCACTCTGACAAACAAGTAAAGGACATGATAAATTTAAAGTCATAGAAGTTGTAAATGCATTTCAAGGCCCATTTTGAGCTAGGTAACTAATCACTTTCTGTGTAGGACCATGGCAATCATTTAAGATTATTAAAGGACTAGAGGCCCGGTGCACAAAAATTTGTGCACTCGGGGAGAAGGGGGGGTCCCTCAGACCGGCCTGTGCCCTCTCCCAGTCTGGGACCCCTCAGGAGATAACGACCTGCTGGCTTAGGCCTGCTCCCGGGTGGCAGAGGGCAGGCCCAATCCTTAGGTGCAGCCCCTGGTCAGGCTCAGAGCAGGGCCGATTGGGGAGTTGGGGCGCCTTCCCCTGTCATGCAAAGAGCAGGGCAGATTGGGAGGTTGCGATGCCACCCTCAGTCACGCTCAGGGTAGGGCTGATTAGGGGGTTGGGGCACAACCCCCTGTCACACTCAAGGCAGGGTCGATGGGCAGGTTGCAGCGCCACCCCCTGTCATGGACAGAGCAGGGCCAATCAGGGGGTTGGGGCTCCGTACCCTGTCACGCACAGAGCAGGGCCCAACAGGAGCTTAAGGAGCTCCTCCCTATCATGCACAGAGCAGGTCCGATGAGGGGGTTGGGGAGCTCCCCCCTGTCACTCACAGAGTAGGGCCAATAGGGGAGTTGGGGCACCGCCCCCTGTCACACACAGAGCCGCAGGGCGATCAGGGGGTTGGGGAGCTCCCCCATATCAGGCACAGAGCAGGGCTGACCAGGGGTTTGGGGCGCCTTCCCCTGTCACGAACACAGCAGGGCGGATAGGAAGGTTGTGACCCCACCCCCTGTCACACACAGAGCCGCAGGGTGATCAGGGGGTTTGGGCGCTGCCCCCTGTCACGCTGATCCTGGTGCCGGGAGGCCTCGCGGCTCCGCTGATCCCGGTGCTGGGAGGCATATTACCCTTTTACTATATAGGATAGAGGCCTGCTGCATGGGTGGGGGCCGCCTGGTTTGCCCTGAGGGGTGTCCTGGATCAGGGTTGGGGTCCCCACTGGGGTGCCTGGCCAGCCTGGGTGAGGGGATGATGGCTGTTTGCAGCTGGTCACACACCCTTCACGGTGGGGGTCCCCACTAGGGTGCCTGGCCAGTCTGGGTGAGGGGCTGAGGGCTGTTTTCAGACTGGTGGGTAACGGAAGCTCCCAATCGCTCCTATTTTTCTTTTTTTTTTTTTTATTCTGGGCCAGCTTTAGCTCTAAGGCTCCAGCTCTTAGGCCTCCGCTCCTGAAAGTAGTTATCTGATTTGTTTCGGTTCTATAATCGAAACAATGTATAACTCCAGCTCTGAGATCCTGGCTCGCTGAAAGCAGGTTTCTGGGGTTTTGTTTAGCTTCTATATTTGTTACAATGTTTCTTAAACTGCAGGCTCAGAGGCCGGCAAGGCAGTCGGGGAACGTTGGAGTCCTCTGTCACTGAAGCAAGCAAGCCTCATGTTAGTTTCAAGCTGCCTGGCTGCCAGCCGCCATCTTGGCTGGAAGTTAATTTGCATATCTCCCTGATTAGCCAATGGGAAGGGTAGCGGTCGTACGCCAATTACCATGTTTCTCTTTTATTAGATAGGATTACTCTCTCTATGGCAAGGCTTCAGATATACTTGACAACTGAGGTATGAAGCCCAATGTACCTTAAAATACCAAGAAGATTCAGCTGCAAAATGAAAATACAGATTGTCTAACGTTTAACCTATAATGAAAAATTCTCAAATATCTGAATGTAAGCCCATGTTTTAGGTTATAAACAATTGCTGTTATGTGATTAAAGGGAGTGAATTAAATTTATATAACTAAAGAAGACAGCCCAATAGAAAAATGAGCAAAAACTTGAACAGGCAGCTTTCAGATATCCAAATTGCCTTTTGTCGCTTAAAATCGTGTTTAATTTTAAGTTATTAGGGAAATATAAATAAGTTAAAATGAAAATAAGAGGTTTAAAATTTTGGTAATTGTGGAATAGGTTGTTAGATGAAACTTCCCTCAGATAAAAAGCATAAAGCCTGAAAAAAAATCTAAGCCTGTCGGTTAGGACCCACTGAAAGGATGTTAATTTGCAAGTTAACCAATATAAGAGATCAAGTTGAATGCCTAAGTGAGGCACGTAAGGCCTCCAATTCCAAAAACGTTCAACAAAGTGTTGGATCTCCGTTTTGGTGGTGGCGATCAAAGAGACAGCAGTGCTTCTGGGCTGCTAGAGAGATCTCACGTTGGGATCCCCTTCGCAGAACCCTGAAACTTTATTTGGTGGGCAGACTCCTCCATTTTTTTCAGAGTTTATCAACCATTCCTGCTGCTAGATGGATGATAACATCATCTAAGGGCCTTCTGACTGAAGTTCTGAGTTGCCAATCATCAGGACATCATCAATATATTGAAAACATTGGACACCAGAAATGTCCTAAATCCTGACCCACCTACTGGCAGCAAATGGCAGGGGAATTTAGATACCTCTTGGAGAGAACCGCAAACATGTATTGGAGAACACACCACATGAATGTATAGAAAATAGGAAATGGGCACTGTTTGAGAAAGTGTGCCAAGTGCCAAGACCCTGTAGAATGGATTGTACACAATACCTGGAAAATTTGGACAATAGGAGCAACAAATGAATACAGTTCATGATGATACTATATAAGCCTACAGCAAATGATGCTCTTTTTTAATTGGCACATAGGGATATTGTATCACTTTTCAACCCGGCTGCCTTTAAATCTATAATCAAATCAGTGATTCCCCATCTTCTCCAAATTGGTTTCAGTTAAACTAGCTGGGAGAAAGCAGGAGGAAGTATTGGCAAGGATCTCTATGTCCTGATAGCACATCTCAACATGTGAATATAACCGATTTAGCATATTCCTTCTGCCACATTTGGGATGGGAAGTGCAAGCCTATAACACATTAATTTCCACTAACTATTGAGATATAGAAGCAAAAACTGCAGTGCATAGAACTAGCCCAGAGGGCTCTACCATAATATCATCTTAACTTCCCCTTCCTCACTGTGAACCTTGAGCAAACCCCATCAGTTGAATCCAGATGAATCCCCCACCTCCATCAGACTTGGTACAATAGTGATTCAGATACCTGTATCCAATGAGTCAAAGAAGTTTGAGTCTCTCCTCCTCAAAGGGGCTAAATTCACGGTAGAAGTGTTGAAAGAGATGAGTAGGTACTAAGGGGGGGGGTGTTCATGTCAGTGAATTATGTGCAATTACCTTCATTATACAGAGGCTAAATGGTTGCACACAGCTCAAGAAAAATTACATCCAATATTTTTCATCTACACATCGCCCTATATTTTTTATCGCTGATATCATTTATTTTTTTCTTGAATTGATTGATATTCACTTTGTAAAAATTTAGCAAATATATGATTTTGTGATTTATTAAACACCTATACTAAACAGAAAAGTTTACTTAAAAAATTCTATTGATACTTACTGAGCTGTATTTCTTCATTTCTTCCATTGTTCTCTGTGCTCTACCTTCTTCTGTGTCCCAGATGGCAGAAGTAGAAAGGTTATATCAGTGCATTCTTTATCCTCTAGTTTCTGGTCAAGTTCACCAGGAGTAAGCAGTGACAGAAGATTCACATAGAAGGAGAAAAATGGGTGATTAAGGTCAGTACATTTAATACACAAACCCCTTCATGCTAGATTCCTTATGTAATATCTGTCCTCCATGGAAGATCAAATCCCCTGTTATGTGGGCTTTTCAATCTACTGGGTCTTTCTCTGTGGCTACTAGCCCCATATGACTGCACTTTGTCATGCGGTTTTCCTAAACTATGGCCAGTTTTTTGTCAATAGTCCTTTATAAAATCTCTCTTCCAATTACCCAAATTGAAAGTGCTATCTATTTCCTGCTGTAACACTGAATGCTTATGCTCTTCCTATGGGTAAGGTATAGTTTACTCACATATACTGTACATATTTATATTTTGTATATACATATATTTTTATTTTACATAATATACATACATATATAGATATTTATACGGTGTCCCAAAAATGTATACACAGTTGTTAATCTGATAGCTCAATTTTGAAAATGAAATGTATTTTAATAAACACTGCCTTTATAATTATTCAAAGTATATATATACATTTTGGGGGACACCATACATATAAATATTAATATTCACTGTAAAACCAAAGGAAGTATAATTAACATTGAAGGAACGTTTGAGTAAAGAGGTTGAAGTAACTTTCCCAAGGTGACAGAGGTCAAACTCAATGTCAATTCCGTCTAACTCTACAAATTGTGTTCTTTCTAATTAGTAAGTATGATGACACTGGATTTTCCTCCAACATAAATTACATGAGTGCCATTACACTGAGATTTTATTTTTGTTATAATTGCTCTGAAATAGATGATAAAATATCACAAATTATCAACACAGTTCAAAAATATAACATGTAGGGAATAATTATTAAACGTTACAAACACTAGACTATACTTGAGCTCTTTGTTGTGTATACTCAGAAAATCTGTAAAATTACATTCCTTAGTAGATCAGAATCACTTGAGATAAAAAAATATTAAACTTGTTTTCCCTTACTTGCTTTTAAGCATCCAGGTGTTTTAATGAGATTTAAAATTTTAAGAGACAGGTAGACCAGGCAGTGTTATGAAGAATAGAAAATGAAATGCAAATACTAAAAGATTTTGCTTTAGATTAAATCACTCTGTATATAGCTGATCATATGGTTTTCCTAAGCCTGTTTAAATATCATGTTTATATCCTAACACTTTTATTTTAAGCATGCATTCTTTCCCCAAGGAATAGGGTTTATATTGCTATCTAGTTTCTGGTTATTACAGTTGTTTTGAATTCTGACACAAAATACTGACCTCTGAAGCTCTTTTTTATTAAGGATGCCTTAAAACGTGTTTCTTCTTATTCTATTAAATTAGTATTTTCCTTCTTCAAGTATCATACTAGTGAGTATGCCTGGAAGTAAATATTCTATTCTAAGTCCCAAGGATTCACAACTTAAGAAACAAGAAACTAGTGTCAAGTGGACTTTATGCGAAGCCCACAAAGGGAGAATTCATTTCAATTCTTCATGCTTCTTTCCAGCCAACCTAGGAAACACTGGAGTATCTTATAGAATACTAGAGGCCCAGTGCACAAAATTCATGCACTTGGGGGGGAGGAGTGTCCCTCAGTCTGGCCTATGCCCTCTCGCAGTCCGAGAGCCCTCAGGGGATGTCCCACTGCCAGCTTAGGCCCGTTCCCCCCCGGGAAGTGGGTCTAAGCTGGCAGTCAGACATCCTTAGCCCTGCCATAGAGGTGAGAGAGGCTCCTGTCACTGCCACTGCACTCACCAGCCATGAGCCTGGTGGTCAGTGCACGTCATAGCAATTGGTCGTTCTGCCGTTCAGTCAATTTACATATTAGCCTTTTATTATATAGGATGGTCATTCTCTTTGTTCTTCCAGTAATTTAATTGTCTCCCTGTACTAGAATGAGAAATTAGGAACTAAACAATGGTGATTTTTTTTCTTAGAAATCAAGTCACAAATAAAAATAAGAAATTGTTTAAAATGCAAATTTGACTTTCATCTCTCTCTCTAAAATGTAACAATGGGTTCAATATACTTTTCCAACAAATATAAAATAAAATCCTTCCCAAAGCTGATAAACTCTTTGGCTCTGCATTTGCCTTCATTGGTGTTCTCTCAACTCCACTGTCAAGCAGTGACTCTTGCTGGTTCAGGGTCTTTGCATATTCTGTTCCTTCATATGGAATTCTTCCACCTGTTCTTCCATTAAATTTTATGTCCTTCTAATTTTAAATGAGGATTTTCTTTTTAATAGTATTGTAGATCGTAGCCTTTTGTCCTAAGCTTCCAAAACATCATGTTTTATATTTTCAGAATACATATATGTCAGTTTGAGCAGAGGTACCATATCCATTTTTCCCTAACCATTATCTCCAGAAACAAAAGACTGGTCTTTAGAATTTATTAAATGTGCTATATTGATACTGCACAGTCCAAGTTGAAGTGGAAGAGTTTTCTGATAGGTCCTTCTTCTCCTCTAAAATCAGGTAAAAAAATTTCCCAGTTTGTCCTGATCCCTAGCATTGTTAATTAATTACAAAAAAGGGAGATGGAGATAAAAGAAGCTTCTCAGAAAAGAAATTAAAACTTCATGTGTTTCATTATCTCCTCACTCTGAAATATCAAGAGAAATACTATGAAACTATTTTTAAAATTATAATGTCAACATACTCGGGATGATTCAGAGAATGAACACTTGAAGGGTAAGTGAGGAAGTATCTTGTTTCTTAGTTGCAGGTCAAATGCATGAAGTTCATGAGTGACATTTAAATCGAATATGAAAAAAAACATTCCAACAATAACTCTTATTTTAATTGTTGTTTGGGTGCCAACCACTATGATGCTTGCTGTATACAAGCAAATCAGAAAGGCATGTTATGTTATGTAACATGTTCTGTTACAGCAGGAACAGGGAAATACAGATGCAGAAGTCAATTGCTTTCCTAAGAAATGTATGGGGTCAGAAAAGCATTCATGGGCAATTTGATATTTAGAGTAAAACATAAGGGGTGATTAAGAGAAAAAAAAAACTGTGGGGAGAGGTAGGAGTGTTGGTGAAGGATATTTCCAGGCAGAGTGATTAGTATTACTCTCATCTAAATATTAGCCTGACAGATAAAATGGCTTGGAAAAAGTCAAATATCTCAGGAGTACATAGTACAAGGTGGAGAGTAGACTGAATTGAAGCTAAAAACACTGAGAATGAAATTCTCTTAGAAGGTACTCATAAATTATTTAATTTTGTACTTATCCCAATGCCCATGAAAGGGCACTGATTCATTTTAAGAAAGTTATTAATCCTTATTGACTACTAAAGGCCTGGTGCATGAAATTCGTGCATGGGGGAAGGTCCCCTCAGCCCAGCCTGCACCCTCTCCGATCTGGGACTCCTTGGAGGATGTCCAACTGCCGGTTTAGGCCCGATCGTGGGAATTGGACCTAAACCGGCAGTCGGACATCTCTCTCACAATCCGTGATCCCTGGCTCCTAACTACTCACCTACCTGCCTGCCTGATCACCTCTAACTGCCCCCCTGCCAGCCTGATCACCCCTAACAGCCTCTGCCTGCCGTCCTGGTCGCCCCTAACTGCCCCCCCCTCCCAACGCCAGCCTGTTTGTCCCTTATTGCCCCCCTGCTGGCCTGGTCGCCCCCAACTGCCCCCCTGCCAGCCTGGACACCCCCAACTGCCCCCCAGTCCTGGTCACCCTATGCAGCCTGCTATTCATTTGTTTGGTCGTCCCTCACTAAATGCCCTGCCAGCCTGGTCGCCCCATGCAGCCTGCTGTTCAGTCGTTTGGTCATCCCTCACTAACCCCCCTGCTGACCTTGTCGCCCTAGGCAGCCTCCTGGTCGTTACTGTTACTGTGACAGCATCCCAGAAAATTTGCATATTCCTCTATTATTAGTATAGATTTCACTCTGGCAGTTTTGTAAAGAATAGATTAGAAAAGGTGAGATCGAAGGCAAGGATAAACACATAATTCTGTTGCTTTATTTGTTGTAAGAGATGCTTACAATTCACAGAGTAATCGTAGCAATGAGAATGAACATTAATGTCATGTGCAGCAGATATTTTGGGGGTAGAAAGGACAAAAATTAGTGATTGATTGGTCAATGGTGAGGTCTCCTTGAACTTTGCTTATAGCCTAAGACCAAGAAAAGTTAAGTTGTGTACAGCAGCTATCCAATATGGCTAGTGAAAAGTCAAAGGCATTCATTATCATGCTAATATGTACTTTTGGAACGGTGCTGGTGGGGAGAGGGTACTGAAGAAGATTACTTTGTGGAGGAAGTATAATTACCTCTTTCCTGCAAAAAAAAGAAAGTTTTAAAATTTATGACTTATTATATAAAAGTACTTATAACACCTGATCTTAGTAAACAGTTTATAAGTACTTATTATTATTATTATTATTATTATTATTATTATTATAAATAGATGACTACTATAGTAATTACAGATAGTAAAAAAAAAAAGTCACTGACTTATGAAAAGGTCAACTTTACTCATGAAATTGACTCTGCCCTCTTGTACTTCTTCCCCTTTTAGTATTCTTTCTACACTTTATTGGTGACATTTGTGGTCTGTATTATTTATCCTCTGGAATATTTCTGGTATTTAGCCAAAGCTGCTGGTATTTGCCTTTGTTTGGGTTATTTCTTCACACATCCTGTTCCCCGTTTTCATTTTACTTATTGAAAAGGAAAAACAACCTCACTGACTATATAACTTTATATCCCTAAGCCTATGTATGGTCAATATATTCATATCTGACATATGAGATACAAAGAGTTAGTAAAATTATATAAATTTATATAAATATATATATAATTATATAAAATTATATATATATGCGTGTGTGTGTGTGTGTGTGTGTGTGTGTCAAATTCTTGACTGACAGATAATAACAGATGTTTTTGAGTCAAGAAAATCATAGGAAAGGATATAATGCATACATAAAAGAATAAATAGAATAATGTGAAATTGGAGGAGCATTTGAGCCATATTAATATTCAGTATTTTTACAGCTTTCATATTTAACTCAAACTTGTTAAGAAGAATATACTATTTTCATCATTCCAGTTTAAAAAAGAACCACAAGGCATAGATATTTCATGTTAATTGTTTAATGTCAAAAAAGCTCATAGAAGTTAAACTCAGTCTGTCTAATTTCAAGTCTGATTGGCAACCCAAACTAATTTATGTTTATTATATATTGCAATATGTTTAAACACCTTTCTAAGTCCCTATAATAGGTATGTGCCAACTGCTGAAATCAAGTCAATCAGTAGGCAATCACCATAGAAAACCCTCCTAACTGAAGATATCTGGAAATATTGTAACATGAACTTTGTGGCCAGAAATGGAAGGAAATTTGACTTTGGGTGGTAAACACAAAGTGCAATAAACAGCTGATGTATTATACAACTGTACACTTGAAATCTATGTAATAAAATTATATTTATTAACCAATGAATTTAATAAAAATATTTTTAAAGTAAATTTTATTTTATTTTTTTCAACTTATTGAATGTATGTTCTGCCTCTGATATCTGTAAGTAAGTTACCTCAGAAAATCTGTCCTGTAGAAAATCAGAAGACCTGTTTTAAATATTAAGAAAAAATAATATGTTTGAGGATACAGAGAGCTACAAAGCAGTGAATAAAAGTCAGAGTCATAGTTAAAGAAAATCACAGAGGAGGATAGGAGAGATAATGACAATCAAGTAATTGAATGAATAATGTCTTATAAAAATAGCAAAACATAACAAAACGCAAATTAAAGAAATTCTACAAACACCAAGCAGGAAAAAAATAAAAATAAAAAGAGATAAAACCACACTTAGGCATATCATAATTAAATGATATATTTAAACACATATATGCAAGAGAAAATCTTTGAAGGAAAAAAGCATTTTAATGTGTCAGTAATAAGAATGACAATAGTTTTCTCAATGGAAACAAGAAGAAATATTTCAATGTGTTCAAAAATTCATTTTCTAACATAGAATAAATAGCTAGCAAAAAGAACTGACAATAAGGTTTCAAAAAATTTTTTTTCAGAAAACCAAAAAGGGAGAGAAGTTATTAGCAGTTTGGCTCAATGGATAGAGTGTCGACCTGTGGACTGAAGTGTGCCGGGTTCAATTCCGGTCAAGGGCATGTACCTCAGTTGCAGGCTTGATCCCTGGCCCTGGTCAGGGTGGGGTGCATAGAGGAGGCAACCAATCAATGTGTCTCTCACTTTGATGTTTCCCTTTCTACTCTCTCTCTCTAAAAATATTTTTTTAAAAGTTACAATATTTTAAACATAAATGATCCCCGAAGGGTGCTTGAAGATGCAAGAAAGAACGGAAAGCCCTGACCATCTGGTTCAGTTGGTTGAGTGAGGTCCTGGTTTGGTTCCCATCAGGGCACATGCTCCATCCCCAGTAGGGGTTGTGCAGGAGGCAACCTAACAATGTTTCTCTCCCACCCAGGTATCTTTCTCTCTCTCTCTCCCCCTCTCCCTTCCTTTCTCTCTACAAATCAATAAAGACATATTTTAAAAAAGAAAAAAATGAAAAATAACAAGTTAGTATTGTATATAGTTACTACAAATGCCTTGTGTAGTTAAAGATATAAAAATAATAAAAGTATTTAGTAGAGTGAGTAAATAAAATATGTGAAAAATTTTATTCTATTATGCTTGCATAAGCTTTTTTTGAAGTAGTACCTATGCAGATAATAATTATTCTGATCAAAATACAGACATTTGTTTATTCCCTTTAGCCTAAGAGAGGATAAAAATCCCAAATTAATCAGTGTTTCGTGAACTAAAGAATATGACCCATTCTCAACAGAAAATAAAATCAATAGCCCAAGATGTTGAAATTAGCAATTAGCGGACAAGGATTTTAAAGGACTATTATAATTATGCTTGATTAAATAAAAAAAAATATGTTCTCAGTTAATTAAATAATAGGAACTGCCATTTAACTCAGTGATCCCACTTCAAGGAATATATCCTAAGAGACCCGAAACATCAATCGGAAAGAATATATGTACCCTTTTGTTCAAGCAGTGCTATTTATAGTAGCTAAGATCTGGAAATAGCTCAAATGCCCATCAGTAGATAAGTGTGTAAAAAAGATGTGATATATTCACCCTATGGAATACTATACAGCTGTAAAAAAGAAAGATCTCTTACCCTTTGAGACAGCATGGAGGGACCTGGAGAGTATTATACTAAGCAAAATAAGCCAGTCAGAGAAAGACAAGTATCATGTGATCTCATTTATATGTGGGAGCTAATGAACAAAATCAACTGACAAAATAGATCCAGAGACATGGAAGCATGGAACAACAGACTGAGGAATCTCAGAGGGAATTTGGGATAGGAAGAGATTAACCAAAGAACTTATATGCATATATACTAACCCATATACACAGACAATAGTGCATTGAACACCCAGTATAGGGTTGGGAGCAGGGTGGAGGGGACATTGGGATAAAAAAGGGGGACATCAGTAATATTTTCAACAATAAAGGTAAATTTTAAAAAAGAAATAAAGAACTCTGAAAGGTAAGAAATGAAACATTTCTCTGATCTATTAAAAAAAAAAAAGAGTAGCAAGTCTCAGAAGAAAAATGATAACTATGAAAAAGAATCCAATGGAAAGTCTATAAATTTTATTTTTGAGATTTAAATATATATCATTGAATGTGTACAATAATTGAACGGAGATAATAAAGAACAGAAATTAAATCAGAAGAAAGACCAATAGACATTATCTTGTTTAAAGAATAGAGAAAAATGTATGACTCAGGGAATTATTAAAAAATATCAAAACAGCAAACATGCACAATGTTGTAGAGAGCAAACAGAGGAGAAATAAATTGGAAAGATTAATATCTGATTTTTGCCTCATTTTTTAAAATCACATATTTATGAAAGTCAAACAACTCCAAGAAAAATATATATTAATAAACCCATGTTTAAGTTCATCTACTTACACTGATGAAAAACAAAGAGAAAGAGAAAAATCTTAAAAGCAAAAACAGAATACAATAGGGAAACAATCATTACTAATATTTGCTAATTTCTCATCAAGCAATGTGGGAGCCAAAAGTCAGTAAAACGACTCTGAGGTTCTGAAAGAAAATTTTTTTGACATAACATTCTATATAGAGCCTATATTTTTCAAAAAGCAATAAAACATGTTAAACTATATAAGGGACACAATCAGCTAAATATTGACTATGAGGAATTTAGAACATCATCAAAGTTCTTCAACAAATAAATTGTAAGCAAAAATATTAAAATAAGAGCAAGTTGAGAAAATGACAAAGGTGAAAGGAAATTAATATGGAAAAAGTAACTTATAATGAATTTAGCAGTATGCATTTAAGTGCTAAGCCTATAAGGATAGATAAAAACATGTTTTACAATAAAAGTAAGATGTGATCCCTCTTAGAAAGGGGTATGAAGGTTGTGATTTTGAGGTGGCCAGTGGAGGGCTTCTGTAGCGTTTGACAAGGTATTCTCTCTCAATTTGAGTGATAGTTACAATGTGTTACAGCAGTTTATTAACAGTATGTTTGATTCGTGCATCTTTCTGTATTTGTAGCATATTAATTTTAAAAGAATAACTTAAAAGGAAGAGAGATTTTCTTCAACCATCTTCCTCCTGTCAGCTTCCTAGAAAGTGGAGATAGCTATTACTTGAGCAGTTATACAGAACCTCAGAGAGTTACCAAAACTAGAAAATAGCAAGAAAATCACATTCCTCATCTGCCTACTTTATGACTCCTTTAGGGGAGAGAGAATTAAACTTGTATTTGTTTGGACCACAGTTACTCTATAATTTTATAATTATGGAAGGCAAACCTAAATTCAACTAATACAAATTATTTGACAAAATTAAATAATTGAAGGAAAGTTCTTGTAGCATATAATGGGGAGAGTGCAAGACATTAGGAGCCTACCATCTTCTTCTAATGCACAAATATAAGTTATTAAGCAATAAATATAATGCTTTAACACCACAGATATCTCACCCCCTGTAAAAAAAGAAAGTGGAAATATGTAACTTAAAGAAAGGATATATTTTGATCAGTAGAAGACAAATAGGAAGAATAACACAATGTCAGAAATAAAACCCATTATTCAAAATGCAAGTTGTTGAGACTAAAACCATGGTGAAAGGCCTTTTGCTCTACAGACAAGAAAAGATATGCAGCAATGATAAATAGATGGACATATACCAACATTTACCAGTAGAACATTTATATGATTGGATATTACAAAAATGAATAATAGAACAGTTTGGTAGAGCTAGAAAAGATCTCCAGGTATGTTCTGCAGTGCAGTTGTAATTGGTCCCAGTGAGAGAGTAAATCAACATAGTCACTCCAGAAAGCTCTTCAATGGGCTTTCTTTCTTTCTTTGCTAAGTACTTACAGAAAGTAAAAAGGGACTCACTACCATGAATAACAACAGAGTTCAGCAGCCATAGAAGAGGAAAACCAGGCAGCTAAAATAAGTACATATTTAACTGAGATTACAAAAGACTCTATCACAGAAATCTTTTTACGATCTTCAACGGGGAGTGAAGTATATAGTAAGAAAGAAAACACAGTTAAATAATCTTCTAATTACATAACATTAATAAAAATATAATAAAATATTAAACATCTGTTTTGCTTTTTCCTACTCTCTGAAAAGATAATGATTTTGAAACCAGGGACTACATATCATTGTTATTATACTAAAGACGCCGAATCCAAAGAGCACTGAGATAATAAAGCACATCAAAATCTATAGAAAATTCTCTTCTAGAAGCAAGGAAATGAAATTCCTTTCTGTGACAACCAAAGTACAAATATGTGTGAATTCCAAGTCACTGTTGCTACACATGAATGAGCTGCATAATGGTGGAGATTCCAGAGCATGGACATGGGCAATGTTCAACCCACCTCTCATTTTCAACCACACAGACACATGGCTATAATTTACATCTGTGTTCATACCACATGCAGGTATATTTTTGCTTTTTCTTTACTTGTCATGTACAGTTCTCTAATCCATTTAAAATTCTTCAAAAACATTTTTGTAATGTCTCTATTTTCCCATTTGAATATTCCCAATGTTATTTAGTAAAGTAGTGGATCCTACGGTGCACAAACCGAATCATTCTTTCAGGATTAATCCCTCAGTTCCCATCTCTGTACACATTGATGACACTGCTCTCAGCTGTGTTCTCTGGAAAGTACTTCAGCCAAAAAGATGTGCTTCATCTAAATTCCTCCCTGAGGGGAGTCAGTATTTAATGGCTGTTTAAAGTGGAGTACAAAGTACCAGCCCCCTGCCTTGAGATGGGACAACTCAGAGGGGTCACACCATCTCCAGTGCTCCCTGCTGAAGGAGTTCATTCCTCTGTTGTTGTGACCCACGTCCCGCGTGGTTCAGGGTTCAGGATCTGGAGAAGGGCCGCGCGCAAATGACAGAGATGAGACAAGAAATAATACTTTGGAAATTGGGGGGCCAGGCTGGAGCCCAACGCAAGGAGAAGGACTTCCACTCATGCCCAGGCCTTGCCAACCTTTTATTCAATTTTCGATACACATCTAGCCCTTTGTCAGACAGGCAATTGCAGTAACACACAGACTATCTTAAAGGTCAGTATATATTAGAAAGATTTACTCTGAGACTCTTTGGTCAGGAAATTGCTTGAGCCCCCATTGTCTGGACTAAACAATCAGTGCATAGCTCTGGCCATTATCAGGGCTCAAGGTTCACCAGCATTCCTATAGGAGAAGACAATGGGTGGCTTCCCACATGTTGTGACTACACTACAGTTCAAACACTCTGAATTCTACTTCCCTCACCACTTACCCCCACAGAGATTGACCTGAAGGCAGTATCCATTGAGCTTCTCCTACACAATTCCACCTTTCAAGATGTGTTTCTCAAGCTCAACCAAAGAAAATAACCTTTTCTATATATATAAACATTGAGAGTTGGCAATCACATACACATGTACCCTACAAATGTCTCAAGGCTGGAATGCCCTAGTATCCCCCAACATTCTAGGTGTGGATATATGACAGGATGCTAAGAAAACTGAGGGTTTCTGAAAAAACTTTTGCTTTCTTGATGGATATACACCTTGCTATTTGCCTTCTTCTTCTTTTTTTGTAGCAAAAATTCAACCCCTTAGGGGAAAGTAGCCCTTAGCAATCATGTGACAACAACATAATGTTGCTAGTCAATGTGCTCATGATAAAAGAGCAATAATATACAAATAGCTTTGGTCCCTTATAAGATTGTTTAAATAATTAACTTTGGATTTCTAATTAAGTTAGAAAAAAGTAGTTTCTACATTTACTTAGGCCGATGTAGTACATATATTGTTGCATACAACAGTATAAAGTCAGAATTGAAGCTCTAGTTTTTAATATATTTTATTTGTTTCAAGTTTTTTCATGACTAGAATTAAGTGTTAAATTACTTGTGGTAATAGATCTACTTTTGCAGACTTTGTTATTTCCTCATGACACACTGTTAAAAATAAAAAAAATGAAGTTCAAGGGTAGGAACATTTTAATGTTTCCAAATACGGACTGCCAAAAATGTTTATTGTAGCAATTCATCTTACCCCTTAAAATCCATTAGAGTTCCAAGCTCATAAAACTATTGTCAGCAATGGATAATACCATTGATATTGCTAAATTGATAGATAAAAATATTATATTTCAAAATTTCAAATTTGAAAGACTGCTTATTCCTGGAGTTGAGAACAATACATTTTTTGTGTGTGTGTTGAACTTTCCTAAGAATGAATGAGTGAGTAAATAAATGAGTGAATGAATGCCATACATGTGGCTTTTTTCTCTGGGTTGATAAAATGTACCATACAAACACAGAGCTTTCATCATGGAATTTATATTCTAGTAGGATAAAAGAAACACAAAAAAATTACAATTACACACCAGAGAGCCATAGTAACTACAACAACGAATAAAGTAGTAGAGGGAGATAGAGTGGATAAGGGGAGCTATTTAGGTGCAGCTATCATGAGAGATATATCTGAAGAGGTGATATTTGATCAGGGACCTAAATGCAATGAAGGAATGAACAAAGTGAAGACATAGGGATCCAGTATCCCTGACACAGTAAACACCTTGTGGAAGATAATGAGATGGAAATGTATATAAAACAAAGGCAGAGCAGCAGCAGCAGCAACACCACCATTCCTTATGTCTAAACTAGAGTCAGGATGGAAGAGAAGAGACTGGAAGGACATGAGTTCGGTGAGGTAGGCAAAGATCAGATCACATAAAACTTAATATATTATGTATTATGGGTTGAATTGTATCTTCCCTCAAAAAGATATATTGGAGTCCTAACCCCTAGTACCTCAGAACTTACTTGAATATGGGGTTCTTATCAAGGTAATCCAGTTAGAATGAGGTCATTAGGGTGGACCCTGATCCAAAATGACTCTTGTCCTTATCAAAAAAAGAAATGTGGCCTTTGGGTTTTATATGGCAAAAAAAAAAAAAAAAAAAATGTGGACACAGAGACAGACGCCTGTACAGGGAAGATGATATGAGGGTACATAGAAAGAAGATGACTATCCTTCAAGGAGAGAGGACTAGAACATAACCACTCAGAACATAACCTTAATTTCAGATGTCTAGCCTCAGGAATTGTGAGACAATATATTTCTTTCATTTAAGCCACCAAGATTGTGGTACTTTGTTAACAGTCCTAGCAGACTAATATATCATATAAAATCTTCTATTCAACCAATATGCAGTAAAGAGTCATTGGATGATTTTTGAGCAGGAGAATAATATAATCCCATTTACACGTTAAAAATAAGGATCAATTTTGCTTGTAATATGGAGGATTAACACAAAAGCAGAAATTAGGAATCAAAGGAGGAGAATCATTGGGAGGGATTTTGATAATCTATTCTAGGTGGAAGATGATAATGTCTTGGGGAAGAGTGGCAGAGTTAAGAATTTGAAAAGTAGATTTAAATTTTACTTTTAAAGCTTGTTAATTAATATAATATAGACTGTAAAACAAAGCAAGGATTTAAAAGAACAGCTATATTTTTTCTTAAATTTTACTGAGTTAGAACATTTTTGGAATTTACAACTAGATGGGATTTTTTTAAAGTTGTTTTCGACATGCTATATATTTCAGTGTGTACTAGGTGACCAATTGATGATGTCAAATGGACAATAAGATAAAATAAAGTCTAGAACTCAGTGACAAGGTCAAAGCTGTAGATATAAATTTTAGAGTCACTATTGTATGTAGACTTTTAAAAGCCATTTGACATATAGACTGATGTAGGGAGAATACTTGTTGATAGAGAAAAAATAAAAACAAGGGCTGTGAATAACATCCCAGAGTACTACAAAATATAAAGATTACTAACGGAACAAAATAAACAAAAAATTGAGAATAAACGCATGGTTTTTGCCTTTTTAGCATGTTAAGATCCAAAATCAATTCCAAGTGGTGTGTCGGCATCTTATAAATAAGAGGCAAAGAAACAGACGTTCTGATGATGAAGGCGATGATTCACAGTGTAAAATCCTCAAGAGATGTCAGCCTGAAAATAAGAACTAAAACAGGTATTTGATTCATCAGCTAGGAGTTCGTGTCTTATGTAAAATAGAACAAAATCAGCCAAACCAGGGTAATGTAGTCTACTTAGAGTGTGTGAGTTACGAGAGAAGTGAATATAATATATGATCTCAAAAGCTCCCTCAATACAGGAAAAGAGCAATGCGTTTAAATAAATAAGAATTCCACGTACGTGTGTTTGTAGACATATAGCATCTTGGGAGACTGAAGGTTTCAGCAGCGGAGCACTTATACATTTGCACAAACTTGAAAGAAATATGCTCTTATCTTTCTCTGCATGGGACATTCATTCTCTGGTTCATTTATTTCCGGTTCTATAAGCATGTTAGAGGGTCTGTTCTAAATATGTCAAATATTACTTTAGGAGCTGGGGATATAACAAAGAGAGATAACAAGCTTCTATTTGCATTGAAATGGAGTGGGGAGGGGTGTGCTTTTGCTTTTAGGCAAAATGGAAAGACGGGTCCCCTACTTATGCTTTGGCCCATAAGAGAAACCGACAAAATTGATGAAACGACAGTTTTTCTGACTTCATAAAAAGATATTGCCGGACAGTGACTCTTGAAATGGGAAAGCACGTGAGAAGACGTTTATAATTGCCCCACCTTACCTCCTAGAGCTAGTGTCTGCCGCGTCACAGGCACGGGAAACCCAGGTGGGCCCAGGAGTTCTCCCAGAATTGAGGAGCCTGCACTGGATTCCAGAGACAGCAGGCTGCTCGCATTTACCAGGCAGCTCGCTGTCAGGAGAGAGCTGAAGAAAAGAGGCCTCAAGCTCTGCATAGAGCTCTTGTGAGTCTCCAGTTGCATAAGAGACAGCGTATCTCTGTGAGAAAACCACTCAAGACTGGGGAGAGCAGCTCCTGGGGAAAACGCTGAGCCAAAAGGCCTCTGAGCTGAAACACAGCTGAGGATAATTTGGGCTTTTATCATTTCAAGTAGAAACACATGTAATTCAAGGGGCAGAGATCGGAGAAAACCATGTCATTGCTAAAGGTATGCTAGAAAAATTTAGCCCTACCCTGAAAACTGGCCTGGCCCACAGAGTAAATACTAAAACAAGAATTCACAGAAGGGGACGATAACCCTTTATTTCAACTGCATTCCATGTCTTCATGAAGCTAGAGGAAAGACTGAACACGGTGTGAACGATGAACAAAGGCAGACACTGACTAGGCGAAGGGGTGAGGACAGGTTTAAGCAGTGGCACACTGTTGCAATAGGTGGTCCAGCGTGAACTGAACTCGGCTTTGAGTTATGCAGATGTGACTGGGCATTTTAACGGGAGAAAGGAGGCGCAGGAAATGGGAATGGTGGGGGGTTGAGCAAAGTCAGGACATTTGCAAAAATGGAAAGGGAGTTAGGCCCTTGTGAAACCTAACTGGGTTTGCCAACTGGTACTTATTGAGTCAGGCTCCTACCCTCCCACAGAGACTGGGAGACAGGGGCCCCATCTCAGGTGTTGGCTGGAAAAAACAACAAATTCTTTTGGCATCCTTGAGGATTGTCAGGCAGGCATTTGAAGAAGGGAAAGAATAAACCCTGGAAAGTGGCCTTGAGGTGTTAGGAACTATGTGAGAGTTTGTTCATGTCCTTTAATGTGTTTGCACGAGGGGTCAGAGGAGATATGGACAAATAATTTGTGCTGAGAGACCGCAATTTTTATAAGCCAAGGTGGAGGCACAGTCGAGAGAAATGCTTATATAGGCAGAAGTAAAGACGTAAAAACTTGAAGTCATGGAAATAGAAACTACCCAAAATGAAACCCAAGGAGAAAAAAATAAAGTGAAAGCAAAGCATAAGTGAGCAGAGGAACAGCCAAAACTGGCCTAAACTATGAATGATTTGAGCTCCCGAAGAAAGTGAGAACACAAACTTGAAAAGACATCTGCACCCCCATGTTCATTGCAGCATTATTCATATTAGCCATTAGACAAGGAAAATCCTTAAGTGTCCAATGATAGATGAACGGTAAAGAAATGGTGATGTATCATTCAGACACAAAAAAAGAGTGAAATCTTGCCATTAGCACACCATAGATAGACCCCGAGAGCATTATGCAAAGTGAAATACTGAGACAGAAAAAGACAAGTACCACAACATAAAATGATGTTGAAACGACTAAGCTTGCAAAGGAGATACATTGGAATCATAGAATATAAGCAGTGGGCACTCAATAGATATCAATTGCACGGGGAAAAGTGAATGTATTAGATTAATACAAAAGAGGGTAGAAAAAGAATGAGTGCAAAAAGAACATATAAGAAAAAAATAGAAAACAAATAGAAAGGTTGCAAAAATAAACTCAAATATATCAATAACCATAATAAATACAAATGTAAATGGAGTTTTCCCAATGAAAGCCATAGATCATTAGTTAATCTGGGGTGGGTGGGGAGCAGGGCCCACTTTATGTTGTCTATGAGAAAAATCACATGAAATACTATAAATACATAGGTGAAAAATAGGAGAGTGAAAAAAGATGCATCATGTTGATGGAAGCCAAAGGAAATAGAAGAGACTAGATTGAAAAGGAATGCCGTTCATTTAACTGGACTTTTCAAAATAAAAGACTAGGCACCATATGTGAATTTGCCAAATGGGCTAGGGCTGTGTATTTTGATGTGTGGAAGAAAACAAAACAAAACACATTTCAGTAGTTTAAACAATAATGGTTTACTTTTTGCTCAAACTTCATTCTCACGTGGATTAGGGGCTGGTTTCCATTTTTCACAAAGTTGCATATGGTATTCTTTCTCAAAAAAAGAATCTTAGTTACTTGAAAATAAGGAGATTGAAGAACAGTGACTTTACATCAAGCCATCACATGTGTGAAATATATATATATATATATATATATATATATATATATATATATCTTTATTTTTTATATAAACTATTTCTGTCTGGAAGGATAGGAAACTCTTAGTAATTATTCTCTGGAGAAGTAACAACTGGTGCAAGATTGGTGGGGACGGAAGTTTTCCTTTTCACTGAATGCTATTTTTTTTTAAATATACATTTATTGATTTCAGAGAGGAAGGCAGAGGGAGAGAGAGATAGAACCATCAATGATGAGCGAGAATCATTGATTGGCTGCCTCCTGCACGCCCCCTATTGGGGATCAAGCTTGCAACCCTGGAATGTGCCCTTGACCAGAATTGAACCTGGGACCCTTCAGCCCGTGGGCCAATGCTCTATCCACTGAGCAAAAGAGGCTAGGGCTTCTGAATGCTATTTTTAATGTTTTCAATTTTTTAATTTTTAGTATATATAATCATCATGGGTTGAATTGTGTCCCTCCAAAATTCATACATTAAATGCCTAACTCCTAGTACTTTCGAATATGACCTGATTTGGAAATAGGGTCTTTGCAAGTATATGTGTATTTATTTCCAAATTTCCATTTATTTATGTATTTATTCATTAACTTATTTATTTATTTACTTAATTGTTTCAATCATCACCTGGGGATATGTTTTTGTTTATTTTAGAGAGAGAAAGAGGAAAAGGAAGAGGAGGAGGAGGAGGAAGGAGAGAAATATCAATGTGAGAAATATTGATCAGTTGCCTCCCGTATGTACCCCAAATGGGAATTGATCCCAAAACCTAGGTATGTGCTGAGGCCAGGAATCAAACTCACAATCTTTTGGTGTATGGGACGATGCTCCTACCAACCAAGCCACCTGGCCAGGGCCAAATATCCCCTTTTTTTGTAAGAACACCATTAATATTAGATTAGGGACCACGCTACTCCTGTATAACCTCATTTTGGGATGCTTTGTCATGATGCTTTTAGCAAACTAATACAATTACCCATTTAAACAGGAAGCATCTATAATAATAAAAGGGTAACATGCTAATTAGACCAGATGTCATTCCGGACAACCTTCCGGGTGAAGCTGGGGCTGGAGGGAAGCCCGGGTCCCGAGTGCCAGAGGGAAGCTGGTGCCAGCAGCCAGGGAAGGAAAGCCTACTCTTGTGTGAATTTCGTGCACTGGGCCTCCAGTTATAAGTAAAGAAAGAGATAGATAACTAGTGTTCAGGATCTAGCAGTACTGCAGAGGAACTAGAACCAAGAGAGCATGTGTTATTCTGGGAAAGGGTGAGGTACGAAACTTTTTCTGAGGTAGCGGGCAAAACTGGAAGAAAGGATCAAGGCAGCAATATTGTGGGACTTAACTGAAATAATAAATATCTGAAACATGAAATCACACATTTGTTGAGAGACTATAGCCTTGTTGCTGGATGTGTGCTTTGTGTATGGCTATGCTGTTTGAGTTTTAATTAAGTCTTCTCAGGGTCCATTGCAGCTCTTAAAGGTGTTCAGATGGTTGACATTCAGAATCCTCTAATCAAGTTCACTGCCACCGATCACTCATCTGATTCAATGTGTGACTGAAAGGAAAGAACGTTGGGCCTGGGGTTGGAACACCTGGATTGTAGCCTGGCTTTTATTGCTTGGTTGAATTATTTAAGTGTGAGACATTGGGAACTCTTTGAAAGCTATTAAAAGCTGTACAAATATTTCTGCTTGATACGACAGGATTATGGGTTCCTATATTACTGCCATTTGTTTATTGCGTTGAGTTTTTAGTAGTTGTTTCTTTATCAAAACTGTATTAACTGAATCAGTGTTTCAGAGCTAAAGGTGGGATGGAGCTATCTATATATTTCCTAGCTGCAATAAAAATGTACTCCTAGAATCAACATGAACTGCCTTTTTGTTTTTATATACTATAAAATGGATAGTGTTCTTTTTAGTATTAATATGCTTTGAAACAAAGCAAGACATTTCACTTCATAGGGAAATTGTTCTTTGGCACATGATAATGTTGTCAACTGGATAAATATTCCAAAGCTCATTTTTTCTATTGTTTGTTTTTCTTGACTGTTTTAAAATTACTCTGTGTCACAAAATTTACTGCATGTTGGTGTTTTTGCCAAGTTATGTTTATGGAATAATTTTACAAAGAAAGAATGAAAGCAAAATACCTATTAATTTAATGATTACTTCTCCAACTGCCTATTTATTCTTTTTGTTATTAAACTAGAGACCTGGTGCACGAATTCATGCATGGGTGGGGTCCCTTGGGCTGGCCAATAATTGGGGCCAATCGGGACCATCTTGCCCAGTCCCGATTGGGGCCGATTGGGGCTGGCCAGCCAGGGGGGAGGGACTATGGGAAATTGGCTGTGGGAGTGCACTGACCACCAGGGGGCAGCTCCTGCATTAAGCATCTTCCCCCTGGTGGTCAGTGTGTGTCATAACAACCGATCAACCAGTCGACGACTGTAACAGTTGCTTAGGCTTTTCTCTATAGAGATAGATTATTTTGGTTACACTTAGAATAATTACAACTTCATTTAACACAATGCCATAAAACTCAAGTGGCTTAAGCTCGCTTACAGAGAAAACCTCAGTACAAGTATTAATGCCAACAATTCCCCAACTGCATGATTTAAGAAAAATTTGAAAAAAGGGAGCACATGTCATATTAGGAAGACACCTCTCTTCTATGAATAATGATTAAGATAGTAAGCTTAACAAGATTAAAATTTCAGTTCCAATGCACATATCTATTTAATCCAGTTATTTAAGATCTGTGTGTCAAAGGAGACTTTAATTCCAAATATTTTCTTATTTCCTTCCATGTGAATATTTGAAGTCAGGAAAAATGCTTCCCTCTCATGAGAAATGGGCCTTATTTCTGGTTTTTGCTACTTACATTGGAGAATGATCTTTCCAAAAACAATTAGATTATTCTGTTAGAAGTCTAACATTTAACTGGACCTGGATGTTATTAATTATAATCAATTTTAAAGTTTATTTTCTTAATAATCTTTTGTGAGATATTAAGACTATGCTGATTTTTATCTTCATATTAGTGTTATAACATTTCTCTTGGCAAAATATTGTATGAATATGCTACTGACTTAGAGAAAAAATAGTTTCTTGCTCATTTCTGCTGGGTATTAATGTTTAATAAGACTATTGCATGTCATTCTCGAAGACAGTAATGACTTCTACAGATATTCAGAAAGCTGAAAGAACTTCATGATGGCAGGAATCTTTTGCTTTGTTCACTTAGATAGGGTGTCCCCCAAAAATGTATACACACACTTTGAGAAATTATAAAGGTGGTGTTTATTAAAATACATTTCATTTTCAAAATTGAGCTATCAGCTATTAAAATATATATACACTTTTTGGACACACTGTATATACATGAAGTAGTACTTAACACATGATTGAAGCTGATTAAATATTGTTTGGATCAATGTCCTCTGGAATTTAGCTGTCAGGTTCAAAGTTTTACAGTGCTGTTTTGCAGTTTGAGTGTCCATAGGTCAGGTATTTAATGTCTGTGTGTATCCCTTTCCTCATCACTGAAATGGTGATTATAGTAGTTCCTCTCTCACTGGGTTATTGGAAGGAATTCTTGAACTACATATTCATACATTAGAGTAAAATGTTTCAGAAAGCAAGTGTTAAAATTATTTTATATTTTATTCCTTATTATTTAATAGTTTGGGTTATTCCCTCAAATGCCTGGCAGAAAGCAGAATGCACTGCAATTCTATCATGAGTGTACTTTTGGGGATAGTTTAATGAAGGCTTGGAGATAGACAGATGGTTAGAGAGTTGTTAGTGTCATAGTAGCATGGTGACATTTATCTTCTTTTCTTCACTTTGGCCCTTTCTATATTCTGCTCTCATGTCCTTTGCTAATTGGCCTTGCTCTGAACCATTTTTTCATTCTTCAAGACTCCATTCCTCCTGAGCTCCTATGGTTTGTTGTTTTTCTTTGCTTCTCATTTGTCTCTCTTCCTGATATTTTTATCACTAGTGATATGTCAGTTCTACACACTCTGAATGCAGCATATTGCCAGAAAGTCATTCTCCAGATAATAGAGGTCTTCCTAGAGTTAGGTCCTTTGGGGATTCTTAGATGATGACTCCTGGCTTCAGTTAGATGAGCTGGTAAATCTTTATAGATCTATCTTACTGTGGGCTAATACCAGGCTACTAGCATCTCATATAATTAAATGGTTTCTTTATATTTTAACAACCAATCATAGTAATGAATCTTGAAGATGTTGCCTATAGACATACCAATTTATTTCTTAATGCAATTTTTTATGGCTGCTATTGCAGGAAGCTGGAACTGGTCCTCACTGAGGGCATTTGATGTCATTAAAACATAATAGAATTAATGAATAAGTAGCACATAAAAGTCCAAAGCCTAACATAAAATGGATAAATATAAACATCATAATATATTTGACACATTCTTATTTATTTTCTAGTAATGACTCATCAGGCATACTGTCTATTCTGCAGAATTATAGGGCTGAAAGTTTGTCTAAAACATAAGTTATCTAATGCTCTAAAGGAATCACCCCACACTGAAAATTAATCTCAAAATTTGTCTCTCAATCTCTCTGTCCTCCCCCCACCCTGGTTTACCCCTTCCTGCTTCTCGCCCTCCCTCCCTGATAGCTACCTAGGAGTTATCCAAAAGTAAAACAAATATAGAAGTCAGTTATGTAGTGAGATTCGGAGTGAAGTTTGCACACTCCAGAAATTGCACAAAAATGTTCACTTGTGAGTACACACAAAAAAAGAGTAAATACCTTATTGCATTTGAACTTATAGTTTGAGATACTTAAAATTAAATGTTATATTTATGTACAAATACATATACAGAGTTTATAAATAAAAACAGCTTTCTATCAGTGTATATTATTTTTTCCCAATGGAATACAGTATAAAAATAATATGGAGCGCAATAAAGTGGGAATTCTTGTGAGAATTATATGTTGTAGATATACATTACTCATTTGTTCCAAAATCCTTTCTGAGTTTCCACTCTTATGTACATGGCCTTGTTTAGGGGCATGGACTTTCATAAAGGTAAATAAATAGTGAAACCAAAGTGACCACAGGAAGAAAAAAGTAAAGGAGTCATCAAAATACAGAAGTAGCAATCTGGAGATGAAACATAGTCTGCCCAGAAATACTGACACATCAGGAATGTCAGTTGTTAAAGTTCAATACTAATATTTCAGAATGTTCTTACTATATTCACTACAAAGTATGAGGATTAACAGTGCATAATATTGCCTTTTGAGATTTTTTATATAAAATTTATGTCATATTTTTCACCAAAAATCATGCATAGTGATCATAAGTGGGCCCATGTAGTTCAAATCCATGTTGTTCAATGGTCAATTATAAATAATGCTGCAGTGCACATGGGGGTATATATATCTTTTATAATTTCTATATCTGATAAAATCATCTGACTGCTCATTCTACTATGTATATCTTGAATTTATTTCCACTGCCACCATCATGGTCCAAACTACCAGCAATTCTCACTTCCTTGTTTTATACTATTCATCTATTCAAAATAAACATAAAGTTGAAAAAATGAAAAAGATCTACTCAGCTTTGCAATTTGACTCTGCCCATGTCTTCTGTCTAATCCTATATTTCTCTCCTTTGCACACTATGTTAAGCCATACTGGTTTCAATCCAGTTCTAAAAACAAATTCTCTTTTCCTTGGCTCTTGGCTATCAAAAATGTTCCTTCCACCTACACCTGGAAAACTCATTATAATTGTTTACTAGTAATGACTCTTTTTTCACCCAGGTTTAAATATGTACTATCCCCAATATCTATTATAGTACACGATATATGTAGTAGATGCTCAATAAATAGTTGTTGAATGAATTAATTGATAAAAGCCGCACAGTGAATCCCCATGCTTGTTAGATAGGTTCCTTTCTTTTTGCACCTCCCAGTTCTTTTTCCTTTTGCAGAGATCGAGTTGAGTGATTCTGCAACTGGATGCTGTGAGATTTTGACTGAGATCTTCTTCCTTTGTGCCAGAAGTTTCTGAGTGGTACAAAGACTGCAACAGAGATAGAGCTCTGAAGATAATCGTGTTACTAAATCCTCCAGGGAAAGTTAAAAGAAAGGCTCATTCTAAGCATGAGAGCCTCTGTGACTTACCTGAGTAAAGGTTATTAAATCTGGTTGCACATGAGAATCATCTGGGGAGCTCTGAAAAAATACCAGCACCCAGGCTCCACACCAGACCATTTGTAGCATATCTGTTTGAAAACAGAAGGATAATTTCATACATATTGTATACCACATGTGATTTTAATTCCTCAAGCCAGATACATTGCCAATCTGTCTGCAAACACATTTTTTAATCCTGTAAAATAAATGAGTTAAAGATTTTAAATTGCAGATAAATGGATATAGAAAAGTAAAAAGGCATTTTTGGCATTTTTCTTTTCCTTTGCTTTAAATTTTTACTTAAATAGTCATCTAATACAATTGCTCTATACATTTTCTGTCATGTCAGAAAATGTATAGAGCGGCACTCCCCCAGCTTAGGGCTTCTGGCTGAGCGGTGCTCCTCTCATCATGTCAGTAGTTTGCCTGTTATATTTGTGCCATGATGAGATCATTATAGCAATAGGTAGCACTTACATTTAAAAAGGACTCTATATGTTAACTATCCAGACTCATTCATTGATAGGAGGAAAGATTAAATCAAGAGAAAGTGCTCCAAAGTCTTACAGCACATTTACAACCTTATCAGGCTTCTTTGTTTCAGAGAGGCTTTAATTTTTTAAAAATGCATTTATAATTATCTCTTCATTTATAAGCATTTTTACAAGTCTAAGCATCCTAGTTTTCTTTATGTTTATTAAAGATTATTAAAGTTTATACACAAATGAATACACCTGTTAACCAGCAACCACATTAAGAAAGTAAATATTGCTAGTATCTGAAAAGACTCATTTTTATCCCCATTCACTACACACTAACAGTAAGTTGCTGTCCTGGGTATTAACAACATAGGTTATTATTTCTTGTTTTTGAATGTTATGTATATGGCATAATTTAGCATGCACTCTTTTGTATTTGGCTTCTTTAATGCAGCATAATGTCTGTGAGATTCATACATATTATTTTGTATAATTAGAGATACTTCATTTTAATAGCTTTACTGTATTTTATTTTATGAGAATATTAGAGGCCCGGTGCATGAAATTTGTGCACTGGCGGGGGGGGGTGGTTTCACCTCAGCCTGGCCTGCACCCTCTCACAGTCCAGTACCCCTCAGGGGATGTCCAATTGCCAACTTAGGCTCACTCCCCTAAGCTGGCAGTCAGACATCCCTTTTGCAGTCCAGGAGCCCTCACTCCTTACCGCCTGCCTGCTCGCTGCTCCTCACCACTCAGTTCGCTGCTCCTCAGTGCTGCCTGGAGGCAGGAGAGGCTCCCACCACTGCCACTGCATCACTGTGAACCCGTCTTCTGGCTGAGCGGCGCTCCTCCTATGGGAGTGCACTGACCACCAGGGGGGAGCTCCTGCGTTCAGCGTCTGCCCTCTGGTGGTCAGTGCGCATCATGTCGACTGGTCATTCTGGTCATTCCACCATAAAGGTTGCTTAGGCTTTTATTAATTTATTAAATTATTAACTTTAATAAATTATTAATTTATTGAATTATTAAAATTAATAATTTATTGTGATCTATTTATTATAGATCACAATTTATTTATCCACTCTATTCTTGACAGACAATTGAGTTGATTCTAGTTTTTGATTATTAAATTATTGCTGTACATTCTTGTGTGTGCCTTTTGTCATACATACACTTACACTAATATTTTTACTCAATATATTCCAAGGAATGAGATTTCTGGATTGTAGAGCCAGTGTTGAGTTTACTACATGCTGACAGTTTCCCAAAGTGAAATATTCTAAGGCAAATGGATGTGTATGTATGACAGAAAACAAGGATTCCGCATATCTCAGATCTTCCTCTTCTTCTAAGCCTTTTTCTTAATTGCTTTTGTTCAAAAATTATTTAGTAAAATATGATACTGATTAAGATATATGGTTTTATAAGTCTGATTTGACATTCTGATCGTGCATGGTAATTCAAGAATAAGTTATATTTCATAGATACTTAACCATGATTAAAAAGAAACACCTCTCCTTTATTTTTATATAGTGGCCTGGTGCATGAAATTCGTGCACAGGAGGAGGGTGTCCCTCAGCCCAGCCTGCAGCCTCTCCAATCTCGGACCCTTTGTGGGGATGTAGACTGCTGGTTTAGGCCTGATCCCAGGATGTCCAACTGCCGGGGTCGGGCCTAAACCGGCAGTTGGACATCCCTTTCACAATCCTGGACCGCTGTCTCTTGCATGCCTCCCTGATTGCCCCTAACTGCTTCAGCCTGCCAGCCTGATCGCCCCCTAACAGCTCCCCTGCTGGCCTGATTGATGCCTAACTACTCCCCTGCCGGCCTGATCATCCCCAAATGCCCTCCCCTGCTGGACAGATCACCCCTGAGACTTTTATTAGTATAGATATGACCCTTCACAGAAAATTTCACTAACCCTGCTTTATAATAAGGGATTGATGATTGAATCACTGGGGCCAGGCACCAAGATTTCCTTTCTTTGAATAGTGGAGGGAATAATTATCTTGTCTTTAAATTGCCCTGAACATCAAATGAGATAATGACTTAGGAAAGCATAAAAGCACCATATAAAGACAACTGTTTTTTTCATATACTGAAAAGACAATAAAGTGGTAAAATGAAAAACGCTATTTTTATTCTCCCCCTTCCTTCCTTTACAGCCTTTATTTAAATTTTGAAATTTAGAAAAATTTCACTCCTGTTTTCATTTCTTTACATTCAATATTATTTTGTATTAGTTTCAGGTTTATTAGTTACAGAATAGTGGTTAGGCAATCATATACTTTACAAAGTGTTCCTTGATATTTCCAGTACCCACCTGGCTTCATACCGTCATTACAACACTATTGGCTCTATTCCCTATTTAAGTGACAACAGGTTTGCGGGCTCCTTCCAATCTTTCTTTTGTGTTGCCCGCCCTTCCTTTTCTTTCTCATGTCTTGCCTTATTTTCTTTACAAAGAATCTCAATTGGCCCTCAAAGCTCCGTGAAGGCACTGGGAGACGCTTAACACATTTACAGAGCAGGAAACTGAGGCCAATTCTAGTTGGCTGTGGAACTGGACTCCTCGCGCAGGGAGCCCTCACAGCCAGCTCTCCACCTTTCCTAAGGGACAGCCTCGGGGCAAACAGAACAAACCTCCCCGTGAGGCTTCCAAGCCTCATTCTCCAGCACCTCTTCATCATGGATGCTCCACATTCTTTCCTCTCCCCCGCCCCACCCCATTCTTTACTGCCCCCCCGCTTCTGGGGAGCAGGTGGTAGGCTTGCACTCACTGTGCAGGTGTGCACCCCCATGGGGCGGGGTGAGAACTGGGGGTGGGGCAGGCACAGGCTTGTTTTTGAGCCAAGGCGGGAGCAGGAGTCCTGGCCTCTCAAGTGCGCAGGCCGCGGCAAGGCCTGGTCAGCGCTGGGAGCTTCACCAAACCGCCGCATTGGGGTACCCAGCAGTGGGGCGCTCCTCCACTGAGGTGGCGCTGCCCCTCCACCCCCGCCTCAGGGCTGCAAGCCTGTGCCCCTCCGCCCGGGCGTCCTTCCTCGCTGGCAGTCATCGCCTCTTGTTTCCCGCCTATTGGGGCCCATACAGAACCTCACTCTCCCCAGGCGAGGCACATATCCGTCTGCCAACACACTGCCCAGGCCTGAGCCCCTTCCAGTGCACCCACCTTGGCACCGCTCTGCGCCCCTTGGGCCACCCACCTCCTGGCTAGCCGCTTCCCCAAAGCCGTGGCGCTTGTCCAGGATCCCCCATCAGGCAGAGGCCTGTGCGCGCGCCTGCAGACCCCATGGCCAGGCTCCTGGCAGCCACTTTGCCAAAGGTTCCTCTACCTTCAGGCTCTCTCCTCAGACCCCCGGGAGCTTGGCTCCCATGGCCCAGCCCTTCCGTGGCTCCCTGCAGCCCCTGCTCTACTCCCACCTGTCAGGATGCTGCCAGGGCACCTTGCTGCGGGCAGTGTGGTTCTTGGCAGGGGCCGGGGGTGTGGGGAGCAGCTCCAGTAAAGTTTAGTAAACCCCAGGCCCCCAGGCCCCCAGCCCCTCCTTGAGCAGAGCCCAGGGTAGGCTGGGGGCCCCGGTCAAAACACTGCAGCTGCAGAGGCCACACCCGCTCAGGGCCCCATACAGGGGTCCCGGCTGGGGGCGTGGCTTACGCAGCTTGTTCGCGCCACCAATCCCCCCCGCCGCTCAGGGCCGCACACAGGGGTCCTGGCTGGCGTTGGGGCTTAGGTGCCACACGGGGCCGGATTGCAGCTCAAGCTGGCCCTCCTTGCCTGCAGTATGCAAATTAGCCGCCATCTTGGTTGGCAGTTAATTTGCATATCGCCCTGATTAGCCAATGGAAGCATGTCAGAGGTACGGTTAATTACCATGTTTGTCTTTTATTAGATTAGATATACACCATACTTTTTAAGGTCTTTGTGTAGTTACAAATTTCCATCCTGTAGTGTGGCTCTATCCTTGAAAATTTATTTTAACTTCAGTTTGTTTTAAAAATGTTTTTAGCCCAGCAGGTGAGGCTCAGTGGTTGAGCATTGACCCATGAACGAGGAGATCATGGTTCGACTCTTTTCAGGGCATAAGCCTGGGTTGCCCCTGGATTCCCAGCAGGGGGTGTGCAGGAGGCAGCCTCTCATCATTTTTGTTTCTAACTCTCTCTCCCTCTCCCTTCCTCTCTCTGAAATCAATACAAACATATTTTTTAAAATGTTTCTATTTTCCCTTCGCTTTTGCGGAATATTTTTTGCTATATGTAAAATTCTGGGTTATAAATTTTTATTTTAATCTGCTTTCCAGCACCTTTTTATTGTTTTGTACATATACATATATATATATATATATATATATATATATATATATAAAATGTTGTCATTCTTGTAGTTTTTCCTCTAAATTTGCTTAATATGTCTTTTGTATCTGGTTGCCTTTATGATTTTCTAACACTAGATTCCATCAATTTGATTATACTATTGTATGGCATAGTGTTCTTGGTGTCTGTCCATTTTGGAGTGGCTTGCATTTGTTTGATCAGCGTGCTCCCAGTTTTTGTCAACTTTGGAAAATTATCAATAATTTTTTTCATAGATTTTTGTTCTGATCCCCTCTCTTAATTCTCTCATTCTCAGACTAATTATACCTATGTTAGGCCACTTGATATCAGCCCATGTATCACTGAGTCTGTTAATTTCCTTAATCTCTTTTTCTTTTCTAAAAATATTTTCCCTCTGTCTTGCTACTTCAATTTGATTAATTTCTACTAATTTTTGTCTTCAAGTTAAATGATCTTTTCTTCTGCAGTATTTAATCTACTATTCTATCCAGTGGGTAGATTTAATTCAGTTACTATATTTTTCACTATACATTTCATTTCACTGGATTCATTTTTGTATTTTCAGTTTATCTCCTTATTACACTCATGTTTCCTTTAAATACTTGAAAATATACTGGTTATTTTAGTGATGATCTCTTTTTGTTGCCACCATTTATTGAACTCATAATTATGTGGGAGTGGTATATTGAACTTGGCGAAATTGAGCATCTCTTCTAATGATTTTAGCTGGGCTTATACATGCACCTGCATTATACGCTGGTCAGCAAGGTGGCTCTATTTCTGTAGTGCAATTGCCTATCAGGTTGGATGATGAGGACAACTGAGCCGCATGTTTATCACTAAACAGCAGGGTAGCTCAGATTTCTTCACGTTAAAGGGGTATGTTATGGACTGTGTATTTGTGTCCCCATGAAATTCATACATTAAAACCCTAACACCCAATGGGATGGTATTAAGATGTGAAGACATTTTTCTAAGTTATTTGCATGTATTAGTGATTTTAGTCCCCATAATTATAAATATACAATAGCATATTTTTCACCTATTTTAAAAAATGAGCACCAAAAGAGAGAAGGTTATATATTTTTCCCAAAGGTTATATCTATATCTATCTATCTATCTATCTATCTATCTATCTATCTATCTATCTATCATCTATCTATCTCTTATCATCTCCTTTAACTCCTGATCTATTCCATCCATTTATTGTCAACCCAGTATTTATTGGCCTAGCATTAGTGCTGTATAGCACAGTCTGAAGAAGCATTTGAAATTTTTTTAATTGAATAAATATCTAAGCATATATACTCATACAACAAACCCTCTTTTTTGCTTATTCTAATTCCAGGCTAAGCTACTAACATATTTATCCGACATTTTCCATTTAACCCTTTTGTCCCAAGTAAATACAAGTAATATACTTTATGATTAGACAAAGCAGTTTAAATTTCTCTAGATAAATGTTTGACAATGTTAGAGATGTTGTGCTCTAGAGAGATATATCCTTCTCTAGTGCTGGGGAGAATTCTTCTGCAGTCTTAATGTATATGATTTTATAATGACCTCATCTCCATAACAATAAAATTTTTTACCTATATTTCTAAATTCATGTTATGCCACTTTCCTCCTGATCACTAAAGGTCAGTTTTATATACTTGACAAACTCTTTTCTAACTTAGGAATATTTTATGTGCTCTTTCTTCTGCTTGTACTTCTGTTCCCCAGTTCATGGCAAACATAATTACTTTTAAATCTTTAAATCTCATCTTGACAATTATCTACTCTGAGAATGAAGACTGGAAAAATCTCTCTCAATAGAGAACAATAGTTTGTTTATTTTCAGTTCTCCTCAAAGAAAATGAATATCACAATATGAATGGTTTCCATCAGAAAAATTTCATTTATTTCATAACCATATATCTGACAGTGAGTTAGAATATAATAGAATATGAATGGAGGAAAAATCAAAATTCATATAAGTTTGTTAATCCTCACCCAAGGATATTTTCCCATTGATTTCCCGGGAGAGTGGAAGAGAGAGGGAAAGACAGAAACATCTATGTGAGAGAAACACATCGATTGGCTGCCTCCTAAATGTGCCCCAACCTGGGCCCGGGCCAAGGAGGAACATGCAACCAAGGTACATGCCCTTGACCAGAATTGAACTGGGGACCCTTTGGTCCGCAGGCTGATGCTCTATCTACTGAGCCAAACTGGGTAGGGCAGAATTCATGGAGATTTTATGTTCTATTAAGTTTCTTATTTTATTGTTTAATTAAATAGAACTCCTAAAAATAAAATAAATTTGAAAGCAATTCCAATAAGTGCTTGTTAATTCAGCACATCTTGAACATTAAAAAGGAGACTCACACATTTGTCATTGGCCTATGTTCAGTCTCAGATCCCCTGTTGTAGAAAAAATATTTAAGTATGAGAGTTAAATCAATAATGAGATGACAGCATTCAAATATTAAAATATTTGGCCTCTTTGAGATAGGCTGCTAACATGCTCCTTACTTCCCTCACAAAAATCAATGTAAACATACTATTGTATCTACCTCTGCTATATCTATCAACAGTTTCTTTTAAAGAATAAGTAATAAAGGAGTTTGAGAAGGCATAGAACAGTCACTAAATAAAAGTAGTAACTCACCATTGGTCCCTGCTTAAATTTATCCCTGATGAACCTCTTCTACTCGGTGGTACAGAACTTAGGAATTACTCATGGAGGCTAATTTATGGGGGAAATGAGATAAAGAAATGATAGTTTAAAAGAATTTGGTATATAGTTCCCCTCCATATCTCTTAAGTTTATTTTGTTTTTAGAGATATTATATTTAAGCACAAGATATCCATATGTAAGAAGTAAATTTGCCTTGAGAAAATTAACATTGGGTAGACCTATTTTGGCAATAAAAGAAACATACTATTATAATACAAAACAATGAAGTTGGTTTTTTCTCTATGAACAAAATCAAGCACAAAAACAAGTAAAAACTATATTACACAATTAATATGAAGTCATGTCATTTGCAAACTTATTTATCTGGTCATAGATACCAGAGAAGAGGCTACTTGGAGAGGAGGATTGACTGAGAAGAGGCATGAGGCAGTTTTCTGAGGTGGTGAAAAAGTTCTATATCTTGATAGAGTGTGGGTTAAAAGAGTGTTTGCATTTGTCGAAGACTGATTATACTTATGCTCTCTGCATATCAATGTATGCAAATCATACCGCAACAAAGAGTAACAAATAAAAATTGGATACGCAACATTCATGTTGAGTGCTGCAGTTCTGACAGCCTCTGATTCAGAAAATTAGCCACCCAAAAGGGAGGTTTGCTGAGGAAGGGCTCTGTCTTTACTGGTTCTGCATTAGTTACGATGGACATTGTTCAGTTTGGCCAAGACTATCTCCATTTATGTGTGATTTCCTGGTGACTTAATGTTAACTTCTGTTCACTCTCAAAAGTGTCTCAGTTTGGAAGATAAATAATATGGTCACAAGAGGAAGCAAAATGCCAGTTTGACTGACAGAAATAGCCTGGGCTAGATCTCAGCCAACTCAATGCAATTTGCATAACCATCATGTTTCCATTTACTAACTTCTAATTCCTGATGTTCATTATCAGAAAATACCGACTGAGACATTCTCTTCCACATTTCTTCTGTCAGTACTCTACTTACAACTTTTAATGTGTATTTTTAAATCTTTAATTGAAGTGAACTTTCCTGAAAAAATCTGAACTTGACAATCAAATAGTTACAGGAGGCTGATCAGGTTGTTTAAACTCAACCAATACAAAATGCTATTAACATCTTCATCCATGAACCAGCTTCTATGATATCTAATATTATGCCTAGTTGACAGTATATTAGAATAACTTAACAAATGGACCCAAGATGTAAATGGCTTAACAAAAATAGAAATGTGTTTCTTGCTTATTTCTTGTTTCTTGGTTCCTGGTTAACAGGGAGAGCTCTGCTACTTGCCTTCATTTAACTTAGGTTAATTTCAATATACACATCTTTCAAGATACCTTGGACATTGCTGTCCCAGGTAGCCATAAGTGGTAATAAATATGGAGTGAGACACATGCTGGGAAGAGTCAATAGAAGCTATGGAGTAGGTATGGACAGAGCATACATTCCTCCTGCTCACTTCATATACCTAAAACTCTATTAACATGACAAGAGGTAATTGCAAGACAGCAAGGATAATGTAGTCTACGTGATGCCAGGAAGAAGGAAGGAACATGGATTTTTACAGAGAACAGTCTGCGACACATGTGGTGATAGTCTCTAAATTTTTTTAACTGACGTATAATGACATAAAACGTTAGATTAGTTATAAGAATACAACATATTGATTCCATATTTGTATATATTGCAAAATAATCATCACAACAAGTCCAGTTAACATCTGTCACCATACAGTTACACGTTTTTTTCTTGTGATGAGAATTTTTAAGGTCTACTTTTTTTAGCAACTTTCAAATATGCAATACAGCATTAACTACAGTCACCATGCTGTACATCGCATTCCCATGATCTATTTATTGGGTAACTAGAGGCCCGGTGCACGAATCCATGCATGGGTGGGGTCTGGCCGGCCTTCCCCAATCTGGGATGATCGGGCTGGACAGCTAGGGGAGGAGACATGGGAGGTTGGCCAGCCATCCCCGCCCCCTGGTCAAACTCCCGGTCAAGGGGACAATTTTCATATTAGCCTTTTATTATATAGGGTTGGAAGTTTGTACCTTTAAAATAACACACAAGCTCATAAATAATCTCTTTATTGTTCTCCCAAAGTCTCCCTTTTTTCTATAGTATATTATTCACATCACAGAATAGAATTTTAGTAAAATATATGGAATCATGTTTCTTGGTGCTTAAAACTTGTTTGGATTCCCCACTAGATTTATGAGATACTCCAATTCTGAGCATGTAAGACCCCAGGTCAGACCTGCCCTCACACATGCTCCAATGACACTGGCATTTCTCCTATGCCTTAAACTAACCTACTTGCTTCCCAGTGTAAGGTTTTCTCCATCCATCAATCATAATAATTATAAGTGTTATAACTTTGTTCAAAATGAGTAACCAAAACTTCGATCACAATGGTTTAAAGGAAAAAAGGCTTTATTTGTCTCACACAACAAAAACTTAAGGGCAGGGTATGTAGAAATGATCTGATGGCTCAGTGATATCCAAAAAGATTCAGAATCCTTTCAACTCTGCACAACCATGTTTTGTGTCTCTCTTTTATCTTCATGAAAGAAAGATGATGCTCTTCCTTCAGGCATCCCATTCCTGCACAGTCAGGAACAAGGAGGAAGGGCCCAAAGTCTTTTCCCTGTAAGAATTTGTCCATATATTCTGGTGGGAAAACTCCATTCTCACGTGTTCATCAAATTGACCATAAATATGGCACATTGACACCTCTAGATGGAAAAAAGTTGGACGTTTTAGCTTTTGTAATAGTAGAAGCAAGAACAAAAAGTAGATTGTTTTTGGGTCACCAATTCACAGCACCTTCCAAATCCCAGATCCTTACAACCATATTTTCTGCTAGTCATTCAGTTTTAGATTAAATGTCACCTCTTCAGAAAGGCCTTCTGTGCTGCATATTTTTGATGTGCCACTCTATACATTCTTTACCTTGCTATGTCCCTAAGAGACTAACCTTTGTGGATTGCTTTAATTGGATTCCTTGCTCCTTGACTTTTGGTCAATGAGAGACTTTGGAGAATGACAAAAGGGTGATCTTGGGTTATTTATCTCCTATCTCCCTCCCTGCCCATCCACAGATCTTTCCCAATGTCCTTCAGATCCTGTCTGTCACTCATCTCTTACAGCTACATTATTTGAGGTTCTCTGACTTTTCCCTATATGTATGTGTCCCTTTATATTTAGGGGTAGTAATGGTTCCTTAGTTCTTGGGCCCAAGAAATTTACCTAGTCCTGTTAGTTTTTCTTACCCCTGCCTACATCTTTCTTTATTCAATTGCCCTGTTTGAGTGGACCATTTATTTCTTGACATTGTCCCTACTAGCATACTTTTTAAGCTACCACATCTAAAGTAGGTCTCCAGTAGGTTTAAGGTTCATCACCCTATTTTAATTACTTGCATAGTACTCATTATCTGACATTTTTTATTATGTATATACTGTTTACTTCCCCCTACTAAAAAGTAGGCTCCTTGAGAGTAGGTACCACATCTATTTTGTTCACTGTTTTATTTCCAATACCTATAATACTGCTACATAATATGTGTTCAAGATTTGTTGAGTGAATAGCAAGTGCTACATATGTATTTGTTCATTGAATGTTGCCTAGAGTGACTATTTATCCAATTACCCAAGCCCTCCCATTTTGAACTCACCTTCATGCCCCTAATAGTTTCACCAAGAACACCTCTAGACCAAGTGTACCTGCAGTTGAAACCTAGCCCTCCTGGGAGGCTAAATTCCTTTGTGTCAAAACATTTAATGATGACTTCTGAGTTCTATTTAAATCCTTTGGGTGAAGACTTCTGAATTAATTCCTTTGGTCTTTACCGTCATCAGACTTATCGTTGGCCATGTAAACTATCATCAAGTAGTGAGTCTATTTCAGGACGAAAGGAGAAGCTATGTATCATTAATGTGATTACAGGTGATGCAAAGTGTATCTGTACCTTTACTTCCTAGTTGTGGAAAAACTGATACATGTTTTTTATTCTCAGAATATTCATGCTGCATGGAACAAACTGACATATCTGGATGTGGGGTGGGGGGATGAGAAGAGATAAACCAAAGAATTTAGATAATTATATGCATAGTCCATGGACACAGGCAATTGGGTAGGGAAGACCTGGGGCGGGTAAGGGCTGGGAGGACGGGGCATGGGAGATATCTGTAATACTACCAACAATAAAAATATATTTTTTTAAAAAGATACAAATATAAAATTAAATAGACTTAAATAAAAAAAGATTATTCATGCTAAATGGCTGTATGTGTGGCATAGTTCCAAATACCATGTCAAGCAGTTTTCCTCACATGTTCAGGAATCAGTTAAATATTCCATCACATCCATCACACTTCTAGAAGCATTTATTGATTCATTTTCTGCTCAGAGCAGTTTTTTAATAACTATCTCTCATTGGAATGTAGCATACCCAGAAATTAAGGTTGCAGAGAGAGTAAACTATCGTCTAAAACAGTGAATATGCAAGACATAAAAAAAGCAAATTTCAGAGTTTAGCATTAAGAATGTGTTTATCTGTTGGAAAAGACATAAATGAAATTTAATGAATATAATGTTTGGGATAATTACACCTTAGTTTAAATCTGGCATATGAAGATTTATCTGCCATGTCATATTGTTATATTTTATTACTTCATGTTTTGGGTGGAATGTTTTTCTTCCCATTACTGTGAACATGAAATGAGATCTTAAAGTTAAATTACTAGTATATACATATATAAAATAATAAATTATATATTTATATTAATATATAGCTATTTTTATAATAATATACCATATACACAATATTTATACAGGGTATCCCAAAAATGTATGCACACTTTGAATAGTTATTAATTCCAATGGGTTAAATCTCAAGAGAAAGAAACACCAATTGAGCTATCAGCTGTTAAAGCGTATATCATTTTTTGGGACACTCTGTATATAATGTAATATAAATATTTTATGTATAATATAATAATGTAATGCTATAATGAAATATAAAAATTATTATATATTATATAATATATGTAATATTATAGTATATGATATTATATATATCTTTAAGAAAATGAACCAGAAACATTGTTAGGTAAGATTTGGATTATTTTCTAACATGATGGGGAAGAAAATGCATGGAAGGGTAAGTATTAGATCAGACTCAGTTTGAACTTCTGGGAAAAAAATAGGCAAGTAAGAAATCATATGTGAATGTATGTTTGTAATCATAAGGTGATGGACATTAAAGAGAGTGCTCAATAGCACCAGGTTTATGTTAAAAATAGTAAGTAGCATCTGAGAAAAGGCAACATAGGATAAAGATGAGTAGTTTTTATAAAATATTTAAAGAGTTTCACCTATATGGCCAGCTTCTTTACTGCTTCCTATCCCTCATTCTGTTTAACTTCTCTCCTCCACAATAGCATATCTCTTTTCAAGGGAGCAATCATCATTTACACAAAGGCAGGCAGAGGATTGATGTGTTGCAGAGGACTGTTGCTCACCTGGTGCTACCCTGCAACTTCCAGTGAGGTACTCACTGACTCTGGTCCCACTATAATTCAAACACAAGATTAAAAATAAGATGAGGGGAAAGTACTCCTAAGGAAATGAAGAGGGAAAGGAGAGAAATTAAAGCAAGAGCCTGATGTTCCTAAATTCATTTTTAAATTAGGTACCTCTACCGTGTATTTACAACTTAAAATATACTACATTTGAAAGTAAATGGTTAGTTTCAAAAGGACTGAACAATTCCATTCAATTTAAAATGAAGATGGGGTCATTCTATTTTTAAAGGGTAAAGAGAGTCCAATATATGATGACGGAAGAAGATTTGACTTTGGGGAGAAAGACACACAATGAAATATACAGATAATGTATCATAGAATTGCACACTTGAAACCTATATAATTTTCTTAACCAATGTCACCTTAATAAATTTAAAATTTTTCTTCACCTCTGTTTTGCTTAATTATTGTTCTCCTTTTTGTGTTTCTTTGCTTTGCTGGTGCGCCATAAACTTATAAATTGAATGCATCTGGAATTCCATGGCTCACTGTGTTCAGACTACATAACTTTGCAAGAGGTCAGTGCTATTGACCAATTAAAGAATGTTTTATATTTTTTTACAGTTGGGAAGCTCATCATATCTCCCTCTCCTTCCTGATTTATTCCAAGACAAGACCTTGGAATTTTCAAGTGTAAATCTAGTGTGTTACAAATAGAAGGCATATATCAAGCCAATTGCTCATAGGCAGCGCCACGTTTCATGGCATGCGAAGTTCAGAAGGGAAAAATAGCCCTGCTATATGCAGGAACCATTACATGCTTTAAATTATATCAATAAAGAAATGGAGACCAAAGGATAACAGAGGTTTACAGCATCATTAAGCAGGCAAATGACTCCATGTGGAAGAACCAATGAGTTGAGTAGAAGGCACAGTAGGATGTTTCTTCCCAAATTTCTCATAACATAGAAGCTCCTATTTTGGAGAATAATGCAGGAATTTAAAAACCATTAGAAAATATTTTCTACTACATAACTTTTTTAAATTGAATTTATTGGGTTGACATTGGTTAATAAAATTATATAGGTTTCATGTGTACAATTCTATAATACATCCTCTGTATATCTTATTGTGTGTTTCACCTCCCCAAGTCAAGTTTCTTTCCATTTCCATTTATCTCCCCTTTAATCTCTTCTACCTTCCGCCACCCCTCTTTCCCTCTGGTAATCATCATACCATTGTCTGGGTTTGTTTGTTTTTAATTTTCTTAATCACTTCACTTTTTTCCACCCAGTCCCCCAATACCCCTCCACTCTCACAGTTGTCAGTCTGTTCTCTGTATCTATGAGTCTGTTTCTATTTTGTTTGTTAGCTGATTTTGTTCATTAGATCCCACATATAAGTAAAATCATATAGTACTTGTCTTTCTCTGACTTATTTTACTTAGCATGATACTATCTAAGTCTATTCACACTGTGACAAAGGTAAGATTTCCTTCTTTTTTATGACTGAGTTGTATTACATTGTGTATCACAGCTTTTTTTATCCACTCACCTACTGATGGACACTTGGGCTACTTTTAAATCTTGGCTATTGTAAATAACACTGCAATGAACATAGTGGTGCATATGTTCTTTTGAATTAGTGTTTTGGTTTTCTTTGGATATATTTCCAGAAGTGGAAACATAGGGTCATGATTTGAAAACAGTTTTGGACATGTAGAAAATAGAAAATTACCATAACAGAAAAAATCTACCAAAATTATAGATAACTTATAATTTATTGTGTGCATATATTATATATTAGAGTAGGGGTCCTCAAACTACGGCCCATGGGCCACATGCGAATACAAATATTGTATTTGTTCCCATTTTGTTTTTTTACTTCAAAATAAGATATGTGCAGTGTGCACAGGAATTTGTTCATAGTTTTTTTTTAAACTATAGTCCGGCCCTCCAACTGTCTGAGGGACAGTGAACTGGCCCCCTGTTTAAAAAGTTTGAGGACCCCTGTACTAGAGGCCCGGTGTACAAAATTCATGCACTGGGGGTTGTCCCTCAGCCCAGGCTGCACCCTCTCCAATCTGGGACCCCTCAGGGGATGTCCAACAATCCAGGACTACTGGCTCCCAACCGCTCGCCTGCCTGATTGCCCCTAACCACTTCTGCCTGCCAGCCTGATCACCCCTAACCACTCCCCTGCCAGCCCGATCGCCCCCAACTGCCCTCCCCTGCTGCCCGATTGCCCCCAAATGCCCTCCCCTGCTGGCCATTTTGTGGCTGTGTGGGCCACCATCTTTGAGGGCGTGGCAGTCAATTAGCATATTCCCTCCTTATTGGCTGTGGGCGCCGCCATCTTTTGCGATGATGTGAGGGTCAATTAGCATATTCCCTCTTTAATAGATAGGATGTACTTTATTGATTTTTTTTTTACAGAGAGGGAGGGAGAGGGATAGAGAGTTAGAAACATTGATGAGAGAGAAACATCAATTAAGCTGCCTCCTGCACACTCCCTACTGGGGATGTGCCCACAACCAAGGTATATGCCTTTGACTGGAATCGAACCTGGGACCCTTCAGTCCGCAGGCCTACGCTCTATCCACTGAGCCAAACCAGTTAGGGCAGATGTACTTTAAAAAGTAATTTTAATACAAACCAATACTGTATATGTTAAAAAACAAATAAGAATAATCCATTACCCAATTGATCCTTTTTTATATTTTAGAAAGTATACTTTCTAATTGGTACCCTATATATCTATTTAGTCAATAATTTATTTCCTAATTTTGAGTGGATTATTTTTCCTTCTGAAAGTATGCTTTGATAAACTATAGAGTTAGAGGTGAGGGCAGAGTTACTGAGCCATAAGTCCACCATATCTGACAAAATACAATTGTATCTCCTGCTTTACCAGGTCAGTTTTCTCCAACCTAACATACCCCATTCCAGGGATGATGTACTGCTTTTGTTTTGTTTTGTTTTGTTGTTTTTTGTTTTTTGTTTTTTTTTGAAGATCAGACAGCTCTCACAGAGTAACAGAGGACAGGAGGCTAACTTGATCATTCTTTTGTACCGCAATTCCAGGAGAATTGCACAGTCCTCCCCCATTGTCCAATTTTAAGCATTCAGAAGATGGCACAGAAATAATAATCTGAGCCCTTGAGTTTAGTACTTCAAGCAACAGCCAAATGCAAGTGCAGGCTTTCTATATCAGGGCATTGAAACTCTGGAGGAGTTACCTCTGCCAGAGAAGTGAGTGAATATTCCAAGATTCCATCTTCCAGCAGCAGCAAGAGCTAATTTTCAAGTTATTCATGAATAGTGTCTTTAATAAAGGAATCATATCTCAGATGATAGTCATCTAGGTACAATAAATGTTGCCAGAATAAGCAGAATATTCCTTCAGAACTTTACAGGATATTTGGTTTCTAACAGATCTTACAGGTAAACTATACTTTGAAACATGTAAATAACTGAACAGTGGTTGAAGAGGTACCATAGAATTATGAATGAGGAATAGTTTGGATTCTGGATTCAGACTGTCTGGGTATGCATCCCAGCTCCAGCATTTATTGGCCACATGACTTTTGGCAATTTACCTAGATTCTCTGTGCCCATTCACTCTTTACTATAAAATTGATGTCATATAAACTGTACTAATTGGAGAAAATGGTGAACAGGATCACTCAACTGGATATTTAACCTTCTCATTTCTGAATTTCTGTCACTAAATGTAGTCCTAGACATATAGTCTATACTCAATAAATACCTGTTACATGAATGGCTGAAGAAATGAAAAGAATCCAGTTAAGTGTCCTAGTGTTATAGAAACAAGAAAAAAGGTAATGTGAATATGAGGTGATAAAATCAAGTTTGAAGTAAAATTTTAATAAATTTTATTGAATGAGTTACAAAAGTAACTAGAGTAGGTAATGTTTTATGCTTTATGAATAAGTCAAACAATCCTATCTAATAAAAGAGAAACATGGTAATTGGCATATGACCGCTACCCTTCCCATTGGCTAATCAGCAAGATATGCAAATTAACTGCCAGCCAAGATGGCGGCCGGCAGCCAGGCAGCTTGAAACTAACATGAGGCTTGCTTGCTTCAGTGACAGAGGACTCCAACGTTCCCCGTCTGCTTTGCTGGCCTCTGAGCTTGCAGTTTAAGAAACATTGTAACAAATATAGAAGCTAAACACAACCCCAGAAACCTGCTTTCAGCGAGTTGGGATCTCAGAGCTGGAGTTGATACAGAGTTTCGATTATAGAACCGAAACAAACCAGATACCTGCTTTCAGGAGTGGAGCCCTAAGAGCTGGAGCCTCAGAGCTAAAGCTGGCCCAGAATTAAAAAAAAAAGAAAAAAAGGATCAGTTGGGAGCTTCTGTCACCTGCCAGCCTGAAAACAGCCCTCAGCCCCTCACCCAAACTGGCCAGGCACCCCAGTGGGGACCCCCACCGTGAAGGGTGTGTGACCAGCTGCAAACAGCCATCATCCCCTCACCCAGGCTGGCCAGGCACCCCAGTGGGGACCCCCACCATGATCCAGTACACCCTTCAGGGCGAACCAGCTGGCCCCCACACGTGCACCAGGCCTCTATCCTATATAGTAAAAGGGTAATATGCCTCCCAGCACTGGGATCAGTGGAGCCGCGAGGCCTCCTGACACCAGGATAAGCGCGACAGGGGGCAGCACCCAAACCCCTGATTGCCCTGCGGCTCTGTGTGTGACAGGGGGTGGGGCCACAACCTCCCTATCAGCCCTGCTCTGTTCGTGACAGGGGAAGGCGCCCCAACCTCCTGATCAGCCCTGCTCTGTGCCTGATATGGGGGAGCTCCCCAACCCCCTGATCGCCCTGAGGTTCTGTGTTTGACAGGGTGCGGCGCCCCAACCCCCCCCCCCCCCCGCCGATGGGCCCTACTCTGTGTGTGATGGGGTAGAGCCATAACCTCCCCATCGGCCCTGCCCTGAGTGTGACAGTGGCAGCACCCCAACCCCCTGATCGGCCCTGCTCTGTGGGTGATAGAGGGCGACGCCCCAAAGCCCTGATCCGCCCAGCCCTGAGTGTGACAGGGGGTGGTGCCCCAACTCCCCTATTGCCCCTACTCTGTGAGTGACAGGGGGGAGCTCCCTAACCCCCTGATGGGCCCTGCTCTGTGCTTGACAGGGGGGAGCTTCCCAACCCCCTGATGGGCCCTGCTCTGTGCGTGGCAGGGGGCAGCGCCCCAACCCCCTGATCAGCCCTGCTCTGTGCGTGACAGGCGGTTGCGCCACAACCTCCCCATCAACCCTGCCTTGAGTGTGACAGGGGGCGGTGTCCCAACCCCCCAATCGGCTTTACCCTGAGCATGACTGAGGGTGGCATCGCAACCTCCCAATCCCCCGGCTCTATGCATGACAGGGAGCGGTGCCCCAACTCCCCAATCGGCCCTGCTCTGAGCCCGACCAGGGGCTGCACCTAGGGATTGGGCCTGCCCTCTGCCACCCGGGAGCAGGCCTAAGCCAGCAGGTCATTATCTCCCGAGGGGTCCCAGACTACGAGAGGGCACAGACCGGGCTGAGGGACTCGCCTTCCCCCCTAGTGCACAAATTTTTGTGCACTGGGCCTCTAGTATTATATATTGAAAAATCAAAAGACATAAGAAAAGCAGTGGATGAACCAACACTAAAGCTAGTATAAATGTTAAAATCAAAATAATTAAATTATTTTATCAAGCCCTAACTGGTTTGGCTCAGTGGGTAGAGCATTGGCCTGTGGACTCAAGGGTCCCAGGTTCGATTCTGGTCAAGGGCATATACCTTGGTTTCAGGCAAATTCCCAGTAGGGAGTGTGCAGGAGGCAGCTGATTGATGTTTCTCTCTCATTGATGTTTCTAACTCTCTATCCCTCTCCCCTCCTCTCTGTAAAAAATCAATAAAATATGTTTTTTAAAAATTATTTTAGCAAGCACACAAAATAATCTTTGGAAGACTACTGATATAATTACTAGAGGCCCGGTGCATGAAATTGTGCGTGGGTGCGGTCCCTAGGCCTGGCTGGTGATTGAAGTGTGAGCATCTGGCACGGAAGGACAGGTTCCCCAAGCCCCTGTGTTCCCCTCTTCCGCTGGTCGCTGTCTGCGGGATGATCAGTGGGGCAATTGGGCCCCACTCGCACCACCTTGGCCTGGTGCTCTCTGCTCACCTACTCCATCATCTTGCCACTCTCGTCGGGACCCATCGTGGCTGGCAGCACCTCCACTGCCACCTGTTGCTAGTGCCACCAAGCCAATGCCCGCCATGTTCTGCACCACCCCCTGGTGGTCAGCACACATCATAGTGAGTGATTGAACTCTCGGTTGAATTCTCGGTCAAAGGGACAATTTGCATATTAGGCTTTTATTATATAGGATTACCAAAGCAGTTGGACATGAACAGGAAATACATTTTTGCCATGAGGAAAAAAAAAGAAGAAAATAGTGTAGGTAAAAATTGAGTGATAGTGGATGATAAAGGGAGGACTTTTATTTTAGTAAAATAAGTCATACTATGGTTTAGATTGTGAGTGAAAAAGGTGTGGAAGGTGACTAGCGCTGGGGAGATTTAAAGACTATTAGACACTTAAGAAATTGCAAAGATAAAAACAATAAAATAGCAATGACACAAATGTCTCTTTTATATACTGTGCCATTTTCCCATGTGGTTTTTACGACCTTGAGTTAACCCCATTTTATACTTAGCACACTGCCTGCTGCATGAGGTACACATGTTAGAGTAAAAAGATAGTTGAATGGCTTCAGCTAAAGATATGATTTTGTAGGAGGCATGTTTTGTGTGATGGAAGAGTCTCCAAAGAACCTTTAAACCAGTGGTCCCCAACCTTTTTTTGGCCATGCCTCACCTAAGCATCTCTAAAATCCTGATACCCTCCCCCATGACATATAATTCTTATTATTCAAATAGTGAACTCCTATTCACATGGAGGAAGCCTAAAAGGCCATTAACTTGGTCAAAACAAGTTTCCAAAGAACATTGCATCCATGAAAGAGAAAAATAAAAGAACGAAAGGACAGTTGAAGGACTGAGGAAGAAATCACTAAGAAATTGTTTTAAAAAATAATATGAAGTGATATGAAAAAATAGCAAAGTTTCAAAACATATAGAGAACTGAAATGCATAAATATGTCACAATATATATTTACTAGAGGCCCAGTGCACAAAATTTGTGCACTGGAGGGGTTGTCCCTCAGCCCAGCCTGCACCCTCTCCAATCAGGGGAAGTCCAACTGCCGGTTTAGGACCGATCCCTGCAGTTGGACATCCCTCTCAGAATCTGGGGCTGCTGGCTCCTAACTACTCACCTGCCTGCTTGCCTGATTACCCCTAACCGCTTCTGCCTGCCAGCCTGATCACCCCCTAACTGCTCCTCTGCTGGCCTGATTGACACCTAACTGCTCTCCTGCCAGCCTAATCGCCCCAACTGCCTTCCTCTGCAGGCCTGGTTGCCCCCAACTGCCCTCCCCTGCCAGCCATATTGTGGCATCGTGGGGGTGGCCATCTTGTGACAGTGTGGCGGCAGCCATCTTATGGTGGCCATCTTGTGACGATGGGGGGGCGGCCATCTTGTGGTGATGTGAGGGTGTGAGGGTCAATTTGCATATTACCTCTTTATTATATAGGATATACTATATAGGAGGCCCCTAGAATCATAAGAAATACAAAAAATTTACTGTTAATAACTCATTCTCAAATTTCCCCCCTTATAAATCAAATTGCCTCCTTGCGGGGTATGTACCCCACATTGGCAACAACTGCTTTAAACAAAGTTGAATTACTTGAGTTGTAATTACTTCACAATATATTGGTAAAACTGTCATGGTTTCAGAATCCATAAAAGAGAGACTCTACAGACGAGAGACCATGGTGGAGTGATGTCTCTGATCCTAGTCAGTGAAATGAAAGAAACTGAAGAAGGGAAAGAAAATCAACACTGCTCAGCACCTAATATATGCCAAACACTAGGCAAAGTGTTTAAGGTTCATTATCTTATTTAATTCACAAATAAACTCAAGAAGTAGGTACTATTATTGTCCCTTATTTTGGTGAAAGTGAGAAAAGTGAGTCTCACTATGATTTAGTAAATTACCCAGTGCCACATAGGTATATGAAACAGTACTGAGTCTTAACCTTAGAATTCTTTTTACGCTCATGATCACAACAATCCTATACAATTGCAAATAGAAACTAACCCTGTCAGAATAAACTATTCATTAAGTCAGGTGGGTACAGCACTGTGAAAAATGCAGACATACATGAATTACGGTGTCTTCATTAAGGCTCTGTTATCTGGGCTGTAGAGCAGGCAGCTGTTAAGTATTTATAGTGCAATTGATGATGGTGGTTTTTTTCTCCTCTTAAGTGTTCAGAATTTAAAATAACTACTGCAGAGTAATAAAGGAAAAGGAACATTGTATTCCTCGCTTGATTAAGAGAAAGACATTGCATTATTTTAGTTGCTGTCAGTTAAACAGGAATGAAGCCATGATATTTAAATCTGCAAAATAACATTCTTCATTGGTAGACTGGCTTACTGACTTTATTCTCATTTCTGGCATACTTTAATTGATACATAACAAAATTCAAATATATCTGTGGGATGCAAGGAAGTAAGCTTTGAGTTAATTGTAGGAATGAAATATTTTTCTCATTGAGTCTCTTTTGTGATAGACTTGATGACAAGTAGAATACTTTATTAACTTCATGGATGCATACAGAGTAAAACCAATAATTAAAATGCTCATTCACAAACCAACTTATTTATATTCAGTGCTAGCTTTCAAGCTTAACACTCATTAAATTGAAAACAATACATAAGCGTATTATGGCAGGGTTCACTACATGATTCAAAAATTACCACGGGATTAGATTGTCATATTGAGAGGTTTTCAGATAAAATTGGGAGATGATTATTTTGATGCTGTATTTTATATTGTAATCACGTGTGATGAGAAGTATTATCACATAATTCCTCCAATAGTAGATATGTATATTCTGGAGGCTTCCGCAGAGCAAGCTCAACGCACTTTCTAAAGTAGTGATATTTATTTATTTATTTATTTATTTATTTATTTATTTATTAAAAATATTTTTTTATTGCTTTGAAAGAGGAAGGGAGAGAAAGAAACATCAATGTGAGAGAGAATCATTGATTGGCTGCTTCCTGCATACACCCTACTGGGAACTGAGCCTGTAGCCTGAGCAGATGCTCTTAACCAGAATCAAACCTGGGATGCTTCAGTCAGTAGGCTGGTGCTCTATTCACTGAGCCAAACCAGCTAGGACTAAAGTGTTATTATTTGTACGTACTTATATTAGTATTTTAAACTCAAAATAGAGCTGAATAATTATTTTCCTGTATAAAATATACTTCTGTTGAATATTTATAAAGAGACAATAATTGAATGGATTAATAGGATAAAGACTCTAATAATGTCAACATTAAAATTTTTTTAATAAAAATGGACTCTAATGAAACATTGCTTCTATAAACAATGTTGAAAGCAGGCTTGCAATCTCAACAAGGATATTTTAAATCATCATGGAAAGTATTTAAAGTGGAGAAGAGTTTTAGAGAGCCATGCTAAAGAAGATCCACTGTGGGAAGTCAGTGGTAAACCAATATTATGGGAGGTTGTCCCTGGACAGTGTGGTTTTTATTGTCCTTGGATGGAAATTAAATTTACCTCATCTATGGTACAATTGATTGTGATTAGATAAAGGAAAAAATTCCTTAGAAATAGTAAGGGACATAGATGATTGCTGTTATTACATAATGGCAGCTGAAAACTGCTGATTCCATACTCAAACAACATGGAATCCAAAAGGATAAAATAATAGCTTTCAGGCACCTCTGTAGTTCCTGAGAATTTGTGATTGTAGAAATATGTTGCTTCTGTTGGAAAGGAATGAAAAAAGACACTCTAATTATACTGATGTATGATGTGGCAAGTATTGTGTTAACATCTCTGATATAGTTATGTAGTGTAATAAAGGATCTGTACATTCATCAATAGAATTAAATAAAAACCAGACTTATATAGACTTGGACCCAATAAACTGCAGCCTTTAGACCAAATTTGGCCTGTAATGTATTTTGTAAACCCCATAAGCTACATATAATTTTAACATTTCAATGTGTTGTAAACAAACAAACAAAGAAAGAGGAATATGTAACAGGGACCTTGTCCTGCAAGGTCTTAAAATGTCACTGTCTGCCATGCTGGGCTAAATAAACCCCTCCCCCCAAATGCCCATGTCCTAGTCTCCAGAGTCACTGAGTGTGACCGTCTATGGCAAAAGGACTTTGCAGATGTCATTGACTTTAGGATCTTAAAATGGAGAAATTATCTGTGATTATCCAGATGGGTGACCTATAATCACAAGGGTCATATGAGGGAGAGGCAGGAGATAAAGTAGGAGATGGAAGGATGAAAGTAAGAGAGTGCAGTGATCCTGAGTCAAAAAATGCAGTTGGCTTCTAGAAGACAAAAAAGGCAAAAAAAAAAATGAATTCTATCCTCAGTGTCTCCAGAAGAAACCAGCCCTGATGACACCTTGACTTTCGGTGTAAGGATCAATTCAAACTTTTGACTTCCAGGACTACAGGAGAAAAACAAAATTGTGTTGTTTTAAGCCACTAAATTTTGGTAATATTTTATAGCAGCAACAAGAAAACTAATACATAAGCCATTTACAGAAACAGTTTAATGATCCCTGAGGTAGATGGTGATGCTCAGGAGAGAAAACATTTGGGGAGGCTGATTTAAATCCTCAAATGATATAATGCCTCTAGAAACCGATTTCTCAGAAAAAATATTTAAATTTGGCCTTAGGAAAAATACACACTCAGTTAAATGCCTCCATCATCACATACATTTTCAAATCATTACAGGTTATCAGAGGCAAAAAGATAATTCTGCAGGTATAAGTAAGAATACCAAAAGACCTGTGAGTGAATATGGTCAAGAGTAATAAACTTTGTAGAGAAAAATCCTACTCACAATCAAATTGCTCAGTTTATGGTATTCTTTAGGATGTTATTGGGCATGTTTATTGTGTGTGTGTGTGTGTGTTTTATAAAGTACTATAGAAAATGTTGAAAACTAATAATGAGAAATATACTGCAAGGAGATGTTGACCAAATTGGGAAAATGAATATGAAGGAAGTTGTTAAGCAGCCTGTCTGCAATCCATTTTCTCCTTTTATAGTAGAGTGATTCTGACAAATAAACAACCAACCAACTTGAATTATTTCAAGTGGAACATGGGTCCTTCCAAGTATTGGTGCCAATAAAGAAAAACAAAAAAGTGACCAAATCACAAATGCACAGATAACTACAGTTCTGTACCTAACAGCTAGCCACATTTAACATGTTTCTGAGGAAGCAGGAACTTACTTTATGTATAAGTCCCTTTTCCCCACAAAGCCGAATGAAAAAAAACAAGGTCAGAATTTTCTAAACCTGTAGCCACATAGAAAAACTGTACATTGTTGTCCATTCATTTGAAAAGCAAAGTCACTAGGATGGTATAAAAGATATAACCAGTACCTTTTAACTTTCTGATGATTAATGCATTTTCCCTAAGATTGAGAAAAGAGAGATGAGTGTGACAGGTGTTTCACTGGTCTCTGGTTGAAAAAGCATCATAAATGTCTACAAATGTTGAAAATAAGAAACACACACACACACACAAACACACACACACAAGCACACACACACACACACACACACGCACACTATTTCAACAGCCACTGTTTGAACTCCATGCTTCTAGTCATATAGGAGGTTTAGAAAAAGTGTTTTCATAGCTTAATGTATACCCATAATAAACCCAAGGAACACTAGGAGACCATTCATTTCAGAGCAGGAATAACACCAATATGGCAAATCCAGTTTTAGTTCTATCAGCATCACCAACCCAAATGGTAATATAGGGGTTAACAAATCAATTTAACCTTTCTAAATTAGTTTGTTATATTACATTCTATTGATCTTTTCTAATGCAAATGTATTGCTGACAAAATACACTGAAGATTTGTTTGACCTCTTTATTTGTTGTAGGATATGGCAATTAATTTTTTATTGAGATTCCAATTAGTTTTCTGCTCTTACAGTGTTTTACCTAAATCTTCCTTTAAAGTTCTCTAAGGTTACCAGGAAAAGATCATCTAAGCATGACTGTATTAAAAGGTAGAAGTAAAGAACACATTACTTATGTTGTGTACAAAATTGAGGTTACTATAGGTTAACTGAATCAGATTCCTCGAAGAGATAAAGATGCTCTAAATCATGACGAATTAATCAGAAAACTCTAATTGAAAAACAGGACCACAGTAGTCTATTATAAAAGGGGAGAAAGTGCCAAATTAGCACAACAGAGCAGGGAAATCTCAAAGAAATGTTACAGACCATTGCCATCATGACCCTTGTAAAGTGTTCTTACAGAGAAGAAAGCACACAAAAAAGAAAGCTCTAAGGAGCAGGGCTTCATGATTAGGACCACCTAAGGAGAGTCTCTAACAAAAGAAAATTGAGTTCTGTAATTGAAGGTGGTCTGCATGTAAAAATTTCAGACGTCCCTGCAGATACCAAGACAGGGGTGAAATCTCAGTAATTACTGAAGGGCAAGTGAAAGGAAGGTTACAGATGATATTAGAGACACAACAAAGAAGAGAGAAGAACTTTGAAGTACAACTCTGTAACAATCACAGCTAGTACCAACCATTCAGGTTGAAAATTAAAAAGTACAAAAGTACATTTAAGAAAGCTATCCTCTGACACCATACAGTTCGTAGAATATTATTGACTATATTCCCTATGCTGTACTTTACATCCCCATGACTATTCTTTAACAACCAACCTGTACTTTTTAAAAATATATTTTTATTGATGAATTTCAGAGGCAAAGGGAGAGAGAGAGAGAGAGATAGAAGCATCAATGATTAGAAAGAATCATTGACTGGCTGCCTCCTGCACACTCCCCACTGGGAATCGTGCCAGCAACACGGGCATGTGCCCTGACCAGGAATTGAACTGTGACCTCCGGGTTCATAGGTCCATACTCAACCACTGAGTAGGAACAATCTGTACTTCTTAATTCCATCCTCTTTTTCACCGATATCCCTAACCCCTCCCATCTAACAATGATCTAATGAGATTTATTGGGATGATCACTTAGTAAGTTATATAATGTCGAATCACTGGGGAGTACAGTGAAAACTAACAATATATAGTATGTCAACTGTAATTTAAAAATAAAAATGTTATTTAAATTTTTTAAAAAAATCTATTCTCTTTCTACTCTGATCTACCTGTTATTTACTGGCTTTGAATAAGGATGAAAGAGTGGTTGAAAAATAAGGAGAATGAGGTACACAATCTGGAAATGTCCCAGACATGCATAAATAAAACTACAGTGAACAGGAACACTGCTCTACCCATCTAAGCATTTAGCTCCATATGGGGAGAATCCGTTCTTCAAATATTCATATATCTCAGCTTGCAGTGGTTCTCAACCTTCTGGCCCTTTAAATACAGTTCCTCATGTTGTGACCCCAACCATAAAATTATTTTCATTGCTACATCATAACTGTAATGATGCTACTATTATGAATCTTAATGTAAATATCTGATATGCAGGATGGTCTTAGGTGACCCCTGTGAAAGGGTCGTTCAACCCCCAAAGGGGTTGCGACCCACAGGTTGAGAACCGCTGGCTTAGAGGATTTGGAAGGGAGAAAGGGAAGAAGAGTAGAGTGTGAAAGCTCTCACTTTAGGTATGAGAATGGGTACTCCATTCTCATACCTAAATCTCTACCCTGATGTCATTTATACTTATAAAATCCTAGCTAATAAAAGAATAATATGCAAATTAACTGTCACTCCTCACTCTGTCAGTCCGTCACAAAGATGGCTGCAGCCACGGAGCTGGAGCCAGCAGGACGTTTGCATTGTCCCCAGCGATGGAGGAAGCCAAGCTTCCCACCTGCACTGCCGACACTGAGCTCCACTCAAGGTTACAAAATTTCAATTATAGAAGTTAAATAAATCCCAGATACCTGCTTCCATCCCGTGGGCGTGGCCAGCCTGAAAATGGCCATCAGCCCCTCACCCAGGCTGGCCAGGCACGCCAGTGGGAACCCCTGCCCCCTCCAAAGGGGTTGTGGCCAGCCTGCAAACAGCCATCAGCCCCTCACCAAGGCTGGACAGGCATCCCAGCGGGATACCCCCACCCTACCCTCAAGGGGGTGTGACCAGCTTACAAACAGCCATCAGCCCTTCACCCAGGCTGGCCAGGCACCCCAGGGGGGACCCCTCACCTGAAGAGGCTGTGGTCAGCCTGCAAACAGCCCTCAGCCCCTCACCCAGGCTGGCCAGGCACCCAAGCGGGACCCCCACCCTGACCCGGGACACCCTTCAGGGCAAACCAGCTGGCCCCCTCCTGTGCACCAGGCCTCTATCCTATATAAGAAAAGGGTAATATGCAAATTGACCCTAACAGCAGAACGACTGGGAATGACTGGTCACTATGACACACACTGACCACCAGGGCACACACAGGGGAAGCTCTGCTCAGCCACAAGCCAGGCTGCCAGCTGCCAGCACTGCGGTGGTGCCGGGAGACTCTCCCGCCTCCTCAGCAGCACTAAGGATGTCTGAATGCAGCTTAGGCCTGCTCCCCGCTGGCAAGTGGACATCCTCTGAGGGCTCCCGGGCTGCCAGAGGGATGTCTGACTGACAGCTTAGGCGCAATCCCCTGGGGAGCAGGCATAAGCCAGCAGGTGGACATCCCCCGAGGGGTCCCAGACTGGGAGAGGGTACAGGCCGGGCTGAGGTACTCCCCTGAGTGCACAAATTTTTGTGCACTGGGCCTCTAGTGAGAGAATAAAATTGGATTAAACTGTGACTTCAAGTTTTCAGTAATCTGATATTTCTAAATATATGAAAATTTTGCTTTAATAAAAAGCATTAACAGCTTAAATATTGAATTTTAAAAATAAAAAATCTAATGTAATTGAATTCTTATATTGCCAACATGTCTTTGATGATTCCTTTATATCTACTATTTTTATACCAAACATATTGAGGTTGTTGACATATAAAAAATTGTGTGCTATGAACCAGACTGCATATTAATCTTAGATTTGATTCAAACATCAGAATTTATTGTACAAAAGCACTAACAATTTCACAGCAGTTAGGCATTTGCCATTGTCACTGAGGTATAAATTACTAGTCTATCACTACATTGGGCTGCTTTTTGGCATATTCGAAACAGTTTTGTTTTTTTTTTTAATCTAGCTATATCCTTGGGAAAATTCTGAAGTCCTTAGATTACTCTATTTCTAAGTACAAATCAAAAGTTAGGTTAATTTAGCATATTATAAGGCTGCCATATAACTCATGGTAATATTTTTATCTCTTGGATACTGCCAAGCTAATCTTAATAAGAAAAATATTTACTTATGGAGCCCTGCTCTGTATAGTGCAGTGGTAGAGGATCAGCCTGCATCACAAAGGGTCCTGGGTTTGAATCCAGTCAAGAGCACATATCTTGGTTGCATGTTTGTTCTCTGGCCTGTACAGTGGCAACCAATCTATGTGTCTCTCACTTCTCTCTTTCTCTTTCTCTCTCTCTGTTTCTGTCTCTTTCTCTCTTTCTGTCACTCTCTCTCCCCAACTTCCTCACTTTCACTTTCTCAAAAACCAACAACAATCAATGGAAAAAAATATCCTTGGGTAAGGATTAACCAACAAATAAATTAAGGGGAAATTTTTTCAAAGCAATATGATTAGTTTACATGTATTTTATTAGATATCTAGGGGCCCAGTGCATGAATTCATGCACCTTGAAAGAAACTGTGGGCCTCAAGGCTGTGGTGGGCACAGGGGTGGGTCTCAGTCCATCCTCTGTTCCCCTGCCTGGCCCTCCCACCATGGCCTTTCTCTCCTGTCTGCCAGCAGCCCTGCTCCCACCACCATCACTCCCATGCATAGATAGTGTCGGCCCTGCTTGCACCCACTGATGGCGCAGAGTGATTGGGGCTGGCGACAGCAGTGGGTGTGAGTGATGGCTGCCAGCCCAGTTCGCCCCTCAGGAGCAGGGAGAGGTGGAGAAGCCCTCAGTGGCGATCTGGGCTGGCAGCTGCTTCTGGCACCCATGGATGGCACTGAGCGATCAGGACTGGCACCGGGTGACAGCAGTGAGAGCGAGTGGAAACTCCGATGCCGGCTATGGGTACAAGCAGGGCTGGCACTGGCAGTGGGTGTGAGCAGCGGCTGCTGTCTCTGATCACTCCTCAGGAGCAGGGGAAGGTGGAGAAGCCCTGAGGGGCCATTGGAGCTGGCAGCTGTCACTCACACCAGCTGACAGCACCAAGCAATCAGGGCTGGTGCTAGGCACTGTCAGCGGGTGCAAGTGGCAGCTCTGGTGCTGGCAGTGGGTGCAAGGTCAGTGCCGGCAGCAGGTGCAACTGCTGGGCAGGACTGCAACACATAAGAGCAAAGAATTTTCAGTAACCACCAGAGGCTCACCCTGATGACAGTGACAGGTGCCCCACCTTGGTCTGGCACCCCCGCTCACCTGCTTCACCATACCGCCGTGGCTGATGCCTGCCATGTTCCGCGTGCACTCCCTGGTGGTCAGCGCACGTCATAGAGACCGGTTGTTCAGTTGTTCAGTTGTTCCACTGTTCAGTCTATTTACATATTAGCTTTTAATTATATAGGATATTTGAAAATGTAATAAGAGTTGTTTTATAAATGTGCTACTATTTACAACTAAATAATGAATTCCTTATATTTAGGGTTTGCATAAGATTCTTTCTAAACTCCAGCATATAGGAAAAAAAAATTATTTAAAATGTAAGCTCTTTATTTTATTTTTTGAATATACTGTATACTAGTTACTGGAACATGTGAGGATATCTCCATGTGCTCTTATGCAATCCTTTAGTTTATTCCAAGGAGAGGAGTAAGAAACTCATGATGTACTATGAAAAGGTGAAGATTTTAGGTGTGTAGACAGAAGCATCTTAAGAAAACAGAAAGAGAATTCAGTAGGATTATATATATTTGCATATACCTTATATAAAGTAGAAAATAAAATTAAAATTAAAACTTCTTTAAAAGATAAGAATTTTTAAGCTTGGGTTGAAAATTAAAATGTGATTATAATGTGAAGAAAACATAAATCTAAGAAAGTATTCAGAATATTCTCAGACGGTTATTATAAATAATACTACAAATGTTGATATCTCACCATACTTTTTGGAGGAAATGTGGGAGCACCAAAGGAGTGCTATAAAACAGATGTTATAGGAATTTCCAGGAGCACTAAATAGTTTTATTTTATTTTGTATTTAGTTGCAAGCATTTTCCTTAAAGCTTAAAGGTATCTAATTAGTATACAATATGAAAAGAACTATAACACAAGAGAATATCTTTATAGCATATGATTGTTGAGAAATTTCACTGTAACAAACATGATAAGGCTATAAAAGAGAAATACTGGGCAAAAGTCATCAAAATCTGTCTTTGTTTTTAAATTTGGAAGTTTGTACTCCTTCTGCATTAATCTTAAATGTGTCTAATATTATAATATTATATTCTAAATTATAATATTACTAGAGGCCCAGTGCACAGATTCATGCACCAGTGGGGTCCCTTGGCCTGGCCTGTGGAGATTGGGCCCAAACTGGCTCTCCAATACCCCCCTAGGGGTCCCAAATTGTGAGAGGGTTGTTTTTGGGTGATGCATCCTGGAATTGGGCTCCATCCTCTCTGGTTCTGGGTGTCACCAGAGAACCGCAGCTGCCAAGTCACTGCAGCTCAACAGCTCCTACATTGAGCGTCTGCCCCCTGGCGATCAGTGTACATCATAGCTACTGATTAGCCATTCAAATAGTCTCTTAGGCTTTTTATATATATAGATATTCTAAATTATAAATTTCTTTTGGGGGACTAAAAACTTTTATGTCATGTAATATACTAAATAATACTTCCTTTTACATTTTTTAATATATCTATTTTATTGATTTTTTTACAGAGAGGAAGGGAGAGAGGGATAGAGAGTTAGAAACATTGATGAGAGAGAAACATCGATCAGCTGCCTCCTGCACCCCTGCTGGGGATGTGCCTGCAACCAAGGTACATGCCCTTGACTGGAATCGAACCTAGGACCCTTGAGTCCACAGGCTGATGCTCTATCCACTGAGCCAAAGCAGTTAGGGCCTTCCTTTTACATTTAATAATTTTTATTACCTAATTGATAAATAACTAGGCTTGGTATTCAAACTGTGCAATAATATATTTCTTCTGTAGTCAAACTTAAAAAAATTTATTGACTTTATTGGAGTGACATTCTTTAATAAAAACATATAGGTTTCAGATGTTCATTTCTATAATATGTCATCTAAATATTGTATCATGTGTTCTCCACCTCAAGTAGGTCTTCTGGAAGAACTTGACTTGGGGTAGAAAACACACACCTTTACCCTCTTCTATCTCTCCCCACCCCATTTCCTTCTGGTAATTACTATACTTTCATCAGTAATTTGAGTTTTTAAGTATGACTACATAATATAACTATCTTCAAAACATTTAAGCTATTTTTAAACAACAGAGTAAGAAATTATCTTGTAGGGAAATTGTATACAAATCACATAATGTTAATTTCTTCAAAGTCCATCCTACCCTCTTATAGCAATTCTCTGAGTGACTTACCATGGGAATATAATAAATAGATAAATAGATAGATAGATAAATAAATAAATAAATAAATAAATAAATAAATAAATAAATATATTTAGTATAAGATATTTGTAAATTTTGGCTTCATGATTCATACAGTTTCATTAGCATATTTTTTTCATATTCCTTAAAAATCAACCTCATATGGATAGTCATGTCTTAGGAAACAAATTTCATAATATTTATTAGGTACTGAAGTGGATCAGAATATGCCACCCCCAAACATTTCACTTTTGTATAAGGATTGTTTTGAGCTGAAAGCAATTAGTTCTCTTCCCTTCCCCTTTCTGTATAAAAGTAGGACATAAATTTCCCTCTGTAAAGATAACATACATTATCATTTTTAAAGTTGTCTTTCTCTCCATTGCCAAGAAGTAGAGAATGTTTCAATCACTGGAGACCTATACTCAATGAAGAAAGTCATCAAGTTGAGTCTGCGTAAGGAACCTCCTGAAATAAGCCTATATTCCACTAGTTTCTCCCACATATTTACCTTTCCAAACTTACTGCCTCGATAAGCACAACTTCCCCTTCCTTCGTCTAGTTACTTCTCCACCATGTATTGCTCTTTGTTAAAATGACATATAAGGCCTCTCAGGTCTAACCACGTCGTTGGATTTTTCACTTCTCTTTTGTGAGGATTTCTTTTACTATACTTTCAACAGTAATTACATGCAAAACAAATCTTCATCCTGTCAACCGTCTTTTATCAGTTCAAGTCACACACCCCAATTACAAAATTCAAGAGTTTGGAGGAAAGGTTATCTTTGTTGTTCACTTCCTCTACAATATTAAGACAGGGTGAACATGCTATCATCAGAGTAGGAAAAAAGTTTGAAAACCCAAGACAAACCTGATTTATGCCTCTCTCTCTTTTCATATCTTGATATGAATATTGAATCTCTCATTTCAAAAGAACAAATTCTCATTTTCTATTTCATCAACATATAATGGGAAAGAACTCTTCCTGGCATATTAATGGGTCAGAAGAGAGTCATCTGGAATCTAGGAATAAGCAGAAGACACACACAAGTTCAAACAGAAGGCCATGCAAGGAGGCACCAAAATGCATATATGACATACTGAAGAGAGAGAGAGAACATGTATATTAACATCATATTGAATAGGTAAAATTGCTAACTAAGCCAATGGAAATATATATGACCTCATTTCTTTTTCTTGATAAATATTACAATTACCAGACATTTATGTGGACGTTATGCATGTATTTGTAAACACTTAATTTTCCGTATATTTTGGTCAAGTAAGTGAGCTTCAGATAACTCATCAGTAAACATTTTAATAATAGAAAGTAGCACTTAACGTTGCTATAAGGATTAAAATATCATGAATGCAAATATAAAATCTGTATATAAGAACCACAATTCATAATAGATATTAATATTATTATCATTAAGAATTTGGATAGCCCTAACTGGTTTGGCTCAGTGGGTAGAGCATCAGCCTGTGGACTGAAGGGTCCCAGGTTTGATTCTGGTCAAAGGCATGTACCTTGGTTGTGGGCACATCCCCACTAGGGAGTGGGCAGGAGGCAGCTGATGATGTTTCTCTCTCATTGATGTTTCTAACTCTCTATCCCTCACCCTTACTCTCTGTAAAAAATCAAAAATTATATTAAAAAAAGAATTCGGATAAAGATCTAATGTTTTCATAGGACTGGATTGTTCAATTTGAAAGGAACTGGCGTACTGTGAGCAGTACTGAGATAGTGACCTTGTTGCTAAAACTGATATCTGGAGATTTAAACATGAAGAATAAAGCTGTCATTAATGTATTAATCACTCAGACTAGACTCTTGAACTTTTAATTTATACTTCAGTGCAATTATTAAAAACAAAAGTTTGGAACCAAACTCTTGAATTTAAATCGCAGCTCTCTCATTCTTATTAACATTTTAAGGTTTTTGGAAAACTTTTAATGATGTGAGCCTCATATTTCTTATTTGTAAAATGGTAATCATAATAGTATTCTTATGAGTTAAGACATAAAGGATTGAAAATAGCTCCTTGCACTTAGTATCAACAAATGTTATCATTATCTTTAGTATTGGCAGTGGTCCATCACTTTGAAAAACTATAGGCCACAATTTCCATTTTTATAGGGATGCTAAAAATCCGTAAAACCTATAAAAATGATATATAGTGAACATTAGCTGACTTCTCCCTTTCATGAAGAGTAGGTATTGATAATAGCTCTGAAGTTCAAGTTCAGATGACCTCAGGTCCCCACCTTAATCATAAATTGACAAACTAAGTTTTTAAAACAATCTCTGACTAGAACCAGGATTGCTCTAACACTATGAAATGGTACTGAGATTAACCAAAATCTAAGTGGCACCAATTGTAGCAATTACAAATTCTGTGAAATAATTCATTGCTATCATTTTAAGAATGAAAATTTTCCATTGTATGCTGAGGATATAAGAAATCACAAATCTGTTTTATTTTGTCTTAGGTGTGCCTCTGTGTGTGTGTGTGTGTGTGTGTGTGTGTGTGTGTGTGTGTGTGTGTGTTGATCCTCACCCGAGGATGTTTCCATTGCTTTTAGAGAGAGTGGAAGGAAGGGATGGAGGTAGGAGGGGGGAGAGAGAGAGAGAGAGAGAGAGAGAGAGAGAGAGAGAGAGACTTCAATGCCAGAGAGGCATATCTGCATGCTCCCGTACCAAGGCCAGAGATAGAACATGCAACCCAGTTCCGTGCCCCTGACTGGGAATCACATCCAGGACCTTTCAGTGTCTGAGCTCATGCTCTATCTACGGAACCACACCAGCCAGGGCTTATATGTGTTTGTCTTACAGTTATAAAGTGTGTGCTGTTATAGAGACACATGAGCATTTTCTTTGCTGCCTGACCTTTTCATCGTTAGTTTTCCCTTTTTAAATGAGAAAAGGAGGACATCTGTAATACTTTAAACAATAAAGATACATTTAAAAAAATAAGAAATAAAAATACATACTTTTAATTTTTATAAAATAAACATATTTTGCATTTTATTGTAATTTTATTATTTATAATGAATGGGGCATCTAACAAAGGGACAGAATTACTGACTAAATAAATGTAGACCTTTAAAGTATCCAATGTGATCAATTGTAAAGGATGTTTGTCACTTTCACTTTTGGCCAAGTGCCTGCATCCAGCCATAAAGGCTGGGCAGCTACAAGCAAAACATTTTTCATTATCTGAGTCATCCCACTTACTGTGTCACTTGTCCCACTCCGCCTCTAACTCTAGCTCCCGCTCATAATTAGGAGGTAAAATTTTATCAGGTGGACTCTTGACTAAGGTCGCAGGAGCGAAGGGCAGAGGAGGAGGTGGCACTGAGTGGGGAGGTGGTTCTTTTTGAGATTCAAACTCCTCTACTGTGCAAAGCCGTGGCCACACCCTGCTAAGATATCCTTAAATTTTCTTGTGCTGGATCAAGGCAATCATGAATTAAAGACCATAGGGTGAATGTAGAAATAGGAATTTTCTCTGGACCTTCTGTTGTGTATTGATCACCCAACTGCTTTACAATCTTTTCCCAGGTTTGGAAGTTGATGATTCCCTTTTCAGGAAACCAAAGGCAAGTTCCATTAACAACATTTAAGAAAACAAGAATTCGCCCTAACCAGTTTGGCTCAGTGGATAGAACATCAACTTGCAGACTCAAGGGTCCCAGGTTCGATTCCAGTCAAGGGCATGTACCTTGGTTGTGGGCACATCCCCAGTAGGGTGTGTGCAGGAGGCAGCTGATCGATGTTTCTAACTCTCTATCCCTCGCCCTTCCTCTCTGTAAAAAAATCAATAAAATATATTTCAAAAAAATAAAAATCATCATTCTCCCCTTTTTTAAAAAAAGAAATCAAGAATTTGACTACAAATAGCAGTGATGGCGAACCTATGACACATGTGTCAGAGGTGACACGCAAACTCATGTTTTTGGTTGATTTTTCTTTGTTAAATGGCATTTAAATATATAAAATAAATATAAAAAATATAAGTCTTTGTTTTACTATGGTTGCAAATACCAAAAAATTTCTATATGTGACACGGCACCAGAGTTAAGTTAGGGGTTTTCAAAATGCTGACACTCCCAGCTCAAAAGGTTCACCATCACTGGGATAGAGCATCCTCTAGCTTTGAGAATTGTTATACGCAGTTGAGAATTATCTTTCTTGAGACCCTGAATTCCCCATGTTTTACACCCAGCTGCTGCTCCTTACCTTAGTTTCCCTTTCTGCAATTGCTTCACTCAAGCGTCCTTTCACCTGATAATTATAGTTGCCCCCTCCCCCCCACTCAAGTCCCACATGAACTGTGTCCAGCATGGCCAGTGGTGAACCTGAAGGGGAGGGGGGAGTGAAGGATTAAAGAAAACAGACAAGAGAATATAGTTGGGGCCAGGTGGATCACTGCACCTAGATGAGAAAACAGTGACATAGCCTGTAAGCCGAATCTTTATTTTATAATCAGATCACACAAAACAAAACAAGGGAGTGGTCAAGATGTTTACAATGTTCTTGCGAGTTTCAAATCTACTTTCCTGTTGTTGCAATTCTCTGAACTCTGTCAAGCTTTGTTTTGGCAGCACTTGCTGCACCTCCTGCAGCCCACATCCTTCAGCTACCTAGGACTACAGGGTTGGACTATAAGGTCAATCTTAAAACCATAGCCTTTGGCTATAATTGTGCTGGGAGGGCTTTGCCCTCCAAGCTGGGACTTATATGTGGCTTTGCCACCAGAGGACCATGCCTCCTCATCAGTCTGAGACTTGAACTTGTCCAAATGCTGTAGCTGCTGTCCACAGAAGCTGAGGGATTGTATTCTAGTTCTGCCCTGTTAAAATTAACCATATGAACAACTCTGAATGACATAATAAAAATCTCAGTATTCTCATTGAGTAAGCAATCCGGCACATTAAAGACTTTGCTACTGCGTGCTCAGGAAGAAAGGTAGTGAGAGCTATTCCCAGTCTATGAAGACAGTGGGTCTCAGGGCCTTTCCCCAGAAACTATCACTGTCTCTTCCTCTATCTGGGGTCATCTGACATTCTGACCTAGACACCTTGTCACATGGCTTCCTATTTACTGCGGCTGCCAGTCCCTGAAGATAAAAAGATTGCCTAAGTCCCAGTTACCACAGAACAAAAATGACTCATGTAATTATGCTTCTGATGATCATAGAGTTCTGATTGATTTTTTTTTTTTAGAGACGTGACAATCAGAATCTTTTTTTGAGAAAATCACAGCTCAAACATCAACTCAAACAAAACAGTCAAAGCAAGAAAGTGTTTTTAGATAGTTAAGTCGTTTATAAAGTCTCAAAACACTAGCTACATTTACATTAGTAACAGTTTTCAAAAAACAAATAAGAGACTGATCAGAGAATTACTGTAAAAAGATAATTTCCATACTTTCAGGAGGATAATTAATCTTCTTTGGAATCTTTCCCCCCATTTCACTGTGAAAGTTTTCAAACACAAAAAAGTTGGGAACATTTTTACTATGAAGACTTCGTATACTCAGCAATCAGATTCTACCATTCTATTTTACCATGTTTGCTTATCACATACGTATCCATCCCTTTATCCATCCATCACTCCACCTTATTTTCTGTTGCATTTGAGATCTCAGATGTCAGTATATTTTCACCAAATGCTTCAGCAAGCACATTAGTACATAGCTTAATATTTGTTTGACTCAACATTTACCATATTGGTTGTGTTGCTCGTCCATATTTACTGAAGCACCTGTCAGGCTGCCTGCTTCAAGTGGTTCCCAGGACAAAAGAATGCTGTTCCTTTCGTACTGCGGTGGAAGGTGAACGCCACTTGAACTTCAGTTTCACTTCTCAGCAAATACAACGGAGGTCAGACCATCGGTGGGATGTTTGTAAGCACATGAGTGCCTATAATATGCTTCAACAGAAGAAACATCATGCCGTGTTTTATTGAAAAGTAACGTATTTATTCAAGCTTTGAGAAACAGACCCTTGCTGAGTCCTATAAGCAAGGGAGGAAGACCTGACGATAGGACTCCAGTGATGATTGAACTGACCAGCCCCAAACAACATAGATATTATCTTTCAAGTCATACAGCTGTGTGCATGCAGCAGAATTCTTTCATTACGTGAAAGTGGTAGATTTAAGTGCAGGCTACAGCAGGTTCTGACAACAATGTAGCAGCACAGGAAGGATGCATTAGCTGCCCGTATTTCCAATATACCTATTTCTGCTTATAGCCTCAAATGGTGTTTCCTATGATTGTTGTCCACAAAGAAAATGTTCATGTCTGGTTTATAGATAGTGATGCAAGATATCCTATTATTTGTCGGACATGAACTATTATAAAATTTATATCTAGAATAAGCCCTAAAGAAAAAGAAAAACATCATGGCAGGTAGAACTTCAAATAACCCAAAATAACCCATCAAATTATTTACTTTGCTTGGATATTATATATATCTATATATATCTATATATATATATATATATCCCATGTTCAAAGGCTGTTAAATCGCGTTGTTTACCCATATCTTCAGAAAAAAAAAAATCACTTCTACTGTTGTGGTAAACAACCTGCTTCCCTATTTATAATGGTCTGGCCCTCTAACAACTTCAGCGTGAAATTAAAGCTAATTTGCCTACAAACATCAGGTGGTCATAATAATCTGGCCACTCAGTGTGTGTGTGTGTGTGTGTATGCATATTTACAGGTTTTTCTTAATCAGTTATAAGGTAGGTTGCAAGATGGTGAAAAGCCTAAGAGAAACAAAATTGGAGGGTTGGTCCTTAAATAAAGGTAAGAAAAAGGCCCTCTCAGAATGCACTGAGACTTTGACAATATTTCTAAGTCACGTGAGTGCTCACAAGATTTCCACTTTTCAAGAAAACTTTAAAAATTAAATAGAATGGGTAGCTTATGCTGTGGATTGACATCAGCCATTTTTTGACACCATCTCTGTGTCAGCTCAAAATACTCACAAATGTAATGGCCATGGTTTCAGGGATGGTGCTTATGTATGAGCTCAACAACATGGGATCCTCTTCACCCAACCAGAACTGGCCTCTACTCCTTCTTGCTGCTTGATTTTCCAACAAAATATACACATGCTGAATCTCTGATATGACACTGTGTCCTGGGATATATCAACTTAGCCTATCTAATTGAATAACTGGATCCTATAAATTACTAAAACAAATATTTATTCTTGATATAGATTCTCTAATCTTTGTGATCTGGCATCCTAGCTAGAGATTTCACTCTTTAATTCAATAGTGCTGGGGAATGCTCAATAATTCTTCCTTCTCCAGCTCTTCCAAACATTTGATAATTATCCAGTGTTCCACATTAAATACTTTTCTGTTTAAAATACCTATAGTGTATTGCTTCCTTCAGTGTCTGACATACCTTAATTTTGAAATGAAGAACTCCTATGCTATAATTATAAAATTTTCCCTTTAAGTCATTCTTCCAAATACATGCTTCATTTTTACTAGTCTTGTTAATTTACTGTCCCCTAAACAGATCTTAAGTTTACTTCCCTCCATGTTAGTCTGTGAAAGTTGTTGCCATCGAAACCAATAAAACTACCACCCATTTGGGAAAGCTATTTCTAACCAATAATACTTATCTTATCAAAATTCCAATATTTTCAGCACATTAGTTGTCTCTGCATGTTATCAAATACATCTTTCATTTTTATACAATATTGAACAGATTTTTCACATTGTCCTAGGAAATTACAAATTCTCTCTTTCGTTTTTGTTTTTTCCATGTTGATTGTTCAGTATCCTTTTCTTTAACCAATAATGGTAATGTTCATATATTTGTGTATATATGTATGCATATATAAGATAAATATGAGAAAAATATTCATTCTTGTAATATATATACTCATTTTGTAATATAATATGTGTATATTACAAAATCAGTATTTTTCTCTTTTTTTCATATTTATCCTGCTCCAAAAGTAAAATTTTATAAATGAAATTCAAAATTATATTTGCTTCAATCATATGTCTTATCCTGATGATTTTTCTTTGCCCTCAGAGATATAAATATAATATTTTGCAGGTATGTATATTTCATCTAGAAATGGTAAAAGAGAATTGGAAGTCTTTCTTGGATTTTTCTAACATAATCTTTGACATATTGTATGCATATGATCCATATTTTGAAGAACTTCACAATTTAATAAAGACTAACACAAAGATCATATCAAGCTTTTTGAACTTTAAAAATACCACAGTAGTAGTTCCTTTTGTTATAATCCCATGTGAGTTGCCATGGGAAGGGGGGGAATGGAATAGGTTAACAATAACTTGCTTTTACCTAGCAACAAAATTTTAATAAGCACAAATTTTGTTCTTCTTCTTCTTCTTCCTTGAATAAACTGTAAATAATCAGAATCATTTCCATAATAGAGAAAGGAAATGAACATGAATTATATCTCACATCTGAAAAGATTTAGATGCCTTCCAACATTCTGTTAATTTTATAGTCAAGATGAAATCTTTCAATAATTCATGTCATCAGAGAAACAAGGGAGAATTTTCTTGGAAAAACATCAAAGTAAAGCAAGTTTTATCAGTTAGAAATCTAATACTAGGGAAAATTACTAAAATTATTATAAAAGTACTTAAAATTAAACTTAAAATATAGAAAAAGTAGCTAATGAGAGTTATAACACATCCTATCTAATAAAAGAGAAACATGGTAATTGGCGTACGGCCGCTACCCTTCCCATTGGCTAATCAGGGCAATATGCAAATTAACTGCGAGGCAAGATGGCGGCCGGCAGCCAGGCAGCTTGAAACTAACATGAGGCTTGCTTGCTTCAGTGACGGAGGAAGCCAACGTTCCCCAGCTGCCGCTGCCGGCCTCTGAGCTTGCAGTTTAAGAAACATAGCAACAAATATAGAAGATAAACAAAATCCCAGAAACCTGCTTTCAGCGAGCCCGGGATCTCAGAGCTGGAGTTGATACAGAGTTTCGATTATAGAACTGAAACAAACCAGATACCTTCTTTCAGCAGCGGAGGCCTAAGAGCTGGAGCCTCAGAGCTAAAGCTGGCCCAGAATAAAAATAAAAATAAAAAAAGGAGCAGTTGGGAGCTTCAGTCGGCCTGAAAACAGCCCTCAGCCCCTCACCCAGACTGGCCAGGCACCCCAGTGGGGACCCCTACCCTGAAGGGTGTGTGACCAGCTGCAAACAGCCATCATCCCCTCACCCAGGCTGGCCAGGCACCCCAGTGGGGACCCCCACCATGATCCAGTACACCCTTCAGGGAAAACCAGCCAGCCCCACCCATGCACCAGGCCTCTATCCTATATAGTAAAATGGTAATATGCCTCACAGCACCAGGATCAGCGGAGCCGAGAGGCCTCCCGGCAACAGGATCAGCCTAACAGGGGGCAGCACCCAAACCCCCTGATCGCCCTGCGGCTCTGTGTGTGACAGGGGGCGGGGTCACAACCTCCCTATCCACCCTGCTCTGTTCGTGACAGGGGAAGGCACCCCAATCCCCTGATCAGTCCTGCTCTGTGCCTAATAGGGGAGAGCTCCCCAACCCCCTGGTCACCCTGAGGCTCTGTGTGTGACAGGGTGTGACGCCTCAACCCCCTGATCGGCCCTGCTCTGTGTGTGACAGGGTGTGGTGCCCCAAACCCCCCCCCCCCCCCGATGGGCCCTGCTCTGTGTGTGACGGGGTAGAGCCATAACCTCCCCATCGGCCCTGCCCTGAGTGTGACAGTGGCGGCGCCCCAACCCCCTGATCGGCCCTGCTCTGTGGGTGACAGGGGGCGGTGCCCCAACTCCCCTATCAGCCCGACTCTGTGAGTGACAGGGGGAGCTCCTCAACCCCCTGATCGGCCCTGCTCTGTGCATGACGGGGGGAGCTCCCCAAACCCCTGATTGGCCCTGCTCTATGCGTGACAGGGTATGGAGCCCCAGCTCGCCTGATGGGCCCTGCTCTGTGCATGATAGGGTACGGAGCCTCAACCCCCCTGATGGGCCCTGCTCTGTGCGTGACAGGGGGTGGTGCCACAACCTGCCCATCGACCCTGCCTTGAGTGTGACAGGGGACGGTGCCCCAACCCCCCAATTGGCCCTACCCTGAGCGTGACTGAGGGTGGCATCGCAACCTCCCGATCTGCCCTGCTCTGTGCATGACAGGGGGCAGTGCCCCAACTCCCCAATCGGCCCTGCTCTGAGCCCCACCAGGGGCTGCACCTAGGGATTGGGCCTGCCACCCGGGAGCAGGCCTAAGCCTGCAGGGCATTATCTCCCAAGGGGTCCCAGACTGCGAGAAGGCATAGGCCAGGCTGAGGGACCCCCTCTCCCCCCCCCCCCCCGAGTGCACAAATTTTTGTGCACCGGGCCTCTAGTATATTATAATATAAAAATAACTTTCTGGTAACAGAAAGTGTAGCTAAGCATGGATTTAATAACTGAAGCTCCCACTCACTGAGGCTGGCCTAGTTGATACCATTGTTGAGAATTCAACCTGCCAGCAACCAAGACCAATGTTAATTCTCCAACACAGCCTTCCAGCTTAGAGACCAGCCAGCCACTTGGTACAAAACTGACTACTTTGCACTCGATGTGCCCTGGTGGGAGCAGTGATTAACAACGACTGGATTCTACATGTATTCTAAGCATGTGTTTGTCTTCCTGCCTCCAGGGCCATGGCCATTGCACCATGTAAGAGCTTAAAAGTACCATTTTGTTTGTTTTTCTATCAGCATGGGATCCCATATAAATTACATTAAACTCTGAAGCCTACTTTCCAGAAAAGGAAGTATGACTGTGGACACATGGTAAGTGTTTTGTCTCATAACCTAGCACTTGATCCAGAAGCTGCTTTCCTACTACTACAACTGAATGGCCCTTTTGCCAAAAGGGAGAAAGACGAAGCAGGAGTGGGTCACTCCCCATTAATTCCAGTGACCCTCTTAGAGAAGTCATCCTCATCACCATAACTCGGAGCCCTAAGGATCTTGAGGTGCTGTTTCCTAGAGCGAAGATGCTCCTAACAAGGGGCAGGGCAACTGTCCCATTAAACCACTGGGTGAATCACCATCTGATCATTTCAGAGTCCTGTTGCTAAAGTCCAGCTTTGATAAAGAGTCAATCCCAGCCAAAGGTGGGCTTCTTTATACAATGCAGGGAAAAAATGCTTTTAGTGATTAGTGGGTTGCGGGGGCGGTGTGTGTGGGGTTATCCCCTGATATTTGTTTGCCTTATTTTGACCATCAATGGACAAGTCCAATGCCACAGCTTGAGAAGAGCATGGTGTGAAGGGACTCGGACTTCTTGGGGTTTGGATTTGTGTCACCCAAAGAGAGAAGCAATTTAGACAAGCCAAGGTGTTACCCAAGGGTGAGGGGAAGAAGTGTGATGAAGGAGCAGATGATAAGCATCAGCTAAGACCCTAAGAGCTGCATTGCATCCTATGAATCTAGACACATCCTATTCATTGTCCTCTTTCAGCTTTCCTCCCTAAAAGGACTTTATTAAATGAAACAAATGGACCCTGACTTCCAGGATTAAATTACTTATTCCCCCAGTTTTATATGGTTGGCAGCTGACAGTTCTCAGGTGAGCTCATCTCCCAGGATTTAGGCTTGGCTACATATAACTTATTCCTTTGAGTGCTAATAGGTGTTAATTCCAAAGAGTACTCCTCAGCCACAATCCAATGTGCAAACCCCCTTTGAGTTAGCTTCCTGGGGAATCTAAACTGTAACAATGGGTGAGGTAAAGTTTCCTAACTCAATGACATGCATTTCTACATAAACACATGTTTAAAGCAGTCAAAAATTTCTACATAATCCCAAGTGCACATACAGATACACAAGCATGAAGTACATTCACACACAGCATACCTCAAATGTACTATTCTTAATTGTCATTAAATACAAATAGGTAATTTTGGTTGCAGGTTTTTTCTATAGGTAATCCAACTAGCACTGATTTAAACTTAAATATCATTGAATAATATCTTATTAATAAAATTTAAGCTTAGTTTTCATTTTTATTAATTAAATCTCAAGATAGTGAAGTGTGTATATTATTATTTTCAAGGATGATTTTATTGCATGGATAGCACTGCAGGGAGGAATATTAAACTATTTAAGATAATTAAAATAAACCAAGAAACAAGTTCAATAAAATTGAATGAACATAATTGCACAGAAAATGGGAGAATTCATATTTAGAAATAAGCAGAAATTGAACTAAGACTTACACAAAGATAGCAAAGCTTATTTTTCTTTGTTTTATTTTGGCACAACACATTAACTTTATGAAGTCCAAACAGCTCTAAATATAATCTTTTTTTTTTTTTGTAACATTTGGCAGCAAAATTTATCCTGTAATCATTTAGTTGCAGATCATGACCTAAAGATATGAGGTTATTTGTCATCTGAATGTATGTCACTTAGTTTGAACATTCACATATTTTCCTATGAAAATGGTATGGTGTTTGATTATGGATTGTTACCCCAACCCTCCTGGTCACATTATAAATTATACTGAATATGCGGTTTATTCTCTTTCTATATTCTGAAAATTTTTAAATTCCAAAAATATCTGAGATGTTATTCCTAAGCCAGTTATATTCAAAATGTAATAAAAAATCATAAACATCACATATAAGCAAATATTTCTTACTGAGCACCAATACTGATAGATTGGGTTTCATTAAAATTAATAAGTTTGTCCATCTGAGTTACCACTGAGAGAGATAAGGCAAAAGCAAAAAAATGAAGCAAATATTTGAAATCTAATATTAATCAAGGACTCTTCAAGCATATAAAATAATCTAGAAACATGAATATGCAAATCAAAGAAAATATTCAATGGCTAATAAATTTTAGAAGTAGCACTGAACCCATTGGTTATCAAAGATAAAAAAGTAAAACTATAATGTGATGGTATTATGTACATTATAACCAAAACTTCTCCAGAAAATAATCTGTGAAGCCAACATTCACTTAATACCCAAACTGTACCAAAATATTATCAGGCAAGAAAACTAAAGTCTCATAACACATGAAACTAGATGCAAGAATAATTAATAATTCTTTAGCAAACTAAATCCAATAATATGTAACATGACAAATGTGGTTTAATCTATGAAAGTCAAGGCTGTTTTAACATTCAAAAATCTATCAGTGTGGAGAAGAACTATATAATGGAGAGAACTATATAACAGTCATAGGAAAAAACACAATATTGTCAAGATGTCAGTTCTTCCCAATTTGGTCTATAGATTCAGTAAAATTCCAAACAAAATCCCAGCAAGATATTTTGTGGATATTGACAAACTGATGCTAAAGTTTATATGGAGAGGACAAAAAAAAAGAAAGAATCTATAACAACCACCATATAATTGAAAGAGAAGAAAAGAGTTGGAAGACACATCATTGAACCTTAAGACTCACTATAAAGCCACAGTAATTGAGACGGTCATGTATTTATGAAAACATAGACCAGATCAATGTGACAGAATAGAGAACCCAGAAATAGATGCACATAGGACAGTCAACTAATATTTTACAAAGAAGTGAAGGCCATAAAATGGAGCAAAGATACTCCTTTCAGCAAATGATGTTGGAAAAACTGAATATGCAAATGCAAAAAAATGAATCTAGACACAGATCATACATTCTTCACAAAAATTAACTCAAAGTGGATTATAGACCTTAGTTAAAATGTTGGACCATAAAATTATAGAAGATAACATGTGAGAAAACCTAGATAATAAGGGATATGGTCATTTTTTAAGATACAACACCAAGGGTATGATCCATGAAAGAGATAAATGATAAGTTGACTTCATTAAAATTAAGAATGTCTGCTCTGCAAATTACAATATAAAGAGAAGGAGACCACAAGTCAAAAACTAGAAGAAAATTTTTGCAAAGATACATTTGACAAAGGACTGTTATCCAAAATACACAAGTTACTCTTAAAGCCCAACAATGAGAAAAAAAATAACAAAATATAAATAAACAAAAACTCCAAATATAAAAGTGGACCAAGAATGGTATGAGACATCAACCATAGAAGATAAACAAACTGCAAATAAGTATATTAAAATATGCTCCATATCATGTTATTATATTAAGAAAATGCAAATCAAAACAATGAAATACCACTACATTCCTATTACAATGGCTAAAATCTGAAACACTGAAAACACCAAATGCTGGTGAGGATGGAAGCAACAAGAACTCTCACTTATTTTTGATAGGAACACAAAGTGTTACAGCAAATTTGGATTACAGTTTTAGAGTTATTTATAAAACTAAACATACTATTACCATATGACCAAGCAAATATACTCTTTGGTATTTACCCATAAAGTTAAAAATTTCTGTTCACAAAAAAACCTCGACTTGGATATTTACAGCAGCTTTAGTCATAATTGCCAAACTTTGAAATAACCAAGATGTCCTTTAGTAGGGGAATGGAGATTATATATACACTAGAGGCCCGGTGCACAAAAATTTGTGCACTCGGGGGTAGGAGGTCCCTCAGCCTGGCCTGTGCCCTTTTGCAGTCTGGGACCCCTCAGGGGTGACCACTTGCTGGCTTAGGCCTGCTCCCCGGGGGATTGGGCCTAAGATGGCAATCAGACATCCCTCTGGCAGCCTGGGAGCCCTCGAGGGGTGTCCACTTGCCAGCAGGGAGAAGACCTAAGCTGCAGTCAGACATCCTTAGCGCTGCTGAGGAGGCAGGAGAGGCTCCCACCACCATCGCTATACTGGCAGCCATCAGCCTGGCTTGTGGCTGAGCAGAGCTCCCCCATGTGAGAGCGCACTGACCACCAGAGGGCAGCTCCTGCATTGAGCGTCTGCCCCCTGGTGGTCAGTGTGTGTCATAGTGACCAGTCATTCCCAGTCTTTCTGCTGTTAGGGTCATTTTGCATATTACCCTTTTACTATATAGGATAGAGGCCTGGTGCACAGGTGGGGGCTGGCTGGTTTGCCCTAAAGGGTGTCCCAGATCAGGTTGGGGGTCTCGCTTCAGTGCCTGGCCAGCCTGGATGACGGGCTGATGGCTGTTTGCAGCTGGTCACACCCCCTTCAGGGTGAGGGTCCCCACTTGGGTGCCTGGCCAGTCTGGGTGAGGGGCTGAGGGCCGTTTTCAGGCTGGTGGGTGACTGAGGCTCCCAGCCTCTTTATTTTTCTTTTTCTTTATTCTGGGATTTATTTACCTTCCATAGCTGTCACTGGAGCTGAGAGCCAGCTCTGTTGCCAGCTAAAAGCAGGTATCTGGGTTTGTTTAGCTTCTATAATTGAAACTCTGTTGCCCGCTGCCGGCTGAAAACAGGTATCTGGGGTTTGTTTAGCTTCTATAATTGCAACATTGTTGCATCCAGAGCTCAGAGCTGGGCCGTGGCAGTCAGGGAACCTTGGCTTCCTCCATCACTGGAGCAAGCAAACCTCCTGCTCACTTCAGCTGCGCGGCTGCTGGCCGCCATCTTTGTTGGCAGTTAATTTGCCTATCCTGCTGATTAGCCAAAGGGAAGGGTAACGAAGTTATGGTTAATTACCATGTTTGCCTATTATTAGATAGGATATATAATCTCCATATATATATATATATTATAGGCCCAGTGCATGAAAATTCGTGCACTGGGGGGAGTCCCTCAGCCCAGCCTGCACCCTCTTGCAGTCTTGGAGCCCTCAGGGGATGTCTGACTGATGGTTTAGGGGAGTGGGCCTAAGCTGCAGTCTGGCCTCCCTCTGCAAAATGCAACTGGCAGGCCAATCAGGAGACAGTGCCAGCGGGTGAACGGCCAGCCCCACCCTCCATTGCCCTGCCCTCCATTGCCCCACTGGTAGCCTTCCTCTGTGGGAGGCAATAAGGCGGGCCAATCAGGGGACAGTGCCAGCGGCGAGTGGCCAGTCCCACCCCGCATTGCCCCGCCACTGCAGCCATCAGTGGCCTCCACCTGTGGGAGGCGACCAGGAGGGCCGATCAGGGGACAGCGCTGGCCAGCTAGCGGCCAGCCCCCCCAATTGCCCCTCCACCGTCGCTGGTCACCACCGTCCACCTCCATTGTTGTCCTCTCCCTCTGCCTGCTGGCATGTGCCTTGGCTGGCCAGGCACCACCTGCTCACTGGCCCCGCCCTCTGACGACTGGTTGTTCCGCCATTCGGTTTATTTGCATATTATGCTTTTATTATATAGGATGTATATATATGGCACAATCAGTCAATGTAATCTTATTCAGCACTAAAAAGAAATGAGCATTCAAGTTATGAAAAGATGTGGAGGAAATTTAAATGCATAGTTAGGAGAAACAAGCTGATATGAAAGGCTACATACTATGTGATTCCAAATGTATGGCATTCTAGAAAAGGCAAAACTATGGAGATAGTAAAAGAATCAGTAGTTTCCAATGATTAAAAGTTGGAGGAGGAATATTAATTGGTGGGGCATAGCAGAATTTAGAGCAGTGAAAATATTCTGTATGATAACCATCATGATAGAAATATTTTATATTTGTCCAACCTCATACTATGTGCAACACCCAGAATGAATCACAGTGTAAACTGTGGACTTTGGGTGATTATGATGTGTCAATGTATTGGTAGGTTCATCAATGCAACAAATGCATCATTCTGATGAGGGATATTGATAATGAGGAAGGCAACGCAAGTGTGGGCGTAGCAGATATATGGGAATACCTCTTCCTCAATTTTACTGTGAACCTAAAACAGCTTTAAAATATAAAGTCTTAATAAAAAATAGTCAATGTCTATTTCTATATTAACATATGAGTTAATATAAAAACATTATCATCCCAATTTGTACAGAAAAATCAACCCAAGCCATTAAGCTCAATTAATGCTTCACAAAGGAGGCAAGAGCATACAGTGGAATAAAGACAGTCTCTTTCAATAAGTGGTGTTGGGAAAATTGGACAGATACATGCAAGAAATGAAACTAGACCACCAACTTATATAATAAACAAGAATGGATAAAATGCTTAAATGTAAGTCATGAAACCATAAAAATCCTAGAAGAAACCATAGGCAGCAAAATCCCAGACATCTCTCGTAGCAATGTTTGCCGATACATCTCCTAGGGCAAGGGAAACAAAGGAAAAAATAAAGAAATGGGACTGCACCAAAAAAAAAAAAAAAAAAAAAAAAAAAGTGCTTCTGCACAGCAAATGAAACCATCAACAAAATGTAAAGGGAGCCCACTATATCAGATAACATATTTTGCAATGAAAAATCTAATAAAGGGTTAATTTCCAAAATATATAAGGAACTCATACAATTTAACAAAAGGAAGACAATCTAATTTAAAAATGGGCAAAGGACCTAAATAGACACTTCTCCAAAATGGACATGCAGATGGCCAAAATGATGAAAAATGCTCAATGTCACTAATCATCAGAGAGATGTAAATCAAAACGACAATGATGTACCACCTCACACCTGTCAGAATGGCTACCATCAACAAATCAACAAATGACAAGTACTGGTGAGGATGTGGAGAAAAGGGAACCCTAGTACATTGCTAGTGAGAATGCAGATTGGTGCAGCCACTATGGAAAACAGTATGCAATTTCCTAAAAAATTTTAAAGTGAAATTACCATTTGACCTGTGATCCCACTTCTAGGAATATATCCTAAGAAACCTGAAACACCGATCAGAAAGAATATAGGCACCCCTATGTTCATAGCAGTATAATTTACAATAGCTAAGATCTGGAAATGGCCCAAGTGCTCAGCAGTAGATGAGTGGATAAAAAAGCTATAGTACATTTGTACCATGGAATACTATGCATCAGTAAGAAAAAAAGGATCTCTTACCCTTTGAGACAGCAGCATGGCCTCAAGTTGACTCTGTTCTCATTTCACTCTTCTGAATATTAATGGGCATAAAAGTATTTGCAGTGCTTTTCGTCTATGGTACATTGGTCTCTTTTGATCACATACATGTTTAATTCATTTTTAATGGAGGGACCTGGAGAGTATTATGCTAAGCGAAATAAGCCAGTCAGAGAAAGACAAATATCACCTGAATCTAAAGAACAAAATCAACTAATTATCAAAATATATTCAGGGACATAGAAGCATGGAACAGACTGTGAAATCTCAAAGGAAATGTGGGGGTGGATGGGTCAGTGGGAAGACATTAACCAAATGACTTATATGCATAACCCATGGACACAGACAATAGTGGTATGAAGGTCTGGGGTGGGGGACAGAGGCAGGCTAGTAGGGTCCAATGAGGAGAAAGGGGGACATCTGTAATACTTTCAACAATAAAGATAAACTTTAACAAAATTTGTTTTGTAACAAGCTTTATATTACAGTTATCCATGAAGTCTGTGTTACATGAATCTGTTGCACCTTTTAAAACTTTAGATAATCTCATTTATATTCAGTAAGGATGTTTAAATGAACATATCTGGTTGACTTTATTCTTAGTGTTCCAAATACCTTTATATTTCTCTTTGAAAATAAAACCTGCTTAGTGTTTTGGGAGTTTACTTCTGATCATAAATTCTCCCTTTACCTCATAAAAATTAATCTTTGCTTAATCAAGGACAGTTATTAAACACATGAATTAGAGGAGTTCCATCTTGCAGATCATCACACCAGTCAAATGTTACTATGAGAACATGAACCCATGATTTATAATAACCATAAATTAATCAGTATGTAAAATGAATAATTCACTCCTGGTAGAGCCCTTGAGTTGGGGTCCTTTCATTTTCCCCAGCTCAGCGCTCTGGGAGAATTAGTGGAAAGGCATTTCATCTGACACCAACACACCTTTGTCACTGTGAGAAAGTCAAGGTGATGTTTCGTCAGCAGCATGGCCTCAAGTTGACTCTGTTCTCATTTCACTCTTCTGAATATTAATGGGCATAAAAGTATTTGCAGTGCTTTTCGTCTATGGTACATTGGTCTCTTTTGATCACATACATGTTTAATTCATTTTTAATACATCAAATACATAGACTTTATATTAATTATCAATACCAGTGAAGAGGTTTAACAAGTTACACAGGGGAGAAGAAAAAAACTTCCAACTGAAGAATATAATTAAAATTTGCAGGTTATTTTTCTCCTGACAGATGTCTGTACTGACTATAATTGATACAGGGAATGAGGTAACTGAGAACATGGACCATGGCCAAAACTAAGAATTAGGAAGTGACCAGGGAGTACTCCAAAATCTGCAAATACATCAGGAATGAGAGCTATGAATTGGGACTAGAAAGAAAGGTACCTACAGATGTTTTAGGTTATAGCAGAAAAAGACCATGGACACGTATGGGAATGATAAGTGTCCAGAAGAGCAGAGGTAAGGAATGTGCGCAGGGGGCTAGGTATCAGTTGCTGCATACCTGCCGATGAGGAGAATATCAGAAGATCAGAACAGAAGCAGGAGATGGGATTTGAGACTAATTTAAATATAACAGCATCCTTTCCCCTAACAAAGTGTACTTGCCTTTAATGGGACACATTCCAATTCCAGTTAAATAAATTGGTAAGTTCGCTAAACCAGAAAGTAGTAAAGTCTGCAAGCAGTCTGCTCTCCCAGTTTTTAGTTTTTGATGTTTTTACTGTGCTACATTTGTCACACTGTAACCATATTTAAATTTTTGTTTTTTGCTTGGAATGGAGATTATCCAGAGAGCATGTACTTCCTAGGTCTTGAAAATAGAAGATGCAAGAGTGTGAGTCTTTTTTGTTATCTACAGAAAAACCTATTAGTCCCAGATGAATTCAAAGGGTAATGTTCTCTCTTTGCTCATTTATTCCATCCTGTGCAGAGATGTGCCCAAGGGATGAGCTAGTTTCTCAAGGAGAAGTGTAGATTTTTAAAAATATGTATTTTTATTTATTTCAGAGAAAAAGGGAGAGGGAGAAATAGAAACATCAATGATGAGAGAGAATCATTGATAGACTGCCTCCTGCATGTCCCCTACTGTGGATTGAGCTGCAACCTGGGCATGTGCCCTGCCTGACCAGGAATCAAACCATGACCTCTTGGTTCATAGGTCAACCACTGAGCAACCTCAGCTGGGCCTGAAGTGTAGATTTTAACTCCTAATTCTTTAGGGATGAGGAAAGGATTGGATAATGAGTTAGTCTGGCATAAATGGAGGTAATGTTTGACTGAACTGAAGAGAATGCTCATTTCAGGCTAAGGGCTAGACATTTCTTAATATTTTGAGGCAATATATATACCTAATGACAAGCCAGAGATTTTGTGGGTGCCCATTAAAATTAACATATTTGAAACCCATGAATAGGCCTGGTCACTGGTGAATGAGTCAAGAAATAGCCGGTATACAGGTTCACACTTGAGGGGCTTGCAAAATATTATTGACAACAGTCACATTCTGCATGGTACATGAAACCTACTGCTCTAAAAAATGTGTCTAGGTAGGAGAGTCCCTTTTTATTCAGCATGGTGGGGAGAAAATAGGATTTTGGTTTTAAAAAAAGCACCTAATGAGAATAATAGTGCTCTAAAAGTTAATATAATAGACTAAAACAAAAATAACCACTTAAATATTGTTGAAGGGAAAGACAGAGTTAATAAAAGCATTTGACAGTTTCCCACAAAAGAAACATTGATATATCAAAAATTCAAAGACAAAATTCTGTTAACTGAAGTTCAGTTAACATACGAAGAATGCACCAATCCCAAGGGATTAGTACAATGATTTTGACAACTGTACACATTCATGAAGCCATTATCCAAATAAGATATAGAATGTTTCCAACACCCTGGAGAGTTCCCTCACACATCTTCCCAGTATATATTCTGTTGTCTCTATCCAAAGGAGAAACAATTTACTTACTTCTATCACCATTGACTAGTTTCACATGTTCTTGTGCCATCTATCTATCTATATCTATATCTATCTATCTATCTATCTATCTATCTATCTATCATCTATCTATCATCTATCTATCTCTATCTATCTATCTATCTATCTATCTATCTATCTATCTATCTATCATCTATCTATCATCATCTGTCATCTATCCATCCATCCATCTACTCATCTACTAATAGTAAGTATGTATTATTTGTGTTTGGCTTCTTTAGTCAATGACATTTATTCACGTTACTGATTGTATCAGTAGTTTGTTTCTTTTACTGCTGAATAGTATTCGACTGGACCATTATACCACAGGCTGTTTGTCCATTTTCCTGTATTGAACATTTGGGCTGTTTCTGGTTTGGGGATATTATGAAGTAGCTGCAATGATAATTTCCATGCAAGGATTTTGTGTATACATGTTTTCATTTGTTGTAGAAAAATACTCAGAAATGGAACTGTGGACCATAGGGTTTGATGCGTTTTTAACTTTGTAGGAAACTTTCCCCTTTCTTTCCTTTAAAAATAGGTTTTGAACTCTTCATACACTTATGTATTTTATTTTCATAAGGAGTTTTACTGAGAGAGAAAAGAGTAATGAGTATTAAAAGGAAACCTCTACATCCTATACCCCAAGAAAAACAGAGCAATCTAGTTGCTGTCATCAGTTGAAAATAAAATAGAGGAATGGCCGAAACTGGTTTGGCTCAGTGGATAGAGTGTCGGCCTGCAGACTGAAAGGTCCCAGGTTCGATTCCGGTCAAGGGCATGTACCTGGGTTGTGGGCACATCCCCAGTAGGAGATGTGCAGGAGGCAGCTGATCGATGTTTCTCTCTCATCGATATTTCTAACTATCTCTCTCCCTTCCTCTCTGTAAAAAAATCAATAAAATATATTAAAAATAAAATAGAGGAATGTTCCATTTAGCCCATTTCTGGGGACAATAGAGGCGGAGCGGAGGAGGTCTTATGTTCTGACAAAGGGCAAGCGAGCTCTATGGGATATGTTTCTAGTGAAGATTATTAAGAGTTGAAAAAGGCAACTTCATTCCTTTTGGAGGTGGATCACATTTGAAAAAAGATTGAAGGACAAGATACAGCCACAGTGGAATATTATTCAATCATGAGAAAGAAGGAAATCCAGCTATCTGTGACAATTATATGCATAATATATAAACATATAATAATATAAATATTTTCTTTCTCATATATCTATACTAATAAAAGGGTAATATGCTAATTAGACTGGATGTCTTCCAGACATCCTTCTGGATGTCTTTCTGGACAAAGCCATGGTGGTGGGGGCAGAGGCAGAGGCAGTTAGAGGTGATCAGGCCAGCAGGGGAGAGCAGTTAGGGGCGATTGGGCTGGTAGCAGAAGGCAGTTAGGGGGAGATCAGGCTGACAGGGGAGCAGTTAGGGGGCGATCAGGCCGGCAGACAGAGGCAGTTCGGGGCATCAGGCTGGCAGGCAGAGGTGGTGAGGGGTGATCAGGCAGGTAGGCAGGCAAGCAGTTAGGAGCCAGTGGTCCTGGATTGCAAGAGGGATCCCTGTGGGATCGGGCCTGAACCGGCAGTAAGACATCCCCTGAGGGATCCCGGATTGGAGAGGATGCAGGCTGGGCAGAGGGACGCCCCCTTCCCCCCCAAACCCGTGCACATTTTTGTGCACCAGGCCTCTAGTGTATATATAATACATACTATATGAAGAATATTTTCTTTATCCCTTTATCTGTTGATGGACACTTAGGCTGTTTCCATGTCTTGGCTATTGTGAAGAATGCTGCAATTACCACGAGGGGGCACATATGTCTTTGAAATAGTGACGCAATTTCCTTTAGATGTATACACACAGTGGGATTGCTAGATCATCCTGGTTCTATTCTTAAATTTTCTGGGAACCTCCATACTGTTTTCTACAGTGGCTGTGCCAATTTACATTCCCACCAACTTTGTTCAAGGGATCTCTTTTCTCCACAACCTCACCAGCATTATCCCTTTTCTTTTTTATAACAACCATTCCAACAGGTATGAGGAGTTTTATGGTTTCATGTCTCACATTTAAGTCCTTATTTCATTTCAAGTTAATTTTGTGAATGGAGTGGTCCTGGAGAAGATCTCTTTGTGTTGAATTGTTTGGGGACCTATGAGCTTCAGGAATCTGAATGTCCAAATCTCTCCCCAGTTTTAGTAAGTTCTCAGCCATTATTTCCTTAAAGAAACTTTCTATTTCATTCTCCCACTCTTTTCCTTCTGGGACACCAATAATGCATCGTTTATTTTCTTAGTAATGTCTTATAAGTCTTGTAGGCTTCCTTCATTTTATAAAATTCTTTTTCTTTTGTGCTCCTCTAGCTGGATAATTAAAAATGATATGTCTTCAAGTTATTGATGTTTTCTTCTGCTTGGTCCAACTTGCCATTTATGGTCTCTATTGAATTCTTAAGTTCAGTCATTATAGTCTTCAGCTCCAAAATTTGTTTGGTTCTTTTTTATATTTTCATTGCAAACTTTTTTCAACATGAACTTTTCACTTTGTTCTGCTAGTTCCCTGATTTTATTAAGTCATTTATTTGTGTTTTCTTCTAGCTGCTGAGCATCCTTATAACAATTATTCTTAATTCTGTGTCAGGTAATTTATGCATTTCTGTTTCTTTGTGATCAGTTACTATAGGTTTACTATGTTCCTTAGGTATTGTCATTCTTCTCTGATTCCTTAAGATTCCGATAGCCTGGTGTAGATGTCTGCACATTAGAGGAAGTAGTCATTTCTTCCAGACTTTATGGACTGACATTGGTAAGTAAAGACCTTCACCAGTACGTGGAGGCACACTGTAGCATGCTATGGCCCCAGATCTAGTGATTCAAGGTACCAGAGGTGTGTGCAAGAAAGCTCTGGATTCAGGCAAGGCAAATATTCTGTATCATCTGCTTAGACTGCTGAGCTTCATAACACCAACCACTGCATGATCCTTCACAAGTGCTTCAGGGGGTCTGCAGTGGTTACAAAGACTGTAGGAGTCTTCAGATATACCTCAAGGTCAAGTGGCTAGGGACAAGGCAGGTAGTGGTGGTGGTCAGAGTGGGTGATATACATACACTCAACTGCAGGGGCTGGCTGCATGTTCCTATATATTTGTAGTAGCTGACTGTACAGACATGTAGAGGCAAGGGTGCAGCCAGCAGCAAGGACTAGGACCAACTGCAGGCACATTATCAGCAGTGAGGGCCTCAGTTGTTGGGGGGCATGCCTGTGACTGCAAGTTCTCACAACAGGTGTGTACACAGCAGTGGAGGCCAGTGACAGTAGCTAAGCTCATGGTATGCAGGTGCACAGCTGCAGAAAATAGCTATAAGTCAGCTCAGATATATAGGCCAGTCACCAGAAACAGGGCCAGATCCTAGGCCTGCAAGCAGCTGTGGAGACCTTGGCTCTAGTGCAGCCATGGGCAAACTATGGCCTGCGGGCCAGATCCGGCCCATTTGAAATGAATAAATCTAAAAAAAAAAAAAAAAAAAAAGACCGTACCCTTTTATGTAATGATGTTTACTTTGAATTTATATTAGTTCACACAAACACTCCATCCATGCTTTTGTTCCGGCCCTCCGGTCCAGTTTAAGAACCCATTGTGGCCCTCGAGTCAAAAAGTTTGCCCACCCCTGCTAGTGTGTACTTTTGTGACTGAAGAGTCTTGAGATGGGCACGCACATGGCTGTGGAGGCTGCTGATGAAAGTCAGATTGGTGGCATACGAGTGCACAGCTGGAGGGGTTGCCCTGAGCACTCATATGCCTGTGGGGGTCAGCACTAGGGGTTTAAGCTGGCCTCTTGCATATGTAGTTCAGAGTCAGGGGCTGGCTGCTGGTATGGACCTCAAGTTCCAGCTGATGTGGGACTTACTAAAATGGCTGGTGTCTGTGAATGCAAAAACATGGAGGCCGAAACCTTCAGAGGTGAAACCTGCATGGTTCTGTGGCAGCTGTGCTGGTTGCTGACTAGCTCAGCAGTGAAACCGTCCGCAGTCCTATGCAGAACACGCCCTGCAGACCTCTGTCACTCCCGCTGTGCTGTTGGAAGTCTCTGCCCTAATTCCAGGTTCTTCCTTAAATGTCTCAGCTTTGCCTGTATCTGAATGTGATGAAACTAATGTGAGTCCTTTATGCAGTGCCCCCAAAAGGTTGGAGAAGTAGTTGATCACCCCATTCCCCCTCTCCCACTGAGGGGAACATTTGAGCAGGAGGTTTTCCTCTTGGCAATGCAGGCTTGGAGAATGGGATGATACAAGCAAATGAAGCTGTTATTCCTTATCTTTCTGTATGGTTATTCTCAGGTTTCCTATCCCACTGTGTTGCTGAAGCTTTTTAAGTGGATGTCTGAGCTCTCCCAGAGCTATTTTTGTTCATGGATAACTATCAAATTGTTGATTTTTGTGAGGGTTAATGGCTGGAGTCTTTTATTCCTCCATCTTTGGGTGATTTGAAGATGTTAATACTGAAGAAAACCAGGACTAGAAGTATCCAAATCTGGCACAGCTCAATTTCCCATGCTAAGAGTCTGACAGAAAAAGAAGCAACACCCACATCCAGTTAAAATTTTTATTTTCTAATAATTTTTTGATGGAGTCTTTAGGGTTTTCTATGTACAGTAACATGTCATCTGCGAATAATGACATTTTACATCTTCTGTTCTAATTTGGATACCTTTTATTTCTTCTTTTCTAATTGCTATGGCTAGCACTTCTAGTACTATGTCAAACAGGAGTGGTGCAAGTGGGCATCCCTGTCTCATTCCTGTTATTAAGTGAAATGGTTTTAGTTTTTGCCCATTGAATATGATGTTGGCTGTAGGTTTGTCATATAAGGCTTTTAGTATGTTGAGGTATGATCCCTCTATTCCCATTTTGCTGAGGGTTTGGTTTTTTTGTTTGTTTGTTTTGTTTTTTATCAAGAAAGTGTGTTGGATTTTGTCAAATGCTTTTTTCTGCATCAATTGATATGGCTATGTCATTTTTATCTCTCAATTTGTTTATGTGATGTAACACTTTTATTGTTTTGCGGATATTGTACCATCCTTGCATCCCCAGGATAAATCCTACTTGGTCATGGTGTATGATCTTTTCATGTAATGCTGGATCCCATTTGCTAGAATTTTGTTGAGTATTTTGGTATCTATGTTCATGAGGGATATTGGCCTGAAATTCTCTTTTATTGTGTTGTCTTTATCTGGTTTTGGTATTAGGGTGATGCTGGATTTATAGAATGAGCATGGAAGTGTGTCTTCCTCTTGAATTTTTTGGAATCATCAATTAATATTTGACAAAGGAGACAAGAACATACAATGGAGTCAAGACAGTCTCTTCAATAAATGGTATTGGGAAAATTGGACAGATACATGCAAAAAAATGAAACTAGACCACCAACTTACACCATATAAAAAAATAAACTCAAAATGGATAAAGGACATAAACATAAGATGGGAAACCATAAAAATATGAGAGGAATCCACAGGCAGCAAAATCTCAGACATATGCCGAAGCAGTATCTTCATCAATACAGCTACTAGGGCAATGGAAACTAAAGAGAAAATAAACAAATGGGACTACATAAAAATAAAAAGCTTCGGTACAGCAAAAGAACCATCAAGAAAACAACAAGCCCACTGCATGGGAGAATATATTTGCCAATGTTATATCTGATAAGGGTTTAATATCCAACATTTACAGAGAACTCATACAACTTAACAAAAGGAAGACAAACAACCCAGTCAATAAATGGGCAATGGAGCTAAATACTTTTCAAAAGAGGATATAAGGAAGGCCAAGAGACATATGAAAAAATGCTCAAAGTCACTAATAATCTGAGAGATGCAAATCAAAACGACAATGGGGTACCATCTCACACCTGTCAGAATGGCAATTATCAACAAATCAACAAATGACAAGTGCTGGAGAGGATGTGGAGAAAAAGGAACCCTCATGCACTGCTGGTAGGAATGCAGACTGGTGCAGCCACTGTGGAGAACAGTATGGAGTTTCCTCAAAAAACTAAAAATAGAACTCCCATTTGATCCAGTGATCCCACTTCTAGGAATATATCCCAAGAAACTAGAAACACCAATCAGGAAGGACATATGAACCCCTATGTTCATAGCAGCACAATTTACCATAGATAAGATTTGGAAACAGCCTAAGTGCCCACCAGCAGATGAGTGGATTAAAAAACGGTGGTACATCGACACAATGGAATACCAGGCTGCAGTGAAAAAGAAAGAATTTTTACCATTTGCAACAGCATGGATGGAACTGGAGAGCATTATGATAAGTGAAATAAGCCAGTCAGAGAAAGATAAATATCACATAATCTCACTCATTTATGGGATATAATGAACAACATAAACTGATGAACAAAAACAGATTCAGAGACAGAGAAGCATCAATCAGACTGTCAAACCTCAGAGGGAAGGTAGGGGAGTTTGGGGGTATGGGGCAGAGATCAACCAAAGGACTTGTATGCATGCATATAAGCCTAACCAACAGACACAGACACCAGGGGGGTGAGGGCATGAGTGGGGGGTGGGGGAGCCATGGGGGGATAAGGACACATATGTAATACCATAATCAATAAAGATAATTTTTTTATTTTTATTTTCCCCAATCTCTATTTTTCTTGCAAGACTATCTCCAGAATTCAAACAGAAATTTCAAGACATAAAAAAGCAAGAAAAAATGGTGATTTGTTAAATGATGAGAGAGTCGGTAGAACTAGACCCTGACATGGCCTGGTATTGAAACTAATACACAGATATTGAAATGCTATCAGTAATATATAAAAAGATTTAATAGAAAATGTGGACATAAAATATAAAAAGAATTAATAGAAAACATGCTAAATTAGAGGGGATTTGTGCTTGCAAAGTTTTACCCTCTAATATTGGCTACTTCTCCATTTGTTCCTATTTAAACCAGGCATGTACTCCTAATACTCGGCTCACCCAGTTAAATCTGAAGCAATGTATACAGGAATTTGCTATTTTATGTTTCTCAATCATATTTAGAAGTTACTTCTAGCTAAGTAATCTCATACAGTCATGGGACTTTTAATTTCATCTCAATTTGTTATGACTTCCAAATTCTTATCTGTAGTTCTGACCTTGCTCTTGTACTCCAGTTCTAGTATATTTCATTGCTTATTTGGAAATTCCCCTTAATCTAATATATATATCAAAATTATTTAGTTCAATTTTAATAGCCCTTTAACTGCCATTTCCCCAGACATTTTTACCTTGGTAAATAGCATTACTTTCTATCAAGCCATAAAAGTCAAAACCATAGGGTTCATCTCTAACTCTTCATACCATTTCATATTCCATCCATCAGAATATATGGTAGATTTCAACTCTAACCATATTGCAAATTCACTTCTGTTTTCATTATTGCTTTCCCCTGGACAGATGCAGAATGAAACGTGTCTTCTTGTTTGTATTTGTGACCCATTCATCTAGTCTTCAAACACCTGCGAGAATGATTTATGAAACATACGATGAAAGCATATTATTTCCTGCTTAAAATATTCTCTTTGCTCTTTCCCAAAATGAGAAAAGAAAAAGAAAAAAAAAAAGAAAAAATCCAAATTCAATATCCAGGCTTTACCGTGCATGGACTGGGGCATGTCCTGGGCTCCAACCTGATGTGTTTACTCGCTCCTTTTGATCCAGGCACACGTCTGTTTCCCAAAACTATGCAGTCATTTCCAGTTCAGAAGCAGTTCAATAGCTCTTTACTTTCCCACAAGTCTGTTCTCCCTGTTTTTCCTCGGTTTGTTTTTGTGTGCTTAATTTGAGGCTAACTCCTTGTCTGCTGGTTTAAGCTACTGAAAAGTCTACTAACCACTCTTCAAGTAAAGCTATTTTTTAATCACTGCCTATTTTACATTACTAACTACATGACTAATATTTTACTTTTAATAATAGTGCTTAACCCTACTTTACACATTCTCTTAAACTTACTTATCTGATTATTTACTGTGTGTTACCCTGCTGTTGCAGGTAAAAGTTTAATAAATATCAGGGCCTTCAGGGCATTTTCAAGTCTGTATCTCCAGGAGTAAAAACAGTCCCCAATCCTATATAATAAAAGCCTAGTATGCTAAGTGTCCAGTCGTCTGGTCATCCATTCAACCAATCAAAGTGTAATATGCTAATGATATGCTAAGGCTGCTCAACTGCCCGCTATGATGTGCACTGACCACCAGGGGTCAGACACTCCGACAGGTAGGTTAGCTTGCTGCTGGGGTCTGGAGACTGAGTGAGATGGCCCGGACACACCCTGGAGCCCTCCTGCAGTCCCTCCCCGGCAGGCCAACCTCCCACATCCCTCCCTGGCCACGATTGTGCACTGGTGGGGTCCCTCCACGTGGCCTGCACTCTCTTGCAATCCAGGACACCTTGGGGGATGTCGGAGATCCGGTTTTGGCCTGATCCCGCTCACTGCAAGAACTACCCCCTGGTGGTCAGTGTGCTCCCACAGGGGGAGCGCTGCTCAGTCAGAAGCTGGACTCAGAGTTGGCGAGCACAATGGCGGTGGTGGGAGCCTAAGTCATCAGTTGGACATCCAGGACTGTGAGAAGGTGCAGGCCAGGCTGAGGGATTCCCCACCCCCACCCCAAGTGTACAAATTTTGTCCACTGGGCCTCTAGTTATACCAATAAATGTTTGTTTAAACACTAAAATTAATTATATGAGAATTGCAATATATACTTTGACATAAGTGTCATTTCATAACATTATCCCTTCATTGCTTTATTTGTTTCTTAAATATCCCCCAAAGCATCTTTGTTTTCTTAAAATAGTACAGATTTTCAAGTCTTCAGAGAAGACTGTGGGGACAATTGATTCTCCCAGCTTGACAACAACATCGTTCAACACACACACTGTATCACTGGGATAAACAGAGTAACAAATAATAAAACATAAGGCATTCATATTTTTAAAATTTATTTATTAAGCATTGTGGAGCAGTTACTGACATCAGTAAAAATATTATGTTGCTGTTATCTGAGTTCACATCAAAGTGACTTTGATTCAATGTGCTTTTATCCTAACAGTGTCAAGTCAAATATCAAGATTCAGACTAACATTACTGGCAAACATTAAATCATACTTATGACAAGATTTTATCCATAAAAATTAGGAAGTAACTTCATGTATTTATAATATTAAAACATTAATTTCTTGCCAAAACCGGTTTGGCTCAGTGGATAGAGCGTCGGCCTGCGGACTGAAAGGTCCCAGGTTCGATTGCGGTCAGGGGCATGTACCTGGGTTGCGGGCATATCCCCAGTAGGAGATGTGCAGGAGGCAGCTGATCAATGTATCTCTCTCATCGATGTTTCTAACTCTCTATCTCTCTCCCTTCCTCTCTGTAAAAAATCAATAAAATATATATATTTCAAAAAAAAACAAAAAAAAACACATTAATTTCTTTTAATAAAATTGGTTCTTCAATTTAGGCAACTGTTCTTATTTCAACTGAAGAAGACATAATTACTATATTATAATTATATTAGAACTTAATTTTTTACTAGAACTTAAATATTTATTTAAATATTTACTTATTCATGTGTGTTAAGGAATTAATGAAATTAGTTGGTTTATACCAAATACCACAAATAAATCCACAAGTATCCACATTAATCTACAAATAATATTTTTAGGCTATAGAGTTTGCATTGAAATGGGTTATGAATACTTCATATTCAAATTCAGTTATCCTTAAGAGTGTCTTACTTTTTAAAAAGAAAAATGAGAAATGATCCTAAAGGAGGGGACATATCTTTGGTATCTGGGGCCTCCATAAGACATATGTTAGTGTATAAATAGTCTCAATGTTAAAATGTCACTAATATTGCTGTAGTAACTCATACAATTTTTTTCTGTTATATAATCCATTTAAAATCTTGAAAAATAATTCCATATATTTAAAATATACTTGGTCTAATTAATTTATATAATCAATAGACTATGTCAACAATATAGATAATTATAGTTCAGATTTCACTAAGCATATAATTGTAAATTTGAAACAGAACTAAATCTAAAATGTTAATTTTACTGTTCAAAAAAATCTCAAAATGATAAATATCTGAGAGTGCCCTGATCTCTGAGTATAACTGATATTTTGTTTATGCCATCTGCTTAAATTATAAATATCAAACAATTGGCAATTGAAGAATGAAATAGGTAATATAAGAATTGTAATATTTTGAGGCTAACATATCAGTTGTTCCCTTCAATATTATTTTCTATTCTTTATACACTTTTAACATTTTCCATTACACTATTTAATTCATTGTTATTCTACTTAATGCCAACACTGTTCTTTTTAGCCATGAAGATCATGCCTATTCATAATCTTTATTTAGTGGAAGAAATTGAGAGCAATTTTAATATTATGAGTAATTATAGCTTAGGAAAGGAAAATTTGTGGAAAAAAGCTCTTAAGAAGAAAATATCTATACTAATTAAAGGGCAATATGCTAATTATATAGGGAGACCTTCTGGACGTCCTTCCAGACAAAGCCATGGTGGTGGGGCCGAGGCAGAGGCAGTTAGGGGCGATCAAGCCAGGAGGGGAGGGCAGTTGGGGGTGAGCAGGATGGTGGGGAGTTGCAGTTGGGGGTGAGCAGGCTGGCAAGGGGTGGCAGTTGGGGGTGAGAAGGCTGGCGGGGGGGGGACAGTGGGGACAAGCAGGCTGTCAGGCAGGGTGGTTAGGGGCAATCAGGCATGCAGGCAGGTGAGCGGTTAAGAGCCAGTGGTCCTGGATTGCAAGAGGGATGTCTGACTGCCAGTAGGCCCGATCCCACAGCGATCGGGCCTAAAACGGCAGTTGGATGTCCTCCAAGGCGTCCCAGATTGGAAAGCGTGCAGGCAGGGCCGAGGGACACCCTCCCTCCCCACCTCGTACATGAATTTTGTGCACCGGGCCACTAGTAAATATATTATTAATGTCTTATTTTTTAGTAATGATCCTTCCCAATGGGCTTTAGAGCCTTAGAAAACCAATAATACCTAATGTGTTTTTCACATTTCCTATATTTGTCCTCAACATTTTTCAAATATTTGAATCAATAAGAAATTGAATATGTCTATAAATCACTTCGCACTCTAGCATCATACTGTTTGTTATGTCATGAAACTATGGGCCCTTTCTCTGTTTTACCACTTGAGAAATTACTCAGGTATGATTATAGATAGCTTTTCCTCTCTTCATACAGTAACACACTTTATTTAGTTATTAATGCATATGAAGGTGCGTCTTTATTTTAGGAGAATATCCCAATGAGAAAACTTTATACTGTGAACAAATTTGCCCGTGTTTTACTAAAAACATTTGAAAGAGATAGTATACCAAAGGATAAAAAGACAAGAAAAGAGAAATAAGGTGGGGAAGAGTTTAAATCAATTCCCACTTTAGGTTCAAGTGTTTTCCAAATACGGGTTTTAAATATAACAAAGTAATGTTTGATTCTAATCTTTAACCACAGAAGAATTTTTACAATGAATAATAATGATGATTTTAATAGTTATTTCCTAAGTGGCTTTTTACTAAATAAACTCTATTCGGTTGTAAGGATTTTATGCTTCTGACAAATTGGTTCTGTTTAAATGCCCAGCAAGACTTAAAGTGACATTAATGTAACACTGCTAGTGGACTAGTGAAATGACTGAGTTCATTTAATATAAATTAAATTGTACCTGCCAAGTAAATTATAAACCCAAGATATGAAGCTGGTTCATATAAAAATGTTTCAGTCAATACGGCAGTGTTCTGATGAACTCCTATCTACAGTACTGAGGAATGTTTAATCACGAAAACATGCTTTATCATTTTAAAACAGTTTTATTTCTAGAAATTGCATTGCTTTTTTATTGTTATATTTTTCACATGTAATTTTAGCACCCTTCCCTTTCTTAATGCACACAACAGAGTTCTGAATGTTCTTTAGAATAGAACCAAAATTAACACCACTTTTTAAAGACCCTAATCATACCTATGTACTCTTAGTTTTATTGTTTTGTTGATTCTAACTTATTGCTCCCTTTTTTACCCAGGCAGATTTTTTTTATATATATTTGTATTCTGTCCCTATGCCCATCTTAGATGCTGAGGTGTTCTCACTAATGTCACTTTACATTTATTATTGATCTACCTTTTGAGATTCAGCAAAAAGAAAAATTCTTCCACTGAGCAAAAGAGATCACAATATTTTATTTGGTGAAATAGAATGCAGAATGCAGGGATTTATCCCTATAATCATATAAAATAATCTTTCATTGCATTAATATGCTTGTCATTTATTTGTATATACACACATTTATGTTTCACTAGATTGTAGTTTAATTGTATAGTTATATATTAAAAATAAGATGAACATTGAACAGAATTTGTAAAATCATGGAGAAAAAGGGGCTTTGAAATATCTATAAAAATTATATGTTAGAATTATCTCTAAACATTTAAAAATGATAATTTTCCATTATTTTGTTTTATCAGTTTCCTTTAAAAATCAGAAATGACTATATTTTTGTGTATGTATATATGTGTTCTTATCACTAGTTTTCAATGAACATTTAAAATATATTACATTCATTTCAGTTACTTCCTGTTTTTGTGATTGTTTAAATTTGTAATCCTCGATTTAAGCAATGGTGGAAATGTTTTTGCAAGCAGTAGTTAGGAAAAGTGTTCTGTAGAATATATTAAAGATTTCTCAATAAATTAATATCAGATGGAAAAAAGTAGAATGGATTTTTACCATTCTTTTCATTTGATTTATTTTTAACTGTACATTTCCTTAGTTCTTAGAAACTGAAATTAATCCTGTTATCATAAGGGCATTTTGAGTTTGTTTTATAGGAAATAATAATGATCTGTAGCTTTTTCAAGTGTTCGAATGTATATAAATAATTACTATTTTAATAATTTTGCTTCATTATAAAATTTCCAAATATCAGAGTGTCAGTGTTTTTATAGTGTGGATGTCTGCTAATGCTTTAGGAGGGGTAAGGAGGTTTCTCTTCTGCCTAATTTCTTCAACTTCCATGCAGCCTCAGGCCTTTCCAAACAGAATTTTTAATTCTTTGGCCATCTTAACTATTTTAAGTCCATTTGAACTGAGGCAAATTTTCCTTATGCAAGCTTTTTTTTTTTTTACTCTGGTGCTATTAAGTAGGGTGTTTTTCTTGGGTTATTAGCCATTAAGCTGATGTTAGCAGAGAGGTTCTAGTCACCATTTACTTACACATAAAGCCAACACAGATGAAGGCAGAACATTGTTCTGTGTGCCTTGGCCCATCTGAGCCTGATCCAATTGAAATCTGCTTATTCCGTAGATGGGCTATATTCGTTTCTTAGGGTTGCCACACAAATGGCCATAAATGGGTAGCTTAAAACAACAGAAATTTATTATTTCATTATTCTGGAGGTTAGAGAGATCTGAAATCATGGTGTCAGAAGAGTTTTTTCCTTCTAGGTTCTCAGAGAGAATCCATCCTATGCCTCTCTCCTAGCTTCTCATGGCTGGCCCTTGGTGTTCTTTGGCTTATTGATGTATCACATCAATGTTGGTCAGTGTCTACATGGCATTCTCCCTGAATGTGTCTCGGTGTCTGTCTTCTCTCGTCTTCTTAAGGACACCAGTCATATTGAATTTAGGCCCATCTTAATCAAGTATGACCTCATCATAACTAATTATATCTGCAAAGACTTATTTCAAAATAAGGTCACATTCACAGGTTCCAGGTGAACATAATTTTTTTTTTTTTGGGGGGGGGGCGGCTATTCAACCTACCTCATGGACCATTACATTTCACTCCACTATTTTTTATGTAATTTGTTCTGACTTTCTGAAATTTAAAACAGAAAATGTATTAACCTATATTCACAACTCATCTCTTAAGTTTTAAAAAAAAACCCAGCCATATTGCCTAGCTTTTCTTTCTCTATGTACATTAAACATACACTTAGTATTGCTTTTGGTCATTCTTTGAAGTTTTCTAATGGTTTAAGTTTATTATAAATCATTAAAGCACTGTTACATAACTCACAGAGTATGACTTATTAAATAATTCATTTATGCACTATATTGGATTCAGTTGCACATATAAGAGTTAGATGAACTTAGAAATAAAACACTTTCAATGTTATATATAACTGCTCTTTATTCTTCAAGTAGATCTTCCACTCATGCTGATATAATACCAACACAAAATGTTATTTTATCGTAATTCCTATTAAATCACATTCCTATTGTGCAGTTGGAGAATTTCATTCTTCAGTAGTATCACTCTTAATTTCTTTGTATTTATCTAAAATACCCAAAATGAACTGGTTACAAATGTTTGATATGTTTTGAGTCTCATTTTTCCCAAATGCTTTAAATCTTTACTAGTTGATTCTGAGGCTATTTCCACTTTTACTTTATATATTTTAAAAAGTCACCATTGTAATATTGAAAAAATTTTAAATTTACTTATAAAATCTTGTTTCATGATAAACATGAATAAAGGTAAAAATTAATAATCACCATAACTGAATGTAAAGATAAGTTATTGTTTTCCTTTGCTACCTCATATAATATAAATAAAGCATTAAAAATATGTTTCTAAGGATTCAAAATTAGCTGTATTTAAGAGAACATTAATCAATTAATGATAGTGGGAGCACCATTATTGATAAAATGTATTTCACTTAATATCTGTTTTATAATAAAACTTTCATTTTAATCATGCTTAGACAAGCAACTGTTCAGAAATTTTACTTGTATTTCCTATTATTAAAGTGTATTCATTAGAAGGAAGCAAGCATCAGAATTTTATTTATTCTATTTTATTTTCTCAACAAGATTGGGCGAGAAACAACAACAATATAAGGTATTTGCTTTTTAAGAAGTGAAAACATAGCATTGCAGGAACACTCAAGCCAAATAATATATGCTTTGTTAGAGAAAAAAATACTTGATGATGTCTGTAACATGTGGGATTAGAAAAAGAAATGTTTTTTGGGTGGAGGGAGGACCAGGGATTTATTTTTTTCAGTGCAATGGTATCAAGGCCTGAACACCTATTAGACCAAAAGCAAGTGAACATGATTTAATCATTTCTAGACATTAAAATCTACCTATTTAATTTACATTAAAGTCGTTCTCTTTTGCCAATTTCCTCATTTCTCTATCTTAGTATCACCATCTGACATTCCTGAGATAAGTTTTCACCTGTGCTTTGAACGGTACATACAAACTGTCAGTATAGATTCTTTAGCATTTAAGAGCAGCTACAATTAAGTTTCTTGGGGAAAAATGACACAATCTCTTCCAACAGGACTAATCGGAAGCACAATTAATGCAACTGTTATCTTCTATAAAATAGCATTCTATTGGATAACAAATAGAAAACATAGATTTATACTGTCTTAGGGAGAAATTTAATTCTCATGTGCATTGAAAGCCACAGACAGAATTTTCTGCTTCTCTTTGAAATTATGAAAGCATATTCACCAATGCTAGAAGTTTTAATATTTTAATACTTTGAGAACAAACTTGAATAATTTTTAGAATGGAATATACTATTTCAGATGTATTAAGTTGGGTAATTTTTTCAAAGAAAAAAAATGGCCATTTATCCTAATCATTTATCATTGCTGATTAATTCATGCCTGAGGTTTACTTCTAGCTGCATTTTTGAGCAACAAACATTCTTTCAGGCATGTCTTGTTAATCACTTAATTAGTTTATAAAACACTTTAATTTCCTATCACAGTCAGTATGAGATTAAAGAGGCTTTGAATGGATGACAGGAGAAATTTTTTTAAGTTAATTTAAAAAGAAGGGAAGTGAGATTAAGAATGAAAAAAATTCAAAAAATCAAAAGACATGGAGATGAAAAAATTAAATTAGGTGTTAATAAGATTAAGATTTCAGAGCTTTGATATTTTTCTAAGAAAAAGTCTTCAGTTTTCATTTTAGTACTGAAAGTAGTTCATGATAAGGAAAGCAGAAGGTAATTTTATGTAAAGTCAGGATTTTAATGCTTGGTATTGCTAAGATAAAAAAAAAATATTAAACTTGAAATTTGAGAAGTATATTTCTAACATGAATTTAACTACTTTTTTCTTGTTGCTGGGGCTTTCAAAATTATCGTTGAAATTAGGAAAACCTCTATGAAATATGATATCAAGCTAAGTCTCAACATCATGTCTTGATTTTATGTCATAATTCATAGGATCTTTACATTTTAATTCAATGTGAAGCTTTTTGTATTCATGAAGTCTGACAGACAGTACTAAATTTGTATTCAACTTTGGGAAAGTTATTTAAAATTTGTAAGTCACTGTCTCACCATCTGCAATATGGGGATAATCACCGTTCTACCTCACAAAATTGTGGTAAATATCGCTAAAAGTGAAATGATGACATAATGCATGGGATTATGTCATCACAGATGTTATGCTGTCTAACCTGACTGTACTCTATAGAAGTGAAGCTCTCCCCAACCATGCTCCTCACCACACTTCTGAGTGAAAAGGAATCTGAAGCTTAGAGAATTTTTAGTAAAAAGATAAAGATAAGAGAAGCTATGTTATATAAACATGATATTTGTTTAATTTTTCTTGAGTCAATATTTTATAAAGCAAGTGATACAACTGGGAGAATGAGAGGCTGAGCTAAGGGTACAAAATTAACTTCTAGAAACTATAAAATGTTAGAAAGCAACCAGGGTTTGGACTGGAACACTGAGGAACAACATCTTGTGCTATGGACTGAACTGTGTCCCCCGCCCCAAATTCTTAAGCCCTAACTCCCAATGTGGTATTTGTTGTTCAGACATGGGTCTTGTAGGGGGGTATTTAGTTTAAATGAGGTGCTATGGATGGTGCCCTCATGATGGAATTAGTGCTATTATAATAAGAGGAAGAGATACCAGAGCATGCTCTCTTTCTCTCTCTCTTCAAGCACATCAAGAAGAGGTCATGTGAACATGCAGTGAAATGGTAACCATCTACAGACCAGGAAGGAGGCCCTCACCAGGAACTGAATTGGGGCTTAGGGCTTCAATATATGCATTGGTGGGGAGGAGAGACACAATTCAATCTATATGATTGTCAGGTCAGATTGGTGTGATCAATCCATTATTGAAGCTTTATAATTGAATTCCAGGAGGCAAGCACTGGATAGGCTCACATGAAGCATAAAGTTATCTGAGACAAGTTGGGCAAGTTTCAGATTCTTCATTCCCACAATGGAAATGGCTTTATTACCCCCAAATAGATACTATTTCTAATAAGGTACATAGCATATCACTTCCCCTCACCTAGTGGAGAATGATAACCCTATGGATATCTTCATTTTATTGGAGCATATGTGACATGTTTTCAAGGAGTTAAGACTAATAGATTATAAATTCTGAGTTTATATACTCTCTACAATTCTTAATCAGAAATTCCATGTTAAGAGCCTCTAGTTAAGGACCCTCCTCCTAGCAAATAACTTAAGTCTAATAATCTTTGGGATTATTTACAATGTTGTCAGTGAGGATAAAGTGAATTACTTTCCTTACTTTTTTACTCTGAAAATATTCCTCCTGTAATAATCCTATCTAATAGAAGGATAATATGCAAATTAACCATCACACATCACAAAGATGGCAGTGCCCATAGCCACAAGATGGTGGCACCCAGTCCACTCAGCCCCGCCAGAGTCGCTCAGTATCCAGGGCGATGGCCACTGACAGTGGGCAGCGTGAGTGGCCTGGCGGAATGCTTGCGATGTCACCTTGGCAATAAGGCAAGTGTTCTGCGCCTGGCTGCAGATGGGCCTCTGGGCCGCAGAGAGCCTCTGGGCAGTGGGTGCGGAGTGGCCAGGCCCTGCAGAGAGCTACTGGCACATGAATTTGTGTGCAGGGCTACTAGTCTATCCTATTTAATAAAAGAGTAATATGCAAATTGACCATCACTCCAACACACAAGATGGCTGCCACCATGTGGTCAAAGATGGCCACCACAAGATGGCTGGCAGGGGAAGGCAGTTGGGGGGGACCAGGCCGGCAGGGGAGGGCAGTTAAGGGCAATCAAGCTGGTAGGGGAGCAGTTAGGCATCGATCAGGCTGGCAGGGGAGCAGTTAGGGGGTGATCAGGCTGGCAGGCAGAAGTGGTTAGGTACAATCGGGCAGGCAGGCAGGCAATCGATTGGGAGCAAGCAGTCCTGGATTGTGAGAGGGATGTCCAACTGCCCGTTTAGGCCCGGTCCCACCAGGGGGTCCCAGATTGGAGATGGTGCAGGCTGGGCTGTGGAACAACACGCCTGTGCACGAATTTCATGCACCAGGCCTCTAGTATGTATCTAAAAGCCTAAGCGACCGAATGACTGAATGACCAAACAACTGGTCGACCGGTTGCTATGATGCACACTGACCACCAGGGGGCAGACACTCAATGCAGGAGCTGCCCCCTGGTGGTCAGTGTGCTCCCACAGCCAACCTCCTGTGACTGGTTGGCCAACCTCCCACGGTCCTTCCCCTTGGCTGGCTCTCCCCCCCATTGGCCCTGATCGGGGCAGGGGATTGGATGGTCAACCTCCCATGGTCCCTCTCCCTGGCCAGCCAGCCAACCTCTCGCAGTCCCTCCCCCTGGCTGGCCGGCCCTGATCAGCCTCAATTGCCGGCCAGGCCAAGGGACCCCACCCATGCACAAATTCTTGCACCAGGCCTTTAGGAGTAAATAATAATATGACCATTAATACTCTGGTAATTACCAGATTTTGTTTTTCAAAGATGAGCAAGAATTTCTTCTATGAAACATGTCAATTGTTATTTATATCTCTTCATAGATGTACTGATATTTTTTAATTACTATTTAGTCTCATTCAAAATTATTGAATATATATATATATATATATATATATATATATATATATGGCATTTCATTGTATAATCTTCTTAAAGTAAAATTAACTTTAATTGGTTGCTATATGTATTATTTAAATTCTCAGCTTCCCAAAATACTTTCTTATAGTGGCATCATAGTATGTGTAAATAAAGTTTTTAGGTAAAATAGCTAAAAACTATTTACTACCAGGTTGCTATGACAAAAAGATTAAAGTCACATTTTTTCGCACTGTCTGTAAATTAGGATTGCAGTAGCATTTCATTGTTTTTCAACCATAGTAAATTTTTCCATATTAGAAACAACTGGAGTGATGACTAGAGGCAATTTTTCTGTCAATTCTATATTCTATCAGGTTTGTAGATATAACTATCTTCCAGATAACACTGTATGGATTTTAATGGATACTTCTTTCTATATATCATTATATAGCATTGCCCATCTAGCTCCCATAAAAATAACTCTATTGTTCCCTCTTATTTTATTCCTTACCTACTGCACCACAGGGCCCAGGATATACATAATAGAGAGGCTCAAATGAACAAGAAAGGGAAGAAGGAAATAATTTTTATCTGTGGCACTTGTGGCATTAGAAAAATATAAAAGCCACACTCTTCAATGATGATATACTATAATTCAACTTGACCAGTTTTCCCATAGTTATAAGTCTGAATTGGCTCTCTAGGACCTGGACAATAGACCTTTGCAAACATCATATTTCACTGTGATTCGAGTATATAATAGTTCTACCTGAGAGAGGATAGGAACTACTCCCAGAATTGCTGACAACTTATGAATATAGTCATTATTGATCATTCCATTCAATCAGAATTGTGTTGTCTCTTAATACTGAAAGAAAGCTCCTCTGATGATACTGTTAGAAAAAGCAAATACCTTTGTAAAAACAAAAAACATGAAGAAAAACAACTATAACTGGAACTGTTTTTTATAATATATTGTTATTGTTATTCTAAAAATATGCATATTTTATGTGTATAAGCTATCAAAAACCATTGAAATCGTGGCAAACATATTCAAAAGTCAGAAGAGGCTCCCATTAAACACAGTGTCACAATTTTAACACTGATAACCAATATTTCAAAAATTAAAACATATAAATAGATTAAAATCATAAGATCATAAAGATATTTTTAAAGAGTGACCTTTGAAAGATATTAGGGAACAAACTCTTTAACATTCTGTAAACAAAGTAAAAAATAAAGCATTTAACCTATTATTCTTATTCACCTCAGAGTAAATAAAGAGACTAATTTTTTATGAAATTTGATTATCTAATACATATCTATAAAATAATAATTAGACTTTGCAAACTCCTAATGAAATACCAAATATAGGTAATAATTATTAATGGCTTCTAAAACCACAACAGGATGTTATGACCCTCACATACATACAAAACCATCTATAAATATTGACAAATGCTTGAGCTTGTGCTAGATAAAGCCTCTATATCTAAAAACCATTTTATAGGAAGGAACAACAGACGGAGAGGGAGAGGGAGAGGGAGAGGGAGAGGGAGAGGGAGAGGGAGAGGGAGAGGGAGAGGGAGAGGGAGAGGGAGAGGGAGAGGGAGAGGGAGAGGGAGAGGGAGAGGGAGAGGGAGAGGGAAGCAGTAGGCAAAACAATTCACATGGAGCTGGAAGTTAGTTTGTCAGTAGCAAAATTGGAGGCCTGTATCACACAGGGATGAAACCTTATAAAGGACATATCTTTGTGGACAGACCAAAGTAGCCATAGATTAAAGGCTGCTCTGGATCTGTCATAGAGAAAGCTTCTAAGGGGACAAAGTGATCCTCACACTGTATAACAGCATACCAATCAAAATTAAAAAGTAGTTTATAAAATCCAACCAAATGCAGCATTCAATATGAGACATCTATCAAAATTGCACCTCATAATCAATTATATTTCAATTAAGATGATAATAAAAAACATATTTAATTATACCTCTTGTAGAAACTATGATAGCAAACCTAGCTAGTAACACATCAATGGCTCAGTAAATTGAAAAATAAACTTTTAAGTAACCTAGGGTACACTATTAATAAAATGAGCAATGAAAATAAGTAATTTTTATGTAAATGGGGACTTAACTAAATAAGGTATCGGTCTGAGTAAAATATAAATTGGAAAATATAAAATATTATTTGATCTGCGATATAACTCTATAAAATAATCTACCTTGGAACCACTTTTGATCGCATTTGTATTTTTGAAAAATGAAAAACACTTTTGTTGCAAGTCTCTTATCCCTAGGAGGTAGTCTGAGGGCACAGTTTATAAAGATATCATGTTAACTTTGCAATGACAGTGAAACAAAAAACAACACTATTTCTAGCAGTTCATTTGTGACTGCCAACCTAGACAATGGCATGCCAGGTATCACAAGAGCAACCATCAATTTGAAAGTATGAATGGAGCAGTTCAAATTCAGCACACTCTTGAGAATAGCTTGAATGTTTTTCTGTTGATAATTCAGGAGTAGCACATTTGATAAAGGTAGAATAATTTTGTATTTGAGATTTAATTAGTGTTCTGTAACTTTAATCTCTTAAGACTATTAGTAGGAGAGGGGAATTATTTAGATACGAGGTTGAAAACTTTAAGTAATAGAGATTAGAATAGTGTGGGAAGCCATCCATTGTCAACATTATCATGAAAGTGCAACATGGAACTCGGAAGGCTAATGAACCTTGAGCTTTAGCAGGGTTAAAGCTATGCACGGATAGTTTTGTGTTGAGATAATGATGGCTTGAAGCAATTTCCTGACCTAATAGCCTCAAAGCAAATATTTACTGATCTTTTACTGACTTTACTATCTTTACTGACTTTACTGATCTTTACTATCTTGTTTTGAGATAGTCTGTCTGCTACTGGTTTGCTGTGCTTAATTAAGGGCAAAGATGTGTATCTAGAATTGAATAAAAGCTAACAGGTCTAGGGCTTCAGGGAGCTTCTCCTCTAGAGGGAAGTTTCCGCCTGGCCCCCATGCCATCTAAATTCTTATTTCTTGTCTAGTGTTTTCACTTGTGTGCAGCCCCTTCTTCAGATCCTGAACCCTAGCTGTGCTGGATGTGGCTTCACAGAGCAGGAAATGCCAACAGTGAAAAGATCCAAATTTAGTGGTATGTGTATTGGCTGAGGTAAAGGCCTGCTGATATATTGATCATATACTCACATTCAATGGCTCAGTCAAGCCCAGGTTGAAAATCAGTTCTGGAAAAGTGATAGGGCAGAACTCTCTATATCACTTAGTATAGTCAAAAATGGCAGTTCTGCATAAATAGAAAACTGTTTTTAGGTAATGGGGGTCTTGAAGGGAGAGAACTGAGTTGACACAAAGAGTAAAGAGGAATTATATTCTCCTGGTCAAAGCATTGACTCAAGGCCTTTGAGAACTTATTGACCTTGGCCTCATGTCAGCCAGCGTGAACTGCCACAAGGGACCGTGTGGCAGGATGTTATGTTCCCCCTGGTTACTTCTAGTTATCCCATGATACTTCCTCCATAGGAGCAGCTTGGCTATAAGCTCTTCCTGGCTTCAGAGAAGGATTTTTACTCCCGGAAGAACAAAAACGACTCTAGAGCCTCAAGTCTAGACTTATGGCAAAAGGCAAAAGAATGACTAAGAGTTGGCTGGCCTGTGGGCTCAGTGGTCTCAGTGGTTGAGCATCAACTTATGAACTAGGAGGTCATGGTTCCATTCCAGATCAGGCCATATGCCATGGTTGTGGGCTCAATCCCCAGTATAGACAGCCAATCAATGGTTCTCTTTCATCATTGATTTTTCTATCTCTCTCTCCCTCTCCCTTTCTCTCTGAAATGAATATATATTCATATATATATATATATATGAATATATATATGAATATATATATGAATATATATATATATATATATATATATATATATATATATTATACTTGAATGATTAAGAGCAGGGCTTCATGACCCTGAGACTGAGTAAATATCTTGCTTTTTGGAGTATGGATATGAGATATGAGAAGAGGGGTGAAGTGAGGAGACTTTAAATTCTGATGGACCTCTAAAAAGAACTTCAATGATTATCCTTGGTAGCTTGAAAGATTTTTGTCTTGTTTCAATAATTGCTGTATTCCTAGTGTCCAGTCTAGTACCTGACCTAGACTAAGATCTTAGTAAATATGTGTTGACTGACTGAAAGAAAAATTTATATGTATATATCAAGGATGTTCTTTAATAAAAACCCAAAAAACAAGGAGGCAATACTCTGATCTTCTTTCTGAATATTTTAATTTAGTTGATAATATCTGACAGCTGAGAAAGTTAACAAAGAAATGTGTAATTAAAGAGTATGCTAGGCTAACACTGAAAAGCTAAATAGACATTTTTTCCCCAAACTTTCAGAACCAATAGTTAAAATGATCCCTGACAATCCCTAAACTATGTAAATAATGAAAGTTTCTGAGGCCAGCTATATTGTACTTAAATAAATGAAAACTACTATAATGGATAATATTTCTCAACTATTAGCTTGGTAAATATTTAAAACATTGATTCTAGCCAATGTTGGTAGTTATCTGAGAACCTGGTCTTTATCATTGTTAATATGAATGTTCATGAGTACAAATTCTATAATATCAGTTTGGCAATAATTTTATATGTATATATACTAACATGTATTATATATGTATATATAAGCATATGTACATATATACACACATATATATACATATATATGCTTATATATATAATTTCCTAACCTAGAAACATCATGCAATTTATTCTATAAGATATATTTATGATTTTTGTTTCTTTATTTTTGTTTTTTTAATTTTATTTTATTGTTTAAAATATTACAGATAGTAGTACATATGTCTAGATATATTTACATTTGTAATGCTATCATTACATATATGTTAGTATATACTAAGTATACACATACTAAGATAATGATTGAAGCATATCAGTTACATTAAAATTTGTAACACATCCAGTTATGAATTCAAGTATACTGCTTAATATGTAAAACAAGTATTAAACATCTGGAGAAACTGGTATGAGAAATGTGTATATAATTACCTGTTAAGTAAAAGTAGCAAGTTTTTAAAAAATTATCCAATATAATCCTTTTTGGGAAAATATACATGTGTATGCATACACTATATATGCATGAATGTGTATGTGTATGTGTGTATATATATATATATATGTATATATATATATATATAAAATGTTTACATTCATGTATACTTACGTTATAAATATACTTGTGTATATGAATATATGTGTGAGCTACATATATATCTATCTATATATCTACACATATAGTAGGTATAGATATCTGTTTAATTATATAGGTACTCCTTAGAATGTGGTTATATTTAGAAAATTAAATTAGGTAAGATACATAAGTTATTTATACAAAACAAATGCCAGTTATAAATTAAATACTTAAATTTTGTTTAGTGACTTGAGAGAGAGAGAGAGAGAGAGAGAGAGAGAGAGAGAGAGAGAGAGAGATCAGTTGTCTTTAGCATGGGATCCAACCCACAACCTGGTTCAGTGTCTTGACAGAGAATGGAACTTGCCCCTGTCACTTTTTGATGTATAGGAATATGTTCCAACCAGCTAGCCACACTAGCTGGCCAGGGATGAAATACTTTAAATTTTTTTTAAATGACTTGAATATGAAGTGAGTTTAGCAAAATGAGAGCAAAGAAAAGTCAACATCAATTTATCAAATACTCCACTATTTTATGGAGGTTGGACCCACCTTCCCAGGATAGAAAAAGATTGAAAACATATGTCACATAAATGAGTTTGTACTTTGTATTTTTTTTTTCATTTGAATTTCCACAAATTCAATTATAACAGTACTAGTTTTACTTAAGAATTGAAGGGGAAGTCTTTGCTGTCCATCTTATTTTAATATTTATCATTTAAACTTACAATCTTGAGATTACAGAATAACAGTCCATTCTGTGCCACTTGAGAGTAATTTGTAGACTGGATGTCTCATCTTTCCTCTTCAGTATATATTTCTTACAAACAGGGACATTTTCCTATGTGACTAAAAAACACTGTCAAAATCAGTTGTTATAAATACTATCTGATACTAGGCTGAATTCATGTCTTGGCGATGCCTTTTAGATTAAAGGTTCCATCCAGCTCAAGAGAGTTGTTGCCTTATCTCTTTGGTTTTATTCAGTCTGGGTGAGTTCCTCAGGCACTTCTTGATTTTTATGACTTTGATATTTTGAAGATTACAAGATAGTTATTTTGTAAAATGTCTCTCAAGCCGCATTTGCCTGATGTTTCATCACGGCTAGATTCAAACTGTGTATCTTAGGTAGGAATATCAGAGAAATGTCATTCTATCTGTTGTTGTATACTTCTTGCATCTTATCGGTTGGCTCGATATTTCAATTTGCTTTGTTACTGATTAAGTTCACCTTGCTCACTTTATTAAGGTACTTGCTGTCTGCCAGACTTCACTATAAAGTTATGCTTCCCTATCACAATTAATAAGCATTTTTCTGGTAGATATATCATAATCATAGAACTCCCCATACTTCATTAAAATTTCAATTTATTCAACTCTTTATTTATATCTATATGTGGTTTTGATTTCCTATTTTATTTAATGGGTTATTTTTTATTGCCATCATTATTTATTTTAATGTTCAAATTGCATACTGACCTTATTAAGCAGGTATTTTTATTGTCACATTTATCAGATGGAAAAACTGAAGTGTTGAGGGTAAATTATTTTTCTAAGCTCAATAATCTTACAAGTGATTGGGGCATGGAATTAAACCTGAGTTATAGTTACTTACTTGAAATGATTAATCTTAATTTTTCATGTTCTCACACCCAATCCAGTACTCACAGAAATCCTGTTCATCACTTTTCTTTATTCTAACCTCAAGCACACAAGACTGTACCAAAAAGAACAGTTCCATTGCCCTAATATACTTTTGGGCAACTGCTTTTTACTCACACAGCTATTGTAAAGTTCAAAGCAAGAGAGCAATATGCAGCCTTTTGGATCTTAGAAAATGCGTTCAAAATTCAATTGTGTGAAACAACAGTTTACTTCTTTCTATTCCTGTGTAATATTATTTGCCTGGATAGACAAAGACTATATATTCCCCATTGAACGACATATGGGGGTGTGGTTGGCCATGCCCGCTGCCCTTCCCTGTCTACCCGCTGGCCTTCCCTGTCCTTACTAACTCCTGTCCTAGGTCCAGGTGGCTGAGACAGACAGAAGGACCATGCTTCTCCTTCCTTCTGTTGGGGCTCAGTCCTGTGGGCAGAGCTGGCTCAGTCAGGGCTGCGGACAGGCAGTGCCAGCGCTCGGTGCTGGAGGAATGTAGCTGGGCTTGGGCTGCAGCTGCAAGGGGAAGCCCGTGTTGGCCTGGGCAGGCTGGGGAATATTTACTTCTTTTTTAATTGATGAGAGAGGAAGGAGGAGAGAGAAAGAGACACAGATTTGTTGCTGCATGTATTTATGCATTCATTGGTTGATTCTTGTGTGTGCCCTGACCTGGATGGGACCTGCAACCCTGGTGCCTGGAAAGGACACTCTATGCACCGAGCACCCAGCCTGAGGTTCTGAAATCCCCGGGGGCTGGTAGCGACAGACAGGACCAAGCAGAGATGGGGATCCAGGGACTCCCCGCTTTGGGGGGTTCACCTACTTGCAGGCGTCCTGGTAGAGGAAGCTCCCTCTTTTTCAGCTTGTCGGCCTCCGCTGCCATAAAGTAGGCCCGGGGCGCGCCTCCCAGGCTCCGCCTGGTGCAGCAGTGGCGTAAAGACCTGCCAGGTGGGCCGGAGCGCCTCACGGCACGCGGGCACACACGCACACACCGTGGCTTCCGTTACATTAGTCCAGCGCGAGGCGCTCTAACGGACAGGGGAGCTTCATTTCTTGTTACTGTTGCGGCGTGTCAGGTCCGGCTCTGAATCCTTGGGTCGGAAGAACCCGCCGGGCTTCCTGGCCCTCCTGTGGCTGTGCAGGCCCTTGCACTGCCCACGGGCCTGCAGCTCACTGCCCTTGCGCGCTGCTGGGAGCTGTCAGCAGCGTCGTGGAACTGCAGCCACGGCTCAGTCTTGCACGTATGCAGGGCTTTGCAGCGGAGGAGGATGAAGGGCAGCTCTGCACGAAGGTCCAGGTACCCTTCGGTGGCTTCGTCCTCTGTTAGATTCCCCCTGCACGGGCCAGGGCAGCGTTGTTCTCCTACACCTCTGAGATACATTTCAACACGTTGGCCTTCTTTTGAGTCAGTGGAGACGGGCTTTTCCATGGCCACCAGACACAGCATCTGCAGGAGGCGGTTCTGCATCACCTGTAGGATGAGCCCAAATTCATCGAAGTGGCTTCCGCAGCTCTCAGTACCTAAACGCTCCTTGCAGGTAAGGGTGCTGTTGACGATGTTGTCCTGGCTCCAGATAGGGCCAAGATCCTGTTGGCAAACCTCGGCACCATGAGATTCTGGACCATCTTCTTGTCCAGGTAGTGGCTGATGCGGTAGATCTAATCCTCGCAGAATAGGGGAGAGATATGGGTGGGAAGCTGGTTGGAGTGCATTTAGGTTCCTCCTGAAGGGCTACTCCATGATGATGCCGTTCTAGCCTGTCTGATTCATGGATGTCTGATACATGTTCTTGGTGACGACCTCATAGATGGTGCAGGGCAAAGCTGGGTAGAAAGTTGGCCTGTGGCTCTTGGTGGTAGGTCTCCATGTGGCTGTTGAGCTGCCCTTGGGAGGCCATAATCCTAATGGCCAGCCATGTAGGGTTTAGGGGAAAGAATTCCTCCAGCTTGGGTTACTTCTTCTGGGGTGGCTCTGGAGAAGGTACACTCTCAGGCTGATTCTTTATGCAAACTTAATATTTGAAAATCACACAGCCATGGCAATATATTTTGGGTTCCCTATTATTTTCTTTGTGACCTCAGTTCCCTAATAGATTTTGTAAAAAGTTGTTAATTTTCCTATCTCTAGCTTTTTCCTTCTTGTAATGCTAGAAGCAATGTGCATTCCTTCTTTGCACCAATGAGCTGAAACAAGAAGTACTACATTTTTATCTCTCATAAGTTTCAAAGGATTTTTTTAGGTACTATCTGTTGTGTAATCAGATTATTAATGAAATTCTCAAATATTTATGCAAATACTTATAATTATGGAAGTTGGCATTTGCAATAGTTATCTTTCTATAGTGTTCAGTTAATATTTGTAATGGAGAGCTTATGCCATTTTTCTTCTCTTAATGCCATGAAGGATTTGAGCTCAAAATTATTTCAAATATTACTAGTGTATCAAGTTTAATGTTAAATTATGTTTGACATATGAGAGAAAGCTTGCCTTTAAAAGTCTTGTGACATCAATTAAAAAAAAAGAGAGAAGAAATATGTGTGGTGATAAAGAGAGACATTGCAGAAGTGGAAAATATAATAGGCAAGCAGGGACTGAAATTGTGAAAGTGGAGGTGGGTGCAGTTGTCAAAAGTAAGTTTCAAATCTAGCTTGGATAGGCTAAAATGTTTTCGTTAGGAGGCCTGAACATTATTTCTTAACAAAAAGAAAAAATAATTGAAATTAATAATTCAGGAGCGTATTTAGTGTTAGATATAATTCAAATCTCATGAATTACCTTCTTATAGGGAGGAAAAATTATTGGTAGATGCTAAATATATATTAAATGACTTTATTTTAATAAGAACTTGTAGAAAACAGGTAATTTGGGGGAGGTTCCACAAAGATTGTTTTGGACATGTATAATCTGAATAAAATTAGGCAATTGTTAGGTGTACTATGAACTTTGAATAATATTGATTTCTTTTTATTCCAAGTTTTATTGTATCCTAGGTTAAGTGATGATTTGTCATATTATAAATGACAAAGCAAATAAAATAGTTTTCTAATTTTGGTTTAGCAACAATTTGCTTCATTTTACAGTCATGAGTTGGTATTTTACTCAAAGTTAGGAAGATTTTTTTTATTTGAAACCACATAAGCTATAATCTAAAATATAAAGTTCATGTCATCAGTATTTAATATTCATTCTCAAATTGTTAAATTGGTGTACTCAGAGTTAACATGTTAAACACTTGATGTGACTAGAAGTTATTTTGTATCATCTCCCTCCCATTTTATTTATTTTGAAAAATGCTAGATATGATAAATATGTTAAGTTTAACATACCATCTTATCAATTCAGTTTTAGAAAATTCTATCTCAGTTAACATTTAAAAAAAACAAAAACACTTTTGCAAACCATGAAGATACCCCTGTTCTCTAATCACCCAGAATATCCCTTTCATTTGTGACAGACCAAAAGCACATCCCACTCTTTTAATATGTCTTAAAAGACAAATATACTGATAAGAGGGATATTTTTGGTAAGACAACAAATATCACCAATCATTTTCCACTAGAGGGAGTACTAATTTGAGAGCATGTCTTGAGTTATATAGTCAGTGTTCTTTGAGTTTTTATAGTTTAGTAATATTTTAGGGAAAAATTATTCTCTTAAATGTCTACTTGTCTTTAACTAAGGATCAACTACCATAAAAACATGTTCAAAAATCTGTTATATCAAGTCAAATGACAGCTATTGACTTTGCCATTTTCTACTCACTTCTTACAGATATTTGATGGCAAGGGATCTCATGCTGGGGTTTAATGAAGGGGAAGTTATGTGACAGTAAATGTAAGGACAATAATGTAGGAGTACTTGGGAATATGCCAGTAGTATTTACTGCATCTGAAGTATACATGGATCTGTAATGAGTTGGGAGAGAACGAGTTTGCTAGGGTTGCCATAAGAAACATCACAGAATGGGTGGTTTAAGCAAAAGAAATTTACTTCTCACAGTTCTGGAGCTAGACAGGCTAGATCAGGTATAAGCAGTGTTGGTTTCTTCAGAGGTCTCTCCATTTTTGTAGATAGCTGTCTTGTCCCTGTGTCTTCATATGTGTCTTTGTGTCCTAATCTCTTGCTGTGACATTAGTTATATAGATTAGGGCCTACCCTAATGACCTCATTATGACTTAATTACCTGTTTAAAGACCTATCTCTGAATACAATCACATCTGAGGTACTTGGGTTTAGGACTCCAACAGAGAAAATTTGGGGAGATGTAATTTAGCCCATAACATGGAAATATAGGGGGTATCTAGAAAATATGTATAGATCTATTACTACTTTAGAATGATTATTACAAAGTGACTATTATTTATTTGTAGGACATATAGGTATGGTATAAAATTTAATTTGCAAACATAAAGTTGTACTATAAAATACATTTATTTACTTATACAGACATTTCTACAATGCATATGTTCATAAAAATAGGTCTGAAAATGAATATTCATCTATATCACTGGCAAGAAAGCATTCTTTATGGATGAGACTACATGTGTTTTTCAAATAGTACAGCACAACTTGTCTCATATCCTGTATACTTTAAATGCAATGTCAAGTCTGGCATTTCAAATGTTTCTCACTTAGCATTTGGTCTAAACAACCTTACTTAATAGTAGGTTTAGAAATAATCCATGTAGTGAAAACAGCAAGAGTCTGATGATCTTACTTAGTAGTTGTGTAACTTTAGATCATAAATGAACTTCTCAGAGCCCTAGTTTAATTATCCCTAAATTAGGAATAGTTACATAACCCTTGTAAAAATCTAGTTATGATTTCTCAAGTGTGCCAAGGAAGCTTGCATAGGCGGAGTGCGCTCACGCCATTGCATCTGCCACTGCACTGAGATAAATCTCCTGAGCTCCACAAAATTACACTGTTTGGACTAGTATTATTAATTGACAGGCTCAGCTTAGGTACTTTGGTTAATTTATACTTGGTATACCTTCTCTAAGTGTAAGGTTAAAATGGTTGTCTTGCCCAGCTGGGTGTGGCTCAGTGGTTGAGGGCTGACCTATGAACCAGGAGGTCATGGTCAGGCCCGGTCAGGGCACATGCCTGCATTGCAGGCTTGATCCCCAGTGCAGGTGGCAGCCGATTGATGATTTCTTCTCATCATTGATGTTTCTATCTCTCCCTCTCCCTTCCTTTCTCTGGAGTTAATAAAAATGTATATTAAAAAATGGTTTTCTTTAGTTTAGGGAAAAATCCAAAAAAATTAATCCTTCAAGCAAACACCCTTTTAGTACCTATAATAGGACAGTCAATCCCTATGCTCTACAAGCACAGATTGAAATTTTATCAAGAACCGATCCCTGAACATAAAGAATTCGTAATTCCTAATCTCATAGAGAGAAATAAAGACAATTGATCTTTATTGAGTATAGTAGGAGCATTTGCAAGCTACACTGGTGGCACATAGTAAGGAGCTCTAATACTGATCTCAGGATTCAAAGATGGTAAAAGAATCTTGAACTGAGGTGTGAAGGATGAATAAAGATTCACCAAGCACATATGCAGTAAGGTAATTTCAGCTAGTTTATAGTCTGATGTTCACAATATATACTGTGCAAGTATATATTCTGAGGTAGTAAGGGAATAGAGTTGATGGGACTCAGAATGATAAAGTACATAATCTGGATACCTGAGGTAAACATTTAAACATTTTATGCAGGGAAAAAAAAATCTTTTACTATTTACATTGACCATCCCGGCAGAAGACTGAGCATGGATGGTAGTGGAGATGTATGGCAGTGAAACAGAAGGGATTAGTGAGAAGGCATTTCTAGCAGTGAGCTATAACTGGTTATATATTAGTTTAGATTAGATTGGTCAAGATTGAATTAACAAATAATTTTACTGTTGGAGTCTCACTTTTAAAAAGCTGGAATTTGAAGATGTATGCTACATATATGAAATTAGGTAATTAAAAATGGCTAATAAAGAGAGATTTAGTTTGTAACAGAATGCCATTTTTAGGACATTCTCATAAAAAACACTTCTAGTGAAGTTACATGATAGCAAAAGTGAGTTCTTCTAAAAGATTCTGTTCATAGAAACAATTACATTCATATTCCTAGTTCTTCTCAAAGCCCTAAGAATGATCAAGATACCCCCCATTCAACATAGCCGGGAGAAACCTTTCCGTGCATTTTCTCTCAGTTCCATTTATCAGTGGAGAGGAGTCCCATCCTGGATAGAGTTAACCTAACTTAGTTCACTTTTATATGCAGAGAGAATGAGAGCTAGAAATTGATTGTAAATTTACAGGACAATTTGCCTTACAGGCAACATCTAGAGTATTTGTTCTGGACTGAGCGTGAGTTATGAGATGTCAATAAATTCCCAGTTCTCAACTATCTTTTATAATATAAAGCTAAAGGTGATTCCTAATTTTATATCTATATCTATCTATCTATCTATCATCTATCTATCTATTTAAAATTAAATGCCTGTGTATTGGTATATAGTTTTAATGTCCTGTGTATTATGATGTTTGACACCTTAGAAAAACCTCTCTGGTAGAAGAGAGACTGACTACCCCTCTCAGGACTAGCTAATTCTTAGAGCTAGGAAAGGGTCCAGAGGGGAAGATTGCTCTTGTTATGCAAACTAAGCAATCCAGGGTCCTACTTACCAGGTCTATCTGGCCCCTGCACTCCAGGAGGCAATATTTATCTGCCTAATCACCCCAGGGCTAGTGCCAGACAACTAGGGACCACCCCTATATAGCTCCAAGCCTGCCAAAATGAAATTATCAAAACTTTGCCATTTCCAAACTGTTCATCTGCCCTGCCTCTCCTTTCCTACAGAAACCCAATAAAGGCTCTGGTCTAATGCTTTCTCCTGACGCCTGTCTTCTGCCTCCTGACCACCCTGGAGTATTTCTGGTGGCCCTGTAGGACCTGTGTGTGTAATAAATTTTGTTTTCCTGGGTCTCTTTGCTCTTGAAGAAGAAAAATTTAAGAGTAACTTTGACTCTATTGGTCCCTAAAACACCGTTTTATTCCTTTAACTCTGTTAGCATTCCTGCCAACAATCATGTCCTGATTGATACAAGAGAAACTCTTCTAATAGTTTTGCTTTCTCTTATTTATGTGAATTTGATTTCCCCTAACACAAAATTTTGATATACAACTGTTTATATCCTTTATGGTTTTATCCACACTGGATTGTATTATAACAACTCTATATGGATGCTGGGATGACCCCTAAAAAGAAGTCACAGGTCCTGGGTTCAATTTAGACTCAGTAATGCATTCACTTTGAGATTTGGGGTAAACTTACTTATAATTTCTGGATCTTTGTTTTTTTCATACGTATTGGTTTTCTATTATTGCTTTAAGAAATTACCACAAACCTAGTAGTTTACAACAACTCACATTTATTATTTTATAGTTTTGGAGGTCCTGAGTTCTAAAATCTAGGTGTCAACCAGACTGCATTCCTCCTGGAAGTTCCAGGAGAAGATCTGTTTCCTCGCCTTTTGCACTAGAGGCTGCCTACATCCCCTCCCTTGTGTCCTTTTCTGCTCACTCCAACCTCTGCTTCCATCATCCCTCCAGGGCTCTGACCCTCCTGCCTCCCTCCCATGAGGACACTGTGACTATATGGGGCCCAATCAGTATCTATAACTTAATCACATCTGCAACATCCCTTTTGCTATCTAAGGTCACAGTCTCTAGGAATTAGGACTTAGGTATCTTCGTTGGGGGCAGGGGCAGTTTCTGCCTACCTCATCACCTTCTAGAATTGGGAAGATAATACCTTCCCTATTTATTTGTATGGTTTATCATTAGGCTAAAATGAGATACTTTTGGGGAAAGCTTTATGTAACCAGTAAAGTTATTTTTTTACTATAGGAGAACTCATTCTGTTGCTCACATTTCATGTATTTCTTTTTATTATGTAAAATATATTTCTGTATTCTTGTGCTATTATGTGAATTGATTTCAGTGCTATCATTCATACAACTGTTTATGGTACAGTGCATTTTCTCATAGAACTGTTTTTGTTATTTGTCAAAAACTATGTTAAGAACATATTGATAAAGGATGCTTATAAATCACAAAATATAACATGTAGTATTGCTAAAGACTTCTTTAAAACAAAGTGTTGATGCAGTGTCTGAATTCAGAGAAAAGATTGTCTTTTATTTTTTTTCCAGAGAAACTAGTCATTAGCTGGCTCTACAATATTATTCTGTTCATTTTTTCATAACTACATCAGCAACCCTTGCACTAAAAATATGTGGACAAGCCTAAAGTGGCATAAATTCTATTTTCGAGAGCAGGGATGCTTGTCTGTTTGATGTACATATACACTTTTCTAACTGTCTGATAGCGATTCAAACCTCTGTTTAGATTGCATTGTGCCTGTTTCCAGTTGTTTGTGTTTAAGTTCAAAGAAACACATATAAGGTGAGTGTGATATTTTCATTGATTTGAGTTCACATTCCTATTTGAGGCAGTACTCTGAAACATTAGTATTAGCTATCTATACAATCATGAAATTAATGTCATTTTTGTTAGATTCCTACACAGTGCTTCTAAATACTAAATGGTGTCAAAGAGAGATTTAATTGGAGATTATATATATATGTATATATGTATATATGTGTAGATATATATATATATATATATATATATATATATTTCCCAAACTATATACATTTATTTTTGTTCTAAGTTTATTTTATAAATCAACATGCAGTAAAACTGAGAATTTTATTGGTGCACAGTTCAGTGAATTTTAACACATCTATAGATTTGTGTAACCCCCATTACAAAGAGACTATAGAACAGCTCATTACCCAATAACACTCTCACCTGCTACCCTTTTATGTCTACTCCAAGTTTATATTTCCTGCTGATGGGAATTCAAAATGTATAGCCGTTTGGTGGCACTTTGTAATGATGCACATACACTTCACAGATGTCCAAGGGTGCCACTGCCAGGTATTTACTCTAGAGCAGTGGTTCTCAACCTTCTGGCCCTTTAAATACAGTTCCTCATGTTGTGACACAACCATAAGATTATTTTCGTTGCTACTTCATAACTGTAATGTTGCTACTGTTATGAATCGTAGTGTAAATATCTGATATGCAGGATGGTCATAGGCGACCCCTGTGAAAGGGTCTTTCGACCGCCAAAGGGGTCACGACCCACAGGTTGAGAGCCGCTGCTCTAGAGAAATAAAAACTTCTATTCCTATGAAATGATTATAGCAACATTATAAATTATTGTCCCAAACTTGAAAAAAGGTATTATTTGACAAGGGAAGAGATAAATAAATGTTGGTATATCCACAGAATGGAATGCAATTCAGAAATAAAAAGGATTTGAATTAAGTTTAAAACAGTGATGTGTTTCCTAACTTGATCTAGCACAGTGGTTGTCCATGTGTCTCGGGGGAATTTCAATACTTTTTTTCAGTGACTATACAAAACTCTTTTTATAGTGATATTAAAATGTTATTTGTCATTTTCATTGTGTTAACATTTTCACTGATATTGCAAAAGCAATGGTGCCTTAGCACAAATCAAGGTGGTAGTAACAAATATACTAATAGACACTGTATTTATGACCACTTCACACTCACATTCATTAAAAAGAAAAACTTTTTTGCCCTAGCCAGTTTGGCTCAGTGGATGGAGTGTTGGCTGGGGACTGAAGGGTCCCACGTTTGATTCCTGTCAAGGGCACATGCCTGGGTTGCAGGCTCGATCTCCAGTAGTGGGTATGCAGGAGGCAGCTGATCAAGGATTCTCTCTCATCATTGATTTTTCTGTCTCTCTCTCCTTTTCACTTCCTCTTTGGAATCAATAAAAATATATTTTTTAAAAAAACCTTTTTTTCCCTTATGAATGTCTTTGATTGTAGCAGCCATAAGAATATGCATCTCAGGTCCTAACTACAAGGCCCCAGTGGTTGAGCTCTGAAATCCTTTGGCTGCTCCTAGCTAATGAATAATGGCTGAAGGCAGCATGGATACTAAAGCAAGCTTGCTCCTGAGAGAGTGGGTCTCCTCCATCAGGAAACTATGGTTGGAGGGTTTACCAGTGACCTTGACAAACATTCTGTAGAACTGAACTGGAGTCTAAATAGATTTTCTGCCAACTGTTTTTCCTTTTCGCTCTCCGTCACTCAAGGTCAGACCTGTACTGTGGCTCACTTCATATTTTCTTTTATAGCTATTCCTCCCAATAAACTTATTGCAAGTTCAGTTCATCTCGATGTCTTCTTCTCTGAACCAACATAGTGATGAAGGAATAAAAGGTTATTCCTTTTATTAAATATTGACCATTGAGTACACATTGCTTTCCTATTCTGTATGGAGAGAATGGAAGCATATATAAAGCAGTTCTACTATACACAACAGTATAATTGTATCTCAGTAATAAATGTATGATTTATAACTATGAGTTAAATCACATTTTAGAATGTTATTATTGCTTTCAAAAATTACTGACAAAATAAAGATGGTCATCCATGTTTTGTACTTTGCTAGACATTTTCTCAGAAATATATAAAGTTAGCCTATTACTTCAAGAACAACAGTTGGCAGTATTTGGTGGCAATTATAAGATTCAAATTTATAAATGAAAATTAGAATTTTTTAAAAGGCTTGTGTCTACCACCATGGGCTCCACAGTTTCTCAAGCCTTAAAGAATACTGTCTTCTTTTTTAAAGCCATTGTCAGTTATTGGAAAGCCTACAAATTGGGAGTAGTTGTCTATAAAGGACTTGTGAACATTTTTGGGGGTGTTAGAGCATTTTATATTTTCATTAGATGGGTGATTATACTACTGTGTGCATATGTGTATATTCACAGAACAAAATGTTAAAAAGAGTGACTTTATATGTAAATTAACTTTAATAAATCTGACTTTAAAAAGCTTCATATATATATATATATAATCTTGCTCAGAATCATCCCTAACTTGGACTATAGTTCCTTCATTGTTCCTAAAGTCTATATCCCTTTTATCAAGTTGATTTACTGAGTGACATTTCTCAAACAGTGTCATCTACTCTATTACAGAGGGTGACCTGAGTTTATTGTAGTCATTGTCAGTGACTTCTCACACACCCCACATTCTTTAGTATTAAGCAAATGTTGAACAACTATTAAAAGCCATGTGATGAAATATAAAGACAAAAATCAAATAGTGACACCCTCTTCCCCCAAATAGTTTGGGTTTCCGTATGAGGCATACAGGTAAACAGTAAATTATAATACATGGTGAAACCATTGATGGTAAAGTTGTGGCAAAAGTGTTTAAGGTGCTATAGGAATCTAAAAAAAGAGGGTGGGGGTGAGGTGTGGCAAGAAAGGTGAGCCCTAAACTAAATCTTAAAGTATATATACTGTTGGTCATTATTTAGACATACCATTGTCTATAATCCCCATGCCTATGATCAATACACTAATATGTGGCTCTTGTAAACTGAAAGAACAAATTGCTTGTTTGCTTCCCAATCTGGAGACTATTTCTCAGATAGTTGCCTCTACAAAGTATATTATTTGTCTTCTTTCTGCCTTTTCTATTAGCTTTTTATAACCTGTCAATATCTTTAATTAATATAACTATTTTAGAGACCTGCTCATCTCCTTAAATAAATGCATGGATCTCATTAGCATAAAAAAACTTATATTCACTTACTTGAACTCATTTTTCTTTTTGTCTTGGTCACTTAGAGGTTCCTTCTCGTGTAATATGGGTCTGTAAGAATGAGTTGGTCTGGTTTGGGACATGAGTACTGCAAAAAATTTTGTTGTCACTATTTTGTCAAGTTCATTCAAACAATATTTTTTTCATTTTCTTTAGAGAAAAATCTCATTTTATTTCTTCAACCTTCATTTTTGATATTGTGTTGTATGTTAGACCATTGTAAAGTTCAAGTACTACATAGTTCCTGTCTTCAAATAATGTACAGTTTAGTAGAGGAAACAGATGTGAAAACAATACATCTTAATACAATGACATATTCTAGTAATTATAATGGACCACGCGCACACAGGTTGGGGTAGAACAAACAACTTTAAGGACTTCAGGGAGACTATAGAAACTTATATTTGACCCATACCCTAAGACAGCAGTTCTCAACCTGTGGGTTGCGACCCCTCTGGGGGTCAAATGACCCTTTCATAGTGGTCACCTAAGACCATCAGAAAACACATATTGAATATATAATTACATATTGTTTTTGTGATTAATCACTATGCTTTAATGATGTTCAATTTGTAACAATGAAAATATATCCTGCATGTCAGATATTTACATTACAATTCATAACAGTAGCAAAATTATAGTTATGGCGTAGCAATGGAAATAATTTTATGGTTGGGGGTCACCACAACATGAGGAACTATATTAAAGGGTTGCGGCATTAGGAAGGTTGAGAACCACTGCCCTAAGAGATATAGAGATGATTTGAGTTGAACAAAGGAAGAACTAAATTTTGCAGAGAAGCTGTACAAAAGTACCTGTGCACACAAGAGAGAAAGACAGTGTGAAGAAGGGTTGGAGAAAGAGGGAGGAAGAAATAGAGAGATGGCATGGGAGAAGGAGGCAGAAATAGACCAGGAGGTGGGAAGGGGGGGTAGAAAGTGGGGAGAGAATGGGAAGGAGAGAGAGAGAGAGAGAGAGAGAGAGAGAGAGAGAGAGAGAGAAAGAGAGAGAGAATGAGAATATGCCAGAAAGTGACAGAATATAATAGGCTTTTAATTCCGTTTTAAGATATTTGGTCTTTATATTTAAGCCTATAGTATAAAACCCAATTTTAAACATGGGAATAAAAGAAGAAACTTTGGTCCTGAACAGTTTGGCTCAATGGATAGAATGTCGTCCTGCGGACTGAAGGATCCCAGGTTCGATTCCGGTCATGGACAGGTACCTTGGTTGCGGGCACATACCCAGTAGGGAGTGTGCAGGAGGCAGCTGATCAATGTTTCTCTTTCATTGATGTTTCTAACTCTCTATCCCTCTCCTTTCCTCTCTGTAAAATATCAATAAAACATCTTAAAAAATGAACAAATAAAAGAACAAACTGTATTTTCAAATGTGTTTCCAACAGTAATGTGCTTTATGAATCGATGAAGTAACCTTTATGACTGAAAGCTAAAAATACTATTTTCCAATAGTATAATTATGTCATTTAATTCAGTCAATACTAATGAGAATTTAAAAGTGAGTTTTTAGAGTGAAATTGATTCGCAAAGAGTCTAAGAATTGTAATTTTCCTATTTTGAAAGCTGGGGGGTGGTGCTTTTGCCTGGAGGTATCAATTTGGTAATTTACTTCACTGAATAAATGGTGATGTTGCTAACCAAAACTAAAAGTATTTTTTATTTCTTACATGAGGTACTTACTGACTTTTCAAGTTCCAAAATCTGTCTTCTCTTCACAATCTAGTTTTTTATGCAATTGCCCTTGAAGTCCTCATACTGTTTTCATTATATGTAATGTCCTTCCATGAGTTTGAACTGTAAAAATATTGAACATACTTATTAACAGACATTTGATAGATGGTTTATTTAATTTCAAAGTGTCATTATTTTTGAAATGTATCTTTGTTGTTGAAAGTATTATAGATGTCCCCCTTCCCCCCTATGGACCCCCTCCATTCCTCCAGGCCTTCACTGCACTATTGTCTGTGTCCATGGGTTAGCATGTATGCCTATACATTCTTTGGTTAATCTCTGCCTGCTCCCCCTCCCTTTCCCTCTGTCTGTTGCATGCTTCAATATCTCTGGTTCTATTTTGTTCATCAGCTTATTTTCTTCATTAGAGTCCACATACAAGTGAGATCATGTGATACTTCTCTTTCTCTGTCTGGCTTATTTCACTTAGCATAATATTCTCCAGATCTCTCCATGCTGTTCAAAGGGGTAAAAGATCCTTATTTTTTCACAGCTACATAGCATTCCAGTGTGTGTGTGTGTGTGTGTGTGTGTGTGTGTATTCATAGTTTGTTTTTTTTAATCCATTCTTCTACTGATGGAAACTTTGGCTGTTTCCACATCTTAGCTATTATAAATAAAGCTGCTATGAACATAGGGGTGCATGTGTTCTTTCTGATTGGTGTTTCAGGCTTTTTAAGATATAGTCCAAGAAGTGGGATCACGGTGTCAAATGGAAGTTCCATTATTTTATTTTTTGAGGAAACTCCACACTGTTTTCCACAGTGGTTGTAGCAGTCTGCTTCCCACCAATGGTGTACATTCTTGCCAGCATGTGTTGTTTGTTACAAAAGTGTCATTATTAATTTTAAAAAACATTAGTTCATTTGGGAAAATTAGAGCATATGGAATTCTTTATATTTTAAAATCCAAAGACACATTATTCAATAGACATTTATATACTTTCCCAGAAGCCTAGAAATAATGTGATACTTAATTGATTGTATCCAGAATTCAGTTAACTATTATTAAATGTATAGATACCTAGGATGAAATAATTATACATACAGGATGCACTTGTATCCTTTCACTTCACTGAAGTGATTCATGGGCATTGACCATTTTCCTGAAAATTGATTTCAAAGAGGAAGAGAGAGGGAGAGATATATAGAAACATTAATGATTAGAGAGCTGCCTCCTACACACTCCCTAACTGGGGATCAAGCCCTCAACCTGTGTATGTGCCCTCACCTGGAATTGAACTGGTTCATAGATCAATGATCAACCACTGAGAAACACTGGCTGGGCCATTTTTCTCAATTTTCAAAGACCACTCCTGCCAATGAATAATTTTTAAAATTACTTTTGGATAACTCTGGAGATAATTTACTAGGGACCACCCATTGTTTTTTATCTTGTGGAATAATCTCTTTCTTAATAAATATATGTTATGGTTGATAATATATATATTATATGTGTATAATTAAATATTTATATGGCTGGGCAAAAGTATGCGTATAGTTGTTCATATAGAAAATAATACAATAATTAGTAAATAATAATATATTCTGTGTTTTACTTACAACTGCAGCCTACTTTTGCCCCATCCTGTATGTATGCATATACATACAAATATATATATTTGGATACTTGCTTCATTCTCATTGAAATCTATCAGAATATCAAATAGCATGGGACTTGATTTCTATAGTAACATTTGAAAGTGATGACGTAGTCTGTTATACCTGACAGCAAGGGGCTATGTTTTGTAACTTCTTGCATAACTAATGACAAAAATCATGGTAATTCTTAATAGAAACTTGTTGAATGTTGTTATTTGAATGGTAACTGATTTTCAAATATTTTACCTAATTATAGGAATAGAAAGAATGTTCATCATCTCTGTTTAATAGATCAAATAATTTGGCTCATATGATACAAATTGGGTTCTGTACTGCTACTACCTGGGTTCCCATTATTGATATTAGATAATCAGTTTTCTGAATCTATTAAGTTTCTGCCCTTCATTAAAAAAGAGACCTTGAAGTACATAGTCAAGACAAGAAGCTATATAGATTTGTCAGTGAGCATAAAGTGTAACCCCAAATCATCATCCAGTTGTGCAGAAGAAATATGCAGTAATGTAGCTAATTTAAATGATCACCAGGGATGCAGGCTTTGAAGTTTTAGATAATTTGATGACTTCACATTTTTAATTGCATAGTTATGGACCATGAAATTAATTACTTTGTAATCCTTATTTTATGATAATACAAATGTGTGCATACTGACCTTTATTCAAACTATAGTTAAAACTTCTATAAGCTACCTCATTAACAAGAATGCTTAGTAATGAAGCCTCAGATGATATGAAATATCTCATTATTTCAAAAATTGTCTCTATAATTATGGCTCATTTGTTTACTTCAACATTATTATTAAGGTCTAGGAATCCAGATATATTGAGTTCGGATCATTCCTTCTCCACTGATTAGTAACCATTGAATTTGACTGTGGCTGGTTATGTACATTAGAGATTTACTTTTCCCATAGTTCATTTAAAATTCATTTCTAGAAATATTTACGTATCTATAATGTTTGAAATATTATAGAAGCTAAACCACAGGAAGAAGAACGTGTTTCCTTTCCTTTATAATTCACATACCTATTGGAAATGTGAGGCAGTAAATCAGAGCTTTCATTTGTACTGAACTTAAAGAGTTATTATTAATAATGACAGTGAACTAGGAAGATCATATTTTATGATATCTTGTCCCCTTTATAAAAGTTGTTTATATCTAGTATAGACATTCATTTTTGTTATACTTATGTACTATCAGGTAATTGTTTCTTTCAGACTTACTATATGTTCTCAGCCTACAATCATTCAAAGAATTGTGAGAATTAATTTAGTTAATCTATTGAAAGTTCTGTGGACTTGCCACAGGGTTTCAAATTTGAATTGCATTTTGAAGTGGTATCTGTCACAGTTTCACTTATTATATGAAAATGTAGTCATGTGAATGATCAGCTTCAGAATAGTGATGTGATAAATATACACTTTTAAAAGTGATGTTTCACTGTAATATGTATTCCCCTTTATATTTTCCTTCAATACAATTAATTAAGGAAATACCACCAGGCCATTTAAATACTTTATTTGTATATGTGTATAGAGCTTATTGGTCAAGTTATCATAGTTGCAGGAAGATATATTTAAAGACTAAGAGACAAATGAAGAAAAGAAATTCTCATTCTTTATAATAATTTTTAATTTTTTTAAAGGCCAAGTCTCACCCATGGAAAAGAGTGTGATGACCAGAACAATTTTAAAGAGATATTTAATAGCTATTTATGTTGCATTTAATAAACCAGAAAAGGTGAAAATAGTTAAATATGATAACATGAATTTTAATTTTTATGAAAATATTTTTATGGACTTCAGAGAGACAGGGAGAGGGAGAGAGAGAGAAACATCGATGGAGAGATAGAATCATTGATTGGCTGCTTCCTGCACACCCCTTACCGGGGCTCGAGCCCATAACCCAGGAATGTGCCCTGACAGGGAACTGAACTGTGACCTCCATAGGTCGATGCTTAACCACTGAGCCATGCCATCCGGGCTGAATTTTAATTTTTAGTATCCTTGTTTACCATATATTACAATGTGATCATGTTTCATTAGCTTGATGGTGCTCATTTTTTCTTTCACATTTTAGTATGTCTGAATCTGAATATGGTGATCGCATGTGAAAAAAATCTTATTTTTTCTAAATGGTACATAAAATAATAACGCATGTAACAATCAATGGAATCTTAGTTGCAATAAAATATGATGTTATCTCCAGTCCATTCAGAAATAATTGCTGAAATAAATAATATGCATAAAAACGTATAGCCATGATGGAGTCACTGTGTCCTGATGTTTTAACTAATTATAAGATAAGATAAAACATATGTGAATGGCCAATGAGGAAAAAGACGGGACATCTGTAATACTTTCAAAAATAAGAATAGATTTAAAAAAGATAAAAGGTATTAATCAATAGGTTTTTAGAAGTTGTAAAATAAACAGCACATAACAGTGAATCATTAAACAAGAGAAAGAAATGAAGTGATTCTTACAATTGTCCCATTTTACCACCTAAAGAGAGTTTATAGGACAGAACAGAAAGGATGAACCCCAACAAAACCCCAAAAAGTTCCTCAGTTAAGGAGAAAGAGTTGAGAATTCAGGGTAAACAAACAAGCTAGAATGCACAAGCCAGATATTTGAAGAAGAGGAAAGAGCAGAATGAACAGGAGAGAGAGGAACACAGAAAGAGCATCAGAACTTTTTCCACTATTCTTCAGCTAAACAGTAATCAGAATACAGGTGGGAGGAAAATATCCAAAGTCTGGACAGTACTACTGGAAACGAGAAAGCAGAACAACCTCTGGTCCCACACAGAATGGAAAAACTAAAATAAGAAAACAAAGACCTTGGTTATAAATCAGATAAAAGGCAGAGAACTCGGAAGAATATAATTCAGTAATGGGTCATAATATTCCTAGACTACAGGCTGCTCTAGTTTCAGATCTACTGTGATATCCTTCATGAGATGAAGCCCAACAATAGGTATTGCTCCCAAAATGACAGATGATAGAATAAGTAGACAAGAATGTTAAAATTATTATGACTGTGATTAATATATTCAAGAAGGTAGAGGGAAGCATGAGCATATTAAAAAAAACTCAGAATATACTCAGAAGATATCCAAATAACACTTGTATGGATAAAATATGCAATGTTGGAGATAATATATTGGATACTGCAGAAGAATATTCATGAAGCAGAACACATAGTGATATAAACTATTCAAAATAGAGAACATAAAGGGAAAGGGAAGAAAAAAAAAACTGACCAAAGTCTCAGCAAGCAACTGAGTATGCCATTGATAAGATATTCTGATTTTCCAGTTTTTCTTGTATTCATTTGTGTGTGTGTGTGAGTGTGTGTGTGTGTGTGTATGTTGTCTTGAATATGACTCTATACAATTTTATTGCATACATAATTCATGTATTGTGTCCACCATAGTGGCAGTAAGGAACTACTCAATTAGCACAAAAGCCTCAGGTTTATTACCACAACCACTTCACATTGCCTCTCTCTCATCTGTAACCCAAGTAATCATTAACCTGTTCCCCATTTCTAGAATTGTGTCATTTCAAGTTGAATAAATGGAATCTTCCATTATATAACCTCTTGGTATTGGCTTTCTTTTCACTCAGTATAATTCTCTGGAGATTCATTCTAGTTGTTGCATATATCTACTCATTTTATTTTTTATAGCTATAGTTTGATTTTTATAATTTCTGACTAATATTCTTATGTCTTCTCTTATTGACATGCATTGGGTTATTTATAATTTTGTTTAATATTAAAATTTTATTAACATAATTTTATATCTTTTCTATTGCACATTTGTACGGTTTCTTTGTTTTTTGTGTGTTTTGTTTTGTTTTGTTTTTTAAATATATTTTATTGATTTTTTACACAGAGGAAGGGAGAGGGATAGAGAGTTAGAAACATCAATGAGAGAGAAACATCGATCAGCTGCCTCCTGAACACCCTCAACTGGGGATGTGCCCATAACCAAGGTACATGGCCTTGACAGGAATCGAACCTGGGACCTTTGAGTCCTCATGCTGACGCTCTATCCACTGAGCAAAACAGGCTGCAGCTTAATTCATTTACTTTTAATCTATATGTGTCTTTATATTTAAAGTGGGTTTTGTGCCCAAACTGGTTTGGCCCAGTGGATAGAGCATTGGCCTGCGGACTGAATGGTCCCAGGTTCGATTCCGGTCAAGGGCATGTACCTTGGTTGCGGGCATATCCCCAGTAGGAGATGTGCAGGAGGCAGCTGATCAATGTTTCTCTCTCATTGATGTTTCTAACTATCTCTCTCCCTTCCTCTCTGTAAAAAATCAGTACAATATATTTAAAAAAATAATAATAATAAAATAAAGTGGGTTTTGTTTTTGATTCACCCTCATAATCTGTCTTTTAATTGGTGCATTTATGCCACTGACTTTCAGAGTGCTTACTGATAGAGTTACTACCATATCAGGCGGCTTCCGGGGCTTCTGGGGCGGGGCTGCCTTGCTGCCCGGGACCCGCCAATCTGGTCCCGGGCAGCAAGGCAGGGGCGAGCCTGCCCTGGATGGCACCGCGCTGGTGGCTCGTGCTGACCCGCCCTGCCTGCAGTATGCAAATTAGCCTCCATCTTTGTTGGCAGTTAATTTGCATATCACACTGATTAGCCAATGGAAGGCGTAGCAAAGGTACTGTCAATTACCATGTTTGTCTATTATTAGAGAGGATTATGAAAGAAAAGGGTTCCTCCTTTCACAAATGATTTTAAGATGATAGAAGGGAAGCCCAGAGTCAGGGGTACCCATCCTCTAGTATCACACGAAACAAGTTCAAGCAAAAAAAATAAAAGAAAAGTACAAACCAAAAGAATGTCAACATCAACTACAACAAATAATGTTTTTAATCATATAGTATGTGCAAATATAGTGCCTAGTACATTATGTAGAAGATCTCATTAAATCCTCAACTATAACTCTATGAAGTAGGTATAATTATTTATCCCCATTTTTCAGATGAGGAAACTGAGGCTCAGGTTAAGTAAAATGCCCAAAGTAATTAAACTAGAACCCATTTGATAAGCTAGGAAAATTTATGTCCAGAGCCTTCTCTTTAGTTAAGTGCTTATTGCTACTATCTGGAAATGCAGATAAGAAGGTGCATTTAAGATAAACACATAGGAATGCCTAGATGTGCTGGGCCCTTTCTAAGGTTCTGAGATACAGAATTAACAAAACAAACAAGGTAATGTATCTCATGGAGCTCACATTTTGGTGGAGGTAGAAGATAAAAAATGTGATGATGAAGATAAGAACTATGAAGAAACTAGAGCAAGGTTAGAGGATGGGAAGGGATTGGGGAGGGTGTTAGTTTTAACATTTAATAGAGTCATC